>NW_026294617.1:16507836-17865322 GCF_007827085.1 Peromyscus californicus insignis | reverse complement strand
GTGCTTATTTTGAGATCTGATGGTTCTTCATCTTTACATTAAAGCAGTTCATCCAACACATTTGTTTAATTACGAATCAAGTAACAGTTACCTAGAGACTCTGAAAGGGAAACCTTGGCAGGGCAATCTTCCATCACAAGAGGAGGGAAAAGGAAGATGGATGTCACTGACTAACATAACGTGTCAAAAAGAACAGATTCAGGACTATAATGATGTATATAGCATTATTGTTATCTAAGAAAGTAGATGCAGGAAGAACTGCACTGAACTTTCCGGCTCCACAGGAAACTAAATGTTGGTGGGAGACAATCTGTAGTATCGAGAATTTTCAAAAAGATCTCACACTCTAATTCTTCCTTTCAAATTTGGGATTTTGTTCATCATGTATTTCTGAGAGATGTGGAAGAAATGATAACATTAATTAGCTCTTAAGGAAATAAAGCAAATTGAATGTGTTTCTGAGCAACTCATTTATATACAGGAATTAACTTTATCCTCGGAGAATTTCTTGATGTACCTTTGAGGCAGAACTATGGGGCCAACTTCTTATATTTAGTCCACACTAAAGTCATACTAGGATATTTTTAGGACATTTAGAAGCTTGACTTCTGACTTTCCATTCCTGGTGTAACACCTACACAGGTTGGCGATAATTGCTTTGGGGACTTAATAATAATAATATTTCCTGTGGGGGATTTATAATCTAGTTAGGCAAGTAAATACATACACATCAAAAATCAAATAGCAAAGCAGTGCCATGCACATTTAAAGTATAAATAGGATATGGAGCAAGCACCTTCAGAATGTGAGGAGAGAAAGGCCATTATCAGATACAGCGGTCATTGAAAAGCCTGTGCATCAAAGATTTCAGCTGGATCTTTAAACACTGGTAAGATTTTGATGACCAATAATATGGGAAAGAGAGAATCCATTTGGGGGAAGAATAGTTCCAGACACAGCATGAAGAGTGAATTGGGAGTTGCCATAACAACCTCCAAGTCTCAGGGGATTGAAATGAGAAGGCTTTATCATTCCCTCAGGTCCCAGTGTGACATGGTAGCTGTGCCAGTGATGGGATGACGGGAAGTTCATCTCCTTTTGGTTGTTCAGGGCCCACTCACGCCCTTTGCTAATGTGGTCATTATCTGCAAGTGGGTTCCCACTTACCCAAGAAGGGAGTGAGTGGCCTGGACATGGGAATTTCTCAGCAGTCCAGCCTCACAGTGCTATGAATCGTTTCTGTTCACTGTCCAGCGCAGTCTGGCAGCCCCAGGTTAACTGCAGGGAAACCGGGGAATGATGTTTATCTGAGAGCAAATGTACAGAGTTGGACTCAGCATTGTTTTTGCTAATGCAATCATATGAGGGGCATTATGAAAGGGTATCACCATGGCACTCATGGCAATTGCTGGTCACTTCGATTCAAACTCCCCTAACATCGCCTTAACTTTTACCCTGTGTACTCCTTTTACTGGAAACAATATTGATTCTACCTTTAAGTACAGCTGGATCCATGGGTTTAGACTAGCTTTCAGAGGCATTGAATTGGAAGGCATCATTGGTTTTTTGTAGATGACTGACATGCTAAAATGGGATCAGTCGATAAGATGAAGCTTAGAAAGAGAGGAGAGACCTGGAAAGGAATACTTTTATGATATTTTAAGTATACCCCCATGACTACTCACTATTACTAGACCATGAAATTCTTGATTATTGTCTTAGAGAGGAGAGAGGCAAGTACTGCCTAGGGAAAAATATGCTATCATGGTATTGTCTGAGAATTCGAATGACTTCCAGGGAAAAGTGCAGAAAAGTAGGAAGGGAACATTCCTAAGAGCACGTTTAAGTGGTAGAGAATTTCAGACTCTTCTTGACAGTGACAACAAAGTTGTGTGACCTTGAAGGGACTGAGTCAATGCAGGGCATTAGGACGGTCCTTTCTTGTGTGTGTTGGATGCATGGATCTGAGGTGGCCCATGGAGGTGCACATGGTCTTTGGATGGTGCCACTGGCCTCAACCCACAATGATGTCCAACTGGGTCTCACACCAGGGTATTCATTGGTTGAGATCACTTCTCAAAAGTAACTATTCATTGCAAAGTAGAAGCAGGGAGTTGAGCTTTAATAATATAAACATTGTAGCTGGAATGCTTTTAAAAAACTACATTCCCAACCACTGCATTTAGTTATGAAAAAGTATATCTATTGTGGAAACATAGGAGACTGGCTTGACCCAATGTCCCCCGCAAAAAAGAGAACTGAGACAGAGTTTACATTGAGGTCATTAATTCTGAGCATCAGTGGCAACGATATAGCAGTGGAGAACCCAGTAAGTGAAACACACAGTGGGAAGAAGCCAACACCATGGTATGTTACCAGTTGGTCTCCATTGTGGGTAGCTAGAGTTGCTCCAGAGGCACTGTCTGCAGGCCATGTGGATTGAGTGTAAGGTAGGATTGAAGAGAGGTGTATTTTGGCTCTCCACTCCTGTGAATATATACAGACTGCCAACCAAGGGCCCAGCAGGTCCTTCTGGGTCCCACATGAAAACACTGGTAACTAGGAAGCCCCAAAACATAGAGAGATGCTTAGTGTACCATGTGCTACAAGGTGACCCTGTGAAGAACTGAGTGACCCAGCTAAGACTGGAGGTAATGGTGTGAAAGATGTTGGGAACTCAGGGGCACATGGCACGACCCAGTCACGGAATGCTGAGCAGACAGGCTAAGGCACTACAGGAGTTGAAGCTGGGGCTGAGGGTGTGGCTCACTGGGTAGAGTGCTCACCTAGTATACGCAAGGCCCTGGGTTCTACCCTCAGTACTCCATAGACAGGATGTGGTGGTACACACCTGTAATCCCAGCACCTGGAAGGTGGAACATGGAGAATCAGGAATCCAAATTCATCCTCAGCTACATACTGAGTTCAAGGCCAACCTGAGCAATGTGAGACCCAGTTTCAAAAATAAAAGAAGGAAAATAATGAGAGTTGGACAAAGAGAAAGATGCTACACTATTGACCTTCTATTTGCAAGTCCTTTTCAATGGAGCACTTACCCAATCTTGGGGAGTTAAGGAGAGGAGGCAGTTTTCTCATAGATTTTAGTAATATGTACCTCTAAAGAGAAAAGCAAAAGAGGAGAAAGGGGGAAAAAGCTACCAATTCCTTTATTCAAAAAAATAAATCTCGCTGATAATGAAAGCCAACCAACTCAATTTGTGTCTGAGGATCCCAGCTTCCTTACTGAGTCTGGTAAACATTGTGGTTTCCCAGGGGTGAGTCTTGGCTAGTATATTTCATTCAATCTTTCTGGGCAACCCTGTGATATTATTTGCCTCTACAGAAGAAAAAAATCAGTTTAAACAGTTACATCCCTCACTGACCTCTTCCACGCCGCCCACTATAAATACAGTGCTTTGGCTTGAGCCCACAAGCATACAAATGTTTTTCCCAGATATTGGGCCCTGGGTGCTGGATTGCTTCCTTTAGAAACTTTCTCAGACAGAAACACTTCATTTTCCTTTCCCCCTTTTTCTTGTGATTTGACTTTTTCATGTTTTTGTTGTTCTACTGTGAACGATGGTAGTCAATAATGCCCATGGCTGATAGAGTCACGGCTTTACTGCAGGTTCCAAGAGAGAGAAGCCTGACACAGAGAGAAATGTCTGGGTGGGATTTTCTGTTAATCACTGCACTCTTCCCATTTTTCAAAGCATAAGCGTTCATTTAGTTGGTGACACCTCTTTTAAATGATTACAACTTCAGTTATCCTGATTGAAAGAATTTCCATGCAGAGTACATAGGACAGAAAATTGCATCAGGCTGTTTTTCTATGATGTATTGCTAATGCAGTTCTTTTCAAAGCTATAGGAATATGGGGAACTTTGAAGTTGGTATAGATACATCCAGTCTTCCAGTGTTTATTGAGAAGACATACGTACTGGATGCTAAGGATACAGATTTGAGGAAGTCCCCACCCTCAGAAGTTTACAGTCTTGTGGAAATGATTGAAAAATAAATAATTATACTGTCTGTGGGGAATGTTCTAAGAGGAACTTGGACAATGTGGTTGGAGGGGGAGCCTCTGATTTAACTCTGAGTGTTGTGTAGCAGCAGATGGGAAAGAGGTTTCTATAGGGATGAGTCTTAAGGGATAGGCGAAAGCTCGGGTTCCCTGGTATGACAGTGGCTGTCTTAGTTTGGGTTTTATTGCTGTGAAGTGACACCATGACCAAGACAACACTTACTAGGAAAGCATTTAATTGGGGTGTCTTGCTTACAGTTTCAGAGGTTCAGTCCATTATCATCATGACAGGGAGCATGGCAGCATGAAGGTAGATGTGGTGCTGGAGCTGAGAGTGATACATATTGCAGGCAACAGGAAGTCAACTGACTGTTGACTGAGGGAAGCTTGAGCAAAAGAGACCTCAAAGCCTGCTCCCCACATGACACACTTCCTCCAACAAAGCCACACCTCCTAATAGTGCCACTGCCTTTGGGGGGCATTTTCTTTCAAACCACCACATTCTGCACCCTGGCCCCCAAAGGCTTATAGCTATATCATAATGCAAAAATTCATTCAGTCCAACTTCAGAAGTCCCCACAGTCTATAACAGCCTCAATTTTTTTTCAAAGTCCAAAGTCTCTTCTGAGACACATGACAATCTCTTAACTATAATCCCCTATAAAATCAAAATCAAAAAAACAGATCACATACTTCCAACATATAATGTCACAGGATATACATTATCATTCCAAAATGCAGGGAAGGGAACATAATGAGGAAATACTAGACCAAAGCAAGATCTAAAGCCAGCTAGGCAAACTCCAAACTCTGCATCTTCATGTCTGATGTTGAAATGTTCTTCAGTTTACCAGCGCCTTCCAGCTTTGTTGACTGCAACACACTTTTCTCTCTTGGGCTGGTTCCACTCCCTGTCAGCAGCTCTCCTCAGCAGGTATTCCACAACTCCGGCATCTCTAAGGTCTTGGGGTCTCCAAGGCAATCCAGGCTTCAACTTCACAGCCTCACACATTGGCCTTTCTACTAGGCCTCCATTCAAGGACACCCCTGATGCATGCCTGACCTCAGCAGCTTTATTCCATAACTTTCTTCTATCTTTAACTCTAAAGCCAGAACCACGTGGCCAAAGCTGCCAAGTTCCGCTACTAACTGGGGCTTGAACATGCCCCTGTTGGTCAGTTACATCCTTACCAGCTTTCTCTTTCACTGCCTAAGCTTGGCTGTCCTGAAACTTGATCCGTAGACCAGGCTGGCCTCAGACTCAGAGATCTGATAGCCTCTGCCTTCCCAGTGTTGGGATTAAAGGTGCACCACTACACTCAGCTCTAAATTTTTCTTTAGTTTCTTTCTACAAATTGGAAACTTAACTGGGTGGAATCTTGCTCTGAGGTCACCACTCCCTTTATTCCATTTCTTAATCTGTTTATCTCTTTGAACACAGGATTTAGCTCCATTCCACTTCCTGGTGCTCTTTTTCTCCTCAAGATGTACTTTTTGTAATTTATCATGCTCAGCTTGCTACTTTTCATTATAAATCTTCACTAGAATTACCACTAAAAACCACATGACAGAGTCTATACTAGGCTGTTTTGAGATTTCCACTGTCAATGGAATTAATCCAAAATTCTTCACTGTAGCCTTAGGCAGACTCTTTGGACAAGTACAAATGGCAGCCACTTTCTTCCTCAGAATATCACAACAAAGATATCTAGGCAGCATATTAAAATTCTTCTCCTCAGAAACCTCTTGAGTGAGCCCCTTGAGTGGCATTTCAAATAACTGTCATCACCTCTCTCTTCCATGCTCCTACGAGTATGGCCCATTAAGCAGTGCTTAAAGCATTCCACTGCCTTCCTAAACCAAAGAACCAAAGTCCAAATTTCTCCAAACAAACACATCGTCAGGCCCATTACAGCAATACCTCAGTCCCTGGTACCAACTTCTGTAAATGCTGGAATCCCAAAGAAGTAGGCTCCAATGCCAGTGAAGGAATGGTTGTACTCACAAGCTGAGGGCCAGCAGTCGAAGAAGGAACCCTGCCTTCTTCCGTTGTCCTTATATAGGCTTCCAGCAGAAAGCGTGGCTCAGATTAAATGTGTGCCTTCCAGCCTCAAGGTCTGGATTAAATGTGTGTGTCATCAAGGTCCAGATCAAAGGTGTGTTGTCTTCTTGCCTCAAGATCAGGATTACAAGTGTGCCCTTCACTTCTGGATTATAGTTCATTCCAGATATAGTCAAGTTGGCAACCAAGAATAGCCATCACAGTGGCTTATTTGAAGAGTTGCATGAAAGTCAAATTGGACTTTAAGGTACAAGTAGGAACTGGCAAAGAAGAAAAGCTAGTCGTGAAGGGTTCTGGTGAGCTTAAACGATGGACCTTGTAGAGTGGGAAATGGTCTAAGATTTGAAACAGACAAGTAACAATCACATTTGCATTTTAGAAAGTAAACCTTACTGGGATGTGGAAAATGTGTTTATGAAGGCTGATGAAATGCCCAGGCAAGAGGTAACAAGGGCCTGGAGTAGGTAGCAAGGACGAAGTATGCTTCAGTGGACCGGGGCCTGAAGGGGTCTGGCTCTGTCCCACAGGGTCAGGGTGTGAGGCAGAGGGCAGAATCTGGGCTGACCATGTTTTGCCCTTTCTTTTTCCTCAGTGACACTCATTCTTCTTGTCAAGCTTGCTACCCACTCCTGCCAGCGATTCTCCCAACATGAAAAGGTAAGTAAGAGGATTTACAAAGTGGTACTCCCGGGGCTGGAGATTCGGGTTATTAGTAGAGTGCTTGGCCCAGCTTGCCCTGAGTTTGACCCCAGCACTGTGTAAATCTGGGCATGGTGGCACAAGCCTGTAATCTTAGAACTCAGGAACTAGAGGCAGGAGGATCAGAAGGTCAAGGTCTTCCTGGCTATAGTGAGTTGGAAACTAGTCTGGGCTACATGAGACCCTATTTTTTTTTTAAAGTGGTGTCCCTAAACATAGATTCTTTGCTTGAACATGCTCATCATAGCCTTACCTTATTAATCTTAGATGTGGACCATTTTAAATATCAGGAAGACACTGATGTTTGCAGTAGAATTCCAGAACAAATAACCAGGGTTTATATAACTCTCAGAGGTTTACAAACCTTTTATCAACTTGCTTAGGTTCATAGCAAGGCTACACCAAGTAAAACACAGTGAGATGATGTGACAGAGAGCTCAAATCAGTCACTCGATGTCCCAGGAACCAAGAATCTCCTCTCTTTCTTACTCCATAGCTTCACAGCCCACTGGCTGAGCCTTGAGCTTCAGCTCAGAATTTCAAGCATTTCTGTTAGTTCTATTCTAATGTTTCCTATATTTGCTCAGTTTGGTGATAGTTCTCATGAGACTAGGAAGTGGATATCAGTGCCTCCTTTACCTTCTACACATACCAACCTGGAAACCAGCAGCTGTTCGTCTATCTAGTAATGATTTCTTTCAAAGCTGAAGAAAGGCCTAAGCATTTGGGATATTATTTAGAATCAGCCCTTATTTATACTAAAGGGAAGGGGCATGTACAAAGTGTCAGCTGAAATGATGGAAGTTGATGGGACTACGAAAAGGTAGGCTGGGAGGCCTTCCCCATCTGTCAATCAGGGATCAAGCATGCTATTTAATATTTCATCTGAACTAAATATATGCACACTTTTTGTAAATATTCCATAATTACACAGTATAACAATGATCTACATAGCATCAGCCTCAGACATAGTGCTACACACCCATCGTCTCACCCACTCAGGAGGCCGAGACAGGAAGATCATGAGGTCAAGGCCAACCTGAGTTATATAGTAGGACTCTGTATTTAAAATTTTTACATGGCAGTAAGTGTTATGAATGAAGTGGAGATCAATAGATGAATTAAATACACAGGTGGATACGAACTCAGAGACTCAAGCACCCATGGGCTTTGGGCATCTGTGAAGATATTGGTGCCAATCTCCCACAGGTACTAAAGGGTAGCTCTACAAACTAATGGTTAGTAAATATGGATCCCTGTTCACCAGTTAACTTCAGTTTTGATAATTTATTTGGAGTCTCTGTATGTCACTCTTTCCATCTCAACAGGGAGTGTGGTGAACCAATGGAATTACCTTGAGAGATGGTAAGAGAGTACACATACCCTGGGTCCAGGGCATGATATGCGGCAGCAAATCTTTTAATATGTGCCAGTAACTATTGCTGTTAATAATGCGGCAATTGGTCTGGGGATGTATCTCAACTGGTTGAGCACTGACCTGGCATGCCTGAAGATCTGGACTCTGTCCCCAGTATTGCATAAACTAGATGTGGTGGCCATGCCTATAATATCAGCGCTGATAAAGTGGAGGCAGGAGGATCAGAAGTTCTAGTCCATCCTTGGATACACAGCAATTTGAGAACAGTCTGGGCTATCTGGGGTCCTGTCTCAAACATAGAACCAAACAAACAAATAAAACCAACAGTTACTGAGGCAAGTCTCATGCCAAAATTTCAGAGCCAATCTTGGGCTACATACCTGAATCAAGTTCTTCGTTTGCAGAATTTTTGTCTTGTGATGTCTTATCTCCATAGCTCTTGTTCACAGTCCTTGAATGTGGAACTCAAGCTGCTTTCTTCAAATTTCCACGAAGAATTATGCAACTGCATTTCTATGTGTAGCAAAATTGTTATTAAAATTCCAATGAATGGCAAGAAGGTAACACCCCATATTTCTGGGGCAGAAAATTTAAATACATCAACCCCTCCTTATCTGTAGTTTTACTTTCTATGGTTTCAGTTATCCGTGGTTAATCATGCTTCAAAAATAGTAAGTGGAAAGTTCCACAAATAAATAATGTGTAAGTGTTAAATGGCACACTCTGTGTGCCCAGAGTTTATGTCATCCTGCTCTCTCCACCTGAGACTGAGTCAGCTCATTGCTCAACAGATCTACACTTAATACATTGTCCTCACAGCCATGGTAGCTCAGTGCTTTAATTCAGGCTTTGGTCCTTTCTGTGATTCCATACATCTTCTGGGGTCTTGGAACCTGTCCATCTTAGATGATAGAAGACTACTATATTTGCTGAGCTGCTCCTGAAGATCCTTGGCTACTTCATCAGTTCTAGCTTCTGGCTGGTGCTCAGCTCTTACTCTGCCCCAAAACATAACAGTGACAGCAGTCCTTCCTACTGTTGACAGTACAGAACACAATCCCTCTGCCCAATCATTATCTCTCAATGCAGTATCAAGGCCCTCTTTTAAAACAATTGAGGCAATGTTTTACTATGCACCTGGGCTAGCCTTGAACTTGCTATGGAGCTTGAGATCTTCCCTCTTCAGCCTCCTGAGTGCTGTTCTAAGTGTATGCCACCATGCACAGCTCCTCAAAGACTAAGGCTTCTCCTCCAGGTCTCACTCTATCCTTTCCACAAAGAAGCAGTGTGGAGATTTACTTCTCTGCTGAAATGAAATTATAACACTTCTTCCTTACAAGGGAAAAATATCTGTGGTCAATTTTAGTTTCATATATACTTGTTTTTCTCCCTCTGAGTAATATGTTATTGTACATTTGTAATGATGGATATTGGCTCATTAATAAGATGTAAAAAGGTGACATTGAATGACTTAGAAGAGAAGTTTTTTTGGGTTTTTTTTTTTTTTTTTGATGTATCTTCGTTTGGTCAAGACCTTCAATTCCATCTCCAGTTAGCTTCATGAACTGCCTGTAACATTGCATGGCTCATCAGGTGATGACTTAAAAAGGAATTTGGTTTGCATGAGATACAAGAAAACTTCTTGCAAAGCCATGCCATAGTTTTGACTCAGATAAACCGCCTCTTAAATAGCTAATTTTTCTTCAGCCTTTGGAATAACATGGTGTCTCACAATTACAGGGTATCTATAAATTACCTTGATGTTTTCAAGGTACCGCTATTTGAAAGAAAGAATGTCTTGTTATTTTGGGACAAGAAACTAATGTCTTTGTCTTTGCGCCAATGAAGATGAGGCACTCTCTAATTCACGCAGAGGGCTGGCTCTTTAAAAGGCAAACCCCTAAATACTCATTACATGAAAGCTCTGTGGACATTTGAAGTCGGCCTCCCACTTTATGGGAAGTCCCTTTGGGAATTTTGCCCATAACTCAGCAAGTTCAGTGTTTGAGACTGGAAGGTTTGAATACACGCTGTTTAAGTAAGAAAGGATGGGACCCACACTGTTTTCTAATGTGTGATGTCAACTCGCTAACTAAATTGCCTTTCAAAGACAGTCAAAGGCTGGTGTGAACCCAGCCACATGGCTGAGGCTACCGAGGCTCCTTAATTGCTGCTTTGATGGAGTGTAATAGACGCTTTCACTGGGAAGTCTTGCTTTCTTATCACACATCTGTCATCTTTTTGATTGGGAAATATGCACAGTGTCTCTAGTTTCAATTTCATCCCCTTTTCAATTTAAATTTGAGGTTTAGACATGTGTGACTTCACAAATCCCCTTCTATTTAGAAGTAGAATTCATTTTTGGAAATGGTTAGATAAAAGACTAAAATCTTAACGCGATTCTCAAAACTCAATTGTTACATTATTTGAAAATATCAAAATAAATTCACATTGGATTCAAAATTCTCTGACTCCTAAATAGCATTTGCCTTTCCCCATAACAGCTGGAATAAGATAAAACATCAGCTCTAATTCATGCAACGATTGTGATGATGTTGCATTTCTTATTTGCATCAGCTCAGAAGAGTTTTGTTCTTCCTGAGACAAAACCCACATTCTCCTTAAGAAACTGCCCCTTCCTTAGTCTCTGCCCAGGGGTCTGGGGCTGGTGAACACATCCTGATGCTAGACTGGACATCGGAGGAGACCAGCCCCAGAATCAAAGATCTATACTTCTCAGGAATGGAAGGAAGAGAAAAAAGGCTTATTATTTGGAGCTTATATTTAGCTGGCCCAGAACCCAGTTCACCTTGGAGTTTTTGATAATTAAGCTTTATCCAGAATGAGTTGTTCATAATACACAAGTCCTGACCATAACAAATAGTTTCAAGGTATATTTGTTTGGTGATTTCCCTTTACCTTATTTCTATTTTGCTACTAAATTCTTGAAACTGGATGTAAGTCACTTAGAGTGTCATTTCAAAGGTGGCACCCTAAAGCGCATTCAGGGTCTCCAGCTTTCTGGGCTGAGAGGTAGATCTTACACATTACCAGCAGGGCCCTTCCTTTTAAGCCAACATTTCTGCTACTGAGAACTATTTTTGAAGAATCATGGTTTCATTTTACTTACTATGTCTGTTCCTTGGCTTCCCACACAAACAATTCCGTGTATCTGTTTTACCATCTCATAAGACAGAAGGGAAAGTGAGCTGCAGGAGTCAGGCTTCCTAGTGGAAAAGACAGGTTCAGAAAGAGTCCCCATCTCCTGTGGCTCTGCATACTGTACCACTTTCCTTTTTTCATGCTTTTTTTGTGAGAAAATACTCCTACATAAGAATTTCTTTGACTACTAAGAGATAATAATTGGCCTGCTTTGAGCTGTAAGTGAAAAAAAAACTAAACTAATCTAAACAATAAGAAAAAATATTTCAAAAATCCTAAGTAGGAGGACTTCACAGATAATTAATCCAAGAACTAATTGATGGATTTTCTTTTTCTGTACTATCTTTTAAGAAAACATCTTTGATTCATGTTGGAGCAAGTCCAGGCATCATCTCACAGATAATAGTGTCCAGAGATACAGAAGTGTTTCTCTTTGTGTCTCTTTTCATCAATGATGAAATCTAGTCCTGCTAGTCATGTGTTTAAAAGGAAACTAGAATGTGGTACTCTACTGACTTCAGCTGTCCTCACTGACTTGTAAAGCAGCCAGCCTCTCCTAAAAGGATGGCATAAGGAAGGAATGTCGAGGAGGCCAATGAGGAGGGTGGGCAAGAATCTCGACTAGAATTAGGTTCATTGTTGTCTTGTGAAACTGCACAGAGCCCAGCCCCTTGCTCTGCTGTCATGAAAATCATTGATTGTGAATACTACGTAACTAGCATGTCAATCAACTCCACCAGAGCATTGAGGGCGTGTCATCTTAATCTTCCCCTTTCTGTCTGTCTTTGGGGAAATGTGAGATTAGATTTGGCTTTGTGGACCTGAAGCAAAAGAAACCAAGAGAAAGCGGGACAGAAGCTGTCCACTCAGTGTGAGCAGTGGAAGAGAGCAGGAGATGGAGAACAGAAAGCAGGAATGGGAAAAGGAAAGCAAGAAGGAGGTGTCTGGTGGGAGGAGATGAAACAAGCCGACATTTGTCTTTAGCAGTCTTAGCACCAAGGGAGACTGCCCTCTATAAGAACTGGCTCCCCAAAGACAGTTGACCTCACAACTACTGAACAAGACTTTTGTCTTAGTCAGGGTTTCTATTGCTATGAAGAGACACCACAACCACAGCAACTCTTATAAAGAAAAGCATTGAATTGGAGATGACTTACAGTTTCAGAGCTTTAGTCCATTATCATCATGGCAGGACATGGCAGCATGTAGGCAGACATGGTGCTAGAGAAGGAGCTAAGAGTTCTACATCTTGATCCAAAGGCAGCAGAAGCAACTGTCACTAGGCGTGACTTGAACATATATAAGACCTTGAAGTCCACCTCCTTGAAGCCCACAGTGATACACTTCCTCCAACAAGGCCACATCTACTAATAGTGCCACTCCCTGTGGCCAAGCAGTCAAACACATGAGTCTATGGAGGCCATTCCTATTCAAACTACCACACCTTTCATTTGTTTACTGCTATATTTGTTTCGTAGTTAGGAAAATAGGGAATAACAAATACAACCTACTCTTGGGTACCCTCTGACTGACCAGGATTAACCATATCCAGAGGATTCAACCCATAAGAACTGAGTGGATCCTGGTCATCAGATGGCAAGAGGGGGAGTCATTTACCTTTACAAGGTAGCAGAACTTATGGAGACAGTGTAGTGAAAATAATATGACAACCTATTTTCCTAAGACAGAGCATGCGTAAGAAAGATTTGTTTCCTAAATTTAGGAATTGGACATTTGAAGTGCTGGGATCTGGGGATTAGTTAACACTAATATAGTAGATACAATTTATAAACATATTTAACTATTAATATAAATATTGATCCATTTGAAAGATGGCTACACTCAAAATCATTAGCTACAGACATGGAAGACATTTCTTCAAGCAGTGAAGAAGATAAAAAGGCATAGAGAATTTTAATCAGGTCACCAAAACAAAATCTCAATAAAGAAACAAATTAGAAGACTTGAACTTCTAACTTGGACTTGTGCTTCCACTTAGCCTGGCCTCTCCCCCTAAGAATAAGTAACATAAGGACAGACACAAAAAAGCTGTCATATTATTCACCAATGAGGCTAAAGTGTGTTCTCTCAATGAACGGAAGAGAAACTTCACTAATAAATGACGTCATCATGTCCACACCACAGAATCCAAGATTTCTTTTTGCCAAGGTCTGTACATTTTATGAGCAGAAAGAATATAAAAGTTTATGTTGCTATGAACCAACTATAGTCACTAAAACCTTTACTGAAGGTGAGAAGTGCTTGTCTATTAGAAAACAACTAAAGAGAGCTTGTGGTGTACTTCCCTGACTGCAAGTGAATTTGTTCTGGGAACAGAGCAGGGATGCCTGTCAGCAACAGATCTCAAAGCCTTACAGAGGACAAGCTCAGTGTCACATGGAACACAAGCCACATTCCTCTGAGATTCTGAACCCAGAGAAGACAGGTGGCAGATGGGCTTTCAGATTCCAAATGACAAACCTGGGCAATTGGCCCCTACCAGAAGGCTTTCATAGCCAGCCATGTGTGCAGTTCAGTCCTTTCACTGTTGCTGAATAGGGTGCTTAATGCAACAGTTCCATCAAAGGGCTGTCATGTAAGGAATCATGTGCTAAACACCCCCGAGTTCTGGAGATGAAATAACAGCTCCACTCAAGAGTCTGTGGTCATGGTAAATGATAAAGGATCAAGATGCTTCGAAGCTGAGTATGTATGGAATGTTAAAAACAGGGGCGTGAATTAACACATCTTGTTCTTTTAAGAATTAAAGGTCCTGGTTAAAACACAGAAACCCTATGCTGTATATCCAAACTATTTTGGTGATTGTTCTTTCACTCTTCCAAGATCAAGATGATTTTTTTAAAATCACTCTTTTAAATGACAAAGTGCTATAGAATGGAATTTGCTTATTTCTCCACATAAGCTTGTCTGTGCTCAACTCATGAATTACTGGGATTGATGTTTTTATAATACAAATTTGAATATATTAATTGACTCAATTAAAATGGTAGTTTAATTTACAATGGAAAAAATGTTGAGCTTACATTCTATGAGAAAACTAAGACAACGAAAAACAAAACGATGACTTTTGAAGTTGATCATATGCAAGAAATAATTGTGGCACTGTGACAATGCTAACAATATATAACTGATGATTAATGATCATACCACAAGTTGGCACTACCTTTTACATGTAATCCTATAAGTTAGGCACTATCATGGGGGGGCACTGGAAGGTCAAGTGTGCAGATGCTCATGTGCAGAGGTCACAGGACAACTTCAGGTGTGGGTCCTCTAGTTCCTTCTACCATCTCTTTGAGACAGGGTCTCTCATTGGCTTGGAGCTTCACCAAGGAGCCTGGGCTACAAGACCATTGAGCTTCCACTGACTTCCCTTGTCTCCACACCCACCACTGGAACGCCGGTCTCCCACTACCATGCCTGGCTTGTCACAGAAGTTCTGGGAATCCAAACTCACACTCACAAGGCAAGGTCCTATCATTACCTTCATTTTATGGAGGGGAACCTGAGGACTTGTCCAAAGCCCCACAGCCACACCACATCAGTCAAATGTGGATTTGAAGTGAAGCTGTGTCCTCTGTGTTTGAATCAATGTCTTTGCTGAAAATATTAAAAATATATAAATGAGGCATTTCTTCAAATCATCAAGGAGATAACAGTTTCTTAAAGGGCAAAGGTGAAGGGAAGATGAGCATGCTGGAAGGTGAATGGGTGCCAGAGGGAGGTGGGCAAGGACACTGTCTTTGTCTTGAAGGCATTCGCCAGCCTGAGTAAATTCAGTGCCTGGCTTTGGTGGCTCTTGCAGCACAAGGGACATGGCACCACATGAAGAGTCCTGTGAAGACATCCCCTCCATGAACGAGAAGCATGCCCAGGACAGAATGACCGAAGTGAAACAATACCCAAGAACATTAAAGCCTGGATTTTATTGCTAGCTGAAGACACAGGCTCAGTTTAAGGTGGAAACCCAGAAGAAGCAAACTAAGCTTGGTGGGCTTTCACCAGCATGTCTCAAATGGTTTCCCCAAACAAAGTCTCAAATACACATCCTAGACACAGAGAGAACAGAAATATAAGAAAAACTTAAATAAGCCCCACTCCTGCAGAAACAATAGACAATCAGACCCGAAAAGATCAAAGCAAGCAAGGAGAGAACTATGCTGAGCCGGACCCAGTACCTGATGCTCCTAGTACGAGATATCAGAGGCAGAGGCAGGAGTGGCTCTTGACCCTGGAACAAGGCCAGCCAGGGCAAAATGGGAAGATTTGGTCTTGAACAACAAGCAAACAAACTAACCGAAGGCTGTGCTGACTTGTTGCTGTTAGTAAAAGATAAACTTGGAGACATCTGGAGGAAGCACCGATGAAGCCTGACAAAGCTGATTTAAAAACACAACTTCTAAAAATGAAAACAAAGGTAACTAAAATTGAACCAATGCGTGAAAATGATACCAGATTAAGTTAAAAGGTGAATTAATGATATAGAATATGGGCTGGGAGAAACTAGAGTATTATATGGGAACACACTGGTCAGGAAAACACAAAGGAAACTTGTTAAAATTTGTAAAAAAAGTAAAAGGGGTTAGAAAGCAATCCCAAACTACATGAATACTAAGAATCTGCTTCTAGACAAATCAGAACAAAGCATCAGAATAAAACAAACTTCAGGGGCCAGGCCCGTGGCCCACACTTATAATTCCATCACTTGGGAAGCTGAGGCAGCAGGATTATGAGTTCAAGGCCAGCCTCATCTACATAGTAACAATCTTTCTTTTTTTTTTTTTTTTTTTTTTTTTTTTTTTTTTTTTTTGGTTTTTTCGAGACAGGGTTTCTCTGTGTAGCTTTGTGCCTTTCCTGGGACTCACTTGGTAGCCCAGGCTGGCCTCGAACTCACAGAGATCCGCCTGGCTCTGCCTCCCGAGTGCTGGGATTAAAGGCGTGCGCCACCACCGCCCGGCGTAACAATCTTTCTTAAAGCAGGGCAAGAAAGAAGAGAAATGCTTAAAAGCCCATCCAGGGGAAAAAGCCAAATTACCTTAAAAAAAATAACACCCTTCACTCGACCTCATAGTAGTTAGTGGCTGGTTCTCCGGGTGTGGAGAGATGTGCACACGCCTGTAAACTACGATAAGAAAATTTCATTCTAATGAGTCCAAAACCATTAAAAAATTATGAGCCAAGGGATGACAGAATCTGATATAAGTTTTACAAACTTAAATAACTCTGGCTGCTTTGTGAAGGGGGAATTCAAAAGGAAAACAAAAGACAGTGATTAAAAGGCCATTTCTGTAGTCTACACAAAGGACGATACTTAAAGCATCTTAGTATATGAATGAACAGCAACCCAAAGAATTTGTCTCAGTCAACCTGTTTTTAGTTTTATAGAAAATTTTTATTGAAATTTTTATACATCAATATAATGTGTTTTGATCAAATCCACTCCTATTCTCTCCTCTCCAACTCCCCTATCCTCTGACTACTTTCAGCTTTACATACTTAAAAAAAAAAAAAAAACACATTGAGTCTACTTAATGCTATTGTGTGTGCATGAGTGAGGGCATCTGCTAGAATATGGGCAGCCCCTGAGGAGCCTCATCAGAAGACTGCTGACTCTCCCTCCTACAGCATCCATCAAATGCCAATGGCTCCTTGGCTAGGGGTGAGAATTTGTGGACTCGACCGCCCACACACCCTCTGCGCTTTCATCAGTTCGAAGTCTCTGAATTCATTGCCAACTACTGTAAGAAGAAACTTCTTGTATTTAGGGTACAGTTTATTACTGTGTCCATTTAGCTGAGTAATACATTGTATAAAATTCTTAGATCTTAATATTATTATTCTTATGGTTTAACCATGAAATGTCCTCATTAGCTCATAGTATGAATGCGTAATCTCCTGGTGATGGCACAATTTTGGAAGGTTGTGAAGATGTGAGGAAGGGGCTCAGTGGGAGGAGCTGGACCACTGGGAGCAATCCATTATACTCATCTCGTCTTGGGTTCCTTCCTGTCTCATTCTCTCCTTCCTGGCTGCCAGTGGAAACTGCAATGTCTGTCATGCTCTCCCCCAACACGGACGGAAACCATGAACCAAAGGAAAACTTCCTCCTTTAATTTGTTCCCATCAGGTAGCTGGTCACAGCAATAAAAGTAACAAATACAAGTAGTCTAGATGCAGATACATCATAAAAACAATCTTTGCCCAGAGAGATGGCTCAGCCATTAAGAGTACTGGCTGCTCTTCCAGAGGACTCAGGTTCGATTCCCAGCACCCACATGGCTGCTAACAACCTTCTGTAATTTTAGTTCCAGGGAATCTAATGCCTTCTTCTGGCCTCCACAGGCACCAGGCATGCACGTAATGCATAGATATACAGGCAGGCAAAACACCCATACACACAAACCAATAAAATAAAAATAATTTTTAAATCTCATCAAATCTATAGATAATGTGCACTTAGAAACAAGAGACATGGCTTTAGGTGATTAAAATTAGGACCCCAAAAGACTTCAGCTGTTTGGTATAGGAAACATGGAATAGCTTGAAACGTAGGATAAATGTAACATGGGAAGCGCAGGACTTCGTATAGTATGTATGAAAACAAGGAAGGCTTTCCTGACAATGAGCCAAGATGAGTAAACAGTGATTTCAGTTTTGTGCTCACTAGTTACTCTAACAGTAGTTATTTTGCCACTTAAACCAAACCTTGTTAACGCCATGTCTAGGTGCCTTGACAAGAAAATAAGGACAAGGGTGATGAGGAGAGCATAAAATCCTGTGATGTAAGGGATTTGGGGAGGACTGGGAAGGTTTAATAATGGTATCTCAGTTTTATTTCACCAACATTTGTTAAGCATTTCTTTTATATCAGAGGGCATCATAGTGATAGGCATAGCATGGAAAATTATACATATATGTTTACATGTATGTATATATACACATATACATGGTTTCCATTCTCATTCATGGTAAATTTAACTGTCTTCAAATAATTAAAAATAACGACTTGTGAAAACTATAAAATGTTATAATATACAGTATAATATTATTAAATATTTAACTTATTTAAGTGAACCACTGTCTAAGAATTATAACTTACCTGACACAGGCTACTTTTTGTATTAGTGAATTTTTCCATCGTTTAAGACTCTTAAGCATAAGCTAGACAAGTCACATTAGAATATGAGGTTAAACTATGTGAATTTTCTCATCCTGATATTCTTTGCTTTGAAGTGTATTAGTTATCTATTGCCAGGTAAGAAATGACCTGTAGACCAGTGGCCTGAACCGACACACATCTATGTGTGGGGTAGTAATCCAAGTATGGTTCCTCTGCTTCCTGTGGTTAGAGTTTAATCAGGGCAGAGGTGTCATCTAAAAGCTGGACAAGAAGATATTTACTAGTTGAACTCCAATTATTTGTGGGCATCAGTTTGTGGAGGCTGGCTCCTGGTCTTCAGCAACTCTGGCTCCTGAGCCATGTCTGTCACTCCAATGTGGTAACTGTATTCATCTACAGTGGTAAGAAAAGGAATCTGCTGATAACACAGACGTCACTCACACGAGTCCTAAATTACAAAAATGATGTCCTTTCATTTTCCCATACTCTATTATTAGAAACAAGTTAGAAGTGGGTCCTATCAGTTCTTCCTCCCGTCCTCCTTCCCTCCCTCCCCCTCCCCCCTCTCTTTTTCTTTCTTTCTGCCTTCCTTCCTATCTCTCTTTCATTTTTGAGACAGGGTCTTACCATGTAACTCTGTCTGGCCTTGAACTCACAGAGATCTACCTGCCTCTACATCCCTAATGCAAAGATCAAAGACGTGCCACCATGGCCTGCCATGCCGTGTCTTAATGTTAGTTGACATCATGAAAATAACTACCACAGCATAGATGAGGTATCTCCACCAAGTAAGAGTCACATTCAAGGTAAGGGGATTGCCCAAGTCATAAGAAGAAAGATGTGGGTAGGATCTTGTCAAAAGCTTCTTGACACTCTATAGGTGTTTAAAAAGATGTGCTTAGAATCCTAAGGAAGTTGAAAAAATTAGAGGAATCAGACTGGGTCTAGTAAATAGGAGGGGGATTGTTTTAAACCCAGTCTGGTACTAGGGAACTGAAGTATAATGTTCCTTGAGAAAACATCTTTTTTTTTTAATCAAAAACTTCACTCCAATGGAGAGTTACAACTCTAATAACAAAATCCTACATATGTAGCACAAAAAGAACTACCAAATGTAAGTGATTTAAAAAATCTTAACACAAGCCGGGCGGTGGTGGCGCACGCCTTTAATCCCAGCACTCGGGAGGCAGAGCCAGGCGGATCTCTGTGAGTTCGAGGCCAGCCTGGGCTACCAAGTGAGTTCCAGGAAAGGCGCAAAGCTACACAGAGAAACCCTGTCTCGAAAAACCAAAAAAAAAAAAAAAAAAATCTTAACACTAGCAGAGAAATTAGTCAAGGCAGAACAGTCACTGAGGTGAGGCGCTCTACAGCCACCTATAGAGGTCTGTCATCAGAAAACATGTCGGAAGAAAATGCCACTTGTTGCCACACAGGCCAAAAAAGACAATAAATTCAATGCTATTCCATCCGTGAATAAGAAGTCTTAATTAAACATGGGAAAGTATTTTTCAGGAACTGTTTTCAAGTGTGCAAAGAGTCTGGGATGTGCTAGGCTGGCCAGTTCAGGCTCCAGTTAACAGCCTCCTTATATTTAGGATGTAAAATACCCTCCAATCAAGAGGGATGGTCCATTTCTCAAAGTCCTGAATCTGAGCTGGCTTGATTGATTGCTTTGGCTAATAGCAGGCAACGAGTGCGAACTTCATGCCAATTTTAAATGTAGCCCTCAAGCACCCTATAAGCTTCCTTTTCTGCCTTGGACTCCTGCCTCCACCATAAGCAAGCTCTTGCAAGCTTGCAGACGAGAGATGAGGCTCATGGAGAAGAGCCAAGTAATCCAGACTGACAGCCAGCCAGGCCCTGGGAGCAAAGATACCCGGAAATTACAGAGCTGTGTGCAGATCCCCGAGTCCAGGTCAGGCTAGCCTCAACTGCCAACTCATTTGCTTGTGCCAGCAGCTAAATAAATGGTTGTTTTAAACCATTAAGCTTTGGGGTTGTTTGTTATGCAGCAATAACAAACGAGACAGCTAGCAAATCCACGAGCCTCCTCAGTCAGTTTCTATAAATGGTCATTTCTGATTTGGAATACTTCTGAGCTTCTGTTAAATTAAGTAGAAGTATTATGTATTACTGCTATTAAATTGATAGCTAAAAGACAAATAATGATCACTTCACATTAGAGAGTTCGTTGTTGTTTTATGTAAGTGATAAGTTGCTATTCTTCTCATAATAAAGTTAGTTCTAAGAATGCTTTGATAGACTTAAAAGACAATTATCAGCCGGGCGGTGGTGGCGCATGCCTTTAATCCCAGCACTCGGGAGGCAGAGCCAGGCTGATCTCTGTGAGTTCGAGGCCAGCCTGGGCTACCAAGTGAGTTCCAGGAAAGGCGCAAAGCTACACAGAGAAACCCTGTCTCGAAAAACCAAAAAAAAAAAAAAAAAAAAAAAGACAATTATCAGCCAGGTACATTGGTGTGCACCTGCAGTATCTTCAGCCAGGTACATTGGTGTGCACCTGCAGTATCGTCAGCCAGGTACATTGGTGTGCACCTTCAGTATTGTCAGCCAGGTACATCGGTGTGCACCTGCAGTATCGTCAGCCAGGTACATTGGTGTGCACCTGCAGTATCTTCAGCCAGGTACATCGGTGTGCACCTGCAGTATTGTCAGCCGGGTACATTGGTGTCACCTGCAGTATTGTCAGCTGGGTACATTGGTGTGCACCTGCAGTATCATCAGCCAGGTACATCGGTGTGCACCTGCAGTATCGTCAGCCAGGTACATCGGTGTGCACCTGCAGTATCGTCAGCCGGGTACATCGGTGTGCACCTGCAGTATCGTCAGCCGGGTACATTGGTGTGCACCTGCAGTATCGTCAGCCGGGTACTTTGGTGTGCACCTGCAGTATTGTCACTCGGAAGGCTCAGGCAGGAAGAGTGCTTCAGCCCAGTAGTCCAGGCTGGCCTGGATAACATAATGATACCCTGTCTTAAAAATAGGTTAATTAATCAATTAATTAATTTTGTAAAAGACAATTTTTCTGATTAAGAATTTTAGCTAGTTTGTCTTTTCCCTTTACACCTTGAAACATAGATTTGTGATAATAATTACTTAGGCTTTGTATTCATTTTTATGTGTTTTGCCAACATCTTCATTATATGTTACACTTTTGGATTACAGCAGAGACACTGCATTTCTACAGGTGGATCACACCAGCTACCTGATGCTTTCCACCCAGATGAGGTGGATCACACCAGCTACCTGATACTCTTCACCCAGATGTGGTGGATCACACCAACTACCTGACAGTTTCCACCCAGATGAGGTGGATCACACCAGCTCATCACTGCCTGAGACTTTTCACCTGATACCCCTTGTCCTTTTCTGGTTCTATATGGAATTTTCTGTAAGGAAAATTACAGCTCAAACATTCGTGATTGTGTTTTGAGCATTAATAATTATTCTAGTTATTCTCTTCCCTAAAAACAGACCCCTTGGTTAATTCACACAAAACAACACAAATCTGAGTAAATACATGGTCTGTGGAATAGCTAAAGTCACAATAAGAAGTCGGGGTGATCCTAGACACTCTCCAGGGTGAATTTAGGCTCCTGGGAACACCCAGTGCACAATATCACTGAAGCAGATGAATTCCAAACCTACTTACACTCTCTGGAGCTTAGATTTACCTCCAACTTCACCCCCACATCTTATAATGAATGAACTAGTTATACAGAGTAGAAAATCTTTCTTCTTCTTTTTCCCCTGAAAAATCCATTGATTTTTCAATTTATAGAGAATTAAGTGAGTTTTCTTGGCATACCCACCTTAGAATTATGTCAATTGAGAGTTCTTGCATCTTGGGCATTTTCATTAGAATTTTTCTTAAAGATATTTATCTCCTAGAGGCTTAGATGGAACTTAATATGATCAGGACAGTAGATCCATGAGGAAGAGTGTATAGGAAGAGAAGATACTGAAATACTGTCTTCAATCCCAGCACTTACCTAGGAAGCAGAGGCAAGTGGACTCTGAGTTCAAGGACAGCCTGGTCTACATAATGAGTTACAAGCCAGCCAGGGCTACCTAATGAGGCCCTGTCTCAAAAATAACAACAAAACTACTTTTAAAGGTATAATTCCCTATATTATCAAGAAGATTTGGGGTATCTGGAATAAAGGAGGCATTCACAACATGCTTTCTTGAACAATAAAGACAATTAAGTGGCAGAGAGAAGCTCCAAGCTCACTTTTGTTGCTTAGATTGGAAAATGAATGCCCTCTGATTGATAAGCTGGATTCTGGAAACTGTGCCCAGCTGCTTGGCTCTGACCCAGTCATGGAAGCTCTGACAATGAGCTGGAGGATGGTGAGGAAGATGAGGTCCAAGTATGCCTTGCTTTGCATCACAGTCTCTAGGATGCACAACCTGCCTCTTGCCCAAGATATACAGCTGTTAACCCCAACAGAAAGGAGTCTGTTTCAGGTAATCCCACCTACTCCTGTGTGTGTGTGTGTGTGTGTGTGTGTGTGTATACTCTCATATATAATACATATATATTCCCATATATATAATATATATATTCCCATATATAAATATATAACTTTTTTGTTGTTTGCTTCATTTTGCTACATTTATAGTTTCAAAATAGCCTGAAAATTGGAAATCATTTCAGTACCAATATGATTGTGTAGAAAATGTAACATGATGTGAAAATTATGGTGCTCTGGGACTGGATTTTGTGACATTGATTTTAATCACATCAGACTGGCATCCAGCCTGGTATCAAGTCTGCATCAGGCTCAGCTTCAGGAATTCTCTCTCCAGGCTGTGTACAACCCTGACTCCACCCTCACTGTTTTCCCCTGCTCTGCCTTGGCCTCTGGCTCACTCCCCCCAGTTCTAGTCAGTCCTAATTTTAACCATCTTGAGGCTAGCCTCAGTCATCTCACTGACATGCTTCAGATCCTTTCCTTTCTCTGTGTCCTACGGGACAGCAGACATCTGCAGGCCCCATCTGTCTAGACACAACCTAGTCCAACAACTTCACTCTTCTCTCTGGTCTCACCTCTCCCTGAGCCCTTTGCCCTTCTCAGTCCTTCGGCCTCTGTCTTTCAGCTACTCGACGTCAGCACACACACCCCTCCCCTTCACATCTGGTAAGTCCTATCTCCCCTCACAGGTCAAATCATCTGGAGTCTCTCTACAAAGGGAACTGCTCTGTCCCACTTCCCGCCTATGCAGCCCAGGGAGATATTTCTCCTCCAAACCTACCTGAGATACTTTCAGTTCTGACTCACATGAGGCAGAATGGCTTTTCCACCAGGAGAGTTCTCATGGAGGCAACTCGGGATGCTCTGAGCATGCTTCCTCCATCCCAGTGGGCAATGCAATTACTCATCTCCAGGAATGGGCGGGGTGGGGTGGACGGAGGAAGGGAAGGAGCAATGATGAGAGTGAGAGTACCCAGCAGACCCGGTCTACCTCATGACACCTTCCTCCCATTATCTCCTAATTCTCATTCTTGCTCTACAGTAATTTTGAACAAATGTTTCTGCACTGGCTGTCCCTGTATAGTGCTTTGTGTCCATTACTTGAGAATGTTTGTCATCTGCTGTCCCGTGCCATCCCAATCCTCTGAGGAAGTGTCCAGGGCTTCCCAGTTGCTGGATCCTCTCTTCCCAGGAGAAGAAGAGGCAAGCCTCTTGCTTACTGGTCCATCTAAAGTCTTCACCTCAAACCCCACTTCCTTGTAACGTGCTCTTAGGTTGCTGTGAGCCCCGTGGGGCAGGAAGCTCTCCATTTCAGACACTCCTTCCTTTGC
Organism: Peromyscus californicus insignis; assembly: GCF_007827085.1. NCBI lineage: Eukaryota > Metazoa > Chordata > Mammalia > Rodentia > Cricetidae > Peromyscus > Peromyscus californicus. The sequence goes on along the minus strand of NW_026294617.1, from coordinate 17,841,029 downwards.
TGCCAGCCCAAATCTCATTCAAGACCCAAACTTCATATCCTCCTCCTGCTCTAAGGTAACTGTCACAGGCTATGGGGGAGGGAGACCACCTAAACAAAACAATCCTTCCAGGAGTGAGAGTCAGTCACCATATCCACCGGAGAAGAATTTCACTCATGCCTTACACTAGCTGCTGCCTCTCTGAGCTGATGACATGGAGGCATCTCATATACATTGATTACAATCTCAGCTAGTACTGCAGTATTGCTCATTTTGTGAAAAGCTTTCAAAGCTCACAAACACAATGCCCGGCAAAAGCAGTTGACACAAAAGAGGACATGTATTACATGATTCCATTTATATAAAGTCCAAACACACTCTATTGTATTAAAAATAAGAGGAGTAGGACTGGAAAGGCATAGATGGGAATTCTGGGGTAATATTCTGTTCCTTGATCCATGCTACTCACTGCATAAGCTTTTCTTAAGAGAGCTTACAGAATCATACATATATGATCCAAGCACTGTTTAGGATGTATGTCCTACTTTGACTGAAAAGCTGAGAATAAGAAACATTGGTATGAGGTACTGTAATGGCTGCCCAGTTACTAATATAAGTGACACAGTTCTTTTTAGATTCAAGGACCTTTAGCTTGAGTAGAGTTTAGTCATTATGAGCTGAGTTAATTACCCACTACTGTGCAGTGCCTAAAATCCGGGGTGCACCAGGACACTAGGTGGGGCATCAAACCAAAGGTGGGGCTGGGAGTGGTGACGCATTCCCAGAGTCCAGCACTCAGGTGACTGGAACAGGAGGACTGCGGTTTTGAGACTAGTCTGGGTTACATAAAGAGACCCCGTCTCCAAACCAAACAAGCAGCAAAACGGAAGGTGGAGCATCTGGCTTTGGTTGGGGAAGGAAATCCCGTGAAGCAGCTGACTGTCTTTAGTTATGGTTTCTGCTGCTGTGAAGAGACACCATGACCACAGCAACTCTTACAAAGAAAAACATTTAATTGGGGTTAGCTTACAGTTTCAGAGGTCTAGTCCATTACCATCATGGTGGCATGTAGGCAGACATGTTGCTGAGTATTCTACATCTTGATCCACAAGCAGCAGAAAGAGAGACTGTACTAGGCGTAGCTTGAGCGTATATGAGACCTCAAAGCCCGCCCCCACAGTGACACACTTCCTCCAACAAGGCCACACCTACTCCAACAAAGCCACACCTCCTAATAGCGCCATTCCCAAGAGGGCTGTTTTCTTTCCAAACCTCCACACAGATCTAAGAGGAGTTCCCTATGACAGAGTGTTGAAGGAATTCCTGGATCTCTTTCTAAGCCCTTCCATGTTGTTTCTTATTTAGATTATACCAAGGAGGTGGATTTTATCCTAAGGCAAAGAACAGTCACAGACTGTCCCATAGCCAAGACACTTCTCTGTGTCAAGACACTGGAAATAGCATACTTGAAGAGATTGACAGACAGCAGGGCCTGGTTGAGAGAAATCAGAGAGGAACTAACCATCACCCAAGGTAGACATCTAGCTCCTTCTCTGCTTCACTGGGGAAGAACAGAAGTCCCGCCTCTCTGGGGCCTGACTTTCCTCACTTAGGTAGTGAAATGTCTGCCTTGGTCTGCCAAGGTCCTGTCTAGCTCCTTCCAAGAGCCTTTGTTATAATTAGGGTGCAAATCCTTCATGTAGAGATTAAATGGAAAAAATGGGGAAAATGAAATCATAAGTTATATGCTGCCTTCACTGACTTTTTTTTTTTTTTTTTTTTTTTTTTTTTTTTTGGTTTTTCGAGACAGGGTTTCTCTGTGTAGCTTTGCGCCTTTCCTGGAACTCACTTGGTAGCCCAGGCTGGCCTCGAACTCACAGAGATCCGCCTGGCTCTGCCTCCCGAGTGCTGGGATTAAAGGCGTGCGCCACCACCGCCCGGCTGACTTTTACAAGTCAAAGGGCAGCCTTTCTGAGTTTTGTTTCTAAATTTTATAGGAAACTAAGTATTACTTAAGTAGTAATTAGGGAGACAGAGGTTTTTCTAAAGCCAAACCTTTGTATGTTTTTTTAAGCACTAATATTATTAATTTCCATAAAATATCAGTAAAAATCATTGCAACCTGACAGAATAACTTCTATAAACACTTAAGTATGATGTATTACTGTGGTTTGGGTCATTAAAATAACTACTAGTTTCTCATTCTTTCCTAATTCTTATGATCCTCACAAACTCTATTGATGCTGTATTCCGTCATGCTCTATTCCAGTGAAGAGTGAAAACACCCCATGGCCCATGAGCATCTGAGTGCATCAGGTTGGGTTGGGGTGTGAGCATCTGAGTGCATCAGGTTGGATTGGGGTGTGAGCATCTGAGTGCATCAGGTTGGGTTGGGGTATTTTTTGTTGTTTTGCTATTGGTGACATCGAATGAATACTTAATGACAGGAAGCAGAAGAGGTTCCTGTGACCTGACTTTCTTCGGCCTGGTAAAGGAAGAGGTCTTGTGATTCAATGGCTCCCTCTATGTCAATCTCCTCTGTGTTTGAATGGTATACACTAAATCTTGGGCATGGTGTCCATGAGGAGGAAGGGGATGCGTGGGGAAATCAATGAGAAAGGAACCTTCTTGAGATACCCTGGTACTGTTAGACAATGTTTTTTTTTTTTTTTTTTTTTTTTTGGTTTTTCGAGACAGGGTTTCTCTGTGTAGCTTTGCGCCTTTCCTGGAACTCGCTTTGGAGACCAGGCTGGCCTCGAACTCACAGAGATCCGCCGGCCTCTGCCTCCCGAGTGCTGGGATTAAAGGCGTGCGCCACCACCGCCCGGCTTAGACAATGTTTTATATGGCTGGAAAGTTGGCTCAGAGGTTAAGAGCACTTGCTACTCTTCCAAAGGACCTGGGTTCAATTTCCAGCACCCACAAGGTAACTTACAACCATCTGTAACTCCAATCCCAAGAGATCCAGTGCCCTCTTCTAGACTCCATAGAAACTGTGCAAGTTGGCATACATAATGCAGGCAAAATACCTGTACACATTTTTTAAAGTTAAAAAAATTAAAAACAAGTATATTATTGGAAAAAGTAATGCAATTATTAAAAATATTTCTTTTATTTTTTGAGACTATAATATAATTATACTATTTCCTCCCTCTCTTTCTTCCCTTCAAGCCCTCCAATATACCCCTTCAAGCTCTCTTGCAAATTCATGTTCTTTTTCTTTAATTGTTGTTTTATACACACACACACACACACACACACACACACACACACACACACACACACACACCACCCCTAAATATATAAATACGCCCTGCTCAGTCAGTATAATATTACTTGTATGTATGTTTTCAGGTCAGAGCATTGGGTATTGGATAACCAATTGGTGTGCTCTTCCATGGAAAAGACTATTTCTCTTGCTCTCTGAATTCCTTAGTTGCCTATAGTTTTTTGTATAGAGTTAAGGCATCATGGCCTTTCCTTTGTCCACTTTAGCATATCTATTGTTTTCCTTGTTCAACTCATATTTAGAGAGTCATGTTGCTGAGACTTTATGAGTGTAGCTTCTATTGCTAATAACACTGTGAACCTCAGACACAGGATGCAGAGGCACCTAATCTGGAAACTGACCTGAAGGCCTTCTCCCTAAGGATTAGTTTTTATGGTATCAGAAGGTGCCATGCAAGCTTCCAAATTAGGGAAGCAACCAACAGTTCTACCAAGAGATGATGTCAATGAACTACAGCAACCACCAGCATGGCACAATAATCCTGAGGATGTAGTAGTGGAACTCATACATTACTGGTAGCTTTCTAATTGGACTTAAGGTTTGTTCAACAAGAGGGAAACCACACCCTGGTACTGGAACCATGGCCAACCACGTTTCCCAGGACTCATTATGAAGACCACATGGGCACCAAGATGACAAGATGAGCAGTCTCAGAGGTTGGAGTACAGTGGCTCTAACTCTGTGGGTTTATTTCTGAGTGTTCTATTCTTCCAATCCAATGGTCTACATGTCTGTTCATGTACATGAACATGCCATGCTGTTCAAGGCAGTAATTCTGTAATATAATTTGAGATTGGGGCTTGTGGTATCTCTGCCATTGTTCTTTCTACTAAGGATTACTTTAGCTATCCCAGACCTTTTGTGTTTCCATGGGAACTTTAGGATTGTTTTCTCTAGATCTACGAAGAATGTCATTGGAATTTTTATGGAAATTGCATTGAATTTGTAGACTAAGTTTGATAATACAGCCATTTCCACAATATTAATTTTACCTACCCATGAGCATGGAAAGTCTTTCATGTGGATGGATCTTAGCAATACAGTATTGAATATAAGGGGTAGGGACAAGTTACAGAAGATTTGACACCAATTTATAAAGGTGAAAAGTAAGCAAAACTGACTATAGAATGGGAGGAAAACATGTGTGTTGGCCCTTTACAAAGCAGCAAGAATGTGGCAAATGTGCTGTGGGATCTTTGAGGTGGGAACTCAGGAAGAAGACCCCTGCTCGGATTCAATGGTGGGAAACACTTGAGTGCTGTGTTATCTGTCTTTATGGGTCAACTTGGCTGACCATAGGAGTGCCCAGATCAAACTTACTTTCCAGTGTGTTGTTGAGAGTGTTTCTGGATGAAATGAGGGGTTGACTTGGTGACTCCTTAAAATCCCCCTCCTCCCAGTGTGGTTGAGAGTCACCCAACCCACTGAAGGCCTGGGGAGAACAAAAGCAGGGAGGGTGCTCCCCCTCCTGCTTCCTGCTTGCCCCCTTGAGGTAGGACTCCCCAGCCCTTCCTCTCCGTCCCTCAGACCAGAACTTGCATTAGCAGCTCCCCTAACTCTCGGGCTTTAAACCTGGACTGAATTATTCCATAAGAGTTCCTGTCTTCAGTTTGATTCTCAGCCTTCATAAGTAGACTGAGCCAATCTCTTAAAATAAATATGAAAATATATTTCTCTAGATACATAAACACACATATATGCATGCACACACAAATACTTCCTACTTGTTCTGTTTCTCTGGAGAATCCCAATACAAAGGAGAACATGAAGGTTCATTTTTATAATCTTCATAACCTACATTCTTTATATATCCACTTTTATTTATTTTATATTTATATTTATCTATTTTTTTTTAAACACAGGGTTCAGTTATATATCCCCAACTGGCCTGAAACTCAAAATTACTGCCTCCTTGTTATAGATATTTGCCACATACTCAGGCTCATATCCAGTTTTTATATAAAATATAACACGGGTACTTGGGATGTAGCTTGGTGGGTAGTGTGCCAGCTCAGCATACCCAAAAGCCCCGGGTTTGATTCTCAGCACCTCCTAATCCAGGATAATGGCACACAGGCCTGTCATCCCAGTAGGAAGATCAGATGTTCAAGGTCATCTTTGGAAACAAGCCACCCTGGGCTACATGAGAACCTATCTCTAAAATATAATACAAAAGGAAAAAAATCCAGGGCCTTAAGTTTTGCAAGTATGGAGTATACAGAAGAACATATAAACTCAAATAACACGATCAATCCGAAATCATTACAAATGACATAAAGATCATTGTCATTTTTCCATATATGCACATTTTTCGAAATAAAGCTGTAAGCCCTTTGACATAAAAAACCTTGACAAAATAAACTTCCACATTGTTCTATATCTGCACATGATATATATTGAAGCATGTTCTTATTGGAATTGAAATACTTAAAATGAAAGAAAAGTACCTTGGACTTTACCAAGGAATACCAGGCATGCAGTAGGGGGTCACCTGAGAGTGATGGATGTAATCTGGGTGGGAAAGGTAATAGTGGCTGCAGAAAATGCCATGAAATAGCAGTTGGAAAAAGAGACTGGAAGCCTGGGCATCAAAACAATTCAGGAAAGCACAGCAGCTCATGGCTGGGTGGAAGGAGCTGGGGGAGTAGGAAGCAGGAGGGGCCTGGAGGCAGTTCAGAGCCACAGTCCACAGGAGCCAGAGAGTGACTGAAGAGGATGAACCGGGTCAGGGTGACCCCAGCTCAGGCAAGTGGAAGGACCAAGAGTGAAGGACAGGAAGGGAGCAGGTCAGGGAGGGAGTTCAGCAGGGTTGGCTTTGAGAGGTCCCTCTGCTCTTCTTGTCTGTCTCCTTCCTCTCCTCTGGAATTGGTGCTGTGTGAGGAGCTCCCTAACAAACCAGCCTCTCTGTGACTCCACACTCAGAGGTAGTCCTCCAAGCCCTCAGCATGGCACCTGTGTGAGAGGCAAAGACCCTTGCTCAGGTTGTAGAACTTCCTTTCCCTTCTCATGAAATTATTCATGGTTCTTCATGTTTTGGGTTTTTGTTGCTGTTGTTTTCAGATAAAAAACAACTTTAAGAATATTTTTTATAATTAAAAAATGAAAACATCAAGAATATTCAATTGGTCAACAATAGCAGCGAACACACTGCTGCCATCCCACCTAGTAAAAACCTTTAAGTCAGCTCGGAGTCCTGACTGTAAGTGTGTGACACAGTGTACGGGAACACCTTGGGGAGGGAAGTGTTTCTCAGGATGTTTATCTTCATTCTGTCAGTAAATGGAGGAGCAGAATTTCTAGCTTTGAGTACATTTTTATTTTAATTTTATAAACTTTATTACTCTTATACCTGCCAATAAGTGAAATATCAACACACCAAAATTAGCTAGACCCAACGTCTGTACAACCCAATGAACAGTTAGAATAGGCATTTGGAATGGAAGCTGCGGCATCTCCCATTAAGTTTTACACTTTCATTGTTGAATATATTTTATGCACTTATCCACCAACAAAAACAAACCTATGACAGAATTAGAACTAGAAAACTAATTAGCTTTCCGACATCCTCTTTCATGACTCATGTCCATTTCCTGCACCGTCCTTCTTCATGCCCTCATATGTAGCCCTTCTTCTTCCTTTTCCTTCATGTTATACGATACCCACATGTACATTTGTTTACACATATACCATTGGCTATTTACTTTAAATGAATGTCAGTAAAGTCATTTAAATCTAACAGACTTGTAATTATTTAAGAGTGAGTATGATGGTAAAAAGTCATCCTTTTAAATTTTATTTCCATGTATTGTGCAATATTGTGAGAACAACATGATCTGAGTTATTTTTCACAAAAATATTGTCTGACAAAATCATTCATTGGTTATAACATATGTATTTTTATTTTAATAGAAAAATTAGGTGATGGACTAGGACTCAGTAGGTAGGGTGCTTGCTTTATATGTATGAAGTCTTGAGTTTGATCCCCAGCACTGTATAAAACCAGATGTGGTGGTGCACAAAAAAAAAAAAAGAAAAAAAAAAAAAAAGAAAAAACCAGTGTGGTGAATCCCAGCACTCAGTAGATGTAGCTAGGAGAATCAGAAGTTCAGGTCATCCTCAGCTACACAGAGAGTGTGATGCTAGCCTGGGCTACATGAGACCTTATCCTGTAATGGATCTATTATACTGCACAGACTGACTCTGAACTCATAATCTTCAAACGCTAGAGTGCCAGGATTGCAGGTATGCACCACTGTGCTTGGCTTTCATATAAATTATTTTTAGGCTTTGTGGGGGGGGGGGCTGATGGTAAGTGTGGCGCTTATGTGCTGTATGCTCTTGGATGTTTATGGGCGCGCTTGCCTGCATGCACATAGAGGCCAGAGGAGAACAGCAGATGTCCTACTCTGTCACTATGTGCCTCACTGAACCTGGAGGCAGGCTGGTGGCCAGCAAGACCCGGTGGTTCTCCTGTGCCCAACCTCACCCCCATAATCCCTTCATTTCAGGCCCTATGGACACTGGGATCCATGATCATACTAGTGCAGTAAGGGCTTTTACCCACTGCACTGGCTACTTTTACGTCAACTTGACACAAGCTGGAGTTATCGGAAAGGAGACCTCATTGAGAAAAATTTTACTGTAAGACCCAGCTGTAAGGCATTTTCTTAATTAGTGACTGATGTGGGAGGGCCCAGACCATTGCGGGTTGTGCCATCCCTGGGCTGGTGGTCCTGGGTTCTATAAGAAAGCAGACTGAGCAAGGCCTGAGGAACAAGCCAGTAAGCAGCACCCTCCATGGCCTCTGCATCAGCTCCTGCCTCCAAATTCCTGCCCTGTTTGAGTTCCTGTCCTGACTTCCTTCAATGATGAACTACAATGTAGAAGTGTAAGCCAAATAAACCCTTCCCTCCCCACCTTGTTTTTTGGTCATGATGTTACATTCCACTAACAGAAACCCTAACTAAGACCTACACTAAATTATTTCTCCAGCCCCATTTTTATTTTTATTAGATTTTTAATAGATTTTAATTTTTTTAAATAGTTATTTTTTAATAGATTTCTTTTTGTTTCAGTGTGCAGCTGTTATTGTTTTTCTTTGAGCAACCTTATTTGTTTTGTCTCCATGAAGAATTATTTGGAACTTTTTGGTTAAATCAATGAGAAAAACACACTTCAGCAGTCTTTGTAGGAATCTAGTTTCTAATCTGGATATTAATTTACTGGAGGAAACAACGGAAGGAGTGATTCAATAGAAAGGAGGAAAACTAGAATTTTCATCAAAAATTCACGTTTCTCCACAGCCCTTGTGAATTAGGTAAGTATGCGAGGAAATATTTACCCTACCTCATTCTCACTTACCCGGCCTGAGGAAATATCATAAAGACCCTGTTATCACTTTTATTGAACCACTTTTTAAATTTATCCTGTGCTTAAGTCACCTCTGGGGGAGAAAATGCACATTTTCACATGTGGTTTTGAAAACCATTTTGAAGGAAATGTGTGAAAATTTATATAGCATAATGGGATAATATGATTCAACAGTTATTCTGTTACCTATCCACAGACGATTCTTAGGAAAAATTAAAGCATCATTTTCTGATATTAAATGTAAGAAACACTGCTTTTCCATTGTTGCTGACAGACATTGTTAAAATGAGGGTGAGCTCGCTCAGTCAATGTCTGTCCTTATTTAAATTTAGGGGAGACCCCTGTGTGCAATCCTCTGGGTTTTGCCACTTCACAGGCTGGCATGCAGCATCGTGCCCTGATGTGCACGCATATCTGTGTAGCCCTTGAGAAATACCCACTGGCTGAACCAGTTTACTCTACTCTCTTCTATAGCTGAGCAACAGAGTAAAAAGATGTCATTTTCCCTCCCCCAGCAGGAGTTAGGTAAAGGAGAGCTTTACAGCCTAGGTCGATATTAAAGTCTCGGGGCTTAAACAGCAGAGGCACAATAACAATCACTTACAGGTTAGTGGAGTGGCTTGTCATCAAAGCCAGGGGACTCCAAAAATGGTGCTTCACTAAGATACTGACACTGAGCCCAAGAATGGGGTTATTCAGAAATGATGAGGTCACTGGAGAAACATGAGGTTTAGTACAAACGGGAAAGGAAAAGCATAGGCCTGTTAGGTTCCTTCTGGATAAGATTAAAAGTGATCCCCAGGATAACTATCCATTTAATTAACTGCTCACTGCTCACTGCAGCTTCTCCTTCTACCTCATTGTGTTGCCACTTTTTTGATGTTTTAACTTTCTTTCTTTCCTCCTCCTCCTCCTCCTCCTCCTCCTCCTCCTCCTCCTCCTCGCTATCTTCCTCCTCTCTCCCTCCCTCCCTCCCTCCTTCCCTCCCCCTTTCTCTCTTTCCCTCCCTCCCCCCTCCCTCTCCTCTCATGTAGCCCAGACCTCTAATTCAATATATAGATCCAGATGACCTTAAACGCTGATCCTCCTGCCTCCATTTCCCGAGTTTTGGGATTATAGGCCCACAGCAGTATGCCTAGTTTTATGGAATGCTGGAGAGCAAACCCAGGGATTCATGGAGGGCAGGTAAGCACTCTGCCAACTGAGCGACATACATCCCTAGACTTGTTTTATGATTTTATGTTTGCTTTTCAGTTGTGTGGTGGTGGTGGTGGTGGTGGTGGTGGTGGTGGTGGTGGTGGTGGAGGTAGTGGCAGAGGGAATGGTGGTGGCAGTGGTGGCGGTGGTGGCATGTACCTGTGGATGCCAGAAGAGCACACCAGATCCTGTAGAACTAAACCTACAGGCAGCCATGAGCCTCCAGATATGAGTGCTAGGAACCAAACCAGTGTTCGGCAAAGAGCAGTGCATGCTCTCAACTGCTGAGCAACCTCTCTAGTTATTAATATTTTATAGTTGTATTTTACACACAAATTTTCCAACATGTACCTGGAAGTTCCTTGAGAGGAAAAATTGTCCTTTTAAAATATCTTCCTGGGCCGGGAGAGAAGGCTCAGTCAATACAGTGCTTGACTGACACCAATGAGGACCTGAGTTCAATCCCCGAGATCCATGGAAAATAGCCAGGCATGGAAGCATGCAATACACATGCAGAGGAGCTGGACCCAGGTGGATCCTGGAGCCTGCTGGAGAGCTTCAGGTCAGTGAAAGATTCTGTCTCCAAAAACGAGCCAGACAGCATCCTGAGTAAAGACAGTTGAGGCTATCCTCTCATGTTCACAAACACCCATGTGCACAGGCACACCGCAGAACATAGGTGCACACACACACACACACACACACACACACACACACACACACACACAACTGAAAAATAAAGTATTTCTCTGTATATCTCTCACTAGGTTGACATTAAATATTGGTCGTTTGGGTAATGAAATGAAACAAAAGCTAATTGTAATTTGAGAAATTGAACTTCAAAAAGTATTCTATTTACAGAAACAAAAGATAACTACTGTAAAAAATTTGAAAATCACAGAAAAACTATAGGAAAGCTTTTCAAGTCTTCAAAAACCCTGACATCCCTCTCTTTCCTGGTACCAGAAGAGTATACATGACCTTACTGTCCTTTTGTTATTTGTTTACAGCAACAGTTCTCAACCTGTGGGTTGTGGCCCCCACAGGGGTCACATATCAGACATTTACATTGCAATTCATAACAGTAGCAAAATTACAGTTACGAAGTAGCAACGAAATAATTTTATAGTTGGGGTCACCACAGCATGAGCAACCATATTATAGGGTCGCAGCGTTAGGAAGGTTGGGAACCACTGGTCTACAGGGAAAATGACAAGGTGTTCATGAAGCCCACACTGTTGTGCTTAATGGCACCTTGACCTCACCACATCTAGACCTATTCTTCTGTAATGTGTCTCCTCCGTCAGTGTAGCATTCTGTTGCATGGGAATACCATGAATCCCACTAAACACCATTATATTGCTTCTATTATCTATTATAAATTATTCTTCTGTGAATATTCATGTCTGGATCATATCCAGTACACATCATAATTAGTAATTAATCAAGTGTTTTCTCTAATAGAAGGAAGATATTTGATTAACAGGAAGCAAAAATTAGAACTAATATTTTTTACAATCATGTATTGTATATGTTACATTTCCTTGTGGAAAAATTACTAGTCCCCTGAGTTCTGAAGTATGACTGAGAAATAAGATACTGAGATTTTATGGGAATAAATATATGCATTAGTCAACTGACTGATTTGTTTTCTAAGCATATAACACGGTTATAGAAAATCACAGTCTTAAATCATTTCACAATGGAGTAAACAAAAAGCTTAGCATTTATTATCTACATAATTTAACATATCTCACTGAGTTACTAGGAAGAAATATGGGAAGAATATTTGGTGACCCACGAAAGTCTGCAGGCAAGAGCATTCTGGACAAATCCTATAAATACTTATTCCTCAGCTACATCGTCACTGATGAGCTTTAGTCTCAGCTCTGCCACATGCAGAAGTCTAGGTGGCTTTTCCAACTCAAGCATCACAGATGATGATTATATACTCAATCATGAGGTGCGAGGCTGTGGCCATCTGTTATGGGACAGCATCAGCTTTCCAATAATTCCATCATCTAAACAAATGATGGAAATCCTCAAAACTAGCTCAGAACCTGTCATTAAAATGAATCGGGTCATGGGCTAAGTGTTCCTACTCCTTTTCATTGGTGAGGTGTTTTGGTAGCTAGTAATATATTTTTGAACACCAAATGTTTTATAGGTGATAATACATCACATGATCAATAAGTAAAGGCTGGGAGGACCACTAATAGCATTGTCTGTCTGTACCAAATCTGATCCCTAGCTCCCAGAATAGCTTCTCATGGGCATTTGGACCAAAAAATATGAATAATAAAGAAAGTAGTAAAAGAAATAAAATGGATATAGACCATGGGGTGGAAAGATTGACAAAGAATCTAAGACTTCTGCTCTAAAGAAGTGTTCTCAGGTATTAAAACTATAATCCAGACCAGACCTGTGGTGAACACCCTTAGGTGGAGCTCTGAGTTCAAAACCAGTCTGACCTACAGAGGAAGTTCCAGGCCACCCAAGGTTTCATAGTCAGACCCTGTCTCAAAAAGAAGCAAATAAAAAATAACTCTAATTCAGCCTGCCTATAAATCATCCAATTATTGCTTAACAAGGCCCTGAAGACTATCTGTCCAAAGGATGATGCTTAAACAAGACATTTAAGAAACACCATGGTCCATGCCATCAACACCAACTCCACTACACTACAATGCTCACCACTTTATCCCATTACCTATGATAAAGCAGTATTTTTGACTAAATTCTCAAATGACTTATTGAATACTCATCTTTATCCTAAAAAAAAAAGACACCTAAAAGAAAAACTAATATGTGAAAACAATAGTGGTCGCCTAGAAAGAACACACATGTTTGTGCATGTTCATCTGTGCCCACATAGAGCTGACCTGCTTATTCCCCCATCACCCTCCACTCCATTGTTTATGTGACACGGGTCAGGAAGCATAGAAAGCCACTTGCTATTCTTGGCCCTTCTTTACTATTACACCAGGCAATGTCATGCTGGGTTTTCCTGTGGGCCCAGCTGTGCACAGAGAGCATCGTACGGTGACATTAGTTTTGTCAAGTGAATATAAGGCGGAGAAGTGGGGCACAAGAGGACCTGCATTATTTGGAGAACAGTTATGATGATTTGGAATTTGAGCTGGGTAAGAGGCATATGGAACAGAAGGGCAAAGTGACAGGTTAGAGGTTCTGGGAAGATGGAGCATTGCTAGAATTATGCTACTAGAGGGAGTGACAGCAGCAGTGTTGGGTGGTAAGGTCAGGGTGAAGTGCAGGAAATTGAGATCATGAAGGAGTCAAATTCCAGGATATGATCAAACAGCAATGGCTGAGGTACAGCGTAGAATGGGATGGATGGAAAGGATTCAGGAAACAGAGGCTGAGAGAATGGAAAGATCATATGCATTTCCTGCATTTGTGTACATCAGGGTTAACCTGCGCAGAGACCAAATCCTTGATGATCAATGAAGCAAAATTGCTAAAGAGAGTAACAGAACTGGGGACAACCATCAGAGAGCAATTAGGAATATCTTGGAGATGGACAGATTACGGCAACAAGGATGTGTAGCTAGAGTTTTCCTGCCTGGCCCACAGTCAGGACAAATCTCTCTCACCTGCCAGTCCCACAGCCACTCAGACCCGATCAAGTAAACACAGAGACTTATATTGGTTACAAACTGTATGGCCGTGGCAGGCTTCTTGCTAACTGTTCTTACGGCTTAAATTAATCCATTTCCATTAATCTATACCTTGCCACATGGCTCGTTGCTTACCGGCATCTTTACATGCTGTTTCTCATCATGGTGGCTGGCAGTGTCTCTCTCACCCAGCTTCCTGTTCTCTCAATTCTCCTCTCTGTTAGTCCCGCCTATACTTCCTGCCTGGACACTGACCAACCAGTGATTTATTCATTGACCAATCAGCAACACATTTGACATACAGACCATCCCACAGCAAGGATGAGTTTGTTAGACCAGTGGGCATTGATGTCAAAGCTGGTGACAAGGGAAGAGGAGGAGCCTGAAGCAAGAGGACCCAGGATAGGGAACTTTCCAAAGAAGCTGAAGCTGAGGCAGGTTGTGCTGATGATGGATGCTGAGCTCCAGATAAAACAACTGCAGAGATCCTGAAGTTCTGTAAAGAACATGTGGGAGGTGAAGGGTGTGATAGTCAATCCTCACTGCCAATTTAATTGGATTGAGAGATGCCTAGGAGATTAATAACACACACCCTTGGACGTGTTTATGACGGTATTTTATTTCCAGAGATGACTCAGCCATGAGGGTACTGGTGGAATGGGTAATTAATCTTTTGATGGATTCACAATATGGTATTGTTGAGAGCAGTGAGAGATGTAAGAAGGTGAAAGCAATCACACTGTTTTGTGTATTAATAATAAGCAATGGTAGAAGAGTATCTGGTGCGACCAATGATGGTGATGGTGTACATGGTGGTGGTGGTGATGGAGATGATGAAGACAACAGTAGTGATGATAAAAATGATGATGGTGGTGGTGATGCTGCTTCTGCTACTGCTGCTTCTGATGCTGATAGATGATGATAGTGGTGATTTGAGGCTATGGGACATAAAACACATACTCTTATCAGATCTTCCTAGAATGATACACTACAGATTTCCTGTAGTCAGATCCTTTAATTCTTCACCACATTACTATCTTGGTTTTTTTTTTTTTTTTCTTCCTGAGACAGGGTTTCTCTGTATAGCCCTGGCTGTGCTGGAACTCGCTCTGTAGACCAGGCTCAAACTCAGAGATCTGCCTGCCTCTGCCTCCTGAGTGCTTGGACTAAAGATGTGTACCACCACGTCTGGCTCTATCTCTGAATTTGTTTTGTTTTGTTTTTTGAGACAGGGTTTCTCTGTGTAATTTTGGTACCTGTTCTGGACTCGCTCTGTAGACCAGGCTGGCCTCGAACTCACAGAGATCCACCTAGCTCTGCCTCCCGAGTGCTGGGATTAAAGGCATGCGCCACCACCCGGCCTTCTTGGGGATTTTTAATTCCCATAGGTACTGGTAATGTTTTTCTCCCTGTGTCTAAGTCAGTTTTGTAATCTGCACTTATAGAAAATGGGTTCTGAATGCAGATCTAAATCCATGAATCAAATCTTCTTATAAATTTCCTAAGAAATTAATCCAGTTAAACTTCCATATCCCCCCCCCCAACTGTCCCAGTCCATAAATCCTCAGCACACTGTTGCTATTCATGGCCCACTTTTATTATTTCTCCTGAGTCAATTCACTTCTAGATATTGGCTTGTTGCTGAGTTATCTTCAGAGCTGTCTGGGTTTTAATGCATTTGGCCACAGTATGCATCATGTTTCTAGCCAAGGATGAGCTGATTATTTTGAATGAGGTATTATGGTGGCAGAGGCTCTTCAATGCGTTTTTGGTTAAAATCCACCTGTGAGTCACTAATCTGACTTTGCATGAAAATTGGAGTCATTTATGGTTTGGGAGCCTGCCACCTTCTTAGAGTTGTGTGTGAAGCTTCTCTCCCCTTGGGATGTTGGAGCTGAAAGCTGCTGGCTAAACAGGGGTGCGTGAGGGTGGGGTGGAAGCTGGGGGGTGTCCTCAACAAACAAAAATACCCTACTGAAATGATGGGTTTTGTTGTTGTTGTTTGAGCCAAGGCTGATAATAACTTTTACAAGAAATGCTTTGGTGCATAAGAATTGCTTGTTCGACTTGGATTCTGAGTCTTTTATTGTTCCTAGGCTCTCACAAGTGCTGCCTTCCCTAGGTGTCAACAGAATCCACCAGACACAACTCCTTCTCCTGAGTAAATCACTGGGCTAAGATTCAAAACTTCTACTTTCCAATTATAATTCTGACTATTCTCCTGTGTTGTAGTCAAAGCTAAATCTATTGCATGCCAAAATATATAACCTGTCTCCTCTCTGGTTTACTGTAAAAGATCCCATCGCCCTCTGCACTCCTAAGTACAATGAACTCTCTGACGGAGTTGTAGCCAAAGCTTGAATTGAAGGAACGCAAGTTTCAGTGAGGATTGGAATGTTCACTAAACTGGCTATTTGCGTGTCCAATTAGATGTCCCCAGTCCTCACACATACAGGTGGTACTGCAGGGCCAAGCTTTCCAGGAGCCTGCATAGATGTCATTTAAAGTTCCATCAAGGACAGACACCACAACTTCTTTAAAAGACAGTTACAGACTACCCATGAATTACCATGGAAACAACTCTGACATATTTTGTACTGACATCTAAACCTCTTCTAAGAAAGTATTTGATGCATTTTATAGCTTTAAAAAGTATTATATTTCGTTCATTCATTCATTCACTATGTGCATACACAGTGGCATACAGGCAGAGGTCAGGGGACTATCTCAGCTCTCTCCTTCCACATGTGGATTCCAGGGATTAAACTCAAGTCAAGCTTGGTGGCAAGTGCTTTTTTTACCTGCTGAGACCTCTAGGACTCAATGCATTTTAAAAGATATATAGAGGCAAACAAAGGCACATTTAAAAGTAATACATAATGAAGATGTATATCTTGGAAATTAAACTGGATCAGAGATTCAAACATTGTCAGGTGATGAGACTGAGTGTCCTTGAAGATATCTCAGCCCCACACAGTCCATAATGTTCTGCATCCTACAGTCTTCTTCTCTGGTTCTTTTTCCCTTAGAACCTTTAAAGGCTGATAATTTCACAATGGAAGTGTTCACAGTTGAGTTACATCTTTGTATGTTGTATGAATGTGTGACTTTAATCTCTAAGCTTTATTTTACTTTCAATTACGTGTATATGTATTTATGTGTCTGGGGGTAGTATGTGCACATGTGTGCAGGTGCCCTTGGCTGCCAGAAGAGAACATCAGATCTCCTGGACATGGAGTTTCAGGTGGTTGTGAGCTGTCCAACAAAGGTACTGGAAACTGAACTCAGGTCTTTCTCAAGAGCAGTATGTCCTCTTAACCACTCAGCCATCTCTCTAGCCCTGTGATTTTAATTTTTAAGCAAAATTGGCATTAAAGGAAGCACTGAGATCCTGTGTAGGTGTTTCATCCATCTTTAAGGTAATTTATTCCATGTAAACACAGGGAGAAGTAGAGCACATTTTCCCTTTTCTCTCCTGTTTGTCGTTTTTTCCTCTACTTTGGCCTCAAGTTAAGAGTTACAGGATAAAGGCATAACATAGGAAGACCAAAAATAGTAGCAAGGAAATGCTGTCCTTTGATTACCCTAAGTGAGGCAGGCTCCACTTTCCCTTCCCTAAAGCTGTGCTGCTCAGACTGGCGGAGTCTTGAAATTGTGTTTGCACCTGCCACAGTGAACAGCTACTCATTCTTTTAAGCACAAGTAGGCAACCTGCTTAACATTTGGAGACAAGAAGGTCACCCTGATCCCATCACAGAGCAAGTCAGGGCTGAGATGGAGACTGTGTTGTTTGGGGGTTGTAAAAGACCTTTGTGAAGCTTAGAATGAATGTGACACAAAACGTCTGCATAGATCATAAAAACAGATTACACTTGAGTTTTTTAAGTGAAATGTCTATTATTAGGAGAATGGTGTTGTTGGAATTCCTAAAATGATCTTATAATAAAAAAACCCAGAGCCAGATATTGGGATAAATGCTGAAAGATCAGAGAGACAAAGGAACAAGCCACTGCCACATCTCACCTCTAGGACTCCTGAGCCTGACCTCGTGCCTTATCTACCTTTCTCCACTCATTCATTAAAGGCATATGTGCTTCCCAAGGGATTAAAGGTGTGTGCCACCACTGCCTGGCCTCTATGTTTAATCTAGTGGCTTGTTCTGTTCTTCAGGCAAATTTTATTAGGGTACACAATATATCACCACAAAATGGGGCTTGGGTAGGATGAATAAGCCAAAGAACTATTCCATAGGGCTGAAAAGACTGAGTCCCTCTGTCCCCACAGCCTCTCCTCCCAACAGGTGACTTGGTGACTTACAGGATCTGCCTCTGCCTGTGTGTAAATGATTGGAACATTCACTCGCCCTCAAGGAAGGACAAATATAACTTTGAGGAACATGTCTTTAAATAGCTTTTGGGAGAAGGTCGGCAGGGATCGCAGGGCTTAGGATGAAGTAGAGTTGTTTTTAACCTTTCCAAAAATAAAGGCTGGCAGGACTTGCTTTCTGAATGTTCACACTGAGTGGGGTCAAGAAATGAATGCTAAGGTTTTACCCACTTTTTCTCCAAACACAATAGCTTTAGAAAGCCTGTCTTAGTGAGTGGCTTTTGAGTCGGCATCCTTCAGATCATCAGTAAAGCGCTGTGATACTCATCAAGTGTATCTTATGGGGTAGAGAGCACTGATTCCTTTGAGCACTGATTTCACATTTTAAAGAATGTATTACTAAGTATGCAGAAGAGTCCTTGGGTATAGAGAAATGGATTAATAATGGGTCCAGCCATGTGGGAAAGTTATGACAAGCCCTCTATGAACCTCATTTATTCTTGTGGAGTTGTGCTCTGTGGAAGGTAGTGGGTTTTTCATCTGTAAAATTTAATAATCCTCCAGCGCTATAAAGAGTCTGGATTCCCCCTTGCTTGTAAGCTAATGAGGGGTCACTCACAACTTCTCAGTTAGTGGCACAAAGATCAAAGCTCCCAGGCCAGAGATGAAGGACAACTATTTTTTGTAGCAACAGCATCAGCAACTGGGCCCAGAGGAGCTCTGCACATGGAGCAGATGGCACTTGACTTCATTTTAACACACAGCTAGTATTTCTACTGTATGGATGGTTTACTACAACTTTTGAAAAATATAAACCCTTTAGGTATTTATACATGTGAGTGTACAACTGTGTAAGACAGTTCTGCTTTAGCAGCTAAGAATGGCCTGCCTTAAGGAGGAGCAATTCAGACCAATGGGGATGCAGAGACCACTGTGAAGCATGAAGCACTCTGGAACAGAGATGACCTGAGAGGCAGCTCTGTGGGAGGACTGAAGCAATATGATATCAGGGAAAGTGGGTACCAAAAAAATAGCGAAAGATGGAGAGGAAGCGTAGGAGACACACCCAGGAGGAGATTCTGCACCTTTTCGGTTGCCTTCCCCATCGAGGGAAAAACAGTGTCTCTCCGCTCCTCACTTCTAAATCTCTTTGCCTTGCACATTTGTCCAATATCTGCTGTTCCATCTGCTCTCGTTGTGGCTATTTGTCACCATTTTTTGAACACTCACCAGCTGCAGCTTTATGATTACACCAGTGTGGTAAGGCCACACAGGACATGGACTGACTCCTTGGGTCTCCTTGGCCTGTCAGGACATAGAGCCCAGTATGGATAACAGGCAAGAGGACAACATAAAAATGCACCAAGCTGTGGCTGGAGCTTAGGGAAAAAGCACTGGCCACCATGCACAATGGCCTCAGTTTAATTCCCAGCACAACAAAAATAAATGTTTGGGGGGTTGTCATTTTTTTTTAAAGATAACATCTCGCTTCAACCCTAGCTGGCCTGGAACTTGCTGCATAAACCATGCTGGCCTCAAACTCACAGAGATCCATCCACCTGCCTCTGCCTCCCAGATTCGGGGAGAAAAGGCATATGCCACCGTACTCAGGCTGGTGGTTGTTGTCATTTTTAAGCCATGCATGGTAGCGTGTACAAATAATCCCAGTGCTTAGAGGGCAAACGCAGAAGGGTCAGGTGTTCAAGGCTGTCCTAAATTACAGGTGTGAAGCCAACCTGAGCTACACGAGATACTGTTTATAAACATAAATTCCAAAACAAACCAAGGGTAGAATTTAAACTTGACAGGGTGGGTCCTGGCTTGAGTACCCAGATTTTGCAATTATGTTGTCCTGAAGGTCATGTTGTTGGTTGTTTTTGCTCTTTTTACTCTTGGCTCTTTTGGGGGCCCTGCCACCCAGCTCTCAAATAAATCACACACAGAGGCTTATTCTTAATTATAAATGTCTGGCCTTAGTTTGGCTTGTTGCTAGCCAGCTTTTTTTTTAACTCTAAATGATCCTGTCTACCTTTTGCTTCTGGGCTTTTACCTTTCTCTTGCTTCTGTAAACCTTACTTTCACTCTTCTTTTTTTTTTTTTTGGTTTTTCGAGACAGGGTTTCTCTGTGTAGCTTTGCGCCTTTCCTGGAACTCACTTGGTAGCCCAGGCTGGCCTCGAACTCACAGAGATCCGTCTGGCTCTGCCTCCCGAGTGCTGGGATTAAAGGCGTGCGCCATCACCGCCCGGCTTCACTCTTAGTCTGTGACTGGCTGGATGGTTGGCCCCTACTATCCTCCTCTCCTTGATCTCTTGCTCCTTCTCCCCCCCCCAGATTTCTCCTTCTATTTATGCTTTCTGCCTGCCAGCCCCACCTATCCTTTCTCCTGCCTTGCTGTTAGCCGTTCAGCTCTTTATTAGACCATCAGGTGTTTTAGACAGGCACAGTAACACAGCTTCACAGAGTTAAACAAATGCAACATAAACAAAAGTAACACACCTTAAAATAATATCCTACAACAAGGTCACAATGGTGGATGGATAGTAGATAAAGTTTACATAGTGCCTAGGTGTGTGCCAGGCAGAGTTGGTGGCACAGTCAACATAATATTCTCACTGTACATACTATGAGAACCACTCCTGTGACAGAGACTCCTAGAGGTTGAGTAGTCTTTTCCAAGGCCACTGAGCCTTGGAATGGTGGAGGTGGGATTTGATTCCAAACCTCTGGCCTATTTTATATGCTCTTAGGTAGTTTCTTCATATGGTTACTATAAGAAGTTTAAGCTAACTGTCCTGGAAGTACAACAATCATTCATAACTTACTTCTGTAATAGAGTAAATTTTAAGTTCCAGACTTCTGACTCACAAAAAAAAAAAAAAAAATAAGCACACTTTAGGTTTGAAAACTGCTTAGGTCTATAAGAACCATAAGCACTAGTGACATACAATTTACAAGACACTGTCAATTCTGTGTAAATTAATTAGTGTCTTAGAGTTTCTATTGCTGCAATGAGACACCATGACCAAAAGTAAGTTGGGAAGGAAAGGGTTAATTTGGCTTACACTTCCACATCACTGTTCTTCATGAAAGGAAGTCAGCACAGGAACTCAAGCAGGGCAGGAACCTGAAGGCAGGAGCTGATGCAGTCACCATGGAGGGGTGCTGCTTACTGGCTTTCTCTAGCTTGCTCAGCCTGCTTTCTTATAGAACCCAGGACCATCACCCCAGGGATGGCACTACCCACAAAGTGCGGGCCCCTCCCTCATCAAGTCACTGATTAAGAACATGCCCTACAGGCTTGTCTACAGCCTGATCTTATGGAGGTGCTTTCTCAATTGAGGGTCCCTCCTCTCAGATGACTTTAGCTTGTGTCAAATTGACATAAAACTATCCAGCACAATTGGTATATAGTATGTTCAGAAATTCTGTGTTGGGGACCAATTGTTCTAACACATAGCATTCCCTAGTTTAATAGTTAGTTTATCCTGCTTTAAAAATTAGTGATGTAAAGTTACTTTTTTAAAAAAAAAAAAGCAAGGTCAATTTATGAGAGACTTCTTCTGAATGTTGAAAGACATGTGTGTTTAATGCATTATTCCAGCCGGGCGGACGCCTTTAATCCCAGCACTGGGGAGGCAGAGCCAGGCGGATCTCTGTGAGTTCGAGGCCAGCCTGGGCTACCAAGTGAGTTCCAGGAAAAGGCGCAAAGCTACACAGAGAAACCCTGTCTTGAAAAACCAAAAACCAAAACCAAAACCAAAAACAAAAACCCTTATTCCTGACTGCAATCCCTGCTCCTTGGGGAAGCTAACAGATGTGTTTTACACAACCATACAACGAAAAGAGTGGGGTTGGGGAGGAGGAATGGAAGACTTCCATGGATATTTTTTAAAAAATACATTTTAATTAAGATAGAATCACATCATTTTCCCCCTCCTTTTCTTCCCCCAACCCCTCATCTGCACCCCACTCTGAAATTGACAGACTCTTTTTCTTTATTATTGTTACTTATAATATATATGTATCCATATATGCATAAATACTATTTCCTGAATCAGTTTTTGTGGTTTGTGTGTATATGGCTTCAGGGCCATATTGTATTAAACAACCAGTAAGAGGGTTCGTCCTTGGGAGAGGCTAATTCTCTCTCTCCCGGTTGTCATTAGTTGCCTATAATAATCCTTTGCCTCGGGGCGGGACCCTGTGAAATTTCTCCACTCCCGTGACGTAGCAGAGATCTTAAAGACGGTAAAAGTGTCCACCATTGGAGCCCTTCCTGCTCTCAGAAATGCCTTCTCACTTTTCCTTGATAAATCCGTTTGCTCTCCTCATACAAGAGAAAAAAGGTACAAAATGTTCTTAGAAATCAAGGAGCAAATTTGGGAACCATCATCTGCTATTGGGTTTTTTTAAAGCACTATTTTATTTGTGATTAACAAGTTATGTTTCACTTATTCCTCAGTGGTTAAGTCTCTACTTGCAAATAGTTAGGGTTTTGAATACTGATTTTTGGTTCTCCAAAGAAGTAACAGGTTTTGAATGTACCTCTGGCAAATACGTACGTAACAGAATACGTAGACAGCTGACAGCACACATATGCAGTGGGAAGACCCTCTTCTAGAGACAACATAGGACAAAGCTGGCTTATGCCGAGAAGGGACCACATCTCCTCTTTTCTGGGAATCATTTTCTTCGAGTTCTCCTCTCCTCTGGGTTTTCGTTAAGCCCAAGGTCACAGTTCTTAAGAATAAAAAACATTAGACTCTGGCTGAGGATGTAGTTCAGTCGGTAATGTGCGTGCTTAACATGCAGCAAAACATGGGTTTGGTTCCAGTTACCTCCTAATCTGGGTGTGGTAGCACACACTTATAACCACAATACTCGGGAGCTTGAAGGAGGAGGATCAGAAAAAAAATTCAATATCAAGTTCGAGGCCAGGCTGGGCTACATGAAACCCTGAGCCCAAAACAAGATTGTTGCCTCTGATGGAATAGGTTCCTCAGACCAGATGGGTCAGCATGTATCACGGGCTGAACTGAGTCTGTGCTCCACACTCACAGGCTGAAGTTCTAAACCCCAGGGTCAGAATGTGACAGCAGTTAGAGATGGTTTTCCAAAGACAAAATGAAGCTGAAATGGGGTGACTGATTAGTTGATCCCTAATCTAATATGAACAGAGTCCCCATAAGAAGAGGAGGGTACACAGGTGCAGAGGGAGAGGCTGGTACCTCTGCTCACACTTACAACTCCTGGAATTATGAGACAATAAAATTTGGGTTTTTTAAGCCACTCCATCTTTGAAACGTTGCTATGGTAGGCCTTGGAAACAAATGCTGGGACTCCTGCATCCCAAGAGCCTTAAAAGCCAAATCGTGAACTCAATTCTTTGTGTAGTTTTAAGGAACCCATGGACTTGTTAATTCATTCAACATGTCTGTCTTTGTCCTGTGCATGCTGGACTCAGTTAAATGGCAAAGACAGAAGATGAGTTCTCAAATAGCTCAAAGTAAGAAGGAATTCACAGTTCAAACAGGAGACCAGCACACAAGGAGTTAACTTTGAGTGATGAGACTGTGGGACACAGGCAAGCAGTGGGATCTGATAGGTGATGCCACTGTGGGACACTCACAAGCACACCTTAAGGCAACCTCCAGGTCTCTAGGGACCTGAGGATGGCCATCAGAGATTGTCAGACTAAAGGTCACCTCTTACCAGCTCTTTAGGGGAAAGTAGATGAAAAGACAGTTCAGTGTTGGTAAATGACACAGATGGGGAATGGGAAAGGGACCTCAATGCCGGGTGATGGACAGGAGTTACAGAGTTAGAATGTCCATGATGCAGAGCAAGAGGAGAGGCTGGAGAATCAGGGTCAGATCACAGAAGGCTGGCATGCCAAATGTGGATTTCGAAAATGAAAGCGTGGGGAGTCACCAGAGGGTTTTTTTTTTTTTTTTAAATGGAGAAAAGTTTTGATCAGACTTGCTTTGAACATGATCTCCATCTTAGGGGAGAGGTGTGCTACAGAAAGCAGGGAGGACCTTGGGAGCCCGGCCTGCCAGAGCCAGGGCTACTGAAGTACACAAGGCAATCTCCTTTACAAGTCTTTCAAAGATGGAATCAAAGGGGTCTGGTAACTCACCTTTGGAAATTAGCACTTTCCTATGAAGTAGCGGGTGAAAGGGATTTCCAAATGTTCCCACCTTTCCTGAAGCAGAAGTCACAATAAACACCATTGCTTCCTTACATACACTTGCTCACTGCCACTGCATGGAACACAGGGCACTTAGTGGACTTCTTAAGAACTAACTTAAAGGAGCTACAGTTCTGTCCTTGTGTTTGTTTCAAGTTTGGAAAGAACTGTTTCTCCATGAAGCACAGTACTGGATAAAGGTAGAAGTGAACAAATCTCACTTCTCATTGAAGCACGGCTGTATTTCTGTGACTCTTCCGAGATGCATTGCAGAAGGCACCTGCCTGTCTGAGGTAAAAGAGAGTCTTGAATACTCAGTTCCTTGGTCTGATGGGAGCTTTCCCAGTACCTGCTTACCTGGGGTGATTCACTCAGTCTCTGGAGCCTATGGTGTCCTCATCTGTAAGAGGCATACAGGCTGATGAATAGCCAGAGACACAGGCCTCTTGCCCTGGGCACTGGGTTCCACTCCCAGCTACACTACAAACAAATAGAACTAAAATAACAAGACACCTAGGTTCCCTGATCCCTAAAATGCTCAGTGATCAAACTCTAAATCTTCCTCCCAGAAAATTGAGTGACCTTGAAATTTAAAGTGAATTCCTTTGCATTCTCAAAATAATTTAGTAGGGACCTGAGTTCCATCCATCCCCAGTCCACTCTTTATAGACTGGTAACACAAGCTGAGGGGTGGGGGTGGGGTGGGGTGGGGTGGGGGCGTGTAGGTGGATCCTTGGGCTTCCTGGCAGGCCAGCAAGCCTAGCCTAACTCAGAAGTCCTGGGACCCTCAAAAATCAGGGTGGGTAGCTCTAAGGAAGGATACCAGAGTTTGGCCTCTGGCCTCCACACACACCTACATACAGTGCACCAGGCGCTATAATTTAGAGAGGCTGAAGCCGAAGGACTGCGGTTGAGGTCTAGGCCAGCCTGTGCCAGATACTGAGTTCCTCTCCATCTTGGGCCACAGGATGAGATCTTGTCTCAAAAGAAAGAAAGAAAAACAAAACAAAACAAACTTCCTTTTTTCTGAAAAACACTTCTTGAAAAGCACAAAAACGTTAGTTAGACGCTTGACGACTTCGAGAACTAAAGCATCCCGCACATTTAGAAACTGACCCGCTGTGAGGCACTGGGGGGACTCAGGAGCCGCACTTAAACCCCTGTGGATTCGGATAAGCCTGACAACAGGGAACTAGCAATGCTTTGGAAATCCGGAGAGCTGAGCGTGCGTAAAAACCGATTGCCGGAAAACTAACAATTCGAAGACTCCTTTTCCTTCCCCAGGACTCTTGCGTCGCCAGAGGCAAGGGGGCTCTGGGTCTCCTGCAGAAAGGAGAGTGGAGGGAAGTTTCCGCTGTTTCTCAGCTCCCCACCTGCTGGTCTGTCTGATTCCTGCGCAGCGCAGTCTGCCGAGGGACTGGTTCTCCCTCCCCTCCCCTCCCTCCCTCCCTCCCTCCCCCTCCTCCCTCTCCTCGCAGGGAAACCACGCCGTCTCGCCGCGATGCTGTCGGGCCGGCAGACCGCGCGCAGCCGGCATCGCAGCCGCGGGCCCCGAGCTCCGCTGCAGGTCGCGCGCTCGGCCAGGGCGTCCCCCGCGCCGCGGCCCCCGGGGTTTGTCTCCGGGCGGCTGGGCTGTTGACTGCGGGCGGCGCCGCGCTCGGCCGCTATGTCCACCAAGGTCAGGAAGTGCCGGGAGCCCGCGAGGGTGACCTTGCCTGCGCCGGAGGAGGAGGATGGCGAGGCCGAGGGAGCGGAGCCGCAGCGTCGCCGCCGGGGCTGGAGGGGCGTCAACGGCGGGCTGGAGCCGCCCTGCCAGCGCGCGCCGCCGTCCCCGGGGCCCGACGCGTGAGTACCCGAGCGTGGCCGAGCGGGGCGGGCGGGACCCGGATCGGGACCCGGGCGGATTCGGGCTCCGCGCCCCGGTCCTGCTGAGCCGGGCCCAGCCGGGCTCACGTGCACGCACTGACCGCAGACGGCCACCGACGGCGGGGCTTGGAGAGAAAGAGAGCGGCTACCCCGACTAGGACCTCGGGGACTCGAACCCCCAGCTGCCAGGAGGTCCTGGACCCTACTGTGTGCGCACGACCCGCAGCTGCCCCGCGGCGGGTGGTGGGTCCCCTACGCCTCTCCAGCCCGCTAGGGTGGAGGGCAGGGAGCGGGGCTCAGCGGGGCACTGGTGCGGTGCGGAGTGCACAGAGTGGGGTGGAAGGCTTCCCCGATGGTGCACTCACACCCAAACCCCGAGGGCAGCGGCTGTGAGGGTCGCTTAGGAGCAGCTTGGGCGGTGGTTCCCAGTAGGCACAGGGCCGATGACTCTTGCCCTTCCCTCCAGTCCCGACTTCTTCCTTCTCCACGTTTCTGTTTTCTTCTCCCTTCCTCTGGGCAAAGTAGCAGTTGACAAGCAAGTGAGTGAGAAAGAACCGGTTCGTTTCCTACATTGGCAGCATCCAGCCAGCTTCCAGAGGCAAAGATGCAGAGGGCGCTGCTCTACTTTCCCTGGCGGTGCGCTGCGCGTGCCCAAAGAGCGTGTCCTGGGAGGAAGGGTCTCGGGCCTGGGGACCCACGTCGGTCGGGGCTCAGCCGGACAGCGGGCAGGTGGCTCTCCGTCCGGGCACGGGCTCTGCAGCGCCGCCTACTGCCCGAAGGCTGTCCGCTGCCGGGTCCATGGCTTGGGGCGTCCCGACCCGCGGAGAACTCAGGCCCCGCAGGACTTAACAGGCTGGTAGGGAACATAAACAGAAATCAGTAGCTGGGAGCAGATCTTTCAGGAAAGGCCCCGATTTAAAATCAGCTGCGCATCCTGGCGGAATTCAGTGAGTGGTGAGAGAGAGCGCAGTGGAAATGGCTCAGGAAGTGGAGAGAAGGCGCATCCTTTGGGATTACATCCCTGTTGGCTCGCTTCCACCCTCTAAAGTTTCAGAACATCGTCCGCTTTTTCTTTGTGCCAAACTGGGTTTTATGAACTAGTATAGTCTCTTGATTTTTACGAAATTCTATTACCTTAAATAACAAGTAAATAGGGCACTTAACACTCTTATCCGTGAAAGTAGGGCAGATTAGAAATTATGGTTCTCCTTTCTGAAGTTTGAGGTCAGTTACGCATAGACCGGCAGTGGGTTCTAATGGAGGCTCACTACCTGACTGCTGTCATCGCTCCTTTCCCACATCTACCGACTTCACACAGTGCAACAAGTGTGTCGTTCCTTATCTTTTAAGGTGAAAAGGACTGGTCACTTTAAAGAGCGATCTCTTAGCGTTTACTTGACACTTGGTGACATCAGAGACTGGCTTGATACCCTCTGCAGAGAGTAGTAGTTCTGTTCCCCCTTTTGTGTAGAGTAAAGCCACGATGTCTCTGTTTAAAGGTGAGCGGTTCAGCCTTGGACTCAGAGTAGCATAGACGACAACCTAGCGGAGCCAACCCCCGGGTCCCGTTCAGTAACCTGGTGGCACAGCTGAGCTTACTACTCAGAATAAGAATCCTAAGAATAAGATCCCACTGTCTTTTCAAGGCCTTATGTTTTCATTTTTTTAGGTTCGCATACAAGTAGTGGTTTCCTCAGCGTCTTCTTACCTTGTCATTCCCGTCCTCCTCCACCACGCTCTCCTGTGCCGCGGCTCCCCCTGCTCTGGTTCTCTTCCTACTCTGCCGTTCCCCCCTCTACTTACTGAATGTATCCCATTACTATATTTCCCTCCTCCCTGAAGATTTCTTCTTCTCTACTCATCGTCCTCCTTATTGTGTGGTGACAGATCATCACACACACACACACACACACACACACACACACACACACACACACACACACACACACACTGTTGCTTATTTGTTTGGTCCACATTCCAGATTTCCACTTGGGAATTTTAGTAGGGCTGAAGGGGGAAGAATGCCATCTGTTGTATCACAAGTGAGACATCTTCATCCTTTGATGGGACTCTTGAGTCAACCGTTGAGTCAAACAGAGCTGTTCTATCTTGTTTGTTTGCCAACTAGGACCAAATAGCAGCAGCAGCAGAGAGTACCTCACTCATGAAGTTTTCCATTATTTAATATATCTAATACACATGGAAAGGGCTGGAAGTGTGTTCTCATGAGTTTCTGCTTGAAGATGTTCTCAAGGGGACCCATGGACAAAGTGCAGGCATGTACAATAACCCACAACAATGAGGAACGGAGCTTTCCTCCATTTGTGAGGCAGAGTGAGAAAGAGGCTGGGCATGGACAATGATGCCATAAGCCTGAAGAAAATGAGTGTTACTCAAAACCGTATGAAAATAGAGCCGTGGAACACCAAGTACAAAGGAAGGAGAGAAGGTTATTTGTGGAGATATTAAAGAAACCAGTATGGGCCTGAAGAATTCATAGGATGAGACAAGCTGGGCCATTGATTCAAGCCCCACCCCTAAGAATGCCAGGCGCGTTTCAGGAGCATGTTGGTTGAGTCTGGTTGGAGATGGAGTGTGAGAAGGAGAGCATGGGATTTGGAGCCATTTTGTTTCCGGGCATTAATGCAAAAGGCCTTATGTGTCAAGACACAGCAGGAGGGAGCCTTTGGTTGTTTGGAAGGAAAAGCAGTGTGACCAAAGTCTCTCTGCGCAGCACGCACTGACGTGGCAGTTGACAGATGTGAAGGAACAAACTAGGAGGCTGCTGTTGCTGTCAGGGCTGAGCTTGGGATCTGGTACAGGGTAGTGTCAGTGTGACAGATGGACTGGGAGAGAGCATGCAAGTGAAATCTATGGGACGTTTTTGCAGTGTACTCTGCATGAAGAGTTTTTAAAGGAAGCTTGGTTAGGGATAGTTTGGGTACCCTGACCCGGATAACCAGAACCATTGATGCCACTGTGGAAAAGAAAGGAGCCATGAGAAGATTCTGACTTTTCAGATGATTCTCATCATGTTGTCCAGCAAGAAATGGAAATTCTGGGCTGGGACGCGGGAGAAGGTGAGAGCTGGCTGTCGGGGGAGTTGATCAGGAGTTGTATGCTCATATGAGACTATCCAAAGGACCATGAAGAGAGAAACAGAGAGAGTCTAAACTAGTGCCTTGAGGGAAAACTGCTTTCATGGAAAGTAGGAGGAAGAGGGTCAAGGGCAGTGTGGTGTTAACTCTGGGCTGCCTAGAAAACTTTGGGAAAATGGAAACATTGCCAGATTGGTGGCAAAAACTCAGACCACAGATATTTATGAGTGTACTGTAAACACAAATCAGTCCTAGTATGTGTGAGAGAATACCAGCATAGCTAATGTGTTCATTAACGGGGCCGACTTCTAGGAAAGAGAAAGTTAGTTATAATGGAAACAACAGTTTATGTTTATGTGTACTCTGGCTCGAATCCCAGCTCCTTAGAGCAGGTTTTGTCACTGTCATTGACAAATGAGGAAGTCAGTACCCACAGCCACTTAATTTCTAAAAGTTACTACGCTAGTCATTGACCGCTGTTGATGCCCATCTGTTTGAAAGGGTGGACTGAGGACACAGGGCTTCATGTCCCAAGCAATCTAGTCGGATGTTAGTTTCTGTGGGTTGGTTTGGCTGTGGGATAACAACCTGCCATATGGATTGGTTTAGCTATCAGATTGTAAGGAACACCTCCTTCCCACTCCTGGAGGAGAACTCAAGGTTCTCAAGTGACTGTGGGGAAATTCTGACGGGTGTTGTAAAGGAAAAAGCAGGTTTCTTTACAGTAATTAATTTTCAAGTAGAGCACAGAGTGGCACTAAACCTAAGACCTTTAGTAATTTGACACTTTTCATTATACTATCAGTTTCGTGCCCTAGAGGCACAACTTCAATATGTGTAAGAGACAGTTGTCATTTTGTTAGTTTGTTTTAAATTATTTTTATACGGTGTCAAAGTAATACACAAATATAGCTCTGCATGTCAGACAGGAAAAAAAAAAGCTTTTATGAATGGCAAGCCCCAGCCATTCCCTTCATCCTTCATCCATCCTTCTATCCGCTCCACTTCCGTCCACTCTATCTCACTGTACCTTCAACTCCATCTTGTGCTGACATTTCGTTACACATAGCATTGAGACACCATCAGAAATCTTGAGAATTTTTGCTAATATGTACCTCTTATTCTCCCCTCATCTTCCACAACATGATTTGTTACAATTTCTGGCCAACATCTTAAAGTCTTCATTATTTAGTCGTGCGACCATATTACTTTTAGCTAACAAAGAGTATAATATGGCTACATTTCTTTTATAGTTACATATTTTTCTTGAAATACCTATCTGTCACATTTAGGTTTTGGTTCTTTAGCTAAGTTTTCTGCAGTCTCCAACTGAGAATGTTTTCCTGAAAATATTCCTTCTAGATTTCTCTGACTTGCTTTGCATGCGGCCTTTTAGAATGGTCTCTCTCTCCATGCTCTTTTGAGGCTGTTCATTGGGGGGACGACGGGGTGTCTTTTCACTGCCGAAAACGAACACTCGGTGAACCCTTTGGCCTGGAGTTCCTGCCCCTCTGCTCTGGGAAATTTCCTTGTGTTTCTTCCTGAACTGTTTCTTTTGTTTTGCAGTGTTTCTTAATCACTATTTTCCGTTTCCCTTCTCTGTTTCTTTCCAAATTCCTGTTATTAGATTTCCTAGACTGGCCTAGTCTGTCTATCTCTTCTCTGCTATTTTTCAGTATTTATCTTTTAACTTATTCTTCCTGAGAAATGACATGGGGATTAAACCGAGGGCTCCATGTATGCTACGGATGTGCATTTGCTCTAAGCCCCACCCCCAAGGCCTAGCTAGCCATTACAGTGTTTATTTCTAAGACCTCTTTTCTTTTCTTAAGCATGTTATTTCAGGGATGTGTTTTTTAAAATTATATTTTTTGAGGTGGGGGACTGGGAAATTGCACAACTATAGTAGGTGCTGTGGAAGTGGGCAGAACTACTTTTGGCTGGTTGATGCCGCTCTGGAGTGCTCCCATCTAGCGTGTCTTGTCTGTGTCTCCAGAGAGTCCATATTCTCTCTTTTATAGAAGAGGGTAAGAATTGTCGTTTGATTGTGTCAGCTGGGGTCAGGACCTAGGGGAGCATGCCTACCTATTCCTTGTCTAGACTTCAGCAAGTCACTCATTTCGGGATGCAGCCTGATCTTTCCGCTCGAGAACCCCCTGAGCCTCTGGGCCTTCTCTGCCAGTGCTGCCCTGCTGCCTGCCGCTCTGCCTGGAACACATGCTTTTCTTCTAAGTAACGAACTACTATTTAGCCTCTCTCGTTACTCTCTTCATATATCATGACTTGAAGTTAGAGATGTCTTCTGTTTTTGTGGGTTTTGCATTACTATCTGTTCTCTTGTCTGTGGAGGAATTTTGGAGAGAAGAGGGATAAGAAAGTCCTTTTTTCCTTGCTTGAAAGCAAACATCCCTATGTCTGTGTTTTGTTTATTTACATGCTGACAGTATTTTTTTATAACAGAACTGAGACTGCAGAAGGAATTATGTTTGCAGTCATGACATGGTTTTAAGCAAATGGGTAGATAATCGCTTCTGCAGTGGTATACGGACCCCCATGTCTCCATCCCAACCCATCTTAGAACTCCTCCTCCACATTTAACAGACACAGCATTCTGAAGTCTCATGTTTGAGTTCAAAGCCATGTCCCTTGCTTTCTTTTACAAATTAAGAAGCCGAAGCTACAGCTGGATCTCTAAGTCCCAGCGGTCCCAGGTCATCCGAAATATCCAGGTTCCCAGGGCTGTGCCGTTTGTGCGGTGGCCTCCTTTAGTGAACACATTTATCTCTTCCTCAAAGACATTTTAAAATAAATTTACTCCAGGGAAGAACAATATAGGGAACTATTAATTAGCATTAACTCATTTGTGAGATCCAATTAAGTCATTGTTGCAAGGCAGCTGCTGGTGGCAGATCAACTTGAGAACATGTGGGAGGATAGTAGGAGGTCCAAGCCGGGGCAAAGGAGAGAAGAGAACCTCTCCACACGAAAGTGACCCTGCCATGTGTTACTGCCATCGCTTGCCTCAGTACTGAAGAGGTGGTGGGTCCCAGTCCTGCACTGCCCATCCTCTGAGGAGTAGGATGTTAGGGATTTTCATTCCTCTGATGGGATAGCAAGTGTTTCATTCTCTCTCTCTTCATTAAAATTATCTTTAACCGTTAAGCTTTTCCTGTCTACAGTATCCCATAAACCATAACCACAGTTTACAATTAGGCAATAAAACACCACGGGAAATGTTGGAGGAAGAAAACTGTTGGCAGAACTCCTGTACACTTGGTAGGGAAAAGCCCTGATCACCTTGCTCCTCAGGGAGCATGATCACCTTGCATGGGCACAGGCATCTGAGGAGAGGGCTCAGGCTCTCAGCCTACCTCATAATGCCCTTAACATGTAACAGTATTGCTCTAAGTGGGGAGTCTAGCTAGCGCCTGTGCAGGGAGACCATGGGGAGTCGGGCCTTCCCTGAGGGGCTGAGGTGTGGACCGGAGGTGGCCAACTTCACACTTGTACAGAAGGGAAATAGCACTGACATTAGGAGGACAGTTAGGCCTGCTGCAGCCCTCTGTCTTTGCTTTAGCAGCTAGGTTGGGGAGATTTAACTACTGTTGTCCAGTTTAGAAACGATCCTATTAAGAGAAAACTAAGCTTAGCATAGTGATTTATATTTATAATTCCAGCATTCAGGAGGTTGAGGCAGGAGAATCACTATGAGCTTGAAGCTAGGCTACATAGGAAAGACAGTGTCTCCAAAACAAACAAAAGATATAGAAAGAATCCTCTCCTATCCTCAGTATTCAAAAATTAAGTGGTAAGATATATTTGATACTGGAGCTTTTAGTGATATTGAAACGCCCACAGATGTCCAACCTGTCCTTGACCTCAATGTTTTTTTACTCTAGTTTTATATCTCTAGATGTATTTTGTCAAATACAGTTGGTGATTTGAATTCTCTAATGAAACACAGGTTGCAGAGTGATGAGGTAGAATGGAACCGACATCTGAAAACCTCAGGCTTTGGGCTTTGGACATGGATGTTCATGAAAGAAAGCCAGGTCTATCTGCTTCTAATAAAATAAGAGGCAAAGCATGCAGAATTAATTAACAGAGGTTAATATTTAAGTAGCCAAATAAGAGTCTCTTGAGCCAGTCCATTTTTGTCATTTGAATTCACTTTGTCTTTATTCCTATTCCATTATACAGTGAATTCATAGGATTTTGTTTTATTATCTCTAGTCTTCTGAATGTTAAAAACCAGTTTCAAATGGTATCATGAAAATGAATTTACTTTATAAGGAAGGCCATATTGTTAGTTAATCATTAGAGATTATTAATCTTATGATGTATCCCCTATTTGCCCTCAGATTTCCCTGGTAAGACATAACTTAATGTAAGATCAAAATCAAAAGGCATCTAACTTACTGAATACTTCTGGGCCGGGGTGTACTAAGGAGCAAATGTATTCAATAGAAATCTATAATTGAAAAGTTGATTGAAAGAGTGGTTGTACTATAATACTTTAATGACTAATTATTAATTTTCATTAATGCATTCATTATATTCTTTTTATTGAAGAGTTACCATTACTTGTACATAGTGTCATACATGACTAATGGTATTCTTTGGTCTGAGGGAGATGGTCTGATCCTTGAGTCTTCAGATGTAGCAATTAGTATTGGTACCATATGCCCACCCATTTTTCAGCAGGTACTCTCCATCATGTGTGAGAGCCAGGGATATGGGCAAAAGGGCAGCCTGTGCTCTGTGGGAAGTTACTGAATACTTGAGGAGACAGGCATGAAAATGGACAAACACAGTATTACAAAAGTTGGCATTAGGCACAAATGTATTCCAGGAAGCATAAATATGTACATTCTAGAAGGTGTTTGCCTGGTGCTTTCTTGAGTATACATACACATTTAAGAACTTTCCTCAAGAGTCATGCAGGAAATGCTGGCACACTCTTTTCTGTTCCTAGAGGGCTTTGGAGGCAACAGACTGCTCAATTTTTTGTTCTGTCCGGTTTTAGCTGCTAACAATCTGGAAAAATGCCATTCATGCATTGAAGATGAAGATAGGAGACCCGAGCTTCCTTCCTCCAATATCCAACAGCTTCCTGTCCCTTACAGTTAACATACACCTAACAGGCTTACTATAGTATTAATTCTGAATGTGGACCGGTACGGTGGTGTATACCTTTAATTCCAGCACTTGGGAGTTAGAGGCAGGTGGATCTCTGTAAGTTCAAGGCCAAACAGGATACAGAGTGAGAGTGAGTTCTAGGTCAGCCAAGGTTACACAGTGAGACCCTGTCTTTAAAAAATAATTCTGATGGAATTCTGACCAGCAGTAACTTAGAGACCCTTCACTATAGAGACCCAACTATTTTCCAGGTCTGATAAGTGTGGAAATCTCTACATTTTATTTTCGTGGCATGGACATTTTTTTTTGTAACATTTATCTATTTGTTGGTGTGGGGGGCCTGTGGAGGTCAGGAAACAACTTGCTATAGTCAGTTCTCTTCTTTCACTACCTGGGTCCAA
The DNA here is from genome assembly GCF_007827085.1 of Peromyscus californicus insignis. Lineage (NCBI taxonomy): Eukaryota > Metazoa > Chordata > Mammalia > Rodentia > Cricetidae > Peromyscus > Peromyscus californicus. Next base: position 17,806,535 of record NW_026294617.1, on the reverse strand, counting down.
AGAATCAGACTTGTCCACTTGTCAGCAAGCACCTTTGTCTGCTTAGTCATCTCTCCCGCACTACCCAGGAGTCTGTAGCAGGAAGCTATGCCCTCTTTGTTACATGGAGTATCTTCTCCTGCTGGTTTGGTTGTTATGGTGATGATGATGGGCTGTGATGTCCGACGTGTACAGGTACTTGCAGACCCAGTGGTGGTGGTGCTGACCTACTTAGGGGCTGCAGAAATTCAGAATGGTCCCCATGCCACTTCTTCCCCTTTGTGATCGCGTGTTCAGATATAAGTTTGGGAGCACTGCTGAGCTGTCTCTGGGATTTCTTCTCTTACCGTCACATGTGTGTAGGCATGCTGAATGACATCAGATGTTTCTGGCAGTGACTACGATGGTTGGCAGGCACTGCTGGCTAGGGGACTACAGGTGGTCTGTGTCTTGACACGTCACTGCTGATTTTCAGGTCCCTTGTCAGAGTCTGCAGCTTCTTCCCGCACCGTTGTCTCCAGCACCACGAGTAGCACAGTGGCTGCTCCGTGACGCGTTTTCATTTCTCACCTGTCTCATTTCTGGTCTTCCTGCCGCTCACAACGTGAGCGGTGGAGTTCTGGTCAGCTGGCTCAGCCTCTTTCTTCAGTGTGGCAGACTAACCCATCAAAGCATTTCGTTTTATTTTCATTGCATGGTGCGTGGCTATTGCCGATGACATCACCTTGTTTGCTACATGAACTGAGTATCTGGTTAATTCTTGACCTCATTTTAATAAAGAATCCAAGGTGACTAATATTGGTCTTTTGCCACTGAGTGATAGTCTCATGGTGTTTATGATCCAATCCAGAGAGCCATTTTAGACGCTGTTCACTGTAGAATCAAAACTTTCCAACATGCAAGGTTAGTATATAATTTCACAAAACTATTTTGGTTTTCTGTTTGATGTTTTTCTCTTGTTAGCATGTAATATACATACATACATGCATACATACATACATACATACATACATAAATGCATACATCTCTCGGAGTGTCTGAGAGAAGTCTTCTGAGCTCTGATCTAACTCCCTACCTCTCTGTGACCTCTAGGACCTTACTTAGCATTCAGATGGCCTTTTCATCAGCAGCAGTAGTATCAACTAGCAAGTATTTTGAATATTGACTGGACTATTCTAGGCCTTGTAGAGAAGCCATAAGAAGTTTAAAATAAGCATTGAGCATTTATTCTCTATCACACTTGTGTCACCCAAGAGAATAATCAGGGAGACAGAAATTGAGGGGAATAATTGTCTCAGTTTATGAAGTTATCCATACTATAGAAGTTCAGCAGTCAAGAGTCATTGCAGAAATGGTTAGAAGACCTTCGATTTCAGAATGAACAGAATTTGCTGGTCACCTAGGCTTCACCCTGTGGAACTTAGTCTTCTGTGTTAAGGTATAATGTGAGCTGGACCGTGGCAAGAAAAACTGATGAATGGTAGAATTCAGAAGTTCAGGGATGGAAACTTCAACAGGAGGAACATTCCAGAAGCAGGTATAGTAGAGACAAGAAATCCCTCACAAGAACTTAGATGAGCAGACCTTTCCCTTGAGTCTCCAATGGGCTGAACACAAGAAACGAAATAACCCAATATCCAGAATGTGGTGTAAATTAGTTTTAAGTTTTTTGTTTGTTTTCTTTGCTTACTAAACAGATACTTACTCAGCAAGTGAATTAAGCAATCAATAAATTAAGCAATTAAGTTAATTAAGCAATTAAGCAGTTACATGAGCTGTCAGGGAGAGAAGATCTGCTCTGTATTACCCAGGAATGTGGCCAACGAGGGCAGTGTCTTTCTGTACCCAGAGCCAGTGGATAAAGGCTTTTACTTCCTGAGTCTCTGTCCAATCTCCAAAGAGGTTCAACCCTGTGTGGCCCGGCTATGCCTGCCATCGAGCATGCTTGGAGAGATGCTGGAAGGCTGGCCTCATTTAGCTCTTTGATGATATAGTGAAAGTGTTCTTTGGGTGATTTTCAGTACTCCCAGGAAGCCATCCTTTCCCTTGCTCTTTTGTGGACACCATGGAGGGGTGGGTATGTGTCTCTGGGGCCCCCACCAGATATCCTTAGATAGATGAAAGCAACCCCCCCCCACACACACTTTGTTAAAGGAACTGTCTTCTCTTGCTGGTTTGGTTGCTATGGTGATGATAGGCTGTGATGTCAGATGTTGATGTTCTTTGACTCTTTCTGGTCTTGGAGCCATGTTTGATACCCGCTTGGGCACCCACTCTCGGCTGATTTGCTTTGTAAGAAAACATGCTCCCTCTCTGTTGGATTATAGATGGCATCCCTGGTGTCCATGGCATCCTCCATTTCCCTCTTGGCACCAGTGGTCCACCCACCCTTGGTACATTACCCTGGCTTTGATGCAGGCTCCCTGGCCCTCATCTTACATGGGAGTCAGGAGTGGCAAGAGAAAGCTCCCACTGGGCACCAACCTCTCTACTAAATCTGGGAAACACCCACTCATCCTGACCTTCCTGCATCCACATGTGACATGTAACCTGTCCTGTTATTCTCTTGGTTCTTTTGTTTTCTGGGACAGTGAGCATCCTGCTCAGCTGTGGAAAATAGAACTGTTTTGTCCACATGGTGAGATCATGCTGTGGTGGGGGTCTTTCAGAATGAATAAATAAATGAATTGAGCAGGTTCAGCCAAGGATGCCTTCTTTTTCTCCACAAATTCTTCCCCTACTTTTTCTTGTAACACCCAGAATACTCACTGGATCGTTTTCTGCGTTGCATGCTCACTCTCTAGTAGTCAAGAAAGTTACTCACTCAACAAGAACAAAGACCCTGTTCTTGGAAACACAAAATTAAAAAAAAAAAAAGTATCTTAACACATCTTTAGAAAATACCCTTGATAGTAGAGGAGGAAGAGGGATTTTGTGTTTACAGGATGGATAGGGATGAATTTAAGAACAAGTTTGGCTAGGCCAGGCAGAAGGAGCTGTGGACATTCCTGAATGCTAATTAGAAGAGTATCGACTCTGAAATATGTAATAAGGGACTGTGAGGTGTGGCATGGGAGACCAGTATCTGAGAAAGACACCATACTGGGAGTGAATGGGGGAGTCCCAGGAAACACCAAAGGGACTAGATGCCGCTGTCTCCCAGACCTGCACTTTACTGGATATGTGACCTTGGTTTTTTTTGTTTGTTTGTGGGGGTTTTTTTTGGCCAATTTTTATATTGATGAGGTAGAGAAAAAAGTTTGCTTCATAACATTGTTGGGAGATTTAAATCTGATAGTGCCTTGAAAACACAGGCTCCATGTCAGGTGTTCAGCAAGGCAGGCCTGCTTTTCCTCCTGTCTGTGCTGCAGAGCTGCTGTGATAACCCAGTGGGGATGTGATAAAGCCCTGCAGGGTGGCGCAGGCAAGGATGCAAAGACAGATCCAGCATGAGAACAGTCCGAAGGAAAACTTCAGGACCTTGTGATTGGCAGGATCAAATCCTGGGCCACAGATGACCTTGACATTTCCCAAGCCTGACTAGGACTTTGAATGCTGGTTTGATTTGTGTATCTCTGAGTTACAGGATGGATAGTTGTATTGGGGAACCTTGGGTCACATGGGAAGACAGGTAGCTCAGTTGCACAGACACTTTACGAGCACCTCTACTCAGACGCCGGGATGTGCTCCATGGATGATGATAAGTAAGAAATGACCTTGCTGTTCAGGATCGTGTGCAGTAGTGTCACTAAAGGGATGTTTGTTATCATGCTGCTTTAAAATTTAAATAACTTGAATAATCTTTAAAACACATGGAGTATGAAAATTCATCTCGAAAGCGGCTTCTTGATGCACAGGAGTGATTTGACTTTAGGAGTTGAATCCTTATAGAAGGCATAATGAATAGGTGTCCTTGGCTGAATCTGCTCAATATCTCCAACTCCTTCATTCAGTAACCTTTTTAAAAGCTTTACTTATTGATAAAGCAAGAACATGTCATTAAATGGTCACGATAAAGACACCTTGTAGGCTGCTCTGGCAGTCACCTTATGGAGATCAAATTTTAAATAATAACAAAAAATAAACAACAAAAAAAAAACACCAAAAACTAAATGGATGTAGAGTTATATGTCCGTTAGCCTTTGCTACTCAAACACGGCATTTTAATTTTAATTTTGGCAGGGCCAGTGTGAAAAGTGCTGAAAAGCCTGATAATCCAGGGTCATTGATACAGAATAATTCTGTTGACTTATGGTGCAAGGCCCCATATATTTTAGCATATAGGAATTGCTAAGGCTATTCATTTGAAATATATATCCCAGGGTCCCACCCCTGGGAGATGCAGAATCAGTCCCTCTGGCTAAGGCTGGGAGTCTGCATTTTAGCACACTTCAGGTAGAACTCAGGTCACTGTTGTACGGAACATTATTAGGGAGGTCAGATGACTCTATGGAAAGTTATGACAACTGGGGAGTGTCGCTTGTATTTTTACCTCTGAGTGGAGTGGAGCAGAAGGTTCCCAATGGCTGTACAAAAATAGTTCCCAGAAGAACTTTTCATTGGATTAAATGTTTGTACAAATACAAAGATCCCAAGAAGCATTAAATATTATTTAAACAAATGCAAAGTGTCTTATTCAATTCTGGCTTGCCAATAAGGCCCTATAGATTGTATTTTCAGCAGAGATCTGTTTTTTGTCCATTTTGAAGCCTGGAATTCTGAGATCAGGGTGCTGACATGGTCAGGTCCTGGTGAGGACTCTTCTTGGCTTGCAGATAGATAACTGCTTATGTTATGTCCTCATATGGTCCCAGGGGCAGAACCGAGAGGAAGAGAGTTCAGACTGTAGCAGCTAAATGCTCAGGCTGTCCACATGAGCACTGGTGAAGGAACCTAAACACAGCCTTGCAGGATTTGTGCTTTCAGTCAGTACTGTTCCAGTGCTTGGTGGGAGCAGAAGTCTCCTCAGAGCGCTCTCAGAGTGCTGACTGAGTAGACCCATTGGGTGAGGGTCTGAAGAGAGGAAAACTACTGGAAAATGTTCTGTTACCATTGTCGGAGTTTGGCCTCTCCCTTACTTCTTTCAAAAGCTGGAAGAGACATGCCAAGCACATCTGACTTTGGAGACCTGTTTACCCACGGAGGCCGACTTCGCTGCATCAGTGCAGATGAAGGAAGTCTATTTCAGCTCTGGAAGGAAAATTAAAGGATTCACTTACTGTGACTCCCATGAAATAAGTAGCTCTCATTCAGTTCTTTTACTTTCAAGTGACAGTGTGAGGAATGGTTTGTTTTGATTGAGAGATCAGGCCTCACGCCTAAGTCACTCTTGGGCTCTTTTTTTTTCTCCACCATACAGGGTTTCTCTGTGTAGCTTTGGAGCCTGTCCTGGAACTCGCTCTGTAAACCAACCTGGCCTTGAACTCACAGAGATTCACCTGCCTCTGCCTTCTGAGGAGTGCTGGGATTAAAGGTGTGTGCCACCACTGCCCGGCTGCTCTTAGGATCTTTTAAAGATGGCGTGAGACTGGCTCATTTGACTTATGCTGTGTAGAACTTGTCTTAGTCACTGTTCTATTGCTGTGGAGAGACACCATGACCAAGGCAACTCTTTTAAAAGTGTTTAACTGGGGGCTTACTTACAGTTTCAGATGGTTAGTCCATGTCCATCATGGTGGGCAGCATGGCAGCTTAGAGGCGGGCATATCTGGAGCAGTAGCTGAGAACTTTACATATTGATCCACAGGCAGCAGTGAGAGAGAAAGAGAGAGAGAGAGAGAGAGAGAGAGAGAGAGAGAGAGAGAGAGAGAGAGAGAGAGATGGGCTTTTGAAACCTCAAAGGCTAACCCCAGTGACACACCTTCTCTAGCAAGGCCACACCTCCTAATCCTTCCCAAACAGTTCCATTAACCAAACATTTAAACATTTGAACGTATGGGGGCCATTCTCATTCAAACCACCACAGTATTAAAATCAAACATTTTAATTCCAATATATATTGTAGAGACAAAGTTCTGGAAAAGTAAATATTAAGGAAAACTTTGACATGCTAAGTAAGATATTTGATTTATAACAGGAGGATTCTAAGTAATAAAATTGTACAGTAAATGAAATTAGTGACAGATGAGTAGATTTTAGCTGCTCTTATCAAATAACAGAACAACAAAAATAGTAAGCAACTGTGTGTTGATGTGTGTATTCTTTAATAACATATTCTATAACTTGCATTTTAAAAAATTTAAAATACTAGTCATGGTGGCTCGTAGCTAGAATCCCAGTACTTGGGAGACTAAGGCAGGAAGATCACCATGGATTCATGGTAAACCTGGACTATATAGTGAGTTCTTGGACAGCCTTGGGTATAGAGTGATTGAAAGAGACACTTTTTAAAAGGCAGACTAAAAATACTAAGAGATACCAAGAGAAAAATTCATGAAATAGTCATTTTCTAGTATTCTCAACTCAGGCTCTTTTGCAAAAAAAGTAAGGTTCTTTACAGCTAGTTTTTTTTGTAAGCAAGTCATTAAATTAAAATTTTTGTTCATTAAGATGTACTTCAATATGAATTTGTTTTCGAAAGATAATCCATATGAGTGTAAGTTGGAGTTCCATAGACATATTCCCATTATATTAGCCCTAGGTAATATCAGCATATTATCAATGTCAGAAACAAGACCTTTTATATGACATGGAAATTCTAGCCATTCAAAACGCAGCTTACAATTTAACAGTAAGAATATTGACCCAATGAAATGAGTACCATTAATACCAATAAATCATCCTCAATAATACAAGATTTTCCTAAAGTCCTCATGATAGGGTTTGGAACTCTTCTGCACTTTCAGTGAATGAATGCTACTTTCTGCTTTGTGTCTATCTAAAAGTCAGCTACCAGCCTTGAGCCCCTCCCGAGTTTCCCCACCACCCAACATACCATCTACCTATATTCCACTTTTTTAACTGCAGAAAGATTGCAATGTAATGGTTACCAAAGGTACCTATATTTTTAAGTAATTGTCAATGACAGGGTTAAAAGACACAAACATTTATAAACTCTAAACTATGCTCATAACTAACTGTTCAAACTGTGTGTGAGGGTACAAGAGCAGGCTGGAAGTCCCTTCCCTGTCCTTCAGTCCCATGCCCCAGTGTTCCAGGGAAACTGCAGCTGAGAGTGCTGTGCCTTGTTTTTTCAAGTATGGGTTGTTGACCTTCCACGCCAGGCAGGCAGTGGAAATGGGGTGTCCCAGAAGTATAATATGCCCTGGGGCACATGCACACCTTCCCTAGGCACCCTGTTCTCAGCACTGGAGAGCCAGGGCATGGACACCTTCACTAGGCACCCCTGTTCTCAGCACTGGAGAGCCAAGGCATGCACACCTTCACTAGGCACCCCTGTTCTCAGCACTGGAGAGCCAGGGCATGGACACCTTCACTAGGCACCCTGTTCTCAGCACTGGAGAGCCAGGGCATGGACACCTTCACTAGGCACCCTGTTCTCAGCACTGGAGAGCCAGGGCATGCACACCTTCACTAGGCACCCCTGTTCTCAGCACTAGAGAGCCAGGGCATGCACACCTTCACTAGGCACCCTTTTCTCAGCACTGGAGAGCCAGGGCATGGACACCTTCACTAGGCACCCTGTTCTCAGCACTAGAGAGCCAGGGCTGCTGTGTCCCAGATCTGGAGCCTAAAGACCTGAGACGAGCTGGATGCCAGTACCCCACTTCCTGTGCTGGGGAAGCTCCCTAATTTAGCCAGGCCCCCAGGGAGGCTGGTGTCCTTTCTCATGAATTTTCAAACCCTGACTCTGTGAATACATTTTTTTCAGTGGTAAGAGATGTTTCTGAAACACATATGATAGAAATAAAATGACTGCTTTCCCAGCCATTCACTTTTAAGTTGGGTTTATTTGCTTCAAAAGTCAGTAATGTGGAAAAAAGCTTAACTGATACCTTTTGATAGAGCTCATACCCAAAAAAAAAAATGGCAGATTTTTTTTAAAAGAAAGTTATTTTGAGCATTCGAATCAGAAAAAAATTCACACAACTGGGTAAAAGTAAAGACACAGATTTGTATATTTGTACAATATTTGGCCAGTAAAGTGTATAAATCATTGAACTGTTACAGATAACCACAATGTTAAAATTATATGGTTTATTTTGCAATGTTTTTCAGAGACTCAGAACATTTACAAAAGCTTTTACTTATAAACTCACACAAAGTCTGGGACTTTTCATTTTATTCACCTTTTTGCAGTACCGGGTATTAGAACCAGGGTCTCTCGAATGCTAGACAAGCGCCCTACAGCTCATCCACTTCCCCAGACCTTGTTTTAGTTTTTATCTTGAGGCAGAGTTTTCTAAGATGCCCTGATTGGCCTTGAACTTGGCCTCTCTCTTTACCATTCCCCAGTAGCTGAGACTGTAGGTCTGTGCCATGGGCCTGGCATTATTTATTATTTTAAAGTGTATCTTTTTTTCTTTTTTTTCTTTCTCTCTCTTTTTTTTTCTTTTTGAGGAGACAAGGTCTTGGCCTTCTGAGTTCTGGGATTAGCAGGAGGGACCACCCTCTGGTTTTAACTTCTCATATTACATGTAGGTTAAGAAGGTCAAGGAAATAAAATTATTTACCCAGACTCATAAAAATTAAGATGTTAACTGAAGTTGCTGCACACATCGGTTTATGGCACGACTTTGATGTAGTTACATCTCAACTGGTATGACTGGTGGCAGGATTTCAGGGCACATCGTTCTAGCTAGAGGAGCCGTACCTGGAGCTATGTTCACAAAGTAACGCTAGTGATTTTTAATCCACCAGTCAAGTAATTTCCTTCTAGTTCAAAAGGCAAATGTGTGATTTTAGTAATTAAACAACCCTTATAACGAGAGTTATTTTCAATTAAGTAAATCTAGATTGATGCTTGGGTTTTATGTTTGGTAAATCTTGTCTAGGTTGCTGCAAAGATGAATCCTGTAAAACAAACAAACAAACGAACCTTTGGTGGGGGAAGGCTTTCCCTTAAGAGAAAAAGTTAAAGCTAAGACCTTGTAAAATGGTACTCAGCCTAATACCGGGCTGCGCGGATAATTTTGCTTTAGAATGTACGATAACTAGAGAAGGCTATTCTGTCCTGATTCTTGACAAAAATTAACCTCCGTTGAGTACTCTAGCCTGGAGCATGGATGTTGAGTGTCCACTAGACACTATTTCCAGGATTGTTTTTCTTTTTGTGGTAGTAGAGATTGAATCCAGGTCCTCACACGTGCTGGGTCAAGTGCTTTGTGGCTAAGCTATTTAACAGCAGGAACCGGGCTAAAGCCGCAGGGCACCGAGTGTGCTTTTTACTGGGTAGGTGCATGAAAATTACTTCCTTATTTTTCTATCCAAGGGCAGAATGAACTGGATGTGCAACTGGGAAGGGCTGTGGGCTCCTCCCTGGAGCTCAGGCAGCCTGTCTTAGGTGAGAGGTAGTTGGGGTGGTCGATCTTAGCAATTTCCTCAGCCATTCCCTGGCTTCGGGTCTGCAGCCGGGTCTGCTGGGGGCGAAAGCTACAGGCCTCAAAGTCCCACATTGTTTTGTCACCCCACTGATCAGGTCCTCGGAGGGCAGCCCATCGAGGTGGCGCACGGCAGGGATGCGTGACAAGGGCCGGCGCCAGGCAGTGCGTGGCCCGGCCTTCATGTTTGGTGCTCGTGGGCCCAGCCTCACAGCCGAGGAGGAGCGCTTCCTGGACGCCGCGGAGTACGGCAACATCCCTGTGGTGCGCAAGATGCTGGAGGAGTCACAGACGCTCAATGTCAACTGTGTGGACTACATGGGTCAGAACGCACTGCAGTTGGCTGTAGGCAATGAGCATCTGGAGGTGACCGAGCTGCTGCTGAAGAAGGAGAACCTGGCACGGATCGGTGATGCGCTGCTGCTAGCCATCAGCAAGGGCTATGTGCGCATCGTGGAGGCCATCCTGGGCCACCCAGGCTTTGCGGCCAGCCGGCGCCTGACACTTAGCCCTTGCGAGCAGGAACTGCGGGACGACGACTTCTATGCTTATGATGAGGATGGTACACGCTTCTCGCCTGACATCACGCCCATCATCCTGGCTGCACACTGCCATAAGTACGAGGTGGTGCACCTGCTGCTGCTCAAGGGCGCGCGCATCGAGCGACCTCACGACTACTTCTGTCGTTGCGCGGACTGTGCCGAGAAGCAGCGGCTTGATGCCTTCAGCCACTCGAGGTCTAGGATCAACGCATACAAGGGGCTGGCCAGCCCTGCATACTTGTCGCTCTCCAGCGAGGACCCGGTGCTCACAGCCCTGGAACTCAGCAATGAGCTGGCCAAGCTAGCCAACATAGAGAAGGAGTTCAAGGTAGGCCAGTGGAAGCCAGAGTAGGCTCTGCCCAGTGCCTGGTGGGTCTGTTGGGATTTTGTTTGCTTGTCTGTTCTAAGATAGAGCCTCACTTTCGTAGCTCAGGCTGGCCTCAACTTCACAGCAGTCCTCCTGTCTCAACCTCCCGTATGTTGGGTTTATAAGAATGGGCTACCGGGTCCAGTTTCTGGTTTCGACACGGCCCAGGCTGTCTTCATACTTCATAGCCCTTGATGGCCAGGAACTCACAGCAGTCCCCCTGCTTCAGCCTCCCAAATGCTGAGAGTACAGTGTGTCTTGCAGTGGATTTTAAACTACAGGTGCTGCTCTGGTGGTTTTTCTCCTCTCGGTTAACATGCTGCTGCAGACTCACACTGGAGACGTCACATAACACACTGCCTTAGAGAGAGGTTGTCGTGGTGGCTGCTCTGCGTCCTGGATAAGTATGAAACCCAGAGATTCGGTGTCCCCTTTTGCTAAAAGGGAGAGTGACAAGTCTGTCTCCTTTCTAGATTCTTTCTGTTCTGCTGCATGGTGTCGCTGTGTCAGAAGTCTGCACCCCATCACTGCGATGCGGGGCTCCTCTTTCTTTTCTCGGATGGAGTGTCAGTTCCTCTGAAGTTCTGTTCATGACCCCAAGGCTTTACCTATTTTCAGATGTAGCCGTGTCCAACATGTGCTTCACAGACTGTGTGCATCCCAGGATAGTGATGATTTCTACTCAGCACATTTGGTAGACAACAGTGTCATATGGCAAAATCAAGGCTGGGCACCCCTCCCAGAGCCAAAATTCAAAAAGCAAATATAGAATACTACTGAAGCTATGCTATTGTTAATATTAAAGTCACTTCATTAATGGCACAAATGTCTCACCCTGAATTCCATGAACATCTATTTAGCGTGGTGAGCTGTGACTGTTCGGTCAACCCAGAAACACAAAGGACAGAAAAATGGCTTGCTTCATCACAGGGCTTTCTCTGCTTTACTGCCTTTCTTAATGAGTTACTTTTTTCTGTCAATCAGTATCATTTTATGAAAATCTTATATTAGTGGTAGACCATTTTAAACTTTTATTCCATTGCCACCCCCTCCTATGGATTTTAAATGCTCTTAGTCCTTAAAACTAGGGTAAAGTGGGTATTTAATTACAAAGGTAAAACCCCATCAGCTCTGTTCGGCAGGTTTCCACTCTCCTGTCTTCTAGGTAAGGAAGTGGTTGCAAACACTAGTTCCTCAGCATCCAATCTTTCTAGCATAGAATAGTAGTATCAGAATGAGTGTTTATTCTGTCTTTCACATCTTAATATAGTTTTTCATAGTTAAGTGGATTATTTTTTTCAAGCACAGTTGGCAATATAATTCAAGCTAAGAAAATCTGCTTTCTCTAGGGTTTCAAGAAAATGGCACAGATTAGTTTGCCCACTCTCCATCTACAACCAGTTCCCTCGGTGTTTGTCAATCCTCACTGTGTCTTGGAGGAGTTCTGGCCTCAGTATAACAATCTTGTTAATCTATTCATGCTTTTTTTCTGATACAAATCTGCACATTTTGTTTAAAAAAAAATTGGGGAAATGTGGGAAAATTGAAGAATAAAATAGATCTTGGTTGATATCTACTCCCTGTAGGGACATCTATTATGTACTACTTGAAAAGAGTTGTTTCCTTGAATTCACGATGAAATTTGTTTTTGTTTCATATTTGAGTTTTTAAGACAGGGTCTCACGTAGCCCAAGCTAGCCTTGAACTTGCTATGTAGCTGAGGATAACCTTGAGCTTCTGCTCCTCCTGCTTCCACCTCTCAAGGGCCTGGATTACAGACATGCAGCACCACACCAGGCCTGAAAACCTTTTAGACAGACCACAGGTAGAGCAAACTGAAAGCTTCAAACTTATCAGAGAGAGTAGAAAAGGATCTGGGAAAGATACTTTTAAACATCATTTCTTTATTTGTGAGAGAGTCACAACAGCATAATTCTAAATTTGTTTATTTGGCACTTCAAATGTCACAGAAACCTGTTTTATGTACTTATTTGATATATGTTGAAACTCTGCAAGGGAAATTCCATAAAAGGGAATATTTTCTAGGATTATGTTTTAATAATTTACTAAAGATGGTGATGTTTGCAGTTCCACACAGACAAGTTGCCTTGGTAGAGCAATGGAAGAGAATTTGTTATTCATAGTTTCCCCCTGAAGCCAGCTAAATCCATATTAGTAATGCTTAGATTAGAATCTCCTTTTCTCTGACTTGAAGAGTCACCTCTGAGAACGTGCCAGAGGTGGGAAAATATTAGTAAAAAAGCAGAAGAGGAGACAACACACCTAGTTTTCAGGTTCGATACCATGGCCGAGGATATGCAAAACCATCTGTACCTCAGGCGTTCCCCGGTCCAGCTTACACAGCGAGCTTGAGAGTCCCAGAACCCTCTGCGAGCCAGAACAGGGCAGCTCCTCAGGAGTCAGCCTCTGCAGACTGAGAGTCACTCCGACTCACCACATGCCTTTTCTTCCCCATCCTTGGCTATCTTGTTTGGTTCTTTCTTATCCCATCTCCCCTTTGCCCTCTCACCCCCCACTCCTGTCCACCTGTCAGGGCTTTAGACAGTCAAAGCCCTAGCCCAGCCTCGCTGTGCTGACAGGACAGGGCAAGCAAAGCTCGTTCCCGAGGGAAGCAGGTAACCTAATTTGCCCTGTTCTGTGCCGTTCACTATATTCCTTCCCAGAGGGATTTTCAGCTCAGAGTCCTGGCCTGAAAACGAAGGAACAGACAATGTGCCGCTCCCTGGTGAAGCAGAGGGGATGTTTTCCCCTTTCAGACACCTGTTCTAGCACCTTAGTGATGACCTGGAACGCATACTTTCTCACCCTCTGCATACTCCCACAGTCCCTTGGGGATACAGAGAACGTGTGAAGGTCATTGTCTCAGGAGCCTGAGCACTCCAGGTCATAGATTTAAAGCACTTGATGGAGGACAGCCAGTGACATGTTATTAAAGGAACAGTGTGGATGTGCAAATGATGTCTACATCTGTTCTGAGAAATGGAGACTTGGATCTAATCATCCACCTATCATTTACTAAGATACAAGAACACAAATGGACATTCCCAGATTCTAATTGAGCTGGTGATGCACTTTTATGGTAGAAAGAAAGAAAGAAAGAAAGGAAGGAAGGAAGGAAGGAAGGAAGGAAGGAAGGAAGAAAGAAAGAAAGGCTGTCTGCCCTCCCTGTGCCTCCACTTTGTTTTCAAAGTAGAAAACAGTTTCAGTTCCCACCATAGCAGAGCTAGAAGGAAAATGGAAAAAGAACATGACCCAAAGTAAGAAAGCAGCTTACAGCGGGAAGAGATTCTGGGAACCATCTAGTCTCACAGACCTCTCGGTGTGGGAAAACAGAGGCCAAGGTCATACTGACTAAACTCCATCTGGGCATCTTGGATCCCTGGCCCAGGTCTTTTTTATTTAAGATTTATTTACTTTTATTTTATATGTATGAGTGTTTTGCCTGTGCTGCATGTATGTGCAACCACATGTGTGCCTGGTGCCCTTGGAGGTCAGAGGAGGTTGTGGGGTCCCTGGAACTGGAGTTACAAACAGTTATAGACTGCCATGTAAGTGTTGGAAACCGAGCTCAGGCGCCCTGGAAGAGCAGCTAGTGCTCTAAACCACTGAGCCATCTCTCCACCCCCAATCTTGGGTTTTATGTCCAAAATAGCATTCCTTCTGACCCTGAAGCACGTCTAAGCTTCCTGATGCATGCTAAGGATGCTCTCGGCATTTAGTCCTCACAGGACAAGCAGAAGGTAGGATTCTGCCACAGCTGGTGCATGATCAGAGTGGATATTAAACCATATGCATTATAAGGAATGTGGAGAGGCTGTGACGAAATTGGTCGTCATTACTCTGCCTCAGGGGTAACAGATCCTTGGAGTTTTCCGTTTCTGCTCTGGTCACCTGACTTTGTAAAGAGGATCATGATGCTGAGAAAGATGTCTCAACAAAACTAAGTTGAGAGCAGTTTGGTGTCTCTGTTGATCTGATCTGAGTTGTGAAGCCATTTGAGGCAGGGAGGAGCTGAGGCTGGGCCCGCAGACAGTGCACTCTTTAGCAGTGGAGGGAAGGGTGCTGTCTTTGCCCAGAGTTCTCCATCTTTCCCTGAGCACTCTGGATAGACCTAAAGGCCATGACTGAAGTAAGGAGATTACCAGTAGCCAGGTGAAGTGGTACATGCCTGCAGTCTAAGCGGCTAAGGAGACTGAGACAAGAGGATCCCTTCAGCCTAGAGTTGGAAGCCATCTTGGGCGACAGAGTCAGACCCTGTGTTTAAAAATAAAATCATCATTATCTGCTCCTCTGAGTGTTTTCTGTACTTGGGCAATAGACATCTTCCAGTAGTAACTGTTTAATCTATACAAACAAGCCATTATCCTTATTACAATACACAACCTGTATTATCACTGAAGCGTTTTTTTTTGTTTGTTTGTTTCTTTTCTTGACTGATCTGTCAGGCTGTGTGAAAAGTCACTCATTCCTTTCAACTGAACAACTTCCAGATTATAATTTTAAGAGTTATTACTGCAGAAGCTTGCTTCAAAGCACAGAAAGTCTCTTTGACTTTCGGTGGATAGAGAGATGGCCCACCTCTGTCACACCAAATCTTACAGAACACCCTGAACCAAGGAATGACATGAGGGAACTGCATCTACAGCACTGTATTAAGAAAGGAGTTGAGCCAGGCGGTGGTGGCGCATGCCTTTAAGGAGGCAGAGGCAAGCGGATCTCTGTGATTTCGAGGCCAGCCTGGTCTACAGAGTGAGTTCCAGGAAAGGTGCAAAGCTTTCAGAAACCCTATCTCGAAAAACCGAAAAAAAAAAAAAAAGAAAGAAAGAAAGAAAAAAAGGAGTTGAATATGGAAACATCATGGATGTAATCCTCCTGTAAGCTATAATAAAATATTGCATTAGCTTTCAGGAATGGAAGGCACCCACTCTGCATAGGAACCAGAGACTGCCTCTTTTATTAATATTATCATGTTAATGGTACCAGCTTGAATGGAGACTGGGGTTTTATTCATTTTGTCTGTTCCCTTATGAGGGATTAAGGATTAACTGTTATGTTCTTTGTTTGAATTTACTGATAATTGAAGTGGAAACTATTCCAGTCTGTGTATCCTTTAAATGGCCTCTCTCTTCTTGTTTATTTTAGTTGGTGGTGTGGTTTTTGCCTACCAAATCAAATTATTTAAGGGAAGAAAATTGGAATTCCTCATGTCTTCCTGAAATATGATGTTTTTGAGGCCTAGAAATTTTGCTGTGCGAAGTATCACTTGGTTATCAAGACACAGTGTCTCAGAACACATTAAAATGAGGAATTCTATTTCTGCAAATGCATCAATTAAATTATTATGTGGCTAATTTTCAAATTTTTTCAGATAGGGTCTCACTATATAACCCAGACTAGCCTCCAACTTGCCACTCTCCTGCCTCAGCTTCTTAAATGCTGGGATTATAGAGTGGTTTAACTTTCTCTACAGGCTAAAATTTTAGTCAAAGTCACCAGGGTAGAAATGGGGTTTCCAAAAGTGAGGCACTTCCCTAAGAGACAGCCAGTGGTGCCTTAACTGGATCCAAGGGGCTAAAAATAGAGCTCCATTCAGAAGGTAACGGGGAGGCTGCCAACCATCCATCACACGAAATAAATATGCAAATGGAATTAAAGATTCACAGATTATTTTTAGCAAAGTGTTAGTTCCAGTGGCCTGGAAACTTTTCTCTCAGGTATTGATATTCTGTAACCCTGGAGAATCCAATTCCATGTAATCAGCCATTTCTCTCCTTCCGTTTCTGCAAGGAAAGATAACATGCCCTTCAGCCAAACCAGAACGATGGCTCTCTATTGGGACGGCCCCGGCCCTTCTTCAGTTATTATCAGTCATCCGCAAACTCTGACTTATATGGGATTGCTGGGTCTTTCCTTGGTTTTTACTTCGGGGCAGTGCCTAAGAATTGCATTTCTGGCAGGTTCTTGGTGCCACTGATACTATTGGTATTAGATCTGTGTTTGAGAAGCAATGTTTCACCGCAAAGCCACGGATAAGAAACTGGGCACATTTTCATATATGATCCTTTTTTGCATCAGTCGGCCATGTTAGAAAGTTTCCAGTATGGAAGTCGCCCTGCTTTAGCTTCAAAATAGCTATTGCTTATACAACAAGATAAAACTTGTTTTGACTCTTGGTATTCAGCATTGGCGCTTAGCCATTGTCTCCTTTTCCTTCATAAAACAAACTTTTATGTAACAGAAGGGTCCCTCCCGGGTCTAGTTAATTGCCTTTATAAAAGAGGAAGAAAATAGGAAGAGAAAGGAAGGAAGGAAGGAAGGAAGGAAGGAAGGAAGGAAAGAAAGAAAGAAAGAAAGAAAGAAGAAAGAAAAAAGGAAGGAAGAAAAGGAGAAAGAAAGAAAGAAGGAAGGAAGGAAGGAAAGAAAGAACAGGATAAAATTCCAGTGTCCCAAATCAGCTTACAAACTTGTAACACGTTGGCAGAAACCCCTGGTGTCCTGTGAGCGGTTTGTTCCCTGCTCTCTAGAGCTGGGATCCTGGTGTTTCTGCAGACCCCACAGGAAACAGGAGTGTTTGTGGCATTAAGATGTGCAGTCATACTTCTGTTGTTTATTTAAGACAAACCAGTCACTTGTGTGTATACCACATTTTTGTTGGAGCTAATTTTTTTTTTTAAACAGGGACAGGGAGTTGTTTTGTTTGTTTGTTTGTTTTTGTTTTTGTTTTTTTTTTTGAGACAGGGTCTCAAATTCACTACATAGCCCAAGCTTGTCTCAAATTCATGGTGATCCTCCTCCTGTGAGCTCTCATGCCTGGCTTTTTTGAGAAGTTTTAGTTTTATAAACTGGTGTGATGGTACACAACATATATCACAGTACTGGGTAGACAGATCCAGGAAAATTCCTAATTTAAGGCCAGTCTGAACTACATAGTGAGACCCTATCTCAAAAGCAAATACCCCTACAAAATCTCAAAGCCAAATGCATATTAGGCAAGCTCTACTACTGAGCTACAGCCCAGCTAAAATTTGAAACTGATAAATACTAATTGAACATATTATGGTATACCATATAGCATGCTGATACAAATATACAATGCTGAATGGTTAAATTAAGCAAATTAGCATACTGTGCCTTTGACCAGTTCTACCTCCTGGCCTCTTGTTAAGCACCATTCTGTTCTTTTTAAGATTCCACATCTAGCCGGGTGGTGGTGGCGCATGCCTTTAATCCCAGCACTCGGGAGGCAGAGCCAGGCGGATCTCTGTGAGTTCGAGGCCAGCCTGGTCTCCAAAGCGAGTTCCAGGAAAGGCGCAAAGCTACACAGAGAAACCCTTTCTCGAAAAAGCAAAAAAAAAAAAAAAAAGATTCCACATCTAAGTAAGATCATGTCCATATAATTTTCAGAGCTCTCTTCAGCTGGGCAGAAGGAAACTTAGTGGAGACAGGAGAATTCAATGGTATCTGCCTTAAGCAGCCTTGTATCCAGGTAGGGGCTGCCTACCCTACCCAGGCAGGGAGACTTTTATTTACTACCCTTCCCCCATCCCCAAGCACTTGCTGATGAATTAGAGAAATTCTTGACATTAAACACCAAACCTCTTATTTTAGAATGACTACAGGAAGCTCTCCATGCAATGCAAAGACTTTGTAGTGGGCGTGCTGGACCTGTGTCGAGACTCGGAAGAGGTGGAAGCCATTCTGAATGGAGATCTGGAATCAGCAGAGCCTCTGGAGACACACAGGCACAAGGCTTCACTGAGTCGAGTAAAACTTGCCATCAAGTATGAAGTAAAAAAGGTGAGTGAGCCGGTCATCCTAGACATGAACCGGTGGTACCGCATCCTAAGGAACACATGGAGAGCAATAGATGGAGGGGCTGAGGAAGTGTCAGGTAAAGTTAACTGTCATCAGACTCCGACCCTTCTCAACTGTTACCCATTATAGGATCCAGGACTTCTTGATAGCAAGGATAAGCCTTCTCTACATTTCAGTTTCCTCATATAAGAGGATTCTGTCTTTTATGTTCTCAGAGGTTTAGTGTCATTTAAATGGATTAGGATAAACCAAACTTACTGCAAACTGCCAATTTCAATGCCATTCATAATAACAGCATGGTGGCACACATCTCTAATCCCAGCACTTAGAAAGTAGAGGCAGGAGAATAAGAAGGTCAGAGTCAGCCTCAGCTACCTAGCAAGTCTGGGCCTGGGCTACATGAGACACAGTCTTAGAAACAAAACAAAACAAAAAAATAATAAAATAATGTTAATTCTGCGGCTTGTATGCCTTTGTAAGATACCATAACATACATTCGCATGTTGATCCTTACTATAAGCCTGTTATTTATTTCCCTATAAACCAGGTAAGGTAGATGATAAGAGTGCTATTGAAGGAAACTGAGGGTTGCCAAGCTTAAATGAATTGTCTGATGTAACACGGATATGGAGGTTGTCATGCCAGGAACATAAATAAAGACTACAGTTACTTTTATTATGTTTACTACAAAAATACTATTTTGTGTTTTCATTTTATAATTTGCATTGGGCTATTAAATAATTTATGAAAACTGTAGTTAAAATATCTCATATGGTGAAAATCTCAGTTTCTGGAATTGGATAATTTAAGTATGTTATGTAATAGAGAAGGGGTTTTGTACTTAAGAGAAGTTGACAGGGGCTGGAGAGAGAGCTTAGTGGTCAGAAACATGTACTGCTCTCCCAGAGGACCCATGTTGAGTGCCTCACAACTACTTGTAACTCCAGCCCCAGGGGATCCAATGCTGGACAACAACCTCCTACCTACACACACACACACACACACACACACACACACACACACACACACACGCACACGCACACGCACACGCACACTCACACGCACACTCACACGCACACTCACACGCACACGCACGCACAAATTTAAAATAAAATAAACCTTTAATAATAAAAGATAGATGCTGACTAGGCAGCGGCCGTGTGAGGGGTGGATCTAGAGTACCGTCTGGTCATCAGTGAACAGCTCTGTCTGCTCTTCTTCCTTTGGTGTGTTCTCGTGCTTACAAGGACAGGCAGTAGATCCAAGCTGCCAGAGTCATGTCCAGATGTCACTGTGGGCTCTTGACTGGCCATGGACATCGCCTATGGTCTACTCTTGGGTAGAGTGGGAAAATAACAGTTGTTTGAAGATTATGTGAGATAATGCATATAACTATCACAAAGACTATTTTATGACGGCTCCCTAAATATTAGCTTACAGCATTTCTGTTACAAAATTTCATGTCAGAAGGACAGCTCTTATGCAAGTTGAAGTATCAAAGACAATTTCGTGTTCCTTCTTCTAAGTCCAGTCCTTGGTATTGAACTGATTTATCAGGAAAGAGGTTAACAAAGATTCCTCAGACTCACTAGGAAAGGCAAAGGGACATGCTTATATAACCCAAACATCCAGAAACTTCTCCCAGATCCAAGCCCAGGACTTGGATGGGGCTCATCAGATGTGAGTGGCCAGTGCTGGCACTATCAGGAGGGGGACTCTGGTTGTCCACCTCAGGCCAGTGGAACCTAAGCCAGCATTTACATCACAACACAAAGCAAGGGTGGAGAAACCTTTCTCTCCCACACCTTCTAGGTGTGAGAATGTGTGCTCAGACACACTTGTACACACACACACACATACACACACATATACATGTTCACTCACATATGTACACACACCTCCACCATAACACAGAGAACTTTTATGTGTCATATCCATGGGATTTGGGTCAGTCATTAATGATGTGAAATTTTATTTTCACTAAAAATTGAAAGAAAACAACTTTTAGGGAACAGATCAGTTCTAAGATAATTAAATGCCTCCTCAGAGTGTTCTTCCTGGGAGGTTTTGCTTATGTTGGGGGGAAGATGATTTTGAACAAGATTGATGGCAAGCCATTTTTAGAAAAGTGTCCAGACAAAGTCACGGGTCTTGCAATATGAATCTCTTCTGTTTGGCACCTGAGAGGAGAGAATTGATTTCAGTTGTCACAGGCTTTTTATCATTCCATGGAAAGTGTCATATTAGCAGAAACAGCTCATCTACAAAGGTGCATCTGTTAGCCAACCCACCTAGCAGAGGGAATGCCTTCATTTTAAACAAGTTGGTGTATAGGTTACAATGTATGTGGTATCGTCAGCAATAAATTTGTTACCAATCAACATGTATGACTATGAATTTAGTGTTTATTAGGAAGGAACTTTTTGATATAATAATATTAGAAATCTTGAGGGCCTGGAGAGATGACTCAAAGACACTTGCTCCTCTTGCAGAGGACCCAGGTTTGGTTCCCATTGTTGACATGGTGGCTTACAACCGTTTGTACCTCCAGTTTCAGGGAGTCCAACGCCCTCCTCTGGCCACTGTGGACACTAGGCACACATGTGATATATATACATGCAAGTAAAACACCTATACACATACATTTTGTTATTGTTGTATGTTTTTCAAGACAGGGTTTCTCATGTAGTTTTGGTGCCTGTCCTGGATCTCGTGCTCTGTAGACCAGGCTGGCCTCAAACTCAAACTACCTGGCTCTGCCTCCTGAGTGCTGGGATTAAAGGTGTGCACCATTGCTGCCTGGCTACACATACAATTTTTAAAAATTATTTTAAAATAAATCTTAAGCCGGGCAGTGGTGGTGCACGCCTTTAATCCCAGCACTCGGGAGGCAGAGCCAGGTGGATCTCTGTGAGTTTGAGGCCAGCCTGGGCTACCAAGTGAGTTCCAGGAGAGGCACAAAGCTACACAGAGAAACCCTGTCTCGAAAAACCAAAATAAATAAATAAATAAATAAATAAATCTTAACAAAATTACAGATAACTTGACAACATATAGTTTGGAACTTCTGTACACTAGAAAGATCACAAACAAAATCTGAAAGAAAGGGGACTGGAGAGATTCCTCAGTGGTTAAGGGAATTTATTGTGCTTGCAGAGGACTTGGGTTCAGGTCTCAGCACCTACATGATGGCTTACAACCATTCGTTGGCATGCGCATGGTGTACATACACACATACATGCAGGCAAAACACTCATACACATAAAATTCATAGATCTAAAATGTTTTTAACAAAAAAATAAATAAAAATTTCAAACCCTGTGATAATAAACATATCAGCTAGGTGTGGTGGCACATGCCTGTAATCCTACTCTTCATGAGGCTAAGGTAGGAGGACCACTAGCCCCAGGCTAGCCTGGGGTCCCTATTGAAATCTGTTTCAACCTTCTCTCAAAATAAATAAATGCAAATATAGAAACCTATTTTCCTGCTCTCAAAGAATAGTTCCAGTACTTGGTGGTGATGATTAAATCAGTAGTCCAATTGTGTCTCCTCTGCCTTGGAGAGGATGCTTCTTTGAGTTCTAATTCTGGTCATACCTCTCCACTGTTCTGTGCTATGAAATCAGGGCTCCCCCCCCACACACACACACACACATACCTCCATCTATATCTACGTCGTGGTGAGCAATGTTTATTATAGGAAATTTGTTGACAGGATATGGCAGGCTATTTAGTCTGTAAAATGAGGCTCTAGAGAAAAATAATTTCCGGAGTTCTCCCCCAGTGCTCCAATTTCATCCTTAACAGAAGAGTAATCTAAAAATTAGACCTGCAGCAATATGGGCACATTCAGTTATCCACGGGTGTGTTTGTCTGCAGAAGCAGTGAGAGGCCTCAGCCCCGAGTGGTGCAGAGGGAGAATGGGGGGTGTATACGTGACTAACATCACAATGTCCATAACAAGAGCAAACTCCCCAAGGGTTTTGTACAGCAGTACCCGCTTGAGGACAGTTCAAAAAGATAGTATAACACAGTCATTCTAAGTATAAGCTTAGTCTGTTGTTTTCCATCTCCTACCCTGGTTGGTGGTTCAGCTTACATCCTATTAGTCATTTCTCTCTCTCTCTCTCTCTCTCTCTCTCTCTCTCTCTCTCTCTGTGTGTGTGTGTGTGTGTGTGTGTGTGTGTGTGTGTGTGTGTGTTCTGTAATGCTGTGATAGTTTTGCTATATTGAAAGATTGAAATGTTCTTATGTGTCAAGCACTTTCTCTTCGAATCAGAAAACCTCAAATCAGGGTATTATTTTTGTAATGACTTCAATTTGCTGGTCCACTGAAGTTGGAAAACAACATACAAATCTGATGCAGCCAGCTATGACAGTGTGCTATCATAATGGTATTTTTCCAGGAAATAAATAGAGTGGTTTAAGAGATAAAAGTCACTGCCCTATTTTGAAGTTGTTGAAAAGAAGAAAAAAAAAAATCTCCTGATGGATTAGGGGGCTTTGCTCTCACTTGCTAATGTTGTATTGGTTGTATTTTTTTTAACATGTGCTTTATATATTTGTATTAGGAGTTTTAAATTATGGAGGAAAATCTATTTGTATGGATTTTAAACTAATTCAATAGATATGATATTATATATCTCAAGAAGAGCACAGGCTGTGTTCCTATTTGCAGGAAACAGGCCAGTTAGGCTGAATTTTATAACAGGTAAAATGCTAAGGTTTAACATATAGTAAGTGGTGGCAGCATGTGGTGCAAGCCACGAGGGTCGACGCGGATCATCTCACATACACTATGTAGAAAGGGTAATCAGTGCTCTAATGCACATCCTCAGATTTAAAGATAGCCCTGTTGGGAGGAGTGGGAGGGAAAAGTCCAAGACCAAAGCATTATTTCTGTCCTCAAGTGTTGGGAGTGGCTCAGACCTATAATCCTGGCATGAGAGGGAGACTGAGGCAGGAGGATTGCTTTCTGCTCTAGGCCAGCTTGGGCTACAGAGTAAGAACCTGGCTCAAAATCAGAACAAACAAAAGCAGGCTGGTGGGATGGCTTAGTGAGGAAAAGTGCTTGCCGGGAAAGCGTGGCAACCTGAGGTCAACCCCTGTGCTAGGGTTGTCTAGGAAGAAGAACCTCAGTTGAGAAAATGTCACCATCAGGCTGCTTACAGGCAAGTCTGTGGGGATGTGGGAGGGCCCAGCCCATCATGGGCAATGGCGTCCCTAGGAGGATGATCCTAGGTTATATTTAAAAAATAATAATAATAAAATAAATGAACTAAGCAAGTCAGGGAGCAGCAAGCTAGTAAGCAGCACTCCTCTACGGCTTCTGCTTCAGCTCCTGCCTCCAGGTTCCTGCCCTGACTTCCCTTGGTGCTGGAGGGTGATCCGAGAGTTGTAAGTTGCTTTCGGTTATGGTGTTTCTCACAGCAATAGAAACCCTAAGACACTGCAGATCGTGCATAGAGGTGGAAGAGAATCCACAGGTTGTCTTCTGACCCTTGCATTAGCTCCATGGCACTCAGGCTCACACACACATGCACACACAATAGCAATAATACAATTTTTGTACAGTTTAGGCCCTAAGAAAGGCAGGGTCTTGGTTCATTTGTGCTACTGTGACAATAACTGAGGCTGGGTGAATTACAAAACAGGATGTGTTTTCTCACTGTTCTGGGGTGGAAAGTCCAAGATGAAGGTACTGGCCCAGGGCTGTGTCCTCCAGAAGCACTAACAGTGCCCCCGTGTGGTGGAAGAATGGAAGAGCAATCTGACTCCGGATGGCTCTTCTGTGATGGTCTTCATCCTTCAGCAAGGGCTGTGCCATCTCTTAGTTGGGTTGTTCTTTGTAAGCACAGGATCTTGCTGAGTTCCTCAGACCAGCCTTGAACTCCTAGACTCAAGTGATCCTTCTGCCTCCAGCCTCCTAACTAGCTGAAACTACAGACTAACAGTATTGGGGGGGGGGGGGTCATCTCACCACCTCCGCTAGCCCTTACCTTTCTCCCCTCTTCAGAATGTCACATGGCAACACCAGAATTTTAAAGGAGATGCTTTCAAGCCATAGCAAGCAGATACTCCCTAGAGGGAAGTGAGTTCATCCACCCAAATGGACACAGAGCATTTGTCTCTTAGCCGTGTGGATACTCTGTACCTTATAGAAACATCTGGGTTGCCCCAGAAAAGTACATGCTTGTCTCCCCAAACAGTAATCTGATCTGATGGTACTCTATGCTCACCCTGTGGCTTTCCTGGTATATCCAGCTTCTTGCTCTCAGCCTGGCCGCCGGCTGGGGTCTCCGGAGGGCTATGACTTGGATCCATGGAGCATTTTGTCTCACAAACAAGCCTTGAGGTACTGAGACATTTCCACAAAGATGATTTTGTTCCAACTTATTGTCTTGATGAGGATGTGGAGTCCAGTTTTATTATAATGGTTTACATTGCATTCATTGACAGCCTGCTGTAGTTGGAATTTGGTGGGGGGCACCAACCAGGTCCCAAATGAAGACATAGAGACTTATTATTACTTATGAATGCTCAGCCTTAGCTTAGGCTTGTCCCACTAGTTCTTTTAGCTTAATTTAACCTGTTTCTATTCCGCTACATTTTGCCTCAGGGTTTTTTAACCTTTTTTTTTTCATTCTGTATGTCCTACTTTCCTGCTTCCTCCATGTCTGGCTGGCTCCTGTTGTCTCCCTGTCATCTCCTTTTTTTCCCCTCGAGCCTAAATTCCTCCTCCTACTTACTCTCTCTGCCAGGAAGTTCCACCTATACCTCTTCCCTAGCAATTGGCCATTGAGCTTTCCATTAGACCAATCAGGTGCCTTCGGCAAGCAAGGTAAAACAGCAACACATCTTTACGTAGTTAAACAAATGCACCACTTCTTTGCATAGTTAAACAAATATTCTGCAACAGCCTGCCATGTGCTCTGAAGAAATCACTGTTCATGGTTTAAAGTAATACCGACTCTCCTAGTTTTTTATTAAATTTATTTATTTATTTTTACATCCCAACCGCAGTTTCCCCTCCCCTTTACCCTCCCATTTCCTTCCCTTCTCCCACCTTCCATCCTCCTCTGTTTCTGTTTCAACTCTCTTATTTTTATCTTGTGCCAAATGCCCAGTGCAGTAGTTGGCTGATAGTAAGAATATAAAGCACTCTGAAAAGTGAATGAATAAATATGACAGACATTTAGGAGCTGTAGAGGGAGGGATGAAACAGAAAAGAGATAGTCTAAATATAACATTGGGCAAAAGTGGAGCTTTGGAGCTTGCTGTGGGATGGTCTGTATGTCAAATGTGTTGCTGATTGGTCAATAAATAAATCACTGATTGGTCAGTGGCCAGGCAGGAAGTATAGGCGGGACTAACAGAGAGGAGAATTGAGAGAACAGGAAGCTGGGTGAGAGAGACACTGCCAGCCACCATCAGGACAAGGAAGATGTAAAGTACCGGTAAGCCACAAGCCACGTGGCAAGGTATAGATTAATAGAAATGGATTAATTTAAGCTGTAAGAACAGTTAGCAAGAAGCCTGCCACGGCCATACAGTTTGAAACCAATATAAGTCTCTGTGTTTACTTGGTCGGGTCTGAGTGGCTGTGGGACTGACAGGTGAGAGAGATTTGTCCTGACTGTGGGCCAGGCAGGAAAACATTAGCAACAGGAGCTCTTCACAGAATCTGAGGGAACACCGACCTTAAAATCTTCAGTTTTGCCGGGCGGTGGTGGCGCACGCCTTTAATCTCAGCACTGGGGAGGCAGAGCCAGGCGGATCTCTGTGAGTTCGAGGCCAGCCTGGACTACCAAGTGAGTTCCAGGAAAGGCGCAAAGCTACACAGAGAAACCCTGTCTCGAAAAACCAAAAAAAAAAAAAAAAAAAACAAAAAAAAAACAAAAAAAAACTTCAGTTTTGATTGTGTCTACAGCATTTCCCAAGAGATCATTTAATGACTATGTTAGTGTGAGAGACAGTTTTGAAATTGTGAACTTTACAGGGTGTGGTAGCACACATCTTTAATCTCAGTACTTAAGAGCATGAGGCAGAATCCCAGATTCAAGACAAGTTGGTCTTTTTTTTTTTTTTTTTTTTTTTTTTTTTTTTGAGACAGGGTTTCTCTGTGTAATTTTGATTTTTTTTTTTTTTTTCCGAGACAGGGTTTCTCTGTGTAGCTTTGCGCCTTTCCTGGAACTCACTCTGTAGCCCAGGCTGGCCTCAAACTCACAGAGATCCGCCTGGCTCTGCCTCCCGAGTGCTGGGATTAAAGGCGTGCGCCACCACCGCCCGGCTCTCTGTGTAATTTTGGTGCCTGTTCTGGACTCGCTCTGTAGCCCAGGCTGGCCTCGAACTCACAGAGATCCACCTGGCTCTGCCTCCCGTGTGCTGGGATTAAAGGCGTGCGCCACCACCGCCTGGCAACAAGTTGGTCTTATCGTGAGTGAGACCTGTTTTAAAAGAAAGAAGAGAGGAAGAAAGAGAGGAAGACAGTAAGTAAATGGTTTGGAAGAAAGACCTAATAAACTCTTAGGAACTAGCAATGGTGAGATAATCAGAAAGAACCTTTAGTCAGGAATTTCTTGGGCAGTTTGGGTGCTATAACGAGGCACCATAATTAGGGTGATTTATAGGCAACAGAAACTCATTTCTCATAGTACTGAGGACATTTGAGGTCAGGATGGCAGCAGGACTGTTCTGGCCAGGGCCACCTATTGAGCTGCAAACTACTGACTTCTCTTTGTAATACATGTGGCAAAACAGAGCCCTGTGTGTGTGTGTGTGTGTGTGTGTGTGTGTGTGTGTGTGTGTGTGTGTGTGTGTGTGTGTGTGTTATATAGGCACCAAAGTCACCAACCATCTCATGTACTCTGTCCCCAGGCCCCAAGCATGCCCTGAAGCCTGGCCTCCTAAGGCCAGCACATTGGGAGGTTGGGGTTCAAAATGTGAATTTGAAGATACAGCCTTTACCCCACAGCAATGCTGATTTCACAATAAGTCACCCAACAAAGAAAGCAGTTGCTAGGTCAGCCTGGGCTACAGTATGAGACCCTGTGTCAGAAAATTTAAAATGTTTTAGAGGCAAGATACAAGTGTATAGAAATTAAATGCACAAGCTTTAAAAAAAAAAAAAAAAACGAGCTGGGTGGTGGCGGTGGCGGCGCACGCCTTTAATCCCAGCACTCGGGAGGCAGAGCCAGTGGATCTCTGTGAGTTCGAGGCCAGCCTGGGCTACAGAGCAAGTTCCAGGAAAGGCACAAAGCTACACAAAGAAACACTGTCTTGAAAAACCATAAAAAAAAAAAAAAAAAAACCGGCTGGGGAGATGGCTTGGCAGTTAGGAGCGGTGCTCGTGTGCCCGCATGATATCTGCTGGCTCAGTAACAGCTCTGCAGATCCTTTCGTATTCAGCCACAGCACAGAGGCCCAAGGAGGCGTCGTTTATGCATTTTTCATACGAGTAGTATTTGGGGAGTAACCCAGAAGTTTAGTAACATTTCTCTTACTTCCAGTCAACAATAAGCCAAATAACCGTTTTCCTTTTCCACTTTGAAATGAACGCAAGAAAGCTGACAAGGGGCGAGGTGGGGGCGTACTGTCACAAGAGAGCCGGTGTCAGGCATTGCCAGAGAGGAGTCAGTGACCAGACAGGACCGAGAAACGGCAGCATCAACTTTCTCCCTGGGTTTCCGCCTTAGTCCTGAGAGGAAGCAGAGAGAAGACAAAGGAGGCTTTACAGGCTGATGCTCTGCTGTGGACAGGGGAACGCTAACCTGTCTCTCCCTCTCCTCCCAACAGTTTGTGGCTCACCCCAACTGCCAGCAGCAGCTTTTGACGATCTGGTATGAGAATCTCTCCGGCCTTCGGGAGCAGACGATCGCTATTAAGTGCCTGGTGGTGTTGGTCGTGGCCTTGGGCCTTCCATTCCTGGCTATCGGCTATTGGATTGCGCCTTGTAGCAGGGTACGAGCCTCTCCGCCTTCCCTCTGCACTGGAGTAATGGGTATCTCTGTTGGGGAAATGCAAAAGCTAAAGGTCAGGTTCCCACCTCGTTGGCTCTGCGTTTTAAGTGACTGTGGAACACATATTCTACTTTTTAGTGGGAGGATCAACTCAAGGATAGAACTGGAAAGGAGTTGGTACTAGCAAAACGGATCACATTTGCAGGCATGACATATTAACGCTTTTAGGGTAAAATGCCCATGGCAGACAGGGAGGAATAAGTGGCCAGAGTGAAGTAGCATTGGTGCAGTTACTCCTGAGAGCGTAATAAGAAGAGCATGGCCGAGGCTGGCCGGAAGAAGGGAAGGGAAGTAGACGGCTGCACTCAGTGGGACCTGCTAACTGTTTTCAGGGCACTCATCTGAACCCATTAGAAACACCTGGGGCTGAGTGTTAAGCACATGGATATCAGCGGTATTATTTAACCTTCAATCATGCCCACAGTGGGTCAAGTCCTTTGTTCTTCCAGAAAGTTCCAGCGTGAGTAGAATTGGACTTGGGGGCTTTCGATTTTTTTTAAACTGCTTGACTTTTTTTTAATCACTCTGATACCTTTCTCCTCTCAACCTGCCCAAGGAGAGCTAATTTGGTTGTATTTAAGAAATCCCCTACACAAGATGTGGAAGAGAACATGAATCATACTAACAGAACCTGTATTCTGATAATAAGGGGCACTTCCCTGGAGAAGGAGCTGCCCTCAGGTCCTTTAATCTCGTGTTTATATTCACAAGTCTGGTTTTATTTAAATCAGAATCTATTTCAGGCAAAATGAGTCAAGGTCACTTACAAATGACCCTGTAAGTCTAACATTGCCCCGTGGCTCAGCAGTCTCCTCTGGGTGTATACATGTGTGAGGATGTTTATCCATTCACTTCCTTGTTGAGCTGCCCCATACAATAAAAGGTAGAAAGTTTGTCATTTTGACCAAGTTTGATGACTGCTGGATTCTTTGTTATGTATCATGGAGAAGCTACTCTACAATTCTTGAAATACATAAACACTAAAGACTAGAACATAAATCACATAAGAGCCTTCAGTGAGCAGAAACTTATAACCCGAACAATTTCCCTTTCTGGAGGAAATGCATCACAAAGTTCTGGTACCCAAGAGTCTGTCTTCAGGTATCTCAGTCAATTAGAGCAGGTTAGGGTTGCAGTGGGCATCTTGGGCTGTACATTTTTACCTCTTATTAAAATAACAGCTCCCTGTGTAGTGTAAGAACTTAGCCGTTCCTGGAACCCGTGCATGGCTGTGCTTATTGCACAGAGTAAAGAGATAACTGGAGAATTCTTAGGCTGGGGGGTGCCTTAGTGGATGAAGTGCTTGTCTTGCAAGCATGAGTACCCAAGTTCCATCCCTCGTAGCCATATGCAAATCTAGGGATGATGGCATGTGTCTGTAGTCTCAGTGCTGGAGAGCTGACATGGAAGATTCCTGGACTAGCTAGCCAGCCAGTCTAGCTGACTAGTAAACCAAGGTGAGAGCCCCAGAAGAATGACACTTGATGGTGACCTCCAGCCTCTGCACACAGACCTGGGTGAGGAGCTCTTCGGCTGGGGACAGGACTCAGCATTAGAGCATTTGCCTAGTGTGCATGAGCCCTGGCTTCAATACTGTAAAAGAAAAAGAAAAAAACTTCACATATAACCCATTTTAAAGATGAGTATACTGTTTTATTTTCATCTCATTTAAAGTTTTGTTATTATTGTATTTTATGTGCACATTTTGCCTGCTTGTATGTCTGTGCACCATTTATGTGCCTGGTGCCAGCGGAGGCCAGAAGAGGGAGTCAGATCCCCTGGAACTGGAGTTACAGATGGTTTGAACCCCAATGTGGGTCTGGGGTAGAACCCGGGTCCTCTGGAAGAGCAGCCAGTGCTCTTAACCACTGAGCCATTGCTCCAGCCCCTCATTTAAAGTTTTAAAGATCAACCTTTAAGGAAAACAGACTTGGCAATTCCCAAGAATTGCAGGTGCCTTGGCAGTGATGCGAAGCACACCCTCTGCAGCTGTCTAAGCAGTGACGTGTAATCGTATTGTTGCTTATTTTTCTGTGTCCGGCATGGAGACCTAACAACTGGCTGTGTGCACGCGTGTTCAAATTCAGAAGTACTGGACATTCTTTGGTCATTTGTTGATAGTAGATTAAGGTTCTGGATGTTTGTTTGAAGTTAGTCTTCCAAATGTGAACCAAATCTGTTTTGAAGGTCACAGACTGAGTTAAAAACCAGGCTCTGAATATGCAGAATAGAGAACATACTTAACAAATATATCCAATGTAATGTACCTAATCCTTGGACTGTGGATGCCCCCGGGAACAAGAGGAATTGCTTCTCATTTCCTGTTAGAACATGAGACTTTTTTTTTTTTTTTTAGTTTTTTTGTAGTATTTTTGAGACAGGGTTTCTCTGTGTAGTTTTGGTGCCTGTCCTGTATCTCACTCTGTAGCCCAGGCTGGCCTTGAACTCACAGAGATCCGCCTGGCTCTGCCTCCCAAATGCTGGGATTCAAGGCGTGGGCCACCACCACCCAGCAGAACATGAGACTTTTAAGGACAGTGTATCACAGGATATTTTTAAGGAATCACCTTCAAATAATTATAAGCTGATCATTGAAAATGTCTTTCCTATATGCATCATTTTCAAAACTCAGAGATTATTTTTGATCAAGCTACCTTACTTGGACATTCTAGTTATTTTATTTCTTCCTATTTTGTAGGTAGTAATTGATAAGATATTTATCCTGATTCTAATATTTTCTTCCTTTTAAAATATGATGTATGGTATGATGATTCTGGATTATTTGAAAGTGAAAACTAAAACTTGTTTGCAGTGTAGTAATTATTTTACTCTTCAGAAAGCTTTTAATGCCCTATGTGAGTCTATAAACTCAGGTTTCCTTTCCAGGCCTAAGAACTTTGACAATAGTTTTTCATGCAAAAATAAGAGTAAGAGCCATCCCTTATACTGGAGTTTCCAGAAGGGCGTCAGTCAGGGCAGCATGGTGTACAGCATAGTAGGCATTTAGAAATTAACTTTAGAGGGAAAATCTCCCTAAAAAGGAGTAATTTTTACAATGCATAACTGTCAGGGGAGTCCAGCCTTTTGACATTGTGACTTGAACAAATGTGTTGGGCAACATTCATAACTATCCAAAGGTTGGACAAACCTGAACAGCTCTTCTGAAGCAAACAGAAAGTGTTCCAAGTTCCTTCACTTACTCACTTTTATCCTGTATAGTGATTGTTGTGAATAGAAGCCAGATTTTCTAGAGCATCACTCTCTCCCCTTCCCTCCTATCTCCCCTCTTCCTCCCATCTCTCCCTACCCACAATTCTCCCTCCTTCCCATCTCCCCTCCCTTCCTCCTCCTCCCCATCTCTCCCTCCCTTCTTCCTCCCCTCCCCCATCTCCCCCTTCCTCCTCCCCCTCCCCCATCTCCCCCTCGTTCCCTCCTCCCCCTCCCCCATCTCTCCCTCCCTTTCTCCTCCCCTCCCCCATCTCCCCCTTTCTCCTCCCCTCCCCCATCTCCCCCTTCCTCCTCCTCCTCCCCCATCTCTCCCTCCCTTTCTCTTCCCCTCCCCCATCTCTCCCTCCTTCCTTCTCCCCCATCTCTCCCTCCCTTTCTCTTCCCCTCCCCATCTCCCCTCCCTCCCCCCTCCTCCCTCCCCCATCTCCTCCTCCATCACCTCTCCCTCTCCCTCTCTCTGTCATTACAGCTGGGGAAGATTCTCCGAAGCCCTTTCATGAAGTTCGTGGCACACGCTGCCTCCTTCATCATCTTTCTGGGTCTGCTTGTGTTCAACGCCTCAGACAGGTTTGAAGGTATCACCACACTGCCAAACATCACTGTTATTGACTATCCCAAGCAGATCTTCAGGGTGAAGACCACCCAGTTCACATGGACAGAAATGCTAATTATGGTCTGGGTTCTTGGTAAGCCTTTTAAGTTCCCTAATTTCTATCCAAAACAGTAGTTACTGAAATGATTGCCACTTTCTACTAAAACCATTATACTATATATGATGAGAACATCACATATAACCATTAAACGTAAGCTAAATAAGAAACTAACTGATTGATTCAATACTAGATAATGCTGAAAGGTATATGTTGACACTAAATTATTAGCATGGGTCTAATTATTTAATTGAAATATTGGGGCTAAAGAGACTCTGTTATATATTGCTTTAGTTTCAGGGATTTTAGGAGTGTTCTCATTTTCGGGCTGTTTGTTACTTGACTTCAGATAACTCATTTTGAGTGGCTGTGTTAAAGGAAAAATTTGAGGTAATATGAGGGGAAAAAGTTCTGCTCCATCTCAGGAATGGAAGCACCCTGTGCACTGCTTTGTATCCCAGAGTGCTCTGTGCTCTGCCCCAACCTGTGTCCTTACTGTTCCGACTGAGTAGGCCAGTTCTTTCAAATCCGACGTGATGTCCATCAGTCCCCAAACGGAAACTTCCTTTCCACTCAGCTCCACCAGGACCTTTCCTGGGTGTGGACATAGTATCGGCTCGGCCTCAGCTGTATGATCTAATCCACGCCTCTGGTTTCTTGTGCAGGGATGATGTGGTCGGAGTGTAAGGAGCTCTGGCTGGAAGGACCCCGGGAGTACATCGTGCAGTTGTGGAATGTGCTCGATTTTGGCATGCTCTCCATCTTCATCGCTGCCTTCACAGCCAGGTTCCTAGCTTTCCTGCAGGCAACAAAAGCTCAGCAGTACGTGGACAACCACGTGCAAGAGAGTGATCTGAGCGAAGTCACACTCCCACCTGAGGTTCAGTATTTCACCTACGGTGAGTTGTCAGCTGCGGGGTCCCTTTACATTTCAGGAAGGACATTTTGGAAAGAAACAGCTGGAGAGATGCCTCAGCTGTTAAAGGCTAGGCTCACAACCCAAAATATAAGACATGGTAGCTCTCCTATCAGAGCTGGGGATGTTCTAAGAGTCCAGAAACCACAGGTAGAATCAAACCCTACATGTACTGGGTCCTTTCTCACATGTAAATATGTGCTTGTGATAAAGCTTGATTTATATATTAGAGACCATGATTGATTAATAACTAATAAAACACAAAATTGTAATAGTCTACTGTAATAAAATTGCCAGAACCAGCAGTTTTGAGTTCTATCTAGGGTTATTATTGAGGAAGATAGAAGTTTCTTCACCACAGCGCCTACTGTGTGGGGACTATCAGGCTGGTAAGCTCCACTGGTACTCAGGCACTAAGGGGCACACAGCCTATCCACCGTGGAGACACTGGACAGGGTGAAGGATGGAGCCAGTGGAGACTGTACTGTTAGGATGCTTAGAAAGCAAGGCAGCTTAAAACACGTACATTGTTTGCTTCTGGAATTTGCTGTTTGATATTTCCGGCCTACAGCTGATCATCAATCACTGAAATTATGGAATGCCAAACCTCAGATTAATAGACAACCACCGTATGCTTAGCATGAGAAATGTGTAGAGTGTTTGTGGGCAGTAGGGAGAGCGTGAGCTTCAGAATCTGAAAAACTAGGTGCTCAGGGGCCTGGAATAAAATAAAGGAAAATTTAGCAGAGGCAGGATGTAGGACCTAAAGTTCGTACCTATGAGAAGGAGGCTGTGGAAGCAGTAGACACTGGAGAGGGTATTATATCTTTCTCGTGGCGAGGATGTCCAGGTGGAAGGGCACTGAGGGCTTCTTTGCCAGCACAAACCAGTATTACGGAGCTGTACGGGCAAATTTTTTTAAAAGATTTATTTATTTGTTTGTTTGTTTGTTTATTTATTATGTATACAGCATGTATGACTGCAGGCCAGAAGAGGGCACCAGATCTCTTTGCAGATGGTTGTGAGCTACCATGTGGTTGCTGGGAATTGAACTCAGAACCTCTGGAAGAGCAGTCAGTGCTCTTAACCTCTGAGCCATCTCTCCAGCCCGCAAATTTTTATTATAGTTGTATGTTAGTGGGGCCTACAATCCCAGCTGCACAGGAGGCTAAGACAGAAGAACCACAGGCTCAAAACCTGCCAGGCTACATAGATTAGGTCAGCCAGGGCAACTTAGTGAGATCCTGCATGTGAATAAATGAAAAATAATAAAAATTAATTAAATAAAGTCATAGGGATATTGCATAGTCCTAGAATGCTTGCCTAACCCAAATACCACAATAAATTAATTAAAATAGAATTTTATTTATTTATAGAAATTATTGTCTGGCACTCATTTTACAGATAAGAAAGCCTAAAATTTAAAATTTAGAAGTGTTGTGGTTGGTCAGAAGGAAGAGTCTGTAAGTGTGACTAGGACTCAGTGTTGTGAGGGGAACAGATACTTTGACATTTTTAGGAAGTCTCCAAAATATACAATATTGCAGTGCATGCAATTTAAACACATTATCAGTCATCATCAACAAGCAAGACTTTTAGGGGGCTGGAGAGATGGCCAGCAGTTAGGAGCACTGACTCTCACCTGGGTTCAAATCCCAGTGCCCACATGGCAGCTCACAGCTGTCTGTAACTCCAAGATTTGACCCTCACACAGACATGCATGCAGGCAAAACACCAGTGCACACAAGATAATAAAAATAATTAAATTATTTTTAAAAGACAAGCAAGATTTTAATGTACTGTTGCTGGTTGTTCTTGCTCTTTTTTTGGCGGGGGAGTGTCACCCACCTCCCAAATAAATCACACATGAAGGCTTATTCTTAACTATAAATGCCCAGCCTTAGCTCGGCTTATTTCTAGCCAGCTTTTCTTAACTTAACCTGTCTACCTTTTGCCTCTGGGCTTTTTCCTTTTCTTACTTCTGTAATTTTACTTTCACTCTTACTCCGTGACTGGCTCTGTAGCTGGCTGTGTAGCTGAGTGGCTGGCCCCTGATGTCCTCCTCCCAGATCTCTCCTCCCATTTATTCTCTCTGCCTGCCAGCCCCGCCTGTCCTTTCTCCTGTCTCACTATTGGTCATTCAGCTCTTTATTTGACCATCAGGTGTTTTAGACAGGCACAGTAACACAGCTTCACAGAGTTAAACAAATGCAACATAAAAGAATGCAACACGTCCTTGCATCATTAAACAAATGTTCCACAGCATAAACAAAAGTAACACACCTTAAAATAATATTCTACAACTGCTGTGGGATGTTCTGTAGGGCAAATGTGTTGCTGATTAGTCAATAAATAAAACACTGATTGGCCATTGGCTAGGCAGGAAGTGTAGGCGGGACAAGGAGGAGAATAAAGCTGGGAAGTGGAAGGCTGAGTCAGAGAGACACTGCCAGCCGCCATGATGACAAACAGCATGTGAAGATGCCAGTAAGCCACGAGCCATGTGGCAAGGTATAGATTAATGGAAATGGATTAATTTAAGCTGTAAGAACAGTTAGCAAGAAGCCTGCCACGGCCATATAGTTTGTAACCAATATAAGTCTCTGTGTTTACTTGGTCGGGTTTGAGAGGCTGTGGGACTGGCAGGTGAGAGAGATTTGTCCTGACTGTGGACCAGGCAGGAAAACTCTAGCTACATACAACAATGTACTAAGGACATTGGCTCAAAGGAGCAAATGGACACCATTTATAATTAAAGGATTGAAATCTTGTTTTATGTGACATGTTATTTTGATTGTTTCTATAAGCTGTGTATTCAGATTTATTCGTATGTTTTTAGTAACCGTTGGCTGGAGGGGAATTTATTAAACCAGACTTCCCGACTTCCTTTATGTATGTTTTTAAGTCTTGTCTTTATAAAAAGAGAAGTAACACTGGGTCACTGGAGGCAGTGTCCAACACACAGCAATCATTTGACAGACGTTCAGTTCGCTGTTGCAAATGTCTACAGTGCAGCCATTCTTTTGGAGATGACTCAGTTTGCACAGAATTAACCGTGTAGTATTTCATTGGCCTGCCAGGGAACCAGATCTGCTGTATAGTATTGGGGTCCTCACTCAGTGTCTGCCTCTAACACATTTACACTTCCTGGGAGCCTGTCACATGGCTGGGCTCTCACAGGGTCAGCACCACTGTGATTTGGTAATACTCTTCCTCCTTGCTATTGGACATTTTTCTTTTAATTTTTATTTTTTAAATTACACTCATGATATTCATTAATTACACTCATGATATTAATCACATTTGTGGTATTCATAGATTACATTAGCAGTATTCATTCAAATATATATTTAATTTTAAGTGCCGAATGTCATTTATTGAAGGAGGGAGGAGGTCTTAAATACAGGCTTACAGCACAATGGGAGAACCCCAGAGGGCAAAAGTTCGCTACTGATGTTTTACAATCTTGCATCTAAGCTGTTAATGCCCATTATTCTGGATATACAGATAAGGAACTTCCTTTAAGCATTTAGGAGGGTGGAACCCGGCAGGGAATTAGCATAGGGAGGATATCAAGGTCAAGGTCAGCAAGCAAGGCAACAGCTACCCAAAACGGGGGTCAGGGCCCTACAGGTCCCCCTTTTATTAAAAAATGAGCTTCTGACTTAGGTTGCATGGGACGACAGCAGGTCACCTTACCCGTCATGGAGACACCTGCCCAGGCCACACAGGTGCTCTGTCTTAGGTTGGTGAGTGCCCCCCAGGTATTACCCATCTCTGAATACTCATTATCATACAGGCTCAATTGCGTGTGAGCTGCAGAGTTAACTGCTGCCAAAGATCTCAAAGTGGCACTAGGCTTGCAATCTGTGTGTTCAACACAGAAAAGACCAACAGAAGTCCTAACCCACCCATAGCCAGTAGGCTAAAGGCAATTGAGCCATTCCCTTCCTTAACGAGCCATACTGTACGCTGGAGTCCTTGTAAGATAGTATACCAAAAGCAACTGGAACTTGAGTTTATAAATTTATAATTTTCAAAGCCAATCGAGATGTATATAACTACTGAATTAAATTTATCATGCCCAATAGAATGGAAGATTAACTAACTGTGGTAGCTACTTTTGTTGCCAGGGTCTCCACTGTGATGGCTGTAGTAAGCAATTATGAAATGGTAATCCCAGACACAGTAGCAGCGGTGGCCGCCACTGCTATAACAGCAACAGCGGCAGCAGCAATGTCAAATTCTCTTCTGGAGTGTGTGGACATCCACTGGCATGGATACAACTCCAGTAGCACAAACCGCCAAGGCCCATTTTTCTTGATCCCAGCACGACTTTAGCTGGCAGCTCTTCTGGAGAATCCAATCTCATGGCTACAGTTCCTAGGCTTACATTAATGCTTGCCAAAGCTGGCGATATTGGGCTCTCAATCTCCATTGGCATCCGAAGGGTAGATTTTTTCATGAAGACCCATTAGGTCTTTGTCATGTTGGGCTGTTGGACATTTTACTTGTGTTAATTGATAGATGAATTGATTTTCAAAATAAGTTTCACTGAGGTTTGGCCTATGGCATGGCAAAACAAGCAGTAAGTAAAGCAGATAACTAAGGAGAAAGTGAATATCAGTGGTCGCTTGTGCAGGACATAGTTTGTGTCCATGACACATTGAATCTCTCCCTTTTGTATTTTATTCTGTTTCTGTGCTATGTGAGGCCATCTTGGTGTCTTCATAATAGAGTTTCATCCATCGAAGTAAAGATGTTGTTTCTAGTTTAACATAATAATAGTATCTGGACAGTTAATTAAATTACCATTGTTTCATCTGAAGCAGGAACCACTTGTCTTTATAATGGATCTGATTGCAGTATTTGCTTTGCGTAGTTAGGAATAAGTTAAAAACTCCAGTTTTAACCTCTCTCTCTCTCTCTTCCCTTTTCTAGCTAGAGATAAATGGCTCCCTTCTGACCCTCAGATCATATCTGAAGGCCTCTATGCCATAGCTGTGGTACTCAGCTTCTCCCGGATCGCATACATCCTCCCTGCAAACGAGAGCTTTGGGCCCTTGCAGATCTCCCTTGGAAGGACCGTGAAGGACATATTTAAGTTCATGGTTCTGTTCATTATGGTGTTTCTGGCTTTCATGATTGGCATGTTCATTCTTTATTCTTACTACCTTGGGGCCAAAGTCAATCCTGCTTTTACCACGTAAGTAAGACATTGTACTAAAAAGGTATAAAAAGAAATTCTAACAGGTCCAGCAAATGAAGGCTGTCAGCTGTCATAATGAAGCCATTCTCAAGAGCAGAAAAACAGTCCATAAAATCAGCAACTGCAGCTGGTCATTCAGGCCACTGGTCCACTCTCAGAGTTTAGTGAGATTCCACCACAAACATTGATCGGGATCTGGAAAAATACCAGACCAAAAGGGCTATTTTAAGAAAACTGGATGGCAAATGTCTAATAGTGGCTATCTCTTGTATTATGTAGACATTAAATTTAGCATCATCATTTTGAGATCCGTGTTACTCTTTCAGCTCCTCTGTTAATGTGTTCATCAGTAGTGAGTACAGGGAATACAGTAGGCAGAAAGGGCAGCTCCGAGGAGGAGAGCTCCAGCTCCTGCCCTGAAGATTCACCTCCTCCCGAAGCCTTTCTTGATTAACCTCTAGAGTCACTGTCACTGTAAGGTCCCCACCATGGAGCTACCCGGGCTGTGAGAGTTTCTCTTTCACCATAGGCCTTTGGTTGTCATGGGGATGGGGCCCTCCCTGTGTTTCAACCCTTGCAGGCAAGAATATCACAAACTCTCACCAGCTCCCCTTTGTTCCCCATAATGGCACAGCTGCAAGCCAGCTACACAGTAAATTCCCTGTAGATAATGTACAGCATCACATCCTTGGAGACATCTGAATTGTTTTTTTAAATAGTTATTGTAGAGCGGGCCTCCTTAAAGATAAAAGAGACCAGCAGCTCACTTTATTATTATAAATGACAAAAAAAAAAAATCCTGTGACTCCATTGGTGAATAGACAGCACCCTGCACAATTCCCTGTGCTCTCTGCCTCACAATAGTTCATATGATAGATTACATTTTTCTTTTCTCTTTTGAAGGAAGGCCTGGCAACATAATATAGTGGAAAGAATATCGGCTGGGAAGTCTGGCAGGCCAGGATTTTAACACAGTTCTGCTATTTTCTAACTGTGCCCTTTGGTTAAATTACTGAACATTTCTCAGTGTCATTTTCCTCATTTTTAAAATAAGCATGATAGATTTTAAATAAGGTTGTCGTGAGGATTACATAAGGCTGGTTATGTAAAGCCTCTTGCCCACAGTAGGAGCTCAGAACCACAGTGCCCTTTCCGTTCTAACGGCCCTCTTTTCCCACACATACCCAGCCCACGGATGCTGCGGGGAGTTGAGGCAGGCAAGTTTGCAAAGGAACAAGAGGAAGGGGCGGGGTGGTGCCGTGACGGGTCTAATAAATGCAGAAACGGAGGCCAAAGTGTGCCACGGCCTCCTGACTCCACAAGCCGTAACCTCACCATGTCTTGTGACGGGCAACTTTCTCTCTATTGGAACAGGATTCTTTACTCTCCAGCCTCTGTCCTGGGGACTAACAATATTTCTAGAGCATACTGGATGTTCCAGTGATACTGGTTGAGTGGTTAGGGGAATGCATGAGTAAACTAGTATTTAAAACTGCAGGTCTATAGGCTTCATTATTATTTAGAATTTGTTAGTGATATTTTAAAATACTGTTTTCATAAATAACTTTCTGGGGGAAGGACAGTTTCCCACCTGTACTTCACAGTGACCTTGGCCTGTGTGATGGTTTAAGGGTTCTGCATTTGTTCCACAGATCTGAAGATCATATGACAAAATGAGCTAAATGCCAGTGGACAAAAGTCACGTGAGGGGGGACCCTGGCGCTTAGACTGGGCAGGGCCTACACACTGCTTGTGCTGGAAGGACTGGAATGTTCTATTTCTCTTGTCTCCCTCTTCCAACTGAGCATTACCCTCGTGGAGGAGGTGAAGCTGGCTTCCAGAACCTGTATCCCTCATGCAACCAACTGTGGATCCAATTATTCTTTTAAAAATTGTGCCTGTGTTGAACACGCACATTCCTTTCTTACCATTATTCCCCAAACACCGTAGTACAGCAATTATTTGCAGAGCTTTGCATTATATTTGTTATTGTAAGTAACCAAAGAGATGGCTTACATGATACCGGAAATGAGACACTGGTAATGTGAAAATACAATATCACTTATTTGGGAGTCCCTGACACGTCCTCAGGTACTGATACCCATGAGGACCTTGGGAACCAATTCCCCACAGATGACATGGGGGGACTGTGGGTTCTTGTGCCAAAAATTCTAACGGGGCTGTTTACATTGCAATGAAAAGCCTCTCCTTCACACCAGCCCTCAGTCTATTCATTGTTTTTCATTCTTGGAATCTATGGTTTCTTTTGAACATTTTCGGAGATTTCTTTTTTCCCAAAAAGAGTGTAAGTATTCATATAGCCCTTTCTTTCGTATTCGCATGACTAAGTAGTTCACACTTGCTACATTTTTTTCACTTAATGTACCTTTATATTATATTATAAAGGTTTATATTATAAAGGTATGAAGATAAATCTGCCTCGTTATCCCCGGTGGCTGCACAGCATTCCACCATCTGGATGCACCAAAACTCTTTAGCCTGTTCCCTGGGTATTGAGTTTGTTTGTTTGCTGGTGCAAATTACTTCATTGCAAGTCATGATGAATTAATTGTACATCCCTTTTTTGAAGTGGATGTTTAGTTTTAAACCTAACCCAGGAAGTTTGATTGAAATTTCCAAACCACTTCCAAACTTCCATCCTTCCAGAAGGAAAGCATGGGTATTGTGACGTCACTTCAGCTTTCTCCTGATGAGTGAAGCTGAGCATTGACACCAGCTCCTGAGACCCTCAGGGGATACTTGCTACTAAGCACCAGAGCAGTGGGGACATGGTGGCATGTGCCTGGAATCCTACCACTTAGAAGCTGGACGCAGGAGGATCCACTCAAGGCCACCCTGGGCCACATAGTGAAATACTGCCTCAAAAGAAAGGGAAAAATAATATATCATAACAATAATTCTACTTTTAAGATTTTTATTAGAAGTAATTATTAGGGAGCTAGGGAAATGGCTCAGCAGTTAAGAGCTCTAGCTGCAGAGGACCTGGGTTCAATTCCCAGCATCCACATGCTTAGTAACTCCAGTTCCGGGGTATCTGACGCCCTCTTCTGACCTCCACAGGCACTGGCTGCATGTGGTGCATAGATATACATGTAGACAAAACACCAGTACACATGAAGTAAATAGTAATATTTTTTAAAAAGCAATTGTTAGAAGTTTATGATGATAGTATTTTATAATAATGTTTTACATCTGTGTAGCATCAGATACTGACTTGTTTTTATTTATTTATTTATTTATTTATTTATTTATTTATTTATTTATTTATTTTGGTTTTTCGAGACAGGGTTTCTCTGTGTAGCTTTGCGCCTTTCCTGGGACTCACTTGGTAGCCCAGGCTGGCCTCGAACTCACAGAGATCCGCCTGCCTCTGCCTCCCGAGTGCTGGGATTAAAGGCGTGCGCCACCACCGCCCGGCTTTATTTTTTAATGCTAGAAACTCTTCATTACTGTGTTTAATTTTTCAACAGGGTCGAAGAAAGTTTCAAGACTTTGTTTTGGTCCATATTTGGACTGTCTGAAGTGACTTCTGTTGTCCTCAAGTATGATCACAAATTTATAGAGAATATTGGATATGTTCTTTATGGAATATACAATGTAACTATGGTGGTTGTTCTACTCAACATGCTAATTGCTATGATTAACAGCTCATACCAAGAAATTGAGGTAAGTGTTTCCTGCCCTGTGTATCAAAAGCTTTAAGACTATTGTCTAGAAATATTGGCTGTAGGGGGATTATGACTCCTAGGCCACCCAGCACTGCTCCTGGTGGAGGATATGACAGTCGAGTTGACTATGTTCTTTAGGCAAAATGTTCAGTCCCTGGAAGGCACTCTGCTTTGGATTCTGGGTTTGTTGATTCTGTAGCCTTCTTTATTGTTTCATACTTTTTTTTTTTGGTTTTTGGAGACAGGGTTTCTCTGTGTAGCTTTGGTGCCTGTCCTGGATCTCACTCTGTAGACCAGGCTGGCCTCGAACTCACAGAGATCAGCCTGACTCTGCATCCTCAGTGCTGGGATTAAAGGTGTGCGCCACCACCGCCCAGCCTGTTTCATACTTTTTAAATGTCTTCCTCTTTTGGATTTACTATCTTTCTTAGCCATGTGTTACCTCCACCAAGCAGCTATGCTTGTCTGGGTTTTGGAAGACAGTGTCTCACTCTATAGCCAGGCTTCCAGGACCTAACTGTGTCACCCAAGACCTCAAACTCAGGGTGCTCTGTCTGCTTCACGTTCCTGGGTGCTGAGATTACAGGTGTGCAGTACCACACCTGGCTTCTAAGTGAATTTTATAACGGATGTCCCTTATGTAATGTCCTCGACACAGAAGGTAGGTGTATTGGTTATTTTTCTTGTTGCTGTGACAAAAGCGAATTAAGAAAAGCAGAGCTTGTTTGGGGCTGACAATTCAAGGGTACAGTTCATCATGGTGGGGAAGAGCAAGAGCTTCAGTCAGTCAGTCACGCCTCATTCTCAGCCACGACACAGAGAAAGATGATCATTGGTCCTTAGCTCATTTTCTCCATTTTATGCAGTCCTGAGCCACAACTACCCATATTTGCGGTAGGTCATGCCACCTAAATTAACTTTCTCACGAGAATGCCCAGGGGTTTATCTCTTAGATGATCCTAGATTCTGTCACAGTGCCAATCAGTATTAACCAGTACAGTAGATCCTGCAGAAGCCAAAGGTGCAGTACTGTGAATGTCTGCGTGTGTGGTAACATCAGTGTGGGCTCTGAGCACTAAAGGAGCCCACTTCCTATACCTGTGGTCCTGCTTCATGTCCGTTGTCAGTGAAGATGTTTGTGCCAGTCACCATGGGAACCACTGGGAACAGAAAAAGATGGAGACGAATCCTGGCCTCTGTAGGATTTATGTGACATAGGAGGACATGTAGTACAAACACAAACTTCAAAATGTAAGTGATCCAGTGAAGTGTGTTGGCATACACCTGTTAGCCAGCACTTCGGAGGAAGCGACAGGAGGGTAGCCTAAGCTACGATGTGAGTTTCAGGCCAGGCTGTGCTAGTGTGAAATCCTCAAAACAAAACAAATGAAGATGAATGAAGCAAAAATGCCGTTTCCCCTTTGCCTTTACAGCAAGATGCATGACATCCATACCAACCTGGTATAGAGGGGCCTGGAGAGCAGGGAGGGTGGCGGAGAGTGAGAAAAATGATGAATGTGAAGAAATGGTTGGGGTGACAGAGGGAGACAGTGATTAATAGTTTTATCCTTCTTTGACCCTGAATTTTTCTTGCCTTTTTGCTTTACCTTGGAGTGAGGAGCAGGAAGTGCTGGTTATATCTCAGTAGGTACAGACAGAAGCGTGTGGAAGAGAAAGCATTTGAGTAGCATACATGTGAGTCTACATTGTGTAGACGTGTAGGAATTACATTCAGGTAAATGTAATTACTTAACTGTTCAAAACATAATGTAGTTATTGTAAGAATTTACATCAAGTCTAGAATGTCTAGTTTAAAATTTAGTGACCGTGGGACTGGAGAGATGTCTTAGAAGTTAAGAGCAAACACTGTTCTTGAAGAGGACCAGAGTTTAGTTGCCAGAACCCACATCAGGTGGCTTACAACTATGCAGTTGTAACTACAGTCCGCTTCTTCTGGCCACTACAGGTATATGCACACACAAGCACACACACACACACACACACACACACACACACACACACACACGCACGCACACGCACGCACACGCACACACAAAGTAAAAATAAAATCTTTAGAATTTCATAACTGCTCTAACAATGAGTTTTGTTTTGTACCAGGATGACAGTGATGTGGAATGGAAGTTTGCTCGTTCAAAACTTTGGTTATCCTACTTTGATGATGGAAAAACATTACCTCCACCCTTCAGTCTGGTCCCCAGTCCAAAATCGTTCGTTTATTTCATCATGAGAATCGCTAAC
Source organism: Peromyscus californicus insignis (assembly GCF_007827085.1). Classification (NCBI taxonomy): domain Eukaryota; kingdom Metazoa; phylum Chordata; class Mammalia; order Rodentia; family Cricetidae; genus Peromyscus; species Peromyscus californicus. The sequence goes on along the minus strand of NW_026294617.1, from coordinate 17,762,339 downwards.
TTTTCCAAATGCAGGAGGAGAAGACTTCAGAAGGATCTGGAGTTGGGAATGGGTAACTCGAAGTCCAGGGTAGGTACTGAGAACTCCAAAACAAATGTTTTGAGTCTTTCTCCTTGTCTTTTAATGCTTGTTCATTAATTTCCGTGTGTAAACTTAGAAGATATTGAAGGTAGCTGTCTATTCCATGGTCTCTCATAGACTAATACTATCTGCAGAGTGTTTCAAATAGTCACTTAGTCTATGCCCTATTTGGGGTCAGCTGCTCATGTAAATACCATAATATAAACAAGCAAATGAAAAGCTTGTTAAACACAAAGAAGAAAGTTATTGTCGAAAAATGCTTTGAATCTGTGTGCCCCATGCTTCCGACCGGTTACTCTGAAGTTAAGTAACTTTAACTTTGGGTCTTCGCCTTGGCATATGCATCATTCACTAGCACTCTATTTAGAGAGACTGAGCAAAGTCATCTTTCCTGTAGTGAAATGCCGTAGATAGGAGCCTGAGCATAGTCCCAAATAGCAATGAATGCCCTTTATAAAGAAGAATAAAAGCTTTTGGGTTGACTCACTGGAGTCACTCGGTAACCAGGAAGTTAAGTTTTAAGGTGTCACTTCGTTACTATGAACTTAGTTTCCATATATAGAGCTGGGGTAGGAGACACAACATTACGGTGGATTTAAAATAACAGGGAAGGAAGCAGACGGGAACAAATGTGTGAGATTCAAACACTGTTTCTGTCTAAAATTATGAAAATGGAGCCTGGCGTGGTGGTGCATGCCTGTAATCTCAGCACTTGGTAGAGTGAGGCAGGAGGATACCAAGTTTGAAGCCAGGTTGGGCTACATTGCGACTTTGTATGAAAATGGTCTCCCTCTGTCAGAGTATAGAATCCCAGGGAAACAATAAAACATGGGCCTTCTTGAGAACGGTAGAGGCTTTTCTCTCTTTGAAGCTGGGGGAAAGACAAGATTGATACGATTTAATTCCTTATTTTTTTTTAAGGTAGACCTGTGTTTCCAAGATTTGTAATAACCCTAGAATCTTACTCCTACAGAAAGTGACCTTGTGCTCGGAGTGGGACCCCAGCATCAAAAAATAAGTTTAAAAGGAAGCAGCTATTTAAGGCTTTTTGTGTGACATGGATGTGATCGCTCACGGCTATTAGACCCTACGGCAGTGACCGGCTGTCCATGCCTTGTTCAAAAACACCTCACAAATACAGTGAGAAGCCATGGTGTGTAAGGAAGGGGAAGCCTCTGGGTTAGACCTGGGTCTGAGCTCTGGCTCTTGAGACTCATCAGCAAGTCACGCAGATAAATCGCTTCACTTAAAAGCGGAAAGCAACGGGCTTCTGTGAGGATTAAGTGGGATGTGCTCCGCCCCAGCTCGTCAACCATCAGTGCCCATCCTTGTCCGATTCCACAGTGCTCTGCTGTGTGTAGGCCTTGTGCAGCAGTGTGAAGTGGATTTCATTATCCCGATTTTATAGCTGAGACAGCCATTCAAGTAGCTCCCCCGGGCCAGGTCACCTGGCCAGCAGCCAGTGCAGGGCATGTGTGGAGTGGAGGCTTTCTGGCAGTCCATGCTTCGCCCTTTCTTAGCCTTTTTCAGTCACTGAGGAGTAGCTGGCTCCTGGTGTCCTAGGCGGCTCTGCCTACTGTTAAGATTGACAGTATTTTGATAAATGTTTTGTCGCTTTAGGGAAGTTCAGCTACTTCAGTCTTTATTATTCAAAAAAAAAAAGCCTCTCAAGATGGAGTTTGCAACATTTTGTGCTTCAGAGAACATATTTTGAAGTTTTCTTTCTGTAGGCAGCAGAGTTTGTGGACTTTGGATCTGAAATGGTCATAGTGTAGAAGGTGGCTACCCAAATCCAGGTGAGCAGAGAGCACTTAGACCTCTCTGAAGGCCCACAGGGGAGCTGGCCACAGGGTGCTCACTTCCTACCATGTTGCCCCATTGACAGGAGGAAGGAGCTTTTTTTTTTTCCTCAGCTAGGACAACCTGCCTCGGCTTCTCTCTGTCTTCACAGCCTCCTAAATTGCCAAAGCTGGCCTTGAACTTGTGATCCTCCTGCCTTACTCTCCCCAGCATCTGGGGTTTCAGGCATATGCCACTACATCCAGCTAAAGCTTTTCAATTACTCATGGGCATAGACTTCCTTCATTAAATGAATTAAATAAAAAGTTGAAGAAATGCCAGTTTTTTTTGTTGTTCTGTTCCAGAACTTTAAGAAACATTTCCCTGCTGCATCAGCTAAGCTCGCTCAGTCAGCAGGCAGATACTGACCCCCAGTGGCAGAGGGAAAAGTAACATCACCAAGGGCAGGTCCTAGCAAAAGGGTGAACAAGAGGCCTGTCCCGTCAGTCCTGTCACATCTGCCCTGGACTGCCACACCTTCCTGAATTGTCGCAGTGAGGCTAAGGAGGTAGAGAAAATATAATTGGGTGGGGGGCACTTTTGAATCATGTCTTATACATGGCAGCTTGCCCTTGAATAATGGTAAGTCCCTGCTCATGCCAGTGTGAAGCATGGACAACCTTAGGCTCTCTGCTGCTTTCTGCTCCTACCTACTCAAAACTTGAGACAAGAGCTGGGGTATATGATAGACAGACAGACAGACAGACAGACAGACAGACAGATGAGACAGAGAATAAAGCTCCATTCTTGAACCCAATTCTCTCTAAAGGTCTGATCCTTGCTCAGAGTAAGGCAAGATGCTTGGGAAGAGGTATTATTTAGGTGATATTGTAGGGCTACAAAATGCTTGTAAGGCTACCCATGCCTGTGGTATGCTTCTGTTCAACTTAGGAGAGGAACTTGGGTTCATCAGCCAGTCAGCCCCTTCAGAGGTATTGGGGTTCTGGATGGTAAATGTTGTATGTCCCTAAGAAAACTTATGCTAGGTAGGGGCCAACTTCTAACATGCGTTTTTAATAAACAGCTCTGTTACACTGTGTCTTGACAGTGTTTTGATGAAGGTGGACATGTCTCTCACATGGATGTTTGCCTTTGGAAATATTTATTTCCCTCATAAAAGCCAACTCGAAAAAAAAAATGTTCCTCAAAAGTGCTGACTCCAGAAATGCCATCCAAGAGAATCAAATAGACTATATTTCTTATTCCAAATGATTGTATTCTAATTTACTAGGTTAATTGTATTTTTTCCTAGTTAAACCTCTTCACTCAGTCTAACTCGAGAGTTTTTGAATCACACAGTTTTAACAGCATTCTCAATCAGCCAACACGCTATCAGGTAAGAACTCCTTAGCCATTGTCTATTGTGTGTGACTCCTTGTATGTCTCTGTATGTATGGAGTAGCACGTTCTTCATGTATACTGTAAAGCCTTTCAGAACAGAAAGAGTCAGAAGTTAGGGGCTTCAAAAATTAGAGTTCAACCTCTTTGTTATTTTGCTTTTTTTTTTTTTTTTTTTTTTTTGGTAAAGAAGAGACTTTTTGTTGTTTCTGTAGTTTTTATTTTCTTAAGATTGAAATTCTTTATTTCTTATTTTCTTAAGACTGAAGTTTGAACCCAGAGCCTTGCCCAAGCTACAGTCCTGGTCTTTTTTATTATTTTATTTTATTTTATTTTGAGATAGAGTCTCACTAAGGTTCCTGGCTTGACTTCCAACTCAGTTACCCAGGCAGGACATGAATTTTCAGTCCTCCTACCTAAGCCTCTCCAGGCGCTGGGAGCACAGGCCTGTACCACCAGGCTCAGCAAGAAGGATTGCTTTTGCAATGTTGACAACAAAGTGTTTTGATAGCTTTTTAAAGTTAGATTTATATATTTTATGTGAGAGTGTTTTGCCTATGTATATGTCTGTATGCCACGTGAATACTTGATGCCCATGGAAGTCAGAAGAGGGCATTGGATCCCCTGGAATTGGAGTCACAGATGGTTGTAAACCATCATGTGGGTACTGGGAACCAAATCTTGATCCTCTCTCTGCAAGAGCAACAAGTGCTCTTAACCACTCAGCCATTGCTATACTTTCCAAAGAACGAATATTTGCATAAACCCTGCCCTAGAGAAAGGAGTGGAAGATGCAGAATATGAGAATAAGTGATGTTGTCAGTATGAGGTCTGGTATTTTGCAAATGGTCACGAGGCTCAATTGTTTTGTCAGTACAACTTTAAAATACCTTTTGAATGTTGATGTTATTTGCAGATTTGGACACTGTTGTCTAGCATAGAAGAGGTTATAGTTCTTTGTTTCATCTGGCTAGTCATTTTGATCCTCACGTCTTTAGATTCCAATATGTCTAAGGTGGAGAGAGGATTAAGGCATTTATAGTGTCTGTGGTGTTAATTGATGGGTACAACCCACCTCTGCATACAGTTTCCTTAGAAGAGGAAAACTTGACAAACTTGATTGTGGAAGCCTTTCTTTGTTTGACAACTTTACAGTCTGTTAGAATGTGGTACTTAGTTTACTTCATTTCCCCATCTTCTACTGATAGAAATGAAGCCAGGATTTTTATATCAGCCTAACAGAAATAATCAAGTGCTTTTACTGTGTGTTTATCATGAATGAACTTGGCCATGTTATGTTTGATGATCTATGTGCCCTTCTTGATGACTTTCTGCTACCAATTAAGAGGAATTTTTAATAGTTAAACTACCCGCCTTTACCTGTGATATGTTTTTACCTGTGTGTGAATGCCTTGAATTGTTTTAGCTGTTATGTTCCCATCCTGGATGTTTTAATTTTTTTTTTTTTTTGGTTTTTCGAGACAGGGTTTCTCTGTGTAGCTTTGCGCCTTTCCTGGAACTCACTTGGTAGTCCAGGCTGGCCTCGAACTCACAGAGATCCGCCTGGCTCTGCCTCCCGAGTGCTGGGATTAAAGGCATGCGCCACCACCGCCCGGCTTAATTTTTGCAGTCAACTTTACAAGGCTTTTATGGCTTTGGGATTTAAAGACCTATTATGTAATGACCTTTAGACTCACATGAATTCTGCTCTTTCTCTTTTTATATGAAGTAGTCAATCCATGTAGAATATACTTGAATGTAATGATGCATAAAGGTCTACACTGATTTTTTCCAGATGATAATGTCCATCTATGTTCATTATGTTGAATATTGTTTTGTTTCCTATTGGCTTTTCATTTACTAAATTTCTGTAGCAAATAGACTTATTCCTATGTGTTTATTATGTCCCATTGTTCTGTCTATGAATGCTATATGGCCATACATAGTTTAAAACAAAGTCAAACAAAAACATATACAAATTTATATCCTTCCTTACTTCGGGGCTTCCATTTTGCAAAATTACCTGGCTATTCATTTTTTTTCTTTGAAGTTTGGAGTTTTAGTTACCCTGTCTAGTTCACAAAGTCTCTGGCTGGTGTTTTTATGAAGATTGAGTTAATGTTTCAAGATTTGATTCTTTCTGATGTCCCTTTTTTCCTTTTTGGATTGGGGGGGGCGTTGAATGGTTGGTTGGATAGATGGATTTTTCTGATGTTAATTAGTTTGGTTTATCTGAGATAGGGTCTCCTGTAGCCCAGATTGTCTTCAAACTCAATAAGTAGAAGTTGGCCTTGAACTCCTGATTGTACTTCCTCTACCCACCAAATGCTGGGATTTACAGGTGTGTGCCATCATGCCCAGATTTATACAGGCCCTTGTGTCTCGTGTCATTGTATTTATTATATTCAGTCTATGAAAAAAATTCCAGAACTGCCAAATAGCAACTACTGAAGGGCTAAAAGAAAATAGAATTGTATTTCTTTCTCATGTTCAAAAGTTCAGGTCACGCAGCCCTTCTGGATTGTGACTGAAGATGTCTGAGACCATTCTTTAGCTATTGTTCTTGCTGACAAAGGACATGTACCACTGAGCCTGGCTTTGAACACAGCGAATTTTGAAGGGGAAAGTTGTATGCCTCTATACATACTTTTCCCTGAGATATGCCTGTTTTCTTTCCCTTTGGTGAGGCTTTGTTAATAAGAGACTTTGTTTAGGCTGCTTCTAGAGACACTTGAACTCTAGAGAATTTTTAAAACAATCCATTTTCCATCATTTCCCCTTTGGGCAGTAAGTGCAAAATTCTAAGCATATTTTCAGGAGACATGTAACTATCTTGAAGCATATTGCATTAGAGAGTGTGAAAGTTTAATTATCAAGCGTTATTAAATAATACCAATAGTATCTAACCACATCTAAACAGGAACTATGAGTCTACATGTGGTTATCTAATCTGAACAATGGTTTATAGGCTGAGTTTTGTGACCCATCATGGAGCTGGGAAAACAGAAGCTCTTGAGTACTCTAGGATCACTCATCTGGTAAATAAAGACTTCTATGCAAAATTCAGAGATTTTTTTTTTTACTCCTAACACATCTGCCTCACCTTAATTCTTATTCGTGTATATGTGTTGTATGTTCTTGAAGGTATGCGTGTGTGCAGGTGTATATGCTTGTGAATGTGGAGACCAAAGGTCGGTGCCAGGTGTTTCCCTCGGTCACTTTCCACCTTATCTCTCAATGAAGCCAAAACTTGAGGATTTGGCTAGATGACTGGCCAGTGAGATCCAGGGACCTACCAGTCTCTCCCTCCCCATCAATGGTTTTATGATGGTGCTCTAAACCTGAACTCAGGTCCTCATCTTTTTTTTTTTAAAGACAAGGACTCCCTATGTATCCCTGGCCATCCTGGAACTCACTCTGTAGACCAAGCTGGCTGAGAATCTAGATTTGCTAGCCTCTGCCTCCTGAGTGCTGGGATTAAAGAAGTGTGCCACCGCACCCAGCCCAGGGTGTCATTCTTAACACAGCAAGCATTTTACCAACTGAGTAATCTCCCCACCTTAATTTTTAAGAAGTTTTAGGCCAGGCATGGAAGTGCACATCTGTAATTTCAGTATTTATGAGGCTAAGGAAGGAGTATAATGGATTTGAGGCCAGCCTGGGTTACATAACCAAGACCTTATCTAAAAAAAAAAAAGCAAAAAAACAAAAGTTTTATTTCATTTTCTTGGCAAGATATTTCTAAGGAAAATCATTTCACAGAAGACCATTTTAAATCCAGAGTTATTCTCACTTTCTTTGACAAGCAAAGTGTCCACAGCACCATGGAAGATGCTTATTTACTTATCGTGACCACATCTATGCCACTACGCCTTGCTTTAATAAATGTTAGTGTTTTGACATATTCTTCTGGCTTTCTTCAGTCATTGATGCAACTCCAGCACTCCTGCTCTGCTAATTTGTCTCCTTCCCTACGCAGAAAGTTTCTGCTTCTTTTAGGTCTCATGTGTGCTTTTCTCATGCCTACTTCTGTATATTTACCACTTACATAAGTAAATCCGTGGCATTATACATAAGCTTTGTGGGGGTTGTTTGTTTGCTTGGATTGGTTTGTAAATATGTGTTATTATTTTTAATTATGTAGGGGATGGTATGTGTACAACGAGTACAGTGCCCATGGAGACTAGAAAAAGACATCAGATGCCCTGGAGCTAGAGTTACAGTGGTTGTGAATTGCCTAGCATGGGTCTGGGGAGTAGAACCTGGGTCCCCTGGAAGAGCCGTTCACACCCTTGACTGTTGAGCTGCCTCTCCAGCCCCTTGCTTGTGCATCCCCTAAGTATGTAAATAATATAATAAAAAGTGTTACAGATACTACTTCATTTTGCTGCCAAGAGTTTTCCATATTGCTACATGGATATCTCATTTTTAATTGTTGTGTAATATTCCACTGTGACAACAAACATCTTGTTCACTTTTTTCAAAGAATATTTAGTTCATTTTCTATTTTTGACTGTTATAAATAGTGCTATAATGACTATCTTAGGATATGTCTCTTTTCGCATTATAAGATTTTTTTTTCCTAATTATGTTCTTAAGAGTGATTGTATTTCTATTTTCAGCAGTAGATACACATAAGGATTTCTTAGCTTCCCCACAAGCACTTGAACTCAGAATTTAAAAAAGAAAAGAAAAGAATATCAACTACAAAACAACTGGCCTATATGCTCCAAAATGAAAGACCAAAGAAAGCCAGGCTGTAACCTTAATACCCAGGAGGCTAAGGCAAGAAGATTGCCATGAGGGGCTAGAGAGACGGCTCGTTAGTACATGGAAGGCGACTCATAATCACCTATAGTTCCAGATTCAGGGAGTCTGAGTCCCTTTTCTGGCTACTTGCATGCACATACCCCCATGCAGGAGCACACAGATACACATAGTTAAAAATAAAAGTTTTCTCTCTTAAGAAGAATCCATGAATGTGAGAACAACCTGGGCGACAGAGTGGCACTGTGTTAGGGGTCAGCCCTGGGTTGGGGGAATGGCTCTTTGGGTAAAGCACTTGCCACACAGTCATGGAAACTTGAGTTTGGATCCCAGAGCGCTGGTAAAACTGAACCCAGCCATGCTTACATGTCTGTAACCCCAGTAGTCCCCAGTGAGGAGAGCCCCCAGAAGTCCAGGCCGGCTGCCCTGGTCTGTACAGTGGCAAACAAAAACTCTCACACAAGGCAGAATACAAGAGCCATGCCTCTGGCTTCCACACACATGCTGGGACATGCAGCTGCCTTCCTACAAACATGCACACACACCGCACACACACACACACACACACACACATGAATTGGTTCATTAATTCATAAACAAATAGGATCAGCTTCTTGGCTTTCCTATAGGATAGTCCATGACTCAGCACAGCTTGTTAATGATCTTTCTCCCATCTCTTTAAAAAATATTTATTGTTTAATTTATTAGTATTATTATTAATTTTATATTATTAATTTTATACATTTTATTTTATGTGTATGAGTGTTTTGCCTGCATTTATATCTGTGCTCCATATGCATGCCTGGTGCCTATAGAGTTCGGAAAAGGCACCAAGTGCCCTGGAATTGGTGTTACAGACAGTTGAGCCACCATGTGGGTCCTGGGAGTTGAACTTGGGTCCTCTGCAAGAGCAACTAGTGCTCTTGATTATTTATTTATGTATTTGTTTATTTATTTATTTAGTGTGTGTGTGTGCGCGCGCGCGCGCGTGCTCTACCGTACAAAATTGGCTCTCAATAAATAGTTGGTGAATGAATCATTGAGCTTAACATCTGTCTTTCCTGGTCTGGTTTCCTTTGAGTGAAGACCAGACTTTCTCAAAGGCTCCAATGAAAGGACAAAGAGAACACTAGTTCTATGTCCTTGCCAGGGGGCACAGTTGGCAAGGTTGGGGCTGGGACTAGGGTCAGGATCTCGAAGGAGTTAAGGTCTCAGCTACTGGGAACGCAGCTTTTCCCTCCGAAGGCCTGTGGTCATAAGGCACAGTGTCTGAGGTATCCTGTGTTCTCTTTGCCAACATTGTTTGATTTAGCGCTCTGCTGACCTTGGCCCATTCTCTTCTTGTAAATAGTATATAAGATGATATACTTCTTAATAGACTTACTTGACATAAATGCTTAGAATGTGCAAGACCTCCTGGTCCCAGCTGTCTGTCTTCTGTATTTTCTCATCCCCAGTCCTCCCGCCTTGCAGTTTGGAATGCTGATTCCTGCAGGTCTGAGTTGGAGTATGATTGGGGGCACAGGCTTTTTAATAGCATGGGATCTCTGCTGTCACAGAGCTGCGTTTTTTTCTCTGACATTCAGATTGCCCTAAACACCCCCTTTTACGCACCTTAATATCTCACAGATTACTTAGCTTCAAATGTTTTACTTCCTTAAAACTTGGGTGTTTTTTTCCATTCTTGCTATGATTACCTTTTAGCTCAGGCTCTCCCACCTCTTTCCTAAATTCTTTTTTAAATGTGGTATTTATATATGTACACAAGAATATGTACAGAACATACTGAATTACGAAGCAAATCATGAATGTACGAAGCCATGCCCACCTGAGTGACAGCAGTATTGGTTGTTGCCTCTAGTCGGCACTTCCCCTCATCGTACATCTCTGCCAGCATCTAAGAGGCAGTTCATTCCTCAAGTTTGGGTTCCTAATCCTCTTGCTTTTCTTTTCAGATGTAGGTTTATCACGTGTAGGAAAATTCCAGGAATACATATAACCTAGATTTACTGGGTTCTGAGCTCTATAAGATAGCTTTTTACCTTGTTATGTTCTTTGCAACTGGACATTTTCATTCATCATCATGCTTCTTTTTCTGTTTGGTTTTGGTTTGGTTTGGTTTGGCTTGGTTTTGTTTTGTTTTGAGACATGGTCTCACTATGCAGCCCTGGCTGTACTAGAACTCACTGTGTAGACCAAGCTGTCCCCAAACTCACAAATGTACCCAGATGCTGGAATTAAAGGCGGGTGCCATTACGCCCGGCTTCAGCATCATGCTTCTGAAATTCACCCCGTGTGTGTGGCTGTGGTTCATGAATAAGATGAAGGAACACGGAGACCACACTGGATGAGACTCTGTTCTCCTTGCTTCCTAATGCTTGATGCGATGTTTGGTCTTGCTGTTTAGGACAGCATTGCTTCTAACTCTATTGGCATGTCTCTTAGCCACATGTGCAGTGAACTTTCTGTCAGTGTTGGACTTTAGAAGACAACACCAAATTGTTTCCAAAGTGTCTTGTCCATTTGCTCTCAAGCCAGGAAAGCATAGCAGTCTCCATGGCTTCTCCAGCAGTTGTTATTATCAAATGTATGTCTTATTCATTTTCTTTATTAAATGTCAACCTGCATCTGCCCTTTGTTATAATATGTACGTCCTCAGGAATAGACTATAAATGTGTTCTATGAGTTTGTTACCATTTATGATTCCATTTCTGTGAAATACCTAGGTGTCTTTTTCCTGTTTAAAAATGCTAATTATTTGAATTTTTGTTTGTTAAAGTTATTTATTTGATTCTAAATTTCTTCTCAATTATAACAGTTACTAATATTTTCTCCCAATTGTGGCCTCCTTTTCTATTTTTTAAGAATAGTATCTGTATAAGTTCTTAAATCATAATGAAGTTCAGCTTATCATTTTTCTATATTTAATTAGAATTTTACCTTGTTTTTAAAAAAATATAATCTGAGCCTGGCAGTGATGGCACATGCCTTTAATCCCAGTACTCGGAAGGCAGAGGCAGGTGGATCTTTGTGAGTTCGAAGCCAGCCTGGTCTACAAAGTGAATTCCAGAACATCCAGGGTTACACAGAGAAACGCTGTCTCAAAAAAGTAAAACCAAACCCAAAAAATTATAATCTGAAATAATATTTTTCCTAAAGGATTAAAAAGCTTCATCTTTCACATGTAAAGTCAACTGGAATTAATTTTTCATACATGATATGAGATTGGCATCCAAATTAAGTTTTTCTTATGAATAAACAGTTATTCTGTTAAGAACATTTATTTTGACTTGCAAAAATAGTCACAATATGTGTTGCTATGAGGACAAATATGTAATGCAACAAAATATATGAAATCCAGAAAACACTAAATATAACAACAATAATTATACATATATATGTATATACATTCACACACACACACACATAAAACTTAAAGGAAAGAATGACCTGCCCCCAAATAACAGCAGTAACTATCATCTTTGGATGATGGGGTTATCAGTGCTTTTGTTCATTCCTTTTGTTGTTCTCTCTATTTTCCAGATGCTCTGCCTTGACCCTATATTCACTTACTTTTTTTTTCAAATAGAGAGAAATAATGTTGTGCCTAAATGGTGATAATGTAGTAGTTCAAAGCACCTTAAAGAGAAACCATCCGTTGAAAGATAACCGTTGATATCATCCAACCCAATTTTTCAAAAAAGCTTTTTCCTTCCTGAGATTAAACAAGAAAAGAGCATGTATGTAGGCTATGTAGTAAATTCCAGCAGAAAGCAAGAGAGAACTGGATTCTGCACCTTGGGTGATTCTTTGTGGATAGTCATGTAAAGCCCTGCCTGCTGTGCGTTTGTTCCACATGTAAGGCTCTCTGCAGAGTAGACTGAACGTTCTCATGTGTATCGTTGCTGACTTAATTATTTCTTTTTGCCTAACAGCAGATCATGAAAAGACTCATAAAACGGTATGTTTTGAAAGCACAAGTAGACAAAGAAAACGATGAAGTGAATGAAGGTAAGCATCTCTAGTTGAGGACCACCTTTCTTCCTAGCTAACTTAAGGAACATGGGGAGCTGAGGCAGGACTGTCGATGCAAGTTCAAGGCTGCCTTGGGCTACATAGTGAGTGCTAGGCCAACCAGAACTGCATAGCAAAACCCTGTCTCTAGGGGGCTGGAGAGATGGCTCAGCAGTTAAGAGCAATGACTGCTCTTCCGGGGTTCAATTCCCAGCACCCACATGGCAGCCCACAACTGTCTGTAACTCCAGTTCCAGAGGATCCAACACCCTCACACAGAGATACATACAGGCAAAACATCAATAAAATAATAATAAAAAAATAAAAAAAAAATACTGTCTCAAGAAAAGATTTTTAAGCCCCAAACTATAAATAAGTAAAGATTGGAGGGTAGCACCACAGCACAGATCTAGAGTCAGAAAGAAATAAACCTGGGGCTGGAGAGGTAGCTCAGTAGTTAAAAGAAAGTTGCTACTCTTACAGAGGTCTTGAGTTTGATTCATGTTGGGCAGCTCACAACTGCCTGTAACTCTAGCTCCAGGGACTCCAATGCCTCTGACCTCTACAGGCACCTGTACTCATTTACAGATGCGCACGCGTAGGCGCGCACACACACACACACACACACACACACACACACACACACACACACACACACACACAGATATAATTAAAAATAGATGGAAGCTCCTTTTTGGTGGTTTTTTGTTTTTTTTTTTTTTTTTTTTTTTTGAGACAGGGTTTCTCTGTGTAGCTTTGCACCTTTCCTGGATCTCGCTCTGTAGACCAGGCTGGCCTCGGGAAGCTCCTTTTCAACCAAGATAAATTGCCACTAGATCTGTCTGTCCTGGTAAGAGAAAGACTAACTTAGCAAACGCTGTTGATGAATGGGCTTTGAAGCTATTTCCTGGTGAACAAAATGAGTCAAACCAGTAAAATATGTTCATAGAAAAAAAATCTATTAATATATAATGAAGGACTAGGCAAAAAATCCTATTATGCTGGCTCAAGAAGGTAGTATTAGAGTGGAGTTACAATGTAGAAACAGAAATCTTAGCAGTTGTCCCAGAACCTCCTTGGGAATACAGAGCTAGCTACTGTACATAGGAGGACTCATGTAACTGCAATAGTGCCCAAAATGATCAGCATTTGAATCCTTGCCCCAAAGAGAGAAGTTGGTGAGAATCAAGTTTGAAGAAAGTCCTTTTTTTTTTTTTTTTTTTTTAACTTTATGTGCATTGATGTGAGGGTGTCAGGTTCCCTGGAACTGGAGTTACAGACTGTTGTGGGCTGCCATGTGGGTGCTGGGAATTGAACTTCCGTCCTCCGGAAGAGCAGCCATTGCTCTTAACTGCTAAGCCATCTCTCCAGCCCCTTGAAGAAAGTTCTTAGTAAGAAAGTTGACTGTATAGCATGTAAGCATATTATTAGATGAGGTAATTCTTTTTTCATCTAGGAGGCCAAAGCCCAAGGCTGAATCCTGTATTCAGTGGATTCACAATCAAAGGAAGAGGAACTAGGAATGAAGGGGCTCACTGTGGGAGAACCTTCACTCAGGCCATTAGACTTGTTTCAAACCAGACCACGTTATTCCTTTATTTTCTCATATGCCACAGGAAGCATCTTTTGATTTTTTTTTTTTGACACAAAATGAATCCACAAATGGCTGGTGTATACTCTTGAATAAGAGTTAAGACTTCAGCCGGGCGGTGGTGGCGCACACCTTTAATCCCAGCACTCGGGAGGCAGAGGCAGGTGGATCTCTGTGAGTTTGAGGCCAGCCTGGGCTACCAAGTGAGTCCCAGGAAAGGCACAAAGCTACACAGAGAAACCCTATCTCGAAAAACCAAAAAAAAAAAAAAAAGAGTTAAGACTTCTGCTGGGCAGTGGTGGCACATGCCTTTAATCCCAGCACTTGGGAGGCAGAACCAGGCAGATCTCTGAGAGTTCGAGGCCAGCCTGGTCTACAGAGCAAGATCCAGGACAGGCACCAAAACTACACCGAAAACCCTGTCTCAAAAAAGAAAAAAAAAAAGAGTTAAGACTTCCTAAAAATGAAAAGATTTTCATGATGTCTTTAGTGTTTTTTTGTGATGCTAAGGATTGAATCCAGGGCTCCATACATGCCAAGGACATGTTCTACTGCTAAGTTACAGTCCATTTGATTTTTTTATATAATAAAAGAACATACATGTTGGAGCATGGTAATACATGCCTGTCATCCCAGCACTCAGGTGATGGAAGCAAGAGTATCAGGAGTTCAAGGCCAGCCTAGCTACACAGTGAGGTTGGGGTTTGGGTTACATGAGACTTTGTCTCCATGACTATAATTATGAATCATACAAATTATACTTTAAAGGCATCATAAAACTGTCCTGATAAGATGCTACCCTATAGTGTACCTGATAAGTATGTATAATCACTCTTTGTCAGTTAAAAATAAAGATTATTCATAAAAGGAAATATCCTCAAAGATATATTTTCATCCTATTATATTATTTTAAAAAAGGTGAAGTCTGAGTTCCACTGATTTTCAGAATGGATTCTTAGAATCTAGGTAATGTTCTGGCTCTAAATTTACTCCTAATGTCAAGGGCTTCCTACGTCACAGTTGAAGAACTCCCAGAACGGTCCTGTTTTCCATCACAATCCGTGTATGCTCAGAGTGCTGCTGTGCTGAATTCTGGGAGCAGCTGGGTTTTAACCTCTAAGTCCTGTCTCTCCTGGAGAGCGGGGAGTCTGTGTGCTGCTGTGGTGCATCTCCACGGGCTTCCTGTGCTCCTGACACACCGGCCTCTGACCAGACAAGCCCAACCGTGTGTTCACAGCACTACCTCATGAGCAGCTCCCTTTGTAGCCTTCCTTTCTGTTCATCAAATTTGACCTAATTTTACTTCTATGTATTTACACATCAATTCAATTCATTTTATTTCAATGGAAGATAACAGATGTAGGTGTGTCAACCCTCCCCCAGAATGGAACAAAGACTCCTTGTGTCTAGCAAGGGGACAGTGTGATTGTTTTGGGGAGGGGTTGTTTGTTTGTTTGTCTGTTTTTGGAGATAGGGTCTCTCTGAGTAGAATTTGATGTGTAGATCAGACTGGTCTCAAACTCACAGACATTCACCTGCCTCTGCCTCCCAAATGCTGGGATTAAAGGCACGTACCATCATGCTCTTCAAAAGTGTGATTTTACGGCTTCATCCTATGAGAATGCATCTTAATTGTTTGCTTTAATATTATTATCAATGTTGTAGTTGGCTAACTCTGTGCTAAGAAAGGCTAGGCTATAACCCAGTGGCAGGGTACTTGCCTGGCCTACACAGGAGTGTGGGTTTGAGCTTACACAACAAAAGGCATTGCTCGAAGCTTAATTTTACTATTACAGACACAGAATATCTTTAGAGCTTTTTCAAAGGTCGGTATGCCTTTAAAGGCTGGCTTTTCTTTTTCTTTCTCTCTCTCTCTCTCTCTCTCTCTCTCTCTCTCTCTCTCTCTCTCTCTCTCTCTCTCTCCCTCCCTCCCTCCCTCCCTCTCTTCCTTCCTTCCTTCCTTCCTTTGGGTTTTGGGGTTTTTGTTTTGTTTTGTTTTGTTTTTTCAAGACAGGGTTTCTCTGTTTAGCCCTGGCTGTCCTGGAACTTGCTGTGTAGACCAGGCTGGCCTCAAACTCCCAGCACTCTGGAGGCAGAGGCAGGCCCGAGTGCTGGGATTAAACGTGTGCACCACCACCACCCAGCTAAGGCTGGCTTTTCTTGAATACCTTAAAGGAGAATTAGAAATATCTACCTTGGAGACTTTGTGAAGCAAATCTATTCAGACTGAGTGAATTTCACTTTGTCTTTTTTGTCTAAATATGAAGAGCAAGTCACCATTTACACATATTTTTTAATACAAATACTCTAGGTGAATTGAAAGAAATCAAGCAGGATATTTCCAGCCTTCGTTATGAACTTTTGGAAGACAAGAGCCAAGCAACAGAAGAATTAGCCATCTTGATTCATAAACTCAGTGAGAAACTGAACCCCAGTGTGCTGAGATGTGAATGAGGCAGCAACCTACAGTCAAGCTTTGACTATAGCACAAATGCGGGCAATAATATTCCTAAGTATGAAATACTTGAAAAACTATGGTGTAAAGCTCTAGTGTTAACTATGTTTATCATGCAAAACCTTAAAATTAAGGTAGGTGGTAATGATTTCCATTACATGAAAATGATTTCAGCAATTGACCTCAACATTACAAGCAGTGACATGCTATTGTATTTAGAAGCCCAGTATTTAGGTCACTGACATTTTTGTCATTGTTGTCTTTATATTACCTGGTAGCCTCTAAGAGACTGTAAGCTCCTTGGGGGACAGGGACCACATCAATCTCATCTTTATGTTTCCAACATTTAGTGCAGTGCCTGGGACATAGTAGGTGCTTGGTAAATGTTGAAACCAACTGACCTGAACAGCCAATAGCATCCAAGAACAGACAAAAGACCATTGCTATGTAGCATACCCTCTCATCCAAATGCTGAAGCGATTTTTTAAAATAGAGTTTTACAACCAGCTATGACTTGTTGAGATTTTTTTTCTTAGACTTTTAGGCATCACTGACAATCCTAAGACCTTTGAAACTCAAGTGAAGAATCTGACAGTGAAATGAGTTAATTGAAAATACAGTTACACTACATATTTAAGTTTCATAGGATTGTTAAAAACAATCATTAAAGATTTTTCTAAAATATATGCTTGTGTCCTTTCTCTTTGTATTTGTGATTTGATGATGTGAACTTAATAAAGAATTTTTTTAAGTTGGGGGTTATTGTAGGCTTTATTTTGTTGTAATCTTCTAATGTATACCTCTGATATTTTAATGCTAGATAAGGTCAACTGCCTCCTAGTCTTGTCTTTTGCTCCTTTCTGGGTTTTGGATCCATGGGAAGTATCTTAGTCACTGCTCTATTGCTGTGAACAGACAACATAACCAAGGCAGCCCTTATAAAAGAAACCATTTAACTGGGGACTTGCTTACAGTTTCAGAGGCTTAGTCCACTATCATCACAGTGGGGAGCCTGGCACTATACAGGCAGATGTGGTGCTGGAGAAGTAGCTGAGAGTTCAACACTCCTGATCCACAGGCAGCAGGGAAGGACCTTTTGAAACCCCAAAGCCTGTACCCAGTTGCACACTTCCTCCAATAAGGCCATACCTCCTAATCCTTTCAAACAGTATCACTCCCTGGTGACTACATATTCAAATATATGAGCCTGTGGGGGCCATTCCTATTCAAGCTACCACAGGAATGAAATTAATGATGCTGTCTATGAAGGCAGGGCCATCCATGCCTTCCATTCCTTTCCTTAGCAAAGAATTTTAATCTTTTCTGCAAACTAGCCGGTGAGGTGTCTTCCTGGGTCTTCATTATATACCAAAGCTGAACTGATCATATGCACAATGTGATTTCCATAAAGGGACAAGAGCCAGGATAGACTATTAAACCTTTGTATCCTCCATGTTTGAATCTCCCATGCAGTTAGGTTTAGTATCTTGTATATCTTCAGAGCATTTCTGTCATATCTCACTGGGACATAAATTGTGATCACATGACTTTCTAGTCTTAAAAACCAACTAAACAAATAATGATACCATTGCTATTGCACAGAAAGACTTAATAGACAGAAGACAAAGAAGAAACACCAAATTCAGCTTCCTAAAGTGCTTATAGATTAATTGCTACAACTGCAGAATTATCTCATCAGTTTCTGTTCTAATCTAATGGTACATGTCTTAAAAACTTTCCAAATTTTATGCAATTTATGATGCAGTGCCTCTGAACAGAATAAAACCGTGATTTTTTCCCCCATTGTGATATATTGTTATGGTGTCTAAACCAGGATCAAATGCTGAAATGTTGCAAGGTAAAATTTTATTTTATGGCCCGGCCAAACTTGCAGTCTCCTTGGAAGTAGGAGAGAGAAGTGGCCCTGACCAGAAGCAGGGGTGCCTTGATGTAGTCAGCCTCTGACCTTTGATTACAAAAGCATAATTTTTGCAGTTAGTAATTTAGTTAGCTATTTTTATGTTTACGGGAAAAGTATATGTTGTAGTTTTCTGATCAGCCAGTTCTCAGAACATACCATGAAACAATGAAAACAATTTACAATGTGCAAATCACAAGATTAAAGAGGAAGAACAAATAAAAAAAACCAAGTTGACCTTTAGCTTTGGGCATGATTAGAGGAAAACACCACAGGGAACAGTATAGATATAAATCAAATTCTAACATTATGTTTAACTAGGAAAATGAAGAGAAATGCAGTCAGCTGGCCCTTCGCAACGCTCGGGTGTACTGAAACAGACGAAAAAGACTTTCTACAGTGGATGATGCTCTTTTTCATGTTATTGTCTAAGGTTCCAAATGTCGAAGTTTTTGCTTGTAACTAGGGAACAGAAAACATAGTTAAAAATTTTCCTAATCGAGATTAGAAAGAAAGCTGAAAACAGCATAAGAGTCTCAGAATCCAGAAATTGCAGAGGTACGAAGATAAAGCCTGTGACTTCCATACCATTTATGTACATGAATGGTTTTCCTTTCTTTTTGTCCATGCCTCCGCATGCAGCTTGAGAGCTCTTGAGATAAAATTACTCTTTGCTTTCCTCACTTGTGTAAGACTGGCATACTGCTGTTTTCTGTTTCCCTCCCTTACTGTTATTGCTTAGGTTAGCAATTGATTTAATGTGGCATTTCTGTGTTCATGTCTTTATACTTGGTTCTCATCTGTCCGCCTGCTCAGTGCGCTCCACACGCCCCTGCTCCCTGGATAGCTTCTTTTCTTCTCCCAGCTGTCTTAGTATTTCATCTTTCCCTTCTTCGTGGTTTTGAGTTATTGGTAGAGAACGGAGGTAATGACAGATTTGGTGGGCACTGTTTCTGCCCTGCCCCATCCCGTGTGTCGGGTGGCACACCCCAACTCCCTGATACTCCTGAGCAGTTCCCAGCTAGTCACTCTTAGAGATCTGCCCTCTGCCAAAAGCAAGTAGCTTCCCCTGTGGTTAATGACTGCCTGGATGTGGGCACAAAAGGTTGCCCCCATGTCGAGGAAAGGCTAACCTTTTGGCACAATCCTTGACCTAGGAGACTCTCAAAGGGATAAAGAGAAGCCAGACTCAAACTTGAAAGGGTTTTGTGGCAGAAGAGTATCTTGGCAATCGGGGCCAAGGAATGTCACAAAAATCACACCACGCAACAGACCTCACGCAAGAGATTTATTGGGGAGGGGTGCGGGATGCAAAAGGCGGCCTCTGAGCAGGGATGGAAGAAAACAGGCAGACCAGGTCATGATGGCGGGCTTCAAAAGGGGTATGGAGCATGCGCAAAGGAAAAATGTATGAATGTGGAAACGGAAACATGTCGCGTTAGTGATGATGGCGGCCGCTGAGTCATTGAAGGCGGGGAGGAACCTGCTTCCAGAATATGGGTGGTTCTTAGTTGACTAACAAAACTAATAGAAGTGTTTAACTTTTCACCCTACCTTTTCTTACTCCATTTTGCCTGGGAGATTCCTACAAGGAGTCACCGCCCCCAAGTCTTACTATCTGCTTCTGGAAATAGACCCAAGGCATAGGTCACTGCGAGGGTTAGTTAAGGATTACTGTCAGAATTAATATTTCTTCGGAGCTTAAAGAGGGCTGTGAGTCAGCAAGCCTTTACCCTGACATCTGTTGTACAGAAAGAAAACTCTAGAAAGGAGCGTTCAACGATGTGGTGGCACAGTTCAGAGAGGGAACACGTTAACAAGACCAAAATGACCCTGTCCAGAAAATGGCATTTAGATGCTCTCAGTTAGAGGATTGTCACAGACTCAGGACTTCTGACATGTTTTATTATTATTATTATTATTATTATTATTATACTTATATTCTGTTCCTTGTTCCTTTCTCAGTCAAAAACAACACTCAGATCATGGTTCAAATAGTATATTTAACAAATTCAATAATTTGTAAAGAAATGTGTAAGCTTTTTTTGAGAAATTTCTATTCCGATTGTCCCTCCCTTTTTTCTTTTTCTCTTTCATTTTCCTCCTCCTCCTCCTCCTCCTCCTCCTCCTCCTCCTCCTCCTCCTCCTCCTCCTCCTCCTCCTTCTTCATCTTCTTTTTTGTTTTTTGAGACAGGGTTTCTCTGTGTAGCTTTGGAGCCTGTCCTGGATCTTACTCTGTAGTAACCAGGCTGGCCTCCCTTGAACTCACAAAGATCCGCCTGCCTCTGCCTCCCGAGTGCTGGGATTAAAGACCACCGCCGACCTTGTTTGCCTGTTTTAAAATAGATTATTAGGGGGATTTTGTTGAGAGTTTTTTGTTGTTGCCGTGTGTGTGTGTGTGTGTGTGTGTGTGTGTGTGTGTGTGTGTGTACTTCATTATATTGTTGATGCCATCAACTCATAGAAAACATGGCCCAGGAACATAGATTCATGTTGCCCTGTCTGAAGCATTCTGACATGGAAAGGGTTACATGAACTTTTATGGGTCCAGAACTAAACAAAATCATAAATCAAGGCATTTGCCAAATGCATCGGTGGGGAATCAGGTATGCAGTTTCTAGATATTATCTGATGACATCCTTAAGTGTGAGGTGGTGGGAGATAATGCTGTTATGTCATACATTTAAAAGTATTTGAGCTGATAGTTGACAGGAAATTAGGTCAGATACAGGTGTGAGAAGAAATTGCTATTAAAAGGACTAAAAATGACACCAAGTAATTTTGGCTGTGGACCTGTAATTCTCCACAATCACGAAGTTCTAATCAGTTGTCCTTGCAGAAACATAGGTGTGGCTTTCTTTTTCTCTCTCTAAGGAATTCAGTTCACAATATATTCTGGATATTAACTGTTATCAGATTAATCATTTACAAGCATCCCCTGCTGTTCTCTAAATTGTCTCTTTACTCTTTTCTTTGCTTCCTTTCTGCCCAAAGCGTCTCGGCCCCACACAAGCCCATTAGTCTATTTTGCATTTGTTTCCTGTGCTTTTTGGATTTTGTCCTAAAAATCATTGCCTATATCAAAAGTCTTGATGTATTTCCCTTGTCTTTTCCCCCTGTAGATTTTTGCTTGTTTGTTTTGAGATGAGATCTCTGTGTATACTTGACTGTCCTAGAACTCACTGTGTAGAGCAGGCTGGCCTTGAATTCACAGGTTTGCCTGCTTCTGCCTCTGAGTGCTGGGATTAGAGGTGAGGGCCACCATGCCCTGCCTCGCCCTGTAGTTTTATAGTTTCAAGTATGATAGTCATATCTCTGTTTTCAGTTGGTTTTTGTGTAGGGTTGGAGATAAGAATCAGGTTTCATTCTTGTGTGTGGGTATCCAGTTTTCCCGGCATCATTTATTAAAGAGTTTCTATTTTCTCTAGTGCTGTTTTGGGCACTTTTGTGTTGATCAATTGGCTGTAGATGCTTTGGATTATTTCTAAGCTTTTTATTCTGTTCCTTTTGTCTATTTGTAGGATTCAGGACAGTACCATGCTATAGCATTGTGTATCTTGAGACCTAGTGTTGTAATGCCTCTGGCCCTGTTCTTTTTGGTATTTGTGGTCTTTTGTATTTCCATATACATTTTAGAATTTTTTTCTTGTTCTTTGATATTTTGATGAGATTTTATGGAATCTATGTATCACTGTGAGTAGCATGGATGTCTTAACAGTATTAATTCTTCCAATTCAAAAATATGGGGTGAGGTTTCTGTGTGTGTGTGTGTGTGTGTGTGTGTGTGTGTGTGTGTGTTTCAATTCTTTCATTAGTGTTATTCACATCCTTTCTGTTTGTTTGTTTTTTGAGAAAATGTCTTACTAGATAGCCCTGACTGTTCTGGAACTTATTATGTAGACCAGGCTGTCCTGGAACTCACAGAGATCCCACCTGCCTCTGCCTCCTTAGAGATGGGATTAAAGGTGTGTGCCACTACACCTGCATATTCACATCCTTAATAAATTTTTCCCTGAACAGTTTATAGTCATGTACCATCACACCCAATTTATACAGTGTTGGCAATCAAACCTAGCTAGGGCTTTCTGAATACTAGGTAAGCACTCTACCAACTGAGCCACATCCTCAGACCCCTCGACAATTCATTTACTTATTTTGTAGCAATAGTGATGGGATTGCTTTCATTATTTCTCAGAAAGTTTGTTATTGGTGAACAAAAGTGATTGTTTTTGTGTTAATTTTGAATATCTCAATTTTGCTGACTAAGTGTATTAGTTCTAACACTCGTAGTGAAGTCTTTAGGGCTTTCTATGTGTAGATCATATTATCTGCAAAGAGAGACAATTTAACTTCTTTTCCTATTCGTATACTTTTATTCCTTTCTCTTCCTGACTGCCTACAGTGCAGCACAAGAGTGGCAGAAGGAAATGTTCATCCAGATCTTAGAGGAGATGCTTCCAGATTCCCCTTCATTTTGACATTGGTTGTGAGTCATATAGCCTTTATGATGACACATGCTGTTTGTATAATCAGATTTCTTCAGAGCCTTTGTCACAAAAGGATGCTGAAATTTTGTTTTTGTTTTTTAACTTTTTTACCATGTTGCCCAGGGCTTTTAATTTTGATCCCCTTACCCAGACCTTCGAGTAGCTAAAATGACAGGTGTGTATTACCACATGGAATAACGTGTGGCTGGAATGATGTCTTTGATGTGCTTTTGGAATCGTTGCTAGTTTTGGGGGAAGGGTCATTTTTGAAAGTTTTACATTTTTGTTTCATCAGTGATCTCTGTTTAGAGTTTTCCTTTTCCTTCCTCCCACTTCTTCTTCTTCTTCTTCTTCTTCTTCTTCTTCTTCTTCTTCTTCTTCTTCTTCTTCTTCTTTGGTTTCTATTTTTAAGTTTTAGAGAAAATAAGTTTATTTTTGCTCACAATTCTGGTACATGCTAGTTGGAAGGATTGCATCTGGTGAACGTCTTTTTATTAGCAGTCTCAAGGTAACACAAGGCATCACATGGCAAGAGGCTGTGTTTGTGTGCCCGCGCGTGTTTCTCTTGTGTCCTTGTCTGATTTTGTTGTAAAGAAATGCTGGCCTACCAGAGTTTGGAAAAGTCCCATCCTTTTTAATTTTAGGAAATAGTATGGGGAGAACTGGTGTTTTTGTTAGAAGTTGCTTCTCTCTTTAGTTGTTATTGGTTTATTCAGATTTTTCGTGTCGTTACTGTTCAGTTTCTCCATTTATTCTATTGTTTCAAACTCATTTCTTTAGCATTAATGCTATGTTTCGATTTGATTTGTTTGACCCAGGGTCTTGCACTGTGGCCCTGTGGGTAGAAGGGTGGGTGGGAGATGGGAGAAAGGGAACTGGCAACATGGCCCAGCAGTTAAAAGCACTTGCCACTGAATGAGTTCTATTCCCAGACACGCAGGATAGTGGGAAAGAACTGACACCTTCGACATGCACCTCCCCCACACACACACATACACATAAACACATAAACACAGTTTTGTTTTGTTGCTCTTGCAAAGGACCCCAGGTTTGGTTCTGAGCAAGCACATTCCAGGCCCTGGCCTCCTCAGAAGGCAAGAAGCATGTGACGCTCATAAATACACGCATGCAATACTTATATGCACACAAAATAAAAACAAATCTTTGGGAATAAAGTTTGTATGCCAACGCCTAAAATAAAGAACCAGAAGTGGAACAAGGCACAAAAATCTGCGCCTATGACAAGCTCCAGCAGAGCTGAAGAACTTAGGTGGCTCGCCCGGCAGCACAGAGCTGGGAGGCGAGAACGCGCCCTGGTTGCCCTGGAAACCGGCTTCGGCCTAAGGACCGCCCCCTCCGCCCCGCCTGCTCTGTAGCTGGCAGTCCAGGGGCCACTCTCAGGGAGAGGGCGGGACTTGACAGTGAGCGCAGACTGGTCACGTGTCGAGCTGGCGTTGCTGGGCGCTGCTGCGGACGCAGGCTCCTGGGTCTGCTGAGTGGCAGGCTCTCTTCGGGAAGGCTTCCAGGCTGGCGTGCGGTCCCGGCCCCCCGTGAGGCCGCCATGGACCTGACCTTAAGCCGGACTGATTATCTCCAGGTAAACCGGTCTGCGGGCGCCCTCCTGGGTGGACTTGTCACTGCTGTCCGCAGGCCTGGGGAAGCAGCGGTCCCTCCAGGCCCTGGTCCTAGGGGTGTTCTAGCTGCTCCCGGTGGCCTCGATTGCCCTGTCACTCCCCCAGGGGCTGACCACACCAGCCATATTCCAGGAAACCATCACAACCCTATTGAGCTTACTAGATCATCATAAAAGTTCACCACTAGGTAGTACAAATGAAGAGTCAGGGACCCAGAGAAGGTAAGTAATTTACCCCCCCCCCCCCCCCCGCCCCCGTAGTCAAACATTATGTAGTTGCTATTTGAATCAAAGTGTGGGACTCCAGAGCAGGTATCCCTGCAGTGCATGATTGCTTCCATCCCTAGAACCATCTCTTAAGAGTTCGTCGTGGTACAAACATTGGCATAGTTTCCCCGGGGGCTGGGCCAGGTACTTCACTTTAATGTCTCATGGATGCTGTTAATATCTCTTAGATCTGTCCAATTAGTCACCATCTCCATGATACCTTTAGCTTGGGTTGATGGGGCCTACAACCTCCATGTTCAACTTCCCCCAAGCCATGGTTCGAAGCACTGGACAATGTCAAGCTAAACAGATTGTTTAAAACACTATGCTTAAAAATTCAGAATAAAGTCTTATCTGTACTATACTCAGTTTTTCCATGACTGGTTGTTTTTAAGTTCTGTCCCACTTCTGGTGACAGCTACCTCTGCTGAACAAGTCATGCATGCTGCTTACACACACACACACACACACACACACACACACACACACACAGACAGTACCTTTTGTAAAATAGTCATTGTTAGTTACACTGGATGTTTTTAACATTAGCATGAATGTCATTTCAGCAAAAACCCCCTATTTTCAGTCACTAATAATTGGGAAGGGCTTCTGAAAATATTTTCTGAAACTCTTTACCAGTAATGTTATATAATTATTTTTTTCTTATTATGATACGTTTTGGGTTGTTTCCTGTATTGTGACTTTCTCTGACATATTTCATTAGTAATTGTTAACTGATAAGAATATACATTTCAGTGAAAAAATTAAAACTTACCATGATCTTGTCTTTTGTTCTTTTTAAATTTCTGATGTAGTAACTTCAAATTACAGCACGTCAGAAAACATTCACTAGTTGCCTGGTCTGTTTCCTTAGGTGGGAGTGACCTCTCAGAAGACAATGAAGTTGCTTCCTGCCTCAAGACAAAGAACTATACAAAAGGTGCGATCCATAGACACTGACTTCTCCACCTTCTCTGGGCTCTGACAGGGAGGCTCATTCTGCCTTCCTTATTGGTAACCTAGTGTGTAAAAAGTGCTAATCTTAACGTGGAAATGAGCATCTTTAATTTGAATTGAAGTTGGGATATGAACAGATATTTGCAGATAGCCATGTTCTTGGACACTGATGTATTGCAGACCATTAGTGAGTTGTGTAAAGACCATACATCTTGATAAAGCCCACACACCTTAAGCTTCAGCTGTAGTTCTGGGGGGAGAGTTGTTTAGCCTTTATCAGACCCTGACGTCAGTTTCTTGCTCTGCAAAACAAAACACTCCATTCTTTTGGGTGGGTAGGGGGCAATAATTCACTCTGTGTACCAGATTGTGTATGTATATGGGAAAAAAGTGCAAAATACAACAGAATATTGGTAAAGTAATTTCTTTAAATCTTCCATTTTGTTGTTGTTTTATTTTTATCTATTTTGTTTTTGAGACAGGTTTTCATATGGCTGAGGCTGGCCTTGAACTCTTGATCTTCCTGCCTCATCATCAAAAGTTCAGGAATTGTAGGCATGTGCAATCATGCCTGGCTTAAATTGTCTCTTGTTGTTTGAGTTATTCTTTTTAATGTTGAGCTATGTATTAACTTGGCTTCTTATAGACATGAACCAATTATTTTTGTAAGATAGTAGGATATTTTAATAGTTGCAAAGTAAATGTATTATCTTGATGTATCAACATCAAGATGAATTTAGAGGTTTTTTTTTTCTTGATAAACATACTTAAATGCATTATGTGACCTTTGGCTACATTTTTGAAGTCATTTGAATAAAGGCAGTTCCTCCGAATAAGACATTTATATATATATATATGTGAGAGAAATCTGACATTTTAAACAGAACATCAGGAGAATCAACTGATTTCTGATTATTGTTTATTCAGGATATGACAGCACAGCTCAAAAATTTTACTCATTTAAATTGTTGAGAATCTGAAAGAACTTATTTATGTGATACTGGTACTTAACAATATTAAATTTAAATCTAAGAAATATTTAAAATATTAAAAAATCAAACTCATCATGTTTACATGAAAATCATATTTTTATTAAAAGTGTATGTATTGTCAAAATAGAAGAATTTAGAAATAATAGTGATATTAGGGTTTTTTTTGCAAATTCTTAAATATGTGTCAAAAGCAAAGGTAGATGGTTTCTCTTGTCTTTTCTGCAGTCTGTTGTGATGTTTTGTTTTGGTTGCAATACCTAGAAAAAAAGCCTCATTAAATCAGCTTGCATGGATATGTTGTTGAAAATAAATAAAGATGATTAAGTAGCTTTTTCAGATAACTATAAGTTTTGACGCTGTCTTTAAAATTGATGAGGTTTTTTGGCTATTCCTGTAGTCTGAGGCACTGGTGAACTTTTTACCATGACCATAAATGTGCACTCCGACTCCCTCTGTTCCAGGCAGTTGTTGGAGATCAAGACGGGGTGGTGATGTGCTTCGGCATGAAGAAAGGAGAGGTGGTGGTGAGTGGCCCCGTCTCAGGCTGTGCTTTTTTCAAAAGACAGATGCACTATTGCTGAATACTCCTAAGTGGAAATATTCCTAAAATGTAGAAATGGAAAATAAATTGTAACATAAGTTTAAAAATCATAGCTTTTATTGTTGAAGGAAAATGTTTACAATAAGATAACTTGTACACAACTTTTTCCTCCATTGGTTTTTGCAGCCAGTGTTCAAGACTTTGCCAGGGCAGAAGATCTCAAGGCTGGAGCTAGGAGGGGTTCTCAACACGCCCCAGGAGAAAATCTTCCTTGCTGCAGGGTCTGAGATTAGAGGCTTTACAAAGAGAGGAAAACAGTTTCTCTCCTTTGAAACAAACCTCACGGAAAGCATTAAAGCTATGTATGTTTCATTCTCTGTTGAGTTTATGTATGTATCTATAACACATTGGGTTGGTGTAAAACGTCTGAGTAAATCAGTGTACACTAGTAGGTTTCCTGGAAAATAAAACTGGCTGCAGGTATTTCATTAGTCAGAACCTGGAATCAATGCACAGTTGATGGGCTATTGTAATGTTTTCAATGGTTTTAACTTCACAGTATGCATGTGTGTGTGTAGACACTCACATTCACTTTTTGCTTGAGGGGCATTTCTAAAAGCATATTTTGTGTTTTTAATGGATATATAGTAATTGTGTGCATTTATAGGTCATAGTGATATTCAATACCTGTGCATGGTGTGTGGTGTCAGATCAGGGTAATTAGCATATTTGTCACCTCTGACAGAATTTATTCTTGGGAACATTCTAAATCCTCTCTACTAATTGTTTTGAAGCATAACTTGTTGAACACATTCAGTTTTCACTGCCTGGTTGGTTCATTTCTGATTATGATCATGATCGAGGTATATGTAAAAAGTTAAAACAAAAAACCTCTCTAGATAAACAGATTCCTATTCCTCAAGTGTATTTGGTAGCTCTCATTTTGAGGTAGCAATATTATGTTAAAAGGCTGATCAATACTTGAATGTGATGCCTCCTGTCTGTAATCCCCACACTTGAGAGACTCAGGCAGAAGGTTGTGAATTTGAGGCCAATCTGGGCTGCATAATGAGTTCAAGGTCAATGTGGGCTATAGAGTGAGACCTGGTCTGAAAAACTAAAAGACAAAACAAAGGTCTGGCCATTAAAGTTGATGGCCACTAATGGTTGGAATTTCTGGTGATTTGGGTAAAACTAAGTGAAAAATAAGTGACTTTCTGGTGTAAGAAATTTCACAAATAAAAATTTAGATTTCTTTTTTCTATTGAGAGATAGGGGAAGAGGAGGAGCGAAAGAGATGTATGTGTGGGCATGCATGTGTCTATGTGTGGAGGTCATAGGTCAACTTTGTAGAGTCAGTCTCCTATGTGAGACTGAGGAGAGTTCTGGGGAGAGAATTCAGATCATCAGGGTTGCATGGCAAGCTTTTTACCCTCTGAGCTATTGTCAGCCTTGAAATTTTAGTTTTTGAGCCATGGGGGCTAGAGATGCCTTAAAAGTCATCTAATCCAGACTCTCTCTCTCTCCCTTGATTTTTTGAGATAGGGTTTCTCTGTGTAGCTCTGGCTGTCCTGGAACATAGTCTGTAGACCAGGCTGACCTCAAACTCAGAGATCCACCTGTCTCTGCCCTCCCAAGTACTGGGATTAAAGGTGTGCACCACCACCACCTGACTTCTAATCCAGTCTCTTAACTCTGCTAACCCAAGACCTCTTGAGAAGCCTAATAGTAGATGCCTCACATTTGGTAATCAGAGTAACTAGGGGTGGCCTTTACATTTCTTCCTTTGATGTGATGCAGTCAAGTTGGATACATAGCCAGAGGCCTGGTTTGGAAACTAGTTCATGCCATTTCTCTATATAGTAGGCAGATGTTGTGTATCATTCTGTGCAGTGCATAGCATTTCTCTATAGTAGACAGATGTTATATGTCATTCTATGCAGTGCATAGCATTTCTCTATAGTAGACAGATGTTGTGTGTCACTCTATGCAGTGCACAGCATTTCTCTATAAGACAGATGTGTGTGTCATTCTGTGCAGTGCATAGCATTTCTCTATAATAGATAGATGTTATGTGTCATCATATGCAGTGCACAGCATTTCTCTATAGTAGACAGATGTGTGTGTCATTCTGTGCAGTGCATAGCACTTCTCTACAATAGATAGATGTTATGTGTCATTATATGCAGTGCACAGCATTTCCCTATAGTAGACAGATATTATGTATCATTCTATGCAGTGCATAACATTTCTCTTGATTGTAAGGACATTTAAAACTCTGGTGAAATGAGAGAAGAATTCAACATCAATAAGTGAAAATAATTTCAAGTGGTTTAACAAAAATATAATTTGTTTGAAATACCCTTGTAGATGAAGAATTTGAAACTTGCTATGATTATTAACTGAACTTTGTTAAAACAATTGTAAATGAGCTTATTTTCAAGATAATGTTCTAATCATTGTTCACCATTAACTTTAAAGTCAATTCATGTGAGGTGTACTTTTCCAGGCACATTAGTGTGAAGCTAACTCTGGAGATGAAATTATCCAAGCTCTAGTCTGTCATTTACAGTATGAGCCATTAGTCCTGTCAAAATTTTGCTATTCACTTATAAAAGGAATAGTAATATTCCATGTAGGAGCATGAGTGCTAATGCGCTAATTTGGGTATATCAGTTAGGACGGCGCTTGGCACATGGTACACATTTAAAAAGTTTCTCTTTTGATAGTGTTTTGAAAAACAGACAAATTAACATACCTGTTCTTCATTCTTCTAGGCTTTTTAGTGAGAAACCTAACTTATAATCTTCATTTGCTGCTTTCAGAATCAGAAGTGTTACATCAAATGACTAGAAACGAAAGCTGCATAGTTTGTACCTAGACTCCCACACTTAGGAGGTAGAGGCAGGGTGGCATGATCCACGGCCATCTCAGCTATTAGAGTGAGGTCAGAACCACCTAGAAGAGCCTGTCTCTAAAGAGGAGGGATAGAAATTAATTGGGAGAAATGAAAAAAATCTCATCTATAGCAAATGTAATAAACTCTTTTCACCTCTAAAAGAGAATCAGTTCCCCATGCTTTAAAATAGAAACATCCTAAATTCCTGTTTGAATGTCCTCAGGTACATCTCCGGCTCTGACCTCTTTCTCAGTGCGAGCTACATCTATAGTCATTACTGTGATTGCAAAGACCAACATTATTACCTTTCTGGGGACAAAATCAATGATGTCATCTGCCTTCCCGTGGAAAGGTTATCTCGCATGACACCAGTGCTGGCCTGCCAGGACAGGGTGCTCCGAGTTTTACAGGTGAGGTCCTTTGCATTTTTCAATCTTTTCATTATTCAGGAACTCATTATGAATTCCTCATGCTTAAAGTTTCTTTAATGATTCCTTCTTTAAGTATCCTATGTGAAGTTGAATGTGAGAAAATATTTTTACATTTCATAGTTCTTTCTTACTTCAGACAAATTATTGGGATCTTTTGAAAGTTTTTAGAAAATATATAGGGAGGAAAGAGGTTCATTTCTGCTTCCCTGTCCCCAGTCCTGAATGCAGGCCATCAGAATGGAGCACTTCGATTCAGAGAACTATTGTCAACACTTTCCCACTTCGCTCCTCCACGACTTTTCTAGTCCTCAAAATTAAAGGGAGAAATTGGGTAGAAGAGAATTTGAATTTATCTGTCACCTAATCACAGTATGTAGAATAAAGTACTCAGTAAATAACTCATTGCATAAATTAAATGGTAGCATGTTTGCCTAACGTGTACAAACCCTTGGGTTTGAAACCCAGTGCTACATAAACCTTATGTTGTAGTACAAGCCCCAAATCGCAGCACTCAGGAGGTGGAGGCAGGAGAATCAGAAACCTAAGATCATCCTTAGCTTTGTAAGGAGTTTGAGACCAGCCCAGGATAGATGAGATCCTGTTTCAAAAAAGACGAAGCAGGAGTGGGCTAACATTCAGCTAGAGATTACCTAGCTGGTTTCTAGGGTGCTGCTTTGTTTCACACGAGGCCATCTATATTCTTACTTATCATTTATTTTTTCACGACATGGTATTACCATATAGTCCCTGTATGGACCAGAACTTGCTATGTAGACCAGGATACCCTCAAACTCACAGAGATCCACATGACTCTGCTTCCCAAGTGCTGGGATCAAAGGTGCTACCATGCCTTCCTATATTCTTATTGTTAAAAATAAATCAGCAAGGATCTGTGAAAGGAGAAAACTGAACATTTTCCTTCTGCCTTGCTCGTCTCTCCTTTCCTGCCTTTGAGAATACTCCATCCCCTGAACTCGCTTCTTATACAACTTGTAGATGTTCTTTTTTTCTTGTAGATGTCTATAAACTTTAAAATGATAAATAAAGGACAAGCATATGGCTCTTTTCCATATTGCAAATCTACATTAAAGTCTTTAAGTGGTTTTAGTCATTGAATTATGTAAGTAGCAAAACTGAAAGAAAGAAAAAAAAAGACAACAGCTTGCTTTTGTATCTAAGTAGTAGGTGATTCTGCCTTTTAGCTGGAGTGAGTTTGAGGACTACCAAAAGGCAAGGCCAGGATTTCCTTAGAAAGTGACTTTGGGTATGCTCAGGGTTTTGAAATTATTCTGTCTTAATCGCCAGTTAACACTAGAGAAGACAGAAGAAATAACAATTGTTCCTGGAGCTTTGAAAGAGGTTTACCAGTATATGGTTTTCAGATAGACAGCACATTAAAGATAAAAACTGTTGGCTTCTCTGTCTCGAAGTTCATTGAGTTGTTCGGTTTTTGGATCTGGTTAATTATGTTTTTTTCATAATAAAGTTCAAAATTAAAAAATATAAACTATTGAAAGTAGAGAATATATTATGTATTTTTCTCCTTGGTGTGTATATATACATTTCATTTTCAATGTGTTAGTATATGTAAAATTATTGACAAACATTTATATTTATGACCTACTTTCTTAAAGTATTTTTAAATGTTTTATGAGTTAATAGACTTAGATATTGATGTTTTCCATGATTTCCGTATTTTTTTTGAAGGTTTTTTTTTTTTTTTTAGTTTCAGCTTTTATAATTCTTGTTTTCTTTCAGGGATCTGATGTGATATATGAAATTGAAGTTCCTGGTCCACCGACTGTCTTAGCTCTACATAATGGAGATGGCGGTAATCAGATTTCAGTATCACTGGCAGTTATGAGTGTGAAGATTATTAAGTAAAAACAGAAAGATGTGTACAGAATGTAGCAGAATTAAGTGTGTTCACCTCTGCTCACTTGCCTGCTCAGTAATGTATTATTGAACTTCCTCATCTTGAAATTAGATATAGGTAATACGCTTCACCTTGTGACCACATGGTGATGATTTTATTTTAATTTCTATGAATCATAACAGCACAGTAGAGGGGAACATTTATATGTTTGCTTTTCATTGAGATTGTTGCTTTGAGGTAATAAGAGTGTAGACATGAACATCATATAGTTAGGATTCCATAGGAACTACCTGGAAACAGAAGAGTAATGATAGTCTAGCTTCTGGACACCTCAGGACCAGCTTTCTTAGAAAAGAAATGCCAGGGAAAGGAATCTTAGTCAGAAATTTTAAATGTGGTTAAAAGGTATGCTTGTGGACAAGCGTTCTGACATACATGAAATTTATTTTTTTTATTAATTTATTTTTCTAACATAAAAAAACTACATATGAATGGTAGTATCATATGATGTCTCTCTCTCTCTCTCTCTCTCTCTCTCTCTATATATATATATATATATATATATATATATATATATATATATATATATATACACAAAATATTTTTCTCTTTAAAAAATTTTCCCAAATTAAGTTTCTTGGCTTTATGTAATATTTGAAAAGTGAGATTTTTATGTTTTTTTTTAATATCTAGTGTTCATATGTTTCCTTTAATTTTCGTTAGGTGACTCTGGAGAAGGCCTTCTGTTTGGTACATCAGATGGAAAGCTTGGGCTTATTCAGATCACCACATCCAAGCCCATACACAAATGGGAAATTCGAAATGACAAAAAGCGGGGAGGTATGTTTTTCAGTCTAGTTCAGATTATGAAATTTCAACAATTATTTAATAAAATAGAGTATGCAATTTATTCCATTTTATTTGGTTATATTATATAGCAGGCTTTGTGATTCACAGAGACACCTCTGACTTATCTACTATTTGTTTATGGCATCTATTATATTATAGATATAATTTTTAAAATTAGAAATGCTACTTGTAGTTTGGGATAGACATATAGGTTATTCTCCATTATTCCATGTTAAACCCCACTGGAATAGAGACTTAATTGGAATCTGAGACATTTGGTGGGATGTAAAGAATGTAGTAGTGGGTCAGAAACTCTTCCTATTTTCTAAAGAGTTTATAAATTTCCAAGAATTTATACCTTACCTAACTTGGTAGGTAGTGAGATGGCTGTTAATATGTACAGGATATTTGTTCGTCTGTTCATTTATCCCTTAGCAAGTACTTGCTGGGGAAACAAAGAGCCAATGAATGATGTGTGTGATCACTCACACAGCCATCTGAAGAGAATGCAGTGAGTTAGTGTATGGTAGTGTGATGATGGAAGCAGCTCCTTCTAGACTCAGTGATCAGAGAAAGTGCTCTAGAAAAGGTAAATCTGAGTTGAGAAGATCTGGGGGAAATAAGAGGAGGAAAAAAGCATTGCAAAGCCCTTGAGACAGAGGTAAGATTGATTCATTGGGGAACCACAGAAGGACCAGTGTGGCTGAACACAGTAATGTGGCCTGAGGAGATGTTAGAGGAGAAGGACCAAACTGCAGGCCCGAAGCCTGGAAAGAGTAAATTTTAATTAGAGTGCAGTGGGAAGTCCTAGGAGAATTGTATGTGGAAGGTGTGACATGATCAAATTCACTAAAAAGAAGCAAAGTAGATTTGCATAGAGAATGGATTTGGGAAGAAACATCCACATTGGAAACATAGAAACCACTTTGAACGTGTTGTAGTCACCATGATTTATCACGGTCCAGAGCATCCTGTTTTATTCTTACTATAATGGAAGTATGTATGTGGAAGTAGAGAATTTAATGCAGAGAGTGAGAAAAATGATATCAGAGATATAGCCTAGAATTCTTTTGTAGCTGGAGTTTTCTCCAGTCCCGCCTGGCCCACAGTCAGGACAAATCTCTCTCACCCACCAGTCCCACAGCCACTTAGACCCAACTGAGTAAACACACAGAGACTTATATTGCTTACAAACTGTATGGCTGAGGCAGGCTTCTAGTTATCTAGTTCTTATATCTTAAATTAACCCATATCTATTAGTCTATAAGTTGCCACTTGGCTCGTAGCTTACTGGTACCTTACATCTCGCTTTCCATGGCGGTGGCTGGCAGCGTCTCTCTGACTCAGCCTTCCACTTCCCAGCATTCTCCTCTCCCCTTGTCCCGCCTATACTTTCTGCCTGGCTACTGGCCAATCAGTGTTTTATTTATTAACCAATCAGAGCAACAAATTTAACATACAGAACATCCCACAGCACTTCCCCTTTTCTTTTTTTCAAAAAGGAAGGTTTTAACTTTCACATAGTAAAATTACAGATAACAGAACAATTATCAAGCAAAAATTACAGTTACAATATCAAGCAGAGAGGAGAATTCTGGGAAATGGAAGGCTGAGGCGGAGACGCTGCCAGCCGAAGCCATGAGAAGATGTTAAGATACTGGTAAGCCACAAGCCACGTGGCAACTTATAGATTAATAGAAATGGGTTGATTTAAGATACAAGAACAGTTAGCAAGAAGCCTGCCATGGCCATACAGTTTGTAAGCAATATAAGTCTCTGTGAGTTTACTTGGTTAGGTCTGAGCTGCTGTGGGACTATTGGGTGAGAGAGATTTGCCCTGACCGTGGGCCAGGAAGGACCAGAAAAACTCCAGCTACTTCTTTAGCCTATGAATCAGAGGCATAATTTACTGAAAACTGAGGAAGCCTGGAGAGTGAGAGCGGTACTGATGCAGTGCAGTGAAGACATTAAAGAACTGGTCTTGGGGCATGAGCTGTTTGAGATGCCCATGTGTACAGGAAGGTGCCAAGTTGGACATAAGAGCCTGGGGCTTACTGAGAAGCCGAGCTAAAGGGAGATGTAAATGTAGGTCCATTGCTGTATAAATTGAACTGAAAGCTTTGGAAATCAATGAATGTAGGTGGAAAAGAGAAACAAAACAAAACACCCAGTTATGTGCAAAGTTGTTCTTTTTCATTACTATATAAAATTTTCATAACTATGTGGTATGAAAATATATGAATACATGTGTATATTCTCTTGCATATCTATTGGTTTTCTAACTCACCACTCTCCTTGCTTACACCTCCCCCTTTTTCATAGGTATCTTGTGTATTGACAGCTTTGATATCATGGGTGATGGGGTTAAAGATTTACTTGTTGGGAGAGATGATGGAGTGGTGGAAGTGTATAGTTTTGAGAATGCAAATGAGCCCGTGCTGCGATATGATCAGGTAAATTCATTTAGAAAGATTTATGTGGGGACTGGGGCTGTAGTTTAGTGGTGGAGGCCTTGCCAATTGTGTATAAAGTCCTGGTTCTATCCCTAATACTGTAAACTAGAAGGAAGACAAAAGACTGTATACTTACTATACGTCCATTGTTGTAGGGATTATTGAGAGTTGAATTTTAGTAAATCCAAACATAGCAAAATATTGCTTTTTAAAACAAAATGTTGTTGCTCTATCCTGACCTGGTGGTCTAAATCCCAGCAACTCTGGCTGAGGCAGGAGAATCACAAATTCAAGGCCTGCCTTGAAGAGTAAGCAGCTTTAGTGAAACTCAAGAAGGACCAGGATATTGCACAGTGGTCAACACTTTCCTAGTGTGCGCCAGGCCCTAGGTTCAACCCATGGGGCAAATAGATAAATAAGTACTTGTAAAAATATTGCCATTATCAAAATCTCTAGTCTATTTTTGTGTTTTAGTGGCAGAGTACTGCCTTTAAGCTGAATAATAAATTCCTTTTCAGTATCACTCTTGAATATAATTTTGAATTTTTTAGGTATTAAATATATTATTCTACTTTCTATGACTCATAATAACACAGTAGAGGGGAAACACTTAAAGGTTTGGTTTTCATTGATGAGATTGTTTTAAGGTAGTAAGAGCATAGACATGAACATCATACAATTAGGATTCCATAGGAACCACCTTGAAGCAAAGGAGTAATGATAGTCTGGCTTTTGGACACCTTAGGACCAGCTTTCTTAGAAAAGAATAAATGCCAGGTAAAGGTATTTTAGTTCAGAAATGTTTAATGTAATTAAAACATATAGAGCCAACATACACAAGCGTTCGGGCATACATACAATCTTTTTTCTCCTACTTTTTTAAATTTATTATTTATTAATTTATTTTTCTGGTATATAAAAACTGTAGTGCAAATTCTAATTGGTTTAATAATAAAAAACTGGAGTCAGATATCAAGGGTGAAAGCTGAAAGATAGAGAAGCAGAGGAGCTAGCCACAGTCACCTCTTACCTCAGAAGCTCCTGTGGGTATCTACATGTTCCCTGAGGCTGCTTCAAATAATAGTGTCCACAAAGTGTGTTGCAGAGGAGGCTGTGTGGAAATTAAAACATTACACAATTGACTATTTTACAGATGTGGTTCAAACTTGTTCATCTTACTGTAAAAAGTCATCTTGCTATGTAAGATTCAAGAAATAGTTTAGAGCCGGGTGCTGGTGGCACACACACCTTTAAATCCCAGCAGGTGGATCTCTGAGTTCCCCAGGCTACAGAATGAGTTCCAGGAGAGCCGTGGCTGCACAGAGAAACCCTGTCTCCAAAACAAAACAAAACAAAACAAAACAAAACAGACAAAAGCCAAAGAAATAGTTCAGGCTTCAAAGTATATGACAGTATTGGTTCATGATGTGCTTTTTCTGCCAATGGCTCCATGTCTGGGTGGGATGTGTGCCCAGTTCCTCTCTCCATGCTGAGATTTGGACTGGCTTGGCCTTGCACAAAACACAACCACTATGAATTCTTATATGCAGCTGCTGTGTCCAGTAGATGTTTTCTTTTAATCACCCACTGCTTCTGGCTCTTACACTCTTTTGGCCTGTTCTGAAATGTCCTCTGAGCCTTGGTGGTGTGTCTGTGCCTGAGCACTCCAGTCTCTTGTCCTCTGCACCTTGGTTGGTTGTGGGTCTCCGTGTTAATCACCATCTGCCACAAATCGAAGCTGCTCAGATGAGATTGAGAGATGCATTGATAAGTCAGTAGGAGTCAGTTTCATGCTGTGTCCCATTTAGCAGCAAGTGTAAGGGTAGGGTCTCCCTAAGGCCAGGACCTGTCTAACCATAGAGTCTTGGCCCAGTAATGGTTCCAGATATGGGTTTTAGAGAAAGTAATTTCAACGTAAGCTTTTGGTTATAGATAAATGTAAAATAATCCCATACTGGACTGAGAGATTGCTAAATTGTTAAGAGCTTTTGAAGAGGACCCTAGTTTTATTCCCATGCATGTTGATGCTGTAACTCTGGCTCCAAGATGGTCTGAGGCTTCAGGCTTTCTTGGATACTTGTACACACATGCACATACTGCTCCCCTCCCCAAACAAATAAATAAATATATGTTAAAGGACTCCATCTAATTATATAAGTACATAAGAGTATATTACATTAAATGAAAGTATGTAGGGAAAGTGGAGTGAAAATAAAAGTTGACACACATCATGCACACACAAACACACACACACACACACACACACACACACACACACACACACACACACGAAATTTTTTATTTTTAAAGGAAGAGGAGCCAGCAAGATAGTTTAGTGGGTAAAGGTGCTCGCCACACAGCCTGGCAAACAGATTTCAATCCCCAGTTTTGTAAGGTGGAAAGGGAAGAAGGGGAGAAATGACTCCTTGGGGTTGTCTTCTGACCTCCACATTCACACTGTAGCATGCATGCTCACACACTTAGACATACATCTACATACGTACATATTTACAATTATAATAAATGGTAAAATAAAAGTTCAAGAAGAAAAAGGAACAATGTAACATTTCTGTTACATTCAGTTATTCTAACTGATATCTCTTACTTTCAATGTCAGTGATTGTATATATAAATTTTCCCTGGTATTTAGATTGACTGGGTATGATTTTTAAATGTCATGGTTTTATTTTAAAATATTATAACTTCCATGAGGTTATAATAAAAATTCTAGAAGTTAAGTTCCAAACATACAACAAAGCATAGTTTTTTTCATTAAAGAAAAAAACCCTCTGAAGAAATTCATAGACTAGACTAAATTTACTAGCTGTTTTGTTCATATAATTGACCAAACTTTCCTTCTTTATAGAAAAAGCTTTGTTTTCTAGGTGGTGATACTGGGTGGTATACACAAACATGCTAGTTATTTTGAATCTTCTTTCCTATATTTAAAAGTGCTGGAATTTTCTAGCATTTGTTCAGATCTTTCCTTATCTCAGTGTCTGCACATGATGAATATACACTTAATATGTGTTGAGTATCTGGAGACAGGAAGAGAGGTTTTACAGCTTATTTTAACATGTCTTTGAAATGTTGAAATATTAATGAAGCGGATGGTCTTACATTTATTTTAGATGTTGTCTGAAAGCATTACATCGATCCAGGGTGGCTGTGTAGGGAAAGATGGTTATGATGAAATTGTGCTGGCCACGTATTCAGGTAAGGTAATAATGATGGGCAGTTGAAGAATAATGAAAAAAAAAACTAGATTTAATAAAGTTATTTTTTGACTAATTTTATTTATTTTACACGTGTGTGTGTGTGTGTGTGTGTGTGTGTGTGTATCTGTATGTGTGTGTGTGACATGTAGTATATGATGTATGTGCTTGCCAAGCCTGACAACTGAGTTCCATACCCAGATCCCATGTGGGAGAGGGAAAGAACCAATTTCTGCAAATTGTATGACTTCTTTCACTCATGTGCTCTGGCATATTTACCCTCGCCCCCCCGCAACCTGTCTTAATAAATGTAATATTTAAAAAAACAAGGAAAATGGCTGGGGACATAGCTCAGTGGTTTTATTACCTCAAATGTGCAGGGCCCCTGTGTTGGATCTAACATTAGATATTTTGAAGAGTGCTTTGCCTGTCTCTAGTAAATTAAATTATATTCTTCAATTTAAAGAGAAGTATTTGCTAAAATTGAGACTACATTTTGGCCTAATGCATTTCTTATAAAATACTTAATTTTAAAGAGATAGTTTTTGTACTTTCATAGTAGTCTTTTGAGTGCAGAATTTCAATGACAATAATTAGTAACAGCCAATTCTGTTTTTTCAGCTACTTTTGAATTTGCTATAATATACTGACTTAATACCATACTTGAAAACTGAGGTTTTTAAGAATAGAAAGATTGTAGCACTTCAAGGAAAAAGTAGTGTCATGAAATGCTTAAGTACTTCCTTTATGATGTGAATATTATTTAGTTTGAATTCTTTGTTCCATTTTCTAAGAAACTGTAGGGCTAAGTTAGGTTGATGATGGTGGACAGAGGGGAGTGTAATTGGGGGTTCTGTTACCAGCTTTTACACGCAGCACTAAGTGTGATTGTAACTCATCTTTACAGGCTGGATTACAGGGTTGACAACAGAGCCCACTCATAAGGAAAGTGGACCAGGAGAAGAGCTGAAACTTAACCAGGAAATGCAGAATAAAATTTCTTCTTTACGGTAACATTTTTGCTGTTTCCATCTCATCAAAGTTTGCACTTGTCCCTTCATATACCCATAGGCTCACTTGCTAATTTTATTGGTCGGAATGATACATCTCATGAAAGTTTGTAGACTTGAGAAAATTAGCAGTAAGTGTTGATTAATTTTTTGAGTTTGAAAAATACCTTCCTTATGAATTATTCTTTTTTTGTGTTTGTTTGGGTTTTGGTTTGTTTGTTTGGTTGGTTGTTTGGTTTTTCGAGACAGGGTTTCTCTGTGTAGTTTTGTCCTGAATCTCGTTCTGTAGACCATGCTGGCCTTGAACTCACAGAGATCTGCCTGCCTCTGCTTCCCGAGTACTGGGATTAAAGATGTACGCCACCACAGCCCAGATATTCTTTTTGTTTTTGTTTTGTGGAACAAGGTCTCTCATAGCCCAGGCTACTCTCTACCTCATTCTGTAGCTCAAGATGACCTTGAATTTCTGATCCTCTTGTTTCTGCCTCCATGGTGCTGGGTCCAGGTGTGCTGTACCACACCCATTTGGTGCATTGGTTTCTCTTGACTTACTTATCCAGATGCTGGGTCCAGGTGTGCTGTACCACACCCATTTGGTGCATTGGTCTCTCTTGATTTACTGATCCAGAATTGCATTTTTTTTAACTTAGTTATAGGTAGTTAAAATGTTTGCTTCTGTTTCTCAGCGCATTACAAATAAATGAACAGATGTTACTAGATTTTTTTTTTTCATTCACTCTGATGTTGACTGTTCCTGTGAATCCTTCTGATCTGTCAAATTCTCTTGCTGGACCTGAATAATGCTGACTCCCTTCAAGGCTGACATTGCTTTCATGGCCCGTTCAATTCGATATGTCCTGTGAAAAGTTGACCTCATGCTCACATACAATAAGGAAATGGAAGTTGATAAACCTTGTATTGACTGGGCACCCCTTGCTAACTTCTTAGGGAAGTGGGAGCTCACCTGTTTTGGTGGTAGTTGAAGGCTACAGGAACTTTTAAGGCAACAGATGCCACAAGTACTGGTTCGATGATCTTATTTATAAAAAGCGTTAGGAAAGCATTACACAAGCTAATCATGCCAGATTTATTCAGGGTATCCTAGTTCCTGCAATAAGGAAATAGTGAGATGACTTACTTGCTAGGAAACCATGAAGACCAGAGTTCAGATCCCCAGCGCCCATATAAAGAGCTGGGCAGGTGTAGCCTGCCTAGAATCCCAACACTCAGGAGACAGATGAGGGACCCTTGGAATTTACTAGCTAGCTAGCTAGACTAACAGCAATTTACAAATCTAGGTGCAATGAGAAACCCTGCCTTAATAAGTAAAGTAGAGAGTGACCAAGGAAGGCCCTACACCAATGTCTGGCCTCCACACACATATGCA
Source organism: Peromyscus californicus insignis (assembly GCF_007827085.1). Lineage (NCBI taxonomy): Eukaryota > Metazoa > Chordata > Mammalia > Rodentia > Cricetidae > Peromyscus > Peromyscus californicus. The sequence goes on along the minus strand of NW_026294617.1, from coordinate 17,721,339 downwards.
CACACACATAGATGCACCCATACACAGTGCATCCACATGCCTGTGGACATGTATACACACATGAATACCACACACATACTTCTTAAAAAAATACCAACTAGAGTTAGTGACTGACTTCTATGTTAGAAACTCAGTATACCTAGAAGAGAGTATCAGATCTCTTGGAACTGGAGTTACGGTTGTGAGCTGCCATGTGGTTGCTAGGAATTGAACTCAAGTCCTCTGAAAGAGCAGCCAGTGATCTTAACAGCTGAGCCATCTCTCCAGCCCCAAATACCTCTTTTATAACCAAATCTTCCCCTTCTCTATCACAATAGAATATAAGCTGTGTTACAGACATATTCTTTTGTTCATTCAGCACATAGAACACTGGGGTAAATATGTAATATTGACGAGTAAATATTTCTTGGATAAATTAATATTTTCCTTGATTTATTGCATGTATCCCATTAAATCTTCTCAGACCTTTCCCCTAAATTTGGGCTAACTTTCATGTTGCCCAGTACTGTTACTTCATTTGCATGTAGCCTTTCCCCTTAACCAAAACACCCCTTGACAACACTCATAGAGAATCTGCTCCAACGTTTGATGGAATTCCAGTGGTGCCACTGGTTCTTAACCATCCTGTTTCTTCCAAACGTGAACATTCTGCAGCCTCCTCCCTATTCTGTGTGTCTGCCCTGCTGACTTATAGAGAAGTTTATGGTGACTGGCTGCACGCTTTAGTCTTTTTCGTTAGGTCTCCTGTGTGGTTGACTGTGTCAGCTTCTCTTCTGAACAACTGTTGCCATGATCATGGGTGGAGTTGGTAATTTGCAGTCTTGATACAGCTCTATTAGTAATATTGCTATTGGGCTGAGTGGATGTTTCGGTTTTTGGATCAATGATAAATGGTGTGGAATGATTTGGTAGTCATAGACGCAAACATGTTCCTATTGGTATGAAACAGTTCTAGCTCAGCCTCTAAGCCTGGCTTCTCAAAAGGAAACACCTCACATGTTTGTGCACACTGTAGGGGTCTCGAGTGTCTGTGGGTGATAAGATTGTGTGTATTTTCCTGCAGGAGTGAGTTAGAACATCTGCAGTTTAAGGTACTGCAGGAAAGAGAAAACTACCAACAGTCTTCACAGTCAAGCAAAGCAAAGTCAACAGTTCCTTCATTTAGTATAAATGACAAGTTCACATTGAATAAAGATGATGCCAGCTACAGCCTTGTCTTAGAGGTGCAGACTGCAATAGATAATGTCTTAATACAGGTAAGCAGAATGCCTAGCTTCTTCATTTTAGGCTAGATCTGAGTTTTTTGTGGGTTTTTTTTTGGGGGGATGGGGGGCTTTGTTTTGTTTTTTGTTTTTATTTTTGTTTTTTGCAAACCAGTCATGTGCCCTTATTATTAACAAACATTTTTAATTCTAGACAGTAAATTTAAATGTTTACAGATTCTTCATCTTCTGTTAGGTAGTCAATTTACTTATAGGTTATTTGAGTTATATCTTTACCTTGTATTTATTGTATACTCAATAACCCAAAGATGTGTGAATTTCAGTGTCCAGGAGAAATAGAAAGGACAACAGATTTCCTCCTTTGGCCTCCTCCTGGGAGAATCTTAACCTAATGTGGCTTAGAAAACTCCAGTATATGCTAGGTGCCAGGGCTTGGCCTGTAATTGCAGCACTCACAAGGCTGAGGCAGGAGGACTGCCACAAGTTTGAGACCTTGCCTCAAAAAAAAAAAAAAAAGTTGAGAAGAGTCTATATTTAGTCCTTTGTAAAAGCATTTTCTGAATCTCCAGATACTAAGATGATATCTTACTTATTAACCCAGCAGATTCCAGGTAGACCAGAGGCAAAGTAGCTAATCTCAAGGGGTGATTTTAGGGGTATTAATAGGTAACTCACAACTGTTTTTGGTTTATTTATTAAAATTGGAATATAGACATGAAATAGAAAAGGATAGATGGAAAATTATTAGATGAAAAACTCATAAAAATGGGAGGGTATTAAATTGGAAGAACACAATTTACCTGCCCAAAAGATACAATAAAGAAATCAGGTTATTAATTAAATAGAGGAAGCCTTTTTTCATCGTGTTAGCTCCCAGGCTGCCACACTGAACCACACTAGGAGCTGCAGTCTCATGCACCCCAGGGCAGCAGCAGTTTTCTCTTAAGAACGTCTCTGCTGAGGTGACCATGGGATTGTGTACCAGATGAAATTCCGCCGGGGAAAAGTGAGCTGCCAGCTAGGGAGGCGTGCGGTTGCCAAGGCGCCTGCCACGCCAGCGCTGGGACTGGGTTTGGTCCACAGGTGGCTCTGGCTCTGTAGTCCCAGCACCAGGCAGAGACAGGTAAATCCCTGGAGCTTTCTGGTTAGCTGGTCTAGTCTAGCTAAGTGGATTAGTGGAGACTCTGTCTCAAAAACTAAGGTGGAAAATTAGCAAGGAAGATACCCACACACTACACACATATAATTGATATAATCAGAATAACTTCATGATTAAAGCCCATGATAACATCTTTTCACTAATAAAAGCAAAAACAGGAAGATTATTCTTTAAGGAGATAAGAGAGATTGTTCTCTGATTTCTGATAAGCCAAATATTAAAGAATAGATGATCATAAAATTTTTTTTCTTTATTGAACTTACTTTCTAGAAATATAAACCATTGGCTGAGCATGGTGTTGCACACCCATAATCCCACACTTATAAATATAAACCATTGGCTGAGCATGGTGTTCTACACCCATAATCCCACACTCAAAAGCCTAAGGAGGATCCCAGGTTTTAAGGCCAGACTCCTGGTGAGACCCTTTTTACAAATGGAGAAGCCAGGAGTGAAGCGCTCCTTTAATCCGAGCAATGGAGAGGCAGAGGTGGGCATATCTCTGTGAGTTCAAGGCCAGCCTGGTCTACATGTAGAGGGTACATGGTGAGAGCTTGTCTCAGACAGCACCCAGGAAGGAGGAGTGTAAACTAAAAGCATTCACACTCTCAAATTTGAAGGTATGAACCAGAACTAAGGAGAATCAGAGTACACATTTTGTGTATACCTTTAGGTTTTCCTTCTGAACCTTTTTTGTTTTTAAATATTTGCTGTAGAGTGATGTCCCAATAGATCTACTTGATGTGGATAAGAATTCTGCTGTTGTGAGCTTTAGCAGCTGTGACACAGAGGTAAGTTAAAAACAAACAAAAAACCCTTCGTGTCTTGGTTTTGTTGCACTGTTTAGAGTAAAGTCTGTAAGTGCTGCCAGGGTTTGAAATTGGTGTCTCCACCATCCCCTTACTGGCTTTTCTTGTACAGTCTGCTTGTGTCTTTCCCTCTCCTCAGATGTCCTGACCCTGAGGCCCTGCCCTACGCTCCTAGGTCCTGTCCTAGACTGCCCTGAGCCCTCATTCCTGCACTCATCCTGCTTCCTGTCTGCTAACTCACCGTTGGCCCTCTCGTGTCCTGCTATAAAACTTATCCCTTTAGCTTCTCTGCCTGAAGTCTTGCCACTCACCGCAGGACTTGGCCGACGCCACCAGAGAGGTCTTCGAAAAGTGCAAATGTCACTGAATCGTTTCTCACATCCTATTAAAGATTCCTGTTTCCTGCTGGCTGAGGTCTAGATCTTCATTGTGCATAGAAGTCTTCCTATGCTTCAGCTCTTAATTGTATCCCCAGTTTACCCTTACATGGTGCTACCTCTCCTTTCACAAACAGTTATTGTGGCAAAAATGTTCTTCAATGTTTTTCTTGAAAACGCTATAGTTTTGCACTTCCCTACATTATTAGTACATATCTGTTCCTTCCTGTTCTTTCTGGTACACTCTGGGTTTCTTAGATGCTTACAGAAAGCCATCCTTGAGTGGCCTTTTGTTGCGCCCTCACTCTCTATGAAGTACCTGTGATTAGATCGTGCTAGGATTGGGGGACATGCCTGCCCTACCACTTCCTTCTGTTTAGTACTGGCAGACGGCAGTTTCAGAGCAAGTTATGATCCCTGAAGAGAATTTAGGGACAAGGTAAAGCCCAGAGTAGAGGTGCTAGAGAAGGCAGACCATAGAGATTAGGTAGTTACGTGCTTATTTTTAAAGGGAGTAATAGGGCCGGGCAGTGGTGGCGCATGCCTTTAATCCCAGCACTCAGGGAGGCAGAGCCAGGTGGATCTCTGTGAGTTCGAGGCCAGCCTGGGCTACCAAGTGAGTTCCAGGAAAGGCGCAAAGCTACACAGAGAAACCCTGTCTCAAAAAACCAAAAAAAAAAAAAAAAAAAAAGGGAGTAATAGGGATGGGGATGTAACTCAGTGGTAGAATGCATGTGTAAGGTCCTGGATATGATCTCCAGAACCACCAAAGGAAAACAAGAAAAAAAATTGAAAACAGGTTAAGAAAAAGTGGATAGTTATATAAGTTATGAGGGGCTAATTTTGTTTATTTCTTTACCGCTTGGGGCAGAATCTCACTGAATACCTGGCTGGACTGGCTGAAACCCTCTATATAGTTCAGGCTGGCCTCGAACTCAGGTCTGTCTGCTTCTGCCTCCTGAGTGCTGGGATTAGAGCTGTGCACTACCACACCCAGCAGATGATCTTATTTTAAATATAATCTCATAGTAAGCAATTTCTTCTGGTTAAGAGAAAAGAAAATTAAATCATTCTTGTCACTGATACATGATTTGTCATATGTTGTTTGTGAGTAAACACAAAGAGCCTGCTTATATGAAAACAAATCCAATTAACTGGTCATTATAGGTGGCTCACACCTATAATCCCAGCACTTGGAGGTGGTAGGAGTTCAAGGTTATCCTTGTTATGTAGTGGTTACCTTGTCTCACACCTCCCCGATGAAACAAGAGGTATAAATTTAAATACTTTTATTCTGAATTTGCTCTGATAAAGTAACCCATGTGGGGCCCGGGGATGTAGCTCAGTTGGTAGAGCGCTTGGTTAGCATGAACAAGCCCTGGCTCATGCCCGGCACTCCCTTAACCTGGCATACCTGTGACCTCAACACTCTGGAGGAAACAGGAGGGTCAGAAGTTCTAGGTTATGCTTGTTTACTTAGCTGTGCCACTGGGATACAAGGTGCCCTGTCCTAAACAAAAAGCAACTAACCTGCTTTATTTACATCACTGTAGCATTATTTGAAAAGATTATTTTATGCTAATTTAAAACTTGTTTCTAGCCAGGGGAAGGGGGTGGGGAGAGGTGGAGGAGGAGTGGCGCACGCCTTTAATCTCAGCACTCAGAGGCAGAGGCAGGCAGATCTCTGTGAGTTCAAAGCCAACCTGATCTATAGAGTGAGTTCCAGATCAGCCAAGGAAACCCTGTCTCAAAAAAACCTAAATAAATAAATAAATAAAAAGAAAGAAAAGAAATTGTTTATAGGACTGTGGCTTCTCAAGAAAGAAAGAATGCTTATTGTGGAGATTTGAAATATTTTAAAAAGTAGGAAGACAAATATAATCCTCTCCACACATCACTTTCAGCATATGGCCCCTTCTCACGGTCTGCTTTGCTCCTCCTAAGCCCTTCCTTTTTTAGTGATAGTTATTCAAGTAAATAGCAAACAGTATGATTGATGGTGTTTGTTGTTTCTACACTTTAAATTCTTCCAGTCAAACGACAACTTTCTTCTTGCCACTTATCGGTGCCAGGCAAATACCACCAGGCTGGAGCTCAAGGTAAAAAAAATTGTTGGAATTGCCTTTATTTCCATCATATTTTTATTTTTTGATGCTCAAGAACAATTTTTATAAGTTTTGGGTTTTAACTGTGTGTGTGTGTGTGTGTGTGTGTGTGTGTGTGTGCTCACTAAGGCCAGAAGAGTGTGGTGATACATTGTGTACCCTAATAAACTTGCCTGAGGATCAGAGGACAGAGCCAGCCACTAGATTAGACATAGAGGTCAGGTAGTGGTGGCACATACCTTTAGACTAAGGATTTCATAGAGGTTAAGAACTAGTGGCTGGCTGTTCTGCTTCTCTGATTTTTCAACTTTCACCCTGATATCTGGCTCTGAGTTTTTTATTAAAGGACCATCGAAAATTCAAACAGAAGAGGACATTAGATGCCCTGGAACAGAGTTGGGGCAGTTGTGAGCCACCTAATGTGGGTGGCTGGGAACTGAACTCAGGACCTTTAGAAGAGCAATACATGCTCTTAACCACTCAGCCATCTCTCTAGCCTTATTACCTTTATTTCTGAAAGTTTGAACTTTCTTATTCTTTGGTGTATCTTATAGGTCATTTCCCTGCATATAAATTCTCTGCGAAATGAATCATTTTGAAGTAACACCTTCAAAATGACCAGTTGGGTTTTAGTTCATCCTGGCCTCTGTATCTGTTATTAGTATTCAATCATCTCTAAAATTGTAGTCAGTAACCGTCTCTAAAAATATTGCTCTTCTTCCAACTACAATTTTTTTCCCTAGTTTTCTTTCATTTTGTCAGGGAGAAGGGTGGTGGAGATGAGATCTGGTCTTACTTCTCAGTCTTCTCAGGCTGAACCTGAACTTTGGCTGTTAACCTCCCAAGTGCTGGGATTACAAATGTGTGCCACTATTCCCGGCTTTGCTGGCTCTCTGTTGTGGAAATTCTAAGCATGCTGATCAACCATGGCAATCTTGCCACCTAAAATCACTTTGAAGCAAATACAATGTATTTATATTTCATTTGTAAGTATTTCATCATATTTAAGAGATGAGTGCTAAACCAGGACATGGTGGCTCAAGCCTTTAATCCCAGTACTTGGGAGGCAGAGGCAAGAAGATCTCTGAGTTCGAGGCCAGCCTGGTCGACAGAACAAGTTCCAGGACAGCCAGGGCTACACAGAGAAAACCTGTCTTGAAAAAAGAACAAACAAACAAATAAAAAGATGAGTGCTCTTTTTTAAAAAAGGTGTAACTATAATACTATTTTCAAACAAAATTTGACAATAATTATTATTATGAAATATAATGTGTAAATTCTGCAGATTCATTTTTGCATATTTATCCATTTATAGTCTCCATATAGCAGAGTTATTGGAATTGTGGCAGGGCAGGCAGAAGAGGCTGCACACCTCCAGCACTGCTCTGAGTGAAATCTCTGCAGTTTAGTACATCGTTCCTGTGTCTGACCTCTCACCAGCTCCAACCAGCCGTGTTCCAAACATCTGAAATGAAGGATTTCCCATTCTGGGTGTGATTGGTTTATAATATGCTTCTCTACTTACTTCCTAGAAACATCTATTTCTGTGAACAGATTTGTAACAATACCTCTGTGTAATCCCCAAGTCTGAGAAAGTAAAGTATTCTAATTTAGTTTTAATTATTTCAAAAATTTATTTTTCTATTTGGCAAAAGTGCCGAGTTTTTAACCATTTTTCTTGTGATTCTTTAAGTATATTATGTACTCATCTTTCAGTTATGCAGGGTTTGTTTGAGAATGATGCCTTATCTTGAAATGGCGTAGGAGCGATGAGCTGGGGCAGATCAACTGAACATACGTGATGGTGATCACTTAGAGGGTGGTCATTTAAAGGCTGCCAGGCTCGTTTCAAGTTTTCCTACACTCGTGTAACAGAAGTGTTTGTTAGATGTTTTGTGTCCCTCTGAATAGTCCAGGAAAGATTGGACTTAAGTATTTGATACCTAAGTGAACATCTGAAAATATATTTATGCTGCTGACTTCTACTTTTTTATGCTATCAGATTCGCTCAATTGAAGGCCAGTATGGCACACTTCAGGCGTATGTGACTCCGAGAATTCAACCAAAAACCTGTCAGGTTCGTCAGTACCACATCAAACCGCTCTCACTCCATCAGAGAACTCACTTTATTGACCACGACAGGTAGGGCGTGGGGGAAAGTGCTGTGTTTTTAAATTATTACGTTATTCAGACAAGCCTGCTTTTATTTTTATTTTTTGTTACATCTTATTCACTCTATGTCTGTATGTGTTTGCATGTATTGTATGTGGGTGCGCAGGTGCCGTGGGGGGAGTTGGCACCCTCTCTCCACTGTGTGAGTCTTAGGGATTGAACTCAGGTTGTCGGGTTAACAGGAAGTGTTTACCTGCTGAGCCACCTCACCAACTCATGGCTACTTTATTTATTTATTTATTTACTTATTTTTATTTTTAAGACTTTTCACAGCTGTGTAGTAGTGGCACACACCTTTAATCCCAGGACTCGGAGACAGAGGAGGATCTCTGTGAGTTCAAGGCCAGCCAGGGCTACACAGAGAAACCCTGTCCGGAAAACAAAACAAAATAACAACAACAAAAAAGTCTTTTTACAAAATTTAATATTTTCATTTTTCCTATTGAGATGTTTTATTTATTCTTTGAGGATTTCATATAATATATTTTGGTCATATTTTCCTTTCTCCCAACTTCCTCTCAAATCTTCCTCCAACTCCCTATCCACCAAACTTCATGTACTTTTTCTCTCTTAAAACAACAAAAAGCAAGTGAACGTAGAGTCTAGTTTGTCTTGACAGACTACTCCAGAGCATGGGGCCACCTGGTGTTTGGTTGATAGTCAGGGTTTCTATTGCTGTGAAGAGACACAATGACCACAGCATCTCTTATAAAGGAAAAACATTTAATTGTGGTGGTAGCTTACAGTTTCAGTGATTCAGTCCGTTATCATCCTGGCAGGGAGCATGGCACCTGGGAATATGGCGGCATGCAGGCAGACATGGTTCTGGAGAATTCTAAATCTTGATCCAAAGGAAACCTCAAAGCCTGCTTCCACAGTGACACACTTCCTCCAACAAGACCACACCTACTCCAATAAAGCCACACCTCCTAATAGTGCCACTCATTTTGCGAGCCATTTTCTTTCAGACCATCACATTCTACTCCCTGGTCCCCAAAAGCTTATAGCCATATGATAATGTAAAAATGCTTTCAGTCCAACTTCAAAAGTCCCTATAGTCTATAACAGTCTCAACAGTGTTTAAAAGTCCAAAGCCTCTTCTGAAATTCATGTAATCTCCTAATTGTAATCTCCTATAAAAATCAAAATAAGCCGGGCGGTGGTGGCGCACGCCTTTAATCCCAGCACTCGGGAGGCAGAGGCCGGCGGATCTCTGTGAGTTCGAGGCCAGCCTGAGCTACCAAGTGAGTTCCAGGAAAGGCGCAAAGCTACACAGAGAAACCCTGTCTCGAAAAACCAAAAAAAAAAAAAAAAAAAAAAAAAAAAAAAAAAATCAAAATAAAAAAACAGATCACATACTTTCAATGTATAATGGCCCAGGATATACATTACCGTTCCAAAACGCCAAACTCTGCATCTCCATGTCTGATATCAAAACGCTCTTCAGATCTCCAACTCCTTTCAGCTTTGTTGACTGCAACACACTTCTTTCTCTTGGACTGATTCCACTCCCTGATAGCAGTCATGGCAGATATTCCACAACTCTGGCATCTCTAATGTCTTGAGGTCTCCAAAGCAATCCTGGCTTCTCCTTCCCAGCTTCATACAGTGACTTCTTTGGGCTTCGTTCAGGGACACCCCTGACACATGCCTGGCCTCAGTGGCTTTTCTTAGTCACAGAGGCAGGTTCCACAATGCCTTTCTGTATCCTTGACTCTAAAGTCAGAACCATGTGGCCAAGTTCTGCTGCTTGCCGGCGCTGGAACATGGCCTCCTTGTTCAATTACATCTTCACCAGCTTTCTGTTTTCCAAGGTTACCTTGGTGGTTAAGTTTGGCTGTCCTTGAACTTGCTCTGTAGCCCAGGCTGGCCTCAGACTCAGAGATCTGCCAGCCTCTGCCTCCCAGCGCTGAGATTAAAGGTGTGCACCACCACATCAGCTCTAAGCTTTTCTTAAATTTCCATTCTCTTTAGTTCCTTTTAATTAAAAATTTAGCTGGGTGAGATCTTGCCCTGAGGTCATCACTCCCGTTAATTAACATCCACTGCAAAAAAAAAAAAAAGCTTTTCTGATGAGGATTGAGCAATGCACTGATGTATGGGAATAAATAGGCCGTTAGGAGTTGTTTTATTGCTGTGTTTCTTTAGCAGAATAATAATTGTTGGTTCCTCTAGGACCCATTAGCCTTTCTAACCAAGGTTCTTAGCCTCATTGACAGTGTCAGGTATGGGTTCCGTCTCATGGAGTGGGCCATAAAGCCGGTTTTTAAAAAGGTTGGCTACCCCCATAACGTTTGTGCCGCCATTGCAGCAGTGGGCGTGTCCCTCAGGCGGTTCATTATTGTAGCGCACATGGTTTGGGGCTGCTGAGACTGATGATTTCTTCTCTCTCCCAGGAGCACGTATAACACCTTACAGCACTATAAACACAAACCAGTAGGGACCAAGCTACTAGTTGAATGCCAGCTAGATTTCTGCTTGTTTTATAACATAAATAGATGGCATCTTCAGTAATAGGGTCTATCAAGTTGTGAAAGATAATCAATAGCATTGGCAATACTCTGTTATGCTTGGGGTGGGAGTGCAATCTCTGGGATCCCACTAAGCCAACAACTCAAAAGGATGAAATCCATTCCTGGTACTGGGGATTTTATTTGGTAGCATATTATGTCTAATTGGGGTATTGCATCGCCCATTTAAGCTTGTGTGTGTGTGTGTGTGTGTGTGTGTGTGTGTGTGTGTGTGTGTGTGTGTGTGTTAGGAAGTGTCTACAGTAGTAAGTCCCATATGGCTTTTTCAAAAGGCCTTTAGTGTTACCCCTCTCCATATTCCCTCTTGTACTCTATCTTCCCATCCTCTCCCACCCCATTTTGTCCTCCTGTTGTAATCCCCTTTATTCCTATATAACACTGTATTTTATTTCAACCTTCCTTTGAAGATCCCCTCCTCCTCCCTGGTCCCTTACTAGCCACCTAACCTCTGTGGATATTCTAAAGGAAACACGCATATCTAAAGCATATAAGAGAAAACATGTAACGATTGTCTTTTTGGGTCTGGGTACCTCACTCGGGATGATTGTTTCTGGCTCCATCCATTTACCTGCAAATTTCACAATTCCATTTTTCTTAACAGCTAAATAATATTACATTGTATGTGTGGTAGTTGTGTCAACATTTAAAAATTAAAAGTTATTTTAACTTTAATGTTTAATAATTAGCTATGGCTTTAATGTTTCTAATAAACACAAGATACTTTGCCTTATTTTAGAAGCTGTGTTGAGTTTGACTTCCCTGTCATCTGTTGCCATTCTGAGATCACTGAAGTAGCAGTTTTCTTAAGCACCTGTGGTGAGCAGATAGTGTTTAGCATTTAGACAGCACAGTGGTTCCCTATGAACAGCCTGCATTGTGTTAAGCTCAACATCGTATTCCCTTCTGTTGCACCTCAAGTAGTAGATGTAGAGCAGTCAACTGTGATAGTTCCTGATATTTCTAATGTAAGCATCTTAATGCTGATAGTTTTTTTTGGGGGGGTGGGAACAAGATAGCATGGGATTATGTAACACAAATTGCTAAAAGGTCTTATTAATAAAAAAAAAAAAGCCTGGAGCCAGATATTGGGGTGAAAGCTGAAAGATCAGAGGGATAGAACAAGCTACAGCCAACTTCACCTCTCAAACTCCTCAGCTGATCCTGTTTCCTCAGACTGAAAACCTCTGAGTCCTCTCGCAGAAGGGATCTCAGCTGAACTGCTTTAAAGCCTCTAATTCGCCAGGTGGTGGTGGCGCACGCCTTCAATCCCAGCACTTGGGAGGCAGAGGCGGGCGGATCTTTGTGAGTTCGAGGCCAGCCTGGTCTACAGAGCGAGATCCAGGAAAGGCCCAAACCTACACAGAGAAACCCTGTCTCGAAAAACAAAAACAAAACAAAACAAAACAAAAAAAAGCCTCTAATTCCCTCTAATTCCGGTTCCTCATGTCTTATACACCTTTCTGCTTCCTGCCATCACTTCCTGGGATTAAAGGTGTGTGTCCTTCCCAAGCAAAGACATAAAATCTCAAGTCCTGGGATTAAGGGTGTGTACCACACCACGCCTGGATCTGTTCCCAGTGTGGCCTTGAACTCACAGAGATCTAGACAGATCTCTGCCTCCAAGTGATAGGATTAAAGGCATCTCTCTCTCTCTCTTTCTCTCTCTCTCTCTCTCTCTCTCTCTCTCTCTCTCTCTCTCTCTCTCTGTGTGTGTAAAAACCAAAACCAAAACAAACAAAAAACAAAAATGGAAAGGAAAGAGATAAACAGCAATGTAATATTTTATGACATGTATTTTGCCAGGTGCTTATATATTTTCTATTATTTTTAAAATGTTTTATTAACAGCTATTACTTTTACATAATAATTGGTTTATTATGAAATTTTTTACATGATCCTAATGTATTTTAATTATATTCTCTCCTGCCCTCCCCAGTTGCCCACCTCCTGTCCCCATCTCCTTCGATGTCTTTGTGTGGGAGCCAGCCAAGTTCACTAGAGTTGTTCACAGAACATGGGCACCTTCCTCATCAAGCTTTAACTTTTTGTGTATCCTTAGGGAGAGTTGGGGCCCCTGAGCACCTCCTTGTTCTGTGACATGATACAGATGGCTCAGTCTTGTGTAGGTTACCGTGACTACTGTCAGTTCGAGTCAACAACAGCCATGTCATGCCCACAAGTATTCTTGATTCTTAAAGCAAGACAGGTTATATCTCTGTTTTGCAAATGGGAAGTAGAGGCTTGGAAAAGTACCAGAGCTGTGGTTAGAAACCAAGGCCCATGTTCTTTGCAATGCAGCTTGCACATCAAAGGTTGTATAATTGGAATAAGATACAAGGGGGAAGTTTTCTTAGGGAAATTTCTGGGAAACATTAAAAAGAATCGATTTTTGGCCATTTTCTCTGTTTTATATTAAACCTAGGGCCTCCTGTATGGCAGACAATCTATTATAGAGCTGTATCCCGAGACGTTTTTGTATCTTTTATTTTGAGGCAGAATCTTACTAAGTAGACCGCGCTAGTCTTAAACTTGCAATCCTCCTGTAGTAGCTAGAATTAAAGATGTATGGCTGAGAAATATTCCTCTTGGTTGCATTTTTTGCTTAAAAGTCAAGGTTAAGGTTAGTGGCTCAGCACTAACAGGGAAGGAACAGCAACATTGGCAGAGGCTTGGGTTGTATAATGTTCCTAAGTGATTGGTTATTTCTCTGGGTTGGAGGTGTTTCATCTGCAAATGAGAGGATTGCTCGAGCAGACCTCACAAGTCCTGTCTAGCTTTTGATTCCTAACTTGATTCTGATCCCACTGAAGTTCCTTGTGAACACTCCCTTCTGTGTGCTTCCTCAGCTTTTTATAAACACCCATTTGTGTCTTAAACTCTTTGGTTGAGTGATTGATAATTATGTTTTTAAGACAGGTTCATACTTTGTAGTCCAGGCTGGCTTTGAGTTCAAATCCTCCTGCCTCAGCTTCCTGAGTGCTGAGATTACATATGTGAGCCACCACTCCAGACTGATTTATTTTAGAATCTCTCCCTTACTTTATTATAATAATTTATAAAGCTGTTTAACTAAATCCATGCGAGATAGAAGGTACTGTTTTCTAACTTGTCACTGGGACACAGCTGGTCGAGAGTAAGGATTCAAATCCATGCCTACCCCACCTCAAGCCCAGCTGTTAAGGTTTACAATATGTTGATTATTTCCCTGAGGTGATTCATGTATATTTTGTAGTCTATGTCATACAAATAATGCATGAATTTTCAAACAAGCAAATCTACCTGAATAACCTCAATTTAGTTTATAAAGCATGTTGTGATGAACAAAACAGTTTTTCACATCACCTAACTATAAGGCACTTAGCAAAAACAATTATAGGTATAGACAAGCATTCAGATTTTTATCTGTAAAATTAAAATGTTCATTTGATTGATGTGTAAGATTAATTTCATAACACTTCTTTTTAGAAGTGTTTATTTAAAGCTGAGAGTGGTAGCACACACCTGTAATTCTAGTGCTTGGAAGACTCAGGCAAGATTGACGGGCATTTGAGGTTCGCCTGGTGTATGTGGTGGGTTTCTGGGCTACATAGCCCCTGTATAAAAATTTTAAAGTTAATAAAATAAAGTGTTCAGCTGTATTTGAAATTCTGCTTATAAATGTATGTGCATAGTATTTTCATGGATCCCCACACAAATGCATGTCTCTACTGCTAAATTGCAGACCCATGAATACATTAACTCTAATCGGCCAGTTCAGCTTCGCTGAAGTTCACTCCTGGGTGGTGTTCTGCTTGCCTGAAGTTCCTGAAAAGCCTCCAGCAGGAGAATGTGCAACATTTTACTTTCAGAATACCTTTCTGGATACACAACTTGAGTGCATATACAGGTAAATCAAATTTATTACCTACTAACAAATGGTAATATAAAACAGCAAAATTTTAATTTGTTTTAAAACAGGAATAATTTCAAAATAATGTAATTAAAAATCCGTAATGTTCAACAGAAGCTATTAAATAGAATTGAGTGTAAAAATGTTATTAGTAAAAATGAGTATGCATATTAATATTTTTCAGTAATAATATGTCTATAAAATCTATAGTAATATTTGAATTATAATTTCCTACAGTTTTTAGATATCTATTAAACCCATTAAATCTATGATGTCATTTAAGATGTCTCTATTTTTTGCCCTGATGATCTACCAATCAAGGAGAATGGGGCATTGAAGTCTCCTGTGATTATTGTGTTGGACTAACTTGTGACTTTACCTCTATTAGTATTTGTTTGGCGAGACAGAATGGACCCATGTTCAGTTCACGTATGTTTAGAATTGTAATGTCCTCTTGACAGATTGTTCCTTTAATCAAAATGAAGTTAATTTTTTTTTAATCTTTTCTGACTAGTTTGGTTTAAAGTCTATTTTGTCAGATTTCAGAATAGTGACACCTGCTTCTTTGTTACCTCATTTGCTTGGGATAAGTTTTTCTTTCCTCTCACCCTACAGTGGCCTCTGTCTTTGATGGCAAGGTGTGGGCTTTAGAGACAACAGGTAGATAGGTCCTACCCTTAGGTCCCTTCTGCTAGTCTGTGACTGGTGAATGGGAATTGAGAGCATTAGTATTTTGATTTATAGCTGGAAAGTCTGTATTATAGCCTGTTCTTTGTTGATTTTGCAGTATTCTGGTGTTTTCCTATTCTCTCCTGCTTAACTATTATTACTCGAGTGGTTTATTCTTTCCTTGTGGCCCCCTGGATGCCTTTGTCTTTTTCTTCAGTCAGAGAGTTCCTTAAAGTGTCTCCTGTGAGTTGGCTTCCTGGTCATGAGTTATTTTTATAGTGGAAAAATGATAGCTTTGTTGGGAGTAGTAGTCTGGGTTAACAGTTATTCTCTTTCAAAACCTGAAAAAGTTTTCTAGCTTTTTAAAGCATCTCTTGAAAATCCTGCTGTTGTTGACCAGCCTGCCTTTTTATGTGACTTGAAGATCCTCCCTTGCTGTTTGCAATGTATTTTCTTGGTTCTGAATATTTAGTGGTTTGGCTATAATGACAAGGGGCAGTTCATTTCTGGCCCTGACTGTCTGGCGTTCTAACTGCCTCCATATCTGCATAGCCATTTCTTGTCTAACTTAGGGAAATTTTCTGCTATGATGTTGTTGAGACTGTTTTCTATGTCTTTAAAAAAGAATTTCTTAATTTCTA
Source organism: Peromyscus californicus insignis (assembly GCF_007827085.1). Lineage (NCBI taxonomy): Eukaryota > Metazoa > Chordata > Mammalia > Rodentia > Cricetidae > Peromyscus > Peromyscus californicus. Next base: position 17,705,764 of record NW_026294617.1, on the reverse strand, counting down.
TGGTTTTTAGGTTTGAAATTTTCATTGTGTCCCAAATTTCTGAAAGTGCAGTGTGGACCATATTCATTTTCCTTGTCCTTGGTGGGATGTTCTAATTCCTGGGGTTACAAGTGTGCTCCATTTTTCCTGGCATGGAAAGTAGGATTTCCTAAAGAGAACTAAGGGTCCTGGGGTCATAAGTAGTGACGGTAATCCTTAAAAAACAACAGGTGCCTCTCTTTCAGGTTGGATACCAGATTTATTTAAGGATAAAGCATACAGTAATACTATAATTTATTTGTGTGATTACATTAAAGAAAAATATACTTATGTGTGTGTGTGTGTGTGTGTGTGTGTGTGTGTGTGTGTGTGTATAAATAAGCAATTCTAAATACATTTTATATATGAGGTTAGCTATTGTCAATATTAATGTCCACAAAGAAAACAGTTCTAAGTGAAGTACTTAAACATTCTCATCTTAAGAGGATCGTGGGTAATAGGATATTTAGCTTTGAATTCAGAAGCTGCATTGGTATGAAAAAGGACAGAGGACATGTTTAAGTATGCTTTATGTTAATGATATACATTATCATTTATAGGACCACTTGCTCCTACAGCTTTTCTTTTAAAAATATATTGATTTTGTAGAAAAGGAGAAGGAGTTTTTAAATCTGACAACATTTCTACAATATCCATCCTAAAAGATGTACTTTCTAAAGAAGCTACAAAAAGGAAAATTAACCTCAACATATCATACGGTAAAAAAGGAAAATCATTCATTTATCCCAGTTTTTTACAGTTGTTATAATAGCAATGTTTCTCACAAAAGTGACTTAACTAACTGTGCCTGACCAATTTCTTCTAGAGATAAATGAAGTCTCAGTCAAGCATACCTTAAAGCTAATCCACCCAAAGCTGGAGTATCAGTTGCTTTTGGCTAAAAAAGTGCAGTTAATTGATGCCTTAAAGGTAAGGATGTACATCAATCATTAGCATGATTGTTAGCACTGGGTTTTCTAGTTTAAAATACTTTAATGTTATACTAGATTAAAATTTGACCATTGAGGTGCTTCTATTTTTTTCTTTTAAATAAGGAATTGCAGGTTCATGAGGGAAATACAAACTTTCTGATTCCAGAATATCGCTGTATTCTAGAAGAGGCAGATCACCTACAAGAAGAATACAAAAAGCAGCCTGCACATCTTGAAAGACTCTATGGTGAGCGGACCTTTCTAGTGTAACTTGCTGTACTTCTTTGTGGCAGTTTGTTTGTCAGAGTTCTAAAAGGAGCTGGGCAGAGATTGTAGCAGTTATGAGCCTGTGTCAGCCAGTTTATTATACAAAGTATTTCTGTATTTGGCCAAGGTAGCCTTATATCTTAACCTTCTTTACTTTAAAAATGCAAGTAAATGTGAAAGTGGAATTATACTGTGAACATATATGTGTACAGTGAAGAAGTGTTTCGGCTCACAAAGCCTAGACATCCATACTGTTTCACACAGACGATTTTCAGGTTCTGTTGTAAAAATGCAGCCATTTAATCTATTCAGGCAAGACTTAATAGGGATATTTATGTGATGTTTACATTTACAATTTAAAACTTGTTTTGCTTTAGTGCTGAGGAGTTGGGTATGTTACAGATTATATTGAGAGAAAGAGAAAAGATGAAGGGAAGGGACGGCAGAGATGGAGGGAGGGAAGAAGGAAGGATCAGACCGAGAAAAAGGTTTATGAGCAGTCCTTCTGTTAGACCCACTGTATGTAGACACCACACTGTCTCCCGTAAGATTTTTAACAGTTGCAACAGCTCTACAAGGTAGATGATTTTTATCTTCATTTTCACTATTCTTTAGCTGAAACATGAGAGTGAAGTTTGCCATCACATACCTAGCTAGTGGCAAAGCCTTCATTCAGCCCTTCTCTCTGAAACGTGTACCTTCTGCTCTGTGCTACTGTCATGTGTTATCAGCAGTCCACACTGGTCCACTGGCCTGCAGACTTTCTCCCAAATGAACAGTAATACTGTTTTAATGTTCACTGTATGGCAAGCACAGGTTCTCTTTTACAATATCCTTAAGTGGTGGTGTTGCAGATTTGTCATCTTTTATCTGTGATTCCAAAATCCAGAAAGCGGCTTTGAAAACAAAAGCTTTACTTTTGTAAATCATTTGCCAGCAAAATGTGTCTTACTCTGATTGATTTCATGATAAAATCTGATTTAAACTGACATGAGGTTATTTCTAATCTTTTTTTATTCCACTTAGTGCAAAAAATATATTCACCTATATATTTTATTGCAAAAGTATTGCCATTTTGATATCAGATGTTGTTACGCAGTCCCATTGGATCAGTACTACCCATGGTATATTCTTTTTCTCTTTTTTCTATTCCTAAAATATACTTGTCTCAGGGGTCTTGTATAAATGATTGACAACTTGAACTATCCCTGTTTTACATCTGGAAAACTCAGAGGTGAAATAATTTGCCCCTGACCTATGAACCCAGTAAACCCATAGGTGGACTATTGTAGATCAGTTGAGGCTTGGGATTCAGAATGGCCAGCACCTTAGTTTCTTCAAAAACACAGAAATACTTCTTGGAATGTGTTTACATGTCCCTCCCAGGTATAGCAGATAAGAGTTCACTTTAGATTATTTATTACAACTGGCTGTTATTTGTTTATATGCCTCTATGGAAAAATGTTTTTGCCACATGCAGCTTGTCCTTGTGATTGTACAGTTTACTCATGTGACTCCTCTTAACCCTCAGAGGATAAATTGTCTGATGCTGAGTAAAGTTGACTATTGAATGAAAAAAAAAATGGCCAGCAGTAGACTGTCCAAATCAGCAGTTTTTACCAGTTGTTAGGAAGGTTATTAAATATTTATGTCTTGAAAGTTGCTTAAAACCCTCCCTATATACACATTTATTTTTCTAAAGGACAACCTTTTCAAGGCTTATATATGTTGAATAATGGAATTTCCAGTGATTATAGAGTATTAACTGCATTGTTAAAGAACTAATCAATGACAGGAAATAACATTTTTCTTTATAGGTATGATTACTGATCTTTTCATAGATAAATTTAAGTTCAAAGGCACTAATGTAAAAACCAAAGTACCCGTTCTACTGGAGATTCTTGACAGCTATGACCAGAACGCATTGATTTCTTTCTTTGATGCAGCATGAAAGATAAACAAGGTAGGGCCTGCAGTGCATCCTGCTCAACAAAAAGTGGTGAGGAAGAACCACTCTCAACACATAGAACATCTGTGATGTGATAACTAAGAACCACTCTCAACACATAGAACATCTGTGATGCGATAACTAAGTGATGCTACTATTTATCAAAATTGTTTAATGAGGAGAATTTTATTTCTAAAGCACAAATGGAACTGGATGTGATGGCTAATGCCTGGATTCTTGGCACTCAGAAGGCTGAGGAGAGAGGATTACTGTGAGATCAAGGACAGGCTATGTAACATAGGAAGGTCCAAGCCAGCCTGGGCTATAGCAGAAGACCCTGTCTCAAAAATCTAAACAAGCGAGGTGGGGGTGGGTGGGGTCGGGAGGCAGACACAGGGGTATCTCTGTGAGTTCGGGACCAGCCTGGTCTACAAAGTGAGTTCCAGGACAGCCAGGGCTATGAAGAGAAACCCTGTCTCAGAAAAAATAAATAAATAAATAAAAAATCCAGAGAAACAAACATAAGTAGAATGATTTTAAGAGCTATTAATGACTTTTTGCCAAGTGGTATTTTAATTTCTAAATTGAGAATTGGAAAATAAAATATATAGTTTTTATAAAATACACTTAAAGTGTACAGACTTCATGTTTCATAATGTATTTTCCCATTATGTATCACATTCCTTGATATTCCTGGCTGTTGTGTAAACTCATCAACCATGTAAGTGAAGCTGAAGAGAGGAAGAGGCCATGCTAGTATCTTATAAGGCTGGGGCAAGCTTATATGTGTACCCCATTCCTCTGTGTTATCATGAGGTGGAAATAACATGTTTGTTTGTTTGTTTGTTTCCTAGGATTTGGAATGGATTCACACCCCATTTCTCTCTTACTTGGTGACGTCATCCTCCTGCAGGCTGTGAAATACTTGGCTTAGTGCTGTAGACTGTGGCCAGAGAAGCAAGCAGGACTTGCTCAGACCGGAGGGCTCTCTGGATGTTCAGACGTAACCAGTGGAGCTTTAAAGTGTTCAGGGAAGAGTGATGGCGTCTAAGATTTTCCTATGCTAGTATCCACCAAACTCTTTTATTATATGATCTGGGGGGTGGGGGTGGGGAGGAAGAAGACTTTCAAGCAATAGAAGTTTTATTCATTCACAGGAAAAAATATTATAAAGATAATGGGAAATAGCTGTCTTTTGTTTTCAAAGGATAGAGTTATGAATTTTTCAGAACGATAATTACATTTTGTTATATTTTATGTACAATTCTTAAACATTAAATGCAAACATATAAGGCACGTATGTTGGGTCTTTAATAAGGTCATATTATCATTATTTTATTTTGTTTTGTTTTTTCAAGACAGGGTTCCTCTGTGTAGTTTTGGTGCCTGCCACCACTGCCCAGTCATATTATTTTTTTCTTATATTTTCTGGAGGCTTTCTTGGGACACTCAGGCCCCTGTGAAATTTTCATATGAACACTTTTTTTTTTTGAGACAGTGTCTCACTATGTATCTGGTTTGAAACTAGCTATGTAGGCCTAGCTGGCCTTGAACTCAAGAGATCCGAAGCTCTGGGATTAAAAGTATGCATCACCATGCACTTCATTTCTAAATGTAGTATTTATTTGGATTTGTGGGACTTCATGGTGTGCTCTTTGTTGGATGTCACAACAAAGGAAAAGCAAAATTAACGAACGTTTGATTTTCTTGTAATACACCATTTCGTTACATGGTTAACAATAGCTCAAAGTTGGCATTTTAAATTGATCACATCTTTATTACTGAGGAGAAAAAAGCTTACTGGAATGCCGGGCATAGTGTCACACGCCCAGGCGGATGTCTGAATTGCAGGACAATCCGGACTGCATTATTAAACCCTGTCTCAAAAACAAACAACAAACAAAAAATATATAGTGGAGATGTGATGTAACAGTAAACAGTAAAAGCACTAGCGGTTCCTTGAGTTCTATGGGCAGCACCACCTAGAGAGAAAAAGAAAAAGTATTTTGGTAGGGTGTCTCTTAAGTGAGCAGCAGCTCAGCCGAGTTCCGTGCGTTCTTCCTAAGCACCACCCAGCGGCCAGGGAAGTAGTTACTCGGGTTAGCCTACTAGAACGCTGTCACTTCGAGGCCCGGAGGGCTTGTCTGCTCCGCCCTGCTGCTCCGGCGGGATCCTGCGAAGCTCAGGCATACAGATACCCCGCGCTGCGGGAAGTCGCCGGAGGCTGGCGCCCACCCCGCCCTTCCTCGCGCAGGCGCGTCCTCGGGCGCCCGCCCAGCTAGGTTCCCGTCGGGCCTTCGCTCGCGGCGACGCGGCGCTGCTGGTGACGTCACGAGCCCCGGGCGCCCTCATTGGTCCATTTCAATAGTCGCGGGCTACTTGAACTGCACGAACAGCCGGCGGCCAGCGCGCTGCTCGCGGCACCTGGGCTCTAGCTCCTCCCGCCCGCCCGCCCGCCCGCCCGCAGCGCCAGCTCCGCGCGTCGGCCGCCAGGGTCCCGCGCAGCCTGGGAGCTGCGGGCGCAGTGCACGCTCTGCCGCCGACGGATCCCGACCGGAGCCGCGATGCCGGGCAGCTCGAGACAGTCGGGTCGCGAGGCGGGCTCGGCCCTGCTCTCGCTGCATCAGGAAGACCAGGAGAATGTCAACCCCGAGAAGGGGGCGCCAGCCCAGCAGCCGCGGGCACAGGCGGCGCTGAAGGCCGGGAACGCGCGGGGAAACGCGCCGCAGCAGAGACTCAAGACTCGGCGGGTAAAAGGGCGCGAGGGTCGGTGGGAGGGCCGGGCGAGAGAGAGGGCCTGGGTTTAGCAGAGAGGGCCAGAAAGCACGCTGCGCTTTCTAGGGGCAATCGGGCTGCAGTCTGCGTGGTCCCGGGGTTTCTAGTACCAAATAGCCCCACAAGCCCTGCCGACCCTTGTATGCCGCCCTTCAGCAGTAGTGGCGGCTTCTTTCCAAAAATGCCCGGGGTCATACCGAGCCATTTCCCCCAACCCCCCCGCCCCCCGCGCGTGTCGACTTCGCTCAGCTGTGTGCTTTTCCCTCCACTTTTAAAGACAGACATTGCCTTAGGATCCAAATCCAGATCCCTTCCCCCTCACCATCTGCTTCACAGATTACCTCTATTTCAAGGAAGAATATAAATCAATATTTTGCTTGGTAAATTCCGCCATTTTAGCCAGACCTGCATTTTTGCTCCACCCTGGGGCTAAAGTTGTGAATCAATACTTTCCCCTAAACTTATAGCCTTGGTTAGTTTGTAATTCCAATCAGTTCTATTTATAGCCTTTGTAGGAATGGCTGTGACAAATCAGTCCACCCTTTATCTTGGATTACTCAAACTATTATTTATCTGGGCTTTGCCTCAAGAAGTTTATTTTTCCTAATAGAGGTTTTGGGAATAAAAGCTGAGACCCACGGGGCAAGAAAGCAAAATTCTATTAAATTCCTTTTTAGGTCGCGCCTCTTAAGGACCTTCCTATAAACGATGAACATGTCGCTGTTGGTCCTTCTTGGAAAGCAAACAGTAAACAGCCTGCCTTTACTATTCATGTGGATGAACCAGAAGAGACCCAGAAGAGGCCAGCTGAGCATAAAGAAACACAGTGTGAAGATGTCCTGGCTTTCAATGCAGCGGTCTCTTTACCCGGAACAAGAAAACCACTGGTACCTCTTGATTATCCAATGGATGGCAGTTTTGGTAAGGTTTTTGCTTTTTATTTTTGAGACAGGATCTCAATCTGTAGCTCTGACTAGTCTTGAACTCAAACCACCCTGCCTCAGCCTCACAAATTCTAGATTACAGGCCTGTGATACCATACCCTGCTTGGTACTTTTTAAAAGATCTTTATCAAACTAAGAACTTAGTTGATTGGGTTAGTTACTTTCAGCTTTAAGACTGTCATTTTGTTTTGTTTTTTCTAGACAGAGTTTCTCTGTGTAGCCAGAGCTGTCCTGGAACTCGCTTTGTAGACCAGGCTAGCCTCAAACTCAGAGATCCCAAGTGCCAGGATTAAAGATGTGTGCCACCATGCCCAGCTACGACTGTCTTACCTGATCATAACAGTAGTTTAGGATTACTGCAATGGGCTTAAAAGATTATCTCAGATCGCATGGCTAGTACTTAGACCTAGTGACCTACAAAAGGACTCATCCTTAACAGGCAGGCGGGCCCTGCAAACTATCAATTTTAATTAGATCTTAAATGCTTATTTTAATCTGACTTCATACATGTTTGGCTGGGAGAATAGATTTCAGTTGTATTTATGACTCACTTCTTAACATGCCACTCCTGATAGTGCTACTTGAAGCTACAGTTTTAAGCATTGTGGTATCTACCATGCCTTTAAAATCCATTTGAATGCTCATCTGATGCAGGTCAGACACTAATGCACAAGGAAGGCAGAGTAGCTGCTGCAGACAGTTCTGCTGTTGCTGTGATCTCACTGTGTGGAGACCAGAGGTGTATCTATCAGGATGTTGGTTTCTATCACTCTCTGCCTTATGCTATGTGTGTGTCAGGGGATGGGGTATGCCTGCCCATGCTGGTACATGTGGAGACCAGAGGTGTACCTGACTTTGGGATATCTTTAGCTACATTTCCATCTCATTTTTTTGTTAGAAAGTCTCATTGGAGGCACTGACTTGGCTAGACTGGTTGGCCATCAAGCTCCAGGGATCTGACTATTCTCAACCACCCCCACCCCACCCCCATCTTAGGGTTACAGATGTGCACATCTAGAAATTTTATAGCTTTTTCTTAACTCAAGGTGCTCTGGAAAGAAAAAATGGAAATTCTTTACCCCAAAAGGTAATTTTTTGTTGTTGTTGTTGTTATTTTGAGACAGGGTTTCTCTGTAGCTTTGGAGCCTGTCCTGGATCTCACTTTGTAGACCAGGCTGGCCTCGAACTCACAGAGATCCGCCTGCCTCTGCCTCCCGAGTGCGTCCACCACCACCACCGCCCGGCTTTTTTTTTTCTTCTTCTTCTTCGAGACAGGGTTTCTCTGTGTAGCTTTGTGCCTTTTTCCTGGAACTCACTTGGTAGCCCAGGCTGGCCTCGAACTCACAGAAATCCGCCTGGCTCTGCCTCCCGAGTGCTGGGATTAAAGGCATGTGCCACCACTGCCTGGCTCCCAAAAGGTAATTTAAATGGTAAAAACTAGAACTGAGTGTGTTCATGCCTGTAACTAGCACTCAGGACACTGAGGCAGGATTGCCAGCCTGGGCTACAGAGATGAGACCCTGTTTTCACAAACACTAAGTCCCTTAAGACAAAAAAATCCTTATTTCAAAACTTTGTTAAGCATTCTGTCGTAACAGAAGCACTGTACCATCTCTTCTTCTCTTGTGGAAGATGACACTTTAAGGTAATTCTCAGTCCTCTTAGTAGTTCATTGATGTACTGTGTTTCTTTTTTGGGAATTAAGTTCATCCTAAATCTATGTGGACAGAAATACTAAGACCAGAATAGGACTCTGTTGCTTTGCCAGAGGGTCTGTTCAGTTGGGAGAGATAAATACTTTGGTTTTAATATCATACACAGAATCACCACATGCTATGGACATGTCTATTGTCTTAGAAGACGAAAAGCCGGTGAGTGTTAATGAAGTACCTGACTATCATGAAGATATTCACAAATACCTTAGGGAAATGGAGGTAAGGCTCTTCATTAAAAATGACTAAATAAAATTGAAAGGATAATGTTGACATCTAATTACTAGTGAGTTACTCTAATGTTAAACTTGTGTTTATAGTGTATATTAATAGCATCTTTGTGAATGGTAAAGTAACCTAATTATAGTTTTAACAATACTGAGTTTTTCTTCAGGTTAAGTGTAAACCTAAAGTGGGTTATATGAAGAAGCAGCCAGACATCACTAACAGTATGCGGGCCATCCTTGTGGACTGGCTGGTTGAAGTGGGAGAAGAATATAAATTACAGAATGAGACCTTGCATTTGGCTGTGAACTACATTGATCGGTTCCTCTCTTCCATGTCTGTGCTAAGAGGGAAGCTTCAGCTTGTGGGCACTGCTGCTATGCTGCTAGCTTCGTAAGTACAGCTTGTTTAATTCAAAGTCATCATCCAATACCACCACCCCCATTTATACTTTTTGGGTGTTTTGCCTGCGTGGATATCTGTGTAGCAAATGTGTACAATGCCTGCTGAGGCCAGAAGAGGGCACTGGATCTCAAGACTGGTGTTATAGACAATTTTATGAGTCATCATGCTGGTGCTGGGAATTGAACCTGGGTCTCAGCCAGTGCTCTAACCATTGAGGCATCTCTCCAACCCCCACTTACTATTTTATAATGAAGGGAATAAATTAAGATTTCCAACTCTTAACATCTTAACACTGGCAGTTTTAGGGACAACTGGGGTAGGGGGCACCTCTGGGAGTAGAGGATGAAATTTGTTTTCTAGTCTAGAACATAAAACTTTCTAGATTTGGATTTCATGTGCCTTGCATGGGCATAGACCATCCACATTTTAGACTAGATCACAGAGTTTAAAAGTTTAAAGGAAAAAAAAACTGTTTCACAATAAAGTAGTTACTGGAGTATAAGTATATCTTCCCTCCATCAGGATATAGAAATGACATTTAAAAGTAAAACATTGCCAGGTGGTGGTGGCGTACACCTTTATTCCTAGCACTTGGGAGGCAGAGTCAGGCGGATCTCTGAGTTCGAGGCCAGCCTGGTCTACAGAGCGACATCCAGGACAGGCACCAAAACTACAGAGAAACCCTATTTTGTTGGTGGGAAAAAAAAAAGTAAAGTAAAACGTTATTTTCCCAAAACTTTAGATTATCTAAGTTTTTAGCTACTCTGTCCTTGTTCCCCATCTTGGAAAGCTTACAAATCATCATTTCCTCTGACTACATAGGAGGCATACCAGAAGCCCCTCACTGATTGGCTGTTGATCATCGCAACTAGAGATGGTGGTCAACTGTTAGTGGGGATGTGGTTGATGGAAGTGAGTCTTGAGTCTATACAGCCCAAACATTTAGATTAAGACAAAGCCTGCTTTTGAGAAAACTCAACTTAAAATTTCTTTTGTAGAAAGTTCGAAGAAATATACCCCCCAGAAGTAGCAGAGTTTGTGTATATAACAGACGATACCTATTCCAAGAAGCAGGTTCTGAGAATGGAGCACCTAGTATTGAAAGTCCTTGCTTTTGACTTAGCTGCACCAACAATAAATCAGTTTCTTACCCAATACTTCCTGCACCAGCAGCCTGCAAACTGCAAAGTTGAAAGCTTAGCAATGGTGAGTTCATTTTATGGGCTTTTTTTTTAGGTTGTAATTAGCCCTGGTTTTATTGTATAGCATTGCTTAAGAGATTGTTTTCAGACAGTTAGTGTTCCAGTACACAGAAAAACCTATAGCTAGCAAAAGATTAATACACAGTTGTCCTCTATCTGTGGGTTTGGTGCTTATGAAATCAGCCAACAGGCATTAAAGGTAACTGCCTATGTACTGGATAAGTATAGCTCTACACACAGTGTACCTATATACGTACTGATTATTTATTAGGTATTATAAGTAATTTAGCGATATTCTGGGTATATAACACTAGTTTGTGTGAAAATGGTGAGTCTTTTTTATGTGTAAGGTACTTAACTATTGGTGTCTATGGGAAGGGGCTCAGAGGTCCAGGAGAGAATTTCCCAATGGATACCCAGAAGTGACCTTGTCAGAAAAACACCGGTGGTTTAAAGAGAACATCCTGGTAGATGTTTTAAGTTAAGGGGCAGAAATGTAAGCTGAGGATGGAGCAAAACATTGGAATAATTTCCCCAGGACGGACACAGGACTAGTGAGCATCAAAGACAGGAAAAATGGGTCAGGATGCAAGGATTCAAAGTTTGAATCTTACAGCTATAGTGATTATAGTTAATTCTTTTTTTTATTCCAGTTTTTGGGAGAATTGAGTTTGATAGATGCTGACCCATACCTAAAGTATTTGCCATCACTTATTGCTGGAGCTGCCTTTCACTTAGCACTCTATACAGTCACAGGACAAAGCTGGGTACGTATAACAGTTGCCTTCACAAGTATTAATGTAGCATGAATCTTAAAAGTTTTTGGTTTTTTTTTGGTTTTTCGAGACAGGGTTTCTCTGTGTAGCTTTGCACTTTCCTGGAACTCACTCTGTAGCCCAGGTCGGCCTTGAACTCACAGAGATCCGCCTGGCTCTGCCTCCCGAGTGCTGGGATTAAATGCGTGCACCACCACCACCACCCCTGGTAAAAGTTCTTATTAATAAAATCAAACTTGAGCCAGGTATTGGGGTGAACGCTGGAAGATCAGAGAGACAGAATAGGCCACAGCCACCTCACCTTGCCTCGCCAGTTCCTCAGCTGATCCTGTTTCCTCAGACTGGAAGCCTCTGAGTCCTCATCCAGAATGAATCTCAGCTGAACTGCTGCTTGAAAGCCAGAAAGCTTAACCAGCCAAATGCTTCTAGTTTCTGGTCTTCACGCCTTATATATCTTTTTGTTTTTGCCATCACTCCCTGGGATTAAAGGTTCACTTCTTGGGATTAAAGGCGTGTGTCACCATGCCTGCCTGTTTCCAATGTGGCCTTGAACTCACAGAGATCCAGAGGGATTTCTACCTCTGGAATACTAGGATTAAAGGTGTGAGTGCCACTATTTTCTAGCCTTGGTATCTAGTGGCTGTTCTGTCTCTGATCCCAGATTAGTTTATTAGGGTGCACAATATTTTGGGGAACACAATACCACCACATATTAATGTTGCTTTGGGTTGGGCAGAAAGCTTAGCTGGAAGCTTGCATTTGAAAGCTCTGCTTCAAGAATCTTGGATAATTGCCTGCTGCTAGCAGTGGTAGTAGTCCTACAGTCAAAATAAAAAGATGGAGTGAGCTTAAACATATTAAAAGATTAGTGCCAACATTACGATCAACTATGAGTGTATTGGTCAGTGCCCTGTGCTGTTACTAAAAACTCAATGGTTGTCTTTTTTTCTATAGCCTGAGTCATTGGTACAAAAGACTGGATATACCCTGGAAAGTCTTAAGCCTTGTCTCATGGACCTTCACCAGACCTACCTCAGAGCACCACAGCATGCCCAACAGTCAATAAGGGAAAAGTACAAACATTCAAAGTAAGAATCAGATTCTTTATTCCCTGAAGGAAGGGTACAGTAGTCTGCCACAGCTACCTCAGTAAGATAGTAAGTCATATATTAGGAAGATGCTGTACATGGTATTTTCCCCTTTGCGTCTGGTAGGGGATGAGTAAGGGGATGGGTACACATGTTCTGAATATCAAATGATTCTCAACTCATCAGTCTAATCAAATAGAAATAGCATTTCTCTAGTCTGGGAGTACATAAATTGTTCTGTGATCTCCCCAATGAATGTTTACTAAAAGTTTTTTTTTTCTTCTACTCAACAGATATCATGGTGTTTCTCTTCTCAACCCACCAGAGACACTAAATGTGTAAGAATGAAAGACTACCTTTGTTTAAAATGGGAGTCACTCGGAGTTCACACTGTACAGTTTTTATCTTGAGTTTTAATTTTACAATCATTTGAGAATGTAGATGGTATAGCCACAGACAAATTATGGTATCCATTGCTTTTTAAATGGTTTTAATTTGTATATCTTTTGTACATTGTCTATCTTAGATATTTGGCTAATTTTAATTGGTTTTGTTAACATTGGTGCTGCCAACTGTCAGGATAAGAATAAATTGATTTGGAAATCTTTGCAAGTCAAAGTTAATTTGAGATAAAGAAAAAAAGACTGATAATGTCACTTGGAAAAGCTAACTTGGTTTGTTATTATTTAGTAAGGGTGGAAAAGCTTTCTAAAACTGAAACATTTCAGGGAAACGGACCTTCCAATTCTGACATTTGCTGCCTTGGTCATAAAATAGGAAAACTAGACTCTTCTGTGTAGTAGAGATCCCCAGACTCATTCAGCTCTGCATAAGTTACAGTAGTTTACTAAAATATTTTATTTATCAACTTTTACAGATAACATGGGTTAGAAGATTTTGTGCAACAGAAAAGTTGTGCAGAAAGTTTATTCAAAGCATAATGGTAAAGACAAAACAATTTATCAAAGTTCAGCTCTTATAATGGATTTTCAAATAAAAATACCCAGGGCTGTTACAGCACTGAATAAATATCCTTTTAGCAGTATATACATATAAAAATACCATTTTAGCTTTAATTAGCAGTTCTCTTCTTCCTCCTCCTTTTCCCTTGACTTTTACTTGGTGCCTTTTCTCTTGCACTGGTGGTCTGAGCTCTGTGAATAAAGTAATGACAGCTCACTGTATGCCCGCTGAATCCTGGACCAACCGGATCACTGGAACTCTAAAGGCATCTTGTTTTACAGAACTAGGTTCTGTTTTTTATGTATATTTGAAAGAAACAGAAATCTGTTACCTGATTTTCTTTGGATTCTTATCTGGTTCCAAAATGATCATTTCTTCTTCTTCACTATCTGACAACACTATAGGGGCACCTTTAAGAAAACACCAAAAAAGTAGAAGTAACTACTTATCCACATCAGACGTAGGTCCTAAATGCTCGCTCCCATTTCCATACACAGACAGCTCAAGCTCTGCTGCCTGGAGGCATATATACATGCTCTTTCCAAATCTTACCCTATTTCAAGTAGCTCCTTGCAGTTCTCAAAAAAAAAAATTTGTAAAAATACTATTTTCTGTAGGCTTTTTTTTTTTAAAGAGGACTTATGTAGGCCAAGATGGTCTGGTTTATTACTACCAGGGCTGACCATGAAAAATGTAGAAAACTGTTTTGTTTGCCCATTTTTCTCTTTAATATTAATTATATATATATATCTGTAAATAAAGCATGCAAATCAATCCCTTGCCCATTTGGCTGGCTGTGTATTCTTGTCTCAGCATTCTTTGTTCACATGCTTTAGGAAAGCTCTACCTTCTCTATCATCCTAGTTATCTTAGCTATCTGTAAACCATACTAAACCTTAGACAGATATACATATGTAACAGTGAGGTGGTTAAACCAACTGGATACAATGAATGGTAAGGGATTCTATTCAGCATTTAATAGACCCAATTATTTTAAAACTCTCCCATTTACCTAATTAAACCAACAATTCTCTTCTATGAAGATAGGGAGAATGTGCATCAGTAGACTCACCAGCCAGCCCCTTGCTGTCGACTACAGAGTGCATCTGCTCTAGTAAATTGTCTGAGTTCAGTTCCCAGCACCCACATACCTCCTGGAACTCCAACATATGCATACCTAGGCACATATATGCACACATACACTAAATGGAAGAATGATAATGTTTCTTTATATGGCTTTTAGAACACAGTAAAACCTTTCTAGGGGCTTCTATTCTAATGACAGTCACTGCCACTATTGTGGTCAATTAACTCACATTTAAAATTCAGTTTCTCAGACAAGCCACATTTCAAATGTTCAATAGGTAAACAACAGTGGCTGCTATCCTGGACAATGCACATAAAGAACATTTCTTATTTTGTCCTTTTTTCTTTCTTTTTTTTTCTGGAGCTGAGGACCAAACCCAGGGTATTGCGCTTGCTAGGCAAGCAAGTGCTCTACCACTGAGCTAAATCCCCAACCCCAAGAACATTTCTACTGAAAATTCTACTGTGTCATAGTGTAAGTACACATGTGTGCTGGTCTTCACAGACCAGAAGACAGTGTTGGTTCCCTTGGAGCTGGAATACAGAGATGTGGACACTGGGATCCAAACTCTTGTCAGTCTTATTGAGCATTAAGTATCTTCATAGCTGAGCCACCTACCTCTCTGACCCACATAATGAGCTTTTTTTTGTTTGAGTTAAACAATGCCACTCACAGAGATGAAACCTTTAGGAAAAACCTTCAAATGCCCATGAACAGATTTTTGTTTGTTTGAGACAGGATCTCTATTTAGTTCTTGCTGTCCTCAAACTCCCTACATAGAAAGAGATCTTCCTGCCTGTGTCTCCCCAGTGCTAAGATTAAAGGTGTATGCCACCACACCTGGCCAGATGTTTAATTGTTTAAAAGTATTGCTTTCGAGGGGTTGGGGATTTAGCTCAGTGGTAGAGCGCTTAAGGCTCTGGGTTCGGTCCTCAGCTCCAGAAAAAAAAAATTCGCTATCATGTACATGCCAACACATACCACTAAATCTCAAAATATTTAGCCTTCCAAAACAGGAAATATCCCTATGTATGATCTACAATCTCTATAAAGATACCTCTTTACATATGTACAAGTTTATATATGTTTAATATCTATAGCTTATGTACAGTTTATATAGTTTATATCTATAGCTGTCTCTATAATATACATTAAAAGCCAAAAGCATCACCTACCTTGGCTTCCAGTATCAGGAACTCCTCCAGTGTCCATCTTTGTATCATCAAGAATGACAGATTCATCAATGCCCCCTTCCTCCTCCTCTTCCTTCTCAGAATCCTCTAGGTCACCCCAGGAGTTTCCTATTCCATCTCCAATCTGGGCAGTTCCAGGAGTCCACAGCACAGGTTCAGAAACACTGAACAAGTTAAGAAAACTGAATATCCCAAATTGCTATCTAATGAGCTATTTTCTTACAAGACGGCTGCATGTGTCCCACAAATTCTTAGGAATAAAAACTATAGTACGGATGGCTGAATAACATTATAATTGGACATCACTAATAATCAACCTGATAGTAATTTGGTAATGAATGACTTCAAGATTATGTAATACCATGTAAAGAACTTGGCCATGTTATCAGGATTGAAGTAGTTTCTCAAAGGGAAATGAATGCTGGAATTTTGTTTGTATTTTCCTACAGTACTGGAGTGGAACCCAGAGCCTTATTCATAGCTAGAAAAGTGCAGTACCAATGAGCTACATCCCCCAGCTCTAACGTGGTTCTTAAAATAGAAAAAATGTGTTTTTTAGAGATAGCTGAGAGAAGCTAGACGTCACTTAATATGGCATATTTTTCTCTTACAGTTTGAATTCCCCCAAAGAAAATTTCAATATGCACATTATAGCCTTAATACAACAAACAAAAAAAATGTATGCATCTTGTTACTCTAAAAACCACCCCAATATTAGATACACTTCTGGAGGAGGTTCGGCTTCAGCAATAATTTCTTCTGCTTTCTCCTCTATGTTGGAGGTGTCAACAGAGGCCTTCTCCATTTTAAATGCTGTGATCCTTTGGTTTGCTATCGACTCTGCAAAGCCAAACTTTCCACCTTCTTTCCTGTATGTGGGTTTGGGTTTGGGTTTTTGGAGATGACAGTAGGAAAAGAGAAAAAGATTACTATTTTGGCTTTGGTAGATAAGAAATAAACTTTCTTAACTTCACCACTTGTCCTTGTTAGCTTTAACTGTAAACTTGACACAGCCTAGAGTCAAGAGAAGGGAGGCCCTAATCAGACCACAAATTGATGAAAGAGGGCTCAGCTCTCTATGAGGGGTACCATTCCCTGGGCAGCTAGTCCTGTGCTGTATAAGAAAGGTAGCTGAGCCTGAGCCTGTGAGCCAGCAATTGGCATTCTGGTCTCGGCTGTACTTGATCAGCTCTGAGGGAGTTCCCCAGTAGAGATGATGCTACATGAACTAGCAAGGAGGCCTGCCTCCAGGTTCCTCATTGGCAACTGTGATCTGGAACTGTAAGCAAATAAATCCTTTCCTCCCCTAAGTTGCTTTTGGTCAGTGTTTTATCACAGCAATGGGAATCAAACTTGAATACTACCATAGTTATCAAGACAGATGTCACCATAATTACTGAAGCTCTGCTGCATATGTACTAGGTACTTGAAGTATATTCTCTAAGCCTCCACAGGACAAGAAAGTACACTGAAGTGCTGGCTATTTGTTGCTTAAGGTAACAGGAAGTAGAGCTATGAACCAGCCTGTTCTATTAATTTGAGTTATTAGATTCTTTTTTCATAAGAACATGTTCACTTCTAAGAAAACACTTCTGTGACTTTTTAGAATAAAATCTCAACTAAATACTAGTATATACAACTGAGATTAAGTAAAGACCAACTATGAAATTATACGGCTGCCCTTGTGTGATAAAAGCCCTTAGGAAACATGCATTTAAGGAGAATACACAGTTCTGAGAAGTTACACTTACCTAACTCTCTGGTCATTGTCCAAAGCTTTCTGTATTAGCTCTGTAATTTCTGCTACTTTCACACCAGCTATTTTACTGCATCTCAAAACCTGTTTGTAAATTTGAGCTGTTAGTTAAAGACAACGAACTAAATGGCTTTTCTAATGAAACCAAAACCATGACATGAATTTTCTACCTTTACACTTTAAGCATTTCTTTTCCAAATACGAGATTAAGGCACAGTAAATACAGTGCTTGCCTAGCATGTGCAAGGCCATGGGTTCGATCCTCAGCTCCACAAAAAAAAAAAAAAAAAAAAAAAAAAAAAAATCTGAAAATCACTTAAATTTTGAAGGTCTAGCACATTAAGGGAACAGACTTGAGCACTTTTTTTTGTTTGTTTTTTCGAGACAGGGTTTCTCTGTGTAGTTTTGGTGCCTGTCCTGGATCTCGCTTTGTAGCCCAGGATGGCCTCGAACTCACAGAGATCCACCTGGCTCTGCCTCCCGAGTGCTGGGATTAAAGGCATGTGCCACCACCGTCCCAGCATTGAGCACCTTCTTGCGCAACAGTTAAGACACCACAGAGACCACAGATAAAATGCTCAGGAATACAGACTTCCTTTCTGTGTCAGTAATCCACAGAAACAGAATCAACAGTGGTGCTGATGGCAATAATGGAACGTAACATTCCCTGAGCACTCTGTACCCCAGACACCTATAATCTGCCTATACATTCATCCTTCCATCCTTTCTACAGCACTAACAATAGAATCATCCCCTAATGTACAGACATCCAGAGATGAGTCATTTGCCCAAAGGCTATAAAGATCAGCTAAAATCTGAACTGAAACAGCTCCCTTGGACATAATGCTTATAATGCTACATGGCACCCTGTTTTCTAACAACCTCGTGAATCTGATATGTGGCTGGGTTTGAGTATCACCGCTGGCTGTATCCAAATTCCAAAACTTAGTTTTCTCTTAATGTCTGCATTTAATACTTTAAAAAGTAGTAATATGTGGTCTGAGCGGCTGTGGGACTGGCAGGTGAGAGAGATTTGTCCTGACTGTGGGCCAGGCAGGAAAACTCTAGCTACAAATGGTGTCCAACGTGGTGGCAAGAGTTTCCACCTAAAAACTGAAAAAAGATTCTAAAACGGAGCTAAAAACAGCTTCCTAATTGTCTCTCTCAAATGAGCGGCAGCTGCCAGTTTGAGCTACTGGCGGGTTCCTAGTGTGCACACTGGACCTGAAGTATGGTGGGAATGAGGCCTCTGCAAGTGGCACATTAAGCTATGTGGTGTATTTAGACTTTACTAGTACAAAACAAAAAAAAAAAGAGGGGCCGGGCGGTGGTGGCGCACGCCTTTAATCCCAGCACTCGGGAGGCAGAGCCAGGCGGATCTCTGTGAGTTCGAGGCCAGCCTGGGCTACCAAGTGAGTTCCAGGAAAGGCGCAAAGCTACACAGAGAAACCCTGTCTCGAAAAACCAAAAAAAAAAAAAAAAAAAAAAAAAAAAGGTTTCTGGGCTACATGCTGCTTGGATAAAAACATAGACCCACGATAGTTCCCAGAGCTGGCGGTAAACCACCGCCATATTGGGAAGCTGAGGTGGGCGGAGCCAGCAGCCACAGCTGCTGCAGTTTAAAACAATAGATTCACAATAAAACAGATTCAGATATAATAGTTTACAATGTGTGTAAAATATACGTAGGCTTAAAAGAGACAAAATGGTGATATATACAGTTATATAAACAAATACATAGTTTTAAAAAATAAAGTCTTTAAAGAGATAGTAAAACTAATATAAAAAATAAGCCACATAAAGATAGATATTACACAGAGAATCTGGATTGTGTTGTCTTTGGGATTTTTAACTACAAAAAAACATTTGATTGTAAAAGCTGTTTTGTTATGCCAAAATGTATATTTTAAAGATACCTTGACTTCAAAATTTAGATATAAAGATATGTTGCTTTGGAAAGGAGACTCTGCTTTTCTTCCCACAGAAAGCCAAAAGCTATAGATTTGTTCCAGATTAAGATACATCAGGTTTGACCAGCCAAGACCCCCTGAAAGGTCTCCGATGACACCATGGTCCAGATGATCCAACATCCAGAATGGTTTGAAGACAACTGGCTCAGACAATACAGCCTCATGGACTATTCCATAATCCTAAAATTTTCTTTGTGTCCCCATAAGATACAGCGCCCCCCTCCAGCAGGAAGTAGTAAGAGAAGCTACGCCCAAATTCCCAAATTATATGTAATTTTATTTTGTTAAGGTTAAAACCTTCCTTTTAAAAAAAAGGGGGGGGGGAGTGCTGTGGGGTGTTCTGTATGGCAAATGTGTTGCTCTGATTGGTTGGTAAATAAATCACTGATTGGCCCGTGGCCAGACAGGAAGTACAGGCAGGACAAGGAGGAGAATAAAGCTGGGAAGTGAAAGACTAAGTCAGAGAGACACTTGCAGCTGCCACGATGACAAACAGCATGTGAAGATGCCGGTAAGCCACAAGCCATGTGGCAAGGTATAGATTAATGGAAATGGATTAATTTAAGCTGTAAGAACAGTTAGCAAGAAGCCTGCCATGGCCATACAGTTCGTAAGCAATATAAGTCTCTGTGTTTACTTGGTTGGGTCTGAGCTGCTGTGGGACTGGCAGGTGAGAGAGATTTGTCCTGACTGTGGGCCAGGCAGGAAAACTCTAGCTACAAATATGAGTCTTTCTTCACTGAAAGAACTAAGGTGTTCCTCCAGTCAGATCCTAGAAGGAAGGACAAATCTGGGGAGGGCAAGGATAGGAAGGATAACTCACGGCCACCTGTTAGAATGTAATGTCTGGACTAAAACCAGATTCTAACATAATTAGACTTACTTATCAAAAGTACCCTGCAGCTTTTGGTTAAAAGATAACTAAGCTATGAGGTTCAATTAAGGATGCATGCCTTTAATCCCAGCACTCAGGAGGCAGAGGCAGGCAGATTTCTGTGAGTTTGAGGCCAGCCTGGTCTACAGAGTGATTATCCAGGACAGTCAGAGATATTACACAGAGAAACCCTGTCTCAAAAAACAGAAAAAAAAAAAAAAGATAATTTTAAGACAAATGAAGTAACAATAAAACTTCTGAAAAGAGACCTCTTACAGGAAACTAGTCAAGGTACCAACCTGGTCTTTGAGCAGCATTATCCCACCACTAGACTGAATAGTACAAATTTCTCGATGCTTATTCATGGCGATCACCAGCAAGCCATCCATTACTCGTTCTTCTCGCTCATTGGGGTCCACCAATAAATATGTTCTGAAACAAATGTTAAATGGTCCTGAAACATATCTGAAGCTGAGTGCTGTTTCTAGAATGGGTTTTTTAAAGTTATCGTCCAAAGTCAACTCTGAAGGAGCTGAGTCACTTTAACTCAGCAATTTCAGTTACATGGAATGTATGTTTCTCTGGCCATTAAAATGAAACCACACTAAGTCAGACTGAAATTTAAATAACATATGACCCAATACTTATACCATCTCTTTGATAAAATGACTTCTGGCTCATTAATAAAGACTTAGATAACATTAATTTGGTTCATTTTCAAGTGGCACTGAGGCCCTGAACTCTAAGTTCTAGAGCCTGTAGATGGCACAGAAAGGGGCTGCCTGTTTCTGCAGTGCTGGCAGACACACGGGCACTGGGCTACTCCAACTGCGGATATAAAATACTCAGTGCAAATAGATGAATGCAAAATCTTGAATAATTTTTAAAATACTGGTATATAGTAGAATGAAAATATTTTACGCCGGGTGGTGGTGGCACACGCCTTTAATCCCAGCACTCGGGAGGCAGAGCCAGGCAGATCTCTGTGAGTTCGAGGCCAGCCTGGTCTACAGAGCAAGCTCCAGGACAGGCACCAAAACTACACAGAGAAACCCTGTCTTGAAAAAAAAATTACATCTATAAGGTTAAAAGAAATGTAAAAAATTTTTTTTGGTTTTTCAAGACAGGGTTTCTCGGAAGTTCTGTGCCTTTCCTGGAACTCACTCTGTAGCCCAGGCTGGCCTTGAACTCAGAAATCTGCCTGCCTCTGCCTCCCCAGTACTGGGGTGTGCACCACTACCACCTGGATGAAATATAAAAATTCTTTAACTTGTTTTTATTTTGTTTTCAGAAAGGACCCCATTATGTTTCTGAGTTTTGCCTAGAGTTTGCTATGGAGCCCAGACTGGCCTGAAAGCCACTGAAGTCTTCCCCAATTTCTGGTTTCCATACTTGATATGTTTCTCTCACCTTTCAATGTGACTATTGGAAAATTTTAAGTTACTTTTATGGCATATACCTTTTATTTTACTAGATAATGCTGGTCCACTTTCCTAATATAGAATTAGCTACAATGACTAAAAGTTGAAATCTTTATCTAGTTCTTATGCACGAAAGAAGTTTCCTGAAAATCTAGGACTCAAGCTTTACTTATGCACATTATGTGGATATATGACCCCCCATTTTATACTAAGATTAACAAGGAGTTGTGAAGAAAAGGCCAGACAGCTGAAGGAAACAAGTTTTCTATTTGCAAATCACTTTCCCTCGCAATGTGTTTCTAGAACTACCCCCTCTACTCTGCTTCACAGTACCTGCGTTTCATTGGTCCACAGGAACTCTTCCCCTTTCTCAAATGAGAGCTCACATCTCACATGTCATTCCCAAGGCATTTGTCTAGCCCAAGTTAAGGATCGCATTGAATTCTTATTCTGTAAGTATGCTATGAGCAGAAAAGTGATGGGAAGTGTATTTTTTTTTTTAAGATTTATTTATTTATCATAATACAGTATTCTGCCTGCATGTATGCCTGCAGGCCAGAAGAGGGCACCAGATCTCATTATAGATGGTTGTGAGCCACCATGTGGGTGCTGGGAATTGAACTCAGGACCTCTGGAAGAACAGCCAGTGCTCTTAACCTCTGAGCCATCTCTCCAGCCCTAGATGCTCTACTATTAAGGTCAGTGTGTCTGTGGTCATATCAGAACAGAGCAACAGAGGTCCTAGCTTGGGGCCGCAGCTTGGCAGCTCAGCTGGTAGTGTTACACAGCATGCACAACGCCTGGAATTCAGTCCCCAGCACCACATAGGCCAGGCACGGCAGTAGATGCCTGGAATCCCAGCACATGGGAAGTGGAGGCTGGAGGATCAGAAGTTCAACGTCAACTCAGCTGTACAGAGAGCTCAAAACCAGCGTGAGATATGAGACCCTGTTTAGATAAACAGGATCCAATTCCTAGATATACTTACATCTTCAGCCCATGACAAGGCGACACTTACCCTTGCTGGAAGAAAGCAAAACTGACACAGATGGGCATGTGGTGGATGCTCAAGGGCACAGGGTCGCGCTCTTCTGGAGTATACTGTCAGAAGACAAGGCCAAATTCTTACAGTCAGCAAATGAGAAATACAAAACTCACTTTGCAATCAAACACTAAGAAGTTGTTCATTGTCAGTAGCTAAGTAATGTCTTTGACAACTATGTTCCTATTTTATGATGATAAAACATCCCTCTATGTCTAATCTTCTATCCCAGATGCCTTTTTTTAGTAAGGTATATGTCCTCCGCTAACAGGAGCCCTGGCACTTCTCAGAATAAGGGCTTTACCTCCATGCAAAACTAATCACATTCTCTTTTTTTAAATTTCCTTATACACTCCTTCCTCTGTAGGAGCACTGTTCTGGCCTCCAAGTTTTCAGATTCTGCTCTGGCAAAGTGCCTCAAAATAGCATTATGAAAACTTGGGCACTGGATGGTTCCCTTTGCAACTCAGGGCTCAAACAGTACACTGCCATTATTCTAGCATGTGATATATATGAATCAAAATTGACCTACCTGGCAAAAAGAGGAGGACAGCACAGACCACTGGTTCTCACAATGATCCCTGGACCAGCACTGGGATTGTCTGAGCACTGAGTTAGAGGTCTAAGTTCTTAGGTCCTACTCTACCCTCCTGTATAAGCAGGGCCTAGCAGTACATTGTTAACAAGCGCGCTCCAGGCATTTTCGATGAACTTGTATCATCTACTTGGCTTAGGGAACAAAAGGCCTGAAGAAAACATATAAATCTGATGATCTCAGTTCTTTTCAGGTACTGCCAGCCTCTCAAGAGTAAGCATTTCACGCTGACCCTACACAGAAACCAACCCATTTCCTCTAATATTCAATCCAAAGAAAGGGTCACAGAGTTCTATTTCAGAAAACCAAGCTGGGTTATGGTATTACTGACAGACACTTCTGTAAGGGAACTGGAAATTTCTAGGGCAATTTTGAACACCTGCAGTTTTTGTCTTATGAACAAATACTAGAATAAAGCTGAATACCATCTGCCACATGCCTCCACTAATAACTACCTGTCTGCACATCTAGGGCACCCATTCGTTCATAGGACCAGTTCCATTCCGAACCCTGGAAGCTTACCAGCGTTACTTCCTCTCCTTGGACAGAGACATCGGGTCTTCGGAAGTGACACAAGGCTACGATTGCAGCTATGCTGGCAGCATCAATAATATTTCCATCATGATTTAATAAGTGGAGGTCTACACGTATCTGCCAAACCTGAAAGTGAATTTAAGATAAAAATAAATCCTAACACGACCAGTGGCCACTGGAAAAGTAACACTGCACACATTTTTTTTTTTAAAATTAAAGCATGCAGTTAATCCTTCCAGTTTATCCAGTAGAAATGCAGTTAATTTTAAGAAAAACACTTGAAATTCTAATAGTAAACTTTTCTATGTGAATCATTTGAGAACATGACAATATGTAAATAAATGGAACCATTCCAACATTTAAAACCTAATTATGCTTTTTTTTAATGTTCATTTTTATTTTACATGTGTGCACATTTGCTTGCATGTATATATGTGCCACACTAATGCCTGGTGTCCCCAAAGACCCTAAGTGTTAGATCCTCTGGAACTAGAGTTGCAGGTAGTTGTGAACTGACATGTAAGTGCTGGGAACTGAAGCCAGATCCTGAAAGAGCAACCAGTGCTCTTAACCACTGAACCATCTTTCCAGTCTCCCTAATGTTTTTTGTCTGAACAACAGTATCCATTGTTATGAATCTGGAGCATAATTCCCACCTTTTCACCAGCAACAACACAGAGAGATTCAGTGTCTATACACTTTGAATTTCTTAGACACCTTTCCAAGAGTCGATTTAGCTTCACCAAGAGATCTGACTGCCTATGGAAACAAGAATGAACTAATGTCATGAACTACAACTCTGGGCATTAAAACCACAGTTTACTGTTGTTAAATTCTTCTATGGCTAAAGGAGCTTAAGAAAGAGCAAAATACCTGCCAGGTTCAAAAGCTGGAGCAGCCATCTGAGAAAGTTCAAGGTTAAAAAACAGAATACCTTCTGTTGCCCTATTGAGTTTTGGAGAAACAAGTTCACAGGAAACCTGCCCAAGAACTCTGCAAAAATAAAGGTACAAAGCAGTCAACTAAACATACTTCCCTTTCCATTAAAAAAATGAAATGAAAAACATAAAACAATCAATTCTAAATAACAACACAATGTGACTTGAGAAGCAGAAATTACATATAGAATGTAGTAGACTGGGGCCAGCAAAGCTGCCTCCACACACAATCGTGCACATACAGAATAATAATGTTTAAATGTAAGATGCCGTGCAGAAACACACACACAAACACACACACACACACACACACACACACGTATGTATACCTAAAAAGGATGGTATAAAGGAAATCTCTTACTTCTTACATCACTCAAGAATAAAAGAGAAACTGGGACTTATTGATGACAAGATCTACACTCCTCACATAAAAATATGAGAGACATACAGGTAACAAATTCTGTGTGATCGATGTCAGCTGCGTACATGATTTGTAAAGATCACAAGGCAGTACGATTTATAGCAGAAAGCACTCGTGGTTAAAAGTTAAAGTGTGACCAGAAAACGAAAAAGGCTTGCATTAAAGAAAGATATTTCTCATCAGATAAAAGAAAGCACTGATTGGATTTTTGAGCTGCTCGGTGAACAACTGAGTCAGTAATTTTCATACCTCCTGTGGCTTTATCTAATTGAATCCTGTTACCTTGTTTTCCCAAGTTCTACAATACAGCATCCATAATCTGTTCCGAATGAGATCCTGATGTTCCTGTAATCATAGGTTTGTCTGCCATCCAGCCGCTGTAAGCAAACAATTATTCCTTTAACATGTTTATGAGTAGCAACTTCGTCTGTCTGGTCCTGGTCCCCAACACCCCTGGCACTGACAAATGCTAGTGGCTTGCGGCTCAAAGGAATTGGCCAGGATAAAACATTGACCTGGGGCTGGGGAAATGGGCAGAGTTCACACTGGGAACCAGTCCACACCACCACCACACCACAGACCAAAATGACAATGAATCCACGGGCCACCGGAGTCCACCCCGCGGGCAACCCGAGTCTACGCCCAAAGCCACCGAGGCCTCGCACCTTCTTCTCCTCGATGGCCCGGAGAAGGAAGCGGCGCTCGCAGTTGGAGAGCGGCGTTTCCTTCATAGTGTCGGGACACACAGAAGAAAATCCGCGCCGAGAAAACTCCGCAAGGTAGCTTCTTCCCGGCGTGGAAAATTGACGTCATCCAGGCGCGCGGGTTCCGAGCGCGGTGTGGGAGGAGCTAGAGATCTGGGACGGCTGCTGCAGGGAGGGGCTGTGCAGTTTATCTTCCAGAAGATCGTGGCTGGACCCGAGGGGCTTTGCAGAGGAGATGAGCGTCTGCAGCACAGCCCTGTTTTTTTTGTGGTTTTGTTTTGTTTTGTTTTTTAAAGACAGAATGTCATTGCGTGTCTCTGGCTGTCCTGGAACTCAACAGCGATCCACCTATCCCTACAACTCTTGCTTGCGGGATTGGGGTTGGGGTTGGGGGTAAGAAGCAGGGATTTTTCTAGCTCTTGACTCTGGCCTTCTACCAGCTTCCAGACTGACCTAGGTTGTGGGATTTCTCGGCACTTCACAGTAGAGGCAATCTCCAGAGGATGCTAACTTCTGTCAGAGAAAGCCGGAAGGGTGATGTGGGCGGGCAGGTGGAGAATCCTCGTAAGCGCTTGGTGATGGTGAGGACCAACCAAGCTATGGTTTTGGGGAGGATGTAGCAGGCTGAAGATAGTTCACTTGAGACCAGGGGACAGGAAAAGAAGTGAAGCGACGCTTTCAGTCCCGGTGCACTGAAACCTCGTTTGTCGTTTTAAGTCGGCAAGGCTTATTTTTTACAGACGCAAACGTGTTCCCCATCTGCTGGCCAGTGTCCTGGTCTACCCACATCAAGAGATGGTATTTGGCTGGAGAGATGGTTCAGCGGTTAAGAGTACTGGCTGCTCTTCCAGGGGGCCCCGGTTCAATCCCCAGCATCCACATGGCAGTTCACAACTGTCTGTAATTCCAAGTCCAGTGGATCTGAATCCCTCACAAAGACATGCAAGTCAAACACCAATGCATACAAGTTTTTTTTAATTAAAAAAAAAAAAGAGAAAGATGGTATTTGGCAGCTGGCAAAAGTGAGGCGGCAGTAGGTGGCCTTCTAGTGCTCGTGTCCCCTGTTCCTACCTTTTTTTTTTTTTTTTTTCAAGTGACAGTCTCACTATATATCACTGGTTGGTCTGGAACTAACAGAATCCACCTATCCCTACAAGTCGTAACAACTCTTGCATGGGCCTGGGAAGCAGGGATTTCCCCAGCTCTTGGCTGGCTAGCATTCCTGGTTGATCTTGTTACTGGGATTCAGTGACACAGTTCTTGGCTCACGTCGGAGTCCTGGCCCCAAAGACTTGACAGCTCTGATGCTTTCCAGTTACCAGGCCTGCAGTTGCTGGTCTTGCTCTCTGTTCTCTCTGGCCGGCCTTGTCCAGTGCAGCCTTTCTTCCAGTCCAGGCTGCTTTTGAACTGCCTAGCTGCTGCTTTGCCAGGGGTTGGGCTGCCGGCTGCCTTGCCACTGTCTCAGCTCGGCTGCCAGATCGCTCAGCTGCGTCTGCCATCACCACCGCTCTGCTGTCCTAGCTGCTTTTCATGTTGGCCCTCAGGTCACAGAAGAGAAAGACAGGAAAAGATCACTTGAAAGAAAGCTCTTATTGGATCAGATGCTTCAAAACCAGAGGAGACAGCACAGGTTAGTCTTTCAGGCAACTCACTAAGTGATCCTGAGCCTGTATCTTTTACTGTATCTGGACTTTTGTTTCCTCAGAAACATAATGGTTTAACTGTGGAAAACAAAGAATTTAATGTTTTTCTATCACCATTCAGCAACATATACTGGATCGATATATCTTTGGATAATATTGTGTTAAAATTTTTGGTGTAGGGACTGGAAAAATGGCTTAGAGTTAAAAGTACTTGGTCTTTCACAGGATCTGAGTTATCAAATCCAGCACCCACATGGAGCACTGTACAACCATCTATAGCTTCAGCACCTGCAGATCTGAACACTCTTCTGGTCTCCAAGGATACTGTGTACAGCACACATGCATCAACACACAGATAAATGCATATATACCCAAGTACCTCCATTTTATTAGTATGCAAAATTCCTTTTATCCTTTTTATTTAAATAAGTTTCCTTATAATTTGTTGTATATTTTACTTGTATGTGTAGTTTACATACCTACATACTGGGGGTTATGTAAAACTTTCTCAGGTGAAAAGGATGTAAGAGTGGAAAAAGTTTAAGATGCCCTAATACAGAAAATCTGGTCCAAACTATTCCTAACCATCATGGCTGAGTCCAGGAGACTGGCAGCCAGCTGCAGTCAGTGTGTAATGTCCTCAGAGTGTCAGTGGAATAGTCAAGAAGGCTGGTACTGTTTGTAGAGATACAGCTGACTGACTGACAGTTCTTTTGTTGGGACAGCAGAGAGAGTCCAACAGTTGCTGAATAGGGAGTCATATTGCCCAGACCCTCTGTCTTTGTTTATTTACTAAAGAATTAACATCAAAAGGAACTCTTACTATGAGAACACCAATAACACTAATAGTGATTTTCAGAGCTCTGAAATGCTTAAGAGCATTCAACACCCGTCTGTGCCCTAGGGGGAAGCAGGCCACCTCATCTATCTCACGGAAACTTTAGTAATGGTGGAAGGCTTAATGCTCGGCTTTTGGGGAGTTGAAATATGAAATACTTAAACACAGGAACTCTGAATTGTCTGGGCTCAAATCAGCCACTGCCCTTGACTGTTTCTGTGATTCTGGGCAAGTTACTTAGAATATATGCTTTGTAGTAGGCTGTGATCTATGAGAAATAAAGATGAGTCGGTATGTGTAGAAAGTGCGGTGAAGAGGAAACACCAAGGAAAAGCTTGCATGTTACTGTTTCCTTTTCCTTTAGAAGTTGCAGCTGGCGCACGCCTTTAATCCCAGCACTCGGGAAGCAGAGGCAAGCAGATCTCTGTGAGTTTGAGGCCTGGTCTATAGAATGACAGCCAGGGCTACACAGAGAAACCCTGTCTTGAAAAACGGATGTGGAGAGAAAGTTGTAAGCTGTGACTCCATTGATCCAAGTAGGTTTCTTTTCCCACCTTTTTTTTCTGTCAGTGATACATTTTTGTCTTCATTTGCAAAACTTCTGGAATGTATGTGCTTACTAAATATTTGAGTTTTTATTGTGTCTTAAGAATGATCACAACAGGATTTGGTGGCACAAGGCTTTACTCCCAGGACTGGGAAGGCAGAGACTAGTGAATCTTCATGAGTTCAAGACCAGCCTAGTCTATGTATTCCAGGCCAGTGAACACTGTGAGACCCTGTCCTAAAAAGAAGAAGGAGGAGAAGAAAAAAAAACTGTTCTAGAATAGGGAGTGGAAAAAATCTCTCAGTTCAGAGAATTTAGAGTCTCTGCAATCAGCAATAAAACCCAAAGCAAATGAATCATTTTGTCTACTGACTAGTGCTATCTGAGCACAGGACTGTTTAGTAGAATTCTAGAAAATGGTGATGTTAAAGGTGTTTCAAACAGAAAGAATAATATGCAAAGACCATGGTAAAATGGGCTTATATGACCAGCAGACAGGAATTGTGTTCACACACTTAGTTCATTAGCTTTCAAGATAGCCAGCAGACTACAGGACACAGGACACTCAAGCGAGCTCTTATTCATGTTTGTAGAAAAGTTTCATACATTTTTGATGTCTTAGAGTTTCTATTGCTGTGAAGAGAGACCATGACCACAGCAACTCTTATAAATGAAACATTTCATTGTGTGGCTTACAGTTTCAGAGGTTCAGTTCATTATTATCATGGCAGGACATGGTACTGGAGAAGGAGCTGAGAGTGGAGAAGGAGCTACAACATGATCCTGAAAGCAACAGAAAGTGATCTGTCTCACAGGGTGTAGCTTGAGCCTAGGAGATCTCAAAGTCCACCCCTACAGTGACACTTTCCTCCAATAAGGCCACACCTACTTGAACAAGGCCATCCCTCCTAATAGTGCCACTACCTTCGGGGGCCATTTTCTTCCAAACCACCACACTTGGGTAAGCCAGTCTTTTCAATCTTCAGCATCTGACAGCAAGCACTCCATAATTTCTCTTTCTAATCTCTATGTGCATGTGTGTGGAAAGTGTATGCACACCACATCACATGTGGAAGTCAGAGGATAGCACTCACATCAGTCCTGCCTTCCAGCTTGTTTGAAATGGAGTCTGTTGTTATTTGCCCCTATGTGTTCCAGGCTAGATGACTCAAGAGCTTTCATGCTTCTCTCTCTCTCTCTCTCTTTCTCTCTCTCTCTCTCTCTCTCTCTCTCTCTCTCTCTCTCTCTCTCTCTCTCTTTGTTTTTTGAGACAGGGTTTCTCTGTGTAGCTTTGGAGCCTGTCCTGGAACTCATTCTGTAGCCCAGGCTGGCCTCAAACTCACAGAGATCTGCCTGCCTCTGCCTCCTGAGTGCTGGGACTAAAGGCGTGAGCCACTGCCCGGCTTCAGGCATGCTCTTGTTTCTGCCTCCCACCTCTCCATAAGTGCTGGGATTACAGACACATACAGTTCAGCTTTACATGACTTCTGGGGATCTTAACTTGGGTCCTCATACTCCTGCAGCAATCACTTTACAGCCCGTTGAGCCCTATTTCCAGCCCATGTGATTTCTCCTTCTTTTCTGAAACAAACAGGCTTTTACAGACATAATCTATTCTTCTCTGCAAGGCAATTTAGTGTGAAGAGAATAAACTTTTGTTTTGTTTGAGACAGTTTAATGTCATAGCTCAGGCTGGTCTGAAGTTCACTGTCATCCAGGGTAGTCCAAGATAGCTATAAACTCATGGTAACCCTCCTGCCTCAGTCTCCCATATACTGGGATTATAGGCATGAGCCACTACACCCAGATAAGAGAATTTTAATAAATGTTGATGTTATTAAACTTTAATGTCTTCAATCATTAGATTTCTACAAATGCGGTTGTACCTTAAATTTTTATTGTGGGGTGTGGTGGTTTGAATAGGAATGGCCCCCATAGGCTCATGTATTTTAATGCTTAGTCACCAGGGAGTGGAACTGTTTGAAAGGATTACAAGGATTAGGAGGTGTAGCCTTGTTGGAGGAAGTGGAATGGACTTTGAGGTTTCAGAAGCTCACTGTATGCCCTGTGTCTCTCTCGGCTTGTAGATCAAGCTGTAAAGCTCTCAACTACTCCTTCAGCGCCTGTCTGCATGTCACCATGCTCTCCACCATGATGATAATGAACTAAACCTCTGAAACTGTAAGCAAACCCCCAATTAAATGCATTCTTTTATAAGAGTTGCCTTGGGGGGGGGGGGCTGGAGAGATGGCTCAGAGGTTAAGAGCACTGACAGCTCTTCCAGAGGTCCTGAGTTCACTTCCCAGCAACCACAGGGTGCTCACAGCCATCTGTAATGAGATCTGGTGCCCTCTTCTGGCCTACAGTCGTACATGCTGTATACATTATAAATAAATAAACCTTAAAAAAAAAAAAAGAGTTGCCTTGGTTATTGTGTCTTTCACAGCAATAGAACAGAGACTAAGAAATGGGGTTAGCTGACTGTAATGCACATAAATGTCAAGAGAGTTGCAAGGTAGGCAATTTAATGGCCTTTCTCAAAGATCATATTCTGATCTCTGAAAATGGTGAATATGTCACTCAATGTGGCAAATATTTTGTTGTGGTGGTATGTCTTTCTGTATGCTGTGAATATATGTTGCTCCCATTGGCTAATAAATAAAGCTGTTTTGGCCTATGGCAAGGCAGCTTAGAGGGAGGTGAGGAATCCAAGCAGAGCTACAGAGAGAAGAAAGGAGGGTAGGGAGAGACGCCTAGCCACCGCCTGAGAAGTAGCAAAATACCAGCAGACCAGTAATGCCACAGCTAAGTGGGAAAACATAGATTAACAGAAATAGGTTAATTTAAGATGAAAGAGCTAGCTAGGAAGAAGCCTACCATAAGGCCATACAGTTTGTAAATAATATTAAGCCTCTGAGTGATTATTTTATAAGCGGCTGCAGGACCGTGAGGTCGGGCAGGACCATGGAAACTTACCACTACATTTTGTAGCTGTGATTAATTGGAACTTCAAGATGAATGGATTATCCTGTACTACCTGAGCAAGTCTATTAAGAGTAGAGGAAGGGCTGGGCGGTGGTGGCACACGCCTTTAATCCCAGCACTCGGGAGGCAGAGCCAGGTGGATCTCTGTGAGTTCGAGGCCAGCCTGGGCTACAGAGCGAGTCCAGAACAGGCACCAAAATTACACAGAGAAACCCTGTCTCGAAAAACCAAAAAAAAAAAAAAAAAAAAAAAAAAAAAAGAGTAGAGGAAGGGAGATGAAGGAAAGAGAGACCAGGGGAAGGGCATGGTGGCAAAGAGACCCTGAGATCAGAAAAGAAAGAAGGCACCATCTAGCTAGCTTTGGAAAAGAAAAAATGATTTCCAAGCAGAAGGTTCCTTTATGGATACCTTTTAGATTCATGACCACCAGAACTCTAAAATGTTAGGCTGCTGTCAACCCTCTGGTTTCTGATAGAAGACTATGACAATATGCCATGGGCCAGGTGACTTATAAACAATAGAAATTTATTCCTCACAGTTCCAAATGCTGGAAGGTTCAAGATCATTGCAAAACCAACTTTGTGTCTATCAGGGACTTGTTTCTTGGCTTGCAGATAGTGCTCATGCTGTGTTCTCAAACCGTAACAAGGTATGGGGAGCTCACAGGTCGCTTACATGCTAATCCCACTCATGAAGCCTCTTCCCTCATGTCCTAATCATCTTCCCAAACTATCACATGAGGGGTTAGGACTTCAATACACAAGACTTGGCAAGTAGAGGCAGGGGACAACTAATACAAATGATTCGTCTAAGGCAAGCAAAGAGAAGAAAGCTTATATTGTTAGATAGTATAAAAGATGTGTACTTAAAATGGAATTTCAGATAAGCACATTATTTTGTTAGTATGTGTCCAATTTGTCCCAAATATTATTCAAGCAATACTTGGTTGTTGGGAGCACAGCATGAAGGACCTTGTGTCCACAGATCTCCAGGGAAAACCAGGAGTGTTAAGCATGCAGGATTGTCCTCTCAAAGGAATGCACATAAAACCTGTTCTTCCATCCGGAAAGCTGAGAATTGGAGGTGATTAATAGCCTGCTGTTCTGTGATATCTGTTGCACCAGGCCATATCAAGCTCCTACAAGTATGACCAGAGGCGGCTAGTAATCTAAATGACCTTTATAGCCAGAGGCTCCCACAAGCTCCCACAACCAGGACCAGAGGTGGCTAATAGCACAAATGTATGCTATTGTATGACTGAGATCAAGCCGGAGCCTTCCCTAGGCCCTTAAGCTAATAGAGGCAGCCTATCTCTAGAACCCATCTTCTTAGAAGAAATGGCATGTACCCTGAGTTGAGTTTCAATATAATTACACTTCCTTATTCACCAGAGATTGTATTACACCAGGAAACTTTTTTCCATACTATACTGTGTTTAAATTTGTTGGGAATAAACTGCCTGGCATCAGTTCCCCGAAGTCCTGATCTAGGTTGACAAGTCAATCTGAACCGAGCTTTCATTCTCACCTCATCCAAGTTCATTTCCCTGCCTACTGTGACCCACTGCAGGGTCCCCTCACTTGGTTAAAATGCTTTACTTTATCTCAAATTCAAATGTAACTGGACATTCAGTAATTTTTTTTTACCAACTCTTTAAACCCTGAACTAGTTAGTATAATATGCTTATGGATTAATTTCTGAATTAATTTTGATCTCTTTAATTTTCTTATTAGAGTATATCTATATCATAACTTTTCATTCTTGTGGGAGATATAGTATCTGCGGAGAGCATTTACTTGATGATTTTTTATTGCTATGGAAGATTATGTAACTAAAAGTATTGAGTGAGAAGAAATCTTTATGTTAGTAGCACT
Source organism: Peromyscus californicus insignis (assembly GCF_007827085.1). Classification (NCBI taxonomy): domain Eukaryota; kingdom Metazoa; phylum Chordata; class Mammalia; order Rodentia; family Cricetidae; genus Peromyscus; species Peromyscus californicus. The sequence goes on along the minus strand of NW_026294617.1, from coordinate 17,672,087 downwards.
TCATTCCTTGGCACAAAAGGGAAAGCCATGCCTATTGCCTAATAATGTTAAAGCTTGTGGGTTTTGAAAGACCTAGAATAGAGCTTGCAAAACCAATGGCGTTGGGGCCCAGGCAGATTATGAATAAGTAAAACTAGTCATATATAGGACAATAAGACTGTGTGGGGACTGTGGTGCCCACACAATGCATGATGGGTCTAAAGGAGTCAGATACAAAATATAGGCTGCTAGTTCATTTGTCTCCCTAGACATTATCTTCATCACCTCAATCCATTCAAATATACACAACCTGCTAAAAAGGTTTTTTTGCTCCTTTTAACTAAATTTCTGATCCCAAGATCTTAATTAGAAATTCCAGAACTTCTACTGAACAGAATTCATCTAAAAACAACAACAACAAAAACAAAAAACAAACAAACAAACAAACCTACTGCCACTCACTTCCTGCTGTGATCATCTCTTTGGCAGCATAGGCAGTGATCTAGGCAAAGACACAACCCCCAGACCCCATTCCAGACAAAACTGAATCAGAAACTCTGAGAGCAGGACTCAGGATTCTGAATGTTACAGCCCCTGCAATCGATTCCCTCACACAGTATAAAGGTCAGAACCTCTATTCTAAATTTCTTGGAGAAAGACACAGCTGGTCTCATGTAGCTCTAGGTGCCCAGTCTGCTTTGGACAAAATGATGGCAGATGTCAGCACCCCTTCCCTGTCCTAGTAGGCACTGTTAGCTGCCTGCAGATTCCCAGAATTGGGTGGAATCAGAAAAGCAGGATGAAATTTCTACTGTGTGGTGGGCAGGGTAATTGTAAAAAAAGAAATGCTTTCCTTAAAGTGTTTCCAAGTCATTCTTCACATTTTGTGACCTTCAGTCACAACTTAATCTTAAAGCATATTTAACATTATGATGTTTAAATGCTTAATGTTAAGAGCAATTTTAGGCCTTGACTGGAAGTACATTCTCTTTCTTCTCTGCCACGGTCTTTCTTCATGGTCAACATCTCCTCCAGTGCTGTATTGATTATCACGAACCAGCATTTGCTACCTGTCTTACAAGTATGTGCTTTACAAAACATAGAGGACTTATAATTTTCCCATTTGAAAAGCTAGTAAATTGTAGAACCATGATTTATAACCATACCGCTTGTCACCAGAGACTCCATTCATAGGTATACCTCATGCTCCATCTTATAAACAGGGATCTATTTTCTGCCAAGAGTGTTATCTACACCTTTACTATCAAACCAGGTTACTTCCCATCTGTACTGGCTAGTATTATGTGTGTCAACTTGACACGAACTAGAATCATCAGAGAGGAGGAGGATGCCTCAATTGAGAAAATGCCTAGACAAGATCCAGCTGTAAGCAAGCCTGTAGGGCATTTTCTTAATTATTGATCAATGGGGGAGGGTTCATCCCATTGTGGGTGGCGCCATCCCTGGGTTGGTGGTCTTGGGTTCTATAAGAAAGCAGGATGAGCAAGCCATGAGGAGCAAGCCAGTAAGCAGCACCCTTCTGTGGTTTCTGCATCAGCTCCTGTCTCCAGGTCCCTGCCCTGTTTGAGTTCCTGTCCTGACTTCTGTTGATAATGAACTATGATGTGAAAACATAAGCTCAATAAACTCTTTCCTCCCCAAGTTGCTTTGGTCATAGTGTGTCATCACAGTAATAGTAACCCTAACTAGAACACTATCTTTTACTATGAAGATTTGAACATCCTTCATCTGATTACTTTGCCATCTCACAGCTGGAAGGAGAACCAGCTGCTGTCATTAGGTTATTCAAACTCAAGTTCTGCTGCTTTCACTTAGTACATGACTCATATAGTAGGGCTCAGTGATGCAGAAACATGTCAAGGTTTAAGTCAGCCCAGTGCATAGGCATGGAAGATTAGCACTGACCTCCATTATAGGGAACAGGAAGAGAGGTCTTAAAGCTTGATTGACTCCTATAAAAGACGTTGTTACACAGTCTCGGTGACTCCGTTATTTCTAACCTGTAAGGGTGCTGAACCAAATTATCCATCAACTGGTTGTACAAATTAATGATGTAACACTGAATTTATTTCACCTCTTCCTAAAGTTGCCAAGAGAGAAGCTGATGTGAGTTTGGAAGCTGCAACTTCAGCAGAAATGGAAGACCACCAGATGATATTGACTTTTAGTGATTTGTCAGTGAGTAGCCAAGGTCATAATGTGGGATCATGTGAGCACCATTCTTCAAGCAAAGCAGCATTATGTTAAGATAGCATGTCAGTGGCTTGTGGCCTCTAAAAGGGTCCCTGAAATTCCTACCTTTGAGTTCTTAGGGTCTACTATTATTTTCTCTTGAATGACTTTCTTTGCCCTTCTGAGGATGCCCTTCTCAGGGGCTGTTAGCTAAGCAGAGTCCCTCCATTTTACAGATGAGCAGAGATGAACAGAAACAAAATGGATTTTCCAAAGTCACACAGCTATTTAAGTAATAGTCAGGATTTCGATGCAAGATGTCTGTCTTCTGAAGTCCTGTCTTATGACTCTTGCTAATAGGGGTTTCTACATCACAGATAGTATATGTCACAGAAGGGGGGTACTGAGCCATGGTACAGCTCAAGACACAAAGTGAGACCTCATAAATATTCATTGAATGTGGGTTTTTTTGTTTTTTGGGTTTTTTTTTTTTTTTGGTTTTTCAAGACAGGGTTTCTCTGTGTAGTTTTTTTGGTTTTGCAAGACAGGGTTTCTCTGTGTAGTTTTGGAGCCTTTCCTGGAGCTCACTCTGTAGACCAGGCTGGTCTCGAACTCACAGAGATCTGCCTGGCTCTGCCTCCCGAATGCTGGGATTAAGGCGTGCGCCACCACCGCCTGGCTATTTGTTGAATGTTTGACTTTGCAAAATTATATCGTTAGGAAGTAAAACACCTGCATGTTTTGTTATGATTAAATAATTGTTTATAATAACTAGTTAATTTACAGTTTTGGGTTCCCTGTGTGTGGTACATCAGCTTTGCAAATTCATTTTATAAAATAATCTGATGTTACTTGGGCATTAGATTATCTGGCAAATTTTGTTTGTACTGAGCCCAGGCTGGCTTCTGAAGTTCACCTCATCTAGTTCTAAGGGCAGGCAGACTATGTGTTTGGGAACCTGGTTTAGAATATTGCCTGAAAACAGTGCAAGTTCTTTTTCCCTTTAGTTTACAGTTTTGACGCTTCTGGATCTTTCCAGATAAAATATGGCTTATACATATTAGTAATGAGGTCACTGGACATTTTCTTCATAACTTTAGCTTTTTCTGAAAGGAACAAGGTGATTGCACAGTCCTGAAGAACATTTAAATATACAACAATCAACTGATGCCCATTCGAAGCTATAACTCCATCAAACTGTGGAGTTGATCCAACATAAAATTAGATCACTCATCTGTTAGTAAAGAAGTTCCAACAGGAAAATGTAGGTAGGACATGAGTCACAATGTGACATTCTTCTGTCCTGTTAGCAAATCCTATTTAATTAAACCACATGTTTAGAAGGATTTTTATGTAAAAATGTTACATATCTAACCCATTGGCTTCTAGACCTCTTTCACATTTGACCATCTCAGGGTGATGAACTGTACTTTGGGAATAAGTCAGCCATCATCCTGTGGAAGCCTTTGCAAATAATTTGTGATCATTTAAAGCAAAGAATTAAACCACAAGTGTTTTTCCCTTTATTGTGTTGTTATAGTTTGTGTTTAGGTAGTATGGTCTGACATGAAGGCTAGTATTAAAAGTTGTAAAATATTAAAACGAGGAGCCCTCCCTTCTCAACGTTTCCTCTTACCATTACAGTTGTTAGGAGGTAAGGATTAAATTCCAAAGTGTCAGCTGGTCAAGTTAGAAGTTCACAGCAACAACATTTTTTTGTTTTGTTTTGTTTTTGTTTGTTTGTTTTTTGAGACAGGGTTTCTCTGTGTAGCTTTGTGCTTTTTTTTTCCCTGGAATTCACTCTGTAGTCCAGGCTGGCCTTGAACTCACAGAGATCCTCCTGCCTCTGCCTCCCGAGTGCTGGGATTAAAGGCGTGCACCACCACGGCCCAGCTAACAACATTTTTAAAATGACGGTGTCTTAGCTTAAAATGCTTCTACTGGGGAGTTCCAGTCAACAGCCAGGATTGGGAGCCACTAGGAAGGGTGTGACTTTGGTCACAGAACTGTGAGTTGCACTCCACACCCTGTTCTCTCTCCTTTTCTGCTTTCAGAGTGTGGAGAAGTCTTAGCTGAGTCACAGAACAGCTACAAACGGTGGGGGCACTGGGAGAAAAGCAAAGAACAGAGCTGGAATCTTGAAGCAACACTGATTCCCCCATGCTGGTGTCCTGGTGTGTTTCCAGAGATCCGATTGACTCCTACCCCTTGTGCTCACGTTAACGAGAATCCAGTCTCTTACTTGATTTTTCTGTATCATTTGCCTTGGAAGATACTTCTTGTCCTTGATTCCAGGGACCTGTAGTTTCTCTTACTTTTTCCCTCCTTTTGTGGCCATTCCTTCCTGCTTCTTTTGAGGATTTTTCTTTTCCACAAAGTGATCACCATGCAATACACTTGACCCCTTAGCTGAACTCTGGATGTTTCCAGACGGCCCAGGGGTATTTCTAATTCACTCTATCCACACGAACTTGTTATTCTCTGTGTCCTCTCTGGTGAGTGGCAACACCCTCAGAAACCGGTTTTAACAGTTTAATTCTTAGTTCCCCTCACCACACTCTCCTCATTACCACCCTGGTGATTTAAGACTAATGAAGAAATTGTTCAGAACTGAGAAATTTCACACAATCCAAACCCTCCAAAGACATCTAGCCATTGAACATGTGTTTCAGCTGCTCCTCTGTACAACACACTATTTAAATGGAAACACTCGGGTTTTATACTGAAAGAAATACATACTTGCTGTGGGATGGTCTGTATGTCAAATGTGTTGCTGATTGGTCAATAAATAAAACACTGATTGGTCTGTGGCCAGGCAGGAAATATAGGTGGGACAAGGAGGAGAATAGAGCTGGGAAGTGGAAGGCTGAGTCAGAGAGACACTGCCAGCCGCCATCATGAGAAACAGCATGTAAAGATGCCGGTAAGCCATGAGCCATGTGGCAAGGTATAGATTAATGGAAATGGATTAATTTAAGCTGTAAGAACAGTTAGCAAGAAGCCTGCCACAGCCATACAGTTTGTAACCAATATAAGTCTCTGTGTTTACTTGGTCGGGTTTGAGTGGCTGTGGGTGTTAGTTTTTCGGCTGCGTTGTGTTCTTACCCTGCAAGGAAATGCCACGAAACACGACAGAATCCGCTAACAAGAGTTTTATTAAAGGTAAAGGGACAGAGAGTGAACAGGCCTGCAGGAAACACGTGTGTGGAGAAGAAGGAGGAAGAAGAAGAAGAAGGAACCAGGAACATGGCGCCGGATTTTAAAGGCTGGGCGTGGACAGATCAGCGTCACTACTACACGCAAACGCGTAGATCACATGGCCACGTTGCGCGCCTACGTAGCCAATGGAACGTCACGGATCCTGGTCACGAGACACCTTGACCCGGAAATGGCTATCCTGACCTGGACCTGGCAGAAGTGTCCGCCAGGCATATGCGAACACGCCGACCGTGGGGGCGTGTTGTAAACCTTTCATCCCTGACTCTTTTTTAAAAAAGAAAAATATTGTGGTTAACTGGGTATGGGGCGACGTTTCTCTCAAAGACTGCTTCCAGCTGAATAGTGGGCGTTGGTTGGCTCTTGGGGGTCAGGGGGATGAGAGGGTTTCTTGTGAAGTCCTGGGATGTTGGTGGGCAGGTCCTGGAATGAAGTTCTGCCGTCCCCTCGTTCTGCGGCTGTCCATCTGTGCTGTGGCTGGGAACCCTCCGTGCTGTGGCTAGGAACCTTCTGTTTGACAAGATACTGTTGACATAGAAAAGGCTTAGAAAGCCGGGCGGTGGTGGCGCACGCCTTTAATCCCAGCACTCGGGAGGCAGAGCCAGGCGGATCTCTGTGAGTTCGAGGCCAGCCTGGACTACCAAGTGAGTTCCAGGAAAGGCGCAAAGCTACACAGAGAAACCCTGTCTCGAAAAAACCAAAAAAAAAAAAAAAAAAAAAAAAAAAAAGGCTTAGAGAGAAAGAATCATTATTATTTTATTTTGGAGTTGGCATTTGTCTGAGGTAGATCTGGCCTGTCCAGATAGAGACATGTGATATTTACCTGAGGTAGATCTGGCCTTAGTACTCTGCTTAATTTCTATCTGAGACAAGCCTTATTAGAGGTAGTTTATTTAAGGCACCGGTTTCCCTTATTAGGTTAGCATTTAGGAAACGCAGGTGATCAGTTGGTGAGTATTGAACAATGATGGATTATTGTATTACATTATTCCTTACTGCCTGGATATTTTTGATGGTCCTTTTTGCCTCCAGCTCTGTGTGTCTACCTGAGAGACTGTGTCTACTTGACAGACTGGTAGGGGAAAGGAATTGTTAGAGTCAGAAGAGTGAGTGGCTAGGAGGAGAAGTAAAGGAGCTGCTGGCGCGTCTGGGATGAGGCGAATGTGTGGAGCAAAAGAAATGGACGCTTCTACCTTAGCTAGAAGATCCCTCCCCATTAAAGGTACAGGGCAGCTTGGCACCACTAAGAATGTGTGTGTGAGAGGGATGCCTCTGAAAATGCAATTGAGTGGTGGTGTCTGATGAGGTAGATAAGGCTGTCCCCCAACCCCGACAATAGGGAGACGAGCAGGAGAGGTGGGCCCCCAAAACTCTCTCAGGACAGAGTAGGTAGCTCTGGTGTCCAAAAGGAACGAGATGGGGCACCCATTGACCTTTATAATTACCCTAGGTTCCCTGTGTGAGATGGGAGTGGCCGGGGCGGAAACCAGGCAGCAGCAGTCCTCGCTGTAAGCCAAGCCTACAAAGTCAGCTGGAGGGTGGTCTTCATCTGGCGTTCCTATGTCACTTGGGACATTAGGACAGTCAGCTGACCAGTGACCCTTTTGGCAACACTTTGGACAAGGCTTTGTCGGTGCCCTTCGTGGGCTGGCGGTGCAAGCCCGGGCCCAATGGCCTTCTCTCCCACACTTGAAGCAGGACCAGACGGCTTTCGGGGAGCTGGTCGGGCAGTGCTTGCCAGCATCTGGCAGCTCCTTTTATGGGCTTTTTCATCTCTACCATGGAACACCTTAAACGCTATCACCAGCACATCTGCCTGTGGAGTTAGAGGGCCGTTCTCCAAATGTTTAAGTTTATCCCTAATGTTAGGGAAGCTCTGTGAGACAAACTGGGTTATTAGCAGCTGCCTGCCCTCAGGGCTCTCTGGGTCTAAGCTAGTGAACTGAAGTAGAGCCTTGCGCACCTACGTAGCCAATGGAACGTCACGGATCCTGGTCACGAGACACCTTGACCCGGAAATGGCTATCCTGACCTGGACCTGGCAGAAGTGTCCGCCAGGCATATGCGAACACGCCCGACCGTGGGGGCGTGTTGTAAACCTTTCAGTGGGACTGGCGGTGTCAGAGATTTGTCCTGACTGTGGGCCAGTCAGGAAAACTCAAGCAACACATGCTGGTGCATTATCATTTTGTTAAATAATTCCTTAGCAGTAAGCACTGAGAAGAATTATATATGAAATTCAAACTAGCGAATGCACCAGAGTGGTGAGATGTGTTTATTTGATACCTCATTGTATGCAATGTAGATCAAAAGCAGGAAGAAACACAAGGTCTGCTTAGCAGCTCCTACTGGGCCTTGGAGAGAACATTTGGCTCATACCTACGTAGACTCAACAGCCTGGGAATTTTAGATGGGTGACTTCACTTCACGTTGTGGTTGCTTCTCTTGGACTTACATGTCCTTTGTGTGGAAGGAAGGTACGTGTGTGTGTCTGCGTATATAGGATGTATGGGTGTTTGTACGGAGACCAAAGGCAACCTCAGGTACTGTTCCTCATGTGTTGTCCACCTTGAGACAGGGGCTCTTCCTGGCCTGGGATTCACTGATTAGGCTAGGTTAGGTGACTAGTGAGTCTCCAGGGCCTGTCTTCAGTGCCCCAGCACTGGAATCACAAACACACCACAACATCTAACTTTTTAAGTAGGGGTTGGAGATTGAGCTCAATCCTTTTGCTCATAAGAGAGCACTTTACTGAGAGCTATCCCTAGTCTCTACAAGCCTGCTTTGACTGTAGACTTAGAGCATTGGTTAGAAAGACTTGATTCTGTCCCAAGGCACCCAGCAAACGGTGATGGCTAGTTAGCTTACACTGTGAAACACTGGACTTCTTAGCGCAGTCATCTACTCACACTTGGTGATGCACACTGGCTATTAAAGAGCTGCCAGAGAGCTCAGAGGCACACAGAGGGATGCTTCCTGGGGCCAAGCTCACCCCACTCTCTCTGTGGGTGTCACATTACTCAGAAAGAAACAGGAGACAGCTGCAGAGAGTTGGGGCCATTGGCTGCAGAGCTGGTGTCAGAGCCCTTTTGGCAAGGAGCATCTGTTGGTAGCTGTATGAGGAGTGCCAAGATTTTCTGGGCTGCTGAGAACAAGTGTGGGTGGATGGGAGAGCAGAGGCAAAGAGAACACCACTAGTCCATCTTTGAACACGAGTGGGAAATAAGCAAAGAGGTGGGACACAATCTGTACTGTAGTGAGTGAGCTGCAGACAGGGAACACAGAAGAACAGCTTCAGGACCACGGCCATACAGACACTCAGTGATAGAGTCCACAAGGAGCCCAGATGGACTTCCTCTGACTCCAAGCCAGTCGAGAGAGGGAGGCAGGGCTGCCAGTGCCTCAGTGACAGCACAGTACTGTCTAATAAACAACTGGCCTCTGCAAGAGTGGGAAGTACTCTTAATGGCTGAGCCGAAAAATCTCCAGTCCCCCCAAAATTTTAAAGCTTCTCAAGGACAATTGAGAGCTGTGTCGAACTGAAAAGACCACCCGTTTTCCTGAGGAAACCACCCAGAAGTTTCCCCTTCCTACCCTGTGCTTCCTCAGGTCAGCAGGACCCCAGCATGCTGGAACTCCAAAGGCACAGCTCTGAACAGTGGCAGGGAACTCTTTGGAGACAGGAATGACATCCGCTCATCTCTGCACTGTTCAAGAGTCCATCAGTAAGGACATAAGTAGCTCCTGCCCAGTGACAAGGAACCCCCTCCCCCCAAGACAGGCTCCCAGGACCATGTAGTTGAACTGTCTTGCACGAGGGATGCCCTCAGCTCTTTGCAGGCGACCTGCTCTACCAGTTCTCTTCCAGTTGCTCCATAACTGCAGGTCTGAGTGCTGCCTAGGGCCTCACAGGCTACGCCCACTGCATGGGCAATCTGCTCCCAACACTAGTGGAACAAGTTCCTCAAAATCAGGGCAGCTGTGACTTTAAAACAGGATGCTGGAACACAGAGCCACCAGCAGATGCCAGGATGCTCACACACACTGTGAAGCTCAGAAGGGCTTCCTCAACCAGGCATAAAAGGGGCTTGGGCTTGGGCTCCTGGGCTACTGCTTGGAGGAGTGGGAGTGATGTAGCCATCAAGGATCTGAAGCAGAAAACATTTAGAACAGAGAGGGGAGCCCCACCCCACAACCCACTAAGTACTAGCATACTGAACCAGACTAGATTGACAAATTCATGCTCATTCTACCAAGGACTCCATGTTGGCTGAGCAGCCTCTTAATTTGAGAGATGGGGAGAGTGATGAGTAGTGTGGAGCTGTGGAGACAGTCTCCCATATATCCTCAAATGTGCATCCTTCCTGTCTCAGTCTCCCAAGTCCTCATATTATGGGTATATACTATGACAATCAGTTGTATGTTTTTAAAAAGTGATTTTATCCCTTCTCAGTGAATAACATCTCACACTGTTTGAAGCCCATTATTTGTTCAAAACTTTAATAAATTTCTATTTCTTTTTCTATTTCAACTACCATTAATCTCCCCATTTTCCCTATGTTTTTATCCTAATATATACTTACGTTGAAAATATCTTACTAGCTTGTTTTATCATAGTTCATTATGATCATATCCTGTGAAGATAACTGCAAAACAATTTCTATTATACTGACTTACTGTTACAAATGCTGGTAACCTACATTTGATTAAAACAGCGCAAACTATACTCTTAAGGAACAATCACAAATGGCACAAATAGGAAACATTAAGCAGACTTCCAGGAAGTCTCAGACCTAAGAGGTGGCACTGGAGCCCAAGCACTGGGACTCTTTCAAGCTCAGCCCACAGAAGGGGTGTTTAGCTTCATGACCCTACGTATGCAAATCTGAGAGAAGGAACTCTTATTTGACTAGGTGACAATCAGGGTCCCTGGAGGTGGGTAACTTTGTTTTTAAAGGGGCTTACTGAGGCTGGCATTGACAAGAAACACCATTATAGTGTTTGAGGCTGGTACATTGTTAGGTAACTAATGTTCAGGGGAGACACATTTGCTACATGGCCCCAGCTTGACACTGTTGGAAGGTAGGGCTCAGAGGAGGGTGAATCTTTGGGGACCTGCCCTTGAAGCAAACTGAGGCTCCTGGTCCCTTCTTGTGTCTTTACACTCCATCTGTGATGTGTGAGCTTTGCTCCACTGTCAATGCCTCACCCTGACGCACCACAGGCCCCAAAGCAATGGGGCCAGAAACCACGGGCTGACCACAACTAAGCCATGAGCCAAAATACAACCTCCTTTGTAAATTGCTATCTCAGTTTTTTGTCACTGATAAATACCTGAGACTTAAAAGGAGCAAAGATTGATCTATGCCTTGTCTGTTTTGCAGACAAGGCAACTGAGTCAATAGAGTTAGGGCCCCTGCCTATTAGGACGAAGCCAAAGGTTCCAGAGCTCAGACACATAGTCACCATATTGTAATAGGGAACAGTGTCTAAAGTTACATGCTTTTTGAAAATGCTTGATATTCTAGGGTAACAAATATTACATTCTGACAAAGTTGTATCTACAGTGATAAGTTTAAACAAATTTCATGTTTCCATTAGAAAGTCTCTAGAAAAAAAGATTACCTACACTAATAATTCACTAAAAACATACAATTGTTTTATTTTTATATAAATTTAATAACTGGAGAGTATAAGCAACATTATTGGAAAACATCTCACAACTTAATTTCACATTATTAAAAAAAATCACAGTGTGAAGAATAGTTTCAGGCATACTGCCATTGTGAGTGAGCTAATTTTTACAAATATTATCAATAGTTACAGAATGGCAGAAAAAATAACCATTCTTTTATTAACATTCTGTTTGTGTTCAAGCTAAGAACAGATATTACTTTCCCTTGGTAGCATGAATTTGTGAAATTCATTAGAAATGCAGGTTTGTGGATGACCTATCAAGTACACCAGTTTCAAATTCTTTTGTGAAATGATTATTGTGATATAAAAGAAGATACAAATCATAGGTTGCCAACTGCTTGGTAACAAAATATTCTTCTAGTATTATTCAGAGTTTCTAAAGAAATAGATAAAATGAGAAGAATTTGTGCTCCAAATTAGCTGAGGACTAATAAAAGTCTTTTCCTTGGGGTAGTAAAAAATGCAGGATTTTCCCATCTTTTTTTTTTTTTGGTTTTTCGAGACAGGGTTTCTCTGTGTAGCTTTGTGCCTTTCCTGGGACTCACTTGGTAGCCCAGGCTGGCCTCGAACTCACAGAGATCCACCTGGCTCTGCCTCCCGAGTGCTGGGATTAAAGGCGTGCGCCACCACCGCCCGGCAGATTTTCCCATCTTAAGCCTAGACAATACATTTGTATGTGGCCCAAAATCCACAGGCAATGAACTCACTGCAGCTGTGCTTATCTGCACACGATCTGGACAAGAACACACCCATCAACGTTCATCAACATACCCATCCTGGATGAGTGAGGTAAGAATTCCTTCCCGAGGGAGACATAAACCACATTTACCCCTCCTTCATAAGTTCCCAAGGACAAAACAAACTTTACCCCAGGTAACCAAATATTTTATTGAGCCTGTTTATAGATCATGGGTAAGGAGTTGTCTGCCAGAATATAGGCCCCCCAAAGCAGCTGCACTGGAAAGTTTTTACTCAGTATGGATGATGATTTCCCCACAGAGTCACAGATGCCCCCTTCCATTAACTTCTGGTCAAGTATGTACTCAAGTATGTACCTACCAAGACCCTGAGGTCATATGCAATTAGGGAAGAATTGCAGACAAATGCCTAGGAAGAGACGTGGAATCTCAGGTAAGGGTCTAATAACTCTCCTAATCCCCCTTTCTTCTTCTTCTTCTTCTTCTTCTTCTTCTTCTTCTTCTTCTTCTTCTTCTTCTTCTTCTTCTCTCCTCCTCCTCCTCCTCCTCCTCCTCCTCCTCCTCCTCCTCCTCCTCCTCCTCCTCCTCTTCCTCCTCCTCCTCCTCCTCCTCCTCCTCTTCCTCCTCCACCTCCTCCTCCTCCTTCTTCTTTTTTTAATTTAAAAAATTTTCTTATTTGTTTTACATACCAACCACAGATCCCCCTCTCCTCCCCCACATCCCCTCCTCCAAAAGGGTAAGACCTCCCATGGAGAGTCAGCAAAGTCTGATACATTGTGTAACTTGGTCTGTTTGAGGGGCCCCTGGCAGTGTGATTAGGATCTATCCCTGGTGCATGCGCTGGCTTTTTGGAGCCCATTCCCTAGGTGGGACGCCTTGCTCACCCTTGATGCGGGGGGGGGGGGGGGGGGGGGGGGGGGGGGGGGGGGGGGGGGGGGGTGTTTGGTCCTGCCTCAACTGAATGTACCAGGCTTTGCTAACCCCCTCTTTCTATGAGGGAATGTCAACAGTCAGCAAGCCTGATGGTGATGGGCACCTTGCAAGCAGGGACAGCAGATCTAATGAAGAAAACCAAAGGAACTGCTTGGAGGTCCAAGATCTACAACTTCTAGGGAGGGGCCCATGAGGCCCCATGACTCACACAGGGACCATTAGTTAATAATTCCTGGGAAAGGGAAGGCCATTCTTCAGGGGTGTAGCCATTGATAAGATGCTCATGCTCAGTAGATAACCTCATAACCACACCGTACAAGCCACTCAGTGGGTCACACACAGGAAAAAACAAACAAAAAGACATGAAGGTAGGAGGGGGAAGAAGGGTTGGGGGGGGGTGAAAAAGGGGAATGGGCATGAAACTAAGATTCGTTATGTAAATGTATGAAACAAAGAGAATAATGGGAGAAAAATCAAAGATAGAACACAAGACAGCATACACTCCCAAACAAACAAACAATGAAACCCGTGCAAGCGACACTGCTCACAGCAGCCATCTGGGCTGTCTCATTAACACGGCTGTCTTTCTCACACCCTTTCCAAGTAGGACGTGCTTTGGGCTTGAGCAAGGAATTTGAAGAGGTCAGTGTAAACAGCTGGTAGGAGACTTCTGTAGGCAGAGTCCGTTTGATTTCAAAGAGAATCTGAAACACCCCCAGCTAGCAGCTAGCTCAGGCTGCTCCCCAGGTTTTCTACATAACACAGGAGGAAGGTGTGATGATTTTACCAGGGAAGAAAGAGTTAAAAGAAGGGCATGTGCCCGGGTGGCCTTGATTTTCTCTGGGGAACTGCCATGCTGTGCTCAGTCTTGCTTCGTGGTTTGCAGTGGCTATTTAGAAACAACCAACCTGCTCATTACACTGAATGACTGCTGAAAAGTGAAAGGAGTAATGTGCTGGCTGGGGAGGGCAGTAGGGCGTCTTCTGTTGTGGGTCAAGGGCCTTCCAAGAGCAAAGTGCTCTCCAGAAAGAAGGGTTCCAAGCCTTGCCTGTCATCACCGCAGCTGGGGAGCAATCCACCCGGGGAATCTCCCCCTTCCACCATCCCTGGTTTTGGCAGAAAGAACAGAAGGGTGTGGGGATAATTGTGTGTGTGCCCCTAATTTAGGGAACAGAGACACAAAGAAGTTACCGCCATGCCCAGAGTTCAGGGCCTGTGCCAGCAAGGACTGCCCAGAACCCTGGCTTCTTAAGTTTTCATCCACTTTTTCTCCAACAACCTGAAAAATCTGAGGGAATTCGGCAGAGGGAGAGTAACTTGGTAAAGAATCAAGACATCAGCAAAACAGCAAAGCTGATGTCTGGCTGGTTTCCTCTTCAAACAACCTTTCAGCTGACAAATACAGGAGAAAAGAGAAAGAACTCTGAAATTATGAGCTTCTCTCTCCTAGGTGAGGAATGGTTGTGGTACTGCTGGGAGGGATGGGGGAATGTAATTCTTGATGTATCGTGAAGTTCTGAGCTCAGCAGCTCAGCCCTATGACCCATGGAGAGACTGACTATAAATAGCACAGATGGGTGCCAGTGGAGAAGGATCATAAATTTCCTTTGGGTATTGCAAAGCTTCCTGTTCATTATTGAGTAACTGTTATGTGTAGTCCAACCAACAGATTTCAGATGGACTGAAACCCACAAGACAGTATTGGTAGTCAAGCGCCATTAGTTTATCTGTACCCTGAACATTTTCTTTTTCCATGCTTTGTGGAAACAACAAAAGACAACAGGACAGTCTCTTCATTGTTGAATTTATAACCCATGGCTTTTGAACTTGTGGAAAGTGGGAAAAGGTTTAAAGTCCTCTACACCTCTAATGCTGGACATCTTGTTTAGGTGTTGAGGTTAATTAAAGATAGCACATATGACTGAAGTGTGCATAAATACAGACAATCAAATACGAACTTGTCGAGACTCCAGAGGAAGAGTCAATGGGCTGTGTGTGTGTGTGTGTGTGTGTGTGTGTGTGTGTGTGTGTTGCTTGCTTCACACATGATCCCACTTAGTTTAGTTACAATTCTCTTATTCAAGTACTAGATGTCTTTAAAATATTTTAGCCTCATTTGACAGATAAGAAAAGTGATGGGTTTTGAATATATCAGCAAAGTACTCTCAGAAATACCAAATTTAAAAATAGTGGAATTCTGTCCAAAATAGGACAGAAACAAGCCTTCAGGACAGGTTGGATTGCTAGCCCAACAATGCCACCAGGGATGCAGGCTCTGTTTGCTTTGAGTTTATCGAATGACCTTATCCTGTGGCTGGTTCTGGAGGATGCAGGCTGGCTGCCAGCAGGAATTTGGATATGGGGGTGGGGGTGGAGGGAGGGAGAAAGAAAGAAAGGGAGGAAAGAGAAAAGGCTGGGAGAGTGGAGGAGGAGGAGAAGAGAGAGAATCTTCAACATGTGAATTACAGGATCACATCAACTTTCTGGGCAGCTGCTCTCTTGCCCCACCTAAGGCCATTCTCTTTTCCCTCCTGTAGAGAACACCTAGACCGCCTGCTGTGGAGCGTCCCGTGAAGTTTCCTGTCCTACAAAGGTGGGAGGAAACCTCTCTGCTACCTGGCTTCTGGTGGTGTCTTGGGAAGTGGCTGGTAACTGTGGCCCTCGGCTCTTACAGAGAGATTGATTAGTCCTCCAGCCCAGGGCACAGCTTTGGTGAGCTTCCCAATACAGTGACAGCAGACTCTGTAGTACTGATCTGTCCTTTGTGCCTCCAGCCTTGGGCTGTGATTTTGTGTATCTAGACTTCACTGTGTTACATCTCTCCCCACTTAACAGCCTTGTAACCATTTGATGGCTACAGAAGCTTTGTTCTGTTTTGGGGGAAGGCTGTCTCATATATTAAGTCAATGTAGGCCACAGGCTCTCTTGTAGACCAAAAATAAGAAACCATTCTATTCTCTGTGTGCATTTTTAGACCATTCAGGACCCACTTCTCTGAAACAGTTTTATCCATGCCATAGGGGAAGAGGGATATTCCTGAATAAAGTCAGAATTCTGACTAAGGAAGAAAGAAAGCTTTGGGACTTGGTGGGTAACCAAAAGTGTCCCGGAGACCCAGCAGGCAGGATAGACACCCAAGGTAACAGCAGCACTTAAAATACCCAGCACAGCACTGTGTACCATAGGAAAGGAGACCGCTGGGGGCCAGGGCTGGGATCCAAGTCTGGATGTCTTCGTGTTCACTGAGGATGTGTGAACAACAGCTTGGAGCACCAGATGTGAGAGCTCGGGCTGTAGCTGTCAGAGTCGCCAGATCTGACAAGCTGATGATTCACCAACAGAGTGTCCTTTCCTTTCCATTCCTTTCCCTCTTGGAGCAGCCTGTTTTAGCTGTTGCCCCTGCTCCCGTGGGTACGCTGATCCCAACGCTATCAGCTCCTACAAAGTTTGTAGACCTCCCGTGGGTACGCCCACCCCAACGCTATCAGCTCCTACGAAGTTTGTAGACCTTGTTAGTGTCAGCAGTCTCAAATACCGCTTTTAAAACTGAGTTGAACAAAGCTCTGTCAATAATGCTAAGCCACTTTCTTTTGCTACATGACAGTATTGATCCATGTCTCAGGTTAACCACAGTCGGACTGACTCCAATGTTCGTGACTAACTTACAGGAAAGACTCTAAAGAAATACTGCTTGGCCATGACTACAATCTGCCTCTCAATATTTTTCTTCAGGAATGGGATAGATTTGATACATCATCTGTTGTGTTTAAGACATTCTAAGCTGAGAAGAGAATCTAAAATGGTTTTTACAGAAGTATTCTAAGTGGTAAATTTGGGATCATCCTACAGACCCTGAGCTGGCTAGTTTTATGTCAGCCTGAGTCATATGAGAAGAGGGAGCCTCAGATGGAAAAATGCCTCCTCCATAAGATAGAGCTGGAGGCAGGCAACCCTGTAGGGCATTTTCTTAATTAGTGATTGATGGGGGAGGGCCCAGGCCATTGTGGGTGGTGCCATCCCTGGGCTGGTGGTCCTGGGTTCTATAAAAAATCAAGCTGAGTAAGTCATTATGAACAAGTGAGTAAGCAGCACTCCTCCATGGCCTCTGCATCAGCTCCTGCCTCCAGGTTCCTGCCCTGTGTAAGTTCCTATCCTGACTTCCTTCAATAAAGGACTATGATGTGGAAATATAAGCCCAATAAACACCTCCCCTCCCCCACACCAGCTTGATTTTGGTCATGTTGTTTCATCACAGCAGTGATAACACTGATGAAGACAGACCCCTCACAGAACTCTCTTCCCAGGTGTCCTTGCTTCTTTCCTGTCCTCCCTTCTCTCCCTCCTCATTGATATCCCTAGACGGTGACTGTTATGCCCAGATCACAAGGACCCCCAAAAGACCCCCACGGAGACCGAATCCTGTATGTAAAAGCAAATTTATTTTCAAGCTCAGAGCTTGGACTCTGTCTGATGCAGCATGAGAGCAAGAGAGCTCCAAGCCCAGGTGGGGTGGGTTTTTTGTTTTGTTTTGTTTTTTATCATAGCAGAGGTTGGTGTGAGGGGATTTCCAGGGTTCAGGACCCTGATTGATGGACATTTGTCTAGGGTATAGGGAATATTTGGGATCCCAGGTATTTCCTTTTCCTGGGTCCAGGTGTTGCCTGCCAGAAGCTGTGTCTGGGCCTCTAAGCCTGCCATGGCAGCTATGTGGTCAAGCTGTTTTGGGCCGCCCCCACCATGAGACTTCAGAAGCTCATCACAGATGTCTTATTTACTGAAGAGAATCTCATTGTAAAAGCATTGCACAACCACTTCGGCTATTCCCACGGGATGGAGTGGGGGAAGAGGAGAAGGCATAAGGTATGGATGCTGCTGTTGGTTAGTTAACTTCACACAACATCTTCAAGTAGAAGGATTGACCTTTCTACCCTCTCACAGCTGTGATAGTCTCATAGCCTTTCTAATCCTCATCTGGCGCATGACAACGGCGAATAAGGACAGTTTCAAGAGACTCTAGTTTGTATCACTTAGGAATGAATGAAGCAGACTATGGATCCTATCTCTAGAACATAATGAAGTGCTTTGAAAGCTGCCTTATCTAATCAGAGCTCCCTACATCTACTAACTCAGTTCTCATGGCCCACAGCACTAGGAAAAGGTGTAGAAGAATCTAGTCCTGTCAATCATGGCCAAACTACCTCTCAAGACCATAGCATGGGGCAGAATTGTTTCTTTGGTTTCTCTTGGGTTACTTTCAGACCCAACTGAGCCAGCCTTATAAAGGTTCTGGAAGCCTTGTGCTCCGCCGCCCCAGACTTCCTCTACAAAGCTGCCTCCATCCTATAGAAGCCCCAACAGGTAAGCTTAGAGACTGAAAACTGACCACATGCTATTTCAGGTGCCCTTTAGTTCTGCAGCACAATTACAAGACAAGCTTTTGTACCTCTGTTCTTGGTAAATGTCCGTGGCGCTTATTATGACAAAGGATACCCTAGATGTCATGTGAGGGTGGTGAGGAACCAGGCAGTCAAATAGCTCTTAACTATGTACCACAAATGTCAGAGGCCAGGATTGTGGGGTCTGGAGCAGCATTCAGCTGTTCTGAGAGCCGTGGGGAGGAGACAAAATGCTTGAAAATGCACAATTCCTGATGGAGTTCGGAACAAGGCAGGCTGTGTTAGTGGTGTGTGTGTGTGTGTGTGTGTGTGTGTGTGTGTGTGTGTGTGTGTGCATAGTCCACATTATGGGTGGTGGCGTGGATTCCAGCGTTGCCACCTGTGCATTGCAAGAGCTCTTTGTAGCCGAGGAACATACACAGCTTTAATCTTTAAAATACTTAGGTTTCTTTCCACGGATTTTCATTAATATGCATACTTAGGAGGAGAAAGATTTGTTCCTCTGAGCCATTTATATCATGGAACCCAAAATTCAGATGGTCTTAGGGTATATGAATGTAAAGAAGAAATAAGAAGGAAGGACATGAGTGCTCCTAGGTGTGCTGGAGGAAAAAGTTTATTGTAGATAACGTGGGAGAGCATAGCCAGAGGCTAGAACATCTGGGAGAGTCCAGAGTGGACATGATCAGACTGAGGTGGGTCATGTGGGAAGAGGGGAGGGGAAGACGGGAAAGAGGTGCAGCAGCCAGGAGGGCAAAAGAACAAAAGCATGGGTAACCAAAATGGCTGGACTATATGGGAAGAGCCTCTGGGGGAAGGTCAGCCCAGCCCCTGGGCTGGAGAAGTTTAGGGTGGAGGACAGAATATGCCAGTCATACCTAGTAACAAGTAAGGACTGAGGGATGCTGGGAGAACCTGGCAGCTAGGTCCACTTTGCTAGGTTAAATGGGCATCTCAGCCACTTGGCCCAGGGTTTGAGACTTAAGAGTATAAAATACTATGACAGCTAAACATACTGGGAACATGGGATAAACGTAATGCCATTCTTTTTTTTTTTTCCCAAGACAGGGTTTCTCTGTGTAGCTTTGCGTCTTTCCTGGAACTCGCTTTGTAGACCAGGCTGGCCTCGAACTCACAAAGATCCACCTGCCTATGCTTTCCGAGTGGGATTAAAGGCGTGCACCACCACTGCCCGGCTATGTAATGCTATTCTTGCAGCAATAAAGTTAGTTTAAATGCAAAGTCTGTTGAGAGTGGATAAAGTATTTATTAATATTTATAAATTCATTTAAGCTGCTGAGATAATGGGTAATCTAAGTAGAAGTGAATCTGAGCATGGCAGCATAAAACCTTTATCCTTCAGCCTCTTTCCAGAACATTCTTCAGGAGAATACTTACTCACTTGAAGTTTTGACCTTCAAGATTTTTTTTTCCTGAGGCAGAGTCTTATGCAACCTAGGCGGTTTTGAATTTCTGAGCCTCCTGCCCTGCCCTCTCAAATTCTGGGATCCCTAGTGTGCATCACCACATCCACCTCAGCCTTCAAGGTCTCCAGGGAAGGGTCCCCTGCACTTTCAGCCTGGTCTTGCCAGACTTCTTCTTTGTTCTACTGCAACCTGTCTCTGGCGGCATCCCATCCTCCTCTACCTCCAGTCCTGGGGACTCCAGCTCTTGGAGCAGACCTAGGGTCCCCTTAGCTCTTTCTGCCTTGCCTTCCATTCTAGCTCATCAGCATTCCTTTGGGTCAAATGTTGATCCCAGAAACACTCTCTACCAGGGACCCCCGGTGGCCACTGGGCTGGGATGCTGGTAAGTGGTTTTCACTATCCTTCCTGCTCTCCATTCTGGCCTCTCCAGAATTATTCTTGGTCCTCCCACCCTACCTCCACACCCCGAGGATCAGAGAAGCAGAACAAGCCACATCCAACCTCACCTTGCCAACTTCTCAGCTGATTTTGTTTCCTCAAACTGGAAACCTCTGAGTCCTCACCCGAATGGATCTCAGCTGAATTGCTGCTCAAAAGCCTAAAAAGGTTAAAAAGCCTCTAGTTCCTGGTCCTCACGCCTTGTATACCTTCCTGCTTCCTACCATCACTTCCTGGGATAAAGGTGTGTGTCTTTCCTAAGCAAGACATGGGATCTCAAGTGCTGGGATTAAAGGTGTGTGCCACCACATCTGGCTCTGTTTGCAGTGTGGCCTTGAGCTCACAGAGATCCAGAGGATCTCTGCCTCCTGAATGCTAGGATTAAAGGTGTGTGCTACCACTGCCTAAACCTATGTTTAATATAGTGACTGTTCTGTTCTCTGACCCCCAGATAAGTTTATTGGGGTGCACAATGTATCAACCACACACAATAATCAAAACACTAAATGCTCAGAACAAAGAAAGAATACTGAAAGCTGCAAGGGAAAAGGACCAGTAACATATAAAGGCAGACCTATTAGAATAATGCCTAACTTCTCAATGGAGACTCTAAAAGCCAGAAGGGCCTGGACAGATGTGCTACAGACTCTAAGGGAACACAGATGCCCACACAGACTACTATACCCTGCAAAACTTTCAATTACTATACATGGAGAAAATAAGACATTCCATGATAAAACTAATTTAAGCAATATCTATCTATATACCTACAAATACAGTCCAACAGAAGGTGCTAGCACCAACTCCAACCTAAAGAGGTTAACTGCATCCAAGGAAACATGGAAGAAATAATCAGGTCATGGAATCTCTTTCCATTCTTCAATTTCAATTTTTAAAGCCATTAGGTGTTGTGGTAGTTTGAATGTAATTGCACCCATAATCTGCACTATTAGGAGGTGTGGCTTTGTTGGAGTGGTGTGGCCTTGTTGGAGGAAGTGTGTCACTGTGGGGGTTGGCTCTGAGGTTTCCTATGCTCAGGATACCATGTCTCAATTGACTTCCTGCTGCCTGTAAGATGTAGCACTCTCAGCTCCAGCACCTTGTCTGCCTGCACACTGACATCTTCCCAGTCATGATGATAATGGACTGAACCTCTGAAACTGTAAGCAAGCCACCCTAATTAAATGTTTTCTTTATAAGTGTTGCTGTGGTCATGGTGTCTCTTCACAACAATAGAGACCCTAAGACAGAAGCCTAGCTGGCATATTATTTTTCTATCAAACACCTTGTTGATTATGGTGCTTGTCTTGTGAGAAGTGTGTAAGCAATGCATTTCATGTCAGTCAGCATGCTTCTCTTTAACCACCTCAACTAACTGCAAGAGTGAAATCTCTGAAGTACCTGGCAGCTTACAAAATGGAAACAAGGCAGAGGGCCCAGTTGGGAAGGGCCAGGAGTCAGGGCTGCTGTGGAAGTGGGCCGAAGGAACCAAGCCCTGACCCTGGACTCTTCTTACTCTCAGTGGACCTCAGAGTGGACATGCGAACCTCTCCAATCATTGTCCCCAGTCTGTCCATTTCCAAGTTTGAGTCTGTCATGAAGGATATTTAGTTGTGTTTCTAGCATGACTCTTCATGCCCTTCTCTCTGCACTGTTTCAGAGTCGGGTAGAAACTATATCTGCTACCCAGGTTTCCATAATAGGATGAAGCAACGGAAGCATGGTTTGGGGATCTGTTCTCTTGCCAAGATTAGGTAAAACAGAGAAATCTACCCAGAGGAACATGTGGTGCTTCCCAGCTGGGATTCTGGGAAGTCAGAACTCTGTTAAACGTGGGTAAGAATTCAGACTCCTTAGTAGCCTTGCGACAGTGGTTGATTAGATAACACTAACTGGCCCTGGTCCTGATTTGTAGCATTGGTCCATTTCCTGGGGGCGAACTCTGTTTCTGCCCTGTTTGAATTCCTGTCCTGACTTCCTCCAGTGATAAACAGTGATATGGTAATATAAGTCAAATAAACCCTTTCTTACCCAAGTTACTTTCGGTCACGGTGTTTCATCACAGAAATAGAAACCCCAACTAAGACAATACCTTCATTGAGCAAGCATGGTTAGGAAGAAACAAGCAGGAGCATGTATTTGCCCATCTGACAGCAGCAACAGACACATCATAAATGCATTGATGATGGAGATAGATGGAAAAATCAATGGGAGGATGAGGCTTGAGTATGTATTTGTTTGTTGTTAACATTATTAATTTATATGAGGTAATTTCTAATAATAGTTGTATTTTAGTAATTTTCTTGAAACATTTAACAATAATTCCTAGGAGCCAGTGCCAACATAGCCCTGTTATGAAGTAGGTCGATATAAATATACATGTATACACAAAGAGAAAGAGAGACAGATAGTGAGACAAAGAGACAGAGATAGTGGTCGATCACAATTATGTATCATCTATCTGTCTGTCATCTGTCTGTCTGTCTATCAATCTACCTACCTACCTATTTGTTGATTGACTCTGTACCCACTAAGATGCTTGAAGCAAATACTTGTAAAATTTTAACAGTAGCCTGTAATATTGGAGATCCTAAAAAACCAGAGTATTGGTACCTGATATTATATATAGAAAATAAATTGTTAACATCCCAATCATTTTGATCCTCATAGCATATCCAAGGGCAAAGGGAACAGAGAGACCAGGGAAGCATTAACCATTGCCAGGCAGAGCTAGGACTAGAACTGAGTCCTCTGACCTCCAGTTTACTCCTACCCTCCTGTCTGTGTGAACTCTGGTGTCATTGAAACAGTCACATACTGTGCTCAACCCATCCCATCATTTGGTATGTTTGTCAGGCCTTAGTCTCAGGCTTGGCAGCTCTCATAGCTTTACAAATAAAGAATGAAATAAAGCTGGAGGCCTGAGATGACCTGGGCAAACTTTGGTGATAGCCAGACTTGAAGGCCTCCAGGAAGCTCTGATGTTCCTGTCCCTGGATCCCAGGAAACTGAGCTGTTTAACCATTAGGACTTTGCAGACATGATGACATGTGACTTCTGCAGCTAATATGCAGTGGCCCTGAAGCCTCTGCCTAGCCTGACCTGTTGTACCAGACACATGGCTACGGAGGCCTATGGAGAAGCCCGGTTTGAAGGGACTGAGGTTTCCCACCAACAACCAGCACTGCTCCCTGGAGCTGTGAGTTATCTGTCCTATAAGGGGAACCTGGCTGCAGGTCAGTCCTCAAATAACACAGCATTTGAGAAGTTCCAAGCTAGAATCACCCAGATTAAGTAACACACACACACACACACACACACACACACACACACACACGGGGGAGGGGGGGATTTCACTATAGGTCAAGTTTACCTAAAACTTGCTTTGTAGTTCCAGCTAAACTCAAACTCATGCTCCTCCTGCCTCAGACCCCAAAATGCTGGGATTATAGGTGTGTGCCAGCCACCACACCTGACTAAAATACTCTCAAATTCTTGACTGACAGATGACTGGAGGAATTACCAACATTCTTGCTGTTTTCAGCCACTGAGTTTTGGGGTACCTAGTTGCACAATATTATGATTTGGGTGTAAAGTGTCCTTCAAAAGTGTCCTGTGCTGAGGGAGTGGTCCTCAGCTGGTAGTGGCAATTGAGAGGTGACTGGATCATGAGGACACAAACTTCATCGATGGATGGATGAATCCATTGATAAATTCAGGCCAGAATGAGCTCTCAAGAAGTGGATTTGGTTAGAAACACTAAACCACGGGGCGTGGCTTTGAAGAGTGTGTGTTGTCCCTGGACCCTGCCACTTCTTCTTTTCCCTTGGCTGTCTGATGTTGGGGTGGGGTCTCACAGAAGACTTTTTGTTTTTCTTTTCACCAAAAGAAACTGAATTTCAAGCCAACAACAGAAAGCTTTTGTAAAATACGACATTTGAAATGCAGTTTACTGTTAGTGTTTCTGTAAAGACCTATAGCGCAGAGGAGAAAAATACAGTCTTGCATGGCCTCTGAAATTCTAACGGGCGAGGCAGCTTGAAGTGGAACTGTGGATGCATCCATAGTTCACCTCACAGCAAAGAGTATCTCCCAACCTTCCCATGGTACTTTCAGCCACCTTTAATTTTGTGTATCTCTTTTGGAAAGGTGCGAGTGGTACACACTATGAAGGACATTAATTATGAAGGGAGGGGACAGGGGCTCCACTGGCTGTCTCCAATGGGAGTCTTAAGAACACCTGCAGGGAGCCAGCTGCAGACACCCGGGAACACTGGGAACACTGGGCGGTTTCTCGTGTCTCCACCCGCTGAAGTTCGCTCTGGAGAAGCTAGCTGGTATCTCCACGCAGAAGAAGCTCCGCGGCGCTCGCAGATCTGCTCCGGGGGTCCCTGCGCTCCTGGGGAGCCGCGGAGGCCAGGCAGATAGCAGCGGACCCGGGGGCGAGCTCGCCGAGCCAAAAGCAGCGCGCACCTCCCGGGCAGCGCCCAGAATGGAGTGGGAGCTGAATTTGCTGCTCTACCTGGCGCTCTTCTTCTTCCTGCTTTTCCTCCTGTTTCTCCTGCTCTTCGTGGTCATCAAGCAGCTGAAGAACTCGGTGGCCAACACGGCCGGGACGCTGCAGCCCGGGCGCCTGTCACTGCACCGGGAGCCGTGGGGTTTCAATAACGAGCAAGCGGTGTGATCCAGCGCTGAGCTGGTCTCAGTTCCGCGGGGATCCAGGTACACACCTTGGGAGCGGCAGCAGGGGGACACACTTTCTGCTCCTCCTCGGTCTCCGGACCCACTCAGGGCAGGGGACCGCGGGAACAGGAGTCTGACCCCGGAGCCAAGTTCTTCTAGAGCAAGCCTGATCCTGGGAGGGGAGACCCGCAGAGGTCAGTTTGGGGGCGAGAATGGTATGCACACCTGCGAACTCTTCCTGGCAGACCAACTGCATTTGTATCTAAGGGTGGAAAATTCTATTATTCAGTCAACTCAGTTCAGCCACTTCCAACAAAATTATCTAAATTACTAAAGAGTGTGAGCTTTGCTTTGAGGGCAGTTTCAAAGGTGGTGCCCAGGAGAAATGATTCAGTGACTTGTTTGGGGGCGGGGAGGTGGATTTTCTCCTACTTTTGATTGCTATTCCTAGTCTAGTCTTCGGGCTTGTCAAAGGTGGGTTTAGATCCTGGGACAGCAGAGGGTGATTATGAGAATGATTCCCTGGGAAATGACCTTTGGATGGAGGGCAGGCTAGCAGAAAGGAAGAGAGAGAGGCCTGTTTGTGGTTAATATATCAGACATCTTGGGAAAGGCTGACCATCAAGAGTAAAATCCACCTGTGCACTCGAAACAAGACCAATGTTAGTTCGAGACATAATTTCATTCATCCTATCTGATCGCTTTTCCTAGATCTACGTCATCGGGACCCAGGCTGGCGCCTTTGACTGGTGGCACCCAGGACCAAACTCTGATCACAGCCTGGGAACCCCCGCAAAGCTGGACAGTGGGTGGCGGAATTCTTCTTGCAAAAGGTATGTTGGGGCCTCTCACTCTGGCTGAGTGTCTGAAGATCCAGGGCCTATCAAAGAGAAGTATCAGGATGCAAGAAACAGGTGCCTGGAGGGTGAGGGTTTTCTGCTCTTAATTGGAGAGCTTCCTCCAGAACCAAGAAGCCAAGGAAGGATTTGTCTGAACCTTTGCAAAAGTCAAAGAAAAGATTGGGGCTTGTGCGAGTTAGAAAAAGAAGCCAGGAACATTTGCAAATTTGCTAATGACTCCCCTCTTTTTTGAAAATAGCACAGAGGTGCAAATATGATTTGTCTTCAGTCGGAAAGGTTTGGGGTTAATCTTCTCAGGATGGGACACACTATGCCATGGAAACACTAATTTTACACACACATACACTCACTTCAAGCACACAGTCTATGGAGAGTTAAAACCCACAACATCAAATTTTGCCTAGGCTGATAATACAGAAGCTACGCAGAAGAGAACAGTTGATAATTTAAGTGGGTAACTACCAGAAATGATTTTGGCTGGAGACAATAAGTTGATTTCCTACATATTCTATGTCATTCTGACACAATAAAGCTAGTTTTAAATGAAGACAATGGTTTGTTTTAGCTATTATTTCTTGGGTAAATTCTTGTCTCCCTATCACATCTTTATCAGAGGGATAGTGAGGCTTGATTTCCATTTCCAGCCTGAATTCCAAACTTAGCAGCCGTGAATCTGCATTGTGATTTGAACAATAGTCCTCTAATTAGCTGACATCTATGCAGAGATGTCTTGTTACAGGGCTGCATGGTTAATCTGAACATGGACAATGAACGTGGGAGTGACTAACGAGCAATTATGGTTGTTTATAAGGACAAAAAATGATCATTTCATACTTTGTAAATAATCAGAATATAAATTATTTTAACCACCAGTTTGGCTTCTTGATTTTGTAATCTTTTCACCCTGCTGACAGTCCTGGGGTCCTGGGGTCCAGCAGTGTAATCCACTGCAACTTTTCATTGCTTGGAGAGAATAGAAAACTTGTCCTGGAACTCATTCTGTAGCCCAGGCTGGCCTTGAACTCACAGAGATCCACATGCCTTTGCCTCCCAAGTGCTGGGATTAAAGGCATGTGCCACTGCCGCCTGGCTGAGTGACCTCCTTCCTATTACCACTGCACTAAGTCATTTATGTAGCCCTGCCCAGGATATTTATTCTTCTCACCTGACTTTTACCTGGAACTTATTTCTAAAACAGGAGTTAAGATTCCTCACATCTGCTCTCAGAATGTGTTGGTGGCATCTTCTGCCCTGCCCTCTGGTTAGAAATTCTGCCTTTGAAAATTCAACATCTGTAGAAGAATTGCCTTTTCTAATTCTTTTATCTAATCACCATTTTCCAAGACCTAGCACAAAACTGATCTCCCAAAGTAGAGATACTTTTTGTTCATTTGTTTTCTTGAGTCAGAGTCTAGCTGTGTAGCCTGAGCTGGCCTGAACTTGCTTTGGAGGCCAAATTGACCTTGAACTTGTCATTCTGCACCTGACTCTCAATTCTGGTATAACAGGCATGTGCCACTATGCTTGGCTCAAAAAAAAAAAAAAAACAAAAAAACCACATTTGAACTAGATCTAATGTGCCGGCATCCACAATACTTCTGCATGTATGGTTTACTCAATTCATTGACCACACCCTGGTCCTAATAACCCTGAATTCTACTATATGTATGAATAAGATAGGGTCTCACTATAAAGTCCAGGCTGCCCTGGAACACACCAGCTGCCTGGTTCATCCTCCTGATGAGGATGTACCACCATGCCTGGCCAATAATATTTTGAAAGATGAGGTAAATATGTATTAGCACTAAAGCATTTGGTAAGTCAGGAACATTTAAAATAACTGCTCATTTTGTAAGTATAATTTTATTATGCAATATTATTGTTTCCTTTTCAACAAAAAGACTTCACAAAGGTTAGAAGACAAATTTGCTATTTAGTAATTAGGTCTAAATTTTAGTTGTTTAAGATGACTTCACATCTTATTAGGACAATCTTGGTTGTTTGCTAATTTCCAAACTTGTAATCACAATGAATTTACAATTCTGACTAGAGAAGATCATTTTAAGTTGAATGAGAATGATGTCACATTCCCATTTGCAAAATTTAAAATGTCTGATAAAGTAGTTCCCCATGCCTGTATGTCAATTGCAGGGCACAGGCGTGGCTGTGGGCCTGATGCCATCTGGTGCAGTCCTCCAGCATGGGGGATTCTCCCAGAGTTCTCCCTGTGCACGGGCTTCTGGGGAGGAAAGGATTTGTTTTTGGTTCATTGCAGAGGTGGAAACTTGGAACAAGGTATGCAAAAAACACGCAGCACCCTATTTTTAATGTGACATTCTATGTTCCCAGTTCTGCCTAGTTTCAGACTAAGTGCGCTAGAATTCAATTATAAATGATGAGAATTTTGAGCATTATGAATGGTTAAGCCATTTAAGGATAGTGGGAAATGTCCTCCCCCTCCCCCCCATAAGTCATGATTTAGAGACTTTTAGAATTCTAGTTATACTAATGCAGAATGTAGAAAGTATCTGCAGAGTTCTATACTTTCAAAATAACTTGCAGATAGCCTGTGTTATTTGTTCTTATCTAAACAGAGTCTGCAATTAAAGCTCTAAGATCTTTAGAATTAGTCAGGTATCTGTATTACATACAAGGGCAAGTTAAGTGGTAGATGTATTACTGGGTTTTTGTTTGTTTTGTTTTTTGCTTGAATCAGTTATACAAATTCTTCAAATATCCAATTATTATTTTGTTTACATAAATAAATAAGGACTCAGATTAAAAGCTAGTCTAGTTGTCTGAATAGTAAGCATTTTACCAAATAGGAAGCTGGAAAACGAGAAAGGCACCCTATGTTTGGAAAGAAATTATAATGTGACAACAGGGAAAAAGCTCCTCCTGGATCAAGCTAAAAATCCCTCCTGTGATTTGCAACAGCAGATTCTTTGGTTAAGGGCCCTGCTCACTTCTGCTGTTCTTGGCCTGTCTCACAGATCCAGAATAAGCAGATGGGTCCAAGTGAATAAGCTCTACACTCAACACTCAACCTTTGCTTTGCTGGCATTAACGTTCCAAAGTTACTGGAATTTATTGCATAGGTCCAGGCTCTTTAGACAAAATTGTTTTACTATAGGAAGAAATTGTACTCTCAGTTGAGAATCAGGACGGATTGCTATTTCAATGAAGTAGGAAGTTACTAAGCAGGGACTTGAACCAATTAGAGGTCTTGTGGTTTTTTCATGTCACACTTAATATGAGGCAGTGATGGTTTTTCCAGGTTCTGATATGGTCTCCATGGCTCCCCACAAGGAGAAGGAAGCCAGGAGGAAAAACAGAATGTGCCAGTCTGAATCCACATCTTTCTAAAGAGCTTCTCCACAGCCAGAAACACAGGCTAAAGCTATGTCAATGGCCACTGTCCTCTGTAGGGTTCTTTAATGATACAGTTGTTGTCTTTAACTAAAATCCGAGCTCTTTAGATAAGAACAATGGGGGTGAATCTTGGGTGGACAACCAGAAGTCTATGCCCTGGTTACAAAGTACAGTTGTGCAGAAGCATAATGTTCAAGAAAGGTGAAACTTAAGGTTTCCTCCCTCCCACCTTGTGTGGCGTGAGAACACACCTCCAGGTGATATGGCTGAGCAGAGTGACGATGTCTCCTTAGTTCTCAGGAAATGCTTGTCAGGTCTGGCTTCTCTCTGGGCAGCTGACTTCCCCTGCACCAGGAGCCTCGAATCAAGTATCCTGGGAGCCTGCACATTTGTGTTTGTGTGTGTAGTGGGGTCTTCACCATCTCCTCGTGGAGCTTTGGTGTGGGATCAAAATGAGTTGTTTTCTTTTGCTCCTTTTTGGTCTGCCCCATCATTTTCATGTTCATTAAATTTTGGTGGTAACCAAGTTTGTGTATTTGATCCCCATAAAGGCCATCCCTTTCATACACAGAAGAAAAGGCACTCTGTGCTCAGAAACGCTACCTCTCTTCCTTCTGAGACTCCACTCTCAATCTAGGAATATCCTGGGAGATCGCCTCTTGAGCTGCTTCTACTCACAGCCTACGTACTGGCCAAGCAGAGGGAGAAGAAACACTTCCCACACCCAGAGCTGTGCAAAAGAACTTTCTGTGATATGGAACTGTTCTATATCTGTGATGCCCAATACAGCAACTACTAGTCACATGTGTCTAGTAAACACTGAAATATGGCTAGCAGGGTTTAAATTTTACTTAATTTCTCCTGAGACAGCCACATGGGGATGGTGGCTTTTGTATGTACTGTTCATCCCATTCTCTTTCTTGGGTGTTTTAGAGTTAGAGGGGGAGGTGGCAGCCAGCCACGTGCTCCACATCCATGGGCTTCACTGCTCTTCTTGCATTGAGTTTGTCTCCTTGAGGAAAAGGAAAATTAGTGTGTTGGAACTAAATTAAAAATGTTACCCTCTACCTATTGCATGTCTTCTTGGACCAAATGGGATGGGTTTTAGTGACCAGCGACCCTGGAAAAAATGGCAGTTCTGATCCACCATGTGCCCTTGACCCCCGTCCATGCTCCCAACAGAGGTCACTTTGTCTTGTGCAGTGTGGCCCATTTTCGTTCACTTTTTAATATTGTAAATTCCAAATGATTATTTTGTGTATGTTTTTCAAAATACCTAATGGATTATATTTTTTAAGGTTGTGAAATAAAAAAATAATTACATGTAATTCATTTTTTGTGTGATTTTTAGTTACTCATTATTATCTAAACTGTTGTATTAATTAGGATATGGTTAATAAAGGAAAGAGGTGTTGATTTTTATATGATTTCCCTTTTAATTCACAAGTTTATATACTAATGAATGTTACCTTTCAAAATCATTAAATAATTCTTCTGTTACATTTGAAGTTTGAGTAAAATATGTTGTCTCCAAGTTCCCTGTTTGGGCTGTTGTGTGGAATTGTAGGAATTGTAAGAATGTCCCAGACATATTCTTCTAGCAGACACATTCTTTATAAATATTTTCTCCCACCTGTGGTTATATGGTTTTAGTTGGAAATATTTTAAAGGCGTATTTTTAATTTTGAAGCTTTTCATTTATTCACTTTTTGTTCATTGCTTTCTGTGTCCTCTTTAGGAGACAGTTTTCTACCCTCCCCTCTCCCAGGTTACCAAAAATATTCTGCTGTATTTTCTTCTACGCTAGAAGTATAGTTTTTTGTCTGTTTGCTTTGTTTGTGTTTTTGGGTTTTTTTGAGACAGGGTTTCTCTGTGTAGCCCTGGCTGTCCTAGAACTTGCTTTGTAGACCAGGCTGGCCTCGAACTCACAGAGATCCATTTGCCTCTGCCTTCAGAGTGCTGGGGTTAAAGGCGTACAGCACCACACCCCAGCTTAAAAGTAGAGTTTTAATTTTTACTAAGTCTATTATTCATCTTGAATTGAGTTGTGTTTATGGTAAGTGGTAAAGTATGATTTTCCCTTTTCATATAAATAACCAGCTTTCCTCAAAATTTCCCCCTTTTACATTTCTCTTCCTTCTTTCCTTCCCTCCCTTCCTCTTTCTCCCCTCCCTTCTTCTATTGAACAAACTTTACTTTCCCCACTGAATCACTGTGTTGCCTTCATCAATATCCAATGAGTGAATAAGAGCAGGTCTCTTACTGGATCTTTTCTGTTCCATGAGGCCCTCCCTCTAAATGCCAATGTCTTAGTCCCATAGTAAGTCTTACCATCCACTATAAATATCATGAATGGAATTATTATACAAGCTCCTAGTCACAGGTTTGAGGAACACACTAGGAAGCTTGACTACTTTGAATTGAAATAGACACAGTAAGAAAACTCCAGCGGGTGGTGGTGGCACATGCCTTTAATTCCAGCACCCAGGAGGCGGAGCCAGGCAGATCTCTGTGAAATTCAGGACAGCCACCAAAACAACATGAAAAAACCCTGTTTTGAAAAAAAAAAAGAAGAAGAAAAAAGAAAAAGAAAACTGCAGTGAAGACTAGACTTCATTTCAATCCGAGTCCTGATCTGGGGTGTTTCTTGGTCAAGAAGGGTGCCTCACTTTCCTGTTGGTCATAGCAAATAAGAAGTGCCCCTTTGCTTTCTGTACAGTTGGGGGCAAGGAGTTTCTAAGCCCTGAACTCAGAGCTCAGTGATGGAAGTCATAGAGGCAGGAGTGTGAGTCAGCTGGTCACATCACACTCACAGTTGGGTGCTGCAGGTCACAAATATATGAAATAGAGAATCAGCTGTATATAATAAAGCTATACCTAGAAGGTTCAAGGAATTCTTCTAGAGGAAAGTCAAATATCAAGGAATATTCGATGATATTCAGCTTTTAATATATCAGCTGTCTTCTGCTATGAATTTCGTGTGTGCTCATATACTAATAGGCCTTAATGGCAAACAGTATAAGCTTCTCAGACCTACTGCTGATCTGAACTAGGTAACACCCCTACAGAGCCTAGGAGACAGGCAGGTATGTGGATGCATAACTTTGTGTCTTGTGCAAATGAAGTTCAGACCATCCTTTTCATTCAGGCCTAGTGGTATTCCAGAGCTATTGACTCAGGACAAAAGGGTTTTTGTGTAACCAGGTGCAGTGAAGGCTGGGGCAGAATTCCTGGTCGGGGCAGAGTCCCTTGGCCGGAAAGAAGAAAATAAGTCACAGTTTCTATAGCTGGTAGGGTGAGAGTGGCTTGGGCCGAGGAGTAAGGAGCCAGAAAAGGTTTTTGCAGACTGTAGGTGGATCCGAATCAGGTCAGGAGAGGAGGAGAGGAAGGAACAATGGGGGACAGAGGAAGAGGACAAAGATGAGACTGATAGCAGAAGAGCTTACTTAGGGCTATGAGAGGACAGAGAAAGAAGGGACACAGAGAAACCGAGTGTCAGAATGGAACTGAAGCTATGTAGATAGAATTCTGTCTTAGATAAATAAAGTAGCCAATGATCTCAAGCGCCACTTTGAGATCTTTGGCAGCAGTTAACTCTGCAGCTCACACACGATTGAGCCTGTATGATAATGAGTATTCAGAGATGAGTAAGGCCTGGGGAGTGCTCACCAACCTAAGACAGAGCACCTGTGTGGCCTGGGCAGGCATCTCCATGACGGGTAAGGTGACCTGCTGATGTTCCACGAAACCTAAGTCAGAAGCTCATTTTTAGTAAAAGGGAGACCTGTAGGGCCCTAGCCCCCGTTTTGGGTAACTGTTGCCTTGCTTGCTGACCTTGACCTTGATATCCTCCCTATGCTAATTCCCTGCCAGTTTCCACCCTCCTGAATGCTTAAGGGAAGTTCCTTGTCTGTGTATCCTGCATAATGGGCATTAACAGCTTAGATGCAAGATTGTAAAACATTGGTAGCGAACTTCTGCCCTCCGGGGTTCTCCCATTGTGCTGTAAGCCTGTATTTAAGACTTCCTCCCTCCTTCAATAAATGGCATTCGGCATTAAAAAAAATTGTCTTAAATAAATAAAGTGGATGGACAAAAGAGCCCGGTATACTTAGATTATTTTCCCTCAGAATAGCCCCATGCCGGCCATAGCATCTTCCCCAGGACCCTGGGAGGAATCTTCTTAAGGCAGGCCCCTGGAAAAATTCCGATAGTTGGGGGCAGAGAGGAACAAGTGTACCCACACTGCCTGTCTGCCTGCTAGCTTTCTTCGGTCATATAGTGTTCAGACCTAGAGAATGGTGCCACCCACAGTGGGCTGTGTCTTCCAATGTCAATTAACACTCAACACAATCCCCCATTGAAATGCCAAGGCCAAGCTGTCACAAGAAGGGTGAGCTGCCTTGGTGGTGTCTCTGCTGAGTAAAAAACCCCAAGTCTGTTTGACTTGTGGAATCTGAGTTATTGCTCACCTTTCTGTTTATATTGATTATGTGTACTTTTCTGTTTATATTGATTATGTGTATCTTGACTGACAGATGGTAATTGTACATGCATATGGGGCACAATGTGGCATTTCAGTACATGCATGTAACATGTTCTGATCACATTGGGATAACTCATATCCGTGACATCAGTTCTCCAAGCTAACCGTATTCTGACTTTTATGCGGGGTGTTTACCCACCAACCCCACAGTTCCCCAGAGTTTTCTTGAGTGCAAGTAACAGGAAATATTAGATAGAAGGATTTAGATTGTGGAGATAAACAGATAGAAAATAAAGGATAGCCTCGAGAGGGCCTGGAACCTATTCCAACGGCCCAACTGTCTCTGCCCCAGGGTATTTATAGAGACGCCAAGGGGTGAAGCAAAAGACCTCCCCCCAGCACAGCCAAGTGCAGACCATCTCAGACACCTGCACTCAGGCCCGTGGTCCTAATCATCCTCTCTACACGGACCTGCTGGGTAAAGCCACAAGGAACCTGAAAACGGGCTCCCACACTTTTATGTCAGCAACAGGTCACTTTAAAATACTGCCAGAAATACAGAAGTGACAAAGTCCAAGTGATAACACTGGTACAGAATCGTGGGAAAGGTGGCGCTGTGAGTATGGTAATAATTCTCATTTTTGTTTAAAATATAAGTTATTCTGATAACCTCCTTTTCAGTTTATAATGCCTTGTATGGATAGCAGTGTTTGAAGTTATCAACAACTTTAATAATTAATATTTGATTTGATAAAGTGTAAGCTTCATCCTCTGTCTATAATACACTAGATCACACTGAAAACGTTGTGTTTGTGTGGAGCGTCATTGTCAGCTTTGCTGAGGCCAGAGTAACAGCTCACAGAGGACAGCACGCTCTCCTGTGTTGTGCTTTCCCTGCAGAGGCACTGCAGAGCCTGGTACAGTCAGGTGACTCCTGGGTCTGCTGATGTGGAGCCCTGTGCATCAGGGAAGACAGGCCTCTGCACAGTGGAGTGGGGATGGGTAGACAGATGGAGGTGAGGAGCCTACAAGCCTGAGCCCAGGGCCAAGGCCTGTCAGGTAGAAAATGAGTTAAACTGAGAAAAATACAAAAATCTAATGAGTGTGAAAGGAAATCCAGACAACACCCTGAGATGACTTAGTGGTTTATAGTTTCCCTGAAAAGAAGCCTCCAGCCAGCAGCATGGACTCTCCTCAGCTCTCCCGGTTGTCAACAGAGGCCTTGGCTCTCACATTTCACTTCCTTTTCTTCAGGAACACAAAGTGACTCTGTGAGCATTTCTGTCACCTCCACATCCCATACAGAAGGGGAAAGGTGCTGCTGGCTGCTTTGCCCCCTATAAAGTACTTTCCAAAACCCTCCTCCTGATCACTTGTGACATCTCAGGGGCCAGGAAAGTGCCACAGGCCATCCCAATTCCTAGAGAGAGTGGGGGTAGTTTTCTTCATTTTCAGTTTTTCTTTTTCTTTCCTGGTTGTCTTTAGACTTAACACAGAGTAAGACTTGAGAAAAGTCATCAGTCCTCCTCCAGGATAGTGTTGTATGAGGTTTAGTTTATTTGCACCATGGGGGTGAGAAGACAGAGAAGGGAGGATGCTGTGCAGATGCCATCAGGCAGTCGAGGTGGGTCTGAGGGAGATGGAGGCATCCTGAGGAGGGGGCCAGCCCTAGCCAAGGGTCGATGATGAGAGTCTGTGCAGACATGGATGAGTCATTTCCGCAGTCAGTGTTGAGTGCTGACAAGGCCACTGTATCACTCCAGCACACACAGAAATTAATGTCCTTGTAAATATATGCATGTGTAGTTATGGTTTGTACTAAGGACTAAACTGATTTTACCAAGTGTCACTTGCTGCAAAGACAGTAAAAGACAGTGTAGGACCTGAAGTTAGTGATACCGCCTTTGCCCTGTTCAGCAACTAATTTAAAATACTTAAGGAACCATTATAAAGAAAAATCACATTTCACTGTGCAGTTCTCAAGAATATGAGGCCTCCTTGACGGTTCGTGTTCCTGGAGTTGTATCCATGCCAGTAGATGCCCACACGCTCCAGAAGAGAATTTGACATTGCTGCTGCCATTGTTGCTGTTATAGCAGTGGCACCACTGCTGCTACTGTTTCTACTGTTACTACAGCTAGCACAGTGGAGACCCTGGCAGCAAAAGTAGCTGCCACAGTTAGTTAATCTTTCATTCTATTGGGCATGATAAATTTAATTCAATAGTTATATACATTTTGATTGGCTGTGAAAATTATAAATTTATAAACTCAAGTTCCATTTACTTTTGGGATACCATCTTACAAGGACTCCAATTTGCAGTATGTCTGGTTAAGGAAGGGAATGGCTCAGTTGCCTTTAGCCTACTGGCTATGGGTGGGTTAGGACTTCTGTTGGTCTTTTCTGTGTCGAACACACAGATTGCAAGCCCAGTGCCACTTTGAGATCTTTGGCAGCAGTTAACTCTGCAGCTCACACACGATTGAGCCTGTATGATAATGAGTATTCAGAGATGAGTAAGGCCTGGGGAGTGCTCACCAACCTAAGACAGAGCACCTGTGTGGCCTGGGCAGGCATCTCCATGACGGGTAAGGTGACCTGCTGACGTACCATGCAACCTAAGTCAGAAGCTCATTTTTAGTAAAAGGGAGACCTGTAGGGCCCTGGCCCCCATTTTGGGTAACTGTTGCCTTGCTTGCTGACCTTGACCTTGATATCCTCCCTATGCTAATTCCCTGCCAGTTTCCACCCTCTTGAATGCTTAAGGGAAGTTCCTTGTCTGTGTATCCTGCATAATGGATGTTAACAGCTTAGATACAAGATAGTTAAACATCAGTAGCGAACTTCTGCCCTCCGGGGTTCTCCCATTGTGCTGTAAGCCTGTATTTAAGACCTCCTCCCTCCTTCAATAAACGGCATTCGGCATTAAAAAAAAAAAAAAAAAAAAAAAAGAATATGAGGCCTCAAACTGGAAATCCTCTGCTTCTACCTCCCGAGTGGGGATTACAGATGCAGAGCCACACCCGGAGCACATGTGTTATTTTGGTTTGGGGACAGGTTCCTTCCTGTGTTGCTCAAGTTGCCTCAAGTTACATGAACACGGTGACTCACTAACCTGGGGTGTTGCATGAATCCTAAATGGTCCTATAATAAAAGCCTGGAGCCAGATATGGGATGAATGCTGAAGATCAGAGACAAGCCACTTCTCAACTCACCAGCTCCTCAACCGATCCTGCCTCCACGAGTCCTCAGACTGAATGAGTCCTCAGCCAAAAGGCTCTAGCTCCTGTCTCCTCATGCCTGATATGCCTTTCTCTGCCCAGCCTTTTTACTTCCTATCTCAGCCTTCCTAGTGCTGGGATTAATGGCATGTGTGCTTCCGAAACACTAGGATTAAAGATGTGTGCCACCACTGCCTGGCTCTGCTTCTCTCCTATACTGGATCAATCTCATGTAGCCCAGTGTGGCCTTGAACTCACAGAGATCCAGACAGATCTCTGCCTCCCGAGTGCTAGGATTAAAGGTGTGTGCCACCACTGCCTGACCTCTATGTTTAACTCTGTGGCTGGCTCTGTCCTTTGATCTTCAGGCAAGTTTTATTTCTTAGATTACAAATGTTACCACAATGGGGCACATATATGGTATGATGTGTGTCCTGCTTTCTGTGTTAGTGCTGAAGACTGCCTTTCTTCCTCCAAGTTGACTGTATTCAGACTTGATGCTTTCCAGGGTATTAGGAGGAGGAGTCTGAAACATTTGCAACAATGGAATGGACAGTAGATACATGTGGGGACTTCCTATCTGCTTAGCTGTGAACTTGGCCTCCTTCTGCCGTATTATTCCTAATATTTCACTCTTGGGTGTCTTAAAACAGAATGAACTGAAATGCCATTGAGTTTGAACTTAGTTCTAATCAACTCTCTTTCTCTTGGAATTTGTGAATACGGGCTGTAATCAGTTCTCGAGGAGAGAAGATCCTCATGGCTGATGCTGATGGAGTCCCAAAGTTTCCAGATGTTGAGGAACTAGAAAAGGGGCTGAGTGATATCCGGCCATGGCCTGTGAGTATAAGAACTCACTGTGCGGGACAGTCAGGAGCACAGGGCTCAAAAGTGAAGTCAGAATTTACCTCAAGCTGAACTTTCTTTTTGTTTAGAGACAGGTTCTGTAGAGCAGACTGGCCTTGAACCCACAGAGATCCATCTGCCTCTGCCTCCCAAGTGCTGGGATTAAAGGTGTGTGCCACCACACACTGCAGAGTTCTTTTAATAAGCATGACTAGCTGTCTGCAAGCTATGCGTATTCTGAACCCCTCAACAGACTTTTCAAATATCACAGTGTTATTTTTTCAAAATATTTCTAAAGGTGAGATATTTGCATTGAAAATGGCTATATTGATGTGTGATACTTAAATATTAAAAAGAATGATGGTGTTGCCTTTTCCTCAGGATCAAAAGGCCATCGCTTGTGGGTCTCAAGCTCATCTGGAGAAAGAATTGATTGCTCAGGTGAGGCTTTTTTGAGCTGACATGCACAGTAGCTTGTTAACCTTTAACCCCCTTTTACAAACACATGCACATTTGACGAGAAATGACTTCCTGTGTTTTCTCTGAAAATGAGCTTCCCTTCAACTTCATTGAATTTATGGAAGATTAGCATAAGTATACACAGGAAGGATGAGTGAGGCCTTACCTTACGATGCAAGTGTTCTCAGATTTGTTTCTAAGATACAGAGACAATCATTTGATCAAGACAGACGTTTCTAAAGAAAAATTTGTTTTAAAAATTCTCTCTCTCCTCTCTCTCTCTCTCTCTCTCTCTCTCTCTCTCTCTCTCTCTCTCTCTCGTGTGTGTGTGTGTGTGTGTGTGTGTGTGTGTGTGTGTGTGTGTGTGTGTGTGTGTGTGTGCATAGGCACCCACAAGGCTAGAAGAGACTGTCAGATCCCCCGAAGCTTGTGAGCTGTCCAAGTTGGTGCTGGGATCTGAACAGAAGAGCAATGTATGCTCTTAGGCACTGAGTCATCCCTCTAGCTCTGTGTCTGTTTTTAACCTGCCCGGTTGCCCTCAGTATTTCCCATACTGGCACATATCAGTGACCCCTGTGTTGAGCACTCCTGATACAAAATCCAAAATTTTGAAGGCCAACATGATGCCATAAAAAGAAATGTGTCCCATATGTAGAATACCTTAAAATAACCTTCCGTATATCCACCTAAGGTAGAAATGAAACATGAATTTTACAGTTAGACTTTCCCTTTCCCCTAACTGTCTCGTGTGTATGTGTGTGTGTATGTGTGTATGTGTGTGTGCATGTATAAAATATTCTAGATTATGAAAAAAGTACAAACTCTGAAATATTCCTAGTCCCAAGTGTTTATGATAACTTCTATTCAGAGTCTATTTTGGGTTTTGTTCAGAGTTTAAATATTTCTTGTTTCATGTCTCTAAAGAAACCATTTAACTGAAGATTGTCAGTCTCATGACAATTCCTTCCAGAAAGATGCATGTCATCAAAGACTGCAGGTGGAGGCTGCTCTTTTATAGATCAGACTAAAGAAGCCAGAGCAACTCACAGGACAGAACATCTCAGTGAGGAAGTGCGTGTGTGTGCATGTGTGTGCGTGTGTGTGTGTGTGTGTGTGTGTGTGTGTGTGTGTGTGTGTGTGTGTGTGTGGTCGCAGTCGGGTTTTCTCTTTAAAATGGAGATCTTGAGTGTGAAGTCCAGTAACCATTGTGTTCGCAGTGGTTCTTCACCGAGAGTAGAGAAGAGCCAGTGTCAGTGTGTGGCCGAATTACCTGGGGAGGGATTTATAGTGTGTAACTGGTCCATCACTGAGTCAGACTGTAGGATGAGACCAGGGCCTGCCTGTGCAGCAGGTCACAGGTCACTTTGGTGTTCATTACTTCTACAACTATTAAAATAAAATTGAATGTCTCCCTCCATGATTCTGAAATGAGGTAGGAGGAGAGTTTAAACTCTATCAAGACAGGGACAGCAAAGTTGCAAACCCTCAACGAGGGTGGATACCAGACCCTCCTTTGTTGAAGGGCAAGGCAGCAGACTTCCCTGGGAAGCAGAGAGACAGCTCTTGCAGCTGGAAGTATGAGTTTCCCCAGACACTCATTTTTTTTAGAAATAAACCTTTTTACAATTTTTTAAATCCTTATTTTATGGATGTGAACATTCTGCCTGTGTGCATGTCTATGTACTGCATGCATGACTAGCTCTTACAAAAGAGTGTACTATATCCCTGGAGCTGGAGTTGCAGATATTTGTGAACCACAATGTGGGTGCTGGGAACAGAACCCAGGACTGCTGCAAAACAGCCAGTGCTCTTAATCACTGAGCCATCTCTCCAGCTCCAAAATAAACATTTTTTTATATCTTCTTAGTATTCTATGTCTCATGCAGTTTTTATTAATGAAATGCTATAAGTGAAAAGAAAATATTAAAAAATCAGTATGTGTCTGTATACACATGCATATAGGCATATACAAATGTGAAGAACCAAGCATAGTCACAGTGATACCGGAGAAACAAAGCAAATGTATTGAACCCCCCCCCACCACCTGCCCCATGGAGTTTTCTTCTCAGCGTCCAAAAGAGACGCTACAAGCAGCTGGGATCTAATCTGAGGGATATCGAATGAATCTATGTACACTGAGCTTTTTTAGTCCATTCACTTTATTCTTCTAAGTCAATTCTACCAGTATCATGGGGGTACAGGTCTGTATACACTTACAAGCGTAATTCTTTGGCAATGCAATTCGAGGCTTGAAGTTCTGGGGGAGGGGATAGAGAGAGGTGATAAGATCCACACATTCAGCAGTAATTGTCAGCTTTCATTTACAACCCAAAGGGGAAGTGACTAATGGAATTTCTCTGGTAGGGTCAATTAAGGGCTAAAATCAATTAGTGACTCTAAAGAGGAATTTATGTGCTCAGACTATATTCTTACAAGTGGCTAGGTAAAAGTTAGGAGTTTATATGTTAGTATAAGTCACAAGTAAAGTAAAATTCTCTTTTTTTACTTTGGTGGCACTACTGGCTCAGGTACCTTGTGGCACCATTTTCTGGCAGGGTGGGGATGTGTTCTCCGTTACTAGGCCCCTGCCCTGTGGAACAACATGTAGCATTTGGTTCATAAAAGCACTTTCACTCTGAGTTATGGCTAAAGGAAGGAATCTTTAGAACTAAGAATAACACCTGGGCTATGAGATAAAAGAGGAGGATTTAAGCTTAATTTGCATAAGAAACAAAGCTTGGTACCTATCATCCACCTGGCCTTGGCAGTTGTCTCATTGGATCAGTGGAAATATTTATCTTATCTCCGTAACAAGCAGATGGCCAAACACCATCCTGGTAATTGCAAGCAGTAAATCTGTGTTGTGTTGTGTTAATAAAGTGGGGTGAAGGTGAGGAGTTAAGGATTTAAGGTTAGTGAGGTTGGCTTCTCTTTCCTGTAGGTGAGTTCAGGGTATGCTGGTGCTCATCTATCTGCAATCTGTCCTTGGATGTTTGAGAAGTGTCTGAGTTGAAATACTTTTGTCTGGAGATGGCACTGACCAGATGTCTGCTAATGAGGATAACTACAGGAAAGCAGACTCTAAGTCTATGCTAGAATAAGAAGAACAAAGGCCTGATTATGGGAAAGGGTTCTTTGTGGTGGTGATATTTTATTTGTGCTCTAACAAATAAAATTTATCTGGGGATCAGACAACAGACCAGCCACTAGATTAGATATAGAGGCCAGACAGTGGTGGCACACATGCCTTTAATCCTATCACTTAGGAGACAGAGATCCATCTGGATCTCCATGAGTTCAAGGCCACACTGGGAACAGAGTCAGGTGTAGTTGTTAGTTTTTCGGCTGCGTTGTGTTCTTACTCTGCAAGGAAATGCCACGAAACACGACAGAATCCGCTAACAAGAGTTTTATTAAAGGGACAGAGAGTGAACAGGCCTGTGGGAAACACGTGTGTGGAGAAGAAGGAGGAAGAAGAAGAAGAAGGAACCGGGAACATGGCGCCGGATTTTAAAGGCTGGGCGTGGACAGATCAGCATCACTACTACACGCAAGCGCGTAGATCACATGGCCACGTTGCGCGCCTACGTAGCCAATGGAACGTCACGGATCTTGGTCACGCAAGATGCCCTGACCCGGAAATGGCTATCCTGACCTGGAACTGGCTAGGTGGAAGTGTCTGTTGGGCATATGCGAACACGCCCGACCGTGGGGGCGTGTTGTAAACCTTTCAGTAGTGGCATACACCTTTAATCTCAGCACTTGAGATTTCATGTCTTTGCTTGGAAAGGACATATGCCTTTAATTCCAGGAAGTGATGGCAGGAAGTAGAAAGGTATATAAGCCATGAGGACCAGGAACTAGAGGCTTTTAAGCAGTCAGCTAAGACCCTTTCAGGTGAGGACTCAGAGGCTTTCAGTCTGAGGATTTGTGGAAACAGGATAGGCTAAGGAGTTGTTGAGGTAAGGTTGGCTGTAGCTCTTTCTGTTTCTCTGATCTTTCAGAATTTACTCCAATATCTGGCTCTGGGTTTTGTTTTTGTTTTTATTAATAAGACATTCTAAAATTTGTCTTACAGGTCTTGACTGTGTAACATCCACAGCTGGGGGATGTTATGCAAATACCCCAGTTGCATAGAAGTTGTGTCCAATAAATGATCAACCACATTGTTAGAAGTTCTTGGGAAAAGAATCAATTGGGAAAGCTACAACAGCACACAAGAAATTCACTGCAGGACACAGCTAATATATTCAAAAGCCAATATCACCAAAACTCCTTGAGTTTTGACTTCCCTCTGGCAGAGCCCTTGGCTATACCAAGTTCTAGCCTTATCAGTGCCAGCTGAATTCCTACCTCATATTTCTGTGCTTACAGCACAAACTAATCTCAAACTTGAGGACTATGTCTCATTATAAAGTAAAGTCATTTGGATAGTATGTATCAATAGATGATTAGATAGACATTAACTAGACCAGAGTGCCCAGGAACATACCTGTAGAAAACATTTTCTTCACCTAAAATAAGCCTCCTGAAAACATACATATAATAACATTATACAGACCAAGCAGGCTATATTTATGAATATATGTACATATATGTTTATATGCATATATATATATATATAAAGATGTAACAACAATTAATAATAAAAGAGGCCATGACTTTGAAAGAGAGCAAGAAGGAGGGATATACTGATAGGTTTATAGAAAAGGAAGGGAAGGGGTAATGATGGATTTTATTATAATCTTAAAAATAAAAGACAGTTAAATATTAAGCTGAATATTATTTTTGCTTCAGTAAAGGAACAGAAAAATTGTTTGCATTCTCCCTTATGTCAACTAACACAGCTTTTAATTTCATGTAACAGGCAAATTATAAACATTCTGAAAATATTTTCTTAAGTTACAGTGGAGTCTCCATCAGTGAACAGTGTCAATCCACACAGCATCAAAACTAGGACTTGCGGGATGGCTCAACAAATGAAGGCACCTGCTGCCAGGCCCACAGTCCTGAGTTCTGTCCCTAGGAACCCTAGGTAGAGGGACAGAAATGACTCCTGCAAGTTGTCCTCTGACCAACAAAGGGCATGTTGGCACACATGTCACTGCCCCCCAATCAATCACTCACTGGAATAAATATAATATGATCAAAACAAAGTCATTCCTAAAAATGTATAATTGAACTAAAAACAAATAAGGAAACTTTTCACAGAAATAAAAACAAGTGTTTGGTCCCTGATTCCGTGCTTCATCCTGAGTGTTCATACCCCTCCTCCATGTTTTAAGACTCATTTCTGAAACACACCCAGTTGCATGGGCCTTGAGTCGAGGGCTAGTGTCAGAGAAATGTCTAGGGGAAGATTTTGCACCATCTCTAATATGGTGTCTTGTCATTCCTCTGTATTCACCAATATCTTGTCACAAAATTGAAGAAGATAAGAGAAGATGAAAAGATTATCCCTTGCTCAAGAATTGGTAGGATTAATATAGTAAAAATGAACAGCCTATAAAATATCATTTTGATTCTACCCTTTTTCAGCAAAATAAAATTTATAAGGCTTCTGATATTACTAGGAAAACAATCTCACAGAAAACTTCCTGATCCTTTGGTTTTTACACTTTTATCCCTCTCTTCTGCAATGTTCCCTGAGCCTTACCCATAAAGCCTCATTGACATGACTGTCTACATATTAGCTGAACAAGAATAACACCCATGTACACGAGAAACTGAATGGGGAAAAGTCTCTGAGGGCTGAACTCTACACAAAGAAACATAGGCAACTGAGGAAAGCTGGGAGGGGTAATTGTGGTCATCCCTAGGGAAGAACACGCCAATTGGTTGTCCTGTACCAGTCATCCCTGAAAACAAACATATAAGTAACTTTATCCTGACTTAACAGTGAATATTTAGGAATATATATGTATATACATATACATACATGTGTGCAATAACACTTGGTGAAAAAGGTGACCATGAATGTTAAGAAGAGTGGTGAGGGGCATATGGGAGGATCTAGGGGAATGAAATGGGAGAAATGTTGTAATTAAATTATAATGTCAAATATTAAAAAATAATAGGGCATGAATGATTTCTCTAAGTAAATCAAAACTTTAATCCTGACCACACACTCTCAGATTTCCAGGTGAGCAAAAGACATAATTTAAAACCAGCATTCTTGAACACGGTATATGTTAAGTGGAGAACAGTGGAAGACTGAGAGCTTCTCCTAGTTCACTGCGTTGGTTCATTCTTGAGCCAGAAGCGTGCTTTGCCAAGTACTGTCTGCAGTGCTGCTCAGGGTTCTGTCTATTGATTAGTGTACCGAGGGTCATGACAATAATC
The DNA here is from genome assembly GCF_007827085.1 of Peromyscus californicus insignis. Classification (NCBI taxonomy): domain Eukaryota; kingdom Metazoa; phylum Chordata; class Mammalia; order Rodentia; family Cricetidae; genus Peromyscus; species Peromyscus californicus. The sequence goes on along the minus strand of NW_026294617.1, from coordinate 17,627,841 downwards.
TCTCATAATATGTGACAGTTATCAGAATGGTCATTTAGTTGTCCAATCCACATCAGTATGTCATGGGTCTGGACTGTAGTTTGGGTGGTCAGTGTCTGCATTCCTACTTTTTCTATACATACCCTTTTGTTAAACAGATATTCTTGAATTTTACAGTAATATAATTTCTGAGATCAGCTAATATCTGAGAATTTATTTTTTTTTTTTCAGCAAGTATTTAGTGAATTTGACAGGACACATTGAGAAATATTACCTACATTTCACATTCTGATAAAACTTGCATTTTTAGCATGTGATAGAAATTTGTTATAATATATATATGTATATATGTATGTATGTATATATAAACAAAAATATTTAAGAACTGCAAGTAATATTTTTGCATTTAATTTTATTAACAATTTCATACAAAAGTACTGTTTTCATCATTTCCTGCCCACCATCTCCCCCTCTCGCAGACACACAAAGTTGGATGGATTGTTATTTACACAATACCTTAAATTCCAATTATGCTGAAGATCGTTACTTATGACTCAATAAAGCTAATTTTCCTATCTATAAAATTAGGTTAAAAACTTACCAAATGAAATGTTATATGCAAAGTACTTAACAATGGACCTCATACTTGAGAAAAGATATAATCAGTGAAAGAACTAAATGCCAGTGTGCAGTGGGACCCAAGTGTGAGTGCAGATGATGATGATGATGATGATGATAGTGATGATGATGGTGATCGTGATGATGATGATGGTGATGATGTTGATGATGACAATTATGATGATGATTTCAATAATTGTGATTTAACAATTTGAGGATCACCTTCTGAGAACATCTCTGAATATCTGAGGATTTCAAAGCCCTGTTTATTCGGCAGCATTTCCTGCTGCTGGAAACAGTAGCGGGACCCTCCCTGCTGTTGGAGACACTGGCCCTCTACTCCCTGTTGGTGGTGAAAGTGGCTTTATCAGAAGGGTCAGGGTTCTGTCCCTGGCAACAGAACATGAACAACTCTTTGTGTTTCTATCCCTACAGCCATGTGCTCCTTGTTCAACCTCTGAGCGTCTGCTTTGTAATTTCAGATTCCCAGGCTGTGTCAGTTTCAGTTACCTTTATGCTTGTGTGATAACCATGCGTGACTTTCAAAGGGATAAAAAGCATATGGAAAACGTGCTATCGATGGGTATCTCAGGTAAATTCTGTGATAAACTAATAAAGTGGTTCTAGTGGTTCTGCCACATAACTGCACGTCCTGAGTAACTGAGAGGGAGGAGAAGACTGCCAGACGGCATCCTCCAAAGACTATGGAGAATCATGAAACAGACACACTGGAGTCTAAGCAATCAAGTTATTGGATGACATTTACTATAACAGTAAAGAATATGTAATATACAGCATAAAATATAGCAAGTGAAACTATTTGTAACAAATATGATAAAATAGAAGAACAGAAGGAATGTCATATAATAAGGTTTTCTAAACTATGGGTAAGTGGGAGGTAGAAGGAAACCCTCAAATGGAATGAGTTGGAACCTGAGAAGTTCTTACTCATGGCTAAAGTTCATACTCTAAAAGCATCACTTTGGGTTTCTCCACTGGTTGATGGTGGCATGCTCAATATCTTTTAAAAAGGAATTCTCATTTCTGGACAAAACCAGAAGTTTCAAACAAATTCTGTTAAATGCTATAAGTAGTTTCTAAAACTAGTTTTCAGTGGAATAATATAGAAAGTGAAGGATGTAGCCCAATGGAGTTCTGGGGACTCATGTCTCCAGTTACTGAGAAAATCATGGGCAGGAAGATAGCTTGGCCAATCCAGATGCTGACTCAGTCATCATCCTCCAGTTTTTGGTTCTGTAGAACACTATGACCTTCGATGGTACTGGATGCGGAAGTTGTTCCATTGCTCACTGCTAAATGAAACATAAAATGTCATCTTCATACAAAGATTGTTAGATTATAGAGTCACATCAATTCAGATAAAATGAGTTTTTCTGTATACTTCCTCAAGTCAATGAGATAAATACTATCAAGCCAGGAAAATCAACTACGAACCTCATCTCAGCTCTACACAATGAATTACTTGTGTTAACCATCTACCTGGTTTTGAATGGCAACAACTGTTGATTCTGGTAAATTTTAGCCTCTTGATCATTCTTCACATATCTATTGTAGTGAATTCTTTGTCATTTAATATTTACACCAATGCTAAGTATTTGATAAGATTGATCTCTGTTATGAAATCAAACCAACAATATTGTTTATGCACAAGGATAGCACAGTTTGTAGACAGTAGCAGAGGGCTTTATCTTCCAGAATGTTTGACAGATTTTAAACAAATTATTGTAAATTATCTTTTCAAAACTAATAATTTCAATATCCAAGATATCCTACATGACTCATGGACCATGGAGAAGGAAGGTGGAAAATTTAGTAAGCAATATTCTGGGGTCCTTACAATGGCTAAATTAGGAGTTCATCTGTCATATATTCATATATTAATATATACATGTCATAAACATATATTTATATGTGTATATAAGTATGTGTATATATTTATATGTGTGTATAAGTGTGTGTATATGCATATATACATATGTAATTCAGTTAAAGTGTTATTTAAAGAACTTTCCCCATGCTGTGACATCATGATGTGCCCAATGCCGCTGAGAGGTCACATACAACTTTATGGAATCAGGGAATGGTGTCATCCTTCCATTCATTTGATGATGATTTAAAGCTTTCCCTTACGTGCAAGACAGTCCTCCTGAGGAGGGGCAGATGGACTCTTGAATACTTTATCATCACCATTAGGACAGGTCCTTTTACAGGACAGCCACTGGCATCCTTCATGTTGTCAGACTCACCATTGTACAGTGAATCTGAAGATATTTCTATGTCATCACAACTCTTTCTGATGTCTTCAGGAAATACAGTGGTATCTTCTCCAAATATCTCTTGAAAATTCTCAATAAGAATTTCTACATGGAGATCTGTAACACCACAAGGCAAAAACAGGATCCTCTGTCATTCCACATAGTTTACAATCAAATATGAAATTCAGAGTCTTGAAAGGGAGAAAAACTTGAAATCCAGAATTATGAAGAGAATAGCAGTTACTCCAAACAGATATGAACCCATGAAATGACTAAGAATATTTTGGGCATGTATTTAATTATGCAATCAGTACAATACATTATAATAAATAGGGGGCTGGAGAGATGGCTCAGAGGTTAAGAGCACTGACTGCTCTTCCAGAGGTCCTGAGTTCAATTCCCAGCAACCACATGGTGGCTCACAACCATTTGTAACGTGATCTGGTGCCCTCTTCTGGCCAGCAGTCATACATGCTGTATACTAAATAAATAAATCTAATAAATAAATAAATAAATAAATAAATAAATAAATAAATAAATAGAAAAAGATTCAATATTTCAAAAGTTTCAATATCATTGCAATGACTAATGTTTTATGTTTCCTTTTTTTTTTTTGGTTTTTCGAGACAGGGTTTCTCTGTGTAGCTTTGCGCCTTTCCTGGAACTCGCTTTGGAGACCAGGCTGGCCTCGAACTCACAGAGATCCGCCTGGCTCTGCCTCCCAAGTGCTGGGATTAAAGGCGTGCGCCACCACCGCCCGGCTTATGTTTCCTTCTTAATGGTGCATGCGTGTGTGCCTCTGTGTGTGTGTGTGCACACGCGCGCAGTTATATGCCCTTGTACTTGATGGCCATGGAAACTAGAAAAGGTGGTCAGATACTTGAGGCTGAGACTTCAGGCAGTTGTAGAGTACCAGACATGGGTGATAGAGACCCAACTCAGGTCCCCTGCAAGAGTCCTATTAACACCTGAGACATGTATCTCTCCCCCCGGAAATTTCTTACTGTTAACCTGACTAAATTGTGATTTACCTTACATATTGCAAAGAAAAAGAATCTACTAGAAAGCAAACAGACATTTCAGAACTGATATGCTGCCAAGAGGAACTGGGAATCAATTGAATTGGTGACTTTACAGGACTGATGAAACTAAGCCATGCACTTATAAAAGCTGCTTCTATAGAGAAGGCTGAGATGCTGGAGTCCTGGCTGGTAATAGGAGCTCAAAGCTCCTCTGTTACCTAAGAAATCTTTCTATGGAGTATTGTACTGGAAAATGTTTCAAAGAAGTTGAAGTTGAACCTGACCTAGACTTCTCTAACTTGCTATAGTTGAGCAAGTTGAATTCAGTAACAGCTGCTCTATATACCAATGAATGTCAGATATTCAGCATGTGAAATATCGTTAAATACTCCATGATAATATTAGGACAGAAATAACCCACAGGCATCATATACACATAGGCATGCACGTCCACGCACACACGCATGTGCACAGACATACATATACACACAGACACACATATACTCACATACACACCTTTTAATTTGTCTCATGCAGGAACTCAAAACTGTATTCTAGACTGGCCTGGACCCAACTATCTAGCCGAGGCTGTCTGCCAAACCATGAAAATTATAATGTTGCAGCCTCCCAGATGGTGAGATTACAGGCATGAGGCAACACACATGACTGAGAAATGTATCTGTTTATAAAGTAACTCTACATGTGTGAGCAAAAGAAACCTCTTGGCATGGGACATCCTTTCAGTGGATAATCGTGTAAATACAAGCTAATACACCTCTAAGAACATATCGCTTCTTTTTTTGTGTTGTTCCTCAAGTGATTAATGTATCATTACCTTTGGATAGCAGCAATATTTTGATTCAGAAATCCTTTATCAGGAACTTCAAGCCATTTTTCGTATAAGTCAGAACAAAGCAAGCTTCCTTGTATACATCGAACAAATTCCTTACATTAAAAAAAAAGAATCGTAATGGTCAATATACATTGGAGAAATTATTGAGAAACGTTTTTGTTGAAAAGTATCAGTTTAGAACAGTGGTTCATGGCCTGTGGGTCCTGACCCCTTTGGAGTTTGCATATCAGACATTTAAGTTATAATTCATAAAATTACAGATGTGAAGTAGCAACAAAATAATTTTATGGTTAAGGGCTACCACAACATGAGGAACTGTATTAAAGGGTCAGAGAATTAGGAAGGTTGAGAACCACTGGATAGACCCCACTTCCTTAAGGGATTCCCAACATATCATCTACCCAGAATCTCAGCTCAACTGTGGAACCCAGAAGCAGGAGCTTGGGTTTTCTCACCTAAGACTGGAGTCAAAGGAGCAGAATCTGGATGTGGTGGCAATGAAATAAACCTGCTCTCTGCTAAAAGTGCTCTTCCTGGATATAAGCAACCAGAAATGGGCAGGGTCAGTAAACACCTCATCCTGATTCTACAATTTGATGAATCAGAACTTTTAATTCAGATTCATGGTAAGAAAAGTTCTAATGTGCATGTAGAGCTCTGCTTACAGGCACACTTGGAGTAGGGCTGAACTTTCTCACCTGACTTCCTTGTGTCCCATGTGAGAATTTCTGTTTCACATTCACTCCCTTAACTGTGCAAAAATTCAACTCTTTAAATTGTAAGCAGCAGCTTGTGTGAAGGACGGCAAAGTCCCTTTATCTGATTCCTTCTAAACCCAAGGTTTGATCATGTATATACTGCACTTCAAAAGGCTAGCACACTGATGTGAGGCTTAGGTGGGCATGGTATTACACACTTAAAATCTCGGAGCTCAGAATGATGCAGTGAGACCTTAGGTTAGAGGTTAGAGTGGGTTTCAAAGACAGATGAATCTCTAAATAAACGACCAAACTAAAATAAAATGGGAGGAATCTCTAAATATGTTTGGTAAGAAAAAGTGCCAGATATGAAATTACCTAAAATAGCTTAACATGCACATATCCACTTTTCTCAGTAAAGAGCCAAGAATAGTTCAGGTTTAACTAGTTCAGGAAACACCACCATCAACTTTCATGTTCATGGTTCAGTAAAGGTTGATGGGGGAATATCTCTCTGTACACTGTGAATATGTGTTTCTCTGATTGGTTGATAAATAAAGCCATTTGGCCTATGGCAAGGCAGCTTAGAGGCAGGTGGGAAATTCAAAGGGAGAGACAGGAAGAAGGTGGGGGGAGAGGCCAGCCCACCATCCAGGGAGCAGCATGTAATGGCATACAGGTAAAGCCATGGAACATGTGGCAACATATAGATGAACAGAAATGGACTGAGTTTAAATATAAGAGCTATTTAGTGGAAAGCCTGAGCTAATGGCCAAACACTTTTAATTAATATAAGCCTCTGTGTGTTTACTTGGGGAAGACCAGTAGGAGAGATTTGTCTCGACTACCAGCCGGCCGGGTCACAGAAAATCTTCCAGCTACAAAAGGTTGACTCATTTCAATGTTTCCTGATCTGTAAAGGGTCAAGCATGAGTTGAAGCATTAAGGATAGAAAAATGAAAAAAAAATAGACAAATCCCACATCTTCTTGTACCTTTAATGGGCTATGAGTGCACAGGACTGCCTTGGTAGTCACTGATCTTCACTTTCTTCCCCATTATGTGGTCTTAACTTTCTGGCATTGAGAGCAAGCCACACTTGGCAATCTCTGGGGTCAAGGAGGGATCAAATGGTAAGTTTACATGATGTTACTATGTTGCCTACACTCAGGGCATTATCTCTCCCCTTGATGTCTGGGGCCAATGCTCCAGAGTCTACTGAGTGGTGAACTCAGAACAAGGCTCAGTTAAAATAAACCAATAGTGTTTTGCCCTAGAGCCACTGCTTATAGACAGCTCCATGGCAAGTTCAATGTGGTAGAGTCTTCATGAGTAGGTTAGGCTAATTCTTGATTATCTGACACAGGATTAGGATGGCAATGTCTGGTAAATGTGAAAGTACTTATTTTTTGGTAGCGATGGAAACAGTTTCATGTCTGTACTTGGCAACATCCAACTCTCTGTGAACCTATTACAGGTCATTGGTGGACTAGCCATTGTGTCATAGTTGAAGGATATATATATATATATATATATATATATATATATATATATATATATATACACACACACACACACACACACACACACACACACACACACACACATACATACATATATTTGTAAACCACTTTTTCCACTATTACTACTTGTTTTGTTATTTCCTCACATGGTGTGGTCAGAGGTGAAATCAGTGGAGTCCTTTGCAATGGCAAACCAAAGCACACCTAACATATGGGGAAGTTATCTTCTAACAGAAGATGCTTCAACTGTGTCTTTGTGATAAATCCTTTAGCTTGTCAGACTTTTATCTACCAGGCCTCTTATCCTTAGGTCATTGTGTGAAGGAAACTATTATTATCAATTTATCTCAAGGAAGGAAAGTACTTAAGCATCTCTAGAGGGATGCTGAGTGTGGAGGATGCTAAACTTTCTTTATCTTTAAGACAGATGCAACAACCAGGACAGATTCCTCAGTCAAGCTGACTTCCTCCCCATCATCAAGCTTTTCTTTAAGGGTTCGGAAGGATTTGTTGGCTATTGTTCTGAAGATCTGCTCCGTATGTAGTCCCTTTTCCTCAATAATAGAGAGCATGTCCTGTGTGAGGTAAAGAAAAGCTTCTGTTATTAGAGATCCACGCTTTTGAAGCACCAGTGTGTCTCTTACTGAGAACCAGAGCAAGGGCAGGCATGGGTGCAGAGCTACACCTGGGAGGAAGGAAGATTTTGAATTTTTTTCTTTCATTTTTTTTCTTTTTATAGCTTCTAGATATATCTTCTCCCCTAATTACTTTTTCCTAATTTGAAACACTGGGGTTTTGTTGGAATCAGTTATTCCTTGGCATTGACTCACACGTCTGTTCCCCAAGTGTTTTGATGAATGGTCCCCTCTTGCTCTTGCCTTCTCTTCTATGAACATCTTTCCCACACCTGCCATTCTCACTTACTATTGGTATATTTCCCTTCCAGTGTCCCAGCTGTTATTATTACTTCCTGTCTGTCCTGGGCCCTGTTATGAGTCTTAAAATCTGTGTTTTTAAGAAAGCTTTATCTCGGGCTGGAGAGATGGCTCAGAGGTTGAGAGCACTGGCTGTTCTTCCAGAGGTCCTGAGTTCAATTCCCAGCAACCACATGGTGGCTCACAACCATCCATAATGAGATCTGGTGTCCTCTTCTGGCCTGCAGGCATACATGCAAGCAGAACACTGTATACATAATAAATAAATCTTTTTTTTTTTTTTTTGGTTTTTCGAGACAGGGTTTCTCTGTGTAGCTTTGCGCCTTTCCTGGAACTCGCTTTGGAGACCAGGCTGGCCTCGAACTCACAGAGATCCACCTGGCTCTGCCTCCCAAGTGCTGGGATTAAAGGCGTGTGCCACCACCGCCCGGCAAATAAATCTTAAAAAAAAAAAAAAAGAAAGCTTTATCTCATTATACTTCCTTTGACAGAGACTTTCATTTCCTTTGTCTGTGACTTTTCTTTTCAACTGTCAATGTCATAAGGTGCTATCACAGTCAAGGACCCAAGGGAATATCAATTCGTCTTCCATGTTTTTAGTATGTAAAAAATGACTACCGTACATAACCTTTATTGAATATCTTCTCTGTTATCAAATTTGGGATGATCATAATCATGGTTACCAGAAAATTTTGTAACATACATAAAGTGTAGACAGTAATTATCATGTCTCTAACACGACAAGCTTGTTCATATGCAGCATATATTCCTGAAACTGAATATAGAGCTAAAATGGATGCCGCATACTTAAAGTGTATTTTCAATGGCAATTTAGTAACATTTAAAATAGCTCATGTCATATTGGGTGGCTTGTAAATAAATTCTACTAGGATGAAATGGTTAATACATAGCACAGAACAATGCTTATACATAATTCCTTTACAATACAAAAGAAAACACCCTAGAAATTTTGAATTATAAAGTGGAATAATCTCAGTGGCAATGATACTAAGGAAGACCCCAAAGTAATATGGAGTCCTGAAAGAAGCTGGAAGAGTTGAGGTTTGGAGACTCAGAGGGTCTCACCCATAGACCTATTTCCTCCAATAAGCTGGTGGGTTTGGGTCTTTGTGGAAAATAGTGGAAGATGTGGAAACACTGTAGGTTTTTGTTATCTTTTTTTTTTTCGGTTTTCTTGAATTACATGGCTTTAACTTCAGCAGAATTAATTTTTTTGAGGCAGTATTTTAAAAGGATCTCACTCTCATGGACAGGTTATCTAAACATTCATTAGTCTTACAATTCACTGAAAACAGAGGTTCTAAGAAATTATGTTGAACAGGAGAGCTGTAGACACCAGAGTGAAACTCACCAGTACTGGAGTAGGCAGATTGCCATCCTCACAAACACTCAGTTGAGAAATCCTGAAGAGGTGTCTCTTGATGGGTGATGATGGGGTGTCAGAATTCACAACGAGTTGTTCCTCACTTGGTGGTGATAGGGTGTCAGAATTTACAACAAGGAGTTCCTTGTTTGGTGCTGGTGGGTTATCAGAATTTCCAGTGGGGTGTTCCTCATTTGGCATTGGTGGAATTAAACACACGTTGTCTTGGCTGATATGAGAGCCCCATGTAATCATTGGATTTATTAAAGATGTTTTGACATGTTCCTCAGAATCTAAAAAAGAAGGAAAATCACTGTATGTTATAATTGGACTCACTTAACCCTTCTATGCCTTTTCATTTTATAGCTTACATACCTTCAGCATCACCATAATACACAGACAAGAACCAATAATATAACATTTATAATAATGAGACTGTATCCCGAGGGACATGATACCTAGGTATAATTGTAGGGAAAAGGGGCTGGCTAAAGAAACCTACCTTGACCCTGGAGCCCAGAACTAGGGAAAGATGGCTCAGATCAGGGCAGAAAGAAACATAGCATGGCTCAGTAAGATCAGAGCCTTCTCTGCCCTGGCCAACTGACTTGTGAAACCAACCAATCACGAGCAGGATAGTGGAACCCTGGGCCAGGGATTGACTCCACCCCCAAGACTTCCTGTGTAAACTGCCCTGCCTAGTCAATTAGAAAAAAAGGCTGTTCTCTCTACACTAGTAGAGGCAGCTACTCTCCTGGACTCCTTCCCAAATAAATCTCTTTCTCAAAAGAGATTTTTGGGTGTGAAGATCTTCATTCACTGGCGTAGAGAAGATCCTTGCTGAGACTTCCCTCAGTGGACAAAATAAGGGAGAGCTGAAGAGCAGGGCAAGGAGGAGCTGAACAGAAGATCTTTGCCAAGATCTTCTCAGTAGACACAGCAAGCTGAAAAGTAACACTTTTCTCTGGAGCCGGAGGAGATTGCTACATTTCTGCAGGGGTTTCCCCTTTCACAGAGTGAAGCAAAAGAAGCAACATCTTAGGACGGAGAAGCAGAGCTCTGCTGGAAGCTTCCTTAAGTGGGGGCTGAGCAAAGCTCAGTTGTAGAGGCTCTCCAGGAGAGGAGTAGTGTCAGGGACAAGGACAGAATCTCTAAGGACAGGCAACTAGATCATCTTACAGTCAGGTTGCCTAGCAACAGGACATTGAGGCAGAGCCCTTGACCCTTTCACCCTGTAAACATCCTATACAAACATCCTGTTAGCTTGCCCCACCTTATGCAGATGACAGCTTCTTGCTCCCCCCACCCTGCAGGAACTATATAAACCCTCTTGGAGAAAAATAAAGCTGCACCTTGATCAGAATCTAGACTTGGTGTATTTCCTTTGTATCTCCCTGTCCCTATCATTCTGTCCTTAGGGTGGTCGAGAACCCGTTGAAGCCCTGCAGGCGGGGCAGAGTAGGATTGCTATATCCTGCAGGGAGACCATCCCCCCATTATATCAGGCATACCTTGACTTTCCCAAAGAGTCAGGATACCCTTCCCTGCTGAAGCAGTTCCAGGCCTGACTCTCCCGAGAAGTCACCTTCCAGGGTTGGGCTGCTTCTTTGCAGTTCCAGCTGTCAGAGCTGTCATAGCTCTAGTTGTCCGAGATACCTTCAGGGCAGAGATGTTGTTCTGAGCAGCTCAAGGTGTCTGGGATACTTCGCCCTTCAGGGCTGAACTGTCTCCTTGCAGTTCAGCCATCAGAGCTGTCCTAAGCAACTCAAGGTGTTGCCTGACTCCCCAGGAAGTCAGGACACCTTTCCCCAGAGTTGTTGCAACCAGTTTACCTACACTTTTGGTGCTGAAACCCAAGACACAAAACCCAAAGAGTTGCAACCAATTTACTTACAATAATCAGTAATTTCTGGTGTTTGTCTTGAAAGGTATGCGTATAGGTATTAGAATCAAGCAGTGATGTAGTATACAATCTGAGTCCTCCTGTGTGAATTCTTGACTGAACAGCCATGGGCAATAATTGGGACTATGGGGGGTCCAGCCCATTGATAGCCCTCTCCCAGGGTCTGGGAAGAATCTACAACCAGCTGATAATCTAATCTTTGACAATATTAAATGAATCTATGCACATGAAACTCTAGTTCATATGTTTTATTTTTCTGAGTCAGTTTTCTACATAGCTTCTTTTCTGTTCTTATACTTAGCTCCTCTCTGTTCCTTCTCTTCCTGTCCTGTCATTGTCCTAGTTCCTACTAAGCTCTTTCCATCTCAACCTCATCTTCATCTCTGTCCATTTCTCTGTCCATCTTCCTCGCTTCCTCTCCTGCTCTCAAGACCTGACTTGATCCACCTACAATCTGCAAAAACTCTGCCTTGTTGCTTTCTCCTTGGGCCATGCTACTCTGCTAGGAATCTTGCCTCAATTGCTTCCCTCCACCTGGTATGCAAAAAAACAAAAACAAAAAAACCCTTTGTCCTGAGTCAATTGCTCTGGAATGCCACTTGGCCTGTGAGAGGAAGGGGGTCTGGGCTTCATTTGCACAAGAAATAAGGCTATGCACCTAGCCTGTCTCCAAGGTGGTGTCTCCAGAAGGGTGTTTACCTTAATTCAGGAGACCATTTGCCATTACAGCCTAGGCTGCTTGAGAAGAATTTTAGGAAAAATACACTGTTAAAAGTTCTTGGGAAGTTATGAGTGCATATGAAATTAATAGCAGAAGACAGCTGATGTATTAAAAGAAAAATAATACCAAATACTTCTTGCTATTTGGCTTAATCCTCTCAAAGGCCCTTAGCTTCTTCCAGGTATTAGCTTTTCCATATTCAGCTGAATTCCTACTACATTCCTGTGGCTTGCAGCAGGGAAACTATAATGTGAGAGCAGTGTCTGCACGTCATCACATAGCTTGCCTGACGGTATTTCTCTGACAGTCTTTAGCTTTTCTCCCTTGAACTATGAAATCAAATCTGAGATCACAGCATAATTCTCCCCTATGGGTATATATGCTATATGAAGACTTCCAAAAGAACATGCATGGTGGTGCACATCTTTAATCCCAGTTCTCAGGAGGTAGAGCCAAGAGGATCTCTGTGAGTTTGTGACCACCCTGCTGTACAAAGCCTGTTCCAAGACAGTCATGGCTGTTAAAGAGAGAAACCCTGACTGGCAAATTGAGTGGCTATTCTGAGTATTATAAAAATCAATCAGGAGTCAAGATATCAAGGTAAGTAACATTTCTCCACATATTCTTAATTAATTATATACTTGGCACTTCTAGAATTTACTTCTTACATAAATTCAGGACCACTGTGAAGAAGGAATGACATTTTACAGGCAGTTTCTGACAACAGGAAAGCATCTATAATGTATAGGTGAAGTTTCACTTCACTATCGTTTAGTACATTCCCAATTGCTGTACTGTGGGATGTCTTTTTGTACGCTGTAAATATGTGTTGCTCTGATTGGTTGATAAACAAAGCTGTTTGGCCAATGGTGAGGCAGAATAAGATGAAGCAGTACATTTTAACTGGAGAGAGAGGAGAAGAAAAGGAGAGTGGGGCAGATGCTGCGAGCCACCACCAGGAGAAGCAAGACGTGAAAGTAACGGTAAGCCATGAAGCCACACGCCAATGCATAGATCATTAGAAATGGGCTGAGTTGAGTTGTAAGAGCTAGCTAGCAGGAAGCCTGAGCCATTAGGCCATACAGTTTGTAAATAATATAAGCCTCTGTGTGTTTACTTGGGACCAAGTGGCTGTGGGACACAAGAGGGAGAGATTCATCCTGACTGTGGAGCCAGGAAGGACCGGAGAAACTTCCAGCTACATAGCTGTTTGTTGTAAATGATGTTTTCAGGGCTAAATGTGTCTAACTCATAGGTTAAGGTAATAGATCATCTATACTTACCTATAATTCCCTCACTGTGGAGAGGAGCAGTTGGACTTCTGGGCTCTGCATCATTGCCTGTGGGGCTTGTCCTCCCACTGGGACAGGGGTTGTCTTCTTGTTCTTTCTCCTCTGTCTCAACACTGTTGGTTGGAGTGTTCAGGGAATTGTAAGCCTTCTTCCCATCAGAGCAAAGCAATGAGTTCTCATAATGAGCTTTCATAATGAGATGAAATGTCTTCTCCAAATATTTTTGGATAATTCTCAATAAGGAATTTGACAAGAGAAATCTGTGACAAAACAAGACAAATACTAAGGGTCTCTGTCATTTCACATGGTTGTAAATCATATATATGAGCCTTGAAGCTTAAAGTATGTAGTTCAAAATTCAGAGAAAAATTCAGTGTGCCAGTGAATGAAGATCTTTGCACCCAAAACTCTTTTGAGAAGGAGATTTACTTGGGAAGGAGGCATCCAGGAGAGTAGCTGCCTCTATCAGAGTGGAGAGAACAGCCCCCAAATGACCAGGCAGGGCAATTTATATAGGAGGTCTTGGGGGCAGAGTCAACAGGGATTGGCTAGATTTCTTCTGCCCAGGGATTGATCAGTTCTGTGGGCTAGGGGCAGAGATGGCCCTGACTTCAGAGCCAAACTGTTTCTTTCACTGGCCTTTCTCAGCTTTTTGACACTACTTCTAAGGCCAGGACACATTTCTTTCACTGACTCTGATTCTAGAGACCAAGAATGTTACTTTGGTACTGGTTTCAGAGTCAAGGCATGTTTCCTTAGTTCTGGGTTTGGGGATAAAGTGTTCATTTCTCTGGCTCAGGTCCCAAACCCAGGCTGTGTTTCTTTCTCTGGTCCTGGTCTCCAGGGTCAGGGTGCTAGTTTCCTGCTCTGTGATTGGTTGATTTCACAGGTCAGTTTGCCAGGGGCAGAGATGGCTCAGATCTGAGCCTAACTGTGTTTCTTTCTGTCCTGATCTGATCCATCTTTCCCTATTTCTGGGTTCCAGGTTCAGGGTGGGTTTCTTTAGCCAGCCCCTTTCCCTACAATTATATTGGGAAATATTTAAAGTAAGGCCTTGTGGTGGTATTTTACTTGTACTGAAATGTGATTTTAATTGTATGTCAATAAATAAAGTTGTCTGGGGGTCAGAGCTATTAGAGCCATAGCAAGTGCATGGTGGCGGTGGCGCACGCCTTTAAGGACCTGGATGGCGGTACATTCAGGCAGTGACGAGGCAGTCACATGTTTGGGTTTACAACCAATGAGAAGGCAGAACAGCTAGACTATATAAAGACACACACAGGAAGTAGGTCCCTTTTTTCGGAGAGCTCTCTTGGCTGAAGAGGATCCCTGAATCAGGAAGGGTGAGGCTCTTAGCTCTGACCTCTTGGCTTTCTTCTCTGAATCGGCTCTGTGTTTCTTATTTAATAAGACCATTGGTTACATCTACATTTGGCGCCCAACGTGACAAGAATCCATTAAAAACCGCTTAACTTGGCTTGGCGGCAGGTCCGGTTTCCCGCCAGGGCAGCCGGGAGGTCCGGTCTCCCGCCAGGGCGGCCAGCTCCCTAGCCCGGGCTCAGGTCGGCTTGGCCTCAGGCCGGACTAACTTTGAGCTACTTGCTTAAAGCCGGTACTACAGACAATTCAGGCCTGCCCTGCTGAACAGGGCCCCTGCCTGTAAAGCCAATGCACGTGGTTGGAGCTTAAGGTAGCCAGAGCCAAGGCTTGACTAGGCTCAAGCGGGAACACGTGGCTGGATTCAAGTTCTTAGGCAGAACTTGTGGCTACGGTTCTTGCGTGTTCTCTCTCTCTCTCTCTCTCTCTCTCTCTCTCTCTCTCTCTCTCTCTCTGGATTCACACCTCAGACACTAGGAGGCTGTTTTGAAATTCCCTCGGATTGGTACTGTTCTATGAGGACTTGGTAAGTCACTTAACATATCGAATATTTGAAAGGAAACTATTTAAAAGAGAATTTTTTTCCACATTTTAAAAAAAAATGGGTTTTCTGTGTTCATTGGAAGAAAATTGGGCTTTGTTTGCAATTTTAGACAGTCTGACAATGGAACAGCTATATGAGAAGATTAATGTTGACCGAATTATGCATTTTATTACTATGCTTATTCTCATTTTACTATTTAAAAAGATAGTCAATTTAAGTGCCAGGATGACAGCTTTAGAAAAACTTGATAAACCTGTAAAAACTCAGACAGAAGAAACTAACAGTGAAGTTGCTTCAAGATTGGATCATAGGGTTACAGAAAGAAAGCCTGTTTTCACACAGTCACCCTTAGTTTGTCCAGTAACCGTACAGCAGTTGCCTGATCAAATGACTACACAAAATATTTGGGCTCCAATTGAAATGTTAGATTTACGAAGGTTTAAGGAGGCAATAGTATCTTATGGCATGCATTCCCCATATGTAAAGCAAATGTTAAACTCTTGGTCAACATATAATAGGATTGTACCACAGGACTGGCGGGACCTGGCACAAGCTGTTCTTGAACCCAGTCAAAGGCTTCAGTGGCTAACTTGGTTCAAGGATGAAGCTAAAAACATAGAAAAACAGTGGAGGGATAAAGGAATACAAGTCTGCCAGGATCAGCTTATTGGAGAAGGTCAATATGCTTCAGCACAAGCACAATGTTTATATGATGTCCAAACCCTAATTTTATGTCGAACAGCAGCCTTGAATGCATGGGACAGAGTTGAGGAACCAGGAAAAAAAACTGAGTCATTTACAAAGGTTGTACAAGGCCCAAAAGAATCTTTCACAGATTTTTTACAAAGACTGGCTTCAGCAGTAAAGAGAATGGTCCCGGATTCAGAAGCTAGTAAGATAATAATTGAATCTTTGGCCTTTGAGAATGCGAATGCAGCATGCAAAACAATAATCAGGCCGTTAAAGGCAAGATCTGCACCTTTGGAAGATTGGATTAGAGACACGGTTAATGTTGAAGCTCATGAGCATGATGATACGTGGGTAGGAGAAGCAATTTCAAAAGGTTTGAGGAATGTTAGATGTTTTGGATGTGGAAAGCAAGGACATTTGAAAAGGGACTGTAAACAGGTCATTCCTAGAAACAATGTTTCTTCAAGGAACAATGGCAACAGACTGCCCCTTCCTTCTGGAGTATGCAGAAGGTGTGGTAAGGGAAAACACTGGACCAACGAGTGTAGATCAACAAGGGACAGACAGGGTAATCCTTTGCCTCAGTCTTCGGGAAACTCCCAGAGGGGCCTCATGCAGGCCCCAATAGCAAATCCAGTTCAAACCTTTCCTGCAGTCGTAGAGGAAACCCCAACTCAGAGCAATTAAATAACCAAATGCCTATTGGAATAAGTCATGCTGGTCAGGATGATGAAACAGAGAGAATAGAAAATTCAGGAGAAAACATAAAGAAAATTTTTTGGCAAACTTCTATTAATGAACAAAGACCAAAATTATCGATAAAAATAAATGGTGTTTTGTTGTCTGGTCTGGTAGACACAGGTGCGGACATTACCATAATTGCACCAGAATTTTGGCATCCAACTTGGCCTCTTCAGGAGGTAAACATTCAACTGTTAGGAATTGGGACATTATCTCAGGTGAAACAGAGTGCAAGATGGCTCGAATGTATAGGTCCAGAAGGACAGAGAGCAAAATTAAAACCATATGTGGCTAACATAGCTATGAACCTGTGGGGTCGAGACTTGTTACAATGGAATACTCAGATTAACATCCCTCCAATCTCAGAAACAAATCATAAACTAGCACATGTTTCTGAGAGAAATATTAGAAGGCAATATTCTGAATGGTCACCAGGCATCCATATTATACAAGAACAGGGCACAACAACTGATGATCTTCCAAAGACATCAACAGCTCTACCTTTAAAATGGTTAACAGACAAGCCTGTATGGGTCCAGCAATGGCCTTTAACAACAGAGAAACTCCAGGCTTTAGAAGAGCTGGTAGAAGAACAGTTAAATGCTCAGCATATTGAAGAATCAACCAGCCCTTGGAATTCTCCTGTATTTGTTATTAAGAAGAAATCTGGTAAATGGAGAATGGTAACAGACCTTAGAGCAATTAACAAAGTAATTCAGCCAATGGGCTCTCTACAATCTGGAATTCCTTTGCCTACTCTGTTACCAAAAGGATGGCCTCTCATAGTTATTGATTTAAAAGACTGTTTCTTTTCAATACCCTTACAAGAAAAAGACAGAGAAAGATTTGCTTTCACAGTGCCTACTTATAATAATTCTCAACCGGTTAAAAGATTTCAATGGAGGGTACTCCCACAGGGAATGTTGAATAGCCCAACTTTGTGCCAATATTTTATACAACAGCCATTGGAAGTGATACGTAAAAAATTTCCTAAATCTATAATTTATCATTATATGGATGATATTTTAGTAACTGACTCAAATGCAGATACTTTAGAAAGAATGTTTGAAGAAGTAAAGAAAATTTTGCCTTGCTGGGGATTACAAATTGCTCCTGAAAAGATACAAAGAGGAGATTCTATTTATTATTTAGGATATAAAATAGAGCTACAAAAAATTAGACCCCAAAAGGTGCAAATTAGGAGAGATCGACTACAGACTCTTAATGACTTTCAAAGGTTATTTGGAGATATTTCTCATTTACGAACTATTGTTGGGGTAAAAAATGATGAACTGCATAATTTGTTCAAAACCTTAGAAGGTGACAAGGACTTAAATAGTCCAAGAGAATTATCACCTGAAGCTGAGAAAGAATTGGCCTTGGTAGAAAAGAAAGTACATGAAGGGCACGTGGATCGTATTGATCCAAAGCTGGATTGCATTTTGGTTATTTTACCTTCTAGGCATTCTCCAACAGGAATATTAATGCAGAGGGAAGATATTATATTAGAATGGATATTTTTACCAAATAAACCAAATAAAAAATTAAAAACTTATGTGGAAAAAAAATCTCTGACTTGATTTGGAAAGGAAAATTGAGACTTTGTCAATTAGCAGGAATAGACCCAGCAGAAATTGTCGTACCTTTAACTAAGGAGGATATTGAAAAATTATGGACAGAAAGTGAACCTTGGCAAAGAGCTTGCAGTAATTTTTTGGGAGAAATTAACAGCAAATATCCCAAAAGCGATAGAATTGATCTTATAAAGAGAGCTGATTGGATCTTGCCTCGAATTGTACGGGAAAAGCCCATATCTGGAGTTCATACATTTTATACAGATGCCAACAAACAAGGAAAGGCAGGTTACAAATCAGAAAATTTAAGTAAAGTGGTTCAAAGTCCTTATAATTCAGTTCAAAAATCAGAATTGTATGCTATTCTGTTGGTATTAATGGATTTTTCAGAACCTCTCAACATAGTAACTGACTCTCAGTATGCTGAAAGAATAGTATTACATATTGAGACTGCAGAATTTATCCCTGATGCTTCAGAATTAACTTCACTATTTATTCAATTACAAGATACAATCAGGAAAAGGAGTCATCCTTTATATATAACTCACATTCGATCCCATACTGGTCTGCCAGGCCCTTTAGCACAAGGCAATGATGAGATTGATAAATTATTGATAGGAAATGTGCTGGAGGCCTCAGAATTTCATAAAAAACATCATGTCAATAGTAAAGGTTTAAAAAAGGATTTTTCCATAACCTGGCAACAAGCCAAAGAAATAGTAAAGAAATGTCCTACTTGTTCCTTCTACAATCAAACGCCATTACCAGCTGGTTGTAACCCAAAAGGTACTCAAAGGAATGAAATCTGGCAGATGGACGTGTTTCACTTTGCAGAATTTGGAAAACTGAAATATGTACACCACACTATCGATACTTATTCAGGATTTCAGTGGGCAACTGCTTTGAGTTCTGAAAAAGCTGATTCTGTAATCACTCATTTGCTAGAAGTTATGGCCATCATGGGTATACCTGCACAAATCAAAACTGATAATGCTCCATCATATGTCTCTGTTAAAATGAAACAGTTTTTTGCTTATTACAATATAAAGCATATTACAGGCATACCACATAATCCTACAGGTCAAGCATTTATAGAAAGATCAAACAGAACTCTAAAGGATATGCTAAATAAACAGAAAGGGGTAACAAAAACCCCCAGAAACAGACTGCATAATGCTCTATTAACTTTGAATTTTCTTAATGCCAATGAGAAAGGAACAACAGCTGCAGAGAGACATTGGATAATAGGAAAAACTACAGAATTAAATCAGCCTATATACTTTAAGGATGTGCTGACCTCAGAATGGAAACCAGGGTATGTGTTACGTTGGGGACGAGGTTTTGCTTTTGTTTCTACAGGAGAAGATAAGCTGTGGGTACCATCAAAATTGATAAAGGTTTGATTTGAACAAGAGAAACCTCTTAATTAGAGGAGGTGATAGTTCTTCAACAAGCATGAACATCCAATTTAAACTAACTTATACCAGTAACACATGTCTTTTCATTTAATCAGATAATAACTTGCCAAAAAGGAACATCCCCAAAATTAGTCTTGGGGAGAGGTTTTTGTTTTTGTCTTTTAGGAGAATGAAGGTTAAGGAATCTGAAGAACACTGGACAAATGAAACAACTGAAGAAAAGGGACAAATCATCTATCCCAGGAAACAGAGTGAAAAGGCATATGGGTATATATTATCTAAAAAATTTTATGTCTTCCTAAATGTTTGTTTCTGCTTTTCTCTAAAAATTTAACACTATTGGTCTTCTAATAGTCCCAGTTCAATTAAAATTTAAAGCTGACTTTAGAGTTGGAGAATGGCTCTCTCCTTTAAACTCAAGCATGTTGTTAAAAGGAAAATGCAAACCCCCTGTATCATGCCAGAATAAAAGAGCCATCTTCTGCTATGGGACAGGAGAAAAGCCAAATTAACTAAGGGACTATTCTATTACTAATCTCAACTCTTTGATTCTATTCTGATTCTTTAAAACTTTTCTTAAAGTATAAATTTTATATCAAAATTTACAAGATTAATATATATAGATATATAGATATATATACATTTTAACCTTTGTTAAGATATGAATGGTCATATAGAGTACTAACTAATTCTAGAAAAAAGGCTTCAATTAGCTGCATATATATGTCTTTGTGTTTGAGTCTTTTATCAGTATTCTGCAGGAAATCACGGCCAGGCCTAACATCAACTGAAGTCTCCAGGAAGATGGGGCCCCACAACAACAACAATTCCACATGGACAATAATAATATCACTAAGCTGACAAACATCATCTACAGATCAGCTTTGAACTACAAGGTACTCAGAGCAATTTTGAGATGACTAGCTGAGATGATCCAGTCTCAAAGACTACTTGAATAAAGAGTTGAGATAAACCCTAAACTTTGGCATTATACACAGAATGGATAATGAAGGATATAGTTACCTTTCCTAGAATTTGACAATTAACCTAAAATTTTTCTTTCAGGATAAAGATAACTTCGCCCATACCCAGCAGGAAGCAATTTTAAGAATACGACGCCCACATTCCCAAAAAGGTGGTGTGGGCTGGGTGGTTTTTTGGTCTTTTTAATGGGTTTTGGGTCTGGGATAATTTTCATTGTCTAGGGGAGTTGGTTACAAGTTGTTGTCAAGGGTTAGGAAAAAGGCTAAGCAAAGGAGATTAGATTTAAGGTTCTTGTTAAAAAAAAAAGAGAAAGAAAGAAGAAGAAAAAGACAATTACTAGTTTTAAATACTTTACATTGGATTGGATTGTTTTATATTGTATACAAATTATATATATTGAAATTGATATTGTTAGAAAATGCTATATGTATATCTCTAATTGTACTTATACCGTTCATTTAACAATGCAATTTTCTGATCCTTGAATGTTATTATTACCAACCATTAGGATATAAAGAAATGAAAGTTAGTAGTTAGACATTACAATAGAACTTGTAGTCATATTAGATATGTTTTAAAAATTGAGCAGATATATTTTAGACAGGTCATCTTCAAACCCTTCAGAGATCTACAGAATATGGCATTTAAAATGTTTGAATAACTTAGAAAATTTTTCTTTTTTGTTATGATTATGAGACATGTCGGCTCCTGGCAGTACCAATCTACTTCAGAGAAAATATGGGCATTGAAGAAACTGTGTATGGAGTTAACTTTCATTGTGGCAAAAGTTAGCCACTGGACAACAAAGTATCCTTGAATCAACTGCTAACAAAATGGACAGACAGGACATGAAACAAAGGACTACTGATTCTTGCCAAAACAAGTGTGGTTATGGCTTTATCAAAAGGCATCTTCTGAGGCCAGGACAATATGGCACCATCCCTGAAGTGGCCTTCGCAATTCGGAAAAGGTACAGTGCCCTTTTCTTCGAAGGCAGCTGAACAGGCAGTGGGCCGATGGCTTCTGATGTGCAATGGAACAGCAGCTAAAACAGTTATTCTTGAAGAGTAACTAAGCTCACGCCTCTCAATAGGAAACTGGCATTTGACAGAGGGATGTGGAGAAGAACGGGATGCTGAGATGAAGCCATATATACACAGCCAAGAAGAATGGACAGCTGAATTAAAAAACCATCAACAATTTCCAGAATTTAAAATCCTGAATCATGACATGACACTAGTGGAATTCAGGTGTTTCTGGTACATGGACTGCTCTCACCCAAAATGAGGTTGAACTGATGACCTTGTGTACATCCTACTTCACAAATGAGTCTGTCAGATATGCTAAGCCTGTAGGCTGAAGATGATGCCCCAGCATTGCGGAGAAACCTCAGGTGACTGTCCAGGCAGCTGGCTGTTTCTGTCAACTCACAAATTTTTTGGAAGTTGCTTGCATGCACTTTCTGTTTTTATTTTTGTTAGCTAATATTATTTCCTTCTTGGGTCTCTGAGGGAGTTGAAGATTAGGTAGTTATAGTTGAAGGTTAGTTAGTTATAGTTGAAGATTAATTAGGATAGAAAGTGAATTAGATACATTTTGGACTTAACAAAATAGGATAGATAATGAAATTATTTTCTCTGAATTTGTCAAATACAAATGGACTAGACATTGTTTAGACATTTATTACTTGTATATATTGTATATAGTCATTGTACTTTTGTATATAGTTTTTCTTTTGTTAGTTATAACCTTTTTCTCTTTTTTTCCTTTTTATTAAAATAGAAAAGGGGAAATGTGGTGGTATTTTACTTGTACTGAAATGTGATTTTAATTGTATGTCAATAAATAAAGTTGTCTGGGGGTCAGAGCTATTAGAGCCATAGCAAGTGCATGGTGGCGGTGGCGCACGCCTTTAAGGACCTGGATGGCGGTACATTCAGGCAGTGACGAGGCAGTCACATGTTTGGGTTTACAACCAATGAGAAGGCAGAACAGCTAGACTATATAAAGACACACACAGGAAGTAGGTCCCTTTTTTCGGAGAGCTCTCTTGGCTGAAGAGGATCCCTGAATCAGGAAGGGTGAGGCTCTTAGCTCTGACCTCTTGGCTTTCTTCTCTGAATCGGCTCTGTGTTTCTTATTTAATAAGACCATTGGTTACATCTATAAGGCCTATTTGGAGTGAAGTAGATAATTGTGGATCTACAATGACAGGTTGTTTGGAACCCTAGCTTTCTCTTCCACTCATTAATTCTACACAATATGAGGAAAAGATGTCCTGAGTCATGCCTTCCTGTGATGTACTTCTTAGAGGCCCAAGAGTAATCAATAGTTAATCAGAAACTCAAATACTGAGAGTCATAAATTGTGGTATTTTATTATAGTATTTGAAATGTGTTTGCCATACAAAAGTGTCTCTAATCCAATCATAATCAGCAACAAGAGGCCAAGGATATATTTAATCACTAACCATATCTCAGAACAACATATCTGGTAAAACAATCCATATTGCCTTTGTTTAACTGGGAAACCATCTTGAAAACAATTAGAAATTCACACATTCCTCAGTGATGACATCAAGGGTTCAGTCTTGATTTTCTAACCCAGCACCCATGTTTTCTTATCATTTTATAAGACTAGCTCTCAGTGGATTAAGTCTAAATCACAGTCGACAAAGGACTGAGTTATTGAGCTCAAATACCTATTTAAATTCTACTTACTCAAAATCCACAAATGATTCTTCCTCTCCAGATGAATGAAAATCAGGGGTGCACTCATTTAAAAAACAAAAACAAAAACAAAGAAACAAAAAAACAAACCCCAGACTCTCAGGATAATCCTGTATTCCTGTCTCATTGTGAAGACATGTTTACTCTAGGCATAAAATATATGTCTCATTACCTTTTTGGTGATATCTGCCAATCTTGAGTTGCAGGAACTAGGCAGGCATAGAATACACAGGGCTATGCAAATGGCTAAATTAGAAGATGACATGTGGTTGACTTCAGAGTTTCTCTCAATTTTGTATAGTATTCTGAAAAGTTGTTTCAAAAGAATGACATTCAGTTGGGGTAGTTGCTCTAAAAGACTGAACACAGAGACAAGTTATTTTAAAACAATAAATTTTACTCATGAAATTGTAAATATAAAGAAAGGGAACGAGTAATTGTATCTTATTCATGGTTCCCTGAGAATAAAATGGAAGGAGGAATGTGTCCTATAAATTATGCTTGAAATATCTCCCCAAAGTCAGAAAAAAAGAACAAATTTAATTGATACACACACACACACACACACACACACACACACACACACACACACACACAC
Organism: Peromyscus californicus insignis; assembly: GCF_007827085.1. Lineage (NCBI taxonomy): Eukaryota > Metazoa > Chordata > Mammalia > Rodentia > Cricetidae > Peromyscus > Peromyscus californicus. The sequence continues at coordinate 17,603,983 of NW_026294617.1, read as the reverse complement.
ACACACGTTTACATAAATGCTGAGATTAAAAGCATGGGCCACTGTGACTCCCCAAGTCATACTTCTCCTTTCAAAATGTCTTCTGTGTTGTGAACAATGGAAACCTTTTGTTGTCAGTCAATAGGTTTAGTAAATGATTCTGTGGTATAGGATCTAATGTGTCTAAGCAAACATTATTCCTCTTTTTGTTGGTGTTGCTCAAGAAATTAGTGAATCATTACCTCTGCACTGCAGCTACTTTCTTCTCTTCATACACTTGGTCGAGGACACCAAGCCATTCATCATATAGTCTAGATGTCAGCACACTTCCTGGTATATTTCTTAGAAACTCCTGCTATACATAGAAAAAATATTTTGTGGAAAATATATGTCACTCAAAATACTTTCAACTATAAAATTCAGCTTAGTTTCAACTTCATTCATAGTTCCCAACCTATACCCTAGTTGGAACCTAGTCTGACATGTAGACCCACTAAGTTTTGTCCATCAAAACTAGAAACCTAAGAGCAGATTTTGGGGAGAGCACACTAGCACACACTTAAGAGATCAATACCTCATCTCAACTCTTATGTTCAAATGACAAACATACACATTACGGTAATTTCTTCATGATCAAGGACTTTTTGCTTCTCACCCTAATGGTTCTGAAACAAGTGATCTAACTGCATGGACCCATGCACTCATAAGCCAAGGCTGGGTGAGCCTGGACTTTCTTTCATGTGCTGCATTCTCCAAGAGAAAATGCTTGTAGTAACATTGTTGTAGAATATTATTTTAAGGTGTGTTACTTTTGTTTATGTTGCATTTGTTTAACTCTGTGAAACTGTGTTACTGTGCCTGTCTAAAACACCTGATGGTCTAATAAAGAGCTGAATGGTCAATGGCGAGGCAGGAGAGAGAAATAGGTGGGGCTAGCATGCAGTAAGAATACATAGAAGGAGAAATCTGGGAAGGGGGAGATCAAAGAGCCAGAGAAGGATGAGGCCTCCAGGGGCTAGCCACCCAGCTACATAGCAAGCCACAGAGTAAGAATGAAAGTAAGATATACAGAAGTAAGAAAAGGAAAAGGCCAGAGGGAAAAGGTAAATGGGATAATTTATTTATTTTTTTGTTTTGTTTTGTTTTTCGAGACAGGGTTTCTCTGTGTAGCTTTGCGCCTTTCCTGGAACTCACTTGGTAGCCCAGGCTGGCCTCGAACTCACAGAGATCCGCCTGGCTCTGCCTCCCGAGTGCTGGGATTAAAGGCGTGTGCCACCACTGCCCGGCGGTAAATGGGATAATTTAAAGATAAGAAACGCTGGCAGGAAATAAGCCAAGTTAAGGCTGGGCATTTATAATTAAGAATAAACCTCGTGTGTGGTTTATTTGAGAACTGAGTGTCCCCCCCCCCCACACACACACAAAGAGCAAAAACAACAACGTAACATCTTCTAAGTGGCAGAGGAAATGGAATGTGTGTCTTTGTATAGTGACTGTCAAATAAATATCACAAGACTGAGCAACAATATGGTTGCTTAAACAATATTCCTGAACAAAAATATCATCCTAGGTAGCACTAACTTGGGATGGGGAAATTTCATGAAGCCAAACTTCTAGATGTAGAACTACAGGCACATAAATACTGAGAGTGGAAAAGTAAGTCTTCCTCAAAGATAAACTCCCTAATTGGTAATCCAATACCAATTGGAGGCTAAGAAATAGTGCATATACTGCTAACCATAAGTGGACTCATCAGGTTGTTTTAACATATTTATGGATGTATATGTATATATGTATGTAATAACAAAAATTAAAGAAAATGGACCCTGTATTTGAGAGGAAGTGGGAAGTTGATGGGAAACATGAGGACTTAGAACAAGGAAAAGGAAGGAATGAAATGATGTAATTTCAGTTGAATTTTAATAGTAACATAAAAGTATCATTTTATGGGGCTGAAGAGATGGCTCAGTGATTAAGAATGCCAGCTTCAAAGCCATGAGGACCTGCATTTGGATCTCAACATTACATGAGAGGGAGACAGGAAAATCATGGGATCTTACTGGCTATGTGTGGAGGAGATACATGCTCTACTAAGGAAGAAAAACCCGCCTCTCAGGAAAAACTTAGAGTGACAGAGACTGATGGAAACTGGTAACAAAACACACCTGACTAGGCATGGACACAAGGTGACACTCATGTGCCTGTATAAATGACCCTCCATACCCTATTATTATTTTGAAACCTGTTTTGCATGAGGAACAGAGGAATCAAATAACGATGCTTAGTCACATTCCCCTTCACTGTGACAGGTTTGTGCTTGAACCCTTCTGTTGTGAGCTTCAGAGGAACCTTTGGCTTATCAGATTTCTGTCAGTCCTGTCTACTGCCCTTCAAGAGTACACACGATGCAGGAAACTACTCACACAGATTGGGAGGAATCCTGAGTGTAGAGGATGCGAGGACTCTCCCGACCTTGAAGATAGACGCCACAACAGGGACACTTTCGTGGTTCAAGTTCACGTCTGTCCCGGGATCCAGCCTTTCTTTTAGGGCTAGGAATGCTCTTATTTTGCCAGGTGTGCTGAAGATGCCTTCAGTGATTGGCCCCCTTACACTAATAAAGGAGAGTATGTCCTGAGAGAAGAAAGAGAAACACCTGTCACTCCACTGGCAGCACAGAGCAGGGTTTCCTTCTTCTTGAGAACCAGGCTAATGGTGTGCGCAGGTGCAATGCCAGAGCTGGCGTGGATGAAGAGGACCTTGGCCTGGTTTTGGTGCTTCTATCTCCTGTTGTACCCATCCCACCCTAGCATTAACCCTGAGACCTCAGGCAATGTTTATTTGTAGTCAGATTTTCCACTACAGCAAAGTGATTTAATCCAACTTTTCCAATACACGGCTTGTGGCCAATAGTCCTCTCTTACTTTCCTATTCTTAAGCCAACGATTTGATGCACACTTGCTTCTCCACTTGATGATAGAATCGAAGCGGGGAGGCATTTAGGAGAAGCAGGATTTTGTCCTCAGGACAGCCAGAGAAGAACCATGTGAGACCTACCAGAATTGCTGTGGGTAGATTGCCATCCTCACAAATGGCAGTCAGATCTTTTCTGAAGAGTTTTCCTGTCTTCACAACTGGCGGGGCTGTGCACACTTGGTTCTCGTGGGGCTCAGAGCCCTTGTGGAACAACCAGGATATGAAAGGCCGTCTTCTCTTAACTGTTGGCTCCTCTGTATCTAAAGAGGAGATGAGATCATTACACGGAGTAGTTTCATTTATGTAACCTTTGTCACAGATTCCCAGTTTATAATGTACCTGGTGTAATGTATACAAAGCAGTTATCATTTCTGATATAAAATTCCCCACATTCTTAAGTTGGTTACTCATCCTGTCGTGTGTGTGTGTGTGTGTGTGTGTGTGTGTGTGTGTGTGTGTGTGCATTCTTCTTCTCTATACTCTACACTGTTGTTAATCTCAGAGACTTGATCTGAGTGTTTTTTGGTGGGAATTCTCACAACACAATGCTGTCTAGCCCCCACATTACATCATGAGGTACTTGATAGCCAGTTGAACAAGCTTCCTGAGTTATGTACCATCAGAGGCTTCAGTGGTCATTTCCTTTTCCACAGCCACCATCACTGGTATTCAGATCAAGCTGTGTTCTTGTCCTCCAGTGTCATAGTGTCCCATTCTTAGGTTTCTTGCTGAGCTTTTTGAAGAACCACTGTCAAATTTCTTTCATCAGCAGCAGATGCCCTCATGAGAAAGTGTACATGACTACGTTTGTCCGACAGACTCTGGGCCCACGCCCCCACTGTGTTAGTTCAAAGCTGAGATCAAAGTTTCTTCTTCTCTTCTGAGATTGCTTTTAGAATATTGGACGATAGTGAAATCTTTAAAAAGTTGCTACAAACACATTAACAGTAAACAAAGGAGTCCCAGAACAAAACACAAAATACAGTCTTTCTCAGCTTACAATATACTGGTTGGCTTTCCAGTACCAATAGTCAGGTCTTAAAACACAAGTAATATCATTCAGATTGAGTAAGATGTGTGAGTGAGCGAGTGAGTGAGTGAGTGAGCATGTGTGTGTGTGTGTGTGTGTGTGTGTGTTCGTGTGCACATGTGCTTATACATGTATATATGTAATAATTTTTTAAAAGACAAAAATTTGAAAGCAATCAAAGTGGTTCGTGTAAAGTTTTGGAGAAAGGAGAGGAAAGGGGAAAATAATGAAAGTATAATATAATTTGAAAAAAATATTTAAATAAATTCAAAGGCCCCAGTATATAAATATTAGGTCCATTTCCAGTTCAGACTCAGATCTAAAGACACATAAAACACAGTTGTTTTGTGAATTTGAAATGAGATTAGAGACTGGGCTCCAATCCTAAGGCCATTTCTACCCAAGTCCAGAACAGATGATCTCCCCTTCCACTTTCATTACAGGTTTGTCTAAGTGTAGTGATTAGGACAGTTTTTTCTCTGATCATAAAACCACATGATGGGGAACATATGGAAATCCAGGTCTTAGAAATCATATTCTAATGGGACCAAAGGTGTATGCACACATGGTTATGTGTAGGCAGTATCTTGGCATACTTATGGTGACAATCTGCCTGGAAGAGTGAAATGTTCTCCCTACGGACAAGCTGAGTCTTGCAGCACTTAGAATTCTCTCAAGTCTGGCCTGGGGCATGTTGTTTGGTTTTTGATTTTGTTCCTTATAGTGCCCCTTTCCAAGCAAGAAATGACACTGTGCATTGATATTGTATGCAGAACAGAAACTGGAATTGAGAAAGGCCACTTGAAGGAAGGTCATGGACTCACTGCTATGCTTCTGGCTTCTTGCTGGATCTCTGGGCTTTAGGATGAATCGCCCCTGTAGATCTGGTTGTTCCACATACAGCCCAGGCAGGGCAGGAAAAGCTGTGCACTTTCTTGATTTTCATCGTCGTTGACTGATGATACTTTGAATGTTTATTATGATGTCTTAGGGATGCTCATGCTCTATGAGAAGAAAATACGAATGTGAGTTAAAACTGAGGGTAATGAATGTGAGCAAACCTGCCAATGTGCTTTAGCATGCACTGTTATATTGGATTTCTCCTTGTGCTCTCGACCAAGTAGACTGTACACACTGAGCATCAAGAGCCTCCCTGGGATGCTCTGATGAGGTAAGGATGTGTAGTGTCATTTCTTGCTTGGAAAGGGGCACTATATATAAATATAGTCAGTTCACATCTCTATATGACCTCATTGAATTAGAAATATTCTGTTCAGACTTATGGAGCCTTCCTGACTGAATCACCTTTTATTCCTTATGTTGCATTTTTCTTTTAAACTCAACATCGACACTTTGACACACATGCACACACTAGAACACCACTCACACACATACACACACACACACATTCACTCACACACACAAGATATATATATATATATATATTATGTGTGTGTGTATATATATATAGATAGATATGTTTATATCTATATATAGAGAGAGGGTAATATCTTTAACAATAAGGAAAGCTTCTAATATTTTGTTGAATGTGTGAAAACTCTTCTCAATAATTTTAGAACAGTAAAGTATTTTTTACAGAAAAAAATTTGTGTGATGGGCTAATAGTGTTTTAGTTCACATCATTGTAAGATATTGGATTTTAATAGCATTTGGAACATATTAAGATCTAAATAATGATTGCAGGGATGTGTACATTCCTTCCTGATGGTGATTTTGTTCATAAAACAGAAACATTTAAAGAGACAGAGTCTATAAAGAAACTATTTCTGAAAATAAGGTTTATTGGAGAATAAAAATTAAAATATAACAGTTTTCCTGTATATGTTAAAATATTACTTGACACATAAAGAACCAGGGATATGTAAATAATTCTCAAGAGTGAAGGCCAACCTCACAATAGCTCACATGTTGAAACTATGAGGAATAATAAGTTTTTATAATTATGCTTAATGATATAATGGAATTATGTCTAATGTTAAAAATAACTATAGCCTCATATAGACATAGAAAGTATAATAATAATGAAATTATACATTAATAAAACTAAATAAAAATAATGATCAGGTAAAATGGTATGATTGTTATCTAACTAACAAGGCATGAATTTCAAAACATATTATTTAAAATCATATAGGCATGCAGTGAAATGCTTTCTTCCAGCCATAGCATAGCCATTGACTCATGAGGACAGCACAGTTAATTATTATCTACACAAGATTAAGTTTAAAAAGTCAATATTATCTACATATGCAATTGAAGTCAATAGGGGAGAGAGAGAGAGAGAGAGAGAGAGAGAGAGAGAGAGAGAGAGAGAGAGAGAATGAATGATATCTAGGGTATCTTGGGAGTGGTGCAGGTGAGTTGGCAATGGATTTGTATACTTGTATGAAATTATAGAAGATAATTCCAGAAATCATCTGCATCCATGTGTTTAAATGTATAAACAGTCTGAGGGATGGATCTATGTTCAATTCTAAGAATTTTTTTTTCATTAAATAAATTTATTTGTTAAAATAATTTAACTCCAAATACAACTGTTGAATTTGCATTGAGTTATAACTACAATTCATGTTTCAATTGAAATGTTGGGGCTTACTCGACATTGTTACAAAACAATAAACTGTTGTTCAATTTTAAATGGTCAGTTGTATTAGAGTTCAACAATTAACTGTGAACTGTATCTCTGGGAACCCCCAAATCAATAATGGTAAGTCTGTTTTCAAAATCTCCTGCAGCCATTCTAGAAACCCTGATGGAGGATTAACGGATGCACAAGGACAAGTTAAACAGAAGGACCCCACAGTCTTTAACATCTGATTGGCTGAGGAGACAATTAAAGCTTAACCAGTGCTAACAGGGGGCTACTGATGGAGAACTGGGAAACCAAACAAACCCACAAGCAGCAGACAAAGCAGCTTCACATTCACCAGCAACACTCACACTGGAAAGCACAGAGCAGACGCCCTTGGGCGACACGCGGACGCAAGCATCAGTAGTTTTAGCACAGAGAGTGACGGCAGCTGCAGTGATCGGGTCAGACCCCAACTCTACAAAGCAAAGGGTGGGAGCATCAGAGCACCTTTCAGTGGTGGAGGAAAGACCCAGAAGGCTCCCCAGCACATGCTGGCTTGTCTCACGAAAGCTCACGGTGGAAAAGCATCAGTTACCATCACTATCACAGCGTAAAAGAACCCACAAGTTACACTTTAAAAGAAATAAATCTGAAAAAAAAAAAAACCTGCCTTTTGATAAATGTTTAAGAAAAAAATCAAAGAAAACTTGGTAATAGCTAAAGAAAAAGTGGGTCTTTGGGTCAAACCATAATATTCTTAAGGCATGTGAGAACAAACTTTCATTTATTTAGTTCCTAGGTGGATCAGGGCTTTGAAGAAATGGCAGGTGGAGCCACTAGTTCTCCTCTGCGGCCTGCTGTTCCACACGCCAGTGAGTGTCGTGGTCCTGTCCTTGGGCTCTGATTCCCATCTTGGCAAACATCATGCACAGCAGTCAACAGAGAGAGGGCACGGCAGAGTCTGTGTTGGGGAAGTGATGCCTGGGCACTATGAAGGAAGGGTGCAAACACCCGGCCTTAGGAACGCCTCTCAGGAAAGCCTGCCTGAGTGTACGACAAACACTTCCACCTCACACCTTGCCAGGCTTCTCACACGTTACCCTTTTCCTGTCTGCATGGTCATCCATGATGTGAAACTGTGAACCGGTATAGCTGCTTCGAATACGCAATATCATAAACTGCTATTCATTATGGGAGTTTAACAATCAGAACTAGTCTCACAAGTTAGAGGCCTCAGGCCAATGCACTACCATTTCTATTTCAGTAGATAAAACATACTCCTTGAATCTGATTTCTCCGTATGTCTGAGTCAAATAGCTTTCATATGATGAACTTTGTTCCAAGAAAACTGGTTAGAACTTTTTGCCCTATGAATGCAGTGCCTCCTAACTGGAGAAAATGACAGTGAAGATAAAAACATTCAGACTCCCTAACACCATGACCTGGTTTCACCCACGTTACTTGTTTATTTATTTGTTTTTCTCACATATGACAAACACCACTGACCTTTTTTTTTCTCTATCTTCTAAGCTTAAAGCCAGTTACTAAAACACTTGCGGGGGGTGGGGGTGGGGGGGTGGGGGTGGGGGTTCAATGGCTTATAAGAGACTAATAATTTAAAAACGCTTTCTTATACATTATGTTCTGTAGTATAGATTCTCAGTAGAGGCAATGATCTCTGAATTGTGCCAAATTCTTAGGAATAAACACACATGCACACACAAACACACACTCTTCTCTCAGTTACACACATAAGACTAGGCGGTTACTTGCACAAGACTGTGGAACCAGGAAGGTGTGGGTGCCAAGTATGTCCAGGCTCAGCAGCACTGAGTCGGAAGGCCTAATGATCTCCAGAGGCGGGCTCAGGTGTTCGCCAGCACTTATCTCTCCTCAAGTGAGGCGAGAACTCTTCTACATTGATCGTGAAACTCCTGAATAGATTTTTTCCTGTGCCATTACTCATGCAAATGATAAACACTCCACGGCTATGGAAACCAAAAATGCTGAGCTTCAGCACCCTTTCAGAACAAAAGCTTCAGTCTAGATGTATGTGCCACTTCAGTAATCAGGGCAGAACAGGTACAAGAAACCCTTCCACGATCCTCCAGGGAAGGGAGATGAAAAGGTCTTGTCCCCTTCCATTCCACTCTATAGTAATTTATATTCTACTTTTTTTTTTTTTTTTTTTTTTTTTTTTGGTTTTTCGAGACAGGGTTTCTCTGTGTAGCTTTGCGCCTTTCCTGGAACTCACTTGGTAGTCCAGGCTGGCCTCGAACTCACAGAGATCCGCCTGGCTCTGCCTCCCGAGTGCTGGGATTAAAGGCGTGCGCCACCACCGCCGGGCTATATATTCTACTTTTAAGCCCAAATTACTTCACAGATTATTCAATCTGTTTTTGTTTTGTTTTATGCCTACAATAAAGCTCTGTTACAGCAAATTGGATTTCCAAAGCAGGTGAGCCAAGGGTCACATTGCAACCATAGCCCTTAAAGGCTGCTTTCATGAACACACACACACAATGTCAAATATTTGTACTGTTCTGTGAGGTGTCTGCAAACGGGAACGTGTGGATGTAACATGGCTTCATTTTCCTTCCACGATGGTTCTGGTTAATCGACTCGTTAGTAAGGCTAGGCAACCTCTCCATCTCAGTTGCTTCCTTTTTGCTCAGTACATAGACATCCCTGCTCCGTTAAGAGAGGGTGGGTGTGCGCTTTCAACTCTCATGAGCCCTCATAGAGGCTATTTCCTGTGGCAAAGCAGGTGATTCAACAATTTCTAAAGCCAGACTGGATTTCATACAGCCTTGTTCTGACTTTTACTCTACCGAGGATTGATAGGTAAGTGGATTTCATGTCACAAATTAGGAAAACACCTACAATTAAGCATCAGTTTGAACAACAGAAGTGTGTCAGCTGAGCAGACTCTCCCTGCAGGGCTGTTGGCAGGCAGCTGTTCACCTGGTGGGGTACACTGGCTGGAAGGCCCATCAACTCACGACTTCAGCACGCTTGTAGGAAAATATTTCTCCTTTACCTTTTTTTTTTAAAGACAACAAAATATTTTAATTGTTAGTGGTTATAGGAATTCCTCTGGTTTTTCTCTCCTGATTATTTTTAATTAACACAACAGTGGCGTCTGCCAACTCAGTGGCAGTACCATCATCACTTCAAATGAGATCACCCTGTAGCTCAGCGGTGTGCCTTCAGGTTGCAGATGCACAGAAGACTCAGGACAGTGGTGGAGACTGCAGTCACTGGACCCACAGGGACTCAGAGGCATCAACTGACCATCCAGCCTGAGGGCTGCGGTGCACTGTGGATTCACACCACCCATCCTACAAACCGCGATGGGGTAGACAGGTTGCTGGTGCCTACGAGTCCAGACAAGTCCTGTCCAGGACAGCCATGTTCGATGCTATTGTATGTTACAGGCAGAACAGCACGGGTCGTCCTTGTCAGGCTGAGCGGCATAGTTCATCTGCCTCACAATTTCTGCAAAGAGTTCGTCCACCATGGTTTTACTCTTAGCAGAAGTCTCCATAAAGGGGCAGCCCCACTCTTCGGCCAAGGCGCGGCCTTCATTAGAGGACACTTCTCTCTCACTCTCCAGGTCCACCTTGTTTCCCACCAGGATGACTGGCACCTTCTCATACCGCTTCACGCGGATGATCTGGTCCCGCATGGGCTTGATGTCCTGGAAGCTCTGCTGGTTGACCAGGCTGTAGACCAGGATGAAGCCCTGGCCGTTCTTGATGTACAGGTCCCGCATGGACGCGAACTGCTCGGTGCCCGCCGTGTCCAGGATCTCCAGCACCGACGGCGACGAGTCCACCTCGATCTCCTTGCGGTAGAAGTCCTCTATGGTGGGGTCGTATTTCTCGATGAAGGTGCCGGTCACGAACTGCACGGTCAGGGCGGATTTGCCTACCCCGCCCGAGCCCAGCACCACCACTTTGTACTCGCGCATCGTCCCTGCGCGGCCGCCGCCGCCGCCGCTGCCCGCGACATAGACCTGCGCCCGCGCGCCGCGCCCCGACCCCGCGGCCCCGCCGGCTCACGGCCGCGCCAGCGCCCTGGGTGCCGGCGGCGGGGCGGCAGCTGATCGAGCCGCACGGCCCTGTGAGCGGGGCCAAGCCGGGCGGCGACACAGCCCCGAGGGCGCCGGCAGCGACGGAGCGCGAGCCCGAGCCGGAGCCGCCCGAGCCGCGGGCCCGCAGTGCCGCCCGCCCCCCAATTCTAAGAATTTTAATGTGAAAATTAGGAGGCAAAAATAGTCCTAAAGTAAGAACAGCTAAAAAAAAAACTTTGCCTAATTTGTACAAAGAAAAAATTACAGGTTTATTTTAAGTGAAATGAAATACACAGATGATTCCAAGAACTATCAAACCTCAAAAGGCCAAATTATACATAGAAAATCAAAGAAAACCTGCAAAGAAGTAGATAAAAATATATATGAAGGATCACTGCTGACTGGAAAACATGGAGAAAGAAAAATGATGGATGATATTTAAGAACCAAAAAAATCAAAAGAATGTTCTATGTTCTGAGAATATCTCTTTAAGAATAAGAGGGAGATAAACACATTATTACATGAAGAAAACTGAAACATATCTATAGCCAATATCCTGCACTGCACAAAAGGGTACTGGATAAAATATTGCAGGATAAAATATAAAAGCAATAGAATCTTGGATGAAAATTGGTAGATAATTTTATTTTAAAAGAATTAGGTCTCATTTGCAATGGTGTTTTAAGGTATCAGGGAGATTTCTCGTGTACAATACTGAACATTTGCCATGGCTGAAATCAAGCAAGCAGGGGCAAGAGAACATTTCCCTACTGGTCATTTTGCTCTGCTCTGCCCTGAAGACACATCTGGTTCAGCAAAGCCAGCTAGAGTGTTCTCATGATTTACATTACAGGCTAGAAATTACTTTTATACAACACTTCTCCTTAAGCACTGTTGTGTATGATGGGGACCTGCTATGCAGAACCAATTGCTGCATGATCTAAACTATCTTCATCAGACATACCTTGGTTACTCCAGTTCAATTTCAACAGTGATATGTTAGAATATTGACTCTAAATGTGTTTTATATAAAAGTCAGAAAGGTGGCTATCCTTTCAGCTAGATTCCATCCTGTTTTTATAGTAGGAAAGGTTTCAATGCTCAGCATTCTACAAAATAGCTAAATTGCTGATCTTCAGTGAATCCAGCAGTGGAATGGGAACAAAAATAGAAAAATTAGAAAAACAAATCAGAAAAACAAACAAGTATATTAATAGACATGGGTGTAACTCAATGACAGAACAACTGTCTAGTATGTATGAAGTCATAAGACTTATTTTAAAGACCACACATGTGATTCTCTCTCTCTCTCTCTCTCTCTCTCTCTCTCTCTCTCTCTCTCTCTCTCTCACACACACACACACACACACACACACACACACACACACACTCACAAAGCAATGTTCAGTTTCTAAAGGTGGATTCTAAACTGAAGTTCCATGAAAGGATGTCCTTATGCCGTGAGTTTCACTCAGTGATAGGCACGGTTGAAGACACTGATACATATTCAATTGAATGTGAACTAGTCTAAATATGACTTCCAAATTTCACTCCTTCATAAAAAGAAAAGTTTAATGGAAATGCTGTCATGAAACTCTTCATAAATCCCCAAATACAATCCTCTCATATTCAATGTAGGAGAAACACTAAGCATTAACTATAGATAATCTTCAGGAATATTAACAAGGGAAAAGAGTGTATTTAGAGAATGACACAAAGATGATCTTCCTCAATGATTTCTGTGGAAATGTTTTTCTCGGGTAAAGAGCAAACTCACAGAACCTAGAAAGTTTATAAAACCTGCAAGTGTTTATGTTAGTTGAGTAAACTCTGGAATGAGGCTAGAAGTTTGGACAGAGGAATGAGGAGAGTCCAAATTGGGGGGTTGTGTATGATGAACTCTTCATGTGGAAAAGAAAGATGAATGCTGCTGTATGCTTTCCCACAGCAGGTGTGTGCTACACTGTCCCTGTGATTCCAATGAATGCACTCAAGGTATTCTTGGTAGACCATGATCAGATCCTCTCATGAAAGATAAGAATGTGAATTTGACATTTACCTGCACTCCACAAATTAACTCTGACTCTGATGGTCTAATGACACTGGTCCTCATGTGTTGACTGTAGACACCAATGATATTCCACTACATAAACACTCAAGAACCTGAGCTTTTAATGAGTAACTAGGTTTATCTGTATGGTTAAATACTATATTTTTTTAGGAAATTAACTTGGTAGTGTAGGAGGTAATTTTCAAATTTATACTACACAATACCATTGGAGTGAGATCAATTTGTGTACCTTCAAAACCCAGAGAATACCAGATCATTTGGGGAAGGAGAATGTGGGGAATGGAGTAAGGCCTTGTCCTATCCATATCCTTCAAAGAACAGGATGATCTCATTTCTACACCAAGGATGATGTGGAGTCCTGATGAACATCACAGGTGAAAATCTAAGGAGTCTAGTTCCATGAAGAAATGTGTGTGGTGGAAAGTATAAACTAGGGTCATCATGGGAGGAAAAAACTTGAGTTGGCAGCCTGTATACAATCAGATATCATGGTTTGTTAATCTGTAAACATGTTGGTTCATTGATTTGGTTTTTTCCCTGTGAATTGAACAGCATTAAGTTGACCCACAATTTCCACAGCCAGCCTCTTGTGAACACAAGTCCAAGCTGTAGGTCTTACCGAAAGGTAGCCACAAAATTTCCCACGGGCCAGGACAGGAGAATCGACTTGCAGCAGAGCTGTTGTCTGTCCCAACTATGTCCACATAGTCACCCATCCACAGATAACTCAGTGGGATGATATATTTTATCTTAAAGTTTCTCTTACGCCTAGAGAGAGAATCGGGGCAATCTGTTAGTTTGCTTTTCACTGTAGTTGGAATTACTTGTGGTAAGACCTTGTTCTTCCTGCTCCAGAGCAGAGGAGGACTCATCCATTTCTATCACGCAGGCAGGGCTCATGCCATGGTAGATGCGCCTCAGCAAAGCCTGTGCTGAAGGAAGTTATGAGGTTCACACTTTTCGATGGCCAAGAATAGCCATAGTCTGGTCTTTTTTTTTCTGATTGGTGAGTGTTTAGAATGACCATACTGTGTATTTTAAAGACATGGCATTTTTAGAAAATCATGTGCTTCAATATTTCTCCCCTCTATTTAGTTAAGTGCTAAACTTTTCTGCTTGTTTATTTCCATAACTTCAATACCAAGAAAATTAGTTAAATGTTTTATATTTTACTTAAATAATTACATTTAATGATCTTTTCCAAATAAACAATATAGAAATGTTGCCTAACTTAATAAAATCCATATTCTATTGTCCCTCTCCCTGTCCTGGTAAGTCATGTGAGCAATTGCTCAGGAGAGTCTGAGCTCAGTACAACTGCTCCTTTAGTAAACCCACGATGTGTTTCTCATACAACTAACCACAAAGAGGATTCTGTTCTTCAATAACCTAGTCAAATGGTTACAAATATGTCTTCCTATCAAGCCTTCTGATGCTATCAAAAGTGTTCTTGAGAAACAACTGTCTTGGGAGCATTGATTTTCCTTCTTTCTTTGCTCTTTTTATATGGAGCTTGTTCTTTGATAATTTCACATGCGTATTCAATGTGTTCTGATTATTTTCTATTACTCTATCTTCTTTCCCTTCTATCTCTGGACCACTCTGCTTCCCACACCCATACTTTTTTGTATTTTTTTAATGATTGACTGTGTTTTACCTGGGGCACTTTTTGTGTGAACCTGGGCATGGAACTCTCCATTGGAGACTAGTGAGTTAATAGGTGGCTACATAATTGAAGATAATGATTTGCTTTCTCTCAGATTCAGAGAACACTATGTCAAAAGTACAACCTCTGGTTCAAAAATCCTACATGTAAATTTTCTCAAATCCAAGACATCTGAAGACTAACATGATACTCCCGTGAAAGAAGGCCCACTCCATATAATGGAACATGCTCTGACAAAATGCAAGCATAGCATGTAACATTCATTTCAGGATTCACATACATACATATGTCTCAAATATATGAAACATCTGTATTTCCATTTGCTTTTCACCCTCAAGACATCTAATCACATATATATTAATACACAATTATATATATATATATATGTATATGCATATATATAATATGAAATGTTTAAACTGGAAACCTCTAATTCCAATATTTGTGTTAAGGGACAATCTGCCTTGAAAATGTAAATAATGAAAATCATCTCTTATAAGCTTGATAATCCTCTTTCCTTAATATAAATGACAATCTCAAAATAGTTTTAATTACCATTGTAACACAACAGAAGGGGAACAAAAACTTTGTCTTTTAGGAAAGTCAACCATTTTACTTTCATTTATTCTCAAAAAACACAGTGAACTTCACTTACATTCACAAATTACACTCATATGGGAAATTATCAGTATGTTTTATTTATTTCAAATGAGTTTATTACTATCTTTTCAGATTAAAATATGAGGATTTCCAACCGTGGCATGAAGGGGTGCTGAGGAGAAATGACAAGGAAGATGGACAGGTTGGTGGACAGCCAGGCCATTCAATTGTTTCATTCTTGCTGCAGTCAGACACTAACTGACCATCAGTGTCTAGACTGGGAACTTTGGGGGACTGTTCAGGGTTGAAAGGGAAATGGACCCAGTTGGTTGTGTCTAGAATGCAGAGCAGAACTCTCTCCTGCACCCTTCCTTCTTCTCACCATTTGTGAAGTAGATCTTCAGCAATATTAACCACTGGTGACTAGAACGTTTATCCCCAAAACTGAATGAACTGTTCTATTGATGCCTGTCCTCCAGTCTACTTATGTATTTATGAGAACACACCCTTAAAATGTTTACTTGATAAGGCCAGTACCTATTTCATACCTTTCAGAGTATATGAAGGTTATGATCCTCTGGAGAGGTGATCACAGAAAATACCTCCACGGTTCTATGTGACAATACACCACCATGTATAAAGCTTCAATCACAGCAGTTTCCTATGTCATCCACACGATCACCATGCTGGACCTAGTTGATGTCTAAGTTTCCCCTAATTGGTTTAGGGATAGTAGCTGCTTCTCATCTCATCACACCACTTTGGAAGTTATGAGCTCACCAGAGGTTCACATGTGTGACCCCTTATGAGCAACCATCATAATCAGGGATTTCCCCTCTTGCTTCTACAATCTATCTGTAAACACCAAGCAAGAAGGCCCCTGATTGTCATGTTTTTAATATTTTACTTTGAGAAGATGTGTCCACAAGATCCACAAATTTGCAATACTCATAAATCAGCTTCCAAAGTGCTGGAATTGCTGGCATGTGCTTCCACATCTGCCTCCTTTCCAAGTTTGTTGCTATTCTTTCCCCAGGATCAAAGAGCAAAACAATTGGTTACCCAATAGCATATAGACAGCCCTAAAAACATATATACAAGTGTCTAATGTATGTATAGTTAAAAATACATATGTATTGTATATATACATATATTTTAATATACATGTATATGGAACAACAATTAATAAAAAAGAAGCCATGATTTTCACAGAGAGCAAGAGGGGGAATATGGGAGGACTTGTCAAGTGGAAAGGGAAAGGGGAGATGATAATGAAGTATTTATAATCTCAAAAAATAAAAGAAATAAAAAATCTTTTGTGGTTTTGAACAGCAAGGCCTAATCAAAGTGTAGCCTCTCATAGTAAGGAAGGCACAATGCACATACTCACAGGTTATTAGATGCAATCAAAACATCACTGAACAAGGAGAGATGTTGTTTCTTCCTTCTCCAGCCTCTTCTGAGTTCCACGGGGTCTTGGCACAGCAAGGTTCGATGTATCCCTCCCATGGCTTTCTCCTCAAGGGTTTCCATGTAGGAAAAAAAGGCTTCTGCCAGTCCAGGTCTCCAACTAACAGAACAGGTATTCAGTGGTTGTTAATTGATACCTAATTTCAAAGGGTGAATGATATAAAAACACAGGCTCAGTTCTCCAACAGGAGTCTGTTGAGTTATCAACAGTTTTAAAATGCAACAGAAAAGAAGAGGTTGCTTAGGAAAGGAAGCACTGGGAACAGACTGCAGGAGTGGGCTCTCTTCCAGAAGGTATCAACTTAGGGGCCTGGGAAAAGTCTGAACAAGGGTAGCTGGTAGGGTCTAGAGAAGTGGTTCTCCACCTTTCTAATGATGCATCCCTTTAGTACAGTTCTTCATGTTGTGGGGACACCCAACTGTAAAATTATTTCATTACTTCTTCATCACTGTAATTTTGCTACTGTTATGAATCCTAATGTGATATCTGATATGCAGAATATCTGATAAGGGACCCCAAAGGTTGAGAACCACTAGTCTAGAGTGAGGAAAGGGCTGAGTGATGTAATTCTATCTCATTTTAAATCATTTTAAAAATTGAACAACAAAAAAACAATGTTTAAAAAAAGAATTTGGATTTACCAACATTATTCATGATTTAAAAATAAAAGTATTCACACATTGCAAGGCATCCTGTTGGAGAGAAGAAATATTCACACACTAGAGGGATTCACAAGAAAGGAGAGATCAATGGCTAACATTAAATGAGGGCCAAAGTAGGTGACTCCTGAAAAATGGCCATTGGGGCAGCAACTTGGTTGTCATTGCCAACCCTAACTGCAATAATATGTGTGCAATAATAGGAGGAATGCTTGTGCAAAACCTTGTGAAATGCAGATTTATCCCCAAAGACTCTCAATCCTAATTCTTTTAACCTATCAAAGGTCCGTGTGATAAAAGCAGCATGCAGACATCATTAACACTGTGAACCTTAGAGTCTAACAGATGCAAGAGTCACAGGAGACTTTATAGACGAATGTGCCTTAGCGAGACAGTCAGAAAGCTGCATGCACAGGTAAGTCGGATAGCTTTGAAGACTATGGAGGAGAGGTGCATGCTTAGAAGAAGTAAAGCCTAGAGGCACAAAGGATTGTGACTGAAACAACCTGGAAGATGCTGTGTAAATCTCATAGTTCATTATGAAGTATACCTTGGACACATAATAATCATAGAAAGATCATGTAAGACTAGAATGCCCTTGTCTTTAAAATGATTGAATTTTGGTGATAGTAATAGATTGTACCTTCTGAAAACTGTGTGTTTTCATGGATAGGTGTAATTATACAGTACTAATTAAGATAGCAAAACTCTACCAAATTGTAAAGTTCTTTATAAAGATTTTCTGCTGTGAAATTCCATTTGAAAATGACTGATATGTTGGAGTGTGGTAAAGAAAACAAATAAGAAAGAAATCTATGTATTGAAATGCCATAATTAACCCATTCCTTTGTAGGCTGTCATAAATAGATGTGAAAGAAAAAAAAAGTTTTTTCCTAATGATTTAAACAAGTCAGGTCTCGGGAGCACATATATCCAGACATGTCAGTCTTTGTCAGCACAAGGTGGACTATAGAAGGATCTCCGGTGGTTAGAAAACAATGAAACAAAACCAAACAAACAAACAAAAACAAAAATTAGCATTCATCCAGAATTTGTGAAATGGATCTTGAACAGCAGAGGGAGTCATTTCCGTTGCCTCTGTCAAAAGGGACATATGGCTCTCCAGTGACCTGTGGCTGCTGTCAACACCCGTGCTGCCTTCCAGGTCCCTGTGTCTCGATTCAAAAGTACTTGCTGTATATCTCACAGCCCCATCTACTTTCCTGTCCCTTCACAACCACCCCACCTCCTTCTGCGCTATGCAGATTCCCAAAATGTTCTAGAACCCCCCTTCCTCTCTTCAGGAAGTCTAGGTATTCCCCCCTGCCCCAGCCATTTCCACTACTCTCTTTTGCTATTCTCCCTTCTCTCACAGACTGTTTTGGTCACATCAAGTCTGTTTCTCTTTATTTCTGCTTAGAACTCTTCCAGACACCTCTGAACATTCTCTTTTATCCACAATAAAATTCTTCCCTGTAATTATGGAGCAGCATTTTCAGTGGTTTCTTTACTGTGCCATGCTCATACAGTTAAATATTCAAAATATAGAGTTCTTCAGGTGAGTATTACTCTTCCCAAGACATATGTTATCTCTTGAAGGAATATGCACAGAAACATCATAGCTTTCATCTAGCTTTAAGATACCTGTGAATCAAAGCATCAAAGAGAGACTCAAACAGCCAGTGGTTGTCCTCACACATGTCAATCATGTGTCCCCACACATATAAAAAACATACATTGAAAAATAGTACCAACTCAGCTTCATGATAAACAAATTTGAAAGTAAATGACATGTTTGGAAAGTCATTCCTGTCTAATCTGAATCAATGTTAAAATATAGGGAAATAGATTCTAAGGAAAACAATATATGTTGGAAACCATAACAATTTGCTGAAAACCAGAGAGTTTTTATATTTTGGGTTGAAATTTGATAATTTCCAACAGACCTTTGTGGTCATAGTGGTTAAAACAATTAGAAGGAGCAGAAAATAACCATCTCTCATAACTTGGACGGATAATTTTGTAGATTTAGATATTATTCTCCTGTGTAGCCTAGAACATACCTCCCCTGACATGATAACCATATTTATTTAGGGGATAGGTAGTGAATATTACTACTTTTCATGAAGTCATGGCTGAGTTAAGAATTGGCTCACATGATCTGCAGGAATCAAGACAGAATACTTCTTCATACCATTAGTTATCATAAGAATCAAAACTACATATTAAAAATACCTTTACAGTGGAGCCTGGAATGGAGAACCTTTCAATGAACGTGAAATTATCTTTTCCTTTCTTGGCACTAAACACCAAAGATGGCCACAGCAGTTGGAGACCAACTACTGAAGTCTGAGCTCTCTGTAGTAGTCAGGGTGACAGACCACTGATGTCAACATTCTAAGGCTCATGCCATACCTGACAGAGTGACATATTCATTTCCTTCCACCTTTTGGCTTTGAAAAATTATTTTTGAAAAACTGTTGAGCCGGGCGGTGGTGGCGCACGCCTTTAATCCCAGCACTCGGGAGGCAGAGCCAGGCGGATCTCTGTGAGTTCGAGGCCAGCCTGGACTACCAAGTGAGTTCCAGGAGAGGCGCAAAGCTACACAGAGAAACCCTGTCTCGAAAAACCAAAAAAAAAAAAAAAAAAAAAAAAGAAAAACTGTTGAACCTCAAATGTTTGCAAGGAACAACAGGTTTTCACAACTTTAGTTTGATAGGTACATTGATACATAGAAATAGATAGATAGATAGATAGATAGATAGATAGATAGATAGATAGATATACATAGAGATAGAGTTGACAAACAGACATATAGATAGATAGATAGATAGATAGATAGATAGATAGATAGATAGATAGATAGACAGATAGATAGACAGATAGATAGATCTAACAGACAAACATAATTATAGATAGATAGATAGATAGATAGATAGATAGATAGATAGATAGATAGATAGATGGATAGAGATGAGACACACACACACACACACACACAGAGAGAGAGAGAGAGAGAGAGAGAGAGAGAGAGAGAGAGAGAGAGAGAGAGAGAGAGAGAGGAGATCTTGATGCCATTAGTCTATCATGAGAATCAAAACTACTTATTAAAAATACCTTTACAGTGGAGCCTTGAATGGAGAACCTTTCAATAAATGTGAAATTATCTTTTTCTTTCTTGGCACTAAACACCAAAGATGGCCACAGCAGTTGGTAGACAAACTACTGAAGTCTGAGCACTCTAGTAGTCAAGGTGACAGACCACTGATGTCAACATTCTAAGGCTCATGCTATAACTGACAAAATGACACATGCATTTATTTCCTTCCCCCTTTTGTCTTTGTAAAATTATTTTTGAACAAGTGTTGAACCACAAGTATTTGTGAGGAACAACAATTGTGAAGTTTTTCACAACCATAGATAGATAGGTAGATTATTAGAAATAGATAGATGATAGATAGATAGATAGATAGTGAGTTGACAGACAGATATAAGTATAGATAAATAGATTAATAGAGTTGACAGATAAACATAAATATAGATAAATAGATAGATGATAGATAGAGTTAACAGATAGACATAAAGATAGATAAATAGATGATAGATATAGATGATAGATAGATAGATAGATAGATAGATAGATAGATAGATAGATAGATAGATAGATAGATAGATAGATATGACACACACAGAGAGAGAGAGAGAAAAGATCCTGATGCCATTAATCTATCATGAGAATCAAAACTACATATTAAAAATACCTTTACAGTGGAGCCTGGAATGGAGAACTTTTCAATGAACGTGAAATTATCTTTTCCCTTCTTGGCACTAAACACCAAAAATGGCCACAGCAGTTGGTAGACCAACTACTGAAGTCTGAGCTCTCTGTAGTAGTCAGGGTGACAGACAACTGATGTCAATATTCTAAGGCTCATGCCATAACTGACAAAGTGACACATGCATTTCATTTCCTTCCACCTTTTGGCTTTGAAAATCATTTTTGAACAAACTGTTGAACCACAAGTGTTTGTAAGGAACAACATATTTTCACAATAGGTAGAGATAGGTAGATAGATAGATAGATAGATAGATAGATAGATAGATAGATAGATGGATAGATAGTAGAGAGATTCAAATCAATGGCAATGTGCCTCCCCAAACACTTGTGTACTACCATAATTAGACATGCAGGACTATTTTCTGTTGCTCACTGTTTTGAAAAAACAAATGGCCTAGTTTCAACTATTTGTCCTCTGCTCATTGCATCCTGGTAATGTCACATGATGCTCACAGATGGGGCATTTAGGAGAGAGCACATGGTGTGAGAGGAAGCCAGACAGAGTGACAAGGAGGCTGTCTTACTCTCTGACAATAGTCCTGATGTGAGGACTAAAGGGTTCCAGAACAGCATAATCTCTTCAGAAGGCAGCACTTCCAATGGCAGAGAAGCTTCGTTATAAGCTTTGTCCCTTAAAATTGACACTACCTACCAACACTGTCACAGTTGAGACTAAATTTAAAGCAGATAAGCCCATGAGGGCCAAATCACATCGAACCACAGAACCGAGGTGTGAATCTTGATACAATGAAGATTTGTATCAATCTTGGGACATTTCCACTAAAATATGGTTTCTTAATTATTCTTCACCAGACACACCAATTGATAACCTCCTGTTGAGCATCTTTTAAGTGGCAATCAAGTACTTTAAAATTCTCCATTTTTTTTGTCTTATTTGGTTCATTTGCTTGTTTTGTTGTATTTTAAAGAAAGATATATATTTAGAAATATATGGAATATTCAGTATTTTTTCTTTTATTCCAATCAGCATAACTGGAGGCTCATTCAATCATTCATATTCTTGCATATTATGGAGGTCAAGTCATATAAGTAGTATGTTTAAGGACATTCCTGGGTAACACCTATGGCACTTCTTTTTAAACCATTGCACTATTGATAGATTCATGGGTGCATCCTTTTTGGAAATACAATCATTAAAATCATTTGTAAAGAATCTTTTAAAGGGCATGAGAATTTAACTTTTAAACTCTACCCCAATGAGGATGATAACCAGTGTGTGTATTATAATTGCTTTTCTCTTTCATATTTACAGTTCATATTTTATATATTGAAGTATTTCAACTGGACTAAGATTGTTAGAGAAAACATCTTAGATGAAAATCAACATGATATCTCTTACGTCTGCATTCTCATAATTGATTTCAACCGCATCAGTTGGTGAGCTTTCCATTGCAAGGTTTTATAGGAGGAAAGTTCTTTCAGATGTGGCATGGACTTGTCCTCTTTGTATGTATTCCATGGATATAATATAAGCTGTGTCCATTTGTCTAAAACACAATCACACTAGGCACCTTACGCAATCTTCCTACCAGCATTCCACTAATAGTGATTTTACTTACAAACCCAACCAATGAGAAAATAATTGTAGCTTCCAAATCCTTTATGGATTGTGTATTTTTCCAATACATAATGAAATTTAAGTAATATAAAACCTCCAAGTAGCTCTAATAAAATGTATATGTACACATTCTCCATTTTTGTTATATCACTATTTTTTATCAATAAGTGCTTGGTGGCATGTCTATATGATTGTCTTGCAAAAATAACTGACATGGTGTTCAATTGGTTTTAAGTATTTTATGGCACAAAACCTTCAGCAAACTCAAAATTATTACCTGTTCTTAATAACTTAATTAAATTACTTTTTCCAGAGTAGATGCTACTGATTAACTATTCAGATGATTCTTGTCCTCTCATAATCTCCTGTCCACTGTTCCTGTTCTACATCTCACTGCTGTGAATTTATTCACCCTCTTTGCATTAGTGTTTCTTCTGAAAGTCAAGGGAACTGTGGGAAATCATGAGCGTAATTCCTCATAACTAAAAGATGCTATCATCATACAGAGACACTGTAAATCTAAAAGTCACATTATTTAGCTCAGAAACTCTCCAAATACTGATATTTTAGCATTTAAAGGCATAATCTCTTTGTGTATGTGTGTGTGTTTTAAATTTTTTTTGGTTTTTAATCATTCTAGACTCTATGTCCATTTGTGGGTTTTTTTTATGACAGCAAAGTATATTCAACCAAATATTAAGGCTAAATGTTCCAGTCAATAGGTGGACAGAGTGTTGTCAATACTTCATTTAAAAAGGCATACATGGCTGGGTGTTGGTAGAGCATGCCTTTAATTCTAACACTAAGGAGGCAGAGGAAAGCAGATCTGTAGATGTAACCAATCGTCTTATTAAATAAGAAACACAGAACCAATGCAAAGAAGAAAGCCAAGAGATCAGAGCTAAGAGCCTTACCCTGCAGCTAGCCTCTTAAGCCAAGAGACCTCTCCGAAAGAGGACCTACTTCCTGTGTGTTTGTCTTTATATAGTCTTTCTGTTCTGCCTTCTCACTGGTTGTAAACCCAAACACATGAGTGCCTCGTCACTGCCTGTTTGTAGAGACTTCCAGGTCTTCTATGGTTGGTATTGAGATTAAAGGCATGTGTCTCCAATGCTGACTGTATCCTTGAACACACAGAGATCTACCTAGCTCTGTCTACCAAGTGCTGGGATTAAAGGCGTGCGCCACCAGCGCCACGCTCTTGCTATGGCTCTAATAGCTCTGACCTGAGGGCAACTTTATTTATTAACATACAATTAAAATCACATTTCAGTACAAATAAAATACCACCATACAGATCTCTGTGATTTAAACATCAGTCTGGTCTACAGAACAAGTTTCAGGACATCCAGGACTATCCAGAGAAACTCTGTCTTGAAAAAAATAAATAAAAAGTTGAATACATAATAACATATATTTTTGCTTCAGTGAAGTAACAGAAAAAATATTTGCATTCTCCCTTATGTCAATCAACACAGCTTTTGACTGTGTGTAAAAGGAAATTATAAATGTATCTGAAAAATATTTTACTAAGTTACAATGGAGTCTCCAGCAATTAACAATGTCAATTCACTGTATAAATTTAATAGTTAATACTCTCGACACAAAATCCAGAGTCAATTATCTACTTATAAAGTCAATAAAAATAAGGAATTGTGATTCAAAATATTCACAAGTCTGGATGCGTGATCATAATCAGTTAAGTTTCTATGTAATTTCCTTGCATGTTTTCCTAACCTTAGAACAGAATCAAAAGAAAAAAGAAAAAGAATTAACTAGAGCTTGAAGCATAACATTAAATGTAAGCCTTGATGAGTTATTTTCTTTGTATGCTGATGATAAAATATTCATACCCAGAAAATAAACAACCTCTTGAAAACCAATAAAAAATGTGAATATTTGTATTTTCATCAGCAAATTTTCAGAGTATAACCAACTATTGATGCAAAACCATCAAAACAGCTAAGAGTGAAAGACAGTCCTTACAAACACTGAGGAGAATGTAGAACAGACACACTCAGTTACATTTAGATATCACATATTTGAACATTTATTATTTTACACAATGTTTAGCAGCCTGAACTAAATATTATTATATCATAATATTAAACCAGCGCATTCTCTTCTTGGCATATAACCAATCAAATATGTGTCTGTGTTCACCAAAATATGTACAGGAATGTTCCTAGTATCTTTAGTTTTCTTATTAGAAAACAGGAAAAAAACAGATTACTCACTAGTAGAATATGCTGTATTTGACTTTTACAATGAAATTGAATGTCATATAAAAATTTAAACACTGTTCCCTTTCATAGAGATCCTTTCTCTTCACAGAATACTCCACACTGTTGATGGCAATTTTTCTCAAATTATACATATTCAGTACAATATTAATCAAAATCTTAAGATATTTTGCAGGTATCAGAAAGGGAATTCAAAGCTTCATGAGAAAACAAAACAAAACAAAAAGTAAAGAAAACAGAAGAGTCAACAGAATCCCAAAGACCAAATCTGGCATTATTTAGTTCACAATTGTCTATAAAATAGAAGTGATTAAGAAAGTGTATGGAGTAGTATATGTCAATATTCCTGGAACTCCAGAGGTGGAAGCATCGAGAACATGAAATATATAAATATATTTGTGTGTGTATTTTATATGTATGTATACCGATACATATATAACAACATATATGTTAAATGTTATATATATATATATATATATAATATATAACATTGGTGGAATCACATATAGATATACAGGTCAATGTAGAACTGTATTAAAAGAAAGCCATGTTAACCCTTAAATTACTGATAGTCCCTGTGTTGATCTTTGAGTTTAATTTTTACCTACATTTTTCTAATTTAATATCTCTCCAGTTTTTGAATAGAAAAAGTAATGCTTATCTATGGCCTTGTAGAATACATTGTGGTCTAGCCAATCTATTTTTTTTTTCACTTAAAGGTATCGGTAAGTTTAGGTTTACTTTCTGGAACAAATAAGAGGGCAGTCTTCTGTTGTCGCTCAGTAAAATACACATGAACATATATTTAGAATTTTGTTTTTATGTACTCTTGTTTAGATGTGTGTGACTCATGAGAATTATTGTTAAGTAGGAGTTGAGAAAATAAGAGTTAAGAAAAACTGAAAAGCTTTCATTACAGATGTTTCCATGCCTTTCACATGTTTCTCTGTTTTGTTTTTTGTTTTGTTTTGTTTTGTCTTATTAATGGGCAAGTTTCACTTAGCCTTTAACTTTCTTCACCCACAAACCTTTGTTATGTTATGTTGAATCTATTTCTGAAGCTCTTGTATAAGAAACAGAAACAGATGTATAAGATAAAGAAAAACCTTCAAAACCTCATCTATTTTCCTCCTTACAAACAGAAACAGAACTTCACTCATTAGTAAAACTCTTAAGTATTGTGATTATCATTATTTTTGTTGCCTAATTTTGGAGAGTGTCTGGCTATCTACCCTTTCTTTGATGTCAAATAATAATGCATCTCCAAAATGGATTTTATCATTTAGTATGCTGCACATCCAAGTAAGATATAGTAGAGATTTCACTCTCAAGAAAACTTGCTTAACAAAATAATCAGTCTGTACAATTTTGATTCATATAGAATAGTATGATTTTTTTGTTAAATCCTTTCACATTTATTCTAGCCAGAATGCTATAGAACACAATGTCACTCTTATTTCAATGTTTACTGTTAGCCTGTCCTAAAGAGCAGATGAACAGGAGCCCCTTGCCTTTCCACCTTCATAACAACACTAACTTTCAAGCCATGTTCTTTCCTCTAAAGATAGTTGGCAACATCTACTTAAGTCTCTTTTTCTTTTTCTTTCTTTCTTTATGTACTTACTTTGTTTGACAGGAAATGAGCTCACATTTCTCTCTCTTGAATAAAGCAATTTGTGAATCGTATAGAGTTTGAGGAATGAATCACCCTATTCCAAAAGATAAATCATGTGTCATTCTTATGTTGAATGAAGGAGAAGGCATAGATTGCGAATAGGTTTGATTATAAAGACATCAAAGTAAACTAAACTGGAGGGTATACTGTGAGTGGGATAAATCTGAACATATTTCTTTTCAACCCAAGTCTATGGGAATCGAATGAGCAAATGGTGATTTTCTATACCAGGTGAGAATTGATGTGAACTGCATTTAAGGAAATCAAGTTCTCTTATTGCCCTCCTCATACATGCAGTGGTTTGCTCAACTATACGAATTTTATTAGTATCGTTTCTTTGCAAAAATACCTGTGCTACCAACTAAGTGATTAATTACATTTAAAATCATAAATGTGACTGTTAAAAGCACTTTGCTGCTGCAATAAAGTAGCACATACTGTGCGATTCTGGACAAAATGAATACATTGTCTTGACAGCCAGGAGGTTGGGATCTGAAGAAGGTATCAGTCCATTTATGGTCCTTCTGAAAAGGACAGAAAAGGACCTGCTCTCAGTGTCCCCCAGCTTCTGGGAGTTTCTTGGCTTGTGGTAATTAATTCTAACTCCTGTGTAGACACACCTATCTACTGAAATTTTCTCCTACCTTGGAGGGCATCACTTATTTTATATCAGAGCACAAGTTGACCTTATTTTAAAAACAGATTGCCTCTTTGATGATGCTCACCTAAATCTCTACTATATGTTACTTTCTGAGACACTTCAGGTTGTAGGTGTTACATCAATTTACTAAACTCCATTAACTCTAACAAGGATTGTTTATCTAGTTACCACACTACAATTGCCCCCAACTTTCATGACGATAATAAAAAGGTTGTCCTGCTTTTTAATTAAAAATATGATGACTTCATCAAATACTCTGCCTTATCCACTCTGAACTGTCAGACCTAAGTCTGTTGACGTCTGTGACTCATATTTTACTTTTGTATGCTGCTCCATGGCTTTGTAACTATAAGAACTCTTCCAAAGAAGTAAGAAATGAAACAAGAGTGGAGAAAATATCCATTTCTTCCATCGTGAATGTAAAATCATTTCAGACATCTCCAGCAAAATCCTCAGAATGTGAAACGGCCTGGATCTAGGAAAAGGACTGAAGATAACACAGTGATTAAAAGCATGAGTCCTTTCAGCATGGTTAGAGTCTGAGTTCTTTCCTGTATTTGACCACATCATACCTGAAATGCATGTTAGGAAGTAGAATGGTGATTTGTGTGGTCATCAAACTCAGGATATGCATTTTATCTAGAGGAAAATATTATTTTTATCCATGGTAGAATAATTATAATCTGTTAGATAATAGGAATATCCTATTGTCTTAGTTTGGGTCACTATTGATCTGCTGGAACACTATTACTAAAAGCAAGTTGACAAGGAAAGGATTTATTTGGCTTCCATTTCCACACTGAAACCCATCACTGAAGGAAGTTAAGAGAGAAACTCAAGCAGGACTAGGACCTAGATCAGAAGAGGCCAAGGAGGACTGCTGTTTACTGGCTTGCTCCCCATGGCTTACTCAGCCTGCTATCATATAGAACACAGGACTACCAGCCCTCCCCCATCAATCATTAATTAAGAAAATGCCTTACATCCAGATATTATGGAGGCTTTTTCTCAACTGAGGTTCCCTTCTTTCAGATAACTCTAACCTGTGTCAAGTTGACATAAAATTAGCCAACACAATTGACCCCTTGTCAACTCGACTCACAAATACCTTACTGTTAAGTCACACCCTCTTCTTGTCTATCTCAAGATCACATATTAACATTAACATTGACATTAAAATATAAAATATGTGACAAACTTTACAAGTCCCATAGGTTTTAAGTATTCAAACACTAAATAATTCAGTCTCTTTCAAAAATCCAGTCTCTTTTAAAATCCAGTATCTCCTAACTGTAGGCTCCTTTAAAATAAAAAATAAGTAAATAAGTTGAATACTTTCTTACTACAAGAGGGAAAAAACAGGACACAGCCAAACCAAACTCTTACTCCAATGATAAAACTCAGTATCCAATATCTAGATCGTCTAATGATCTTCTGGGTCCTCCAAAGGGCTTGGGTCACTTCTCTGGCTCTGCCCTCTGGCTCCACCCAGACAAGATGGTCTCTTAGGTCCAGGCTGCCTCCACTTCACACCTCCTGATGCCCTTGGCAGTCATCCCATGGCACTGGTATCTTCAATATGCTGCGGTCTTCTGCTGCAACTGGGTTACACTCTCACAGAGAGCCTTTCCTATGCTTTCTTCATGGTTCTAAGCCTCAACTTCTCTGCATGACCTCTTCAGTTTCAGATCTTCAAAAGCTACTGAGACTGCACCTTCACCAATGGCCTGTTAATACATGTTTGCCTTTGATCACAAACTTTTAAATGAGTGTCATCCTGTGATGGAGTAGTTCCCTTATGTGTGTGCAGGCCTTGGTTCAACTCCAAGCTCTACAAAAGGACAAAATTCCTTCTGAATCCTTTTTTTGAACACACACACACACACACACACACACACACACACACACACACACACAGTTATTATTTCTCATTGATATTATCTTAAATGTTTCATTTTATTATACTTAGATGGCCTTAAATAAAATATACAAATTATTACTAGAGTTTCCTCAAATTACTTTGTCTTTCAGAATTACTAATCTGATTACTAATGTGTTCAGCATTTCATTTAAACAGCTGGTTGGAGATAATATTTTATGGTAATAAAATTGGGGAAGTAGCTCATACTTATGAAAACAAAATTATCTTAGTTAAAATTCTGCTAACATAATAATCACCATTGCCAGATTACAGGCATTTTAAATATTTCACATGTCACACCTATAAAATCAAAGCAATGCCAATCTTTTAAAGGTATGACAAATTCATTTTGATAACTTCCACAAATTGTTTGACAAAACTTGACCGATGAAAGAAAGCTATCTTGATGTAAATATTTTGAAATCATTGGATTTGGATAAGTTAGACATCCAAACTGTCTATGAACATACTATCTAAATCTAAGTCAAGGGCAAATCCAATTGTGAAAATACAACTAATCCATTGTAAAAAACCACCATCGCCTACTAAATTACCATTCTCCAATACTGTAATTAAATGAGAAATAAGTTCTTGTTTTAACCTTGTGTGGCTTTAACTGCAAGTTGTCAATCTGTATTTGTAACGATAACGGGGAAATTTGAGTTGAGATCTTGTAACGTATTGGATGTAAAAATTCCAGGTGTATATGAAACATCAAGAATTGTTGAAAAATTCCTCATGTTCTATTTGCACATATCATGTTTAGTACTACAAATAAACACATCTGTTAACTAGCAGCAAATTCTGTAAAGAGACAATGAAATAAACTCTTCCCTTTGACTATCTGCCCAGGTTCACTGCTTTGTAACTTTAAACAACAAATATGTCCAGGTATCACAACTCCCCTTTTATAGCAGTTATTTTTATCTCGACTTTTAGTAAATTTTGGCAAGTACTTGGTGCATATAAATTTTAATACAAGTTTTATTTACCTTTTGTTGAGATTCTCAGAGTGGAGTGCACTGATATAGGCCGTTCTCTCAATATGCTTATCCTTAGTTTACAACATAGAGATTAAGATTAAGACATATCATTTTAAACTAATTATTTCTGAGGATTAGCTATATTGATAAAATAAATAGTGATGTAAAAATTAAGTCACAAATAATTGTATGCATGCTTTTCTAAAATTGTTGCCAATCTATTAAAGGTTTAGGTAGCAGTTAGTTCAGAACCAATACGTGGTATCATGTCTTCCTTGCATAACATCTAAGATTGCACAGAACATGTGTATAGGAAGGGGTCTGAGTCAAAGTCAAAATAACCCTAGAATTAGGCCAGAAATGGAATTTAAAGTTCTACATATTCTACTTTGATACTAACACAGATATGTACAGTCTTATTAAAAGGAGAGAAGAAAATACTTTAACTGTAGTTACTTTACAGTTGTCATATCTCAGTTTTAGGATTCTGACAGAACTCTTGCAAGGCCCTGGATTCAATTCTCAGAATGGCAAAGAAAGTTAGAAAACAATCAACTTTTGGGACAGGTGAATTTGTAGATACTTCCTTACCCACTGCTCTCATTTCTCTACACTAAATTCACTTTTTTTTTTATAAAGGAGTGAAGTTACTCTGCAGTAGTAATCGCTGTGACTCTACAGTCATACAAAGACATCTTCAGTATAGTTTGTTTTAGTGTATGTGTTGCTGAAATGAATATCATATAGGTTTTGTTCTATGAGAGGAAAACTTTGCATAATACTTCTTTCACAATATTCATGTCTGAACTCTTTATGCAACATCCCTCTGGTTTTATCACTCTTATTTACCCAAATGATTTAAAGTTACTGGTTCCAAATTTTTATGACTAATTTGTGTTTTAAGAAATTATACTCATAGGCAATGTGTGTATGTATTTTACATCTGAAGTGAAATATAATAAGCGTTCATATACTTGATCATATGAAATACATTTGAATAATATGTAAATAAATAAATATGAATATATATTTTCTCTAGCATATAATAATGTGTGATCCTTTGATGTAGCCTGCAACAAATATTAGTTTATGTAATCTTTATATTCATTTTGGGACAGTATTTTAAACTTTGATAAAATAAAAATAATGTTTTTAATAATAAAAGGTATATTGGATAGAAATCTATTAATTAAAATAATAAAAAATGTATTTCATATGGTCAAGTATATGAATGCTTATTATATTTCACTTCAGATGTAAAATACATACACACATTGCCTATGAGTATAATTTGCATAAGGGAAGAAACAACATAAAATATTATTATATTGTTTATAAAGTATGTTTTTGCAAGAAATTTCATCAATTCAATGACTTAACTTATTCTATTCCTATAGCAAGGATAATAATTTCTAATTAATGCTCAACAAATGATTTTGTAAGTCTATAATATTTATTTTTTAAATTATATGCATGTATGTGTGTGCATGTGAGTATGTGCAGTGAGTGATGGTGCCCTTGAAGGCCAGATGTGTTAGATTTTCCTGGAGCTGGAGTTACATGTGGTCGTGAGCCATTGGACATGGGTGCCCAGAACCATATATTGACCCTCCGTGAGAGCAGTAAGCACTGTTAAGTGCTGAGCTACCTCTTAAGGCCTTAGCACAGGAATTTTGAGGATCTCCAAATTGTATGAGTAAAATGTACCATATTCATGTTTGTTGTTGTGCACAGTCTATAAAAAATCTCCCCTTTTCCTGTTCGCTGCTGGCCAGGTGATAGGAAGCAGTGTAAAAGCTGGACCAAAGTTCTCTAAGATTGTCAAACTTGCAGGGAGGAAATAGATGCTTCAAGAACATTGTTTTAGCTTTGATGAGCATAGCTAAATATAAGAAGGAGGAGGAGGAGGAAGAAAAAGAGGAGGAGGAGGATAAAGCAGAAAGAAGGAAAAGGAGGAGGAGAAGAAGAGGAGGAGGAAGAGGAGGAGGAGGAGGAAAAGGAGGAGGAGGAGGAGGAGGAGAAGAGGAGGGTATTCTTCCAGCTCCAGATACTCAGGAGGCTGATGCCACAGGGTAAATAGAGAACACATGTTTGAGATAAGCCTAGGCTAACAAATGCGATTGTAGACTGTGTCTGAAAAATATAATTTTAAAATGTTTTAAATTGAAATATAGTTATATTATTCTCTCCCTTTTCATTCCTCTAGCTCTTCCCACCCACCCTCCATTGAACCTCTCAAATGTGAAACCCACACTCTCAAACTCATAGTTATTTGACTATTGTTGCTATATAAACATACATGTATGTATGTGAATAACACACAGACTCATGCACATACATGCACAAACACACAAACACACAACCTGCTGAGTCTGGTTTAGGTGTTTGTATGTGTGTGTGGTTTGGAGGCATAATATATAAGACTGGATGGCCAAAAGGGGGCCTCATCACTGAAAAATGCTAATTCATCTCCCAGCAGTCATTAGTTGCCTGTGGTTTTGTCTTAGGGGTGGAACCAGGTGAAATTGTTTCCCTGCCACGGCAACATAATATTGCCATTAATATCTCTGGCCTTCTTTATACAGCCCTTTGTAGAAGAGACATTCACAGTAGGCTTCACTGTATTCTGGCTCTTACAATCTTTCCAGTCCCTCTTCAGAGAGGATAACTGAGCCATAGATACAGGAGCTGTAATGTAGATGTATCCATTGGAACTGAGCTCTATTAAAGGAAGCTGGTGCGTCAAGATTTCTAAAGTATTTAAAAGAAATCTCAAGAAAAGGAAAAATTGTCCTACAAGTCTACATTATATTGTTATTTTATATCTCTGAAAGGGAACAGTCATCACTATCTTCTCTATAGAGTTATGGAATGACACAGTGCCATTAAGTTCCCAGCATAAACCTGGCAAGGGGCCCGTGTTCCAATAGCTACCACTTCAGCTTGACCATAGACCTAAAGGAGGAAAGTTGCTCAGTGTAGCATCACAAAGCACAGGCTTTGTCATTAGACTCTGTTATGAGCCTTACACACCCTGGGAAGCTACTGAGCTTCATGGGCTGAGCCTGGGGTGGAGACTGGTAACTCTGAAAGTGCTTAATAAGATGCTCCAACAGCAGGCAGCCAGCAGATAGCTACTGTTCCTTTGTGACTAACAATTAAAAACTATGGATGGCTAAAAGGTATCACAGTAACAATCTTAATTCCAAAAACAATATTGCCAAAATCTTTAAAGTATGAGGTGCTGAGATTCAGTTATTTGCCTTGGAAAAGGTTACACTCATGGGTTAAAAAAAATATTTGGAAGTGGATTACAATTCTAAATTATGACCCCTAATTAATTACAACCTCATAATCAGGAAGCTAATTTGGAATTCAGCTGTCAACACACATACAGTGGACCTACTGCTTTAACTCCAGAAATGACTGTGGTGTTCTCCAGCTTCACTAGAGCAGAACCGTTCTCCACACTGATTGAACCTGGAAAGGGAAACACGATATTTATACAAAATCCCTAAAAAAAAAAAAGGGAAATAACCACAAAGTTTCCTACAAATTAATTTAAATGCTTTAGTGTATATAGATATCTGGCTAGACTTTTAAGTTGCCTCTTGCCTTAGTCTGCAAAGATATGCAGTAGATGACAGCTGATATTTAAAAGGCCAACCCACCAGAGAAACACTATCTAATGGAGGAAACTCATGGGCTAGGCCTGTTAGGGATATTGCCTATAAATACTGACTGCTTCTGTCTGTAATTCTCTTGTGTGATACCATAATCCCTCCCAAAACAGCTGTGGGACTTGTCCTACAACATTAGCAGTGTGTTCCTCATTTATAGGGCACTGTTATTCCTATGCATTGTCAGAAGGATGACTTCTTCCAAAACTGTGTAATTCTGGTAAGTAAAGCAAGCCCTTATAGTTCAGCCTTTGCTCCACAAAACGGTGAGAAGCATGTTTTCCATCTTTAGCTAAGTTGACAAGGCAAGTTAGCCAGACTGAGTGTCTCTGTGTAAGGATCCCAAGTCAGACTTTTACTGAAATTATTCAAGGACAAATGTGCAGATGTCTGGTTTGTTGAATCAAAGTCTTTGGGGGCACAAAAGTGACCTACATTGCTCTCAATTCCCCTGCCAGTTCCAGTTGATAACATGAGGACCTGCAACTGGTGGAATTCCCTAAGCAATTAACACTTTGCACATACTTCTAACCTCAAATTATGGTACAAGATTTTAGGCTTTGCTAACTAACTATTTATGTTTATGTCCTGGATTTTATGTGGACAGCAGGCAAGTCCTGAGGGAATCTGCTTTACGTCCAGTTCCCATGGGTATAAATGATCAGAACTGCAGAGAATGATCTGGTCCTACAGCCTTGAATAAAAAAGTTACACCTTCCCCACTTGTGCTCTGGGCTGTATTCAGGATGAGAAAAGGTATCTGTAGACTTGGGTTGTTTTTTAGTGCCAGCCAGCTTTTGTCAAAAGTGCTGATAAGACTTGGCACTGTTCACTTCCCCCTTGCCTTGTGCAGGTTGCCATGGTTACTCATAGTTTGCTGTGGGGAAAACTTTCAGCCATAGCTGCACTTCCCAGGCACTTTTATGTTGTGCTCATCACAAAATGCTAGCCTATAATGTCAATTTCTCCCTAGAAATGTAGGTTAGTGCTCGACTCCTTTACTCCTTCTTTGATTTCCCTATGGTTCAGCCTTTCTCCTTTGTTACTCTTGTAGCTGTCCCTTTAAGAAATAATGTTACAAGGTAAACTTTTTCAACCACAGCTGGAGCTGCCCCTTGTCGCTTACAAAGGAACGCTGTTGTGATCCTGAGAAGAAGCTTCTGTAATCTTCTTTATCACCAGAGTTTGCTGTTGTATGTGTATATATCTATGGAAAGTTGAAGCTAGAGCAGAAGAATAAGAGAGCATGACAAACAGTTCGTGTGTGAATTTATTATAGATAAGAAATTTTCCCAGTTCCCTCTACTCTGAAAACCATTCTTTTCTGCTACCCTGGATGCAGACCTGACAGCTGGTCTTTCAAGCTGCAGTGGCCTCTGAACTTTTGACAGGTTCAGGTCAAATGGTACTACTACTTAATGTCTCAATTTCTTTTCTTCTGTCCCCCAATTTGAGCTAATCATGTTTTGATCAACTACAAAGCTGGTGTCATGATAAAAATCTCTTAACATCTTTAAATGCCTTAGGCATAGTAGAACTGGCTGGGGAAAAAGTGGCACACAGGATGGTGAAGGGGTGTCCCACCAGCTCAAATGAAGTGTGTCTTCACCTACGTTGACAGTTGTGGTTCTGAATTCACCAAGTTCTCTTCCATCAGGACGGCAGTTTTCTTCCTAAATGTTTATAAGGAAATAGATTACACTTGTATTTCACTTATGAAGGGAAAACACATTAAGTTCTACTAATTTAAATGAATTGAAAAACTATGCCTTGAAGCATGGCATATTTATCAAAAGCCCTTTCCTCACCAGAAATCTCCTGTCATACTGCAGTGGTTCCACGGTTCTCAAACATGTTAAAATGTGTTCAAGTAAGTTAGTGCATCCTAGAGCACGAACCCAGAACCTGAGTGTGGTGCCGAGGCATCAATCTCCACACTCTAAGGTTTTAACCGTATTTATAAAAAGGCCTTACAGCAGCAACCAGTCTTCCTCGGTCACCTTAACTGTGCCCTAGTCAAGAGGACTGGAGTCCAAGGCCCTTGACACACCTAGAGGAGGATGAACTTGGGTGTCACTCATGTGACTCTAGTTCTGAAGCAGGCAATGCAGCATCTGAAGTCATGGCATGCGCCACACCCATGCTTCTGTGGGTGCCACCACTCACTTGAACCGGCCGCCATCTTCCTGCCCTCTGCACCTGCACAGCCCACGGCGCCTGCGCCCTTCCCTCTGCAAGCGTTGCTCCAGCCCCGGAGACCTGGAGGAGTCCTGGGTTCGAGAAGCACCTCCTTCCATGGAGGCTGCTGTGTTCCCGGGTGCGCGGTGTCAACACCAACTCTGGCGAGCCCAAGCGACCCACAAGCTCAGGACCAGGCCTGTTGGGGACCACCTGTGTCGCCAGCCTCCAGAGTCCCATGTTATAAGACAGATTTCTTTACTGAAAAGGACTATTGCAGACTTGAACTTGTGTGAGGTAAAGCAGAAGTGAACTGGGCTCCTCCTGTAAGGCTGAGGAGTGGCGCACACGTTGAATCTCCCTCTGCCCTAGACCTCAGGGACTTCTTTCTCATACATGGCTGTCCTCTCCAGTCTGCCTTAGCATCACAGATACATGCTGCCTCCACTCGTGTGGTACAGGGCAGATGTCTACCCATCATCTATCCTGTTCCTTCTGAGCCTTTTGTATTTCGTGTGGTTTGTTACTACTGTCTGTATTGTCCCTAGCAACACTAGAACACCTGTTGCTTAAATTATAACCTTGTTAGGGCTGGGAAGATGTCTTAGCAGGTGAAGGTGCTTGCTGTCCAAGACTGATGACCTGTGTTCATCCTGAGACCACACAGTGGAAGGAGAGAACCGACTCCTGCAAGTTGTCCTCTAACCTCCATTCATGTGCAAGCCCATGTGCGCGCGCGCGCGCACACACACACACACACACACACACACACACACACACACAATTAAAAATAAATTTGAAAGAAAAATGTTTTTTAAATTACAGTTTTACAGGCTGGCAAGGTGACTTACTGGGTAAAGACCCTTGCTGTCAAGCCTGACCATCTGGGTCTGATCCCTGTGACTCACATGGTAGGAGAGAGATGACCCCCACAAGTTGTCCTCTGACCTCATATGTGCATCATGGTCATCCCCCCCACACACACATACCCACAAACATTAAAGACAATTTAAGAATACTGTTATATCTTTATTAATCTCTATCATAATTTTGCTAAATTATGATTTGTTATTTTTGCTTCATGCAAAAACAAGACCCTATGTTCACTTCCGAGGTGATAGTAGTTAACGGCAGTGAAGACCAGACTTGAAAGGTATGTGCGTTTAGAATGGCTGGTCGATAAGAAACTTGGAGTCATGTAGGACATGTGGTCATTTCCACTTGCTGGAGGAACCCAAAGCTGTGCTCATTATTTCCTGTCCCATTTTCACTTCGGTTGTTAATAAAATGCCCTGACCAAAGAAACAGCTTCAGGGAGAAGGGGTTCATCACTGCATTGTGATTTCTGCATTGTGATTCACTGAGTCTACACAGTAAACTTTGTTTACTCAGTCTGTTTATGAGTAGAGTTTCCCATGTCCGTGTCATCTACACTGAAGTTGGGCATGTTTAGTTAAAGACAACAGTGTCATACCTTACTGTATATTTACAAAAGTGGTTGAGGACTGCATGGTGTCTAGAAGGTATATATTTTTATGTTTTCATGAACAGAGAAAGTGTGTCCGTCTCTCTCTACCCATGCCAACTCTTCCTTTTGAGGATCTTTTCTTCCAGAAGCATGACATATGGAGGAATGCTGCGTTGTTATTGGCATTCATTGCATTTTTAGTTTAAGTATTGCTAATTTCTCTTTGGATTTTTTTGTCGGTGGCCCATGTCTCTGTCGCAGCATTCTTTAGTTCTTCATTGGTCCTTTGATGATGCTTTCTCTTGGTCTGTTGGAGACTTTTATTTGTAAGTAGGAATACAATAAGATTAAATCTTCCTCCTTTCCCTAGCTCTCATTAAATTTCTTCATCATAGCCACCAGATTCTGTTTTTGGTGGTGGTGATGGTGGTGGTATTTTTGTTTGTTTGTTTAGATATGGTCTCAACTGTAGCTTAGGCTGGGCTTATACTTCCGGCAATCCTCCTGCCTTAGCCTCCTGAGTGCTGGAATTATAAGTATGAGCAACCGTGCCCAGCATGGTCACCAAACTGTTGTGTACCCTTTTAGATGCAAAATATATATCTATATATTCATGCATATATTTACATTTTAAAATCTAAATGGCAAACTAAATACATATTTTGTACTTTGTTTTAAAAATGCATCAGTTATTCCATATTTATTTATTTAATTAATATTTACTGAAGACCTAGACATAATTCTTGTTACTTAGGCTTGACTCATAATCAAAGAAGACAGCAATTCCTTGCTCATGGAGCTTGCACATGTGGCTGCTTCTTTCTAGTGATTTTGTAGTATCCCATGTAAAAGAATCATTTGGTCAATCGACTCGTTCTTAATGTACATGTAGCTCTCTAGGCTTTTGCCATTCCTAGTAACACCATATAACCCTTTGAAATAAATCTGTGATTGAAGCAGGGGTAGCTACAAAATAAAATACTAGGTGTGATATTTCTGGGTACATACAGTCTGTGAAACTTTGTAACAGAAAATTTCTTTTAAAAAAATCTGTAAAAGCAGCCAGGCAGTGGTGGCACACACCTTTAATCCCAGCACTTGGGAGGCAGAAACAGGTGGATCTCTGTGAGTTTGAGGCCAGCATGGTCTACAGAGTTCCAGGACAGCCAAGGCTATTTATTACACAGAGAAACCCTGTCTCGGGAAACAAAAACAAAACAAAACAAAAACCTGTAAAAGTAAAGGGAGTGGGCTGGAGAGATAGATGGCTCAGTGGTTAAGAACACTGGCTGCTCTTCCAGAGGTCCTGAGTTCAATTCCCAGCAACCACATGGTGGCTCATAACCATCTATAGTGGGATATGATGCCCTCTTCTGGCATAAAGGTGTCCATGCAAATAGAACACCATTAAATAAATAAAAAGTAAATGGAGCAAAAATGGCTATTATCTTAAAATTATATTTATTTTTTCTTTAAACAGCTTTCATAGTTTGGGAGAACAGTTTTAGGATTACTAGGAAAATTAAGTAGAAAATAGAGAGTTTTAAAATATACCCCCTTCCCTGAGTAATAGTCTCCTCTATTCTTAAGATCCTGTATTAGTGTGTTATATTTTGTGTGGATGTAAGTTTTAAACTTCTGGAGCTCATTGGTGAATGGCAATTGCTTTGCTGGCTTTGTTACACCGATGTGAACTCATGTCTGAATGGCTTACCTTAAGATTCACTTTGCGCTGTAGTACTAGCTGTTTTAACAAGCTAATATGACAGGTAGTGCCATTACTACATCAGAAAGAAGTGTCACTGCCCTAAAAATCAGTGCTCCCTCTCTTTCTCTCTTCCTCTCTCCTGAAGCCCCAGGCAACCACTAATCAGTTTACTGTCTCCAGTTCTCTCCCTTCAGAGAGTCATGCAGTTGGAATCAGGTAGGATGCAGCCTTTTTTCAGATTTTATTTTTCATTCAGCAATATGCATTCAAGCTTCTTCCCTGCCTTGCCGTGGACCAAGTTTCTTTTTACCTTGCTATACAGAAGTTTGTTCATTAACCCACTGATGGACGTCTTGCTTGCTTTCAGGTTTTTGCAATTACAGATAGACCTTCTGTAAACATTTTTGTACAAGTTGCTGTGTGGACAAACTTACAGGCTTATTTGGGTAAATATCATGGAGCAGGACTTCAATAGTGTGTGATAAGTGAAAGGACCAAGCAGACGCCATAACAGGCTGCTCAGTCTTCTCTCAGAGATCAGGCCTCAATTTCAGTTTCCTGAGACTTGAGCAAGCAGTTTCTGGGAGGGTCATAAACAAAAGACATAGTCCTTGCAGTAGCTCCCTTTCTGCACGTACTCTGACCACTCAAGGCTCAGCCAATTGTTTACTGTCTGGAATCCCTTGGGCTACGTGCATGGGTCAATGTGAACGTGGGAGGCCAGCCTCCATGGCAGCTCATGGACAGAGCGTGGGCCACTGAGTCAGCCCCCACAGTCAGTATGTGCTAGGCCAGCCAGCCTCCATGGCAGCTCAAGGACAAAGACTGGAACTTGTCCAGACCTGCCCAAAATAGATAACTGTAACCCCCAACTAACCCTAGCCAATTAAAAGTTATTAACATGATTGCCTCTCTCATAAACCAACCCTGAGTCTGTTCCTATGCAGTCTGTAGACCCCAAGTCCCCCTTGCTTTAAAAGCCTGCCCCACTGCTACTCGGGGTCTCTCCTGCTCTGCTGCTGTGTCAGACGGAGGGAAAGTTCCCAGTTA
The DNA here is from genome assembly GCF_007827085.1 of Peromyscus californicus insignis. NCBI lineage: Eukaryota > Metazoa > Chordata > Mammalia > Rodentia > Cricetidae > Peromyscus > Peromyscus californicus. The sequence continues at coordinate 17,563,879 of NW_026294617.1, read as the reverse complement.
ACTTGTAGTAAAGACTCTTTGCTTTTGCATTGGATTCTGTCTCTTGGTGGTCTTTGGGGGACTCTGGGTACAACAGTAAGACTATCTTTAGTTTTGTAAAATGGTTGTTTAACCTTTCTAATAGGAGTTCCAATTGGTGTGTGGTGGGAACATCTTCACCAGCATCCACTGTCACTGGTGTTTTCTGTATATATTTTCACATTTATTTATTGATTTATTTTGTAGGGAAGGGGCAGGGGTGCATGCCGAAGTGCATGTGTGGAAGTCAGTTCTCTCCTTCTACCATGTGGGTCTCCGGCCATCCGATTCGGTGGCACACTCCTTTAACCGATGAGCCATCTCGCCAGCCCCCAGGGTTTTCTATTTTCGATAGGTGTGCAGTGTGTCATTGTTTTAGTCTGCAGTTCCCTGGCAACACATGATGCTGCGCGTCACCCCACATGCTCGCTTGACTTCTGTTTACCTTCCTTGCACGGGTTTATCTTTAGACCTCTTGCCTGTTTTCTTACTATTTAAGAGTTCTGGCCAGGATGCCTCACCGAGCCTTGATGTGGGAGGAGGAGCTTGGTCCTGCCTCAGCTTAACACTTTGTTGACTTCCCTAGGAGGCCTGCCCTTTCAGAATGGAGGAGGAGTGGATGGGGCTTGAAGGCGGGGGTGGGAGGGTGAGGGGGTGGGGGTGGGGGGAATGCTGGGGTGTGTAGACGGGAGGTGGGGGGAGGGAACGGGAGGAGAGGAGGGAGGGGAAAATGTGGTTGGTATGTAAAATAAATGAAATTTTTTAATGAAAAAATTAAGAGTTCTTCCTCAAACTGATTTGTGAGCATTTCACGACCCCACATTTGTCTTTTTTTCTCTTTGCAGTGTCTTTTGAAGAAATTCTTCATTTTGATGGAATCCAGTTTATCAGGTTTTTCCTCTTGTAGATCATGACTTTGGGGTTGCATCCAGGAATCACAGCCAAATTTAAGGTTATCTTATTGTCTCCCAAGCTACCTTAGAGGTTTGGGTTTTTTTGTTTGTTTGTTTTTGTTTTTCGAGACAGGGTTTCTCTGTGTAGTTTTGGTGCCTGTCCTGGATCTTGCTCTGTAGACCAGGCTGGCTTCGAACTCACCAAGATCTGCCTGGCTTTGCCTTGGGAGTGCTGGGATTAAAGGCGTGCACTGCCACCACTTGGCCTGAGTTTTATTTATTTATTTATTTATTTAATGCCAAATGCTGTTTATTGAAGGAGGGAAGAGGTCTTAAATACAGGCTTACAGCACAATGGGAGAACCCCAGAGGGCAGAAGTTCGCTACCAATGTTTTACAGTCTTGCATCTAACCTGTTAAGGCCCATTATACAGGATTCACAGACAAGGAACTTCCCTTAAGCATTCAGGAGGGTGGAAACTGGCAGGGAATTAGCATAGGGAGGATATCAAGGTCAAGGTCAGCAAGCAAGACAACAGTTACCCAAAATGGGGGCCAGGACCCTACAGGACCCCTTTTACTAAAAAATGAGCTTCTGACTTAGGTTGCATGGGACGTCAGCAGGTCACCTTACCCGTCATGGAGACGCCTGCCCAGGCCACACAGGCGCTCTGTCTTAGGTTGGTGAGTGCCCCCCATCGGCCTGAGTTTTTATTTGTATTTTTTTGTTTAGGTCTGTAATCCATTTTGAGTGGAATTTTATGAAAATTATGAAGCATGAATCCACATGTTTCTTTTTTTCTGGTTTTGAATGTGGCTGTTCATTTATTCCAGTGCCATTTGTTGAAAAGACTGATTGGATTTTCAAAACTAAAAATGTCACCAAAAAGTAAATTTGTATATCTTCATACTTCAAATTACTATCTGTTAATTTGTTCTGTCTGTCTCTCTCATCTGACGTAGTCCATGCTGACCTCAAACTTACCAGTCAAGAATGAACTTGAAATCCTGATCTCCTGCCTCCACACCCCCTCGCCCCAGGGCTGGAATTTCAGGCATTCACCTCCATGCTCAGCTTTGTTTACAGTTCTCTTGTTAAATGATGGTCTTGTTTGAACCTATTAAATATTTAAGCCCTTTCTGGCTAGATTCTTGATCCTGCCAACCACTGTAGGCTGAGACCTGCTTCCTGGTTACTACTGGGTTGCCAATGAGAAATCCAAACTCAAACTGGTGCAGCAAACAAAGGGATATGTATTGACCGGCACGATGAAAGACCCAGAAATAGATTTAGTCAAGGCACAGAGTTCTAAATGAAATCATGAGCCAGACTTAGTGGTGCTTGTCTTGATCCCAGGTTAGCTACACTTCTTAAAACTCACACCCTTTGGGTGGTGGTGGTGCCTGCCTTTAATCCCAGCACTCCCAAGGCAGAGGCAGGCAGATCTCTGTGAGTTCGAAGCCAGCCTGGTCTACAGAGTGAGTTCTAGGACAGGCTCCAAAGATACACAGAGAAACCCTGTCTTGAAAAACCAAAAAGAAAAAGAGAATTTAAAAAAAAAAAAAAAAAAAAAAAACCTCACACCCACCCATGCTATCACTACTGCTGCTGTTTCCCTGATGAGGGATGATCATCAAAGATGACATCCTTCACCCAAGGTCAACGTCTAGAAGCAGCTCACCCTCTAACGGGAGTGTAAAGCAGAGGACAGGCATCATTTAAAGCCCTGCACAGGCTCCAGGGACTTAGTCAAAGAGAATGGGGAGACTCGCTCCGGCTGCACACCACCAGGCTGAAATGAGCCAGACAGCAGCGTGCCTCCCTAACAGGTCGGTTTAAAGCAGAACAATAAAGATGCTCTTGGCGTCTTACTCCTTGCACAAAAGAAACAACATGAAGTACCCGGATATTAGCTAATCAGTTCTTTTCCTGTCCCATCTCCCATCCCTGCTCTGCATTACAAGCAGGGTAACTTTGAAACAGCCAATGTCTTTTTTGTTTCTGCTTCCTTTCAGCTCTTTCTGTTCATAGTACCAGTCTGTTCATCTCATAGGAACACTTTTCTGTTTTACAGAATGAATGTTGTTTGATTCCAGACTTCAAAGCAAAACCATAGATTCAAATGTCATCAAAATCCAGTTTTTCTCTCGGATCACTTCCCAGCTTTGCCTTAGGTATTTGACCCTTCCTCAGTCATATTTATTCAGCACCTGCTTTGTTCCAGGCACTGCTTAAAATGCTGGGGGGCGGGGCAGTGTAAACAGGCAAATGAAGTGGTGTGTGTGTGTGTGACCTCACCCGCTCAAATACATACATGTTTGTGTGGATACATGTGCACGGGGAAGTTGAAGTTCGACGTAGGATGCTGTCCCTCAGTTGCAGTCCAACTTGTTTTTTGAGACAGGTCTCTCACTGACACGAACCTTACTAATTAGACTAGACTGGCTGATGAGTGAGCCCCAAGGACTCACCTGCTTCTACCTCCCTAGCACTGAGATTATGATAATACTGAGACCGCTGCTCCCAGCCTTTTTATGTGAGCTTTTGGGAGCCCTCATGCTTACATGGCGTTCATTGAGTTATCTCCCTAGCTCCAAGTCCTTATTTTTGATAAACTTATATCCTGGTAGAAGAAAGAGGAGGAAGGGAGGGGGAGATGGATCTGCATCTAGATCACTTGGACTGAGGGTGGGCTGGGCTTGAAACCCAATGAACAGATGGGATGTTGTTGAGAAAAGGCATACTGGACACTGGGAGACAGAGGGTCCCTTTCATTAATATATTTGGGATTACTCAGAAGCACTTTCGGGAGCCTCCTCCCTTACAAGGAAACAAGCTGGACATGCCTGATTCTTGTCCGTTCTGCTTTCTTCCTTTCCACTGCCTGAGTGGCATGGTTGTGTAGCCTCAGCTGTGGTGGTCTTGGTACCAGCACTCCCTCTGGGACATTTGTCTGTCATGAAGATGGGAGCTTGTGCTGAGCAGGCCGAGCAAATGTTCTACCACTGAGCTCCCTCTGGTAAAATAAAGTAATATGTACAAAGCCCATTCACCTTTTTTTATTGGGTAACAAATGCTTGAATTAGTCAATGTATTGATTCCTCTATAAATTATTATGTATTGAAGTTTCTGAATGCTTACTAATTTAATATTTGAAAAAGGTGAACCTATAATCAGTATGGGAACTAATTAGATATGAATTTATGTAAATATTGGATTATCACAGTGCTAATTTTTATATAGTAAATGTAGGTGTTTTTAACAGACACTACAGAATTATCTATAAAACCACAACGAGCTTCTAAGAGTTGTTCAGGTTCACACTGTAATGTCCTAAAACCGTTTCACAACCCTATTATTTCCTGAGTTCCAGATGTTACATGCAACATAATGAGTTCAGGGTTCCTTTATGGTAGCTTAGTGCCCTAAGTCTCTGAAAGACACATTAATTCAAGGGTAAAGACTCCTTTGGCATCATCCCAGGAAACAAAAGTGGAATTCTACAGGGAAAGCAGACTAGGCAATGTGACGAGATTCCCTTTCAAAATGTCTCTGTCTTTCATGTTTCAATACAAACTTTTGAATATATCATCCCAGCTTTGGATGTCTTTGTACACTATTTGAATTGCTCTTATTTTTATTCTAGAGCCATATGCCACAGATGTGAAGTACTTAAAAAGATGAAATTGTCCTTGTAAGTCTAATATTATTATTATTCAGCCAGGTTCCTTTCTTTCCTTTTTTTTTCTAGTCCTAGGCAATCTCAAAAAAGGACATAATTTTTGAAACAGAACAAGTAAAAATATGATTTTTACACATTCAAAGTATGCACATATCTAAGTCTACATGATCATTGTTTACAGTCAACTGTCTGTTACTATGACAGCATTAACTCCTAAATGTACTCATCGTGCATGTACACAGAATCACTTCAGTGGTTCTCCATTTCTTAACACTTGATTAACAGAGGCAACATAAACTCAGGCACCTCTGCTGGTCAAGGAGCTTGTAGGAAGGCAAAAAGGTGTATGGGTATGTATGCATGTGTGTGTATGTGTGTGCACACGTGTGCATGCACATTTATATGTATTACGTGTTAATGAATATGTGGTTGCCTGTGTGTATCGTACATTTTGTTGCATGTTGTTTGTATGGTTGTGTGTCTATGTGTGCATGTGTGTGTAGCTGAGTGTATGTAATTTTATGTGGTTGTGCTGTGTCATATGTTTCTGTTTGTGAATTGTGCAGGTGTATGTGAGCACATATGTGCACATGCATGTGCATGGGGAGAGAGGAGGGCTCTGACTAGCTTGATGGCATCTTCTCTACCTTCAATGTCCTTTAGGAATCGTAAATCTCATGCAGCCCACACAGACACAGCAGACTCCTGTCCTGTGGTCTGGTATGCACAGGCTGTTCAGGTTGTCCTTTGTTGCTAATAACAGGGACTTAAAAGGTGCCTTAAGAGTTCATTTGCTTTAAGGTTTTAATGTCATATCTGGACTGAGATTTTGAAACTTCAGTGTTATATTGCATCCTTTGTTTGTCTGCTTAAAAAACAAAACAAAACATGAGACTATTAGCCTGGCCAGAGTTTTAAAATGTCTGAAAATATTTAGTCCATTGCTAAAAATTGTTTTCTATATATCTGGGTTACTGTAAAACAAAGTCACCACAGAAATTTTTAGTACATATTTGACAACAAACTCAATCTGGGGGTTGAAGGATGATTAAACACAAGATATTTGCTCAATGTGATACCATGTAGTTACTTTAAGATGGAAAATAACAGCTGATGAGAGGCTCAGCAGTTAAGAACATGGTCTGCTCCTCCAGAGGCCCCACATGGTGGTTCACAACCATCTGTAACTTCAGTTCCAGGGAATCTGATGCTCTCTTCTGGCCTCCTGGGCCACCAGACACACATACAGTACACAGAAATACACGCAGGCAAAACATCCATACACACAAATTAATTTTTTTAAAAAGAGAAAGCCTTCAAAATTGTGAATTAAAAAATAAGACAATAAAATAAAAATGGAACATATAAAATATATGTAGCAACAAAACATTATTCTAATACATTATGCTAAAAAGTCCTGCAATAAAAGTTTGTGTTTACCATGGCTATAACTATATAAAACACATGTATAAATTGGCCATAAACAAATAAGAATAACCATGGACTACAGGATTCTCTGATTATTTTTAAATAATCTTTAAAAATGTTTTACTGATCTTCTAATTGAAAAGTGAATGCATTACAATTTAGGAAAAACACACGGTGGAACTGTATATGTGCGTCTAGCCTAACCTTTGGCACACTCTCTGAGGATGAGGCCAGCCTGACCTGGCTAGAGTGCCCTGGGCAGAACTTGTCTGACCCCTTTACTTTGAAAACCTGGGTCTCCAGGACTCTTGAGATACAGGACCTTCTGTATGACTTTTCACTCTTTGTTGAAAAGTATTAAGATCTATACTTATGTCTTTTTTCTGAATCTAAAACTCCATTAAAAACATTCAATTATTTTACATCCTTTACCAGATTACTGTATTTGCTCCATGCTGAGGTCTAGATAAATATGAGAAGTAGGTGATCTGGAGAGATGGTTGAAGATAAAATGCATGCTGTATAAGCTCGAAGACCTAAATTTGGATCTCCAGTACCCATGTAAAAACCTGGATGTGTGTTATTAATAGTTAAATATGAAACCAGGCCATCTCTCTAGCCAATTAGTGGCTGGTTAATTGTTAATTAATGGTCAAATTTCTTAATTTATTCAGCAAATGCTTTGAGTACCTACTTGGCTCTGGCTTGTGGAGCATGCATGAACAAAAGAGTTGAGCATCTCCACACCTTTGTGGGAGTTAGCTTGGAGCAGAGAGACAGAAAATAAACACTAGGCATGACCAGAAGTTATTTCATACATTCAAAGGGAATAGCGCTGCTAAGAGAGAAAGCAGAGCAAGTGAGAGCTCTTGGCTACAGAGAAGTCAAGAGCCTCATGGTTGTCAATAGGCAGAAGAGGTCCTAATGGGGCATGAGCAAGGGCACCTGGTGGGGACTCCAGGGACACTGCTGCAGGCTGAAGGGACAGACATGCAGCCTCACTGCTGTGGCTGGTGACAAGACTCACTGTAGATCCCCATTGCCAGCACATCTGGCTTATTGGGGTGTCAGGGTACTCAGCATCCCAACAGGCACAGGGCAGTATAGCTAGGAAAGGCTGCAGTTGAAGAAAGGGAATCACAAGTTCCACCTAGATATCAATCACTTCTACCCCAACAAAACATGACTGACTCGATGGTTTTCATCCGGCTTCATGTCTATCTGTGGACAGCTATCATATTGGATTTCGATGTAGGTTGGGTCTCAGCTCACCTTGCTAATTCCTAATACCCAGACCCTTTTGACTCTGATTACCCTGCCTGATCTCTGAAAGTAAGGCCCTTTTCCTGCCCTAAATATATGGTTCCCATGCCCTTTCACAGGGTTCCTCTGCATCCTTTAGCTATGAGAAGTGAGAGACTGCCGTTCACAACACAAGCAGGATTCTTCAACACAAGCAGGGCATTGGATAGTTTTCCCAACTTATTGAGAAACATCCCCATGTTTTCTAATACCTCTCAGGAAATAAGATTCTATTCCTAGGTCTCTGGGCTGTCCAGCCTCTGGTTACTGGCCCTCCAGGAAGTGTCAAGCATGGGCTCCCCTCATGGCATGGGTCTCACGTTTGACCACTTGGTTGGCCACTGCCACAAGTTCTGTGCCACCTTTACCCCAGCATATCTTTCAGGCAGGACCCATAGGCCATGGCTGCCCTTAGACACATGGTAGGAAGGCAGTTGTGGATTGTAATCGCCTTTTCAAAACAAGTGTAGCCATACTTCTTTGGGGCTTTGTAGGTCAAGCCTCCCAAGGCTAAGGATGAGACAGTTACAGGCTTTTGCTCAAAGTCTTTTGCATTCACTTGCTGCATCCCTACTAAAGTATCCTTCAAGGCCCATCAGGACAAATGCTAACTTGTACTCTCAGAACCCTTCTCCTGTATGCCCAGCAGCTCTGGATGTGCTTCAGCCTTCTCTGAAGCCCTCCCTGGGTGCAACCGCAGAAAAGGGACTGCCAGTCTCTGTGTGGAAATGCACCTCCCATGTCTACCTGGGCTATGGCTTTTCCTCTGCTCAAATCTTTGTGCTCCTAAGGAGATGCGCACCAATAATTTTTAATGTACAATTTCTAGCAGCCTATGTCTCCCTGATGTTTTGTCCAAGAAGCCCATAGCTCTTTTTCAAGTAATCACCCAGTCTACAACTTTGAGATATGAAAAACTGCAGACACACAGGGTCCATGTTGAACCAGTAGACATCTCTGAAATGCTCTCTTTTTTTAAAAAAATGAAACACTGAAAATGGTATTTATTTAGATTTTAGGAAATTAAATAACACAACTCAGAATAAAGCAAAACAAAATCCATAATGTCGTATGACTCATGTCCAAGCACAGTACCATTTGTTAATGAACATAAAAAAATAAAATTTACCATTCGTATTTGCTCTTTTCCAAACGTTTACTACATGGATATTTCTAGAAGCTTGAGCTAAAGGGAAAAAAAAAAAAAAAAAGAATCCCAGAGCTACCCCAGCACCTACCATGTGACTGAGATTGGCATCCTATAGAAAAACACTTTTCTATTCCTGGAGAGCCCACACAGCTCGATCCCCTGGCGCTTTCATGCGGAACACAGGCACTGCTGGTCTGGCGCCACGAGCGTGGAGAGGTTTTCCACGCTCTCCACAGGACAACAGTTCTAAGCCGGCAGCATTCCTGACAGCCCAGTCTACAGCCACTGCCATCATCCTCGGGAGCAGCCTCCCAATTGCACCAAAACTGGGGTTAACAGAACTGGAGGTCAGACTTTGACCTGCACCCCTGGGAGCTGGAGGGCAGTTGCTTTGGGAAGATCAGGAGTAGTGGCTGCTACCTCTCCTCAGTGAACACCTTCAAGAAGTAAACAAGTGCTGACTGTACTTACCCACCAATATACAACAAGCCTAGAGCAAAGGTTTGGAGCAGGCCACACCAGACCAAGCCCCTCAAAACACAGGCAGATTTAGTGAGCCGAGGCCCTGGCCCGTGCTAGTAACCCCAGTTCATCTAGGCCCTTTCCCGAAACGCCTTATTATCTCGTGCTTCAAGAAGCACCTCTGGTCAGGGCAGAGAACAGAAGGAAGCAGGACTTCCAGCTAGGACAGTGCCGCATGGAGCATCCCGAATATCTAGAGCTGCAGTGCTTCGCCTGCTGGACCACACTCCTCGAGCCTCTTAGTGCAGCTTAATGGCGGTTGCTGGGCATCGTGCGGGAAGGACCCTTCCTCCCTGGGGAACAGAGCTGCCTTTAGGATGATCCATCAGATCGGACCAAGTACTGATCCCAATCATGCCTTATGTGAATGAGCGCGGGCAGGGAGTGCTGAACCTGGAGGTAACACCTGCGGAACAGCTGCAAGAGGTGAGCAAGTGGGAACTCATCTGACTCTCCAAAGAACTTGTACTCAATTTCTCGTTTCTGAAGTAAAAGTTTCTCTTTCTCTTTTCTTGGTTTCTTTTCTAATTCTCTTGTCCTCTCTTCCTCCTGTTCTCCTAGCATAACTCTGAAGGCTCTCTCCTCAGCCTCATACAGTTCAGAGCTCTTTTTTAAAAAGATTCATTTACTATGTATACAGTGTTCTGCCTGCAGGCCAGAAGAGGGCACCAGATCTCATTACAGATGGTTGGGAGCCACCACCGTGTGTTTGCTGGGAACTGAACTCAGGACCTCTGAAGATACCATCTCCCCAGCCCTCAGCGCGCTTTTTAATGAGTTTCCTCAGCCTCTGATGATGGTGCTCGAAAGTTTCACCTGCTGAGGCGGGAGTAGAGACCGCTTTCCTTGCTGCAGCTTCTTCCCTCAGTTTCCTCAGTTTCTCTAAAGCTCGCAGAATGTCCACCATTCTTTCAGTGTCCGATTGTTTTTTTCTTTACTTCAGATAAGACCCCATCAGCAGCCGCTGGGAGTCCCTGTTCTGGCTTTTCCTCCCTTTCCTGCACGCACTTCACCCTCCAGGGGTCAATCTCCTGCTCCGGTTCTGTGGCCTGCACGGCCTCAGCCTCGCCTTCCCTAACCCTCTCGCGAAGTCACAACAGGCGGCGTCCCGCCCTCTCCACCTCCTCCGTTGCATCTCGCCCTCGTAGGCGGCCTGGACCAGCGGCTGCATCTGCTCAGCTAGCTCCACTGGCAGTGGTGGAGCCTGAGCATGTAGGGAGGCCCAGGCTGCTCTGTGGTGGTCGGCCTGGCGGAGGCACTGCGCAGGCGCAAAGTGGCTGGTCCCGCGTGGGGTGTATGTGTGTGTTGGGGTTGTGGGGAGGTGGCGGTGTGGGGGTCGCCTGGCCGCCTGGGTTAAGATCACCGCCTCTAGCCGATGCCGGGCGCGCAGGCGCTGTTGGCCATGTCGGGCAGCAGAGGCCGCATGGCGGTCCAGGGCCGGAGGCGGTGGCCGCGGATGCTCGCTGGTATCGGGCCGGGGAGGGCGGGGACTGCGGAGTCAGCGGCGGCGTCCGGCGGCGTCGGGAAGAAGCCGTCACTGGTACCGCTGTCCTGGGAGGCCTCGGCCTGGGCGCCGGGCTGCCGTGCAGGCGGAGGCTGGAGGAGGGGGCGGTTGTCCCCGGGAAAGGGGCCGGCCGCTGGGGAAGAGGAGGCGCGAAAGCAGGGAAGGCGGCGGCGGAGGCTGATAGCCCCATGGAGTGGGAGGTGGTGGCTGTCAGGGCTGCGGCCCTGGGCGAAGAAGGGTGTCAGAGTCAGTCTGTAGTGCAGCGGCTGCGACAGTGATCTGTGTCCTGAAATGCTCGTTTGCAGTGGGATTCACTGTTACTACTAAAGGTTGTTCCTCTGAAACTGTAAAATTTTGCCATCCATCATTCTCCAAGGGAGTAGGAATCCCGAATTCTCTGTGACAGCTGGGTTTAACTTAATGGAGGGGGATACACTTCTAGGTAAATTCTGCTCTGTCACACACAAAGGGGAGTAAGTCGTGTCTTTAGAAGACATGCGTGAATTAAAGGCATGGGCCGCAACTGCCTGGCTAAGAATCACAATTAATTAATTAATTTACACAATTTAAAGCAGCTTTGTGTATAAACCACAGTGCATGTGACTAGGTCCTCTCCTCTGGGGAAGGACTCTTCAGTCTGCTGCTGACACCTCTTGAGACTCACAGCCATTGGCAATATGTGGGTAGGAAATGATAGAGGGGCCCTGAGGCCTGGTGTCAATCCTTAACTATGCATATAAATAGAAAAAAAACCTGCCTTTTTTTTTTTTTTTTTTTTTTTTTTTGGTTTTTCGAGACAGGGTTTCTCTGTGTAGCTTTGCGCCTTTCCTGGATCTCACTTGGTAGCCCAGGCTGGCCTTGAACTCACAGAGATCCGCCTGGCTCTGCCTCCCGAGTGCTGGGATTAAAGGCGTGCGCCACCACCGCCCGGCTAAAACTGCTTTTAAAACAGCTTCAAAGGGAGGTTATTGATGGAACAGAAATTCCTCAGAGAAGGTTAAGCAGCAGCTCCCCAGAAGCATTCAAAGGCACTGGGCTCCTTGCTAGGGAAGGGAGGCCTGGAAGGTCCTGGGCAGCTTGGGGTCTCCACATGCATGAATGCCCTTCTCAGGAAAGTGGGATGTGCTCAAGGTGCCTGGGATCCCTTCAGAGGCATGCAGCGGGGCCTGGACAGGCACACCTGCTCCCCACTACCCAGGCTTGGGACCAAAAAAAGGCTCAGGAAACATGGAGAAAAACTCTCTCTGGAGCATTGTTTTGCACAGTGATGTGGCTCTGCAGAGGGCAGCTAAGGGGGCCACTGGTTGGTCGTGAGCCCGCAGGACGGTCTCACCCATTGAAAGAAGCCAGTCCGCGCCACCAGTGCTCTCCAAGCCCTTGAGTCCCTTCCAGCTCTCATCCTCCACGTGCAGGACACACACTGCTCACAATGCCAGCTCTGGAGTTTCTTCAGGTTCCTGCAGGGTCAGGGCCTCAGAGAAAGGACTTGTGGGCTCTGGAGGGCAGGGTTATGGTGACTGAGGGCCACCCACAGCCCAGCATGCATGACACCTCATCCTAATCCCCATTACTGGAAGCTTCTCCAAGCAGGGCTGGTGGTTCCTTCTGCTCCCTAGGGGTGTGGGGATGGCTTCCTGCTGTCCAGAGATTACCACCTGCACTGCACCCCTCCCCATGCCATATCTCACTGCACACCAGGCTCTGGCAGGTGTATTTACTTCTGCAGTAACGTGGGCTTCAGCAGGAAGCCATCAATGGGCGAGCTGAATGCACCCTCAATCCCCACTTACTAGGAGCCAAGTTCTAGGCATGGAGCAAACACAACCTATGACTGCCTGGGGATAAGGTAGCCAACCTCTTATCCTGGATCCCAAATCCAAGAGTTTGAGAGTTTGTACCCCGATCCCAAAACATAAAGAACTAGCCATGACTGAGGGGCTGATGTTCAGTGCACACAAAACCCCAGACAGACACCTCCAGCAAAGGTTCTGCTGTGAGAGGACACTACAGCCTGATGATACTTAGGTCTGGGGCCAGCATGGTATGCCTGAATGGGTAAGTCTAGGCAGTCACATGGTGTCCTCACTTGGGAGGTACACCTTAGTACTTACTAGATTTGAGCCAAGAAGGTGGACAGCACAGAGCATCAGGGTATAAAAGTGTGGGGTGTGGCCCAGCGGTAGAGTTCCTACCTAGACTCTCCCACTGAGGGGCTTTGGTAGTGTCTAGAGGGTGGAGCCTAGCATCTAGCATCTCCCAGTGGGGGCTTGGGGAGTGGCTAGGGGTTGGAGCCCCTGCCTAGAATCTTTCAGTATGGCCCTGTAGTCTTGGCCTAGTGCTACAGCACTTTTTTTCCATGCCGAAGGTCCTGTTTTCCATTCTCAACACTGCAAAGAAAAAAGGAAAAAAAATAGTGTAGCTGCCGAGGACAATTTCAAGAGCCATGCCATATTGCCTGCCTGAGTTAAGTTTCTGTTGTCCAGTACTGAGCCACTAACCAGAAACTTTTGACATGCCTGAACAAGTCCTGAGTTATTAGAAAATAACTTAACATTTCCTTGTCTTTCTGCTACAGTGACCATTAGTAACAATGTTTTGTGGTTAGGTTGCTTGGTTGGGTTGCTTGGCAACTCAACAGTCCCCTGATCTTTTCCCAAAGAAAGTTCCTGGTCTGCTTACTATAAAACCCACCTGAGAAAAATAAAATTTTGCAGCTTAATCAGAATACTGTCTTGCTGTCAATTCTTTGTGTCTCTTGTCCCGTCATTCGCCATTCCCCCTTCTAGGGTCTCTGCTGAAGATCCCGCTGGCCGGGACATGTAGCTGGCTCTAGGAATGCATCGTGGGCTGACTGGACCCCAGCCAAAGTCTAGCATGGAATACCAGGAGAACTGTGGGTGTCTAGTGGCCCAGACACTGCTGAGTGACCTCATTCCTTGATGACCAATGGCCACAAGGCTGTGGGCAAGCATGGGAGTGTAACATCCAGCCAGAGCTCTCAGTGTGAGCCCACATGGAGGGCACCATGGGCCAGTGTGGAAGTTGGTTGAGCTGCTTGCTGGGATCCACACCTGCTGGGAGCCTTGGAGTATGAAGCTATTTTGGAATAGGGTCTTAACAGAAGCCAGGGAATAAGAACATATCATAGAAAGTTAGAACACGCTCTAAATATACTGTCTGCCAGTCTTAGAAGACACAAGGTTGGCATGGTTGCACAGTCATGTGTTCACGGCATGTGAGTTTCCGGGATCTTTTCAGCAGTGGGAATGGAACCCAGGACCTTGTACAAACTGGGCAATTACTCTACCACTGAGCTACAGCCCCAAGCCTGACCCCACACTGGAGAGGCCGAGGCAGGAGGGTCTAGAAGTTCAATCTAGGAGGGGTAATCAGGAACACCCTGTCTCAATAAGGACATAATAAAGAACACAGGAATTCAGTGGAAGACAGAGATGGAGACTGGTGGGATGTAACCTGAGCCACAGGCCACCCAAGTCTTAGATCCTGGAAGAGGCAGGAAGGAGCCTTCCCCCAGAGCCTTTGAAGAAGGCAATCTACAGGATTTGGGACTTTGGGCCTCCAGAACCAGCAAATTCCATTCCTGCTGTTTAAAGCCACCTGGCTTGTGACCACTTATGAAAACTGAGCACCCACATATAGGTGCCCAAGAGGGAAGAGGAGGTGCTCCCAGCAAGCCCTGGAGGCTGCTGTGGCCTTCTGTCTCTCCAGCTTGAACAATGTGAGAAGGCTCCTGCTGAGCCTCCCCTAACTACACAGCACTCAGAACATGTCATTCTTCTTTCTGAGGCCAGAGCCTTTGAAGAAGCCCCTGCCTGTCATCTCCCAGTGAGAGGCATGGGGTGTGGACAGGGAATGGAGCCCCTGCCTAGAATCTTTGGGATTTGGGCCTCCAAACCAGCAAATTCCATTCCTGCTCTTTTAAGCCACCTGACTTTTGACCTCTTATGACAACCCAGAACCCACATATAGGTGCCCAAGATGGGACATAGGGTGCTGCCAGCAAACCCTCGAGGCTGCTGTGGCCTTCTGTCTCCCCAGCTTGAACAAGGTTAAAGGCTCCTGTAGAACCTCCCCTAACTCCAACAGCACTCAGAACATGCCATTCTTCTTTCTGAGGTCACTCTTACCATCCTAGGTATCAGGTACCCTGGAGACAGCACCCCTCCAAGTATGACCTAGGACACCTTAATTACAGTTTGCCACAAACTTTGTTACACACCTCTCAAGGCAGCTCTCCTGCCAGGGTCGACCTGCCTGTGTCCTGAAAAGCCAGCATCTTTCTCTGTCTCAGTCTCTCTCAACAATGTCTCCTGTAGGTCAGGCTGGCCTCCAACTCTCCAAGAAGCTAAGGCTAACCCTCAAGTCCTGATCTTCCTTCCTGCCTGGATGTCAAGATAATGTCTATATGGTGAGGGTATGGAGCTAAGACTTTGTGTACCCTAGGAAAGCCCTCCGCTAACTGAGCCCCTGTCCTGGTCTGCCTGTCTTCTTTGAGGCACAGTTTCTGTAACCCAGGTTGATCTGGAACACATGATCTTTCTATGTTTTTAATCCCCAAGCAGCAGGTGCCAATTAAAGTTGAAGGTATCAGCCCAACTCTCTGAGGGGTCAGTCTTGGTTAGGCAAGGCTCTAAGACCACACACCCCAGAATGTCTTTTGCTCCTGCTGTGCCTTTACATGTTTGCTGCTGTAATCTTTCTCTGGTATTTTGCAATGTGTAAATGGATATGGGAGACCCCCATTGCCTGTAATGTAGTGTGTTTATCTCATGGAAACATCCTGATCTATTGGGGATTTTTATCTGTGGACTGTCATGAAGATGATCCCTCCCTAAGCTATACTGTCTAATTGATAATAATAATGTTAGCTTATACAGAGTTTTAATGAATAAAATACAGGAAATGTTCTACACCCAGGGCCTACGAGTTTCACCTCTGGAGCTGCATAGGCTATAGCTCAAGTTAATGATTAAGAAAAACTAAATAAATAAATAAATAAATAAATAAATAAATAAATAAATAAAAACAAGGTCTCCCTATGGAGCCCAGATTGGCCTTATGCTCCCAATCCTCCTACCTCAGAGTGATCTGCTTTGAAGGGCAGTTCACTAACAAGCTAAGAGTGAAGATCCATTAAGGCCCTGTTGTTGGAGACATCTAAGGCCCCAGGGGTGGTAAGATCATCAGGGATCTAGTGTCAGGCTCTGAGGCAGTTTCACTGGCCTTACAGTACAGCCCGAGTCAGCTCTGCTGCATAGGAACCCCCACCAGGGACATCAGACCATGGGACTTTCCATCTCACACAGGCTGCTCTGTGGGTCTGGGCCTCAGGCTGGCAATGAAGTAGCCATTCAAAAAACATTGCCTCCTAGATTTCCAAATGTCAAGAGTTCTCTGTGGGAAACACCTGGGACCACATGCATTTCAGATTTTGGTTATTTCTGGATTTTTGAATATTTACAGATACACATAAAGAAGAGCTGGGCATGGGAATGCATGCCTGTGATACCAGCACTTGGGAAACTGAGGCAGGAGGATGGAAGACTACAAATTCCAGGCTAACCTGTCTTTCCAAACAAAAACAAACAAAAAACCAGTTATGTTGAAGATTAGACACAACTATAATCCAAAAATCTCCCACATTGGCCCTGCCATTTATCAGTCAGCTCTCCTACCCTCAGAGCCCAAGGAAGACCCCCTGCAACATTTGCACTGTGTCTCTGTTGGTGGCAATCCATTCCATGATGCCACATGAGGAATCTTCCATCTGTGGCATCATGTGAATGGCTCAGAAAGCTCCAGGTTTGGGAAAATTCAGGAGTTTGTTTGGATTTGGAAATGCTCCACTGCTGTTTCAGAGCCCTTGCCCAGCATGTGAGGGTCCCAGGTTTGGCCCCAAGACTGACAACAAAAACCCAAACATTAACAATAACAAACTCCTGTCAAGTTTCCTCCAAAGTCCACAGGGACCTGGCTCCACCTTCAGGACCCCGCATGGCCTCTGTGACCTGTGAGAAGGGATCAAACCAGGGGACCCAGGTGCCACATGTCCTGCCCTTATGTCCGCATCAAAGGTATTTTGGTGACAGTCACTACCCAACCATAGGAAACATATCCACATAGGGGTTCAGTGGCACTCATGTCATCAAGCAAAGCCCAGGGCCGAGGGTCAGCACGGACAGGAAGTGTGGAAAGCATGTCTTCCATGTACAGCAGGGGCTGTCTTTGGTCTGACTCTGTCCTCACACTCCAAGGCTCCCAGTGGGTGTGGATTCCAGGAGCAGCCCAACCGCCAGCCACTTTGTCAAGTTGTAAGCCTTCAGTGAGCCAGGGTTAGATTGTGATGAAGTAGTGTGTAGGGCAGGTGCCCCTCATGCCTGCTCTGGCTTGTGGGTGCAGATTTTCACTTGAGTGAATCTCTGAAACCTGTTATGTCACCCCCACCCTGTCTGATAGCTCTTGGAAATACTGCAATGTCTTTGATGCTGGAACAACTCCTGACTCCACTTTTTGAAGTCTGATTGGCCTTCCACTGATCATGTAAAGAATGCTGTTTTCCTCTACTTAGTGTTTTGTGGTATTTCAGACAGAATCCCATCCAAAGACAGCCCTCACATTGGTCATGTTCCCACGACTTTCTTCCACACAGAAGAGACTAGAGAATATTCAAGGTTTGTTCAGTGTGGACATTTCCTCCTAATCACAGAGCAGATTCCAGGGAGGAGAAGGATTTTGGATGCATCCTCTGGCATGCTGTGACCTTTTAATCAATCCCTAGGTGTCTCACAAAG
This sequence comes from Peromyscus californicus insignis, assembly GCF_007827085.1. Lineage (NCBI taxonomy): Eukaryota > Metazoa > Chordata > Mammalia > Rodentia > Cricetidae > Peromyscus > Peromyscus californicus. The sequence goes on along the minus strand of NW_026294617.1, from coordinate 17,546,567 downwards.
TCAAGTCCATATTGTTGAGTTTGTCTCTATACCAGTGAAAAAGGATGGGCATGGGGCTTCCCCCTTCACCACGTAATGGCAGTACAGGGTGCAAGCCTAAGCGTTTGCTCCTCAGCTTGTGTGGGTTCCTGCCCTTCCTATTGAGTGTGTTGAGACTCTGCCATTCCTGCATGGAGACACTGCAGGTGCCCAGAAGCCACCATGCTCACTGAATCCATGGTGTCTGTGAGAAACATGACCTCCTGGGCACAGCTACTCCTCATTCTGTACAGGCTGCCCAATGGTACCACAATCAGAGCAGATGAGTATAAGATATACTTCTTTTCCAACCTGTAAGACAGAAAACCAAGTTTGAACTGAGGTGAATGAGCAGGAATTCCTTGACTCCTCATGCCAATGAGGGATTCGTCACTGTAGCACTGAGAGTCTGACTTGGGGCTGGAACCTACCTCACAGTCCATCTGAAAAAGAAAAGAATTAACTGGTTAAGTCCATAGTGCTGAAACTTTTGCCTCTGAACGTAGCTTCTCTTCTTTCTTTTAAAAATACATGGACGGTTATGGCAGATGTGTTGCTACATGCCTTTAATTCCAACAGTTGAGATGCACAGGCAGGTGGATCTCTGTGTCCTAAGCCAGCCTAGTCTACATAGCAAGTTTTGAGACAGTCTGGGCTACCTAGTGAGATTTTGTCTCAAAAGACAAAACAAAACCAGTTACTTCCAAAAGGTAGGGCATGGTGGTACCCTCTTTTCCTGCAGCTCCTGGAGGCAGAGTCAGTTGGATACCTGTGAGTTTGAGGACAGCACAGTTTACAGACATAATGAGTTCCAGTACTGTCAGGAATACAGAGAGGGACCCAGTTTCAAAATACAACAAGAAGAAAATTACCAGAAAAGACATAACACATGAACTCACACATGAGAATAGGTTGTGAGGGTGTCAGTAAAAACATAATACTCAACACGTTTAAAATCTTCATTTTTGCAGAACCCAAAAACATTTTTGCAGTACCCAAAAAAGCCAGAAGATGGCAGAATATCGCTAGAATTGGAGTTAGGGAGGGTTGGGAGCTACCTTGTGGAATGGAAGCTGGGTCCTCTGCAAGAGCAATCATACAGTGAACGTTTTACTAACGTATCTAGTAATGTGTCCAAAGTTGCATCTTTTGTACTTTGAATGAGAAGTGCCAGAATATTCCAAGTTCAGTATTCCTTGCACTGTACATTCAGCAGATGTTACATTTCCACTGGGAGCAGTGCATTCATTAACCACCTGAGGAATTAGTATGTATACATTGTGCACATGCACAATTTCAGATATTAATGCTTCCTATCTATGTGGAAGCATGCTGATGTTCATGTAACAGTGTTGATACCAGGCTAACATTTTTATTTTAAGTATTGTGATAATCTAGTTTTATATGCTTATTTTTATTTCAGTTGTTATCTGAGAAAATTCTGTTCCTGGAAGGATGTCCAAAGTTCAGCCAGAGGTGAGGGCTGCAAGCCTCAAGCAGGAGGAATTTGCTCAGACTTAATGGTAAATGTTCACAGAACACATAGACTCCTCTTTTAAAGCCAGAGAAGGACCGGGCAGATAATTCTGTTGGGATGTTTATAACTGATGTCAATGCAGATCTCGGAAAGCTCAGATCTGCTTTGTTTTGTATTTTATTTAGAAAATAAAAGTGCAGGTAACATAAATGGCTGTAGTTGCTAGGGTGCATCACTCATAAAGTTAAACACAGATGATGTCTGCATTAGCCCATTTTCCAATGGTTTAATAAAATCTCTGGAGATATGAACTATTGAAAGGAGACTTTAAGCAAATGGAAGGCACAAGTTGGTTTTTACTAAAGAGCAGGCACTTAGAAGAGGAATCTGTTGCAGCCAAAGAGATGAGAAGTTATGTTGTGGGTATAGGAGTTTTCTTTGCTAGGCAAATATACAAGCAGAGATAACACATTTACCCAGCTCACATTCTGAAAGGCTTTAAGAGGCAGTGGACAGGGAAAGAGCATGGGTCCTTCCTGTCAGCCCAGGGCTGATATCAAGCAGGATGGTTTGCTTAGTCTGGTGACCATGTTCTGGCCCTGCATGTCATCTCCAGCAGCAGCAAGGCTCTAGAGTGACAGGCAGATAACCTGGGAATCTCTACATCACCTGAGTGTGAACTCTGCCAATATCCCCCTGGCTTCTGAGGGCAGACTTGAGGGCTCTGAAATGAAGCTGTATCCTGTAGGGTGAGGAGGCTGTCCCCTGGGTCACCTGGAGCCTGTGAAAGGAGGGAGAAGAAACCAGCTGACCAGGGAGACACTCCCCACCCTGTAGAGAGATGAAAGTTGACATCCACAGAGGGGTGAGTCTCAACTCTGAACTTTGAGACCAGCTGAGCAGAGTCTCATCTGTCAGTCCCCTTTCTAAACACAATCCAAGTGCCAAGGGTGGGCTGAGATGAAGTGTTGTGAGGGGCAGGTGCTGTCCCTTGTCGCTGGACCTCAGGGTGTTTGAAAGAACATTAAGATTCTTCAGGTATGGGGGATCAGTGGGATACGTGGCAGGAAGATACAAGAGGGTTTTCTGTGTATATTTGGCTGGGGTGGATAACTGTATCCTGGGATTGGGACTTGGTTCATGAAACTGTGATGTCTCACTTATTTGTTGAAAAGGCCAAGCTGTCCGAAGTTCCATGGACACAGCTGGCTGCAGGCCTCTTTCTTAATTGCTGGAATTTGCAGGCAATCTTTCATACCTTGCCTTCCTGACCCACTGCCTCATCTCTGCTTCACATACATAAAGAACTCATTCATTTATTCATTCACTCATTCATTCATTTTCTCTCTCTTCCTCCCTCCTCTCTCCTTTTGTCTTCCTCTCCCCCACTCTTCTATGTTCATAAATGTACGGTAAAAGGGCTAGTAAAAGAAACCCACCCTAACCCTGAAACCAGAGCCAGTGAAAGAAACCCACCCTGGCCCTGAAACCAGAGCCAGTGAAAGAAACCCACCCTGGCCCTGAAACCAGAGCCAAAAGGCTAAAAAAAGACCAGTGAAGGAGTCACAGTACTGCCCTGAAATCGTAACCAACTCCGCCCCTGACCAATTAAACCAACCAATCCCTGAGCAGGAAAACTAATCAATCCCTGAGCAGAAAATCTTCTCCCTGGAGAAACTCTTCCCCTAAGAAGCTTTATATAGGCCCCTCTGTCTGTTCAGTTGTGAGCAGTCCTTTCCCACCGCGACAGAGGAAGCCACTGTGCTGGACACCTCCTTCTCAAATAAATCTCTTTCTTAGAAGAGTTTTCGGTAAAGATCTTCTTTTGTTGATGTTCCCTTAGGGAGACTGAGCAGAAAAAACAAAGAAGAACCTTTGCTGAGACGTTCCTTAGGGGGCCTGAGCAGAAAAAAGTAACAACTTTTCCCCAGAGCCAGAGGAGATTGCTACATTTCCGCAGGGATTTTCCTCTTTGGCAGAGTGAAGCAGAAGTAACCTCTGGGGCCTGAGCAGAAGAAGCACAGTTCTGCTAGGATATTCCCACAAAGGAACTGAGCAGAGCTCAGCTGTAAGGGCTCTCTCCAGGAGAAGACCAGGATTGATACATACTGCAGGAAGACCATCCCCCCTGTACCCCAGGTACAGCCTGACTTCCTGCCAAGTCAGGATACCTTTCCCTCCAGAGCTGCAATACTCACAATAAAGACACTTTTCACACCAGTTGAGACACATGCCTTGCTCCTCCATTCCAGCGTAACCTCAACTTGCTGGACTCCACGAGACCATATTCAGAAATAAAGTTGTCACCTCCTTTACTGGGTTAGGGCTTCAATGTCTGAAAACACTCAGATCGCCAGGCAGCATTCCTCAGGCCTAGGTTCCAAGGAAAACACTTTGGAGAAAAGGAAAAAAAAAAAAAATCCAGATATCTGGAGAACATACACTTCAGGCTGATCATGGGCCAGCTCCTCTTTACAGTGTCTGTCAGGATAAGTAAAAAGGTGAGGTGTGGCTTAAATAAAGCTTTGTGTTGCATGAACCCTGAGCCTCTCCTGTTGCCTGCTCCTGGCCTGTCCTTTTCATGTTCTAATAGATACTGTACCCAGAAATAGCAAGGCCACCTTTAAAATAGCATGGAAATTGTCACCCGTGGTTCAGACCAGGGAATTTGGCTTTTGTTGATGATTGAAACACCACAGCAGAGAACTACATCATGTTGTCCCCTTGACACAGTGCTGGTTGGGGTGTGTGTGTGTGTGTGTGTGTGTGTGTGTGTGTGTGTGTGTGTGTTCTTTTCCTCCTGATGCCTCTACATAGTCCAGGTTGATCTCTTACTTACCACTATTCTTTTCCTCAACCTCCTGGTTCTAGGTTTGGGCCTTCATAAGCTTTCTGGGAGTGGTTGCTTTTGACATCTGAGGACTCACGTCAGTTTTAAATATGGCACTTTTATACAGCGCTTTTACTCTGTGAGGAAAGGTCATGAGGCATGACAGAATCCAGTATCAGAGCTTTATTAGGAGAAGGGGGTACAGAAGAGAGTGAGCAGGCCTGTGAAAGGCACATGCAGGGAGAGAGGAGGGGAGGAGTCTGTGACAGGCTTTTTAAGGATTCGCCTGCACATGTGCCTGTGGGCTTATGGAGCTATGCCACGCATGTGCAGATTGCATAATCATGCAGCACACTGATGACATAAGACGTAAGACCCCTTGTTTTGCTACTGAACCGCATGTGCGGTCATATAGCTGGAGGAGTGGCAGAATCCTAACACTCATCTCGGCTCAGGGGGCTCCAGGCAAACCTGTCAACAGCTCCTCACATTGTCACTAACAGCTTTATGGCTGACATGAGCTCTGATGAGACTCCAGGGGAAAATTTTTATCATTACATATGTGATTTCTCTTTGGTTTAATGGCCTCACAACTGTAAGAGTTCAATGATCTTCCCCAGGTGCTTGTTCACTTCAGGAGATGCATCTTTCCTCAACTGCATCATCCTGACCTACTTTTTCAGGATCTTTTATTTCTCATCCTATAGAGTATGGATCTTAAGGAGAGAAAGGGTAAATCCTGGGCACTGTTTTGAAAGTGAACCGTTAACTCCCCACAGATAAAAAGTTTGTAATGGAGCAGAGACTTAGATCTCTGGCTTTGGGAGGAGGAGATACTCAAGGGCTTCCCTGTGACACTGGAGAGTCTCCTTGAAAGAGCATCTGTTGGGGTCCTGGAGACGTCCCACAAAGGACCACTATCCACATATGCAATTGGCAAGAGTATTTTTATTATTCCAGTATACTGAGGCCATCTGACCAGCCCAAAGGCAGAATGTCAGCGACCCCGGGGAAGGGGTGCTGGGTCCTTTTAAGCCTAATTTTGGGGAGTGTCTAGGGAAGTTAGCTCATCTTAGGTATAATGGGACTGTGCGAGTGGCATTATTGTTAGTAATGTCTACTGGCTAAAAGTTAGCTGGGGGCTGGTCAAGGTTATAGTCTTTTTCTTTGGACAAGCCTGGATGTTTTTCAGGCTTTGTCCTTATTTGGTTATTTGTCTAAGCCTGTATACTTGGTATTCCCCTTGTCCCTGTTATCTGGAGCTTCAGTGATGAATGGCTTTTTGTTTTTGAGAAGCAGGAAGTGGGGTCTAGTGAGGCCTAGTTTTTAGACTTATGTATCTAGACTAGATATTTGTCTGGCCTTTTCATACCTTGTATTAAAGTCAGTTAAGGGTGATCTAGTTAGCAGGGAGTCAAGGACTATACAATATGGCATCAGCAGTCTCTTTCTGAAACATTCTATTGTATCCTGGAGAGCCCTGGCATCTCCTGTGATGTCACCAATGTTGTGACAACACCAAATGCCAGTGGGGCATTTGTTCAGTGCCCTTATATTGATCCATACATGTTTGCAAGACTGTGCAGGATGCTTTGGAGAGAGAATGGAGAGCATAAGGAGACCAGAGAGAGGCAGAAGGAAGCTGGCCTTCAGCCTCAGTGTCAGACACTGGGAAATAAGTGGTCAGGGGAAAGGTACAGTGAGTTCTGGGCAGGGGATGGGTGCTCTTGGAGGATGTGGGGCTCAAGCTGGCTCTTCCAGGAGTGGGGCTCAGGAACTGGCAGCTTCTGGTCAGCAATGGGCCTACCCTGCTTCTCTAGGTTCCTAAAGACTGACCCAGAGTCAAGGATTTCTGATGGTTAGTTTGTTAATGTGTCAGGGATAGTCAAGGCTGAAGCTGCTGTTCTGGGGGCACTCTGCTTTCACACTGTGTGGGAAGGAAGTGCCGAGGGACTAATGAGGTTTCAGTATCAGCACTTCACTTTACCTCCACTGCAATCATTTACATTGTGTGTCACTAATAACAGGGAGTTAAAAGATCCCTGGCCAAAGCTGGAGATTCTCACACTTTACATTATAGCTATTAGCAGACTAGGAACCACCAAGTATCACTGCATGCCACTGACACCTAAGACTTCTGAGTTCCTAGCTGTGGGTGGCACAATGATCTCTAATGAAGTCTGGGAGCTGTTAGAGGCAATGGACTATGACAGAGACTGTCCCCTTCCTGGCTCTGGATGTCCTGGGCTGTCAGTGAGGGTGGCTTTGTGAATCTGGTCCATCAACATAAAGGTCTGAAGCATCCAGCAAGTGACTTGGGCCTCTGAACACTACCTGAGTGCTTGTGAACAATGCAAATTTTCTCCTGTCTTCTGAAACTACATGGCCTAGGACTTTGAAGCCAAGTTGTATCCTGTGCAGCTGTAAATAAGCCAGAGGAGGCTGTTGTAACCACTTATCCCAATGGCACAGGTTGGGGTGGGTGTGGATATTACAAGACAGGAGTTCTAGAACCTCCCAAGACCCTGAGGATATGCCATCTTGATAGACCCAATGCAATCAAGGCAGAACTGCATACAGATGTGTTCACAGAGCGGCTGGAATCTCAAGTGAGAGTCTAATGACCTCCCCAATCCCTCTTCTGAGGAAATGTCAGCAGTCCACAGGCTTCTCCTGTAGATGTAACTAACAGTCTTATAAAATAAGAAACACAGAGCCAATTCAGAGAAGAAAGCCAAGAGGTCAGAGCTAAGAGCCTCACCCTTCCTGATTCAGGGATCCTCTCCAGCCAAGAGAGCTCTCCGAAAAGGACCTACTTCCTGTGTGTCTGTCTTTAAAGTCTTCCTGTTCTACCTTCTCATTGGTTGTAAACCCAAACATGTGACTGCCTCGTCACTGCCTGAATGTACCGCCCTCCAGGTCCTTAAAGGCATGCGCCACCGCTGCCATGCACTTGCTATGACTCTAATAGCTCTGACCCCCAGACAACTTTATTTATTAACATACAATTAAAATCACATTTCAGTACAAGTAAAATACCACCACATTTCCCCTTTTCTATTTTAATAAAAAGGAAAAAAAAAGAAAAAGGTTATAACTAACAAAAGAAAAACTATATACAAAAGTACAATGACTATATACAATATATACAAGTAATAAATGTCTAAACAATGTCTAGTCCATTTGTATTTGACAAATTCAGAGAAAATAATTTCATTATCTATCCTATTTTGTTAAGTCCAAAATGTATCTAATTCACTTTCTATCCTAATTAATCTTCAACTATAACTAACTAACCTTCAACTATAGCTACCTAATCTTCAACTCCCTCAGAGACCCAAGAAGGAAATAATATTAGCTAACAAAAATAAAAACAGAAAGTGCATGCAAGCAACTTCCAAAAAATTTGTGAGTTGACAGAAACAGCCAGCTGCCTGGACAGTCACCTGAGGTTTCTCCGCAGTGTTGGGGCATCATCTTCAGCCTATAGGCTGAATTACTTTGTTAATTGCTCTAAGGTCTGTTACCATTCTCCATTTACCAGATTTCTTCTTAATAACAAATACAGGAGAATTCCAAGGGCTGGTTGATTCTTCAATATGCTGAGCATTTAACTGTTCTTCTACCAGCTCTTCTAAAGCCTGGAGTTTCTCTGTTGTTAAAGGCCATTGCTGGACCCATACAGGCTTGTCTGTTAACCATTTTAAAGGTAGAGCTGTTGATGTCTGTGGAAGATCATCAGTTGTTGTGCCCTGTTCTTGTATAATATGGATGCCTGGTGACCATTCAGAATATTGCCTTCTAATATTTCTCTCAGAAACATGTGCTAGTTTATGATTTGTTTCTGAGATTGGTGGGATGTTAATCTGAGTATTCCATTGTTGTAACAAGTCTCGACCCCACAGGTTCATAGCTATGTTAGCCACATATGGTTTTAATTTTGCCCTCTGTCCTTCTGGACCTATACATTCGAGCCATCTTGCACTCTGTTTCACCTGAGATAATGTCCCAATTCCTAACAGTTGAATGTTTACCTCCTGAAGAGGCCAAGTTGGATGCCAAAATTCTGGTGCAATTATGGTAACGTCCGCACCTGTGTCTACCAGACCAGACAACAAAACACCATTTATTTTTATGGATAATTTTGGTCTTTGTTCATTAATAGAAGTTTGCCAAAAAATTTTCTTTATGTTTTCTCCTGAATTTTCTATTCTCTCTGTTTCATCATCCTGACCAGCATGACTTATTCCAATAGGCATTTGGTTATTTAATTGTTCTGAGTAGGGGTTTCCTCTACGACTGCAGGAAAGGTTTGAACTGGATTTGCTATTGGGGCCTGCATGAGGCCCCTCTGGGAGTTTCCCGAAGACTGAGGCAAAGGATTACCCTGTCTGTCCCTTGTTGATCTACATTCGTTGGTCCAGTGTTTTCCCTTACCACACCTTCTGCATACTCCAGAAGGAAGGGGCAGTCTGTTGCCATTGTTCCTTGAAGAAACATTGTTTCTAGGAATGACCTGTTTACAGTCCCTTTTCAAATGTCCTTGCTTTCCACATCCAAAACATCTAACATTCCTCAAACCTCTTGAAATTGCTTCTCCTACCCACGTATCATCATGCTCATGAGCTTCAACATTAACCGTGTCTCTAATCCAATCTTCCAAAGGTGCAGATCTTGCCTTTAACGGCCTGATTATTGTTTTGCATGCTGCATTCGCATTCTCAAAGGCCAAAGTTTCAATTATTATCTTACTAGCTTCTGAATCCGGGACCATTCTCTTTACTGCTGAAGCCAGTCTTTGTAAAAAATCTGTGAAAGATTCTTTTGGGCCTTGTACAACCTTTGTAAATGACAGTTTTTTTTCCTGGTTCCTCAACTCTGTCCCATGCATTCAAGGCTGCTGTTCGACATAAAATTAGGGTTTGGACATCATATAAACATTGTGCTTGTGCTGAAGCATATTGACCTTCTCCAATAAGCTGATCCTGGCAGACTTGTATTCCTTTATCCCTCCACTGTTTTTCTATGTTTTTAGCTTCATCCTTGAACCAAGTTAGCCACTGAAGCCTTTGACTGGGTTCAAGAACAGCTTGTGCCAGCTCCCGCCAATCCTGTGGTACAATCCTATTATATGTTGACCAAGAGTTTAACATTTGCTTTACATACGGGGAATGCATGCCATAAGATACTATTGCCTCCTTAAACCTTCGTAAATCTAACATTTCAATTGGAGCCCAAATATTTTGTGTAGTCATTTGATCAGGCAACTGCTGTATGGTTACTGGACAAACTAAGGGTGACTGTGTGAACACAGGCTTTCTTTCTGTAACCCTATGATCCAATCTTGAAGCAACTTCACTGTTAGTTTCTTCTTGAGTTTTTACAGGTTTATCAAGTTTTTCTAACGCTGTCATCCTGGCACTTAAATTGACTATCTTTTTAAATTGTAAAATAAGAATAAGCATAGTAATAAAAAGCATAATTCGGTCAACATTAATCTTCTCATATAGCTGTTCCATTGTCAGACTGTCTAAAATTGCAAACAAAGCCCAATTTTCTTCCAATGAACACAGAAAACCCATTTTTTTTTAAAATGTGGAAAAAATTTCTCTTTTAAATAGTTTCCTTTAAAATATTCGATATGTTAAATGACTTACCAAGTCCTCGTAGAACAGTACCAATCCAAGGGAATTTCAAAACAGCCTCCTAGTGTCCGAGGTGTGAATCCAGAGAGAGAGAGAGAGAGAGAGAGAGAGCAAGCGCAAGAACCGTAGCCACAAGTTCTGCCTAAGAACTTGAATCCAGCCACGTGTTCCCGCTTGAGCCTAGTCAAGCCTTGGCTCTGGCTACCTTAAGCTCCAACCACGTGTGTTGGCTTTACAGGCAGGGGCCCTGTTCGGCAGGGCAGGCCTGAATTGTCTGTAGCACCGGCTTTAAGCAAGTAGCTCAAAGTTAGTCCGGCCTGAGGCCAAGCCGACCTGGGCCCAGGCTAGGGAGCCAGCCGCCCTGGCGGAAAATGGGACCTGTTGGCCGCCCTGGCGGGAGACCAGACCTGCCGGCCGCCCTGGCGGGAGACCAGACCTGCCGGCCGGCCGACCAGACCTGCCGGCCGCCCTGGCGGGAGACCGGACCTGCCGCCAAGCCAAGTTAAGCGGTTTTTAATGGATTCTTGTCACGTTGGGCGCCAAATGTAGATGTAACTAACAGTCTTATAAAATAAGAAACACAGAGCCAATTCAGAGAAGAAAGCCAAGAGGTCAGAGCTAAGAGCCTCACCCTTCCTGATTCAGGGATCCTCTCCAGCCAAGAGAGCTCTCCGAAAAGGACCTACTTCCTGTGTGTCTGTCTTTAAAGTCTTCCTGTTCTACCTTCTCATTGGTTGTAAACCCAAACATGTGACTGCCTCGTCACTGCCTGAATGTACCGCCCTCCAGGTCCTTAAAGGCATGCGCCACCGCTGCCATGCACTTGCTATGACTCTAATAGCTCTGACCCCCAGACAACTTTATTTATTAACATACAATTAAAATCACATTTCAGTACAAGTAAAATACCACCACATTCTCCTGTTGGTCTCTTGCAAGTGGGCACAGATAATCTGATCATGGTAGCTGTTTTGTTTGGAGGACCATACTCCAGAACATCTGTCTTGAAATATCACTGCCCATGTTGCACCATAAGTCTTAAATCTGATGATCTAAGGCTTAGATTATAACTTGACTCACAGCATGTTGGATCTGGCTTTGCTGCAGTCCACCAGGAAAGAACACTTCTGGTCCATGAAGACCATTGAGAGTCCTGCCCTCTTGGAGTTACCTCCCTGGCAAGTCTGATAATGACTTGGGGATGATGCTATAGTTGGTTTCTGTTGAGGACCTGGTCACTGGCTCCACCAAGACGAATGAAGTCTTGTTGACTGAGCCTGGGCTGACAAGACACTGGCCTGTCAATTTGGCATTGAATGAACTACACACAATGTGGTTGGGCCTACCATATTTGACACCAATCAGGTGGTTTCTAGGGGTCACAGGAGTGTACATGACTTTGTACACTTTTGGGTTTTGCTGGTGATCCATTTTGACCTTGGTGGTCCTTCAGTGGCAACAGATAATGTCCCTGGGCCTGCTTGAGTGGTTTTCATTGGATACCTGTGGGACTCTCCTCAAGCCCAGAACCTTAGGCTGACACTGGAACATGATTCCCTGCTTGGCCAGGCCCCACAACATGCACTTTGAAAGGGATACCAACCCGTATGGCTCCCACTGAACTCAACATTGATTATCTGGCTCTAGTTCAGACACATGGCATCCCTCCACTGCTCCTGAGGGGTTATGCACCTTTGCATCAAGCTTGCCTTCTGCACCATTCAGTCTTATAGAAAAGGATGCTGGCTGGTTAACTTTTAATCCTCATTCCCAATGGCTTACAACAGTGAGGCAGTGAGTGTCATCTGGATGCGATGATGAGCATCAGGTAGGGTCTATCAGGGATGTGCTCATGGTTAAACTTCATGACACCTCGTTGTTACCAGGCTCTTGGGCAATATAAGAAATACCACATTACACATTTTTATGGTCAACAAATGTAATCTCTGCCTTTCTAGGCCCTTAACTGCAATGGAGAGGCCTCCAGACCCTGCCTTCCAAGTCATGTTGAACTCAGCTGGATGCCTGCTTCTCTCCTCTCCAGGCCAGGGCCTCCTGCCTGGACCTTGTGAGCACTTCTTTCACCAAGGGGCATCATGGGAACTGGAAGGGGTTTCCTGTTACATGCTGTCTGTGGTATTGTACACTGATTGTGTGAATGCCCATCTCCTGACACAAATTGGACACAGTGAGAGTTCTTCCCCACAGATACAATCTCCACCTTGGACAACATGGCCAGAGGGGCTGGGGACATGGGCAGATATGTCACTGCTGTTGACTTCCAGGATCTTCAGGTTCAGGTCACAGATAGAGCCTGGCTGGTCTAACTGATGTACCCTGACTCTTCCCTTACCCATGATCTTCACAGTGAATGGACTTCTAGGCAACATGCTCATCAGCTAATTTGGTGGAGATGATATAGACCCCAGGCACAGTGGGGAGGTAGGATACCTTGCAGGCAATGTACTCCATGTAGTCTATGTGGATGTCCACATTGCTGGGTCCTTCTACTACCAAGGACATGCCACCATAACCTGCATATCTTGTCTCCACAACGATGTAAGATATCTCAAAAATCTGGCCTTCTGACAGGCTTCAGCCATAGACTTTGGTGCAGCACAAATGGTCAGTTTAAAACTGGATCACCATAATGGATATGGGGCACTGGCCACATGGTTGCCATTCTTGATGCTGACTAGAGATTCACTCACCTCTCAGAGGATGAAAGAAATGCCAATGTGGCTGTTCGGCAGCCTCTTCAGCAGACAGGGCTCATCATGTCTAGATGGGGCTTGATCCTGGCTGTCATGTGTTGCGGTCAGTCTCACTGATGTCCAGAAGGAAGTTGGCAGCTGATCCTAGCTTCACTTGTGCGTAGTGTCTGCTGTCATCTGTGATCTTGACAGTGAAGGGGCTGCCAGGGATGTGCTTGTCATTATACTTGAGCAGGATGCTGTAGTCACCAGGCAGGGTGGCCATGTAGGTCACTGTACATGTCCCATCTTTGTTGTCAATGCAACTGATGTCTGCTTTTGAGGGTCAGTCCTTCAGTAGCAAAATCCAGACCACCTTCTCCTGCATCTTCTGTGACAATGGTAAATGAGGCATTTTTGTTGACTACTCCATACACAAGGCCTGGACCATATGCAGAAAGGCTCCCACTGTTGTGTAGTTCACACAGAACAGGAGAGGGCTTTCAGGGATGTGGCTGCCCATGTATTTGATGTGCATCTTGTGAAGCCTGACTTCAGTGTGGGCATATCTAACAGTGACCGTGCTATCTCTGTTGTCCATGATCTCAGGTGTAGCTTTCTTCCCAGAGACATATACACCTCTCCTGTGATTTCTCCTTTCCTGACAGCAAATGAAATCACCAAGTCAAAGGGCTTAAAGCCTAGGGCATTCACTGACTGGAACATAGGCCTCTTCAGTCACCTAGTACCTAAAGGACATGCATTTACTTGGGCCTGCTCCATGGCTATGACTTCTCTATCAGTGGCCATGACTGTGAAGAGGCTGTTGGGAATATCAACACCACAAAAGAGCACGTGGATCCCATAGGTGCCTGGCTTGGCAGCAGTGTAGAAAATGTCATAGGTGCCATCTTCACTTTTGATGACATCAGCCTCAGCCTCTGTGACATTCAGAATCATGCAGGCCACTTTCCCCTTCCCAGCAGTCTTGGCATCCAGTATGAAGCCCATTTTCTCTCCAGTTTTCACAGTAGGGGCAATCTCAGGACCTGTGGCCAGGCACTTGCTGGATCCACCTGTCTGCATGGACCAGATAAGGCAGGAGAATGTTGTCTCCACTATAGCCAACCCCAATTACATAGTGTCTGGTCTTATCAGAGATATAGGTAATGGCATATGTGGCGTTTTTATTGTTGTGGGTAGTGGCTCTCTGAGGCTTTCCCTCTTGGTCTGTGATCTGGACAGCCAGTAAGCCTTCACGAGCATCTCTGGCATCAATTGCAAACTCCACAGGTAAGCTGTCAGGCACCCCATAGGAACTGAGGCCTGGCCCAGAGGCAATCACTTTGCCAGCATCCTACATGGGAATGACCTTGACCTTAAAGGGACTTTGAAGGATCTCATCATCAGTATATTTGATGGAAACAATGTAGGGCCCCTCCTGAGATGGGGTAGTACTTTCCTCATGTCTGTCTTGACCTGTGAGCATTGGTGTATTTTGATCTCCTGAAGCTTAAAAGAACCTTCTTAAAGAGATAAAAAGTTTAGATATGTTCATCATTATTATTTATGGTCTGTACTGAATCTATATGCCATATACCCGCGGTATTCAGTGCCGACCAAACCTTGGTTGCTGCAACAGCCGTGGCCAGCCCCGAATGCCGGCTGCACCCCTTCACTTTGGCTGTTAAATTTAGTCTGAAATTTTTCTGTAAAGAAGTAACTTGAAGAATAGACTCTGCCTTTTTATAAGACAAAGGAAGGCGATTGATTCCAAAGTATACATAATTAAAATAGAACCCCGGCAGCAATTAAGGCATGGCATAGTTTTATCTATAGAGAGAAGCTTAAACATTTTTAAATTTAAATTTAAATTTTAGGGGACTAAGTAAGGAATTGATCATATTAATATTTAGAATATTTATAGATACGGTTTTGAATATAATAGAGATTATGATCATTTCTAATATGATCAAGCAACAAATTATATTATTTAATTAGCTTATAATTTAAGAAAAACATCCTTAACAGTTTATAATTTAAGTTACTGGGTAGATGACTAGTCATTAAGTTGTATTTTTAGTTATTTTTAATAGTTTGTAATTTAAGTAAACTTATTCTTAACAGTTTATAAGTTAGTAGCTAAATGATTAATCATTAAGTTGTATTGTTTAGTTATTCTTAATAGTTTACAATTTTAGTGAACCTATTTTTAACAACTTATAAGTTAGTTGTCTCTATAAATTTAGAACTTTATGTTTCATCCTGTTAGATTTAGCCTTAAAAATAATAAGCTTGAGTTGAAATTCCTTTAGTATGGAAACAAAGGCTCTTAATCATGAATCAGTAAAGAAACAAAAATAGCTATTTCGTGAGTGAAGAGGGGGAAAAGTTTATTTTTAAATTGTTAAGAGGAAAGATTTTTGGAGCTGATGAGAACTGGAGAGTGTAACTGAAGAGGCAGGCAGCAGCAGGGTGTCTGTTTAGGCCAGCCAGCCACCTGGGACCTGAGGGGGGCGGAGGGGAGTGTTGGAGATGCAGACAGGCAGTCAGAGTTGGAAGAAAAAGGCGGAGATGCAAAGAGAGTAAGTGTCTATGCAGCAAGGTTTTTCAGTTCTGGGACATCTCCAATCAAACCGAAAGACCTTCAGAATTTTCCAACTCAAAGGGAAAGTGTCCCCTCCCCAGTGACTTGGTTTGAATGAGTTAACCGGAAGTTGCTGGACAGGGCCATGATTTTTGTAAACAAACAGAAGCTTCATAGTAACAGTTAACCCAAAAAGACAAAGTGGGGAGAGAGAGAGGGAGAGAGACAGACACAGACACAGAGACAGACACAGAGAGAGAAGAAATAGGAGAAAACAGCTGGAGAAATAAGTTTACCGTGCTGGGAGTGAGAGCTGGGGAATCTTCTCTTGAGTTTCCAAACCAGCTTAACTGTCTGGGCCAACACAGCCACGGCTGTCAGCTTATCAGGGAAGCTTATTTTGTTATTTAAATGAAGAGCTGTCCTAGCTCCAAGCTCCCCAGTACCAGCAGTTTTCAAGTTAACCCTTTTGTTTCCAGTGAATCATTTCACTGAGAGCTCTGATTGTAGCAAACCCCACCAGTTTTTATTTACGTTCTCAGTGGGTTGTGGGGAGTGATTTATAATTAGGCAGAACAGAGGAAGCCAAATGTGGATTTTTATCTTGCTCAGATCTATTGGAGCAGCAACGCCCACAGTGAAAGGACTTAGGAATGGGATCACCACTGTGTGTCACTAGACCCTGCATCTTGCCCTGCTCAGTTGGGGTGTCTTTAACAGCATGTGAGTAGTTGTAATTATTGATGATATCCAAGTCCTTCACTGCATCATCAGGAAGGAAGTTGCTGAACTGTACATTGAGTGGGGCTTTTCTGGCTCCCTTGGTGTAAACTGTGCAGTGGGTTGGCTTCCCATTTTCCACACTTGCTTTACAAACACCCAGGCCTTCTGTCTTCATTTGTTGGCATTGTGGGACTTGACTCTGAAAGGGCTGGCAAAGATTTTCTGAGATACAAAGAGAATCTTGATAGTGTATCACCCAGCAACAGGAATCAGATATTTAAGTGTAAATGTGTCACTGATGTGAAGGCCTAGACTTAACTTTACAGGCTCAGGAATATGCCATAATAACTCAAACGAACAGGATCCTATGGTTTATGGCCCTTGGAAATATCTAGATAATCCTGCTGAGCAGTCCAGATAATCCTGTTCAATGGGTTGTGGTTCCCCGCCAAAAGTCTAGACCAATAGTTTCGAAAAATCACCTTGCCCCCTCTACCCAATCCCAAGTTGCCAATTCCTGGCTTGTGTTTTTTCCCTATAAAACCCCTCTACACCTGGGCTCGTGGCCATTGCCACATTTCCTTCCATTTGCCTTGCAGTGGCCCAGGTTGAATCTGAATAAAAGGACCCTTATGTGCTTGCATTGAAAACCGGCTCCTTGGTGGTCTCTGGGGGTTTCGAGAAACAGGTACAACAACTGACATTGTAAATAATGTCAAAATCCACATCTTCCTCATCCTCACTTAACACTTGGGCATCACACTTAATGCCAACACTGACATCAGCTTCCCTGGCCTCTGTACAATCCACTGTGAAGTGAGTAGGCTCATTTGCCTTCAGACTACTTCTTTCCACACCCAGTCCAAACACTTTGACCTTCTGTGAATGGCCACCTTGCCAGATGTTGACCCTGTAGGGACTGGGTGGAATAGTTACACTTGTCTAGACCCTAGCTGTGGTGTGCTTGATGGAATTAACTGGGGTATATGAGCAGGCATATGTGCCATCCATGTGACTCTTCATCTGGATGTCAATGAGCTGGCCTTCTCTGTCTTGACCCAGTATCTACAAGGGAGCTTTTCCAGCATCCTTAGGATTCATAATGAACTCAGCTGGGTTGTTGACAATGCAACCAGATTTCTCTAAACCCAGCCCATATACTTGGACTAGATCTGGGTTGTAGTCTCTGGTAGCAAGGTGGATGAAAGTCATGTATTGGGCTGTTCTTTATGTCTTCATCATCACATCTGACGTGAACAGCATATTCTCCAGGCTCCTAGGGCCAATATTTGACATCCAATGATCTAATATTCTGATAATCATATTCTATTTTCGCTTGGGAACAGCCTTCAATTGTGAAACCCAGAGTCCCAACCTCAGAACCAGTGGACTCCACCACAAAGTCTTCTAACTGACCAAAAATGCCACCATGGAGACCAGGGACCCATGCACAGATTTCTGTATGCCTGCTTCAGGGCCACCTTGAACTTCAAAGGAGCTCTTTAGAATGAAACACCCTCCCAACCCAAGTAACTGAAATACTGTATTTCCTTGGTGTCCTGGGGTAGTACTAAATGAGTAGATCCCATCCAGAAAGTCCTTCCAGACCCTTAGGGCCATTCACAGTTACACCAAGCTCCCCGACTCCAGCAGTTTTGGTGTCCAACTTAAAGTTTGCAGTTTCCCAGATTTGGAGTCCTTTGGGCTGCAGGCCTCAGCCACTGGCCCAGGAGGCATTTGGATTGCAGGTTTCCCCAACTTACATGCCAAAGGGACTCCCAGGAATGGCATCTTGAGCAAAGGAGACCTCGACCACATGGGGGATGGGTTTCACTGGTTTCCTCTGTCTTCCACTAGCAGCTCCACAGTGTTCTTGCCCTAGGGATCCTCCACCTCAATGTCATTGTCACTCATGCCAGTTCCAGCTGTGTAGCTGTCAAAGCAGGTGGGCTTATTGGCAGTGTTCCCTCTAGTTTCTAACCCTGGGCCTTTTGCAGTGACCTTGCTGGCATCTCCTTGGGCTTTGTCAACATTCACTTCAAATGGGCTCTTAAAGATGTGCTGTCCTGCAAAGAGGATATGACTTTGTGAAGCCTGGTGACCTGGGGCACATACTCCACAGAGTATGCCTTGTTCTTGTCAGTGTCAGGGTCACATGTGCCTCTTGTTTGTTTCCTTCTGGGTCCTCAGCAAACACCATCATATCTCCTTGCTCAGAGCTGATGATATCTATAGTGAACTTGTCTGGCTGTCTTACCATGTTTCCAGTGGGTTTGGTTCTCTCTCACAGGCCCTGGATTTCATTGGATTGAGTTTGGATTTAAGAGGAGCACCTAGCTTGAGTGTGTCTTTGGGGAACTGAGACATGTTGTCATGGAGTGCTCCTCTATTTTTAGGTGAAAATCTCCTCATGAGTAATGACCTGTGTGATGCTCAGCCAGTCATCAGTCTGCTGCATGACTTCATAGGCGTTATTCACTGGCTTTGTGGGCCTCAGGATTCCCAGTCTGGGCACAGACCTGGAGCACAACTGTCTACCAGGGCTCCTAGGGATTGACCATCTTGCCAGTTCTGGTTGAAATTGGTGATGGGCAAGTATGGATCTTGTTCTGAATCCATCCTAGCAGCCTCTGCTTTGGTGTCTGCTTCTTAGCATCATGATCCCCTTCATCTTTCCATACACACATGTGTGAAGGCAATATGAAAACCTAGATACCTTGCCCCTTACCCTTTTTACCCAATCTCAAGGCACCAAGGCATGTAATTCCCAGCTTGTGGTTTTTCCCTGAAAACTCTCCTAACCTAAGGCCTGGTGCTGCCACTGCACTTCTGCCTATCAGCTGGGTGGCAGCCATGGTTTAAACTTGACAATAAAAAGACCCTTGTGTGCTTGCATCAGAAACTGGCTCCTTGGTGGTCTCTGGGGGTTTTGCAACATGGGTACAACATTTGATGCATTGGCCGGGAAACCCCAGGACCCCACAGACTCCAGAGTGGAGGGTCCCTGACCAGCTGGTAAATGTGTCTCTAAGTGTCTGTCTGTCCTGTCTGTCTGTGTTCAGTTTTATTTCTGTTGCATGCCTAAGTCGGTGAAATCTGTGACTGATCAGGAATGGTTAAGGGGTGGGTGTGCCCAAGGACCATGATCACAAGGGCCTAAAAGACATTCCAGACCCTGGTAGTGGGACAGATATCACCACATCTGTTTAATTGAGAACAGAGGCCCTCAGATCTGTAGTGGGGCAGAGACCCCAACATCTGTTTCTGGTCAGCTGATACTGTTTCCCTGGGAAAATTGTTTGCCTTTCTGTTGGAATGTCCTGCCTATATGAATGTGTAAATGTGTGAGAAATGTGGCCACAGGTATTTGTGTTTTATGCCTGAACTTGTGTGTGCATTGTGACTCCTGATAGAAGCTGTGCATGAACAGCCTTTGGGGTCAGATGGCCAGCGGAAGGGATGCAGGGTCCCTTTGGTTGGACTGGGCTTGCTCTCTGGGTAGGAGGGCTGACAGCAGTGGGCCAGGAAGCTCACTGTTGTGGCACGGCCAGGGCAGCCCAGGGGCTACCGTGGGGACCTAGGGTGCCACCAGTCAGCTGGGAGCTAGGGTAGGGTGTGAGCATTGAGGCCTGGACATGGCAGGTTTGTGGCTGGGCTGCCACACGGGGAACCGCAGGGTGGAGCAGCATGGAGCAGGTGAGGTCTCATGTAGCTTGGAGCATGCCTCACCTAGGTGTGCTGTCGGACTCAGGCCTAATGGAGAGCTGCCCCTCTGGGGCTGTGACCAGGGCACGGGGTCCCTTCTAGTCTGCCGATCTTGTGCACTAGAGAATCTGGGGTTGGTGGTGATCTTTTGTCCCCATGCTGTTCTCCATTTCCCATGCTGATGGGTGGGACGTCCAAGACATGCCCTGGGGCTGCCTGCTAAACCTGACCAAGGTTTGGCTCCAAGGGTGGAACAGAATGTTACTGCCTATGGTTGCTAAGCTACGGAGGCTATGTTATAATGCTGTAGCCTGGCCTGTCTTGATCATTCAGATCCAATAAGTTCTTCAGGTTCGTACACTGTTGATGCAAATTTAGAGTTATTCTTCTTATGGTATAGGCATGTATTTCTGTTCTTGTTTAAAATAGTGTAGCTTTATGATATATCCTAGACTGCTGAGGGGAATCACAAGAAAGACCTTAGTAAGAGTTTCTATATTTAAAAAATAAGAGAGAAAGCAGGAGACTAAAAAATAAGAGAAGGAAAGGAAAAGAGAAATTTGAAGTAAATGTCTGAGGAATCAAAGGAATGGACTGAGGGTACATAGAAGGTTGTAGAAGGTCAGAGGGGAAGTGAACTATGTTGGTTGTGGTTTCTTATATGTACAAATACTGAATTTGAAAGTTAATTTTGGTTGGATTTCATTTTAAAATTAGCTGATGATTCTTTACTGCAAACTGTTTATGTTAAAAATGGAGATATATATGTGTGTGTATAGCGACAGGTATGTGACTTAGATTTAACTCTATTTGCAAATGTAAGCTAGTTTTAATTGTATGTATGTGTATGTAACTTGGATCCAACTGTGCATATGTGTGCCAATAATTATTGTCTAGAAAAACATGTTTTACACAGCAAACATGTGGTTTTCCTCCATCTTGACTGATGAACTCCTCATGATGTAGGCAGCCACATGGCTGGCAACCATCTTTTACTAAGGTTAGAGAGATGTATTCAGGTTTACAAAAGCTAACTTAGAGATTTATACCTAAGTCCTTATGTCTTTGCCAACTGTTCAGCAGCAAGCTTCTAGAGATTTTAAATAGATGGCTACATGTGTTTAATAACTAAGGTGTTTGATAAATATTAAAGCTGCACCTCAGTGCTTTTATACACAAGAATATACCTTGCTCTGGCAGCTAAACTTTGTAATTTAGGAGCCACCCAGGTGATAGTCACCAGGAATTGAGATGTACATTTCTTTCTTTCTTTTTTTTTTTTAAAAAAAAGATTTATTATTTATTATGTATACAGCATCATGACTGCAGGCCAGAAGAGGGCACTAGATCTCATTACAGATGGTTGTGAGCCACCATGTGGTTGCTGGGAATTGAACTCAGGACCTCTGGAAGAACAGTCAGTGCTCTTAACCTCTGAGCCATCTCTCCAGCCCAAGATGTACATTTCTTGTCATACAGCAAGACAATGACCTAGGCAAAGGGCTTGGAACAGCTTCTGGCTTCATGAGTCTCCACCCTTTAGGGGATGAAAAACTTTTTTACAGGGTTAGCCTAGAATGACCTGTATGTCAGATGTTTGCATTGAGATTCAACAATGGCAAAACCACAGTTATGAAACAGCATTGAGAAAGTTGAGAACCAGTGACTTGGATTATGTTTCTCCTTATTCAAGGTCTAGTCAGACTTAAGAATGTATGTCTAGCCTCCTTGTCTTTGGTAAATTTTTTAAGTTTAAGCTACTTGGGTAAACTGAGTCATATAAATGTTTAAGATTGACATTTTGTTTTGGTTTCTTTACTGAACCTGTATTTGATACTAGAAGAGCTTCAATCTAAAATCATTGTTTTTAAGGCTACTTATTGTAGACCGTTAGAGAACACAAGTAAATAGTCATCTTATAAATAATCAAGTTCTTTAATTATAGTCATGCTAAGTACTGATGTAATTAATTACAGGGATAATCTTTACTCAGTCCCTTACATATGTTTTCAGGGTTGAGCTTAAAACAAGTAACTAGAAACAAAGTTTGTCTATTCAGATATACCTGGAAAGACTTCATACTTCAGAGATATGCAGAATATGGCATTTAAAATGTTGATCTAAAAGCTTATTATGTCAGACAGACATCCAGATCCTAGCTGACCCAAGGTCTTCAAAGAAGATTATGTACGAGGCACCACAATGCCTCTGCCTGGATTATGGCAACACTGACCACAAGGCAAAGATGCCCCCAATGCAATGCCTGCCACCAGTATTGGGCCCTGACTATGGACAAGCAACAGGACTTTGGAGAATTGATTGCACTGTTTTGACTAGATAAATTAAGATCAGTCTTCCCATGTGTGTCCCTCTTCCACAGGAAAAACTCTGCCTTATGGGCCTGATGGCCAAAGAAGATTGATGTTGTTCTGATACTTGGGCCTCCAACACTATAGAGACATGGGTATGGACTAGTCTCTGTCATTTATAGAATTGGAAGCTGCTTGCCCTGCACTCAGATATAATTTATCCTTCTTGGATCTCTGATAGTACTGACAGTAGGCTAGCTATAACTTGGTCAACTTGCAGCATCAAACAACCAGATCTATAGCCAGCTCGTTAGATCATTTTTAAGAAAATGTTCTAAGATATAAAAGTTTAAATAAATCATAAAGGTGTAAATATGGGTCTAAAATGTCTGAGGATATGAAAGCTTATAAGCTTTGAGAATCTCAGAAAATGATTTAAGATATAAATACAAGTTGTAATGAGAAATGCTTCAGATTGCTCCTCCTGTGATATAACAGTTCAGAGATTAACATTTAATAGAGTTCTGATAAGCTGGTAGAGCAATGAATACTTACTGTTCAGTCACAAGTTCAACATTTTAGAATTATTTTAGTTGTCATCTAAATATATCTAAATATAAACTTAAAAGTGCCTCTCACCAGGCCAAAGATCTCTGTCTAATTTTTACCTGGCTTTCTGGACAGAAGGAAAATGCACATACTCTTAACGAAAATCTGTAGTTCTTGTTGGGACTCAAAGGTATGAGTCCACTCCTGCTGTTTTGCATCTGCTTTGTCTATGATGTGGATGTCAGTACAGATTGGTAATACTAATGTATTTAAAATTTCTATGTCATTTTGTAAGATAAGTCATATAGGCCTCAGAGAATTAAAAGAGTCATAACTTGGATCTACTTTACAGAGGTTGAAAGGACCCCAGATGAGTATAGCTTAAATTTTCCCCACTTGTCTTTTCCTAAGAATGTCATTCATTTTTTTTTCCTCTCTCCTGGTCTTGGGACTCCTGCTCTTCCCAATTACTAAGAATATGGGCCTAAAAATTCCAAATCAGTTCATAAATTTTAACTGCAGTTTGTAGTTTAAGTTTGTCTCAACAGGTTTCCACTTGGCTGGCAGACACTTCCAAGCTTCAACTGCTGACTACACTGCTCTGGATGTGCTAAAAGCTGACATGGACCAGCCCAGCCAATGTGATTGTTCCCTGTCTCTACAGCTGGGTCAGATAGCCACATGCTTCTGACAGATGCCCCATTGCCCAGCCTTTGACTAGCCTTTCAGCCTTTTGGGGGTCCTGACAATGGCGCCCCAATGTCAGCTAGAAGCAGTTCCAGAAGAGAATACGTCATCCCATGTTCCCTACCCAGAGTAGGCTGAAATGCTGGGTCAAGAGGAAACTTCCTGGCATAGGAGCAAGATGGCCAATTATAATGCCCATTGACATACCAGGAAAATAGGTTCAGAGTCGTCAATAGATAAATTTATTAACTGAAATGGTTTTACAATAAGATAAGACACTTGACCTTCTTTTTGCAGAACCAAAGAGGTATTATCTAAGATCATAACCTGGTTGTACTGGAAATCAGAACTACAGGGCCTTAAGAATGACTAGATACAGATGTCGCTGCCCTAGAAAACTCTGTTAGCTAATTGTTCTTAGGTTCCGATACCCTTGAACCTCTGGACAGGAAGTACTCATTATTGTGTCTTGTCATGGGTACTTATGAAGGGGGGAATGTGAAGGTAATATGAAGGCCTATACTTGACTTTACAGATTCCTTCTTAGGGAAGGGCTACCATCTTAGACCACCTGGTGACTAGGGGCTGTACTCAGTTCCAGGAAGAATCTCAGGAATGTGCCCCCACAATTCAAACAGATACCCTAGAAGCAACTAATTAAGAAACAGGGCAGTAAAGTTTAACAAGATCCAGATGCTCCTGCAGACATCCTGTCAGTAGTTTATGGCCCTTGAAGATATCCAGATAATCCTGTCAGCAGGTTGTGATTCTGCGCCAAAAATCTAACCCAATAGTTTCAAATGTGGTTTCATGCCAAAAGCCTAGACAATAGTTTCAAAAAATCTCCTTGTCCTGTATCCCTTTTACCCAATCTCAAGACACCAAAGCATGTAATTCCCAGCTTGTGATTTTTCCCTTTAAAAACTCTCCTACCCCTGGGCCTGCTGCTGCTGTTACATTTCCCTCCATCAGCTGGGTGGTGGCCCAGGTTTGAACTTGACAATAAAATGATCCTTGTGTGCTTGCATCAGAAACCAGCTCCTTGGTGGTCTCTGGTGGTTTTGTGACACAGGTAGAATACATGGAAATGGAGTAGAGAAGGATCAAAGTCCACAGCAAGCCCATCCACAAACTTGATGCTTTCATGGCCCCGAAACTCCATCACCACCAACACATTCTCCAGCTTCATCTGTTGGAAGGTGGGCTGCTGGTGGGACTTGTGGTGCCTGTGCTTCTGACTGAGCACCTTGAGCAGCTCAATGAGCCATAACTTGTCAATCAGGTCTGTCTGCAGGTTCCGGATGCATTTGTTCACACATGAGGTGCTCATTGTACCAGTGAAAGAACATGTTCTGCTGAATCTTGGCTCATCTTTCACCAGGTCCTTCTCAGTCACCAACATCCTAGAGGCAGAGAGTGTGATGAGACAATGAGTCGCAGGAGATAATATAAAAAGCCCCAAGGACCCACAGAGGGGGACAGAGGCAAATGGGAAGGGGGCTCAAACTTGCTGCTTCCAAGCCACAACAGGAGCTGCTCTCAATAAGCAACATTTTTGACAATATATTTTCATAGTTGGAATTGCTTTGAAATACTTTAATTCTGACTTTCCAAAATATTAAGAAACACATTTTAAAACAAAATAACTGTATTTATACTTAATTTTCTTAATTCTTTTTAGAGTACTAAAATTTTTACTTTTATTTATTTTATTTAGGGTAGGTAGGAACAGCTAGAGTAATTCACTATGAAAATCTTAATCTCTGTTAAACCTAACATTCTTTTCATTTCTCTCTTCACTTTTTGGAAGATATTCTTTCACTGTGACATATGCTTAAAAGTGATCATTATCTTACTATTCATGTGAAAAACATTTAGCAAGTGTTCTAAATCCTTTAATTTTGAGACCCTATATCATACATTTGATATTTACAAACAACTTTCTGATACAGGATCTCACTATGTAGCCCAACTTGAACTCACAGAGATATGCCTGCATTTTTAACTCCTGAGTTCTGGGATTAAAGGCATGGGCCAAAACATGGCACAAACAACTTTGAATTCATTCTTTAACAGTTGATTACGATTGATGACTGCTGTCCTTATCTTTTTTCATTTAGAAAGAGCTAATCAATCTCATACCCAAACTGCTGGCAAATAGCTACCTTATTGAAGAGTGTTTAGCGGTCATTATCCTGGACATTAATGTTGCAGTTGCTTTTAATTAACAGCATAACCACATCTGGATGATTATGAGCACATGCATAACGCAGTGAAGTCTACAAATTGAGAGGACATTTTAAGAAATTATAGAATACTATATCAAAGGACATTCAAGTGTAAATACTAGATAGGATGTAAGTCATATCCCCTCAGGACAGTCCAACAGAGAGCCAACAGGCCTATAAGAGATTTGTTAAACTTGTTGAAGCCCTTAATTGTAATCTGGTTTGTTTTGTTTCTTAGGTAATTGATATAGGATGTTAGCAGTGATTCATTTATGCTGGGGAAATGGAATTCTGCCACCTATGACTTCCTTACGCAGTGGATAGCACTTATCTGGTTGACTGCCAATGGACAGACACCCTGCTTAGCTTTTCTATCTTATAGTGCATTCCATAAGCCATTGTCACCGACTCCCCTCCCACAGAAATTCCCCAAGTTCTTTAGGAAACAAACTATTCAACAACTAAGTGTTTATTGTTACAGTTGGGAATGAGATAATTAGAAAATATGCCACCAAGAAGCATTTCCTAAATTCCTCCTGGGTTTCTCTTTTTCCAGCACTTCTTATTTGCACATATAGATGCCAGTGACTTCTTTCCTGACCCACATGCTCTCTTCTCATCTATTTCTTACACCATGCCCTGATGTTTTCCCTGGAGAGGTATAATTTTCTCCCATGCTGATGAATTTTCTTGAAAATTCTCTTTTATCTTTGTCCTAACCATTGAGATTGTGAAGAATCCAATCTTCTCCCAATTCAAGATGCAGAAGAATGTCTTAGTAATACATCTGGAATGCAAACATTGTTCACAGGTACAGCCCTTTGTAGCATGTACAAAGTCCCTGGTTCTGTTGCCAACACTGGAAGAAGGAAAAGAAGGAAGGTAAAAATATGAGCATGGGAATAAAGAACGAATCCCAAAATGTTTTTAAAAGGTGAGACATTCCTTTAATCCCAGCACTCCAGAAGCAGACAAATCTCTGAGTTCAAGGCCAACCTGGTCTACAGAATGAGTCCAGGACAGCTAGGGCTACACAAAGAAACCCTATCTCAAAAAACAAAAACAAAAGGATGACATAATTTTTGTAGCATCAACTTTTTCTCCTAATTGTACCTATAGTAATTTGAGGATTAATGAACAGCTCTCTCTACCTCTGATTCTCTTAACAGTGTTTGCATTAGGACACTGAGCATGGATAATGTGTCTTTAGTCTCTGTGTGGTTATTGAGGTCTCAGTACATGAACCATTGACCCTGAAACATGAGCTCCCTGATTCCTAGAGATTTGTGAAGACATTAAGAAGGACCTGTGGGTTTTCCCAAATATTTAATAAAAGTTCAATGGGCTCTGAAGACTGTCTAGAACATTAAAGTTTCTATGCTGACTTCCCAATCCATAATAAAAATTTCCATCTTAGTTCTCTTCTAAGGCAATATGGGAAAATGTTTAATTCAAAATATTATTAGAAAGTGATTTTTTGTTTTTCTAGTTTTATATAGCTTTTATGAAACTTACAAATCAGAACTTACTGTCCAAGTTGAAAACATGCCTTCAACCTTTTTTATGTGACAAAATGGAAGTATATACTAACTATGCTTCAAACCTAAGACCTTCCATCTATAAAACTGTCACTTTTTATTACACTTTGACTCTAGTATAAACAGTTTGCAATGGCAGGCTGAAAAGCTCACCCAGGAAATAACTCTACTGAAAGTTCCCCAGTGTGAAGCTGAAGGCAGCTTGGATGAATGTCTCTCTGGTTTCTGTCCCAGGGAAACAGCTCACCTCTGAATTTTATGCTCTTCCTGCCACATCTTGCACAATGATCCCTGAGACATAGGAGGGGATTGAGCTCTCTATGTCGATTAAAGCCTGAGCAGTCCCCAGTCACTGCAACTTTGCCAGTTATGAACAACCACGTTAATCACAATAGGCTTTGATTGGAAGCGTCTAAACTGAGAGATGGTAGATCCATTGATCTATGGATCTGATGGTAAGTTCTTTTGTCATTTTCGTTCTATGTCCTTTTAGCAGCATACTAATAATACATTCTTCCTTAATGCCCATGACCTGTCTTTCATTAGGTTCTTAGTCTGATAATGGTACTTAGATACAGTCAGGTAGTGGTTGCTTACCCCTACAATATTTGTACCACTATTGCACTAGGTCTGTTATTACTGTAGGTAGAAATGTTTATAGTTGAGCATGACTGGTGATTACTTGTCTCCTCAAGAAGCTTGCATAGCACCTTACAGCACTCTGAAAGCAAGTCAGGAGGGATAAATCTGCTTTTTTACCGCTTTGATTTTACAGTGCTATATGACTCAAGCATATGGAGTCTTTAGCAGTAGGGTCTTGTAGTTAGAGTTTTCCTGCCTGGCCCACAGTCAGGACAAATCTCTTACCTGCCAGTCCCATAGCCGCTCAGACCCAACCAAGTAAACACACAGAGACTTATATTGCTTACAAACTGTATGGCCGTGGCAGGCTTCTTGTTATCTAGTTCTTTTATTTTAAATTAACCCATTTCTATTAATCTATAAGTTGCTGCGTGGCTCGTGGCTTACCGGTACCTTACATCTCGCTTGTCATGGCGGCGGCTGGCAGTGTCTCCCTCCTCAGCCTTCCACTTCCCAGAATTTTCCTCTCTGCTTGTCCCACCTATGCTTCCTGCCTGGCTACTGGCCAGTCAGTGTTTTATTTACTAACCAATCAGAGAAACACATTTGACATACAGAACATCCCACAACAGGGTCTTATCATCAAGTTCCTGAGAAGAGGCAAGAGCAATAGCAATACAATGTAATGTTTCAGTGGTCTTTGGGACCTAATTGTCAAGAACTCCAAAAGAAGTAACTTCTACATGGCACAGAGCTTTTATATGTTATCCTATGTTGTCTAGTAGGGGCATTGTTCCTCTGTTTAAGAGTAACTCCATTTTAATTCTGTCTCTCTCTCTACTCTCTCTATTTTCTTTTCTGTGTATGTGTTTGTGACTCTCTGTGTGTGAGTGTATGTTAGTGATATTAAAGTATAGTCAATTTCCATGTCTTTTTCAAAAGGTCTTTGGTTTTATTTATCTCTTTCCCTTCTCCCTCTGGTTGCCCACCTCCACTCCCCAACCCAGTTTAATTCCACTTGGTCCATATTTCCTTTTTTATCTGTATACTCTATCTCTGCTCTACTCATAGCCATTCCCATGGCACTTTATTAATTTCATGAACATTATGAGTCTTGCAATTGAAACACATATCTGAAAATTTAATACCAACTTTCACAGGGACTGAAAATGTGTGATGTTTATCTTCCTGGGTCTGGGTTTCTCAAAATAACTGTTCCAGCTCCATCTGTTTAGTTGTGAATTCTATAGTTTCATTTTTTCTCCATATCTGAATAATATTACCCTTTTTGACTCTAACACTTTTCATTATTCATTTATCAGTTGATGCAAATCTAGTGGCTATTGTAAATATAATCACAATGAACATGGATGAGCAGATGTCTCTAGAAGAGGATGTGGACTCCCTTTTGTATATATATGGAAGTGGTACTGCTGGGTCATATGGCATATCTAGAGTGACCTTTTTGAGTAATCCCCATACTGATTCTTAAATTTGTTGTACCAGTTTGCATTCCCTCAAGACTTGAAATGGAGTTCCTTTTCCTCAATGACAGCATGTGTCATTTTTTGTTTTTTGTTTTTTCACCTTAGGCATTCTGACTGGGGTGAGATGAAATTAGAGAGAATTTATAATTTGCATTTCCTCAATAGCTAAGTAATTTAAACACCTTTAATTGTCAGCCATTTCTGTTTTGCTTTCTGAGAATTCACTATTTAGCTCTATATCCCATGATTAATATTTAAACTATAAAGACATAATAATTGTCTTCTCCTTCCTCTTTCCAATCACTTCACACCCCCCACTTACTCCATCTCAAATTGGTTGTTTCTTGTTTCTTTTTTGTTTGTTTAATACTATTGCATTTATATTTAAATAAGGGCAACCATGTGGTCTAGCAGCCATCTTGGCTAAGGTCAAAACAGGTGGGTCATAAGACCTCACTGCCACCTTTACTAAGGGCAGCGTGGGTGGGGTGCCCAGTGCTCTCAGGCTCTAGCCTCCAGCCATCTGGGAAGAGGGAAGTTCAGTTGCAGCCTGGAGTTCATGCCTCTGCAGCCATATGGGTGGGGACAGCATGCTTCTATGTTGGGATAGGATAGCAGCACTAATGCTTAAGATTTTAAATTTCAGATTCTAACAATACAATTCTGATCCACTTTGTGTTATAAGCTCAGGATTTAAAATTTTTCTTGGTTATCTATGACCTGTTTTTCTATGATTTGGATTTCAATACTGATTGATAATGGTAATTTAGCTAAAACTTTTATGTTCTTTTATATATTTTTCTCTCTCCTGATCTCCAATTACCAAAACTACAGGCCTGAAGATTTCAAATAAATTCATAAAGTTTAACTCCTGTCTCTAGTCTATATTTCAGCAAGCTGGCAGAAACATCAAAGCAGTGGTTATGGACCACAGCCAAACATAATTGTTCCCTGCCTCTATAGCCAGGTCAGACACTGACAAGTGCCCCATTACCTAGCCTTTGACTAAGCCTTTCATCCTTTTGGGAGGCCCTGACAACAATGCCCCAATGCCAGCTCAAAGCAATTCCAGAAGAAAATACCCACATTCTCTGTCCAGAATAGGCTGAAATTCTGGGTCAAAAGGAAACCCCCTGGCACAGAGGACCGATTGACTATCTAATGTCCATTGATATTTATTGATTAAAATGGTTCTGCAATAAGATAAAACACTTGCCCTTCTTTATGCAGAACCAGGGAGATATTGTATGACCTTAAGGAATAATTATTTCTATATAATTCATTCAGGCTTATAATCTGGTTGCACTCAAAGATCACCTCCCCCCATCCTTGCTAACTTCATTAAGCTATAACTAACTGGGAAACCTGTATATTCAGATTTAAGTCACGTATATGCTCTCAAAGTTATAAATACATCTAACAGATTTTGTTCCCTCAGTCTTCAAACACCTGTAGAGAACTGAGAATATGGCATTTAATACAAAAGCTTTTTGTGGTAAAGAGAAATGTCAGCTCCTGGTAGCATCCTGTATCTTCTCCTAAGAAGATGGATGGCCACAGAACCTTCACCTGGAAGCTAATGGCAAGGCCAGCCATGCAGCAAAATGCTGAGATCCTGTCCAGATCATGATAAAGAGGAACAACAGAAATCGGTTGTCCTCTCTGCCAAGACAGGTAAGATGACCTCCCCAAATTTCTATTTCACAAAGAATCTCTCAGATCTTCTGGGCTTATCAACTGAAAGAATGTTTCCTTTGGGGCTTCTGTCCAAGCCACCAATGACCACTGAGAGACCTGGGATTGCTGCCCAGGTAGCTGGAAAGCTGTCTCAGTTCTTAAATTTATCCTTCTCATATCTGACAATGTTTGATGAGTAGGGTATATCAGTTGGACAGACCCAATCCCAAGATTACTGACAGTTCATTAATAAGTTTCCCATTAAAATTACAGACAGCTATGCCTCATTCACAGGCTTCATGGTACAGGATAGACCAGTTTTAGATATAAGTCCAGTGGTTCAAAATTTTAATACTGATAAATGCAGCTTTGATAAACTGATAGAACATTGACTACAAAGAGTTCTTAAGAGTCCTTAAATGGATTTTGAACCCTTTTGCTATGATATGAATCTATTCCAGCTCTCTTACAGATACCTACAAGTCCCTGGGGGAAAGTTCTGCTACTGCATAAAAAAAAAACAAAAAACAAAAAACAAACAAAAACAAACAAACAAAAAAACCCTGATCTGACAAAAATTAGCAGTCTCCAGAGCCCATTTTTACCTCACCCATTTTCAAGCATATCTTGCAGTTTTCCTCCTCCTGCCTGGGCTAAGGGACTCTCCAGATACACCAGCCCCTGCACCAGCTGGCACCAGCTCCAAGGATCCCAACCCCCAAACGTGGACACCAACTGAGATGGATGCATGCCCCTCTCCAGAGAAATGACAGATGTGATGACTCCTACCATCCTGAAGAACATACCATTACTCAGGTCACTGCTTGTACCACCTCTCCAGGCTCAGGCGCGCACCTGTCCAGCAACTGGTACCTGGTTTTCCAAGATGTCCCAGTAAAGGGCATGTTCGCTCTCATGTCTCATCCATTCACCCTTTGCCTTTTCTGTACAACCAGAGCACTTCCCTGTTCCATTCTTTCTGGCAGTTATCAATCTTCCCATGACTACCCCTGCTCATGAGGCCAATGCTAACAAATCTATTTTTTTCCTTCCTCCTAGTAACTTGCCCTCTCAGCACATTCAAAGGAACAGATGCCTGAGATTTTCATGACACAGCTCACTCAAGGTACAGATGCCTGAGATCTCTCTCCATGATGACAGCTAACTAGATACTTCACACTCCCACCGCCCACCATGCGTGATTCCTGGTTTCCCTCCTCCCCACTTCACCCCTCGCTAGCTTGAAGTAGCCTTGAGAATCCAGTGTCCTTGTTCCCTTACTTGCTTCCATAACTCATCTCTTTTTATAATACTCAAAAGGGAGAAATGTTAATATTCTGACCAACCCCTTGGCTCCACTCTGTATCCTGACATAGAAGCTTCTTCTTAAGGGGAAACTACACCCCTTTCTCCCTCTCTTCCTGTTTCCTCCCACAAAGTGTGTGCACCCTTCCCCCATCCCCTCTTCTCTTTTCTTCTTTCTCCCCCCCACTAAATAAAACTCTTCAGTGAGCTCCGTCTGCATGGCGCCTCTGTCTCTCACCCACACCACTGGGCACCTTAGCTGTACCCACCAGGGCCTTCTGAGTACAGTATATCATAAGACCAGGTCTCCTCTTCCAGGGTGCTGTGGTTGCAGTTGATGGCTGCCCTGCTGTCTCCACTGACTTTGATCTTAGTGCAGCTCTCCAGTTTAGCAGACAAGCACTCCCCGTTCTGCATATTTCCTAAGAGCCAAGGTCACTACAGGATTCTCAGGTCCTCTAATTCAGGCTAAAAGAATGTCTGGAAGGGCCTTTCCTGGGAGGGGGGTGGTATTTCTGTGAGCATGTTGTGTGGATGTTTCTATGAGAGACTTACCTGGGGATGTACCTGAAGGTTACTGTGCTTCAGGAGATGAGTGGAGGAGTTTTTGCTGGGTTTGCATCAGGGAGAGGGTGCATTTAGTAGGTGATTGGCAGGCTTGGCTCAGCAAGGCAGGAAGGTGGGGCTGCACAAGCTCATAGGCCCTGTTCACCAACCCAGCTCTTGTCTTGCCTATCTGTGAATATCAGTGGAGCTGAAGGAGATATTCCAGGAACATAACCCTGACTGATCCCTTGCATCCCTGGAACTAGTCCCTGGAGATTTCCAGGACCCGAGTCTTGCTGAGCAAGGAGTCAACCAAGTCTATGATGAAATTCAGAGATGTGGAGGTCATACTGCTTCTGCTGTAGCAGTCAGGAGTGGTGGGATGCTGGGAACAGCCCAGGAACAGCTCACCATGGCCATACAGGTAAACCTCTTGATGCAGGGAAAGTGAGGCAAGTATCTATCTGCACTTTTTAAGGACCTTCTCACCACAAGGTTGCCTTCTGATTGCTTAGCCTGTAAGCTACTCTTTAGAACCTTCTTTGAGCCCAAGTGCCTTCCAAATACTTCCTAGTGCCCAGCTACTTTACAAAGCTTTCCATGGGGCCTCTACTGCCTTGTGAGCCTTTAGAAATTGCTAGAGTCAGGCCTGAGAGATGGCTCCATCATTAAAAGCTAGGCTCATGACCAAAAAATAAGAAGTTGCTAAAGTTTTGAGTGTTCCTGGGGCAGCCTGGCTAATCCTCATAGGTGAGCTCCTTGGTAAAAGTGGAAATTTTATGAGACAGACAAACTCATAACTGTTGTTTTGAGGCATTTGTTGTTTTGTATTTTAAAAACTACTTATATTGGTAATTATCAGAATGATGGAGGTTGTTGATATTATAAATTGTTCCTGTTTCTAATAGAAATAGGAACAGGTTTTGGTCTCTTGGTAAGAATTGTGGTAATTGCAGTCAGAAAGGTAAAGACCCACTAATCAACTGACAACAAATGCTGGAGAGGAAGTGGGGAAAAGAGAAACGTCATGAACAAGAAGGTGGATGTGCATTGTTACTATAACAAATGTTATACTTTATTATGCTGATGGCCATCACACAAGGTTCACTGTCTGAATTCCTAACTACGGTCCTAAGCCTATTTCCCCAGGGCTGTGTGCAGTGTATCTTAGCTGGAAAGTCAGGTCCAGTCTCTGACAGAAATCTCTGATTAGAGGGTCAGGATCCTGGGGGAGACTCCCCAGCCACAGTGCAGATCAAGGTGGCATATCTCCAGATGTGGAGAGCAGAGCATTACTCTTGATCTCTGCTGATATACTGTCCAGTGGGCATGATGGGGTTTTAGGACTGTGTCTGGTTATCTTGAGTGAGTGATGTCATTGAATTCTGGTTATCAGGTGCAGCCTTGGGTATAGTGGAGTTCCTGACTAAACTATTTTTACATGTCTAAAAGACATGTATGTTTTTACTATGCTCATTATAATAAGGCTTATGATTCATATATATTTGTCCATGAATAACAAATAAAACACCAGGATGCCTTGGAATTAATAACAGTATGGCTTTTTCTTGGGCAAATGAAAAAATGGGAAAAATAGCAGTTTACCCTGTACAAGTTATTGGAAGCAGAGTTATTAAAACAGGCATCTCAGAAAGCATAACCAGTGTTAAAGAAGTGCCTCATTTCCTCTGTGTCCTGTTGGAGGACAAGGAGCAACGTCGTCATTATTCCTACATTGGGTTAAATGTAAGCTGAATACTTCATATAATCTACCATGGGGCCTTGGGTGACCCCACAGAAAATTTCATGGTCTTATAAGTTATGGTGTGGAAATAAATATTCTTTCTCAATAGTATGGGTGCATTGTTTCCTCACACAGGAGAACATATCATACTTCCTTGTGAGTATTAATACTTAGTACCTGTGGTAGTTTGAATGTAATTGGCTTCCATAAGCTCAAAGATGTGGCACTATTAGGAAGTGTGGCTTTGTTGCAGTAGGTATGGCCTTGTGGAGGAAGGTTGTTACTGTGGGAGTGGGTTTTGAGGTCTCATATATGCTCAAGCCACATCCAGTGTCGCAGACCACCTCCTTTTCCTGTGGGTCAAGTTGTACAATGCCCAGCTCCTTCTCCAGTACCATGTCTGCCTGCACACCACCACACTGCACCATGATGATAATGGACTAAATCTCTAAGAATGTAAGTCATTCAAATTAAATGTTTTCCTTTATAAGAGTTGCCATGGTCATGGTGTCTCTTCACAGCAGTAGAAACCCTACCTAAGGCAGTACAGGATTCATTTATTACCCTTTAGGGAGAAAATATTATGAGAACACTGCTAATTTTACTTGTTTCTTTTAAGTATGGAAGATCACATAATTATTTTATATTTCAACATTGCATGGCACAGGTACAGTACAGCAGTCTCGTCTACATATCCTATTCCTCCACTTATAGCTTTGACATGTGCATTTTTAAAATTATTATTTATTTTAAAATTAACATATAGGTTGACTTTTTCTTTATTGAATACAATAACTAATGTAAAGATCATAAGACACGAGCATTGCAAAGTAATTATGGATTGAGTCCTGTATTTCAGTTAGTATAGGAGTTGCATAAAATGCACAAAGCCCTGTGTTCAATGTCCAAAACCACATCAACTGTATATGTTAATATTAGCACTTAGGACTTGAAGTAAATCCCTTTTAGCATCAACTCATTAACATTTTTCTTCTAATTGTTATAACAAATTAAATTCATAACATCTACATTTTCTTTTTATATTTTTAAATCTCAGCTAATTTTACTTTTGATACAATCATATCACACATAAGCTTGTGTTGTTGCTCCTCATGTGTTATTAATAGAAAACTCAGTAATCCAGTATAGTCATTCTTTATTTCATGTAACATACAATAACAGCTATTTCACTCAATGTGTTGATAGCACAACAATTAATGTCATAATTGTGAATCATCAACATCCTTTTAGTTTTCGATTGCAGAAAAATATAAAAAAGAGTGGTATTACAAAAATTTCAATACAATACTTGGAAAATTTGTAACTATTTAAAAAAATTCTTAAAAATTCATTATGTTACTGGCAGCTGGAATATTTACTCTAATAGGCATTCTTTCAGCCTCCACAGTTGGAATCTTAGCATAAAACAAAATGTGTGAACAGCTCAATTTACAAACAAACTAGTTAAAATGTTTCTAAATTAGAAAAAGTTCAAGAAAAATTGATATTGATTTTATAGAATGATTGGATTGTAGCTTGAGTTTTCCTGCCTGGCCCACGGTCAGGGCAAATCTCTCTCACCTGTCAGTCTCACAGCTGCTCAGACCCAACCAAGTAAACACAGAGACTTATATTGGTTACAAACTGTATGGCCGTGGCAGGCTTCTTGATAACTGTTCTTACAGCTTAAATTAATCCATTTTTTGTAAGTCTGTACCTTGCCACGTGGCTCGTGGCTTACCGGAGTCTTTACATGCTGTTTGTCATTGTGGTGGCTGGCAGTGTCTGACTCAGCCTTCCACTTCCCAGCTTTATTATCCTCCTTGTCCTGCCTATACTTCCTGTCTGGCCACTGACCAATCAGTGATTTATTTATTGACCAATCAGCAACACACTTGACATACAGACCATCCCACAGCATTGGATGGAGGAAAACTACCTAGGAATGTAAGCTGTAAAATTTCTCCCACTTCCAGTTCTCTTGAAATATAAGTAAATATAAAGAAAATTCCTTGGAAGCTCCATATTGTATAGAAAATTGCCATGCTTTGAATAATGAGCCAACGGTATAGAAATGTTTGCTGGAATTTGTTTTAAAATATTCAATATATTATTTATTAAGCTGTTTGTAGATAGTG
Source organism: Peromyscus californicus insignis (assembly GCF_007827085.1). Lineage (NCBI taxonomy): Eukaryota > Metazoa > Chordata > Mammalia > Rodentia > Cricetidae > Peromyscus > Peromyscus californicus. The sequence goes on along the minus strand of NW_026294617.1, from coordinate 17,510,099 downwards.
TTCTAAGCCAGCTGGAACTTTTTTTTTTTTTTTTTTTTTTTTTTGGTTTTTCGAGACAGGGTTTCTCTGTGTAGCTTTGCGCCTTTCCTGGAACTCACTTGGTAGTCCAGGCTGGCCTCGAACTCACAGAGATCCGCCTGGCTCTGCCTCCCGAGTGCTGGGATTAAAGGCGTGCGCCACCACCGCCCGGCCAGCTGGAACTTTTTAATGAGATCCTGTAACAAACAAAAAGCAAAATTATATTCAACTGTATTTGTGAGTGTGTGTGTGTGTGTTATAAGACATGTCTTACTATCGTACTCACTATGTAGACCAATCTGTCTCAAATTCAAGGAAATCTGCCTGGCTCTGCTACCTACTGTTCTTGGCTACATTCATTTCTGAGAATAATTTGACGGGGACCAGTGGTGACACCTGAAATGACTTAAAGAGATATCGTCCTGAATCTGCTGTGCTCTTCATAATTTAGTTTTGTTCTTATTTCACTCGTGCTTGTGTGTGTGTGTGTGTGTGTGTGTGTGTGTGTGTGTGTGTGTGTGCGTGTGTGTGTGTGTCTATATAGCACAAGTTTTCCTCAAACTGCCAGTGGTCTTCCTGCCTCTGTACTCCCATTTATGGCTCAAGTGGGCTCTCCTAAAATTATTTAATGAGACTTGAGAATGGTCAGACAAAAATAGCAGTTCTGTGAAAGGATGAAAGACCCAGAGACACAGCCTCATGCTGTGTTGCTGCAAACTAGGTGTTTATACGGACCATCTCTTTCCACACCTGGGACTGTGGTAATCAGTCCCAGCCACTGTGGACTTTGTTTATAATGTTCTAGAGATACCTTGTGTTACTCTTGTGCAATATTGTCAGATTAGCCTCCTTCTGAAATTGTATACTTTCTTTTAAAACTGAACCCATCGGTTACATAAAGTAGAGACTTGCTGTGGAATTTGGTGCAAATCTCCAGCATTTATGGATAGGTTTGTGCTTAAGGTGGACGCTAGGGCAGGAATCCACTGGACCTGCCTCCCCTCAGCTCACCCGATCCTGTCACTCAGCCCTCACTAGCCAATCAGGGCTTCGAGCAGATCCTCCAGTAAGATGGAAGGGTTCATCCTCCCGACGCTAGGGTTCCCGCTCAGCTCTTGTGCTGAGGAAATCGGAAGTTGGCTCATGTGTTGTTCCTTGGGTTCTGCTGAGGCTGGAGCTCTCTGCACCCGCGACACGGTGATCAAGGGCTTCTGTTTCCAGACGGGGAGGAGTGGCCGGCCATGGTGAGCGAGGGGATGCTTTCCCCAGACTGGGAGGAGCGGCCGGCTGAGCCGTGGGAACCGGGTGTTGGGTCCTCCCGGGTCTGAGTGGGAGCCAACAGCCAGACGCAGAGTTTGGTGTGGTCCTGCCTGGTCCTGTGTGTCCTGCGAGTCCCACGTGTTCCTTCTCGGTCCAGCGTGTCGCGCCTGTTTCTTCCTGATCCTGTGTGTTGTACATGGTCCTTGCAACCCCGTGGGCTGGGGAAGAAGCCTCTGAATAACTTAACTCCGTGGGCTGTGTTTGTGCAGAGCATTGGGAACAAGACTTAGAAATATTCTTGTTGTTGATGTCCCTGTGAAATGCTGGCTCCTGTAGTGCTTGTATTGTCACCTTGGAAGGCAGATTTGCCAAAATGGGAGAGCCCTGGTCTCTCTAGTATCTTTCAGGAGTTCTGCACTTTAAACATTTAACATTTAGGTTTAGTATCTGTCTGCAGTTGATTTTGTGGAGCTTGTAAAGGGCATCTCCCGTGTAGAGTAGCACTCCACTGCTAAACTGTGATGTAGAAGAGTAGAATTGATAGTAATAGAATTGATGGTATAGTGATTTACCCATTCTTTGGAGTCATTAAGTCACAAAGTAGAATTAAGCTTAGGGAGGGCTGTCGCTCAAATATCCCTAAGATAAGTAGTATGCTAACCGTGCCTTTTAGAGATTAGTATAAGATGTAAATACTTGTTCCCCAGCATTAACTAGCTATTAAGCAACATTCCCATAACAAAGGAGAAAACCCTGGTTTACAACCAGCCAAAAGGGTCTCCCCATTCTCTGACCCCTGTCAAGGAACAGGCTTCTAATGTGCTGCTCAAGGGGTTATAACAGGGTCACAACCAACATTAAGTCCTGGTGTGCCTTCAAGGATATTTTAAGTCTAGAGCAGCTGCATCTCCAGTCTCTTTGAAAAGTGGTTTTGAGTCAAGGTCTCTGATGTAGATTGAGGTGGACTTGAACCCTGTCTGTATCACCACAGGGCAGGCATTCCCCTTGCTATTGTCCTGACTAAGCACCAGGAATTCTTGGATTGCAGATCTGTAGCACCACCGAGTTCTAAAGTAACCACTTTGAGTCACATAGTGGACTGTCCATTGCAGTAACAGGAAAGTATTTGTGTGTGGATCATGGCATCTCCCTTCAGGCCAGAAGAGGAGGAACAGTGTCCTGTGTACACTGCAGGGGGAAACAGACTAGGCAATAGCTAGATCATGGGCTGGAGTTTAAGGCAGCGAGCTGCAGAGTTCTCCATCATAAAAAAGGACCCGCTGGGCAGGGGGAGTGACTTTCTGTGTAATTTAACTCCTGGTATTATTCCTACCATGTGAATGAAGATAGGCAGAATTGGTGGGTGTACAATTTAGGGAGGGTAACTTGAAGTACTGAGTCTTCAGTTTCCAGTTAGGGAACTCTCCTATGCAGATATGTGCATTCCTGGTTGACACAGTTAAGTCAGCTCAGAGGTTTGAGACACAGGCCATTGGCTTTAACTCCATGTGTCAGCTTATAGCACCCAGCAGCTGACACTTTACATGGGAAAGTCATGCAGTGTCTTATAAATGGCATTCTCTCTAAGAGGGAAGTGCCTACTCTGTTGCAAAGTCAGTACTGCTAAGTGTTCTTCCAATCATTTCTATCATTTTAAAAAGTCAATTAGTGGTACCATTTTTTAAATTTCACTTTCTTTAAATGCATTACAGCTCGAATCTCTATTTTATTTTCCAATGTTTCCCAGCCATTAAGAATTTTATTCCATTATTTCCTTAGGTGCTATTTATTTATTTATATTGATTTATAGAGCAGTGGTTCTCAACTTGAGGGATAAGGCTCCCTTTAACAAGAGTGGCCTAAAACCATTGGAATACACAGATATTTTTATTGCAATTCATAACAGTAGCCAAGTTTCAGTTATAAAGTAGCAGTGAAAATAATTTTATAGTTGGGGGGTCACCACCTCATAAGAGCCTGTATCAAAGTGTGACTGCGTTAGGAAGGTTGAGAACCACTGGTTTAGATCAATGTCTCCTGTAGCTCAGGCTTGCCTCACACTACAAAACTGAGGATTGCTTTGAACACCAAATCCTGCCTCTGCTGCCCAGTGCTGGGAAGACAGTCCTGCAAATCCTTCCACACTGGACCTTGACTGGTCAGTGAGATGGAAAATAGACCAGTGAATGAGTACCCTCAACCTCTCTAGATTTCATTGTGAAATTACAGATGAAGTGGGACCTGTGTAAGAGTTGAGTTCACTGACCCACAGTAAAGCAGGTGTAGTCACAGCACAGAAAGGGATGGCAAGAAGGAGGTGAAAGCTTTCCTGCTGTGACAGGAGTTGACAGTAGCAATGAGTAGTGAGGTCATCGATTTTAGACATTCCGTAAATGTCCTGACTGACCATTTCTCTGTTTCACAGACCAGATAATCAAGAATCTGGATAAAGAACTGAATTTTTGTGAGACAAAATTACAGTAGTCACACCAGTTCAACCTAAATAGAAGAACTGGATAAAATGGTGTAGCCCTGCCTAACGTGACTCTTTTCCAGGTTTAAGATGTACAGCCTGGGATAAATGCATGAGTAGTACTTAGTGTGCTCTAATACACATCCCTAGTCTCTGGAGCACATGGCCATAAAGCCTGTTTCAACTTTCCAACATAATTTTTGGAATTATGATTACCTAATTTTCACTATCTCTTTCCTGACTCTAAGCCCTCCCATAGATCCTTCATTGTGTCCTAATCCATGACCTGTTTCTGCTTTAACAACAGTTACTGTTTGAATGTGACCTGTGTTTGGCTTCAGGACCTCCCAGCCCTGAAGCAAAGGGTTGGCTTCACTGGGCATTGAGTGTGTAATGGAATGTGCATGCAAAGGACCCTGTGCCTTGAAAGAGGAATAGGAAGTGCTCTAGAGAATGGAATATTCTCTAAACTACAAGTTTCTCAGACTAGATACCTCCAACTCTAGTGTGGAAGGGCAGAGTTGGGAAGGCTTGTGCTGTTTGAGTCATTGGATCTCTGCTCACCCAATAGGGTAACTGCTAATGTCCTGAGGTCCAACTGGGTGGTCCTAACTAATGAGGAGCTTTGGGAAGGCTTAGCTATCAGTAGCATCAGTGGGAGGTAACTTCCAAGTTCTCCTTGGGATTCTCCTCTGCTTCTGCTATAGGGAGCTCTAAGGAATACCACAGGTGACATTCTAAGGAATGCCATGGTGAGTGTGGGGGTCCACTGTCCAGGAAGAGCAGGTTGGCTGAGCTGTCAGAGTCTGAACTGCTGGGACTGGGATAGACCATGAGCCAGACTGTTTCTGTTGGTCTCTGTAGTAACCTGGGCAGTGTCCCTTGGCCCCTGATCCTTAGTGAGTGTGGATTCTCTGGGGATGAGAAGGCTCTGCCACCCTGGCATGGGAGGCTATGATGCTTGTAATATCACTGTCCAGTGTGCACACGCAGGCATTGCTTCTGTGACAGTGGGAATCTGGGAAGACAGATTGGAAAACTGAAGGTCTGGTTTCTGCAAGTTCTGGATGTTACATTTCCCTTTCAGGTTTGTCTTATAAATGTTACAGACAGTTTAGAAAATGGTAGAAAGGGAGTGATGGGGATCATCCTTTAGCAATACATGATTAGAATGCTTTTAGCTTTCTGCTACTGCCAGCCACCATGGTGTGATTCAGTGAAGGTCAGTTCCAGGGGACAAAAGAAAGTTCTGAGCTACAGAGGTATCTCAGGTTTGCATGGTTTTGGGCAGGTGGATAGGGCAGATGCCACATCTTGTGACATTATGTGGTTGGAATCAGACATTAAATTATTCTTCTACAGTGTTTTCTGTGTGGGCATCATTGGGGCTGGATTTGCCTGAAAACACAAGGGAGCATGAAGGCTGCAGAGCTATAGCAGGATCTGCAGGAGATCACCTCCCTTTGCAGAGAGAACTCTAGAACGTGAAGCCTCTCTTAAAGAAATATCAGTAGCTAGAGGGTCAGAAACATAACAGTTTAAGGTCACTTTCAGTTGAAAGTTGTGAAGTCTGTGTTTATTTGATTTCTATACACATAGAATCATAGGTAGCTGCCTGCCTTTTATCTTGCCTTAAACCACTGGACTACAGGCATGCACTGTTGCAACTGGCTTTATAATGCAGAAGTAAAGGGATAGTTGCAAGATGAGTACTTTATCTGTTAACCCACTTTCTTAGTCCTGATGTTTATTAAGAAGAGTTTTTGGAGTGATCTTTTGGATAGTGTGGTCTTGTGAGGGAGAGCCACACTTAAGAATTGACACAAAGCCATATTTACAGTTCCGTTGACTTTGTAAGTTCCATTTCAATGGGTCCTTAGGGAGTCTCTCTCTCTCTCTCTCTCTCTCTCTCTCTCTCTCTCTCTCTCTCTCTCTCTCTCTTCTCTCTCTCTCTCTCTCTCTCTCTCTCTCTCTCTCTCTCTCTCTCTCCTTCTCTCTGTCTTTCTATCTCTCTGTTTCCCTCTTGCCTTCTCTTTGGTAAAAATGATCATCGGTCAGTTCCTGAGGTGGCTTGGGTAGGATTCTGATTTAATAAAGTAAAACATGGGTCAGAAGGGTTCTGCACCATGCCTTGCTCTACATGGAGTTCATAATCCTGTCCTGGAGATTCTCAGCAAATTGCTGCTTACATCTGGGAAAGGAGTAAGTCCATACTCCTATGTTTTATGTACTTTGTCTTCAAACATGGCTCATTGGTATTTGAGATATCATTAAAAAAAGGAATAGTGTCACTGTCTACACAGGCAGTCTACACAGCAAATTTTATTAATTTTGTATGTAGACTATACTTTCAGGGATCATTTCTATAGTTCGTTATTAATTTTGTGTGATGGCTAATATTGATTTGCAACTTGATAAGATCTAGAATCAGTCAAGGGACACTCCTCCAGTCACACCTCTGAGGGCTTATCTAGATCATGTTATTCTCTGAGGTGTGCTTATGAGAGATTATCTTGTATATTAAGTTCATTGAGATGAGAAGACTCTTCTGCTTTCTAGAAATGATAGCACCATTCCATTCCATGGATTTCGTACTGAATTATGTAATAATGACCAACATTCATCACTGTCTGCTTCCTGACTATGGATACAGTGTGATCAATCACCATTACCTGGCACCATGGTTACTTCTTATAAACCTTCTTTTTATTTACTTTTAAAATTTTACCTTTTGAGTGTCCACATGTTTACACCATGACATTCAGTAAAGTTGAATAAGAAGTCACCAAAGCCAGACATGGGACATGGTGTCCAACCCTGTGATCACAAAACTTAGGAGGCAGAGGCTGGAGTTTGAGGGTTTCAACATCATCCAAGGGCTGAGTGTACAGTGGGGTATGGAGGCAGGCCCCCAGGGACAGACAAGTCTATGGTGGGCTCAGGAAACTGTCCCTTGTTGTCCCCTACAGACCAGAACAAGCCTGTGGGCCTCTGGGTAATCTCACCCCTGATGCTGGGAATAGGACCACTTCCCAGGCTCCATCAGTGCACCATCTCCAGGAGGTCAGGACTAGATGGACCAGACAGGAGAGATTCCAGGGAGCTGATACTGGGACTCAGAGAACTGAAGCACCTCCAGTGCCCTGGGGACACTCAGGTCCTCTCCTGTCTCCTCCTGTCCTTTCCCATCTCCTTCACGTCTCCTCCTGTCTGCTGTGTTTATTCTTTACCCCTTTGTGTCCCCTCAAATTCAGTAAGCTGTCAGGTAAAAAGTAGAATCCACATACAGTAGACCGAAGGAATAGATACTACCTTTGCTTGATATCTGGGCAGAGCCCAGACAGTTTGGTAATTTGCTGGGATTCTTCTGCCTCGGTATCTTGCCTGCCAATCCAAGACTGAAGGGCTCGTGAAGAGCTGATGACACTGGAACAGATTTGAAACACCTGTGGAGAGGCCCTGAGAGGTCAGTGAGTCCAGTGGACACCTGAAGGGGTGGTAGGTTCTTGGACTGTAGGATGACCAAGGAGAGCTGCAGTTGCGGAGTAGAACTGGGATGGTAGGCAAGCTGTGTGTGCTAGAGATGGCAGAGCCTGAAACATGGAGCTTCCTCAGTTTCTGAGAGCCCAGAATATCATTAGAGTCTCAGAACCTGTGGAGATTTATTCTATCAGTCTGTACAAGCAGAGAACCTTACTAATACTGTTTTGTTTTGTTTTCACTTGCCCAGAGGAAGATGTTGTAGATAACAGTAGTACTCATAAAGCACTTGTTCCATTTCTCTCTAGGTATTCAACTTACTGTGTAACGAGGACTATTGGGGTCCAGCCTCCTCTATTGTTCTTCTTCCCAGAGTTTCTAGAAGAGACACTATGCCAGAATAATCTGAGGGAAAGGAATCTAAGTACACTGAGCAATTTTGTCCATCCACTTTATTTTTCTGAGACAAAATTTGCCAGTTCTCTTGGGGAACTGGTCCACAACCTTAAAAGCAGTAACTCTTTTATAGTACAGTGAAAAGCTTTCAAGGTCCCCACAAGAGCAGTGATAGCTTCCTTTGCATCCCAAAAGGGGAGTGAATAAAGGAGGTGGATCAAATAAGGCCTGGAATGAGTCAGAAAGGGAATTTATGTGTTCAAAATATATTCTTTTTTTTCATTTTTTATAATTTAATTTAATTTTACATATCAGCCATGGATTCCCCTGTCCTCCCCCCTCCCACTCCTCACTCCCACCTTCCCCCCAGCCCACCCCCATTCCCATCTCCTCCAGGGCAAAGACTCCCCTGGGGATTCAGCTCAAAATATATTCTTCTAAGTGGTTAGGTGGAACGTTACGAGTTTATCATAAATGTGCTCAAACTACAATCTTACAGGTGATTAGATAAAAGAGCCTAAGAATCACTAAAATATAATTGCTTTTCTTTTTCTATGTTGCCATTTTCTGGCAGGGTGCGCGTGGGGGCGGGGGAGTATTCCATAGCTAGGTTACTTGCATCACAGTTTGAAGCACCTGTTAGGAAAAAAAACCATTTGTTCTAAGTTGTTCTAGGGTGCCACTTGGGCCGTGAAAGAAAGGGAGTTCTGAGCTTAATTTGCACAAGAAGCAAAGCTACCTACCTAACATCCTGGCCTAGGCAGTATCTCCATATGGGTGTTTACCTTAATTCAGGAGCCTAGCAGGTGCTTTGTCTGGAGCTGGCCCTGGATTTGGATGCTCCCTGAAGGAGGTAATTGCAGAAGGCAGACATCTAATCCTAATGCTAAAAAGGAGCAGAAAGCCTGGAGGCAGTAAACGTTGCCTGCCTGACTATATCCAAATACCTTAATTGTACATGCCTAAGAAGTGATCAATCCATGCTGTTTAGAAGTTCTTGGGGAAGCTACGAGAGTGCACATGAAATTCATAGCAGAAAACAGCAGATATATTAAAAGCCAAGAAACACCAAATACTCCTTCAGACTTGAGTTCCTCTGGAAAAATTCCTTGATTCTTCTAGGTAATAGTTTTACCATAGTCAGCTGATTTCCTGATTCATATTCCTGTGACTCGTAGCAACTGTGAAGACTACACTTCATATTGTTGTTAAATTGTCAAGAGATTGAAATGAATTTCAGGAATAAAACTCTAAAGCAATGAAACCATCATCCAGCCTTCTGATGGAAGAAAGATCTATCTTGTCTATGATCTTGCTTTTCTCTCCTGGTCATCCAAAGTCCCTGAGACACCAGGTAAAAATTACCTGAGTTCATCAAACCTCAGTGTGAAGCCATAAAACAAACATCTCATTTTGTGTCCTAAAAATCTCTCTGTAATTGTTAAAATTCTGGGCATCCTTCAACCTGGTGGAGAGGGGAATCACTCCACTCCACATTGTGTAATGGGCTGTGCAAGCTAGCCACATGGTGTCCAGGAGGAAGAAGGGGAAGTGCCTGTGGAGTGCAGGAATATAGCAGGGTCAGCTATTTGAGCCAGGGGCAAGTGCTGTTGTAATGGAAATCTCTGCAGATCTAGAAAAGGTCTGTGTCTTGGGTGGAAGGCAGGGCCAGGAACCACTCACTGTGCAGAGTCTTTAAGTACACAGTTATCCTAAGGAAGGTGCTCTTGTCACTCAGGCCTCACTAGCCAATCAGGCCCTCCAGTGTGACCTGCCAGTCAGAGGAGTGTGGTGGGGGTGGGGTTTTCCATGGCACAAGTCTACTTGCCAATTGGAGCTATGTAGTTATCAGTCTCAAGGCCACTGTGTCTTTAGTCAGTAATTTTTCTGAGGTACTCTGTGTTCTCCTTATGCAGCAGTGTGTGAATTGCCTCCTCCTGAGTTTGTCCCATCGTATGATAGTTTCTGTTGGCTTCATAGAAGTCTCCCTCCCATTTTCTTCCATTTCCCCACTGGAAGCAGTATACAAGATGCTAGTCTTCTTAAGAAGTTTACTTGTCATGAGGCATAGCTTGTGCAAGACCTCCTCACCCCAGCTTTTATTTTTTTCTGCCTTCTACTTTTCCTACCCTTCTCATCCCCTGATACCTTCACCTCAGGACCCTGTCACTGAAGAATGACCTGCTGTTTCAGGTTAGTGTTGTACTTAAGGAATAAATCTGGAATTATCTTTGCTGTGTGAGTTTCCCATCTGCCTAAGTGGCTAGACTTGCAATCTCCTGATCCTATTTAAATGTTCAAAGTGTAACTGGAGCCTGAACCTAAACGCAACTTAAGGATGACAGAATATGTGGAATGTAAAATCTGTTCCACGCTGGCTCCTCCTTGAGCATAAGCCAGAGATGGATGCATGCTATCATTAAAGAAAGTTTTCTTTATTAATCCCAAGTGTGTGGAGTGATTTCTCCTTTAGAAGGAGTATTCATTCTTGAACAGCTGCACCTCCAACTATTTAGAAAAATGTTTCTGAGACAAACTCCCCTATGTTTATGCAAGGGGCCTTGATCCCAGTATATTGGTCCCCAGGGCAATGACTTTGGTGTCTATGATTAAACATTATAAATTCTTAAATTAAAGGACTCTACCACCTCAGAGTTTTAAAATACCCCATTTGTGTCGTGTAGTTGACTATCCATTGAAGTCACAGGAAAAGGATTTGCATGTGGAGCATGACTTCTGCCTTCAGACCAGAATAAGAGGAATAGTTCATTGTGTGCCCTTCAGAGAGAAACAGAGTAGGCAACCAGCTGGTGGAGTCACCATTATGAAGAAGGACTTGATTGTAGTTTCCCAGCATGTTTTAATCCCTGTCATGTGAATGAACACAGACCAGATTGGTGGGTGTACAATTTGAGACAGTTAGTTTGAGCCAATGAATATTGAATTTCTAATTAGACAACTCTCTTTTGCAGATACGTTCAGTCTTGCTTGACAGAGTTAAGTCAGCTCAGAAGATTGAGAAATAGACCATTGGCTGTAACTCTGTGTGTCAGGTTACAGATCTCAGCAGCCAGCATGTGCGTGTGGGCAAGAGCAATCAGTATTTTATTAATTGCATTTCCTCAACTAGGGAAGGTCCTACTCTTTCCTAATGTAGTTAAGTTTTTTTTATCTTCAAAATAAATTACTTTTGTCATGCTAAAAAGAATTATTGTTATTATTTTTTAAATTTCATTTTCTTTAAATACATTTTGTTAAAGTGTGACACCTTGGGCAGCCTTGGTGCAGGGGGGAGGGCTTTGGACTTGCCCCAACTGAATGTACCAAGCTCTGCTGACTCTCCATGGGAGATCTTGACATGGAGGAGGTGGGAATGGGGGGCTGGTTTGGGGGGAATACTGTGGGGTGAGAGGAGGGAGGAGGGGTATCTGTGGTTGTTATGTAAAATGAATAAAAAATTTCTTAACAAAAATAAAAAAATGCATTTCTTCTGTAATCCCCATTTGTTTCTGTTTTCCAATGTTTCTTGGTCATTTATAGTTTCATTCCTTTTCTTTCAAGTGCTGTTGATTTTTTATTTCTGTTTAGAGCAATGTTTCTGTAGGCTTGCCTCATGCTATATAAGCATTGTTGAGCATTGTTTTGAAAACCTAATTGTAGATGTAACCAACGGTCTTATTAAATAAGAAACACAGAGCCAATTCAGAGAAGAAAGCCAAGAGGTCAGAGCTAAGAGCCTCACCCTTCCTGATTCAGGGATCCTCTTCAGCCAAGAGAGCTCTCCGAAAAGGGACCTACTTCCTGTGTGTGTATGTCTTTATAGTCTTTCTGTTCTGCCTTCTCATTGGTTGTAAACACAAACATGTGACTGCCTCGTCACTGCCTGTATGTACCGCCCTCCAGGTCCTTAAAGGCGTGCACCGCCGCCACGCACTTGCTATGACTCTATAGCTCTGACCCCCAGACAATTTTATTTATTAACATACAATTAAAATCACATTTCAGTACAAGTAAAATACCACCACACCTAATCCTTCCTCTGTTGCCTGGTACTGGGAAGAGTCCTTCAGTTCCTTCTAGTTGGGTCTTGGCTGGTCAGTGAGAAGGAAACATAGACCAATGAATGAGTGTCCTCCAATCTCTCTGGCTTTTACTGGGGACATAGAAATGAAGAGGGACCTGGGCAAGAATGGAGTTCACTGACCAATTTTGAAGCTGGTGTAGTGACAGTGAAGAAAGGGAGGGGCAGGAAGGAGGGTGAAACATTTCCTGCTTTGGCAATATTTGAGATTAGCATTGTGGTAGGTAATCAATTTCAGATGCTCCATATATGTCCTGACTGGTCATTTCTTAGAATCCACAGACCAGGGCAATCAAGAATCTGGATAAAGGACTGACCATGTTATGAAATCAATTTATTATAGTTACACTAGTTCAACCAATATAGGAGATCTGAGTAAAATAATGTGGCCCTGCCTATTGGGACTATTATTTTCCTGGTTTGAGATGTTCAGCCTGAGGGAGAAGGCATGAGTAATCATTGGTGTGCTCTCATACAAATCTGTAGTTTCTGCAGCATGTGGCCCTAAATCCTGCTTCAACTTTTCTAAATAGTTCTTTGAGAGTATAACTACATCATGTCCACAGTCTCTTTCCTGCCTGCAAGCCCTACCACTGCCCCTCATGTTTTCTAATTCATGGCCTGTGTTTGCTTTAAAAATAGTTAAATAATAGCAACACTTGCTTTTTGAATGTGACCTGTGTTTGGCTGTAGGAGTTCCCAGTTAAGAAGCAAAGGGTTGGCTGCATTGTACATTGAGTGTGTAATGGATTGTTCACACAAAACACTTCCTGCCAGGAAGTTGTCTGGGAGACTGGAAGAATTTCTACTAAAATACTAGGGACCTGTCTCCTGGGGTGGAATTGCAGAGCAGGGAAGGCCTGTGCTGTCTGAGTCACTTGACCTCTGATCACCCAGTAAAGCAGGCGCTAATGTCCTGAGGCCCAGCTGGGTGGCCTAGACTAATGTGGGACCCTGGGAAGGTTTAGTAATTTGGAGTACCAACAGAAGGCAGCTATAGAGAGCTGCGAGGGAGACCAGAAGCCATGCCATGGTGAGTGTGGGGTCAGTGTCTTCACTGTCACAGAGCAGCAGCAGTTCTTCCGAGGTGCAGAGGTTTCTGAGTTGTGTGTGGTTTTGAGTGGGTGGATATAGGGCAGATTCCACATCTTGTGACATAATCCATGTGGCAGGAAATTGACATTTAGTTATTCTTTTACAATGTTTTCTGTGTGGGCATCCGGCCCCTCAAACAGACACAGCTTCACAACTATCTCCCATATGCAGAGGGTATAGTCTGGTCCCATGCGGGTTCCACAGCTGTCCGTCTAAAGTTCATGGGTTCCTTTGAGCTTGGTTCAGTTGTCTTTGTAGATTTCCCCATCATGATCTTGACCCCCTTGTTCATGTAATCCCTCTTCCCTCTTTTCGACTAGACTTTTCGACATGGAGCTTGGCCTGGTGCATAGTTATGGGTCTCTGCATCTGCTTCCATCAGTTACTGGATGAAGGCTCTATGGTGACAGTTACAGTATTCACCAATCTAATTACCAGGGTAGGACAGTTCAGGCACCCTCTCCACTGTTGCTAGTAGTCTAATCTGGGGTTGTCCTATGGATTCCTGGGCATTTCCCTAGCACCAGGTTTCTCCCTTAACCCATACTGTCTCCCTCTATCAAGATATTTCTTTCATTGCTCTCCTACTCCGTCCCTCCCCTAGCTCGACCATCCCATTCTCTCATGTTCTCATCCCCCATCTCCTCTCCTCTATTGCCCTCCCCTCATCCTCAGTTTACTCATGGAGATCTCTGTTTACCCTTTCCATGGTGATCTGTTCATCCATCTTAGGGTCCTCCTTGTTTCCTAGCTTCTCTGCAGCTGTGGGTTGTGGTCTGTTTATCGTTTGCTTTACATCTAGTATCCACCTATGAGTGAGTACATGTCATGGTTGTCTTCCTGAGTCTGGGTTACCTCACTGAGGATGATATTTTCTAGTTCCATCCATTTGCCTACAGATTTCATGATGTCATTGTTTTTACAGCTGAGTAATACTCTGGCTGGTGTTGCCTGCACATGAGCATGGCTATCTGCCTGATTTGAGTGCTGGAACATGGGCTCATTCCTCTCTTTCTGAATGAAAATATATCCTGTGCCACTGTATGTTGCAAAGATTTAACTTGTTTCTTGATTTTAGAATATTTTACATTCAAGAGATAATCGTGAGTATCAGAAGAGACTTTGGACATTTGAACAGTGTTGGAGCTGTTACAGACTATGAGAATCATTCAGGTTAGACTAAATGCACTTTCCTATCCTTTTTGTTGTTTTTTTGTTTGTTTATTCTTGTTTTATTTATTCTTTTGTCATCCTGACCTCAGTCTCCAATTCCTCCACTCCTCCCAGTCCCCATCTCCTTCCCACTCTCCCAGATCCACTGCTCCTGTTGGTGTATCAACCAAACACATCATTACAAGATGCAATTAAACTAGCCACAAACCTTCATATCAAGGCTGGATTAGGCAACCCAGGAGGAGGAAAAGGGTCCAAGAGTAGACAAAATGGTCAGAGACACCCTTACTCTCACAAACACATCAAGGTAAAAAACCACAGCATGTAGGCAGAGGACCTGGCACAGATCCATGCAGGACCCATGATTGCTGCTTCTGTCTCTTTGAGCCCCTTTCATCCTGCCTAGTTGATTCTGTGGACATGTTCTCCCAGTGTCCTTGACCCCTCTGGGTCCTCCAGTCCCCCCATATGCATGGTTCCCAGAACTCCAGCTAATGTTTGGATGAGGATCTCTGCATCTGCTCCCATCAGCTGCAGGAGGAGACCTCTCTGATGACAATTGGACTGGGTACTAATCTATGATAATAGAATATTGTCAGATATCAATTCATTGACTTTTTTTTTCTTTTTGGTCAGTTATATTTGGTTCTACCCTAATTCTCCTAGCCATCCAACTTCTGGTTCCTGTTCATCCAGGCAGTGTTGGTCATGGGCTCCCTCTTTGGTCTGGGGCCTCAAGTTAGTCCAGTAGTTGGTTGGTTACTACACAAACTCCGAGACACCATTGCCCCAGAATATCTTGCAGACAGGACAAGTATGGGTTGAATATTTTTGTGGCTGGGTTGGTGTTCCATTCCCACCACTGGGAGCCTTACATTGTTATACAAGATGGCCAGTTCAGGCTCCATATTCTCAAATACTTGGAGTCCTCATTAGGTTCACCCTCAGAGCTTCCAGAAAGTTTCTACCATACTAGGTTTCCACATCACCCCCAAAAGCTCTCCTATCGCACTCACCTTTTCCTCTATTCTCTCCCTCTGTTCCTCCATTACTTACCTGATCTTTTCTGTTCCTGCCCCCAGTCCACCCACAAAAATCTATTTATCTCCTCTTCCCAGGGAGATCCATTCATTCCCTGCCTCTACAGCCATCCTTGTTACTTAGCCTCTCTGAGTCTGTGGATTGTACTGTGGTTATTTTTTACTTGACAGCTAATATCCACTTATAAGTGAGTGCATATCATGTGTGTCTATGTGGTTCTGGGTTACCTTGCTCAAGATAATAAACAACTCAAGAAACTAGACATCCACAAGCCAAATAATCCAATTATAAATATGGTACATATCTAAATAGAATTCTCAATAGAGGAATCTAAAATGACTGAGAAACACTTAAGGAAATGTTCAACATCCCTAGCCATCAAGGAAATGTAAATCAAAATTACTTTGGTATTTCACTTTGCACCTGTTAGAATGACTAAGATCAATAACACAAGTGACGGCTCATGCTGGTTAGGATGTGGAACAAAGGGACACTCCCACTGCTGGTAGGAGTGAAAACTTGTACAGCCATTATGGAAATCAATATGGCAGTTCCACCGATAATCGGGAATGTATCTACCTCGAAACCCAGCTTATGACTCTTGTGCATAAACCCCCCCAAATTCTCCTCCATCCTGTCATGAAGACATTTGCTTAACTATGTTCAAAGCTGGTTTGTTCATAATAGTCAGGACTTGCTATGTCTATAAGAGATTGTGTTGATGATTGATGTGGGAAGGCTCTTCCAGTGAGTTGGCAATATCTCTAAGCAAGTGGACCTGGGATGGATAGGAGAGCTGGCTGAGCACAAGACAGTGACAAAGCAAGTGAGAAGGCCAGGAAACAGTGTTTGCCCATGGTTTTTATCTTCATTTTCTATACCACAATGATGGATTGTGACCTGGCAGAATCAGCTAAATAAACTTACCTGAGATGATTTTGCAGCAGAGAAGCAACTTAGAACAAAAAGTGGAATACTAAAGTGATTGTATTGTTGGGAAGAGCCTGGGAATGTTGTCTTCTAGAGGAATGTAGAAGATATCAGGACTTAAATAGCAGAAGTCATAGAAAGCTCACACAGAGCTCAATAGGCTGTTCTTGTAGGACAAGGAAGATGGGACTTTTGAGAGTAATCCACACAGAGGAGGTCAGGTCATAGATTTTAGTGAGAAATAGACTCCATGAAAGATTAAGCTAGAGGTCATTTGCATCTTATTTTGGCCTAAAATCTTTCTTATTCTGTCCTTGCTCTGAGAAATTGAGTAAGGCCAAATTAAAAAGTAATGGGCTGATTTCTTAGATGGAATATTGAATCTGTTAGATGTTTATTACTGATGACTCATTCAGATCTACAGTGAAAAAAAGCAACAAGTTGGGCAGAAATAAATGACAACAAAAGGTAGTTTCAGACAGCAGTCATGTGCTGAAACAGAGGCAGGAATGATCAAGGAGATCACCATTAAAGAGAAGGCCCTTTTCCTACAGTGGAAGCCTATCTAGGTACTGTAAGGGCAGCAGGTTAAGCCTTCAGTTAATGGAAGGATTAGGCAAAGTGATTCCTATCACCCAGAAGCAGCTTCATATAAAACCTGCTGCAACTGTGGTCCAAGCTTGGCAAGGTCCGTCTGAATAGGAAGCCAAACTTGTGCTGGCTCTGGAAACAAGAAAGAATCAAAATCTCAGGTCATGGATTCCTGGTCTGTGGTTTCAGTTCAGCACTCTTGCAGTCATCTATGTTTGGCAGAGTCAGAGCCCCAGTGAGGAGCCTGTGAGAATCCATTGCATGAAGCTTTGAGCATGAAGCCCGGGTTGCATTTTGAGACCACAAGACACTGAGATACATAAGCTATGAGATATCTGCCATGGAGAGCTGCATATAGGGAGTGGAAGTAGCCACAAAGAGATATATGAGAAATTTTAGGGAAAATGAGACACCTAAGCCCTTTGAAACTGAAGCTCCATGTGTCTGAGACAGAAGTACAGGATTTGGTGTTTGCCCTGCTGGGTTTCAGTCTTGCCTTGGTCCAGTCTTCCCTCACTGTGTTCCAGACCCTCTTTGGGAATGGTAATGGGTATTCTGTGCCAGTGTATGTTGGAAAGATATAACATGTTTTCTGATTTTACAAGATGTCAGAGTCAAGTGATCACCTTGTGTCCAAGGTGTCCAAAGAGACCTTGAATATTTGAAAGGGTAGGTGCTGTTGAAGACGATGAGGATCATTGAAGATAGACTAAATGCATTTTGATCATGAGGTGACCATAAGCCTATAGTGACCTAGGTCAGAATGTATTCGATTGAATGAAAACCATCCCAGATAGGATGATGTATTTGAATACTTGTCTCTCCTTGGTATCTTTCTTTAGTGTGCTTATAGAACCCTTAGTAGGAGGAGTCTTTCTGGATGAAATTCCTCATTAGAGAAGGGATTTGAGTGTCTATAGCCTCAATCCATTTTCTATGCAACTGTATCCCTAACCCCAGCAACAACCCCCACAATAAGCAAGCAACACACCACAGCACAGACACCTTACCAGACAGCACAGTTTCTGGTGTTAGCATGCCTCTAGGTACAGCTCCATCACCACCAAAGTCCACCAACACTGGAATAGGATCATCAGTGTCTCCAGGCCTCAGAGAAACAAATAGGACCATGACAACACCTTCAACAGCATTAAGCATACCAAAGGATGCCATCCCATCATCTGGAACTGGGACACCCACTCTTCCTGAGAAGTCAGCTTTAACTCCACTCTCATTAACACTGGCCAAAGTCACTTACACAAACAAACTTTTACCTATGATGAGTATGGCAAGTACAAATACCTCTTCACCAACCACAGCCACTCTAAGGAGAACTGTTCATAGTATAGGCCCATCTGAGATTCAGGAAAAGGACACAGCAACTGTATCCCTAACCCCAGCAGCAACGTCCACAATGAACAAGTCACCAGACCCACACCACAGCACAGTTACACAGACATCTTCCCAACCGGCCCAGATGGGCTCAAGCACAGGCACTGGTACAGCCCAGTCACCTGAGCATTCCACAGCCCTTGTCCTTAGCTCATGTTCTTTGTGTCTGGCTGTCATGACTTCACCATGATTGTAGGTGGTATCACTAAATCCCATATGATACTGTTGAAGCAATTGCTATTCAGTGCTAAGCCATTTTGTAACCTGAGTTTTTGTCAATTTTGTTGTTTTTATTTTTGTTTTTGAAGAAAAGGTTTCTCTGTGTAGCCCTGGCTATCCTAAAAGTAGCTCTGTAGACCAGGCTGGCCTAAATTCAGATATCCGAAGATTTTGGCTCCTATGTCCTGTGATTAAATGTGTGCCATCATGCCTGGGCTTTTTTTTTGTTTTTTTTATATTGTTATGTGATGGGCCTGGAATGTATGTTTTTGTACATGTCAAGCATATGCTGTTTTGCTTGAAATTTCAAATCTGGCAGAGTGTACTGTTCTCTTTCCCAGGATGGCAGTACTCATGACATTAAAACTGCGTGAGCCTTCTGAGTCATTCAGTTGCAAGTGTGTGACATTCTACCTATTGTGTTGGTTTTCAGTTCTTTTGAATGAATATTCATCTTTTGCCAGTATGCATGGATTTGCACTACATGTGTGCCTGGTCCTCACAGCAATCAGAAGATGGTTTCACAACCCCTGAACTTGTAGTAATGGATAGTTGTAAGCCCCCATGTACGTATTGGCAATTGAGCCCACCTGTCTGCAAGACCAGCAAGAGCTCTTAAATGCTGAGTCATCTCTACTGTTCTATGTTATTTATGATCAGCATTTACATTGCTAATGTTTGCATTTGCTCATTTGTAACCATAAACATGCATTCCCGTTTAGCAAGATCTTATTATTGTTATAGTTTAAACTGGTTTCTGGAAGATGAAAACAGAGCTGGAGTATATGCATGATTCTTTGTAGGAACTTCCATAAAAAACCTGGGAGTTCTTTCTACCATTTTTGTACAATTTATTTTTATGGGGGAGACAGGGTCTTACTAATATGTAACTGGCTATCCTGAAATTAACTGCATAGGGCAGAATGGCATCCAATTCAACTAATTTCACCTGTCTTTTGCCACATGAGTGCTGGGATTATAGGCATGAGCCAATGCACCCAGCTTGCCCATCTTGTTTACAGTTAGTAAGTGTTCATTCAATTTCTCTGATGTATACTTTGATCTGTTTGCTTGCCTCTCTTTTTATATCTGTTAATAAGCACTTCTCCTGCAAGGCTATATCCTAGACAAAGTGTGAAGAAATGACAGAGGTGAACCTCATTGTTCAGTTATCTTTTTTCTAAAATGAATTGATGATTAGAATGTCTGTGTCATGGAATAATTGTGGGGAGCCCCAGAATTATACAAATATATTGTCAAAGAAATATACATTAGCATGCTGTCAGTATCACACTTTCTGTTGTATGGGATATTTTAGATTGCAGTGACCTATGATGATGTGCATATCGACTTCACTTGGGAGGAGTGGACTTTCCTGGATTCTTCCCAGAAGAATCTCTACAAAGATGTGATGCTGGAGATCTACAGGAACCTCACTGCTATAGGTAAGACTGAATTTTTCATCACATTTTAAAATAAGGGGACAATTGTTCCTTTGTTATTAATACTCTTCTGTAATTCTGATTGAGAAAGAAGAAGAATGAGGTGAATAAATCTGGCATGGTTCTAAAATTCACTGAAGATAGTAACTTAAATTTTGCACAGTTTCCCATAATATATCATACATTTTCTGGTACTGTATTTTAGGCTACAGTTGGGAAGACCGTAATATTGAAGAACATTGTCAAAGTTCTGGAAGAAATGGAAGGTAATTTTCATGTGCTAGGTGAACAAATGAGCCTATGGAGAAATTGTAATGTGTCCCAGAAGTTTTAAACAAAAGCAACAATGTAAATAAGCACAGTTTAAAGTGTACTGATGATTGTTAAATTCTCACAAAACCAAATACCTCAATGTCAGGGAGCTGATATGTGTTTGCAAGGCATTGCTCTGAGAAAGAACACAGGGAAACAATGCCTTAAATATCCCCATTTGAATTACAGCTTATGATAGCTCTGCTGTAGATCAGCCAATCTGTTTAATTTCATGCCAATCAGATATTGCAAAAGGAATATGTGTTGAATAGGTGATAAGTATATATTGAAAACATTCTAATAAGCAAATAGTTCAGAGTAAATGAGTGTTACTCATATACTTGGGATTTTTCTAAGTTTAGGGAGAGGGCCAGTTTATGAGAGTCAAGAAAGTTGTTGTGGAGAATCCTTAATCCCTATACCACATGTCTATGAGGAAGAGAAAATCAAGCTGTGTGGATGCAGTGTGGAAACATTTTGTTTGTTAGTTTTCCTTTATCAGCACATCATATTTCACTCTGAATACAAGCCATGTGAGCAGAGGGATAGATATGGAAGGAAGCAATATAACTCTCTCTTAAAACAAAACAATTAGAAGATATGTAGTAGTCCCCACTTTGAGTAGATTTTTTGAATGTGATACAAGTTTAAAATTAATTGGTTTTCCAACTTCATTGGGAATACATAAACAAAATCACACTGCAGAAAAGCCCTATGAGTATTGGAATGTATAAAAATGTCTGTTTGTCCTGGTTCACTTTGCAAATGTAGCAATGACTCTCACTATTAGAAAATTTATGAATGCAATAAGTATGTTAAAGCTCTGAGTTCTTCCAGTTCTCTTTAAATATGTGAAGAATCTCATATAGAATAATGATGCTACAAATGTGGACCCTGTGATAAAGGCTCTTATCATTACAGATACCTTCAAAGACACAAAACATCCCTAAATGAAGGGGAACAGTATGAGTGTATACTTTAAGATCTTATTTGTCTTAAAAATTAGATCAAATTGTAAAATTAACTCATATAGATATAAATATTCATCAGTGTACTGAATGTGATAAAGCTTTTACATGTGCTAAGTATCTTTACAGGTTCAAAAAATGTCATACTGGAGAGAAACCCTGTGAATATATTCAATGTGCAAAAGCTTTTTCACAACACAGTCATCTTCAAATGCATGAAAGAACGTTTCCTGGGGAGAAACCCTACAAATGTAATCATTGTGATAAAGACTTTGCATATGCCACTAGTCTCCAACTACATGAAAGAACACATACTGGAGAGAAACCCTACAAATGTAATCAATGTGATAAAGACTTTTCACAACACAGTGATCTCCAAATACATAAAAGAACACATTCTAGAGAAAAAGCCCACAAATGTAATCAATGTGATATAGCCTTTTCAAGTCACAGTCAACTGCAAATACATGAAAGAACACATACTGGAGAGAAACCCTACAAATGTAATCAATGTGATAAAGGTTTTTCACAATATGGTAATCTTCAAATTCATGAAAGAACACATTCTGGAGAGAAACCCTATGAATGTAATCAATGTGGTAAAGCCTTTACAAGTGCCAGTAGTCTCCGAACACATGAAAGAACACATACTGGAGAGAAACCCTACAAATGTAATCGATGTGATAAAGCCTTTTCACAACACTGTCATCTCCAAACACATGGAAGAACACATACTGGAGAGAAACCCTACAAATGTAATCAATGTGATAAAGACTTTTCACGACGCAGTCAACTCCAAATACATGAAAGAACACATACTGGAGAGAAACCCTACAAATGTAATCATTGTGATAAAGACTTTGCATATGCCACTAGTCTCCAACTACATGAAAGAACACATACTGGAGAGAAACCCTACAAATGTAATCAATGTGATAAAGACTTTTCACGACACAGTGATCTCCAAATACATAAAAGAACACATACTGGAGAGAAACCCTATAAATGTAATCAATGTGATAAAGCCTTTTCTGGACACAGTAATCTTCAGATTCATAAAAGAATACATTCTGGAGAGAAACCCTATAAATGTAATCAATGTGGTAAAGCCTTTATATGTACCACTGATCTCCGAAGACATGAAAGTATACATGCTGGAGAGAAACCCTACAAATGTAATCAATGTGATAAAGGCTTTTCACAACACAATGCTTTCCAAATACATAAAAGAAGACATTCTGGAGAGAAACTCTACAAATGTAATCAATGTGATAAAGACTTTTCACGACATAGTTATCTACAAATACATGAAAGAATGCATACTGGAGAGAAACCCTACAAATGTAATCAATGTGATAAAGCCTTTTCAGAACACAATGCTCTCCAAATACATAAAAGAACACATACTGGAGAGAAACCCTACAAATGTAATCAATGTGATAAAGCCTTTGCATGGACCACTAGTCTCCAAATACATAAAAGAGCACATACTGGAGAGAAACCCTACAAATGTAATCAATGTGGTAAAGCCTTTTCACAACATATTAATCTTCAAAGGCATGAAAGAATACATTCTGGAGAGAAACCATATGAATGCAATCAATGTGGTAAAGCCTTTGCAAGTGCCAGTAGTCTCCAAAGACATAAAAGAATACATACTGGAGAGAAACCCTATGAATGTAATCAGTGTGGTAAAGCCTTTGCATGTGCGAGTAATCTCAGAGTACATGAAAGAACACATGCTGGAGCATAACCCTAAAAATGCAATCAATGTTTTAAAGACTTTTCATGACACATACTGGACAGAAACCCTACAAGTGTAATCAATGTGGTTTAAGCCTTTGCATGTGACAGTAGTCTCTAAATACATAAAAGAACACAATCTGGAAAGTAACCATACAAATGTAATCAATGTGATAAAGCCTTTTCATGACACAGTAATCATCAAATGCATGAGAGAACACATTCTGGAGAGAAACCCTATGAATGTAATCAGTGTGGTAAAGCCTTTGCATGAATCAGTAGTCTTTGAAATCATCAGAAAAAATAATCAAACTACAGAGAAACCTAGAAAGGTAGTGAGTGTGGCAAAGTTTTGCACTTCATGTTAGTCTTTATCACAAGAGTAAATTTCAGTGTGTAATTGGTATTTTAAAGTCTTTTCATTTTACAGTAGTCTTTGAGGACCTGAAAAAACTAATACTCAAGGAAATCTGGCCATAAAGAGTTTGGTAAGATCTTTACCCAACTGACTTAAATTCAGTTACACAAGTTTATTCTGGAGAAGAAATCTGATAAGTGTCACCAATCTGTTCAAGCATTGTGATGTCTCTCTTTATTTTATTTGCACCTACAAACTCATATGATGAAAATAACTATGAATTTAAATGATGAGGTAACCCTTTTAAATTCCACAGTTACATGAAATAACAATCCAGTTGTAAAGTTTAATGGATGTGTATTAATGCCATTTCTGTTGCTGTATAAAAGTTTATGTCTAAGTCAACTCATGAGTGAGCCCTTGGTTCTAGAGGATCTACAGGATCACCATCAAAGTGGCATGGCAAGAAGTGTCAAACATGGCAGCTAAAGCAGGAAGCTAAGAACTCACATCTTCCACCTGCGATATGAAGGTGAAAATGGGAACTGGAAATGGTATGTGGACGTGAATTCATGCTCAACCCCAGGGGAATCCTTCTTCCAGCAGGGCAAGCATTACCCATATCTTCCCAAATGATACTACCAACTGAGAAAGATTGATTTCTCTAACGTCAAGCCTACATGCCTGCTTTCTGTTTTATGAACCAGTTCATGATGAAGAAAAACTCTGTAAGTAAGTCTTTTGATGCTTCCACACCTGGGTTACAGGAATAAATGCTTTAAGAGAAAAACATTCTTGAGTGTAAATCTGATTGTTTAAAGATTTGTTTTAATTTTAATTATATGATATCATTGTTTCTTTTTGTGGGTATGTGCATTCTGGTTCCCAAGATGTTTAGGCCATTGGATCTTCTTTTAGCAGGAATTACAGGGAGTTGTTAAAAACCTGGCTTCATCCTGGGAACTTCTCTTAACTGTTTGGCTATGTCTATCACCCTGTAAATATTTCAAAGCTGCCATATGTAATCTTGATGTCAGGAAATAGGAAATAATTCATACAAGAGAAATATCCTATTCTGGTAAACGATTTGGTTAAGACTTTAGACATCACAATTATCTTCAGACTCACAAAAAAAATCTTGTTTTATGTCTTTTTCATCATACCCTTGAAGGAAGTAATTTATTTACCATGTTGACTCAAGACAAATGGGAGAGATCATTGCATCATGGGTTTCTATTTTGCCACATTTGAGATAGATACTAAAATGTGGTATATGTGTGGCCAATCCATTTAATGAAGTTTATTTTGTGGTTCTTATTTTTTTTCTTTGATTTCTGTTCATCTTCTGTTGTGCTTTCATTTAGTAATAGGTATTTTTCTGCTGCAATGTATAGAATGGGATGCCCATCATCTAAGTGGTCCATTGTTTATTTAAATATCAGGCAGTGTGTGATTGTTGAAGTAAGGGTGTCTGTGAAAGTGTGATGAGTTGTTTTTCCTGGTTTTGTTTTTCGTATTTTAACAAATTCCCTTGAGATGTTGTTTATTATCCAGTCTGGCTTCAACGTCAGTAATTAGGGATATATTTGAGCTCATTATCCTTAGGTGTCACCCTCCTGAGTACAAGTCCAAGGGTAGATGATGTATCCCTCATGTATGCTGTTTTAGTAGCATGTTTAAACATATATTAATGTTGAAATGCTTAATAGAAGAGAATATAAGAAACATTAAATACCTCATGTGCATCCAAACAGCATTTTCATATATCTGGTAGAGATGTAATAATGTAGGAAAATCAGCAGTCAACTGTGTATTTCACAACATTGCTTGATGTGCTATGGATATGAATATATTATTTGAAGTTCCATGTGTCTGCATGTCCCCATTAGTTATACATTTGATATTTTATCTTGAAGTACTGCATTCTAAGGTAATTATCCAGAGGTGCCAGATAATGTAATGGTAATGAGATTTATTTCAAAAGAAATTCTGTTGTGTGTGTGTCTGTGCATGTGTGATATATTATGGTTTTTTGGGCCGTGACACATATGTGGAGACTGGAAGACAGCTTTGTGGGGTGTCCTTTTTTCCTTATTCATATGGTGATTAAGATGAGGTTGCCAGTCAAGATGAGGTTGAGGGAGTAGAGGCTACTCAGTTTGCAATCTGAGTTCAGACTGGTGTGAAAATTTCTGGGATTCTCCCATCTCAGCCTCTGGATTGGCAGGATTTTATAGACATGGACCACCATGCCTGACTAGAGGAACATTGTCATTAACAAAATTAAAGCTTCCTTCAGTTGATAAGTGAACAAATAACTGAGAGGTTATGATATTTGCCAATTATAGCTTATTTCAAATAGCCAAATATAGATGATAAAATAGGTATTCATCGAATTCCACTGTAGATGTTTAATTATGGACAAACATGATAAATTGGTGGTTTATATTTCCTCAGAATCTGAAATCTGTCTATTTCATAATTTACCCTTTTGGTTTTCTCTATGATGTGTTTTCATTGACTCTGGCATTGGGTAGGAGATTCACTTTACAAAGATGCAAGCTTCTTCATTTGCAGTACACAGTCTAGAATTCACCCCTGCTCCACAGGTGATGTACTAGTCTCAGCTTCTTAAGTGGCTGCAGTTACAGGCATGAGCCACTATTCCTGTTTGCAAATTAACATTTGCATTGGCAATACCTTGTCTTATTTCCCATTTAGAATGGTGCAGGGTTGCTTTATTTTCTATCATAAGTGAAATGTTAATTTTATATTCTGATATAGGTTCAATTTAGTCATGACAAATACACAATTATAAAATTCTCGAGGTTTTTTTGGGAAACAATCCTCCCCTTTTTTTGGGTTTTTCGAGATAGGGTTTCTCTGTGTAACAGCCCTAGCTGTCCTGGAACTCAGTCTGTTGACCAGGCTGGCCTGGAATTCAGAGATCCACCTGCCTCTGTCTCCCAAGTGCTGGGATAAACGGTGTGTGCTACTACCATTTGGCACAATCTCCCTTTTTTGTGAGTAGTACATGATTTAACAGTGTTGTTACTAATTTGATTTTGGACATGTTTCTTGAACAGTAAACATTTCATGCATACTTAATGACTAGCTATTGTCCAACTGACCAAATATGAATTGAGACAAATGGTTAGTAATAGTAGTTTTGCTAATTTATTGAGAAGGTAAAAGGTCCTCTGGAGGGTAGAAGTTCACTAGTGAGAAAGAACGCACAAAAGCTCCTGACCACCCAAGGTCTCATTGATGTCCTCTTCTTTCTTTTTGTTCATTTGTCTGTGATGTGCATGCATGGTTTTATGCATGTCCACATGTGTGGGGGCATATCATTTGTACACATCTGTGTGGAGGCCAGAGGTTGAGTTTTGATCTTTGTCTTAGATGCTGTTCTCTTGACGTGAGGGGACTAGAAAATGAAAACAAAAGCATTGTTCACTGCATGATGTTCCGGGGCATGATGGGGCAAGTATGGACAACAAATATGGAGCAAGGAAGTGTATAGCTTTTTTATTTTTAACTCTTATGTGGTCCACCACTCAGCTCCCAAATAATAATAATAGAGAAGTATTCTTACTTATGAATACCCAGCCTTCACTTGACTTATTTCTAGCCTGCTTTTCCTAACTTAAATTATCCCTTCTACCTTTTGACTGTGGGTTTTACCTTTTTCTATTCTATATTCTTTGTGTGTTTATGGATACCTCCATTTTGTTTTATGCCATAGTAATCCAGAAGTCACATGTCATTTACATTTTATGAAACCATTAGTGAAGAAGATGGCCAAGTTGTGACTGACATGGCTGATTCCATTTTGAATAGTTCACCAGCAAATATGGGGGCAAACCACATGGTTCCTTTCTGTTCAAGATTGTCTCAGTCCTATGGGAAGGTGAACCCATTCCCCATCAGGCACAAGTCCCTGCAGGATACACACATCTCTCAGGTTAAATGTGCACTGTTACACCATTTTCTTTGAAAAGGCACTTTAGTTAGTTTAGGATGTATTTAGGAGGAGATGTTGCCTATGGACTAGACAAGTAGGCTCTAAATAGCAAAGGAATATAGGAAAAGGAGTCCATGGTCTTGGTCAGAGACAGTTGAGTCCATATGTCTTACATAGTAATTGTAACTGTGGAAGTCAAGTATTGTCATCCAGGAGTTTTAACTTAGTCCCCAAACACAAGATGTTTCTTGCCCCAATTATCCCAGGTAAGCATGCTGTCAGCTGAGATCAGATGGCTTTGTCACCCTCCATATGGGCTATAGTTTAAAATTTCTGGAAAGAAAACTTGTTGAAAGAGTTCATCCTAATAAAACCTTGGTAGCTTTTTGTGGCCCTTTTACTCAGTAAAGCATTATCTCATGGCATCATCTAAGATAGTCAGACGTAACTCCACCAAAGAGACTAGCTTTTTTACTTCCACTAGACCTCATCCAAGGTTTCCCAGACTGTCTCAGTGACTTCTTGGGGAGGGATACAGTGAACAATGACATGTATGCAGAGGAAATATAGGGCCTTAAACCCAAGTTTGAGGCCTCCCATTGTTCAATCTCCTTTGTGAGGGTAGGGTAGGTGATATTAACGAAGTCTGTAGCCAGAGTACTTGGTCCTTCCTCTCCTTAAGGGAAATATTTTCTTTCTTCAGTTTCTTTATCTCTTTCTGTCTCTTTCTTTAGAGCTCTTTCTACGTAGATTGTTTTGGTTTACATTGTTCTTAGTGTCCATTTTTTGAGATTTCATGCACTCAAATTTCATGTCAAACACATGTTTCAACCCTCAGGATGATGGGACCAGCAAAGGGATACTATTTTCTTTCCCAAAGCATTTCTCATCTTTGCTCTGCATACAGATTGGTCATGTGTTCCCTGGTAACTTCCTGGTACCACTGTCACTGTGATGTCCAGACACTTCCATCCCTGGGGTTCTTTTGATGAACTGCAGAGTTCCAGAGGCACAGGGCCACTACAGAAGCTGTTGGGAAGCATTTATCCTGTGAGGCCATCTGAGGTGGTTCCTTGGGTGAGCTATATGTTCTTAGAGTAACCTGTGAATTGTTACAAATAAGTGTCTGGACAAGGCAAACTTTTCTCTTGTTCAGGAGGGTATGTTGGTGAAAGGGGATCTTACCTAGACAGGAACTGCACTTGATTTTATCCTAAGGAAAGTGGTATCTGTGTCTTTTCCCCACTATCTAGAGTCAGACTTCACAGTCTTATTCATTACGTGAGTATGAAAACAGTTGGTCCATTGGAAAGGAAGGAGGAAGGCATACTGCTCCCAGGAAAGAAGAGTCACTGTTCCAGGCCATCAGATTCCTAGAATTCAGGCTTGGGGCTGGGAATAAACACTATTTTACTGAATGGAGGAAGTGTTAAGATTTGAATTCTTTCAATTCTCCTGTTAGTCCCGCCTATACTTCCTGCCTGGCTACTGGCCAATCAGTGTTTTATTTATTGACCAATCAGAGCAACACATTTGACATACAGAACATCCCACAGCAAACTACTGAGTGTGGAAATGTCCCTAAGCAAGTGGCCCAGACTTGATAAGAGAGCTAGCTGAGCATGAGACCATAAGCAGGCAAGAGAACACATCACCAAGCAATGTTTTGCAATGATTTTACCTTCAGTTACTAACCTAAATATATTTCGTGAGTTCCCTCAATGATTGGATTGCCCTGGCAGTGTCAGCTAAGTGAGCCTGTCTATCACCTCAGTTGCTCTTAATAAAAATATTTAATCATAGAAACAAAGAAGCAATCTAGAACAAAAATTGGTACCCTTGAAATGAGGCTGTTGTTGTAATCATCTGAAAATGTTGTATTTTTGAGGAATGCAGAAAGATATATAGGACTTTGGATATCAAAAGCCATTGTAAGCTCTGCACCAGTCTTAGTGGGCCGTTCCAGAAGGAACTGGAAGATGAGCGGGCTAGCAGTAAAAAGGGGAGGAGCTTTGTCGTGCCTCGATTTGATATGCCGTGCTGTGTTGACACCCACGGGAGGCCTGTTCCTTTCTGAATACTAACAGAAGCTGTAGTCAATGGGGGGAGGGGGAGGGGGAGGTGGGGAGAAGGGATGGAAGGAGAAAAGGGAGGGGAAACTGCAGCCAGGATGTAAAATTAGTGAATAAATTTAATTAATAGAAAAATCAGGAAATCCAGATATGCTAAGAAATGGGGAACTGGAAGTCACTGAGATTGAGAAAAGAAAAATACAACTATTTCTCTACAGAAACTCTCCCAAACCAACAAATTTGAAGGGATTAAGAAGTTACTATAGCTAATTTTCAGAATATAAAAATACATGAAAGTCTATCTTTTTCTGGAAAAAGAACAATGAATAATTAGATGTATAATTTTAAAAGTATAACATAGACAGCACCACTGAAGAAAGACACAAAGCTACAAATATATCATGGTCTTTTAAACAAAGAAGTACAAGATTTTAATAAAACAATAAGAACAAACCACATCCTAGCACTCACTGTTTGCACTCTAGTATTCTACTTTACCAGGTAATCATATAAATGGTGTGTTTGTGGGGTTCTTCTTCCAAAATTTGAGACTTACTTGATAACTCTGTTAATTCAACATGAGAATGCTACCCTTTGTGATCACTTAGAAGCTATTTTATATGTTCTATGATTAATGGTTGTAATTTTGTGTCACAATGAGGTAAAGTAATACCAACCTTTAAAAACTAATTGCAAGTTAACAGATTTTAAAAGAAAATTTGTATGATTTTTATTATAAACCTAAAGCAACTTGTTTTGCACCAGTTGCTTTATAAGTCATAAGCACTTTTGAAAAATAGTTTTAATTCCATTTTCAGGTGTGTTGTATGGATGGAAGAATGTCTTTCATGTGTACAGGTGACACTAGTTTGTCAGATGCCCTGGATCTGGAGTTGCAGGTACATATGAGCCTCCAAACATGGGTATTGGGATGTGAAAAGAGGTCACCCCAAGAAGAGCACACACTGAACCACCTGTCCAGCCCCAAAGTACATTTCATGCAATAAACTAAAACTCATTCACATATTCACAAAACAATAAAAGAACTAATTAAATGGGGATTCATTAGATGATCCTTATGAACATGATGAATTAATATTAAGATGTTGGACATATTCAATTTGCAGGATAAATTCAACACACTGAAAGAAAACCCCCAACTATTTATAAAAGAAAAGCTGTTTCTAAAACTCTATGAAAAGCTAAGGATGTCTCACTATAATTGTGATTAGAGAGCAACAGTGCACATTTATCCTGTGAGATTGGGATCTGACAACCTCTTGCCTCCGTTGGTACCTGGCATTAAATTGGTGTACACACTTGCAAAACTTGTACACCTAAATTAATTTTAATGAAAAAACTAACACATGTACGAAGTAAACCTTCTTTTCCAACATGAAGTCACCTATTTATCAGGACACCATTTACATGCCTGGTGCCAAAGGAGGCCAAAAGAGAACATCGTCTCTTCTGGACCTGGAATTACAGGTGGCTCTGGGCCATCTGACATGCTTTGTAGGAACCAAACTTGGATACCTAACAGGAGCATTACTACTGACCCAACTCTCCAAATAACAAATAAGTCATTAAACTGCAGAAGATGAAGATGTCCCAATACTCCTGTTATCTATCACTTGAAGGTAATGAAAGGCCCTGCTACATGGTCATTGAAGAATTTAATGGATTTCTAGCTTTCTGTGAAGGGATACTCTACATTACTTCTCATTGTCATGGTTAACACACTTCTCTTGATATGATAAAGACAATTAAAGGCTTTGTTGAGTAGTCTACCAGACTATATAAGAAAATTTCCGCAATTTTAGTTATGATATTTTTCTTCTTAATTTTTTTTGAGGGGCAAATTTTTGAGATAGAATCTTTCTTGATAGCCATGGCTATCCTAGAACTCACTATATGGACCATGCTGGCCTCAACGTGAGAGAGAGCCTACTGACTCTGTATCCCAAATGCTGTGGTTAAAATCATACATCACTATGCCCGGTTGAGATATGTTGCTTAGAGGACCTATCTGAACCAGAGAATGAAATGATAATGCAAATTTTAAACAGGAATGTGGTGGTATTGTGTTCCCCAAAATATTGTGCACCCTAATAAACTTATCTGGGGTCAGAGACAGAACAGCCACTAGATTCAAAGGCTAGAAAATGGTGGCACTCACACCTTTAATCCTAGCATTCCAGAGGCAGAAATCCCTCTGGATCTCTGGGAGTTCAAGGCCACATTGGAAACAGCCAGGCATGGTGACACACGCCTTTAATCCCAAGAGGTGAGCCTTAAATCCCAGGGAGTGATGGCAAAAACAGAAAGATATATAAGGCGTGAAGACCAGAAACTAGAAGCTTTTAGCTGGTTAAGGTTTCAGGCTTTGGAGCAGCATTTCAGCTGAGATTCATTCTGGATGAGGACTCAGAAGCTTCCAGTCTGAGGAAACAGAATCAGCTGAGGAACTGGCAAGGTGAGGTAGATGTGGCCTGTTCTGCTTCTCTGATCTTCCAGCATTCACCCCAATAACTGCCCTCAGCTTTGATTTTATTAATAAGACCTTCTAAGATTCCTGCTACACAGGAGCCATCATTGTTTTGAGGAACAGTAACTCTTCTTAAAATTGTACAGTATATTAATTTTAATTGTTAAATCATTCCATATGTTCTCAAAATTTTGGTTATTTTCTTTGTTTTGTTAGTTTCAACTTTTTAAGCTCTTTTAACTCTGTATACATATGTGCCATGATATGCATGGAACCCTTACAGGACAAATTACAATTGACAGTTACTCCTTCATCTATGTGACTTCTAGCAATCAAATGTACGTAGTCAAGTTCAGTTACAAGTGATCTCACTGACCTTATTTGGTTTTAAAAATTCTTTTTCTATGGGTTGTCGCTGGGTTGTGCCACAGCCCAAGTATAAAAGTAAGAGAAAAGCTTGGAGGAGGAGTAGTGGTCTCACAGAGATTCAACTCAGGTCATCAGGCTTAACAGCAACCAACTTTACCCACTAATAATATTCTCTGGCATTAATTTGTAGTTCTGTGAAAGTGTTATAAACAAGTGTTTATTCCTCAGAATAAACTAACACAATCCAAAAAGAAAAAAAGATAGCATTATAAATACCATATTCATTTATAAATATGATTCATTATTCAAATTGTCCTGTGATCCTGTAGACACATGAAGCGTCTAAAGTTTCATATGTTTTCTTCTATTAAGCATTTCAACAACATTAACATTCTTGAAACATGTTGACAAAAGAGCACACATTAAGGGTACATCTTCTAACCTTGGACTTGTACTCAGTAGTCTGACACATGAGAATCATGAGTTCAAATGTAGCTCTGACTAATTACTGACATCCAAGCTGGGATAGATAACAAAGAACATCTGTTGGGAATTTGTGAAAAATATGAAAACCAAAAGTAGTAACAACCCACCACCCTTTCACAGACACCTTAACTCTGATCACACACTGTCTGATACTTAGTAAACAATAGACCACATAGATAACGGACATCCCATTCTGCATATTTCAGCAGAAAATACCTATTACCGAGTGAAAGCACAAACAAATGAACAGAAGTCAAAGAAGGAATATGTAAACCACTAAATAAACTTCAGTAAGTGGATTTGCTACATATACAGAACACTTCAATGCCTACTGCAAAAGATTCAAAATACAAACCACGGTACTGTGTCCTCCACCATCAAACTTGAACAAACCTGACAAATAGTTTACTTTCTTCAAGGCTGTGGTGAAGAAGAGATGCAACAAGAGTTTTTCCTTGAGAAGGAAGACAACTTTGATGTCTAAAGTTTTACCATATTGTTTACATGAACAGGGTTTTTCTCATGTATGAGCACTCTGCTATTTCCCAGAATCAACATGATGTATAAAGGCTTTAAAATATTTACAGAGATCAAGACAGGACCAAGCAGTTAAGACAAGTTCCATACCCATAATCCAGGTGAGGTTTTTCACAACTTCCTGTAATTCCTGTTAGAAATCTAGGAGTAATCCACTGTCTGCTGCTCTTGGGAACCATCAAGCACATGCAGATATCTAAAGTCACACTGTCATAACAAAACAAAAATTAAAACAATGCATTAAACAAACATTTCCACTCACGGCCATTTTTACTTTGTAAGCATTCATTCATGTGACCCAGATGTTGAGGCATATAAAGGCTTACGTACAGAGTTTTGTTAAGTCATAAATTGGTTCATATAACAGAAAGCAAGCATTCGTGCTTCCAAGTTAGAGAACCAATACTTCTCAGTTGTTGGTATCATTTGGAAAAGTTTAGAAAATGCTGCACTCTAGAGGAAAGATGTCACTGGTTGTGGGCTTTGGGGTTTTAAATCCTCACACCACTTCCAGTTCCCACTCTGTGCTCTAAACTTCAGGTTGAGGTTGTGAGCTCTGAGCTTCCTGCTTTAGCTGTTATGTCTGACACTTGTTTCCATGCCTCTCTCATGATGATCCTGTTTCACTCTGGAACCATAAGCCAAATTAAGCTCTTTTATAGATTGCCTGAGACACTGTGTTTTATCACAGGAAGAGAAGACACTAGTATACATTCATAAAGTTTACTCTGGATAATTGATGGGAAATGTGATATCTAAAAGGTTTGCCTTACTAACTAAATTCTCAGGGCTTTTGTCCATGGGTTTGTAGGTGCAGACAAAATAAAGAGGGACATCATAATCCTTGAGTAGGTTGTTGACACTTGTCAGATATTTTTCTCAACACTAATCTTGTGTAACTAAATGTAAACTTGTTGGCTAAAGATCTTACCAAATCCTTTATACTCATAGATCACCCTTCAATATGAGTTCTCTCATTTCATCAAAGACTACTGTGATTTCTGAAGGCTTTAACAAATTCATTCCACACTTCAGGCTTTACTCACGGATGAACTTGTTCATGGATTCAAAGGCTATGATGAAATGCAAAGATGTTATGACATTGATTACATTCAAAGGGTTACTATCTAATATGAATCATTTCATGACTTTGAAGATAATTGTGGCATTCAAAGACTTTTTACCACATTGCTTTCATTCATAGGGTTTCTCTCCCAGATGAGTTCTTTTATGAATTTGGAGATGACTCTATTGTGCAAAGGCTTTCCCACATTGATTACATTCATAGGATTTCACTCCAGTATGAGTTGTTGTGTGAACTCTGAGATGACTGTTGTGAAAAGGCTTTACCTCTTTCATTACATTCATAGGGCTTCTATCCAGTATGTGTGGGGTTTTTTTTTTATGTATTTTGTTGTTACATTCACAGGGTTTTCACAGTAGGACTTCTTTCATGCCTGTGAAGATAATTGGCACATGTAAATGCTATAACAAATTCATTACTCTGATGAATGTTTTCATCTCTATGACTTAATTTTACACTTTTATCTAATGGCAAAGAGGAGTCAGATGTTAAGGCTTTACCATGTTGTTTATATTCACAGGGTCCCTCTTTATTTTATGGGCTCTTTTGTGTGTTTAAAATACCAGTGATGGTCAGAGCCTTTAGTACATGGGTCACTTTTCATGTACTTCATCCTTATTCATATGAGTTTTTTCATATAATTGAAGAAAATTGGAAGAACTCAGAGCTTTACCACACTGATTACATTCATAACATTTTCTTATACTGAGTCATATTACATTTGCAAAGTGAACCAGAACAAACAGAAGAATTTACATGCTTTTTGTATTTAAAGGGCTTTTCTGTGATGTGAGTTTGTTGATGTATTTTCAATGATGTTTGAAAAGCTATTATTTGTAAGCTTATATTACATTCAGAAAAACTACGTAGGGGCTACTACATATCTTCTAATTGTTCCGCGTACCAGAGAAATATATTGCTTCTTTCCATATCATTTATGAACACTTGGCCTGTTTCCAGAGTGATATATGATATACCATTAAAGAAAGAATAACAAAAGTTTCCATATTGCATTCCCAAAGTATATTTTTGTTCCACATAGGGATGTGATATAGGTATTCAGCTATCTCCTCAACAGTTTTCTTAATTCTCATAAAATGACCCTATCAGCCGGGCGGTAGTGGTGCATGCCTTTAATCCTAGCATTCTCGAGGCAGAGCCAGGCAGATCTCTGTGAGTGTGAGGCCAGCCTGGTCTACAGAGTGAGATCCATGACAGGCACCAAAACTACACAGAGAAACCCTGCCGCGGACTGGGTCTCAGTAGGAACACCAGACTGAGGGAGAACGGGTTGAAGGTACTCAGGATAAGTGGGATTCGGCGAATGACAGACAGACACAGACACCAGAGTATGCTGTGAACTGCTGCAATTTTACTCAGATCAAGCAGTGTTTTTTATACATTCATTTGAGGAAACATGGCAATCGGCCAGTGGGGCGATAGACATAGAATTAACAATGTGGTCTCACAATTTTCTCAGAATGATTAATAGATATCATGAGTACAGGTGTTATTTCCTCTTTTGTGGTCCCTCATCCAGACAGAGAACATTACGGCCCTAGCTGAAGTTTTTCCTTCTACGTAGTTATTAGACCTTTGTTTTGTATCACAATTAAACCCTTCCCACCATCGTTCTAACCATGGTTTCATTTGTGTGAAAATATTTAACCTTTGCTTGCAGGTGAGAAGGCACCAGGGGGGTTGGGACCTAGCTATTCTTTCCATGAACTGTAACTTATGCCATTCTGTTTTCATACTATTATGATTCACCCATTGGTTCCCATGTTTATCATAAGCTCCCGTAAAGGGCAATGGCTCCAAATAATTATTATATCTAGGATCAAAGTTAGGGGGTTGCCACCACCGACCCTTGATGAGAAACTCTATTTGTCCCTTGATAATTCTTGTAGGACTGGTTAGTTCCTGTAACTGCTTCCTTGCAGCTGCTGTTGGCTGCGCGTGTGGATTGCTTATGAGTTCCTGGACTTTTACTTTCATCTCTCCTCGCTAGACTCTTTGTCCCTCTGAGTCATAAGTTCTTTTTGTTCTAAGTCATTCATAAATTCCCCCAAACTTCTAGGACCCTCTTTAACTGTTTGCCTAAAAGCTTGAATTATAGGTGGGGGTATTGAGGCCACTTTTGAGGAATCATTATACTCTTTATGGGGCACATCAGGAACATTGAGAGTTAACTCCCTGAAATCAATACACAAGGAAACAGCAATAGTCACAGCTGCAAAGAGAAAAAAGGCAGAATGCCAGCC
Source organism: Peromyscus californicus insignis (assembly GCF_007827085.1). NCBI lineage: Eukaryota > Metazoa > Chordata > Mammalia > Rodentia > Cricetidae > Peromyscus > Peromyscus californicus. Next base: position 17,473,863 of record NW_026294617.1, on the reverse strand, counting down.
AGCTTCTGTAAGCAGATTTTGCGTGGTTCCGTGTAGCCTGGCACCATGATTCGGGCAGATTGATAAGGGGTCGCCGGGGGCATAGACCCGAGGGCCGCGAGCCCCCCTTTCCCACGTAACCACCTCATCCAAGGCATTTGTCACGCGGGCGACACCGTCGTGGGCGTGGCAGTTCCCCCTTTTTTGTTTTTAAGGCGGAAGGCATACAGGTCCTCACGTACACTGCCCAGAGATCTGGTTATTGTCCTGAAAAGACAAGGGAAAATCACGATAACACAAACTACAATTAAGGCAAGAATGCCTATGAAAATAAAATATTGAATCCAATCTAAGGGATTCATGGCCTTAAGGTCTTCTTGTAATCCTTGTGCTAAGACATTCAATGAGCCAGCTTGTATATGAGCTTGGCTCATGGCCGATATGTCCTTTTGAATAACCTCTAAATCATGAGTAATGGAAGAATCCTTCCATACCCCTAACAAATGATGCTTAACTTTATCCCAATTCTCAGAGGAATTGTAGGGAAGTGGAGTCACACAAATAGCTTTGTATTCTTGATGACATCTAGTTTCCATGAGTTTCTTAATATTGGCCACATCTTGTCCTAAGGCTAACACTACTTCCTCTAATATATTAATTTTTGCCTCTAATTTCTTGTCAATAATTGCTTGTTCAGATAATGCAAAGGAAATATTCTTATTTAAATCATTTACAAATTGAGCTGTATGAATCTCTTGAACCAGGGCGGTGGTGGCAATGGCAAAAGTAGTAATAATAGATATTAATGCTGTTATCCCTAATATTAATGCTGCAACAAATCTTTTTGGCCTTATTAATTCATGAAGCTGTCTAAGTACCTGTAAAGCTGAATTATCATACCAAGTCATGTTATGTAATTGCACAGGCATCATTATAAAAGGTGGTCTTTTTACAATCATCATAATCTGCATTTTTTGTCTTTCCCTTGGTGAAATACAATTAGTGATAATGCATCTAAAGCAAGTTACATGATATGAGTTAGACCCAAGAGCAGAGATATTTACATGGGCAGCAGAGCCTAGTAGCAGAGCAAAAGGATAGGAAATACATGCTCTAACTGCAATGGGAGATGGAGTAGTTTCTTTGGGTCTTTTTTGAGACACTGGGCCTGAAGCGGCAACAAGCCGAAACAAGTCTGGATGTTTTCTCATGTTTCCGGAGGGGGTTCTAGCGACCCACACTGGCTCAACATACCCAGGTGAAAACCACCTAGTGATTTTCTCTCCATGACCCACAAATGTATAATTATGGAACTTATCTTTATTCTTTGAGATATAATCTTCATACTTCTTTTTTTTTTTTTTTTTTAGAAGAGGCGGAAAAATCCCAAATAAGCAATTTAGACAGTAAAGGATTGTAGGAGGAGGCTGCGTGAGGAAACCCACAACGCAACCAAGTAGGAAAGGCGGTAACACCATCATCCCAAAATTGATTCTTATCCCGATGCTTAGTAATACAGGAATCAAGAGGCATAAAATTGACAGACTTAAAGGTTTCATTCATAGTGGGAAGTCCCAGAGTAAGCAGTTGAGTCTCCCAGATCCATCTAGGATCTCCTTTCTTACCGGTAGAGCTGGGGGCATCAGTTAAAAAGGTTCTGTAGCTGGTGGAGAGACACCCGGGAGGAGCTACTCCTTCCAGGGCGAAGCAAATTGGTAATGAATCTGAGCTTCCTGCAAAGTTTATAAATGAGGAAGCACTTGCCCTTTCATCTGAATCTTGGAAACCCCCGATGATCTCCGTCTGATTGTTTAATACCTTATAAGTCTCATCATCCAACCACCCCACTACATGTAAGAGGGGAGGACGAGGAACATAAGCCCAATAGGAAGAAGGACTAGTAGAGGCTGTAGAGGCCCAACAGCAATCAAGGACAACATGGCTACAAATAGCATTTCTAAAGGAGGGTTAGAACATTGTTGCGAGGCAAGTGCTTTTGCTTCCGTCGCCAGATGTTTTAGCTGGGTCCATGTCGGAAGCTTCTGTGGCTTCAGGGTCAGCTTCTTCATCTCCTGAGTGAGCCGGGCCGTCGCTAACTTTTCCTTTCGCTTTTGCAGTTTTCTGCGGCGCTGGCCTGATGAGTCTGTCTGGAATCCATATGGGCGATTCCGCATCCTGTGGAAAGATACAAGCATACCCTCGTCCCGATGTTATCAGAGGGTCGGGTCCTTTCCAGGATCCCGAAAGCAAGTCTCTCCATAGTACTTGTGGCAATGATGATGCCGTCTCTTTTACTGCCCAATGCTTAAGAGCAGAGGAATTATTATTTGAGTCCATGTTCAAATGGTTTAATACAAAGAGAGAATGACTTAAAACATGATGAGGGGACATATATGAGTTAGCATTCTGTAATCTTTCTACTTGTAATTTTAATGTCTGATGAGTTCTTTCTATGATGGCCTGTCCTTGTGGGTTATAGGGAATTCCTGTCGTGTGACTAATCCCCCATTGTGCTAAAAATACCTCAAAAGATTTTGAAGTGTAGGCAGGTCCATTATCAGTTTTGATATGCATGGGTTTCCCCATGATCATGAAACATTGTACCAGATGCTGAATCACATCCTTTACTGCTTCTCCTGATCTGGCAGACGCGTGGATAAAATGAGAGAATGTATCCACTGTTACATGAACATACTTCATCTTCCCAAAGGAAGGAATATGGGTTACGTCCATCTGCCATAATGCAAGAGGCTTCAATCCCCTAGGATTGACTCCCATCTTTAAACTCTGATTTTGTGGAGGGCAATGAGCACACTCCTTAACTATATGTCTAGCTTGTTCTCTAGTTATCTGAAAAGCTTGTTTTAATGCATTAGCATTCTGATGATGCAGAGCATGACTTTCTTGTGCCTCCTGTACTGTAAGGAGATTAATTCTAGTTAATAAGTCAGCCATGTGATTACCATGGCTCAGGGGTCCTGGTAACCCTGTATGACCCCGAATATGTCCTATGAAAAGTTTCTCTGTTCTTTGCCATAACAGAGCCTGCAGTTCCTTAAGCAGAGGCTTAATAGTAGAAGAACCTGTTAAACTCGCTGTTTCTATGGCAGGAAATAAATTAACTACATACTTTGAGTCTGTATAAAGATTAAGGGTCTGGGGAAAATGTCTAAGTGCAAGCAGAACTGCACGTATTTCTGCTTGCTGGGCTGTTATCTGCGGTACAACTTCTATTAAAGGTTCCTCCCCTTCCGAGTATACCACAGACCTCCCATTTGCTGACCCATCTGTAAAAACCACAATACCCTCTGCTAGGGGTTGAGAAACACATATCTTTGGAAATATAAGAGGAACTTCTTTTATGAATTCAATAAGAGGGTCTTTGGGGTAATGAAAGGCGATTTGTCCTAGGTATCCCATTAAGGAGAGACACCAATCTTCTGATTCTTGTAATAAGAGCTCTAATTGTTCTTTATTATAGGGTATAATTACAAAGGCCGGTTCCTTGCCAAACAATTCTCTAGACCTAATTCTGCCCTTATATATAAGTTGTGCACAAAGAGAGGGATAAGATATAAGTACCTTCTTATGTGTGTGTGGTAGGTGTAGCCACTCCAATACACCTCCCTGCCATAGGCAAGCTGTTGGAGTATAATCTGTGGCAAAAACAATTAAATACCATGGAATCAAATAGTCTACTTGATGCACTTTAGCTCTTTCCAAAGCCTGCTCTATATATCTTAAAGCCTGCAAGGCTTCAGGAGTTAAATGTCTTATTGACCTTGGGTGAGCTTCTCCATGTAATATTTGATACAGGGGGCTTAATTGACCTGTTGTGACATTTAAATATTTTCTTACCCAATTTATATTTCCCAACAATTTTTGAAAATCATTGAGGGTCTTTAATTTATCTACTCTGATAGATGCCTTTTGGGTTGTTATATAATTATCCCCTATCCATTGTCCCAGATAACTAAGTGGCCTATTTTTCTGAATTTTTTCTGGAGCCACAACAAGGCCATAAGCTGTTAGACTGCTAATTGTCTCTTTGAGAATTTTCTCTGTTGTATCTTTATTTTCATGAGCCAATAATATATCATCCATATAATGAATAATATATGCAGAGGGAAAAGTTTTTCTTATTGGTAAAAGGGCCATATCCACAAATTTTTGACATAATGAAGGACTGTTCTTCATTCCTTGGGGTAATACATTCCAATGAAATCGTCTATAGGGTCTCTTAAAATTAACTGAGGGTATGCTAAAGGCAAATCTAGGGCGATCCTGAGGCTGTAATCTTATTGTAAAAAAGCAATCTTGTAGATCAATGACTATAATGTGCCAGTCCTTTGGTATGGCCACAGGGGATGGGAGTCCTGGTTGTAGGGCCCCCATATCCTCCATTGTAGCATTTACTGCTCTTAAATCTTGTAGTAGTCTCCATTTTCCTGATTTCTTTTTTATGACAAATACAGGAGTATTCCATGGGCTATTAGATTCTTCTATATGCCCTTTTTCCAATTGTTCTGATACCAGCTGTTCTAATGCCTGTATTTTTTCTTGTGTCAGGGGCCACTGACTAACCCATACAGGCTGATCAGACTTCCACTGTATAGAGTCTGCATAGAGATCCTTTGCAGTGGCCCCTATGTAAAATGCTGCTCCAGCTCAGAACTTCCTGTTACTAAATGCACATCAAGTGACTCCATTAAGTCTCTTCCCCATAGGGTAAATGGTAGAGAGGGTAGCACATAAGGTTGTATAAACCCTTCTTTACTGTCTGTTTGCCATTTTAAAAGCTTTGAACTCTGCATTACTCCGGAAGCCATCCCTATTCCCATAAGGGAGGATCCTGTTCTGTGTGTTGGCCAAGAAGAAGGCCAATCCTTTCCTGCTATGCAGGTCCTGTCAGCACCTGTGTCCAAGAGTCCTTGGAAGGTCCTGCCGTCCAGGATGATTGTCTTAAAGGGTCGTTGCCCTAATTCTTGTACCCAGTTGACTCCTTCTACGGAGTCTGAAGAGCCAAACTGTCCTGACCCCCTATGGCTTTTCATAACAGGGTTAGGCATTTTTATGTAGGGGAGTAGAACAACCTGTGCGATTCTCTGTCCCTTGTGTAATTGAATGGTTTCTTTTAAAGGCCTGATCATCACCTTTATTGTACCTAAGGTATCTGCATCTAGCACTCCAGGGAGTACTTCAAAGCTGGTAGCAGTATTAGAGCTTCTCCCCAAAATTAATCCTATCATTTGTGGTGGCAGGGTTCCTGTAATTTTTGTATCTATGACTGTTACCCCATCCCACAGGGACAGGAGCAAGTCCTGAGGACATGATATATCTAATCCAGCACTCTCTGGAGTAGCTCTAGGCAGGTTATGGACAGTGAATTCTGGCACAGCAGGGTTTAGCCCTGGTGTTAACTGTACTTCCTTTTGGACATTCCCCTTTTCTTTCTCGGGGCTAAGGGGGAGCCCCGAAGCTAGTTTTTTGTCTGACTGTCGGGCTTGAGGGGAACTCCCTCCTTAGTGAACCTTGACTTGCATTCATTTCTCCAATGCTTTCCTTTTTTGCATCGTGGGCAAATGCCAGGAGGCGCTCTTCCTCCTCTATTCTCAGCATTCGGGCATTCCTTTTGCATGTGCCCTGATTTTCCACACTTATAGCAGGTCGGGGAGCTATCAGCCCCTCCGCTACTTATTTTCTTAACATAGGCGCTAAATCGTTGTCCTTTCATTGCTGCAGCGTAGGCCATTCCTTGCACTACGGCTGGTGAGGCATCCATGCATGCTTTTATATAATCCTGTAATGAGCCTGTCTTCCTGACGGGCCTAATTAAGTCTTTACACAGGGTATTGGCATTTTCCCAGGCTAACTGTTTCAGAAGCATGTCCGTCCCCTCTGAAGGGGGAAGCATTCTATGTATTGCTTCCTCAAGTCTGGAGATAAAGGCTTGATATGTTTCTTCATTCCCTTGTATAATCCCTGATAACACCATGCTCTTTGTCCCGGGAGGCGGAATGCGACGCCAAGCAGCGACTGCATTGCTAGTAATAGCCTCCAAGACATCACGAGGCAAAGCAGACTGAGACTGAGGCATTCTTCTCCCTTTTCTTTTGTATATCTGTGCATAGCCTTCCCTACCTTCCTCCATTCCGTCAGTGTCAGGCTGCCATCCTCTGTGAGCCAGGGACACAATTCCTTCACGAGTTTAAGGAATTCTGCCAAGGCCTCTGGTGTTACCTTCAAGCCCTTTTCTGCCAACATATGTCTTATCACAGATGCAAATAATTTGTCCTCCTTTGAGAGGTGGTGCCCCATGCTTACCTTCTGGATTACCTGTGCTTAACCGGTGAGCCTTTACCGGCGGGTCTGCAGAACCCTGACAGGAGCCGATCCCTACTTATGAAAAGAGAGAAAGAAGAGAGAAAATTACCTGTCCTTCATGTCCCTGTTCGAAGCGCCACCTGCCGCGGACTGGGTCTCAGTAGGAACACCAGACCGAGGGAGAACGGGTTGAAGGTACTCAGGATAAGTGGGATTCGGCGAATGACAGACAGACACAGACACCAGAGTATGCTGTGAACTGCTGCAATTTTACTCAGATCAAGCAGTGTTTTTTATACATTCATTTGAGGAAACATGGCAATCGGCCAGTGGGGCGATAGACATAGAATTAACAATGTGGTCTCACAATTTTCTCAGAATGATTAATAGATCTCATGAGTACAGGTGTTATTTCCTCTTTTGTGGTCCCTCATCCAGACAGAGAACATTACGGCCCTAGCTGAAGTTTTTCCTTCTACGTAGTTATTAGACCTTTGTTTTGTATCACAATTAAACCCTTCCCACCATCGTTCTAACCATGGTTTCATTTGTGTGAAAATATTTAACCTTTGCTTGCAGGTGAGAAGGCACCAGGGGGGTTGGGACCTAGCTATTCTTTCCATGAACTGTAACTTATGCCATTCTGTTTTCATACTATTATGATTCACCCATTGGTTCCCATGTTTATCATAAGCTCCCGTAAAGGGCAATGGCTCCAAATAATTATTATATCTAGGATCAAAGTTAGGGGGTTGCCACCACCGACCCTTGATGAGAAACTCTATTTGTCCCTTGATAATTCTTGTAGGACTGGTTAGTTCCTGTAACTGCTTCCTTGCAGCTGCTGTTGGCTGCGCGTGTGGATTGCTTATGAGTTCCTGGACTTTTACTTTCATCTCTCCTCGCTAGACTCTTTGTCCCTCTGAGTCATAAGTTCTTTTTGTTCTAAGTCATTCATAAATTCCCCCAAACTTCTAGGACCCTCTTTAACTGTTTGCCTAAAAGCTTGAATTATAGGTGGGGGTATTGAGGCCACTTTTGAGGAATCATTATACTCTTTATGGGGCACATCAGGAACATTGAGAGTTAACTCCCTGAAATCAATACACAAGGAAACAGCAATAGTCACAGCTGCAAAGAGAAAAAAGGCAGAATGCCAGCCAGCTTCTGTAAGCAGATTTTGCGTGGTTCCGTGTAGCCTGGCACCATGATTCGGGCAGATTGATAAGGGGTCGCCGGGGGCATAGACCCGAGGGCCGCGAGCCCCCCTTTCCCACGTAACCACCTCATCCAAGGCATTTGTCACGCGGGCGACACCGTCGTGGGCGTGGCAAAACCCTGTCTTGAAATCGCCCCCCCAAAAAAAACCTGACCCTATCACTAAACTTTGGTAACTCACCACAAGTATGTCAGTAACAGTAGCTTCACCAGGGAGTATTTGGTTATTAGAAGATTTTGGACATATACCTATCATCCAATCAACAGGTATGCCTTTTCCTATACCTGAGTGGTATGGAACTGAACATATTGACAGTTCTATAGTCTAGCTTTCATGAGGCTATGATTAAAATGGTGACATCTGTTAAGGCATTATTTCATTGTCTTCTTTCTGAGAGGAATGTCTTGCAAACAGAGATCAGCTACCTAACATTGAGGTACACAGTGATGTGAGAATTTAGGTAATCGTCAATACACTGAAAACTGTGCTCATTTACACTGTTGCTTTTCATAAAATTTCCAGGGCAAATTAAAATTTTTATATGGAATCCAAGGCCAGCCTGGTCTACAAAATAATTTCCAGGGCAACCAGGACTTTTACACAGAGAAACCCTGTTTTGAAAAACAAAACAAAACAAAACAACCCCCCCCCCAAAAAAAAAATCCCAAATTATTCTGTGGGATATTTGTATTAGTTTGCACATAAAAATTACCTTCCATGTCTTTTAGATCAATTTTTTTTGGTCTTCCCATTTGTAGCCTAAAATATAATAGCAGAAAATGTTTGATTTATTATTGGATATTATGCAAAATTTAACTTACTTCATCCAGTTTACTTAAAAACTATGTCTGACTTAATCACCACATTCTTCACCTTTATTGATCCAAATTACAGAAAAGCATCAAAACCCAAAAAACCATTGTTCCTTTATTTTAAATGTTGAAGGAAAATCCACAGTCTTACCTATAGCAGTGAGGTTCTTGTAGGTCTCCAGCATCACATCTTTGTGGAGACTCTTCTGGGAAGGATCCAGCAAAGCCCACTGCTCCCAAGCACGTCATCATAGGTCACTGCATTCTAAAATATCCCATACATGTGTAAAACAGAAAGAGTGACAGTGATAACAATGTAAATGTATATTTCTTTGACAATATAATCATCTCATTGCATGCTTTCTGCACTTATTCCATGACAGATAATTTCTAATATAATCACCAAGTCAGTTTAGAAGGAAATTGAAAAGGAAATTCACACGTGTCATTTCTTGGTCCTTTGAATAGAACTTCCCTTTCCAAGAGAACTGACTATTAACACACATATATAGAGAGGAAGCAAACAAGTCAACATACTAAGTACATGTCAGAGAAACTATGAACAATACTAACTACAAAGAAAAATGGGCAAGCTTTGTGTATTGTATGATTCCTTCATTCCTAGCACTCAGGAAGCAAAGGCAGGTGCATCACATTCAGTTGGAGGCCAGCCTTGTCTATGAAATGAGGTCAGGATAGCTAGACATACATGTTTGGATCTTGTCTGCCTCTAAAAAGATAACCAACCAAAGAAAGAAAAAACAGGGTCTCACTGAAGTTCCTACAAAGAGATAATACATTCATTCCATTTCTGAATTCATCTCTCAGAAACCTGAAGTGTAAATTTCATCTAAGATGAATAAGATCTTACTTTGTGTTTTTTAAAAAATGATTAGCAGCATTGGTTACCATGCGGAAAGGTCACGAGGCACGACAAAACCCAGCATCAGAGCTTTATTAGGAGAAGCGGAGAAGGGGTTGCGGGGACAGGACACAAAAGAACCAGGTTTGTAGAAGAAGCAGGTACAGAGAACAGAGAGGGAGAACAGAGAAGAGATAGTGGGGGGAAAGAGAGAACAGAGAAGGGAAGGGAAGGAGTCTGTGTCTGGCTTTTTAAGGACTCCTGTGAATATGCACAGGCAGGTTCTGCAAAGCATGCACTGATTGTGTGATCACGCTGTGTGCATGTAATCACCAGCATGCACTGATGATGTAAGACTCAAGACTCCTTGCTTAGCTCCTGAACTGTGTATGTGCGGTCATGCAGCTGGAGTAGGGGCAGAATCCCAACGATGAGCCCACCCTCTATGTAACAGGAGCATCAGTGCTGACTCCTGCTGCCTAGGTGTCCTGGTTCTTCCCAGAGGCAAAGAATTGAATGCCCAGGGAGCAAGAAAAGAAGGACTGAAATCTCTTGAAGCACAATGCATTCTATCAGGAAGGGTGGGGTCTTCTGAGCAGGGAGATTTTGGGGTGGTCTTTGAGACTGTCCTTTTTATTGGGCCCTGCATCTTTCTTCTCTTTGATCCTCTCTGCCTGTACTCCATCCCTAGCTCAGGCAGCCTTGGCCTGGATGGAGGTAACCAAGGCTGCCTTAAGTGGGAAGTTACTTTCTGTTTTCCCTCTTCACCCTCTTCCCTGCCTGCCTGCCCCTCTCATCTCCTGACTCCCAGGCTTGTTTCTTTCTCTTTTCTCTTTTGAGGCATGGCTTCACCCTGCAGTCCCGGCTGACTACAGCTTATGGCCATCCTTCTACCTCAACCTCCTAGCACTGAGATTTATAAACATGAACCACCCCCCTCCTTCCCCGCAACTTTGCTTATTGGTTATTTCATTCAGTCTGTGTCCTTTGGAGCATGCAGGCCATTGATATTTAAAATTACTGAAATGTATTTCAGTAGTGGTAATGGTGTTGTTGATTTTTGGTAGTTTTCTTCCTCTCTGTGGTTATTTTGTGTTTTAAAAATTAAGACTTGGTATTTATTCCCACAGTCTCACTCTCTGCTGTGCTCAATCCTCTCTTCGGGGAGAAATAAAGCTTCTTATATTTTCTCTAGCTTTTAGTTTGTTGCATGTAACTTGGTTACACTGTTTATGTCATGGAATGTTTTTCATTCTCCTTGAATCATCACAGTTTTGCCGGGCATATTATTTTAAGTCTGCTGTTGTAGTATTTAAGACTTAGAATGCCTTGTTCCAGGCTCTTCTGAATTTCAGTTTCCACTGAGAAATCAGCTGTTCTTCTGATATATTTACCTTATATGTGACTTGCATTTTTCTCTCACTCCTTGCAATATGCTTTCTTTGTTATGTATACTTAGAGTTTTAGCATGGCCTGAGGATTTTCTTTTCTGGTCCTGTCTATTTGGTGTTGTGTGTGCTTTTTTGTTTTTGCATGGATGGGTCTTTCTTTATTGTGGGGAGTTTTCTTCTATTATCATGTTGAAGACCTTATCTATGCCATTAACTTGGTATGATGGTGTTCCATATGTCTTCTCTCTCTCTCTCTCTCTCTCTCTCTCTCTCTCTCTCTCTCTCGTGTGTGTGTGTGTGTGTGTGTGTGTGTGTGTGTGTGTGTGTGTGTGTTATAAATGTTCATGTGCCTTTGAGTTCCTGCCTTAACTTCTATTCTTGCTGGACTGCAACTCAAAAGTAAAATAAAGCTTTTATTCTCCAACTTGTTTTGGTCATGGTGATTTATCAAAACAGTAGAAACTTAGTAAGACAAACATTAAGCTGCAGAGATTGTTCCATGATTTGAATTTGTCCATGATGTTTAATACTCAAATGCATGAGTATTATAAAAGAATTAGAATTTCTAAGTGTCATCAGAAAGCTATAAAAACTTGGAACTTATTCTCTTACAGATTATATATGAAAGATAGTTGATAGGTACTTTAAAATTCTGATTAGTATCTCATAACTTTATATGACAGTGAGATCTATAGATGAAATTTTCATAAAATAATTCTTATGAAAGCCTGAATCTTTTCCTCTGGGATATGATGTTACATGAATATCAGAAGTAACAAATTACATCCAATCACCACCAATGTTTTTTGTAGAAAGCCAAAGTGGATTTAGCCAATAATGTGGAAACAAAATGAGTTTCTTTAAACAATTTAAAAGTGTGATACTATTTTTCTTGAATGTTGCAATGTGCATTTTTATCAACCTTTATAAATTTGGAATTGCAGTGAATTCTATTGTTAACTCTTAAAAATAATCCTTTATTCATCTTTTGTGACTATGGCATTTAAGGAATTTACTACCTCAGATTGTGTAAGGGTAAATATGAGGTTTAGATACACTAGTGAGAATAAATTGCTTTAGTCTTTTATACTTATGTATTTGTAATAAGTATTTCTTGATTTGAACTTTCGTAGGTTTAATTATGTCCATGTCTATAGGATCCTTTGTTTCTGTTTCTGTAAAGTACCCAAGGCCCACCATTCTTCAGAATTTTGAGGATTTTATTTCTGTAATACAAGATTATACTGCCCACCAACTTTTAAAAAGCTTTGGCATTGTTGGACTTGTTGACCAATTTAAACTAATTAAATTATTCTTATTGAGAAACATCCCCATGTTTCCTAATACCTCTCAGGAATTAAGAATGTTCTGTTCCTAGGTCTCTGGGCTGTCCAGCCTCTGGTTACTGGCCCTCCAGGAAGTGTCAAGCATGGGCTCCCCTCATGGCATGGGTCTCACGTTTGACCACTTGGTTGGCCACTGCCACAAGTTCTGTGCCACTTTTACCCCAGCATATCTTTCAGGCAGGACCCATAGGCCATGGCTGCCCTTAGACACATGGTAGGAAGGCAGTCGTGGATTGTAATCGCCTTTTCAAAACAAGTATAGCCATGCTTCTTTGGGCCTCTGTAGGTCAAGCCTCCCAAGGCTAAGGATGAGATAGTTACAGGCTTTTGCTCAAAGTCTTTTGCATTCACTTGTTGCATCCCCACTAAAGTATCCTTCAAGGCCCATCAGGACAAATGCTAACTTGTACTCTCAGAACCCTTCTCCTGTATGCCCAGCAGCTCTGGATGTGCTTCAGCCTTCTCTGAAGCCCTCCCCGGGTGCAACCGCGGAAAAGGGACTGCCAGTCTCTGTGTGGAAATGCACCTCCCATGTCTACCTGGGCTATGGCTTTTCCTCTGCCTCGCCCTCTTAGGCGGCCTGGACCAGCGGCTGCATCTGCTCAGCTAGCTCCACTGGCAGTGATGGAGCCTGAGCATGTAGGGAGGCCCAGGCTGCTCTGTGGCGGTCGGCCTGGCGGAGGCACTGCGCAGGCGCAAAGTGGCTGGTCCCGCGTGGGATGTATGTGTGTGTTGGGGTTGTGGGGAGGTGGGGGTGTGGGGGTCGCCTGGCCGCCTGGGTTAAGATCACCGCCTCTAGCCGATGCCGGGCGCGCAGGCGCTGTTGGCCATGTCGGGCAGCAGAGGCCGCATGGCGGTCCAGGGCCGGAGGCGGTGGCCGCGGATGCTCGCTGGTATCTGGCCGGGGAGGGCGGGGACTGCGGAGTCAGCGGCGGCGTCGGGCGGCGTCGGGAAGAAGCCGCCACTGGTACCGCTGTCCTGGGAGGCCTCGGCCTGGGCGCCGGGCTGCCGTGCAGGCGGAGGCTGGAGGAGGGGGCGGTTGTCCCCGGGAAAGGGGCCGGCCCGTGGGGAAGAGGAGGCGCGAAAGCCGTGGGAGGTGGTGGCTGCCAGGGCTGCAGGCCCCTGGAGACCCTGGACGAAAAAGGGTGTCATACATAGCAAGTCTGTAGTGCAGCTACTGTGAGATGTGACAGTAATCTGTGTCCTGAAATGCCCTTTTGCAGTGGGATTCACTGTTACTATTTTAAGTTCATTCCTCTGAAACTAGGGAGTAGAAATCCCGAATTCTCTGTGACAACTGGGTTTAACTTAATGGAGGGGGATATACTTCTAGGTAAATTCTGCTCTGTCACCCACAAAGGAGAGTAAGTCATGTCATTAGAGGACATGTGTGAATTAAAGGCATGGGCCACAACTGCCTGGCTAAGAATCGCAATTAATTAAGCAGCTTTGTGTGTTGCTGTGTAAACCACAGTGCATGTGACTTGGTCCTCTTCTCTGGGGAAAGACTCTTGAGTCCCTGCTGACACCACTTGAGACTCAGCCATTGGCAAGACCTGGCTAGGACTCTTGTAGGAAATGATAGAGGGACCCAGAGGTCTGTTGTCAATCCTTAACTATGCATATAAATAGAAAAAAAAAAAACTGCCTTTAAAACAGCTTCAAAGGGAGGTTATTGATGGAACAGAAATTCCTCAGAGAAGGTTAAGCAGCAGTTCCCCAGAAGCATTCAAAGGCACTGGGCTCCTTGCTAGGGAAGGGAGGCCTGCAAGGTCCTGGGCAGCTTGGGGTCTCCACATGCATGAATGCCCTTCTCAGGAAAGTGGGATGTGCTCAAGGTGCCTGGGATCCCTTCAGAGGCATGCAGCGGGGCCTGGACAGGCACACCTGCTCCCCACTACCCAGGCTTGGGACCAAAAAAAAGGCTCAGGAAACATGGAGAAAAAAAACGCTCTCTGGAACCTTTGTTTTGCACAGCGATGTGGCTCTGCAGAGGGCAGCTAAGGGGGCCACTGGTTGGTCATGAGCCCGCAGGGCGGTCTCAGCCATTGAAAGAAGCCAGGGGAGCTCCTGCTGTGAAAGTCATGACCACTACAAGCCCAAGAAGGAATAAACACATGTGCTTATGAGTTTAGGACTCTGCAGGAAGGAGCCGCCCTGGGGACAGTCCCTGCCATTGCCTGGGGTCTGTACTATAGTGCCAAGGGCTACAGGTCCTGCTTGCTTGAGGTCAAGGTGTGACCCTGCTCTCAGTGTAACAAAAACTCTCTTGGAGATAGGATGAGTAGGGGAAATGGGGATTCATGAGGGGGACCTCTTCTAGATGCTCAGTGCAAGTCACTGCAGAGGTTGTACTGCATGCAGTAGCAGGCAACCTGCAGCAATGCACATGCACACTTTCTCAAGGGTCTTTGTAAGGATTCTGTATATGCGCAGTTTCGGGTCTTGTCTGGCACCTTATTACATCATCAGCGGGTGACTTCGTCCCACCTTAAAAAGCAGGAAAAGGCACAAAGCTACACAGAGAAACCCTGTCTCGAAAAACAAAACAAAACAAAACAAAACAAAACAAGCCACACATGGACCCCAATGCTCTCTCTCTGCGCTTCTCTCTCTGTTTCCTCTCTGCCAGGCCTGGCTTCTCAGTCCTATCCTCTCCTTTCTAATAAAGCCCATTCTAACTCTGGTAGCCATGGCTCGTGACTCTTCCACCGCCGACCACCAGTGCCGTTTTATCCTTTCAGTCTTCCAGGGCACCATCTGTCCTCACCCATCAGCCAGTCCTACACTAGCCCCATGACCTCCACAGTCACATGGTCTCCAGCCATCATCTGTGCCAGCCCTCAAAGTGTGGGTGGTGGCACAGAAGAAGCAGAGGCTGTACTTTGTGTGTGTGTGTGTGTGTGTGTGTGTGTGTGTGTGTGTGTGTGAACTTCTGGGGATGGTGTGTGGGGCTCATGTTAAGGGGCTCACAGGCTCAGGGTTTCAGGGTGCGGGGCTCATGGGCTCAAAGGGCCACAGGTGTGGGGATCAAATACTCAGGGCTCCATTAAATGTGCATGGATGTGGATCTGCTTGGCCTGACAGAAGGTGCCACTGACGTGCAATCCTTGGAGAGGAGGATAAACACCACCTTGTGTGTGCCCAGGCAGAAGGGGCAGTCCATGCCACCAGTGCTCTCCAAGCCCTTGAGCCCCTTCCAGCTCTCATCCTCCACGTGCAGGACACACACTGCTCACAATGCCAGCTCTGGAGTTTCTTCAGGTTCCTGCAGGGTCAGGGCCTCAGAGAAAGGACTTGTGGGCTCTGGAGGCCAGGGCTATGGTGACTGCATGACACCTAATCCTCCTAACCCCCTTTACTGGAAGCTTCTCCAAGCAGGGCTGGTGGTTCCTTCTGCTCCCTAGGGGTGTGGGGATGGCTTCCTGCTGTCCAGAGATTACCACCTGCACTGCACCCCTCCCCATGCCGTATCTCACTGCACACCAGACTCTGGCAGGTGTATTTACTTCTGCAGTAACGTGGGCTTCAGCAGGAAGCCATCAATGGGCGAGCTGAATGCACCCTCAATCCCCACTTACTAGGAGCCAAGTTCTAGGCATGAAACAAACACAGCCTATGACTGTCTGGGATAAGGTAGCCAACCTCTTATCCTGGATCCCAAATCAGAGAGTTTGAGAGTTTGTACCCCGATCCCAAAACATAAAGAACTAGCCATGACTGAGGGGCTGATGTGCAGTGCACACAAAACCCCAGACAGACACCTCCAGCAAAGGCTCTGCTGTGAGAGGACACTGTAGCCTGATGATACTTAGGTCTGGGGCCAGGATGGTATGCCTGAATGGGTAAGTCTAGGCAGTCATATGGGGTCCTCACTTGGGAGGTACACCTTAGTACAGGGTTTGAGCCAAGAAGGTGGACGGCACAGAGCATCAGGGTATAAAAGTGTGGGGTGTGGCCCAGAAGTACATTTCCTACCTAGAATCTACTAGTCAGTGGCTGGGAGTGTGGCTAGGGGGTGGATCCCCTGCCTAGAATCTTTCAGTGTGGGGCTGTAGGCTTGGCCTAGTGCTACAGCACTTGCCTTCCATGCTGAAGGTCCTGGTTTCCATTCGCAACACTGCAAAGTAAAAAGGAAATAAATAGTGTAGGTGGCTCTAGGAATGCATCATGGGCTGACTGGACCCCAGCCAAAGTCTAGCATGGAATACCAGGAGAACTGTGGGTGTCTAGTGGCCCAGACACTGCTGAGCGGCCGCATTCCTTGATGACCACATGGAGGGCACCATGGGCCAGTGTGGAAGTTAACCAACTGCTTGCTGGGATCCACACCTGCTGGGAGCCTTAGAGTATAAAGCTATCTTGGAATATGGTCTTAACAGAAGCCAGGGAATAAGAACATATCAAAGAAGCCAGGGGTTGCGGACATGTCATAGGAAGTTAGATAGAACAAGCCCCAAATATACTGTCTGCCAGTCTTAGAAGACACAAGGTTGGCATGGTTGCACAGTCATGTGTTCACAGCACTCGAGTTTCCGGGATCTTTTCAGCACTGGGAATGGAACCCAGGACCTTGTACAAACTGGGCAAATACTCTACCACTGAGCTACACTGGAGAGGCCGAGGCAGGAGGGTCTAGAAGTTCAATCTAGGAGGGGTAATCAGGAACACCCTGTCTCAATAAGGACATAATAAAGAACACAGGAATTCAGAGGAAGACAGAGATGGAGACTGGTGGGATGTAACCTGAGCCACAGGCCACCCAAGTCTTAGATCCTGGAAGAGGCAGGAAGGAGCCTCCCCCCAGAGCCTCTGAAGAAGCCCCTGCCTAGCATCTCCCAGTGAGAGGCATGGGGTGTGGATAGGGGGTGGAGCCCCTGCCTAGAATCTTTGGGATTTTGGACTTTGGGCCTCCAGAACCAGCAAATTCCATTCCTACTGTTTTTAAGACACCTGGCTTGTGACCATTTATGACAACCCAGAACCCACATATAGGTGTGCAAGAGGGAAGAGGAGGTGCTCCCAGCAAGCCCTGGAGGCTGCTGTGGCCTTCTGTCTCTCCAGCTTGAACAATGTGAGAAGGCTCCTGCTGAGCCTCCCCTAACTACACAGCACTCAGAACATGTCATTCTTCTTTCTGAGGCCAGAGCCTTTGAAGAAGCCCCTGCCTGGCATCTCCCAGTGAGAGGCATGGGGTGTGGACAGGGAATGGAGCCCCTGCCTAGAATCTTTGGGATTTGGGCCTCCAAACCAGCAAATTCCATTCCTGCTCTTTTAAGCCACCTGACTTTTGACCTCTTATGACAACCCAGAACCCACATATAGGTGCCCAAGATGGGACATAGGGTGCTGCCAGCAAACCCTCGAGGCTGCTGTGGCCTTCTGTCTCCCCAGCTTGAACAAGGTTAAAGGCTCCTGTAGAACCTCCCCTAACTCCAACAGCACTCAGAACATGCCATTCTTCTTTCTGAGGTCACTCTTACCATCCTAGGTATCAGGTACCCTGGAGACAGCACCCCTCCAAGTATGACCTAGGACACCTTAATTACACTCTGCCGCACACTCTGTCACCCATCTCTCAAGGCAGCTCTCCTGCCAGGGTCGACCTGCCTGTTTCCTGAAAAGCCAGCATCTTTCTCTGTCTCAGTCTCTCTCAACAATGTCTCCTGTAGGTCAGGCTGGTCTCCCACTCTCCAAGAAGCTAAGGCTAACCCTCAAGTCCTGATCTTCCTTCCTGCCTGGATGCCAAGATAATGTTTATATGGTGCTGGTATGGAGCTTAGGGCTTTGTGTGCCCTAGGAAAGCCCTCCACTAACTGAGCCTCTGCCCTGGTCTGCCTTTTTTCTTTGAGGCAGAGTTTTTGTAGCCAAGGTTTTTTTTGGAACACATGATCTTTCTATGTTTTTAATCCCCCACTCTGGAATGGCAGGCCTGTGCCCCCTACACCCTTCTACCCAATCAATGAACATATCTGCAGTGTCCTCTGGGTCTGGTATTGGGTCACCAGTATGGCAATGTGGACATGAGGGAAGTGAGTGAGGGAGATATTCAATCACCACAAAGACACATTCCCACAGTCCCTAGGCACCTGAAGAGAAGTGGCATGCTCAGCACCATTTTAGGTTGGGATTCCCACAACCCCACATGTCAAGGTAGGCATTTGGAGTGTGGAAGCAGAGAGGCAGGGAAGCAGTCAGACCCAGACACATCCAAAAGGAGCCAGGCATACAAGAAGTGTGGGGACAGGGGCTAAGTGAGGACAGTGAGGGCACAGGCCAGCTGTGGTAGTAGGGCATCCAGTGTGGAGATGAGAAGAGCCAAAGCAGGGATGGGGAAGGAGCTTAGACTATCGCTGTGTCAGATAGAAACATTTTGGGGACTGATAGAAGATCTGGGGAGAGCAGGGTCCTAAACAATGGTCTTTGCAGGTATTGGGGGAGCTTACAGTGGCAGAGGTCAGATTTATGACAAGGAGGCAAGCTCTGGCTGCAGGTGAAAGGCAGAGCACACACCCTGTGAGTGAGCAGGTTCTGGAACATTTCCTGCTGGTGGCCATGTCAGAGGAGCAGCAGGTGGCAAATGAATTTCAAGGTGTCAGCTCATCAGGAGGAAACTCTCCGATGGATCAGTCTTGGTTAGGCAAGGCCCCAAGACCACACACCCCAGAATGTCTTTTGCTCCTTCAGTGCCTTTACATGTTTGCTGCTGTAATCTTTCTCTGGTATTTGGCATGGTGTGAATGTGTGTGGGGAGATCCCCACTGCCTGTAATGTAGTATGATGATATTTTATTTGTACTGAAATGTGATTTTAATTGTATGTTAATAAATAAAGTTGCCCAGGGGTCAGAGCTATTAGAGCCATAGCAAGAGCGTGGCGCTGGTGGCTCACGCCTTTAATCCCAGCACTTGGTAGGCACAGCTAGGTAGATCTCTGTGTGCTCAAGGATACAGCCAGCATTGGAGACATACGCCTTTAATCTCAATACCATAGAAGACCTGGAGGGCTGTACAACAGACAGTGACGAGGCAGTCATGTGGTTGGTTTTACAACCAATGAGAAGGCAGAACAGAAAGTCTATATAAAGACAAACAGACAGGAAGTAGCTCTTTTCGGAGATCTCTTGGCTTAAGAGGCTAGCTGCAGCAGGCGGGTAAGGCTCTTAGCTCTGATCTCTTGGCTTTCTTCTTTGCATTGGTTCTGTGTTTCTTATTTAATAAAATGGTTGGTTACATCTACAATGTAGTGTTCATCTCATGGAAACATCCTGATCTACTGGGGATTTTTATTTGTGGATTGTCATGAAGATGATCCCCGCCTAAACCGTACTGTCTAATTGATAATAATAATGTTAGCTTATATAGAGTTTTGATGAATAAAAAATAAATACAGGAAATGCTCCACACCCAGGGCCTAAGAGTTTCACCTCTGGAGCGGCATAGACCTTAGCTCAAGTTAATGATTAAGAAAACAACTGAGTCCCAGGAGCCAGGCTGGCTTACATTCCTTCACTCTTAATGCTGAAAGATTCAGTCACAGGTTTTGGTGTGTATCATTAGCTGAAACAAGGCTTTAAAATAACTTCAGGTTAGATCAGATGTTTTGATAATACTTTTGAGATGAAAAACCCTAGAAAACAATCTAAAGCTCACAAGGACACATAGCTGAGGTCAAAAATACAAAGCAGCCCAACTGTTTCTAGCTGATATACTTTCCTTGCTTGCTTGGTTGATGATCAAAGGTGATGGTTTACTCATTATACCCATTTTTGTCCTCAATCTTCTGATATAAAAAAAACCTAAACTATAGATGAGTGGGTACATATCCTATAGATTTAAAGTAGAGCTGACTGATTCTTTTTCATATATAAAAGTTTAGATTTGTGATTCCTTTAAGATTCTTTATAAGATTACCTTTCAAGATAAGTAGTAAAGTAATTGGCCCTTTCTTTGTAACTGCAAAATGCAGCCTGCCAGTAAAAGATCTGACTGAGAAGAATACCTTACTTGCCCACACAGTTAATCTAAAACAAGTTGCTTGGGTATGAATGTATGTGGGTTCTTTGGATAATTTGTTTTTCACCCGTAATATGTAAAATGTTTAATCATGTCAGGCATATGGGAGACCTGCTGGTTTTTTACCATTTGTTCTGTATTCATCGTGATCACTCACTTGAAAAATAGAATGTAGCCACATTGTAATTCCTATATTGCCTGAGAAACATTGTTGGGGTATAGAAGCTGTAGAAAAAAAAGTATGCAGTAGAAAGAACAGAAGAAAAGAACATAGAAAGAATGGAGAAAAATAGAGAATAAAGAAGGAAACCATCAAGAGAGTGTGTGAGTGTGTTTTCTCTTAACCCCGGCAGACAGAAAAGTCTAGTATACGCTGACTCCATGGATTCCTTTTGAGCCCTGTGCTGCTTGGAGGCTGGCCCCCTAGGCAGTGATAATGAGACCTGGGAAGCAGGCAGGTCTCCTGCACAGAACAGACATCTCCATGGTCTTCTCTAAAATTTCCACAGACCACCTGTCACTAGGCAGCAGGAGCAGAGCCACATGAAAGCACCCGCATCCTGCCTGCTACTTAAATCTGTGAGACAACTGAGTCTTATTCCAGTCCCAGATCTCCCCACAGAGGGCAGGAAAGCACTGAACCACTTCATAAATAAAAATAAATAAATAAATAAATAAATAAATAAATAAATAAATAAATAAATAAATAAAAACAAGGTCTCCCTATGGAGCCCAGATTGGCCTTATGCTCCCAATCCTCCTACCTCAGAGTGATCTGCTTTGAAGGGCAGTTCACTAACAAGCTAAGAGTGAAGATCCATTAAGGCCCTGTTGTTGGAGACATCTAAGGCCCCAGGGGTGGTAAGATCATCAGGGATCTAGTGTCAGGCTCTGAGGCAGTTTCACTGGCCTTACAGTACAGCCTGAGTCAGCTCTGCTGCATAGGAACCCCCACCAGGGACATCAGACCATGGGACTCTCCATCTCACACAGGCTGCTCTGGGGGTCTGGGCCTCAGGCTGGCAATGAAGTAGCCATTCAAAAAACATTGCCTCCTAGATTTCCAAATGTCAAGAGTTCTCTGTGGGAAACACCTAGGACCACATGCATTTTAGATTTTGGTTATTTCTGGATTTTTGAATATTTATAAATACACATACAGAAGAGCTGGGCATGGGAATGCATGCCTGTGATACCAGCACTTGGGAAACTGAGGCAGGAGGATGGAAGACTACAAGTTCCAAGCTAACCTGTCTTTCCAAACAAAACAAAACACAACAAAACAAAAACAAACAAAAACCAGTTATGTTGAAGATTAGACACAACTATAATCCAAAAAACTCCCACATTGGCCCTGCCGTTCATCAGTCAGTCCTCCTACCCTCAGAGCCCAAGGAAGACCCCCTGCAACATTTGCACTGTGTCTCTGTTGGTGGCAATCCATTCCATGATGCCACATGAGGAATCTTCCATCTGTGGCATCATGTGAATGGCTCAGAAAGCTCCAGGTTTGGGAAAATTCAGGAGTTTGTTTGGATTTGGAAATGCTCCACTGCTGTGGCAGAGCCCTTGCCCAGCATGTGAGGGTCCCAGGTTTGGCCCCAAGACTGACAACAAAAACCCAAACATTAACAATAACAAACTCCTGTCAAGTTTCCTCCAAAGCCCACAGGGACCTGGCTCCACCTTCAGGACCCAGCATGGCCTCTGTGACCTGTGAGAAGGGATCAAACCAGGGGACCCAGGTGCCACATGTCCTGCCCTTATGTCCACATCAAAGGTATTTTAGTGACAGTCACCATCCAACCACAGGAAACCTATCCACATGGGGGTTCAGTGGCACTCATGTCACCAAGCAAAGCCCAGGGCCTAGGGCCAGCATGGACAGGTAGTGTGGAAAGCATGTACAGCATGTCCTTGGTCTGACTCTGTCCTCACACTCCAAGGCTTCCAGTGGGGATGGATTCCAGGAGCAGCCCAACCAACTGCCAGCCACTTTGTCAAGCTGTAAGCCCTCAGTGTGCCAGGGTTAGACTGTGATGAAGTAGTGTGTAGGGCAGGTGCCCCTCATGCCTGCTCTGGCTTGTGTGTGCAGATTTTCACTTGAGTGAATCTCTGAAACCTGTTATGTCACCCCCACCCTGCCTGATAGCTCTTGGAAATACTGCAATGTCTTTGATGCTGGAACAACTCCTGACTCCACTTTGTGAAGTCTGATTGGTCTTCCACTGATCATGTAAAGAATGCTGTTTTCCTCTACTTAGTGTTTTGTGTTGAGACAGAATCCCATCCAAAGGCAGCCCTCACATTGTTCATGTTCCCACGTCTTTCTTCCACACAGAAGAGACTAGAGACTATTCAAGGTTTGTTCAGTGTGGACATTTCCTCCTAATCACAGAGCAGATTCCAGGGAGGGGAAGGGCTTTGAAATCAACCTCTGGCATGCTGTGACCTTTTAATCAATCCCTAGGTGTCTCACAAAGTCAAGTCCATATTGTTGAGTTCGTTTCTATACCAGTGAAAAAAGATGGGCATGGGGCTTCCCCCTTCACCACGTAATGGCAGTACAGGGTGCAAGCCTAAGCGTTTGCTCCTCAGCTTGTGTGGGTTCCTTTCCTTCCTATTGAGTGTGTTGAGACTCTGCCATTCCTGCATGGAGACACTGCAGGTGCCCAGCAGCCACCATGCTCACTGAATCCATGGTGTCTGTGAGAAACTTGACCTCCTCCTGGGCACAGCTACTCCTCATTCTGTACAGGCTGCCCAATGGTGCTGACCACAATCAAAGCAGACGAGTATAAGATATACTTCTTTTCCAACCTGTAAGACAGAAAACCAAATCTGAACTGAGGTGAATGAGCAGGAATTCCTTGACTCCTCATGCCAATGAGGGATTCGTCACTGTAGCACTGAGAGTCTGACTTGGGGCTGGAACCTACCTCACAGTCCATCTGAAAAAGAAAAGAATTAACTGGTTAAGTCCATAGTGCTGAAACTTTTGCCTATGAACGCAACTTCTCTTCTTTCTTTTAAAAATACATGGGCACTTATGGCAGATGTGTTGCTACATGCCTTTAATTCCAACACTTGAGATGCACAGGCAGGTGGATCTCTGTGTCCTAAGCCAGCCTAGTCTACATAGCAAGTTTCGAGACAGTCTGGGCTACCTAGTGAGATTCTGTCTCAAAAGACAAAAGAAAACAAAAAAGTTACCCCCAAAAGTGGGGCATGGAGGTACCCTCTTTTACTGCAGCTCCTAGAAGCAGAGTCAATTGGATACCTGTGAGTTTGAGGCTAGCACAGTTTACAGACATAATGAGTTCCAGTACTGTCAGGAATACAGAGAGGGACCCAGTTTCAAAGAACAAGAAGAAGAAGGAAGTTACCAGAAAAGACATAACACATAAACCCACACTTGAGAAGAGGTTATTTGTCAGTAAAAACATAATACTCAACACGTTTAAAATCTTCATTTTTGCAGAACCCAAAAACATTTTTGCAGTACCCAAAAAAGCCAGAAGATGGCAGAATATCGCTAGAATTGGAGTTAGGGAGGGTTGGGAGCTACCTTGTGGAATAGAAGCTGGGTCCTCTGCAAGAGCAATCATACAGTGAATGTTTTACTAACGTATCTAGTAATGTGTCCAAAGTTGCATCTTTTGTACTTTGAATGAGAAGTGCCAGAATATTCCAAGTTCAGTATTCCTTGCACTGTACATTCAGCAGATGTTACATTTCTACTGGGAGCAGTGCATTCATTAACCACCTGAGGAATTAGTGAGTATACATTGTGCACATGCACACTTTCAGATATTAATGCTTCCTATCTATGTGGAAGCATGCTGATGTTCATGTAACAGTGTTGATACCAGGCTAACATTTTTATTTTAAGTATTGTGATAATCCAGTTTTATATGCATATTTTTATTTCAGTTGTTATCTGAGAAAATTCTGTTCCTGGAAGGATGTCCAAAGTTCAGCCAGAGGTGAGGGCTGCAAGCCTCAAGCAGGAGGAATTTGCTCAGACTTAATGGTAAATGTTCACAGAACACATAGACTCCTCTTTTAAAGCCAGAGAAGGACCGGGCAGATAATTCTGTTGGGATGTTTATAACTGATGTCAATGCAGATCTCGGAAAGCTCAGATCTGCTTTGTTTTGTATTTTATTTAGAAAATAAAAGTGCAGGTAACATAAATGGCTGTAGTTGCTAGGGTGCATCACTCAATAAAGTTAAACACAGATGATGTCTGCATTAGCCCATTTTCCAATGGTTTAATAAAATCTCTGGAGATATGAACAATTGAGAGGAGACTTTGAGCAAATGGAAGGCACAAGTTGGTTTTTACAAAAGAGCAGGCACTTAGAAGAGGAATCTGTTGCAGCCAAAGAAATGAGAAGTTATGTTGTGGGTATAGGAGTTTTCTTTGCTAGGCAAATGTACAAGCAGAGATAACACATTTACTCAGAATCTTTTATTTCTCATCCTTTTGGGTCTTAAGGAGTGAAAGGGTAAATCCTGGGCACTCTTTTGAAAGTGAACCGTTAACTCCCCAGAGATAAAAAGTTTGTAATGGAGCTGAGACTTAGATCTCTGGCTTTGGGAGGAGGAGATACTCAAGGGCTTCCCTGTGACACTGGAGAGTCTCCTTGAAAGAGCATCTGTTTGGGTCCTGGAGATGTCCCACAAAGGACCACCATGTACATATGCAATTGGCAAGAGTATTTTTATTATTCCAGTATACTGATACCATCTGACCAGCCCAAAGGCAGAATGTCAGCCACCAGGGTGGTAGGGGTGATGGGTCCTTTTAAGCCTAATTTTGGGGAGTGTCTAGGGAAGTTAGCTCATTTTAGGTATAATGGGATTGTGCGAGTGGCATTATTGTTATTAATGTCTATTGGCTAAAAGTTAGCTGGACACTGGTCAGGGTTATAATCTTTTTTCTTTGGACAAGCCTGGATGTTTTTCAGGCTTTGTCCTTATTTGGTTATTTGTCTAAGCCTGTGTACTTGCTGTTCCCCTTGTCCCCATTATCTGGAGCTTTCTTGATTAATGGCTTTTTGTTTTTGAGAAGCAGGAAGTGGGGTCTAGTGAGGCCTAGATTTTAGACTTATGTGTCTAGATATTGTAGCTGGGGAGCTTTTTTCTCCGGGTCCCTACAAGTCCCGCCAGTCCTGGAGCCCACTTGTAAAATAAACACACAGACTCTTACATTATTTAAACCGCTTGGCCATTAGCTCAGGCCTATCATTGTCTAGCTCTTACTCTTATATTCAGCCCATTTCTATTACTTTTTACTTTGCCATGTGGCTCGTGGCTTACCGGTACTTTACATCTTCCCTGTCCTGGTGGCGGCTCCAGGCGGTCTCTCCTGTCCTTCCTCCTTCCTCAATTCTCCCCTCTGTTAGTCCCACCTTTACTTCCTGTCTGGCTATTGGCCAATCAGTGTTTATTTATATAGAGTGATATCCATACCACTTCCCCTTTTCTTCTTTTTTTTTAAAAAGGAAGGTTTTAACTTTAACATAGTAAAATTATATAAACAAAACAATTATCAAGCAAGAATTACAGTTACAATATTAAAGAAGATATATTATCTATTTTATATTTGTGAGTTTAAGGTTTTATATCTAACTTATCTTTTATCATAACCAAGGAAGATTCTAAGTATCTAGTCTTCAACAACATCAAAGACCTCAGAAGGATATAGTACTACCTGAGAAATGGGAGAAGGATGCAAGCAACTTTCGGGTAGACAGAGACAGCTGGCAGCCTGGATAGTCATCCAAAGTTTTCTTGTAAAGTTGGGGCATCTGTGTTCAGCCCACAGGCCTAGAGTCTCTCAGTCACTTTTTTTTGTGTCCTGTAGAATGTCTGGCAGTTTCCTCCACAAAGCAGGAACCTGAAGGACAATTTTGTCAAGCAAAGTTCAGTGGTCACCTTCCTATGGGTCCTGCATGTCCAGTTGATCAAACAGTCCAGGCAAGAATAGTTTCTTGCCCAAATGGCTATTTTTGCCAAGGTGAAGATAAACTCCATATGGAGTGTCGTCGATGCCCATCCACCTCTGAAGTAATTCGGTGCTGCCAGGAGCAGACATGTTTCATTGTCCAGAAAGTCTAAATTCTTAAAACATTTTAAATGCCATATTCTGTAGGTCTTTGAAGTGTTTGAAGATTACCTATATATCTGAAATATATCTATGTATACCTAGAAGACTTAACTAAAATGGCTAGAAATATGATTATCAAAGATTACTAATTATTAATCTATTTCTTAATTATCCATTACAATTTTAAAAGAGTTACATAAACATAATACCTCAAACAAGAATAGAAATATATATATATACAGTATAACAAAATTAAGTTTAAACTTGTATCAATAAACTAAAATCTATAGCAATGTAAAACATTTTAAACAAGTTGTTACTCTTTAAAAGTAGGTTCATTCATCTACCCTTTTATCCTATCATATCTAAACTATCCCCCCCTTTTTTTTAGAAAGAGATTGTATTTAAAATCAACCTGCTTTAAATAAAAATATTGGTTTTTCTCTGTCCCACACCAGAGGGCTCTTCTGATTTGGGACACAAGAATCTCTTAACCAATTTTTTTAAGCAATATGTCTGGGTTTAGAGGGGGAGTGAGCCAATTCCATCTCTAAAGCTAGCTTGATGTATTTGGGAACCTGGATGTAGCATCTCTTACTACTTCCTGCTCGAGGGGGGTGCTGTATCTTATGGGGACACAAAGAAAATTTTAGGCTTATGGGGTAGTCCATGAGGTTGTATTGTGTGAGCCAGTTGCCTTGAAACTGTTCTGGATGTTAGATCATCTGGGCCATGGTGTCATTGGAGACCTTTCAGGGAGTCTTGGCTGGTCAAACCTGATGTATCTTAATCTGGAACAAATCCATAGCCTCTGGCTTTCTGTGGAAACAAAAGCAGAACTTCTTTTCCAAAGCAACATATCCTTATATCAAAATTTTGAAGTCAAGGTACCTTTAAAATATACATTTTGGCATAACTCAACAGCTTTTACAATCAAATGTTTTTCTTCAGTTACGAATATCAAAGACAACATAATCCAGATTCTCTGTGTGATAGCCATCTTTACGTGGCTTATTATCTTTACTGTTTGTTTAAAGACTTTATTTTTAAAAACTATCTATTTGTTTATATAACTGTATATATTCCTTTTTTTTCTCTTTTAAGCCTATGTACATTTTTACATACATCGTTAACTATTTCATTTGAATCAGTCTTATTGTGAAGCTATTGCTTTAAACTGCAGTCTTCTAAGTCTGAAATGATGCTGTGGCTGCTGGCTCTGCCCACTTCAGCTTCCCAACACGGTGGTGGTACATTTTCCGCCAGCTCTGGGAGCTATCAACTCTCAGAAATAGTGGGTCTATGCTTCTATCAAAGCAGCGTGTAACCCAGAAACCTCTTTTTTTTCCTATTTAAAAAAAAAAAAAAGTAAAGTAAAGACTAAATCTACCACACAGCGTAATGTGCCACTGACAGATGCCTCATTCCTGCATACTGCAGGTCAGGCGCAAATGCCAGGAACCCACCAGTAGCACAAACCAGTGTTTTGCGGCGTCTAGCTGCCTGTATGAGACATAAAGGAGGAACCTGGTTTTGGCTCTGTTTAGAATTGGTTATTAAATATTATCAGGTTTAAAGGGGAAACTCGGGCCCCACGTTGGGCACCATTTGTAGCTGGAGAGCTTTTTTCTCCGGGTCCCTCCAGTCCCGCCAGTCCTGGAGCCCACTTGTAAAATAAACACACAGACTCTTACATTATTTAAACCGCTTGGCCATTAGCTCAGGCCTATCATTGTCTAGCTCTTACTCTTATATTTAGCCCATTTCTATTACTTTTTACTTTGCCATGTGGCTCGTGGCTTACCGGTACTTTACATCTTCCTTTTCCTGGCGGCGGCTCCAGGCGGTCTCTCCTTTCCTCCTTCCTTCCTCAGTTCTCCCCTCTGTTAGTCTTGCCTATATTCCTGTCTGGCTATTTGTCAATCAGTGTTTATTTATATAGAGTGATATCCACAGCAAGATATTTGTCTGGCCTTTTCATACCTTGTATTAAAGTCAGTTTGAGGTGATCTAGTTAGCAGGGAGTCAAGGACTATACAATATGACATCAGCAGTCTCTTTCTGAAACATTCTATTGTATCCTGGAGAGCCCTGGCATCTCCTGTGATGTCACCAGTGTTGTGACAACACCAAATGCCAGTGGGGCATTTGTTCAGTGTCCTTATATTGATCCATACATGTTTGCAAGACTGTGCAGGATGCTTTGGAGAGAGAATGGAGAGCATAAGGAGACCAGAGAGAGGCAGAAGGAAGCTGGCCTTCAGCCTCAGTGTCAGACACTGGGAAATAAGTGGTCATGGAAAAGGCACAGTGAGTTCTGGGCAGGGGATGGGTGCTTCTTGGAGGATGTGGGACTCAAGCTGGCTCTTCCAGGAGTGGGGCTCAGGAACTGGCAGCTTCTGGTCAGCAATGGGCCTACCCTGCTTCTCTAGGTTCCTAAAGACTGACCCAGAGTCAAGGATTTCTGATGGTTAGTTTGTTAATGTGTCAGGGATAGTCAAGGCTGAAGCTGCTGTTCTGGGGGCACTCTGCTTTCACACTGAGTGGGAAGGAAGTGCCGAGGGACTAATGAGGTTTCAGTATCAGCACTTCACTTCACCTCCACTGGAATCATTTACATTATGTGTCACTAATAACAGGGAGTTAAAAGATCCCTGGCCAAAGCTGGAGATTCTCACACTTTATAGTTATTAGCAGACTAGGAACCACCAAGTACTGCTGCATGCCACTGACACCTAAGGCTTCTGAGTTCCTAGCTGTGGGTGGCACAATGATCTTTAGTGAAGTCTGGGAGCTGTTAGAGGCAATGGACTATGACAGAGACTGTCCCCTTCCTGGCTCTGGATGTCCTGGGCTGTCAGTGAGGGTGGCTTTGTGAATCTGGTCCATCAACATGAAGGTCTGAAGCATCCAGCAAGTGACTTGGGCCTCTGAACACTACCTGAGTGCTTGTGAACAATGCAAATTTTCTCCTGTCTTCTGAAACTACATGGCCTAGGACTTTGAAGCCAAGTTGCATCCTGTGCAGCTGTGAATAAGTCAGAAGAGGCTGTTGTAACCACTTATCCCAATGGCATAGTTTGGGGTGGGTGTGGATATTACAAGACAGGAGTTCTAGAACCTCCCAAGACCCTGAGGATATGCCATCTTGATAGACCCAGTGCAAGCCACAGCCACCACCTCTGACCTCACCAACTCCTCAACTTGAAAGAGCTTCCTTAGCCGAAAAGCCTTCAGCTGAAAGGGGTGTCCTCGGCCAAAAGCACCTCCAGCTGAAAAGCCTCTAGGAGCCTTTACTTCCTGTCTCCTCATACCTTATATACCTTTCTCCACCTAGCTATCACTTCCTGGGATAAAGGCATGTGTGCTTCCCAGTACTGGGATTAAAGGTGTATCCAAACACTGCCTGGCTCTGTTTTCTCTTCTAAACTGAGTCAATCTCATGTAGTCAAGGGAGACTTTGAACGCACAGAGCTCTTGACAGATTTCTGCCTCCCAAGTGCTAGTATTAAAGGTGTGTGCCACCACTGTCTGGTCTCTATGTTTAATCTGGTGGCTTGTTCTGTTCTCTGAACTTCAGGCAAATTTGATAGGGTACACAATATATCACCACAAGGATCAGCTGCCAACTTCCTTCTGGACATCAGTGAGACTGATCTTAATACATGACAGTCAGTATCAAGCCCCATCTGGACATGACAAGCCCTGTCTGCTGAAGAAGCTGCCCCCAAATCACATTGGCATTTCTTTCATTTTATGAGAGGTGGGTGAACATCTTGTCAGCATCAAGAAGAATGGCAACCACATTACTGGAATCCCATATCCATTATCATGATCCAGTCTGAAACTGACAATTTGTGCTGCACCCAAGTCTATGTGACCAAGGCCTGTCAGAAGGCCAGACT
This sequence comes from Peromyscus californicus insignis, assembly GCF_007827085.1. NCBI lineage: Eukaryota > Metazoa > Chordata > Mammalia > Rodentia > Cricetidae > Peromyscus > Peromyscus californicus. Next base: position 17,443,895 of record NW_026294617.1, on the reverse strand, counting down.
TTAGAGATATCTGACTTCATTGTGGACACAAGAGATGCAGGTTATGGTGGCATATACTTGGTGGTAGAATGATCCAGTGATGTGGAAATCCAGATAGACTACCTGGAGGACATTGTCCACAAGGTATCCTACCTCCCAACTGAGCCTGGGGTCTATATCATTTCCAACAAATTTGTGGATGAGCATGTGCCTAGAAATCCCTTCACTGTGAAGATCAGTGTTGAGGGAAGAGTCAAAGAGAGCATCACTTGGACCAGCCAGGCTCTGTCTATGGCCATAGCTGGCAGTATCTGTGATGTGAACTTGAAGATTCCAGAAAACAGCAGTGACATATCTGCCCAGGTCACCAGCCCCTCGGTCCATGTTACCCAAGGTGTCTGTGGGGAAAAACTCTCACTGTGTTCAATTTGTGTGCCAGGAAATGGGCATTCACACAATCAGTGTAAAATACCATAGCCAGAATGTAACATGAAACCCCTTCCAGTTCACACGGGCCCTTTGGTGAAGGAGGTGCTCACAAGATCCAGGCAGGAGGCCCTGGCCTGGAGAGGGGAGAAATAGCCATCCCAGCTGAGTTCAGCATCAGGACCTGAGAAGCAGATGCTGAAGGTCTCCCTAGTTATTGAAGGCCTAGAAAGGCAGAGATTACATTTGATGACCATAAAAATGGGTCATGTGGTATTTTTTGTATTATCCAAGAGCCTGGTGGTAACTATGAGGTGTCTATAAAGTTTAACCATGAGGCCATCACCTGATGCTCATCATCACATCCAGATGACACTCAGTGCCTCACTGTTATGAACCATTGGAATGAGGATTAAAATTTAATCAGCTAGCATTCTTTACTATAAGGCTGAATGGTGCAAAAAGAAAACTTGATGCAAAGGTGCATAAATCCTCAGAGCAGTGGAGGAATGCCATGTGTCTCAACTAGAGCCAGATAATCAATGTTGAGTTCAGTGGGAGCCATATGGTTGGTATCCCTTTCAAAGTGCATGTTGGGGGGCCTGACCAAACAGGGAATCCTGCTCTAGTGTCAGCCTGAGTGCTTGGGTTGAGTAGGGTACCACAGGTATCCAATCAGAATTCTTCATCAAAACCACTCAAGCAGGCCCAGGGACATTATCTGTTGCCATTGAAGAACCACCAAGGTCAAAGTGGATTGCCAAGAAACCCCAGAAGGGTACAAAGTCATGCACACTCCCGTTTCCCCTGGAAACTACCTGATTGGTGTCAAATATGTTGGGCCCAACCACATCATGTGTAGTCCATTCAAGGCCAAGTTGACAGGCCAGTGTCTTGTCAGCCCAGGCTCAGTCAACAAGACCTCATCCATCTTGGTGGAGCTAGTGGCCAGGTCCTCAACAGAAACTGGCTATAGCATCATGCCCAAGTCATTCTCAGATACCAGTAAGGTGACCTCCAAGAGTCAAGTAATGATCTAAGCCTTAGACAATCAGATTTAAGACTTATGGTGCAACATGGGAGGTAATATTTCAAGACAGATATTCTGGAGTGTGGTCCTCCAAACAAAACAGCTGCCGTGATCAGATTATCTGTGCCCACTTGCAAGAGACCAACAGGAGAAGACTGTGGACTGCTGACATTTCCTCAGAAGAGGGATTGGGGAGGTCATTAGACTCTCACTTGAGATTCCAGCCGCTCTGTGAAGACATGTTTGCAGTTCTGTCTTGATTGCACTGGGTCTATCAAGATGGCATATCCTCAGGGTCTTGGGAGGTTCTAGAACTCCTGTCTTGTAATATCAACACCCACCCCAAACTATGCCATTGGGATAAGTGGTTACAACAGCCTCTTCTGACTTATTCACAGCTGCACAGGATGCAACTTGGCATCAAAGTCCTTGGCCATATAGTTTCAGAAGACAGGAGAATATTTGTACTGTTCACAAGCACTCAGATGGTGTTCAGATGCCCAAGTCACTTGATGGGTGCTTCAGACCTTCATGTTGTGATAGAGAAGCCATGCAGAGGCAAAATATGGTCACTAGATTCACAAAGTCATCCTCACTGACAGCCCAGGACAACCAGAGCTGTAGTTGGAAGTTTTCATATGTCCCCCTTGGCCTGCAGTAAGGACAAATCTCTCACCCACAGTCCCACAGCCTTTTATAAAATAATCGCTAGAAGTTTATATTAATTATAACTGCTTGACCATCAGCTCAGGCTCATTCTTGACTAGCTCCTACACTTAAATTAAGCCACAATTCTTAACTATATGCAGCCATGTGTCTTGGTACCTTTTCTCAGTTCTGCCTTGTCATCTTGTTTCCTCTGTGTCTGGCTGGAAACTCCTGACTCAACCCTTCCTCTTCCCAGAATTCTCCTCATCTGCTTGCCCCACTTATACTTCCTCTCTGGCTACTGGCCAATCGGCATTGTATTTATCCATCAATCAGCAACACATATTCACAGCATATAGAACGGCATTCCACAGCACAGAGCTGGTAGGAAGGGGACAGTCTCTGTCATAGTCCACTGCCTCTAACAGCTTTCAGGCCTCACTGGAGATCTTTGTGCCACCCACAGCTGAAAAGTCAGAAGCCTTAGGGGTCACCGGCATGCAGCAGTACTTGGTGGTTCCTGGTCGGCTAATAGCTATAATGTAAAGTGTGAGAATCTCCAGCTTTGGCCAGGGATCTTTTAACTCCTTGTTATTAGTGACACATAATGTAAATGATTCCAGTGGAGGTGAAGTGCAGTGCTGATACTGAAACCTCATTAGTCCCTCGGCACTTCCTTCCCACACAGTGTGAAAGCAGAGTGCCCCCAGAACAGCAGCTTCAGCACTGACTATCCCTGACACATTAACAAACTAACTATCAGAAATCCTTGACTCTGGGTCAGTCTTTAGGAACCTAGAGAAGCAGGGTAGGCCCATTGCTGACCAGAAGCTGCCAGTTCCTGAGCCCCACTCCTGGAAGAGCCAGCTTGAGTCCCACATCCTCCAAGAGCACCCATCCCCTGCCCAGAACTCACTGTGCCTTTCCCCTGACCACTTATTTCCCAGTGTCTGACACTGAGGCTGAAGGCCAGCTTCCTTCTGCCTCTCTCTGGTCTCCTTATGCTCTCCATTCTCTCTCCAAAGCATCCTGCACAGTCTTGCAAACATGTATGGATCAATATAAGGGCACTGAACAAATGCCCCACTGGCATTTGGTGTTGTCACAACACTGGTGACATCACAGGAGATGCCAGGGCTCTCCAGGATACAATAGAATGTTTCAGAAAGAGACTGCTGATGTCATATTGTACAGTCCTTGACTCCCTGCTAACTAGATCACCCTTAACTGACTTTAATACAAGGTATGAAAAGGCCAGACAAATATCTAGCCTAGATACGTAAGTCAAAAACTAGGCCTCACTAGACCCCCACTTCCTGCTTCTCAAAAACAAAAAGCCATTAATCACTGAAGCTCCAGATAACAGGGACAAGGGGAATACCAAGTACACAGGCTTACACAAATAACCAAATAATGACAAAGCCTGAAAAACCTCCAGGCTTGTCCAAAGATAAAAGATTATAACCGTGACCAGCGTCCAGCTAACTTTTAGCCAATAGACATTACTAACAATAGTTGCCACCCGCACAAACCAATTATACCTAAGACAAAGTAACATCCTTAGACACTCCCCAAAATTAGGCTTAAAAGGACCCATCACCCCTTCCCCGGGGTCCCTGACATTCTGCCTTTGGACTGGTCAGATGACCCCATATACTAGAATAATAACGCTCTTGCCAATTGCATATGTGGATGGTGGTCCTTTGTGGGATGTCTCCAGGACCTCAACAGGTGCCCTTTCAAGGAAACTCTCCGGGGTCACAGGGGAAGCCCTTGAGTATCTCCTCCTCCCAAAGCCAGAGATCTAAGTCTCTGCTCCATTACAAACTTTTTTGTCTGTGGGGAGTTGAAGGTTCACTTTCAAAACACTGCCCAGGATTTACCCTTTCTCTCCTTAAGACCCATACTCAATGGGTGAGAAATAAAAGATCCTGAAAAAGTAGGTCAGGATGATGCAGTTGAGGAAAGATGCATTTCCTGAGGTGAACAAGCACCTGGGGATGATCATTGAACTCTTACAGTTGGGGGCCGTCAAACCAAAGAGAAATCACATATGTAATGATAAAAATTTTCCTGTAGAGCTTCAACAGAGCTCATACCAGCCATAAATCTGTTAGTGACAATGTGAGGAGCTGTTGACAAGTTTGCCTGGAGCCACCTGAACCAAGATGAGTCCTCAGATGTCAAAGCAAACACTCCCAGCAAGCTTATGAAGGCCCAAACCTAGAACCAAGAGGCTGAGGAAAAGAATAGTGGTAAGTAAGAGATCAACATGGACTGTGTAGAGGCATCAGGAGGAAAAGAAAACACACACACACACACACACACACACACACACACACACACACACACAGCACGCTGTCAAGGAGACAACATGATGTAGTTCTCTGCTGTGGTGTTTCAACCATCCAACAAAAGCCAAATTCCCTGGTCTGAACCACGGGTGACAATTTGCATGCTATTTTAAAGGTGGCATTGCTATTTCTGGGTACAGTATCTATTAGAACATGTAAAGGACAGGCCAGGGACAGTCAACAGGAGAGGCTCAGGGTTCATGCAACACAAAGCTTTATTTAAGCCACACCTCACCTTTTTACTTATCCTGACAGACACTGTAAAGAGGAGCTGGCTAGTGATCAGCCTGAAGTGCATGTTCTCCAGATCTCTGGATTTTTTTTTCTCCAAAGTGTTTTCCTTGGAACCTAGGCCTGAGGAATGCTGCTTGGTGATCTATATGTTTTCAGACATTGAAGCCCTAACCCAGTAAAGGGGGGGTGACAACTTTATTTCTGAATATGGTCTCGTGGAGTCCAGCAAGTTGAGGCTACACTGGAATGGAGGAGCAAGGCATGTGTCTCAACTGGTATGAAAAGTGTCTTTATTGTGAGCATTACTGCTCTGGAGGAAATGATATCCTGACTTATAGGGAAGTCAGGCTGTATCTGAAGCTGGGTACAGGGGGGATGGTCTCCCTGAAGTATGTATCAATCCTGGTTCTCTCCTAGAGAGAGCCATTACAGCTGAGCTCTGCTCAGTTCCCTTATGGGAATATCCTAGCAGAGCTCTATGTTTCTCCTTCTGCTCCAGCCCCAGATGTTACTTCTGCTTCACTCTGCTAAAGGGAAAATCCCTGTGGAAATGTAGCAATCTCCTCTGGCTCCAGGGAAAAAATATTACTTTTTTCTGCTCAGCCTCCCTAAGAGAACATCCACGGAAGAAGATCTTCACCCAAAACTCTTTTAAGAAAGAGATTTATTGGTGGCACATGCCTTTAATCCCAGCACTTGGGAAGCAGAGGCAGGCAGATCTTTGTGAGTTCAAGACCAGCCTTGTCTACAGAGCGAGATCTAGGAAAGGCGAAAAGCTACACAGAGAATCCCTGGCTCGAAAAACCAGAAAAGAAAGAAAGACAGAAAGAAAGACAGAAAGAAAGAGAAGGAGGCATCCAGGAGAGTGGCTGCCTCTGCCAGGGTGGGAAAGGACAGCCCCAACTGAACAGGCAGAGGGGCTTATATAGGGCTTCTTGGGGCAGAGTCTCTCCAGGGAGAAGATTTTCTGCTCAAGCGTTGGTTACTTTTCCTGCCCAGGGATTGGTTGGTTTAGTTGGTCAGGAGCAGAGTTGGCTATGATTTCAGGGCCATACTGTGTTTCTTTCACTAGGCATTTTTTACCTTGTGCCTCCAATTTTAGAGGCAGGGAATATTTCTTTCACTGGTCTGGTTATAAAGCCGAATTGTGTTTCTTTTGCTCTGGTTTCAGGATCAGGGTGTGTTTCTTGGATTCTGGGTTTAGGGCTAAAGTATTTCTTGAGACATCACACTTTCATGAACCAAGTCCCAATCCCAGGAGATACAGTTATCCACCCCAGCCAAATATACACAGAAAACCCTCTTGTATCTTCCTGTCAGGTATCCCACTGATCCCTTATACTTGAAGAATCTTAATGTTCTTCCAAACACCCTGAGGTCCAGCTGACAAGAGACAGCACCTGCCCCTCACAACACTTCATCTCAGCCCACCCTTGGCACTTGGATTGTGTTTAGAAAGGGGACTGACAGATGAGACTCTGCTCAGCTGGTCTCAAAGTTCAGAGTTGAGACTCACCACTCTGTGGATGTCAACTTTCATCTCTCTACAGGGTGAGGAGTGTCTCCCTGGTCAGCTGGTTTCTTCTCCCTCCTTTCACAGGCTCCAGGTGACCCAGGGGACAGCCTCCTCACCCTACAGGATACAGATTCATTTCAGAGCCCTCAAGTCTGCCCTCAGAAGCCGGGGGGATATTGGCAGAGTTCACACTCAGGTGATGTGAAGATTCCCAGGTTATCTGCCTGTCACTCTAGAGCCTTGCTGCTGCTGGAGATGACATGCAGGGCCAGAACATGGTCACCAGACTAAGCAAACCATCCTGCTTGATATCAGCCCTGGGCTGACAGGAAGGACCCATTCTCTTTCCCTGTCCACTGCCTCTTAAAGCCTTTCAGAATGTGAGCTGAGTAAATGTGTTATCTCTGCTTACACATTTGCCTGGCAAAGAAAACCCCTATACCCACAACATAACTTTTGATCTCTTTGGCTGCAACAGATTCCTCTTCTAAGTGCCTGCTCTTTAGTAAAAACCAACTTGTGCCTTCCATTTGCTTAAAGTCTCCTCTCAATTGTTCATATCTCCAGAGATTTTATTAAACCATTGGAAAATGGGCTAATGCAGACATCATCTGTGTTTAACTTTATTGAGTGATGCACCCTAGCAACTACAGCCATTTATGTTACCTGCACTTTTATTTTCTAAATAAAATACAAAACAAAGCAGATCTGAGCTTTCCGAGATCTGCATTGACATCAGTTATAAACATCCCAACAGAATTATCTGCCCGGTCCTTCTCTGGCTTTAAAAGAGGAGTCTATGTGTTCTGTGAACATTTACCATTAAGTCTGAGCAAATTCCTCCTGCTTGATGCTTGCAGCCCTCACCTCTGGCTGAACTTTGGACATCCTTCCAGGAACAGAATTTTCTCAGATAACAACTGAAATAAAAATAAGCATATAAAACTGGATTATCACGATATTTAAAATAAAAATGTTAGCCTGGTATCAACACTGTTACATGAACATCAGCATGTTTCCACATAGATAGGAAGCATTAATATCTGAAAGTGTGCATGTGCACAATGTATACATACTAATTCCTCAGGTGGTTAATGAATGCACTGCTCCCAGTAGAAATGTAACATCTGCTGAATGCACAGTGCAAGGAACACTGGACTTGGAATATTCTAGCACTTGTCATTCAAAGTACAAAAGATGCAACTTTGGACACATTACTGGATACATTAGTAAAACGTTCACTGTATGATTGCTCTTGCAGAGGACCCAGCTTCCATTCCACAAGGTAGCTCCCGACCTACCCTAACTCCAATTCCAGGTGATATTCTGCCATCTTCTGGTCTTTCGGGGTACTGCAAAAATGTGCTGTACTGATGGACATGCAGGCAAAATAGCAACACATATAAAATAAAAATGAAGATTTTAAATGTGTCGAGTATTATGTTTTACTGACACCCTCACAACCTATTCTCATGTGTGAGTTCATGTGTTATGTCTTTTCTGGTAATTTTCTTCTTGTTGTATTTTGAAACTGGGTCCCTCTCTGTATTCCTGACAATGCTGGAACTCATTATGTCTGTAAACTGTGCTAGCCTCAAACTCACAGGTATCCAACTGACTCTGCCTCCAGGAGCTGCACGAAAAGAGGGTACCACCATGCCCTACCTTTTGGAAGTAACTGGTTTTGTTTTGTCTTTTGAGACAGAATCTCACTAGGTAGCCCAGACTGTCTCGAAACTTGCTATGTAGACTAGGCTGGCTTAGGACACAGAGATCCACCTGCCTGTGCATCTCAAGTGTTGGAATTAAAGGCATGTAGCAACACATCTGCCATAAGTGCCCATGTATTTTTAATAGAAAGAAGAGAAGCTGTGTTCATAGGCAAAAGTTTCAGCACTATGGACTTAACCAGTTAATTCTTTTCTTTTTCAGATGGACTGTGAGGTAGGTTCCAGCCCCAAGTCAGACTCTCAGTGCTACAGTGACGAATCCCTCATTGGCATGAGGAGTCAAGGAATTCCTGCTCATTCACCTCAGTTCAAACTTGGTTTTCTGTCTTACAGGTTGGAAAAGAAGTATATCTTATACTCGTCTGCTTTGATTGTGGTCAGCACCATTGGGCAGCCTGTACAGAATGAGGAGTAGCTGTGCCCAGGAGGAGGTCAAGTTTCTCACAGACACCATGGATTCAGTGAGCACGGCGGCTGCTGGGCACCTGCAGTGTCTCCATGCAGGAATGGCAGAGTCTCAACACACTCAATCGGAAGGGCAGGAACCCACACAAGCTGAGGAGCAAAAGCCCAGGCTTGTTCACTGTGCTGTGAACACATGACTGTGCAGCCATGCCAACCTTGTGTCTTTTAAGACTTCCAGACAGTATATTTAGGGCTTGTTCTGTCTAACTTCCTATGATATGTTCTTATTCCCTGGCTTCTGTTAAAACCTTCTTCCAAAAAAGCTTCATACTCCAAGGCTCCCAGCAGGTGTGGATCCCAGCAAGCAGCTCAACCAACTTCCACACTGGCCCATGGTGCCCTCCATGTGGGCTCACACTGAGAGCTCTGGCTGGATGTTACACTCCCATGCTTGCCCACAGCCTTGTGGTCCTTGGTCATCAAGGAATGTGGCTGCTCAGCAGTGTCTGGGCCACTAGACACCCACAGTTCTCCTGGTATTCCATGCTAGACTTTGGCTGGGGTCCAGTCAGCCCATGATGCATTCCTAGAGCCACTTACACTATTTCCTTTTTACTTTGCAGTGTTGAGAATGGAAACCAGGACCTTGTGCGTGGTAGACAAGTGCTATAGCATGAGGCCAAGCCTACAGCTCCACCCACTGGCCACTCTACAAGCCCCTCACTGGAGATTCTAGGTAGAAGCTCTACCCCTGGGTCACACCCCAGACTTTTTATTGACTCAAACCCAGTACTAAGGTGTACTTCCCAAGTGAGGACACCATGTGACTGCCTAGACTTACCCATGCAGGCATACCATGCTGGCCCCAGACCTAAGTATCATCAGGCTGTAGTGTCCTCTCACAGCAGAACCTTTGCTGGAGGTGTCTGTCTGGGGTTTTGTGTGCACTGCACATCAGCTCCATGGTCATGGCTGGTTCCTAATGTTTGGGCGTTGGGGTACAAACTCTCATAAGTTTCTTCTTTTGGGATCCAGGATAAGAGGTTGGCTACCTTATCCCAGACAGTCATAGGTTGTGTTTGTTCCGTGCCTAGAACTTGGCTCCTAATAAGTGGGGATTGAGGGTGCATTCAGCTCGCCCATTGATGGCTTCCTGCTGAAGCCCACGTTACTGCAGAAGTAAATACACCTGCCAGAGCCTGGTGTGCAGTGAGATACGGCATGGGGAGGGGTGCAGTGCAGGTGGCAATCTCTGGACAGCAGGAAGCCATCCCCACACCCCTAGGGAGCAGAAGGAACCACTAGCTCTGCTTGGAGAAGCTTCCAGTAAAGGGGGTTAGGAGGATGAGGTGTCATGCATGCTGGGCTGTGGGTGGCCCTCAGTCACTATAGCCCAGCCCTCCAGAGCCCACAAGTCCTTTCTCTGAGGCCCTGACCCTGCAGGAACCTGAAGAAACTCCAGAGCTGGCATTGTGAGCAGTGTGTGTCCTGCACGTGGAGGATAAGAGTTGGAAGGGACTCAAGGGCTTGGAGAGCACTGGTGGCGTGGACTGCCCCTTCTGCCTGGGCACACACAAGGTGGTGTTTATCCTCCTCTCCAAGGATTGCACGTCAGTGGCACCTTCTGTCAGGCCAAGCAGATCCACATCCATGAACATTTTCCGGAGCCCTGAGTGCTTGTTCCCCATACCTGTGACCCTCAAGCCCAGCACTTTGAGCCCATGAGCCCTGTACCCTGAAACTCTGAGCCTGTGAGCCCCTTATCATGAGCCCCACACTCTATCCCCAGAAGTTCACACCTACAAAGCCCTAAAGAAGCATAGCTACACTTTATATTTTTGAAAAGGCTATTACAATCCATAACTACCTTCCTATCAGGTGTCCAAGGGCAGCCATGGCCTATGGGTGAGTGTCACTAAATCTGCCGCAAGAGAATACTCCTTAGCTTAATTTTCTGTTTGGGTTTTTGGTGTTTGCTTTTTGGTTTGAGGTTTTGTTATTTATTTATTTTAAAGCTTATTTTGTTCTTGTCAATGTTGTGATATTTGCTAAGGTGGTATATACTGACTGACCTTTTATATTTCCTATTAAGTTAAATGACTATATTTTTATGAATGAAAAAGCATTTATCTGTACACTTAAGACCATCTTTTTTTATTGATATATTGTGTCATACCTGTGTAACCCCAAAATGCACAAACAGAAGTATTTATGTAAGTTCCAGGGGGGTTTGGGCTCCTTTGTGACTTCCCCATCAGCCAAGGTTACATAGTACAATAGTGTCTTGGGATATGGCATTGCCTATTCGACGGATACCCACCTTATGATAGAATCCATATCCATACTGTATCCCTAACTTCAAATACTTACCTACTCCTAAAATACAGTATATTACACACAAATGTATATGACAAGATCAAGCAGACCAGCTAATTGAGAACATACCTATATTTTCTAATACCTCTCAGGAAATAAGAATATTCTATTCCTAGGTCTCTGGGCTGTCCAGCCTCTGGTTACTGGACCTCCAGGAAGTGTTAAGCATGGGCTCCCCTCACAGCATGGGTCTCACGTTTGACCACTTGGTTGGCCACTGCCACGAGTTCTGTGGCACCTTTTCCCCAGCACATCTTTCAGGCAGGACAAATGGTAGGTCAAAAGTTTTGTGGCTGGGCTGGTGTGGTGACTAGGTCAGGCTCTGTATTCTCCCATTCCTAGGAGTCTTCTCTGGATAGAACCAAATACAACTGGCAAAAAAAAAAAAAAAAAAATCAATGAAATGATTCCATGATATTCTGCTCTACTTGCTATACACGTAGACCTATCATAATCATCATCAGAGAGGCTTCATCCAGCAAGCAATAGGAGCAGATGCAGAGACCAGGGAGTCCTGCAGAAGTTAGGGACGAAGGATTGTAGGAGACAGAGGGTCAAGGACACCATAAGAACACAGTCCACAGAATCAACTAACCAGGGCTTGTAAGTCCTCACAGAGACTGGACTGGAAATCAGGGAACTTGTACAGGTCTGACCGAGGTCCTCTGAATATATATTATGGATGTGTAACTTGGTGTTCTTGTGGGACTCCTAACAGTGGGAGCGGGGGTGTCTCTGACTCTTTTGTATGCTTTTGGGATCCTTTTCCTTCTACTGGGCTGCCTCATTTTTTAGCCTTGATATGGAGTTTGTGCCTAGTCTTATTGTAACTTGTTATGCCATGTTTGGTTGATATCAGTGGAGGCCTGCTCTTTTCTGAAGGAAAAAAGAGGAGTGTAGTGGATCTGGGGGAGATGGGGCCAGGGGACTAGAGGAGGGAGGGAGTGAAACCTGGGTCTGTGCATGACGGTATACAGACTCCACTCTGATGATTTCTGAATGGATAGAGACCTTAAGGGAGGGAGCAGTGACTGTGTTATGACAACAGAGGGGAGACAATGTCTCTCCCCTCTCCCCTCCTGCTTGCTGAGGCACATTCCAGGACCACCTAGCACTTACCCATGCAGCTTGAATTGCTGTCAGCCGTGAACAAGTCTGTCTTCCTCTGCCCTTAATTTGTTCATTCAGCTGACAATTACAGAATGTCTCCAAAGTCTCCACAGGCAAGGAGGGATATCACTTAGGAGAAAATTCAAAAAGGAGAAGACACTAAGCATGGCAGTGTGGTGACATACCTCTGATCCCAACAACAGGGAAGTTGTGGCAGAAGGATCAGCAGTCTGAGGCCAGCCTGAGCTACATGAGACCATATCTAAAACCATAATAAAAGTGAACCTGTCTCCATAATGGTAGGAGGGTTGCCAGAGCAATCTGTGGAAACATGGCCTGGCTTGGCCCTGTGTGCTCTCAGGACATGGCTTTCAGAAGATGTAGGAGTTGGGAAGCTGAAAGCTTTTTCTGTTTAATAGACCAGCCTAGATTTCCTACAGAGGGAGGCAGACACTTCCCTCACCACCCAGCACAGCCAAGGCCATGGAGACACTTGCTGGGCCTGGGGACATAAAGGCCTTAGGTATAAGGTGGTAGAAACTCTCCTAGCTTGAATACAAGCAGTCAGTCAGAAGGTTATTTGACTCTTTCTAGTGGGAACTTCATGGTACCCTGGCTCACTTGAGTCTTACTGATAAGTTGACCAATGTGCTGAAGCAGGCTTATTATCCCAGAGAGCCTGGCCAGAGAATCTGGGCCAAGGCCCAGGTATCTGAATGTCAACAAGACTGAGTGTCACATGCATAGCCTGAGGATACATCACTTTTGTGCTGAAGTAAGGTATATCTCATTGTCTGGGAAGCCCTACTTGCTTGTAAGAACCAAATGGATGCAGACTAGATGAGAACCCCTCATTCCTTTGAAATGTAAATGAATTTTTCTACTTGGGAGCACCCCAGAGATTCAGTTTATAAATTCCCTTGGAAAAATCCTAGGAAGGTACCTTGAGGAGGGAAAAAGCTGGACTTGGGGTTTGGGGATTTGTGGTTTGAGCAGGTGAGCCTTTACTTTCTGTCTTTATTTCTGTCTCTGTCGCCCCCCACCTCTGTGTATGCATGTGTTTTGGTTTAGTTTGGATTTTTTTTTTCAGTTTTGAACACTATACCAAGAGCCTTGAACATGATAGACAAGTGTTCTACCACAGAGCTGAATTATCATCCTGCTTCTCCTTCACCACATTAATTGGCCTTGGCATGACTCAGTTTCCCCACGGTTCAGCAGACAAGCTGATAAAACACATATGTCAGAGAACTGAGAGTCATTGCCGGGAAGCTGTTGAGACTGGACTAGCACTGAGATTTGAGGTCCCCTGTGCTCCTCTGTGCTGGACGACAGTCTGAGTGACATTCTTCCTGGAGGGAGAAGCTTCCTTCAAGAAGAAAGGAGGCTCAGAGAGGCAGGGTGCAGATCTCCATCCCTGAACCCAGAGATAAGAAATGACATGGGAGGACAGAGCTTGTCCCCAAGCCACTTCACGGCTAGGGAGGGAAGAGGAATGCAGGTGCTGCCTTGCACCCCAGGGGTGGCTGCTCTGATAATTATTGTTGCTGTCCCAAACCCCCAACCTGCCACCACATTCTGGGTCATCAGAGAATGTTTGCGAACTTTACTAGGGTTGCTTCTGACTAACATGGACAAGCAGGTCATACTTTAGTGACAGGATCATGATGGGGAGGTGCCAGGGCATTAAAAGGATGGAGAAGATAGAAGACAGAAAAGATAAAAGCTTCTTAGTTAGGTCTTACACAAACGTGTCTTATGCCAAGCAGGTTTATTAAGAACTACAGCATCATATAGACTATTGAACAGGGGAGAAATGGCTAAGGTCTGCAGCGAGCTAAGTCAGACAATGTCAGCAAAGAGAACATGGGCTACCTCAGACACAGCTGCCTAAGAACTGATAACCACAGCCCTGGGGGAAGAGTTAGTTCCCCACAAACCACAACCTTGAGTCCTTGAGACACTGGTTCCAACCCTATACCAGCCTTGCTATGTCCACTTCCGGTAAAGACAGAAATAAAGTTCTATTTGTCCTTTCCTCAGGGCCTCTGGGTAGGTCTGGCTCCCCACATCTAATGCTCCATTTTGTAGTGGCTTCCTTTCCTATAATCCTTCTAGGGTTTTTAGTTACTAGTTATTTTTATTGTCATTGTTGTTTCTTCGTGGTGCTAGGGATTAAACTTAAGGCCTCATACACCAAGTCCATACTTCACCACTAAGCTGCTTGCCTTGTCCCACAAAAGATGGTCTCAATGGAAAACAATTTTGTTCTTTCATTTATTCATATGTTCCTTGAGTAATTTCAAAAATCCATTGGTACATAACATGTACCGCACATCCCACAAACCCATTCCCTTATTCCTTTCCATCATTCCTTGTGACCAGTTCATGTTTTGATCTGTTTTGTTTTTAACACACCTAAAGGGACAATGGGAGGGGCATAGAGCAGAGAATAAGATAGATAGTCCCACCCCAACACTTACTACCTAAACACAAGCTAAATGGAAAGATTTCAGTTCCAAGGCTGTAACTATTCCTACAAGAAACTGAAATCATCTGTGCAAACCTTCCTACACACCGCCTGACTCTAGGCCGTCTTTCTCTCAGGAAGACCAGCAGAGAACTTGTCTCAGACTGACCACCAGTCTGATACCACTGTCATCGTCGCCTCTGTTTCACACACAGAAATCTGAGTCATGGAATCTATATTAGACATTAATCAGTGGCACAGCCACATCTGATGGGAATGGCAAAAGTCAGAAAGCCGGCACAGCTGCTTGTCCAAGACCCAGCAAACTGAGCTGCACGATGGCTGCCATGCCAGTTCTGGTTGTGATCTCCACCTGTTGTATACTTGGGGCACTTTTAATATTTGTACTATTTGGGGATATTGGATTGATGGAAATTTTCTTATGAATCATTTGTAGCGAAAACTTAAAAGGTCTTATTAATAAAAACAAACCTGGAGCCAGGTATTGAGGTGAACACTGAAAGATCAGAAAAACAGAACAAGCCACAGCTAACCTCACCTTGCCAATTAGTCATCTAATCTTGTCTCCTCAAACTGGATGCCTCTTTGTCCTCATCCAAATGGATCTCAGCTGAACTGTTGCTAAAAGCCTAAAAGATTAACATGGCTCTAGTTCCTGGTCCTCATGCCTTATATACCTTTTTGCTTCCTGCCACCACTTCCTGGGATTAAAGGCGTGTGTCACCATGCCTGGCTATTTCCAGTGTGGCTTTGAACTCACAGATATCCAGACAGATCTCTGCCTCTGGAATGCTAGGATTAAAGGCATGTGCTACCACTGCCTAATCCTATGTTTACTGTAGTGGCTGCTCTGTTCTCTGACCCCCAGATGAGTTTATTGGGGTGTACAATATATCAATCATCATTTATGCCTTCTCCCAAGATTACTGCTTCTAAGCTTCCCTAGGAAAGTCTTGAACATATTGCCCCTCCCACTTTTAGGGAGATATCCTTATCTACTTGAAGGTCTTTCTTACACCTTGGAGGTTGTGACACATAAAGAAGCCAGAAGTCTCTTTATGAGGCTATCAGATATTTTTGAAGTATCTGTCCCTGTACTTAATCAGGAACAAGATAATCAAAACAAAGTAAACTTTAAAAGGTCAACAAGATTCAATGGACCAGAGGAGTTGGCCATAGATCAGATTACAAGCCTCTTCCTACTATATATTCAGGCAATTAAGTGGCATATACAGCAACAAAGTTAGATTAGCTGAAGTTACCTCTGCCTGACACAGAGACTTATATTGATGGGCAAATAGTGATGTAGAAAGATGATAAAAGAATGAGATATCAGGACATTCCTTTCTTAGAAAAGTTCGCTCATGCAGAGCCACTGTGGTATCATATGACCAAAGAATAAAAGAATTCCAGGATTAGACATATAAGCAAAATTTATAAAGACATAAAATGTAAGCATTGTATTATGCAAGAATTTGAATAATAACTGCAGCAGCTTTGGTCTGAGGATTTTTCTCAGGCACTCTGGCCACTAGGAGTTAATAATAGTACATGGCAATCTGCCTGGGATGGTTTGGAGATTTTGTATTGGTCTAGCATCCTTGAAGACACAAAAGCTACTAGCCTGAGAACAGGCTGTCATATGCCTCTAGATTCTTAAAAAATGGGTTATGGATCTGAGCAAAAATGGTTATAAAGGATAACTGTTTATTAATAACTAGACTTGGGGGGAAATAATTGTAAAAAATGACTCTGTTCTCCCATGGTTTATCAATGATGATTAAAAGATTTGCAAGAGGAAGTGAAACATGTCCAAACAAAGTTGATGTGATCTATGTTTTGGAACAACGTGACTCTATCCCTGCTTACTGAATTCTGTATAAATAAAGAAACACTCTGACTGTTAGTCAGTCATGCTACAAGATTCTCCGGGCCACAGTGCCTAATTCACTTCTTCCCTTGATGACACCTTGCACCCTGTCTGAACTTGTCACCTGCTGAAACTGGCCCCTGGCAGCCCAGTTGGTGTATTGCAAAGCCAGCATTTCAGTCAAGCACTCTAAGCATCAGAAATTGCCTGTACAGTGCTGTGTTAGTGAGTTTCGGTGCCTGCAAGATGCTGGGTATGGTCAAGGGCTTTGGAGAAGTCCTATTACTTAATTTTTCTAAGGACTCTACTGAAGAGTGATGTGTACCCCCATGGTGGGTGGTACGTGGTGGTACAACTGGATGCTCAGGAAAGGTGAGTAAGCAGCTGAGGGACAGAGGCAGCGCATGTCTAGTCTGGCTCCCAAACACTTTCTCTGAAGGAGAGAAACTGCATGGGGAGATAGGCATAGGACTAGAGCCAGCTCTGGAGATGGAACAGCCACTGCAGTGTGGTGTGTTAAGAGGAAAGACAGGAAGATGGTGTGAGGCAGAACAAGGGGATACTGGAAGAGGGACCATGGAAGGACCTCTGAGGTGGTTTCAGGTTAATGTGAAAGAGTAGTGTTTTTCATTCTTATGACATTGCCTGTGGAAAGCAAACAAGGGTGTCAGATGTCCTGATGCTGACTTACAGGCAGTCATGTGCAGTCTGATGCAGGCACTGGGAACCAAACTTAGTTCCTCTGCAAGAGCAGCTTCCACACTTAATGACTGAGTCATTTTGCCAGCACAGAGAATCATTTTCTGTGGTGGGCCATTGTCAGAAACTAGGTTGTAAAATGCCAGCTATGTAGTGCTGTTGACAGGTCCCAAGATGAATCAATGATTTGTTCCCATGAGAAGATAAGAAAGGACAAAGGAGGACCTCTGGGAATGTGAACCCCAATCCTGAGTGGATGTAAGGAGGGAAGGCTGGCAGAGCATATGTGAACAGAATGTGTGTGCCCGTGTGTGTGGATGGAGGATTCTAAATTGGAGTGACTTCTCTCATGGAAGAGAGACCCTCATCTATCCTTTAAGAATAGAAGGGAAGAAAAGTGGGTAAATTAAGAGAGAGAGATTCTTAGGCAGTTGAAAAGTGAGGGGTGGAGTGGTTTAGAAAAGGAGATACCATCTTTTCCTTCATACTTCTCATTGTGATTGGCAGGTGTGCTTTTCCTAGAGCTTTCATAACACCTGAAGACAAGTTGGGGATTTAAAACAATGAAGGCTTCCTGGGTCACAGTTCTTAAGAACAGAAGTCCCAAACAAAGGGGTTGCAAAGTGGGTTCCTTTTGGAGCCCAAGAGGGAAAATCTTCTGGTTTGTACATGCATTACTCCAGCCTCTGCTTACTCCTCATATGCTGTCTGCTCCATGGGGTTTGAGTCCAAATATCCTTTTAAAGATATTTACTTTGTGTATATGTTCCCACATTCATGTGTGAGTTTGTGGGTGTACTGTGGAGTATGTGCGTGTGGTGATCAGAGGGCAACAGCCACCTTCCATCATATTTGAGGCAGGATTTTCCACATTGTTGGTTTATGTGCTTTGTACCCCAGGTTAGCTGGCCCTCCACCTTCTGGAGAGTCTCTTGTCCTACCTCTAGTCTAGCCATAGGAATAGTGCTGAGATTATAGATGTGCTGTTGGGTCTGGCATTTATATGGGTTCTTGGAAATCTGACCTCAAGTTGAAAGACTTGTGCACCTAGCCCCTTCTGAACCATCTCCCCTAGACAAAACTTCCTTCCATTAGGACATATTTATTATGTGTATGAGGAGAGGGTTGTATGTGTATTTCCACAGTGTACATTTGGATGTAATATGACTAGCTGCTTGAGTTCTTGCTTTTACTTTCTCAAAATTATGGACTGTGACCTGGAATTCAAAGTCAAATAGACCCTTTTCTTTCCTCAATTGATTTAGTTGGGATGTTTCATCACAGCAACAGGCATGTAGCCAGTACAACGGGGTATCACATCAGCAGAACAATGGTGTAGGAACAGACAAAGAAGTTTTGGAAGATAACAAGGACTTCAGTTTAATAAAGTGTAAGTTGTAAACCAAGTGGATCTGAAGCATTAGGAAAAAGTGGATAGTACTTTGTCAGACAAAAGGTGTGTCAGGGCAAGAAGTAAGAAGCCACAGTACCCCAGCCTGTGGAAACACTAACTGAGAGCTATTGAACAGTCTCTATATGACATATGGGCACATGTGTTCAATATATTTCCAAGGTATTCTTACTGTGCAGGCCTGTAATCCAAACTACTTGGGACACTGAGATGAAGAATCAAAGGTTCAAGGCTTTGGGGGCTGGAAAGATGGCTCAGTAGTTAAGAATATTTGTTGCTCTTCTAAAAGACTGGAGTTTGGTTACGATCACCCATGTTGGGCAGCTCACAATTGCCTGTAACTCCAGCTGCAGGGAATCCAATACCCTCTTCTGACCTCCTCAGGTAACTATGCATGTGTAAGTGTACACACACACACACTTAAATAATAAAAAAATGATTTTTTTAACCCAAGGCCTACCTGGGCTACAAAGGGACGCCCTGTCTCAAAGTAAAAACTTCTTATGAAAGCCACCACAGGAGTTGGAGCTGGGTCTGTAGCTCCACTGGTAACTGCTTACCAAGGATGACTGAAGCCCTGGGTTCAATCACTAGCACCACATAAACTGAGTTTGATGGTGCTCACCTGCAATTTCAGCATTTTTGATGGGGAGGACCAATCATTCAAGCTCATCCTTAGCTAAATCGAAATTCAAGGCTAGCCTGAGTTTCTTAAAACCCTATCTCATAAAGTGCTTGAGATATAGCTCAGGGATTAAATGCCTTCACAGGTGTGCCTTATGGTGATATATTGTATATCCTAATAAAATTTCCTGAGGATCAGAGGACAGAACCAGCCTCTAGATTAGACATAGAGGTTAGGCAGTGGTGGCATACATCTTTAACCATAGTACTTGAGATCTCATGCCTTTGCTTGGGAAGTACACATGACTTTAATCCCAGGAAGTAATACAGCAGGGCAGAGAAAGGTATATAAGTTGTGAGGAAAGAGGAACTCACACTCTTTAGGCTGAGGATTTCATAGAGGTAAGAACTAGTGTCTGATTATTCTGTTTCTCTGGTCTTTCAGCTTTCACCCTGATATCTGGCTCAGGATTTTCAATTAGTAATACTTTTAAAAATTCAAACAACAGTGCCTCACAGAGATTCAATACCACAGAAACATATCACCATCTCTGCAGGCAGAAGTTTCTGTCCTGCCACAACCCCCAAAATACCCAGCAACCACTTTCCAAAAAATTGACTCAGAGGCTTAATATTATTTATTAAGCTCAGTCAATAGCTGAGACTTATCACTAACTAGCTATTCCATTTAAATTAAGCCATAATTCTTGTCTATGTGTAGCCACCTTTTCTCAGTACAACATTCTCATCTTGCTTTCTCTGCATCTGGCTGGCAACTGTGTCTCTTCCCAGAATTCTCCTCGTCTGGTTGCCCTGCCTATACTTCCTGCCTGGTGGCTACTGGCCAATCAGTGTTTTATTAAACCATTTCAAGTGACAAGTCTTTACAGTGTACAAGAGCATTATTCCACAGCATTTCTCCCCTTTTATCTAATCAAGACGTAAGATTTTAAATTTAACATAGTAAAATTACATATAACAAGGTAATTATCAAGCAAGAATTACCATAACAATATCCAATCCATTTTCATTTGACAAAATTAGAGAAAATACTTAATTATCTATCTTATCTTGGTGAGTCTAAAGTTTTGTATTGTAACTAAAGAAAACTATAATTATAACTGTCTAGTCTTCAACCATCAGACCTCAGAAGGATATAATATTACCTGAGTAAACAGGAAGTACATTGCAAGCAACTTCCAAAACTCTAGAAATTACAGAGACATCTGGCTGCCTGGGCAGTCACAGAAAGTTCTTTGGTAACTTTGGGGCATCCATCTTCAGCCTATAGGTCTAGAATATCAGGCAGACTTTTTGGTGAAGTAGGAAATTTGAAGGACTGTCTCACCTATGTTGGCAAAGGTTGTCAGTCACTTTCTTTTGTGTCCTGCAGAATAGCTGACAGACTCTTCTGTGAAGCAGAAATTGTGAAGGACTGTCCTGCCTTGTCTTGGCAAAGTTCAACCCTCTTTTTTCCTATGTGTTCTGCATGTCCAGTCTGCACAGCATATTGTCAGCAGTCAAAGGCAAGAATAATTTCTTTTCCCAGTGGCTAAACTTGCCACAATGAAAGCAAACTCTATAAGGGGTATCTTCAATGTCTATCCTCTTCTCTAAAGTAAATTGGTGCTGCCAGGAAAAGATGTGTCTCATTTTCAAGAAAAACTTTAAGTTAACAAAACATTTTAAATGCCATATTTATAGTTGTTTGAAGTATTTGAAGACCATCTACCTAAAATATATCTATTTAACCTAGAAAACATACTTAACATATGTACAAATTTGATTGTTATAAATGACTAACTATTGACCTATGTTTCTTGATTGTCTCATATATAATAACAGCTTTCAAAATATAGAACTTTATCTTACACTTTAAATGAACTGCATAGGGACAATACCTTAAACAAGAGTAGAAATATACATACAGTACAACAAAATTAACTTTAAAATTATATCAATAAACCAAAATCCATACTAATGTAAAATATTAATGTAAAGTTTTACAACTTCTTGTAAATAGTTCATTTAATTTGTATACAGATAGTCATTACATTTTCAGAGCCGTTCAAGATATTAATACAAGATATTAATGTAAAAGATTGATAGTTGTTTTTTGAATTAAAGTAGACTCAACAATCTACCCTTTTATCCTATTATTTCTATACCCCCCCTTTCTTTTCAGAACAAGATTCCTGAATCTAATCTTCTTTGTTTAGCTTTTTTCCTGACCATTATCTATAACAACTCATAACAACCACCCCTAAACAATCACAAATATCAATAATTTATTTTTGGGAATGTGGGCTTAGTTCTCTAGACTACTTCCTGCTGATTGGGGGTGCTGGTAATCTTTGGGGGACCCTGAGAAAATTTAGGATAATGGTTAACTCTTGACTGGAGTAGTTGCTGAGGCTGGATCATCTCAGGCAGCAGTTCTGAAGCTGTTCTGGTTTCAAGTGACAAATCTCTACACTGTACAAGAACATTATCCCACAGCACATCTCCATCTTTCACATGACACTGAGGGAAGAGTCAAGGATGTCAGTGCTTTGCTGTTTTAGTTTAAGCACTGCCTCTCTATCTGGGAAGAAGCAGACAGTAGTAGGCAAGGGGAATTCATGAATGAGAGCTGAGTCATGGTGAGATCTTTTCTGTTGAGGAAAAAATGAGGGAGAAAATAAATAACTCCAGCTTCAGCTTAGATAGTAGAATTGTGAGCCATAACTACAGTTTTACAACTTCTTGTAAATAGTTCATTTAATTTGTATACAGATAGTCATTACATTTTCAGAGCCGTTCAAGTTATAGAAACTGTTAACTTGCATTAGGACTAGTATGGTCAGGTTAGGATGCTATTTCAGCAAATTTAAGATGCCATTCATCAAAGAAAGTTGCCATGCTTTGTGGGTCACATTAGAGTTCATTCCAGTCTCCCCAGCCCTCTACCTAACGGCAATACATCAGCTGATAAACTGACACTGATGGTCACCTTATCTCAGGTAGATTTGTCTCAACAGTCACATGCCCTTCATCATCAGAATAGCAGAAGTTTAAGAAAACAATTTGGCCTTAACAAGGAAGTTGTTTGTAAGATTGTTAAGCAATGTGATGTGTGCCTACAGTATTTTCCCATGCCTTCACTTAGGGATAAATCCTTGAGGCCTTCCTCCTAATCATTTATGGCAAATGGATGTTTGCTGTGGGATGTTCTGTATGGCAAATGTGTTGCTCTGATTGGTTAATAAATAAAACACTGATTGGCTAGCGGCTAGGCAGGAAATATAGATGGGACAAGGAGGAGAATAAAGCTGGGAAGTGGAAGGCTGAGTCAGAGAGACACTGACAGCCGCCACAATGACAAACAGCATGTGAAGATGCCGGTAAGCCACGAGCCACATGGCAAGGTATAGATTTATAGAAATGGATTAATTTAACCTGTAAGAACAGTTAGCAAGAAGCCTGCCACGGCCATACAGTTTGTAACCAATATAAGTCTCTGTGTTTAATTGGTTGGGTCTGAGCAGCTGTGGGACTGGCAGGTGGGAGGAATTTGTCCTGACTGTGGGTTAGGCAGGAAAACTCAAGCTACAAATGGCATCCAACGTGTTGGCAAGAGTTTCCACTTAAAACCTGAGAAAAGATTCTAAAACGGAGATAAAAACAGCTTCCTAATTGTCTCTCTCAGATGAGCGGCAGCTGCTGGTTTGAGCTACTGGTGGGTTCCTACCATGCGTGCTCGACCTGCAGCATGGAGGGAATGAGGCCTCTGCAAGTGGCACATTAAGCTGCATGGTGGATTTAGCCTTTGCTAGTACAAAACAAAAAGAGAGGTTTCTGGGCTACATGCTGCTTGGATAAAAGCATAGACCCACGATAGCTCCCAGAGCTGGCGGTAAATGTACCACCGCCATGTTGGGAAGCTGAGATGGGTGGAGCCAGCAGCCATAGCGCCATTTCAGTCTTACAAATACTGCAGTTTAAAGTAATAGACTCACAATAAGACAGATTCAGATGTAATAGTTTACAATGTGTGTAAAATATACATAGGCTTGAAAGAGACAAAAAAGGTGATATATATATATATATATATATATATATATATATAACTGTATATATATATATATAAAACTGTATATATATATATATACAGTTATACAAACTGTTTTAAAAAATAAAGTCTTTAAAGAGACAGTAAAATTAATATAAAAAATAAGCCACGTAAGATGAATATTACACAGAGAATCTGGATTGTGTTGTCTTTGGGATTTTTAACTGCAGAAAAACATTTGATCATAAAAGATGTTGAGTTAAACCAATATGTATATTTTAAAGATACCTTGACTTCAAAATTTGGATGTAAGGATGTGTTGCTTTGGAAAGGAGACTCTGCTTTTGTTCCCACAGAAAGCCAAAGGCTATGGATTTGTTCCAGATTAAGATACATCAGGTTTGACCAGCCAAGACCTCCTGAAAGGTCTCCGATGACACCATGGCCCAGATGATCCAACATCCAGAATGGTTTGAAGGCAACTGGCTCAGACAATGCAGCCTCATGGACTATTCCATAATCCTAAAATTTTCTTTGTGTTCCCATAAGATACAGTGCCCCCCTCCAGCAGGAAGTAGTAAGAGAAGTTACACCCAAATCCCCAAATTATATGTAATTTTACTTTGTTAAGGTTAAAACCTTCCTTTTTGAAAAAAAAAAGGGGGGAGGGAAGTGCTGTGGGATGTTCTGTATGGCAAATGTGTTGCTCTGATTGGTCAATATATAAAACACTGATTGGCCAGTGGCTAGGCAGGAAGTATAAACGGGACAAGGAGGAGAATAAAGCTGGGAAGTGGAAGGCTGAGTCAGAGAGACACTGACAGCCGCCACAATGACAAACAGCATGTGAAGATGCCGGTAAGCCACGAGCCACATGGCAAGGTATAGATTTATAGAAATGGATTAATTTAACCTGTAAGAACAGTTAGCAAGAAGCCTGCCACGGCCATACAGTTTGTAACCAATATAAGTCTCTGTGTTTAATTGGTTGGGTCTGAGCTGCTGTGGGACTTGCAGGTGAGAGAGATTTGTCCTGACTGTGGGTCAGGCGGGAAAACTCAACCTACAGATGTTACTTATACTGTGGAATTTGGCAACGTAAATTATGTGCATGAGGCAATTGATACCTATTCAGAATTTTTGATTGCCACTGTACAAACTGGAGAATCCATCAAGTACATGATAGCTCATTGCTTAAAATGTTTTTCATATATGGGGATTCCTAAAATTATAAAAACAGATAATGGATTCAGATAAATTAGTAAAGCATGTCAGCAATTTTGTTCCAAATGGAAAATTGAGCATAAAACAGGCATTTCTTATAATCCTCAAGGACAAAACATCATTGAGTGAGCCCAAGGCAATCTCAAGACACAGCTTCAGAAAACAAAGAGGGGGGAGTGATAACCTCAGTCAATGCATAAAGCATTGAATCATGCCCTCTTCATTTTGAGTGTTTTGAATGTAGATGTCCATGAGCAATCTGCTGTGGAAAGATTTTGGCATGATGGTGCCAGAGTGACGTTTGCTCAGGTAAAATAAAATGATCCTTGCACTGGATTATGGAAGGATCCCAACCATGTTTTGATATGGGGTCAAGCACATGTTTGTGTTTTTTCACAGGAAGAAGATGAGACTCAATGGCTGCCTCAGCACTTGGTGTAGTATGTGGGACAGAGGAATGCTGGCCCTGATGTCACTGTAGCTGCTGATGCTCCCCAGAGGAACTGGAGTGAGATTTGCTGAACCTGTGTTCCTGATCCTCCAGTGTTACATCCTGCAGTCTGGGAATGGAAAGAATGATTCCCAGCTTCCTGATAAACCTGCTGCACAAATTTCTCAGACCTCTGTGAGTTCTAATTATTCTGAATCCGGCCAAGGAATGCCTATCTGTTTTTGGCTGGGTGTTTGGCCATTTATCTACACTATATCTTGGATGTAGAGGTCACCTTTGCTAGTATAGTGTTAATCTATTATAGCCCAGATGACATAGGAGACCTGGTGAACAGCTGCCTCAGAGATTTCCCTGCTGTGGGATAGAGACTCATTTGAGCAACTGAACAGTATTAGAAGTAATGTGCTAGATTGGTGAGGAAATCAAATTGGAGAAACTGAAGAGGTCCCCTAAACTGATGCGGAGTTGGGAGAAAGGTTTTGTTGCTAATATTTGGTACTCAGGGACTGGAGCAGCTCAAACGCAAAAACATTTTCTTGTCCCTTGAATGGATCAAGGTTATGATAATTGTAATTTAACCAATTGCCTATTCATTGAAGCACACCTCTAGCTGTTATGGAATTTCAACTTCCCACTCAAGTTCCAGTTGCCAACTATTACTCCAGTAGCATTCTATTTCTAGAGAACAGGCCACTGGTGGGTCAGGTATTGCACTTATCTGTTATTTGAGATTAGGCAATCTGAAGGTCTTTGTTTATGAGACCACCAGGAATTATTGAATTGAAAGGAATCGTTACTATAAAGGGATTTGCATGTGCTTGATGTTCATATATAAATGCATTGAACTGGGGTGTGAAATTTTAAAAGTGTGGTATAATAACTAATATATTCATGATGAAAAAAATATTTTAAGCATTCTATGCTTAGTTCTGTACAAACTTTCTATACTAGACAACATCACAGTGAAAGAGACAAATGGAAGAATTAAAGTGTATCTTGTCCAATAGCAAGGAGAATGCTCTCACTTGATTTTGGTACCAGAGTGCCAGAGAGGCAGAGGTGAGCAGACCTTCCTGAAAGAAAGTTCTTTCCTTCCTACTTGATTTCAATTGTGGCAAATGCTTAACATTTGTGCATGTGTACAGAAAATCACCTTGATATCTTAGGAAGTCAATTTTATTTAGATACCATTGCACCAGTGACTGTGTCTTGGAAGGCTAGTCATTACTGTGGATCACAGGGTCCACATCTTGATTAGAGTGAAGATTGCTATTGTCTTCCAGTAGCATGTATCCCAAACTCGAGTATTGTTAGAGTTAGACAATAGGCATGAATTTCCAAATCAATACCAAATTTATTACCTCTTTGTTGTATGACTCAAGTATGTAGTATCTTCAGCCATAGGTATTTGCCATTCATTTCTGAATAATAATCAAGAGCAATGACAATAGCCAAGTATTTTGGGGGACTATGGGACCCCACTGTCCAACAACTCCAATAGAAGTCATCCATTCTTTGGCCTAGTAGTTTCATCTTTTAGTCTGTGGTGTGCAGCATGTTCAGTGTCACAAAATTAATGTAAGATTACTTGATTCTGAAAGGATTTCCCTTTAGCACTGTTTGCTGTTTTTAGAAAGGGTCATTTCTGCTGTTTTTCTTCTCTAAGTGCTGTTTTCCAGAGGACACATCTGCAAACGCAGATGCATCGGCTATAAAGAATCTGTAAACATAGTTAACTTTCTTGTTGACTGACTTCTGTGTATAATAGTAATGTTCTGGAAATATCTTCCTTTTTCTGTGGACAGTTTCTAACTGTAACGTGCAGTAGATGTCTCCTATTATAGAGACCTTAGTCATTGTCTTGTTTAGGGATGGAACTTTAATGACCAAAATCTTCATTCATCATTAGATTTCAGTGGCAACCAAATTAACCATGAAGTCAAGTACAGAGAAATCCTCACTGCATAGTGTTGTTTTAAATTCTGTAGCAGTTTATATGAGTTTGTGAGAACTGAATACATGGTGTGTAATGAAATAAACCAATTTATAAACACATTGTGTTAAAACAAGAAAATGCTTCCCCATCTCTTCAGATTACATCCTTCCCATTGTGAAAGCATACACATAGCTGAGAATCAGAGCCTGTATCTCTTTTGAAAATATAATCTCATTTTTCAATCTTTATGTCTATGCATGTCAGTGTGTGTGTGTGTGTGTGTGTCTGTGTGTGTGTGTGTGTGTGTGTGTGTGTGTGTGTGTGTGTGTGTGTGGTGTCATGTATAATTCAGAATACAGCCATAATTGCTTCTCTCATTCTATCATGAATATTCTGGGGTTCTATTTAGTGTCATAGGGCTTGGTGGAAAAGCACTTTTGTTTTATCATCCCTTATAATCCAGTTCATCTGTGCCCATCCTATTATATTTTGACTGATCCAAATCCTTAAAGAGATACATATTAGACTAAAATCCCTATTATTTCCCTCAGGTTATGCAAAGGAAAGGAAAATCATACTCACGATTTGAGCCTTATATGTGTTTTTCTTTGCCAGTACCTGATTAGATCTTTGGTTATGTGATGTGTATTATGTTGGGATAAATAGCTATCAAATCAGGTATTTCATGAACATTATTAATTAGTAACATTTTCCTCTGTATTTTCTACAGTTGCTCACTGTAACAGCAGCACAATTGGACACAGTGAATGACATCATCAAGAAGTTAGGACCATTGCTGAAATACCTGCAAGAGACTTGAAAACTCTTTTTATTTATTCAATGTCTTTTTGTGATCCATTAATATTTAAATAAATGAATAAACATCATAGAGAAATACCTGATTACCCTATGTATGAAAAATTTCTATCTCCTTCCACTTTCAGAAGTCATCTGACAGATTACATTTGTCTATATATGGCCACTGCTCTTGTATTTTCCAATGAAATTCCATCTAAGTGAACACATGTGAAGTGCATTTGTACCACTAGAGCACAATAAACTCTTTGTATGTGATATGAAAATGCATATATACATAAACTGTATGAATTATTTGTAAATATATGTATATACCCAATGAACATGATGTAACATTGTCAATACAAATCATTAGATATCTTCAATGCTGTCTTTTCTATATCTTCTTTGTCATGTAGACATTTTTGATACTGATTTATTTCTTACGTACAAGGTTTCAAATTAATTATTACAGAATAACAGTTTTGATATACAAATTTCACTAAAATATATCACTTGAGCTGTATCCTCTGAATACATGTCCCAAGAAGATAATAGATGATGCCTGAAATAACTGGCAAAGAGGGAAACATGTTTGGAAAATGACCTTGAATATAGACCATTCATTAACTCATTTTAATTTTAGTGTGTGTATACATATATGTGTAAGAGCACAGTCACTTATTATCACAATATCATAAATGGAACCTCACTCTGCAAGGAAAGTTAATTATTTTCTATCAGGAATAAAAAATAAATAAGTTATTACTAAGCCATAACTCTACTTAATGCATTTTTGGTATCTCATGTGGGGCTCTAACATAATTCAATAGATGATACATAATTTACATTTGGTTGTTTTAAATGGATCCCAGGATTGTAGGCTATAAATGAGTTTTTGTTCTTGGTTTTTTCTTCTGGGTTGTTATGAAGGTTAGATACTTGTCTTTTCTTTCTGTAGGATGGAGATTCTTAGAATGATGGTCAAATGCTGATTTCATATTCTAGTTTCCTCCAGGTCTCTCTAGCTTTTTGTCTCCTATATTTAGGTTGATGAGGTTCCCAGGCTTCTAAATTTAGGTTTGCTCAATCATAGACATGGTGGACATGTGGCACCAGGGTAATAAGTTGTCTGGACAGGAACATGTTATAGCAAACCTTAATATCCTCCAAAGCCTGTAGGGATGTGGGTGACAAGGACAGTTTCTTGTTGGAGACAGGCCATGGAGTGATTTCTTATTCCCAGTGTCACAAAAATGTAGTGGAAAGAACAGAGTTTGCATTGACAAATCTGTTTTATCAGAAATGAAAAGGCAGGAACCGGTTCTCTGCAGATTCTCAGGGAGAGCAGGGACCACTGAATTCACCACTGTTAATTTTCAATGTCAGCCTCCTCTTACATACAACAGAATTCTTGCCTGCCTCAATACTTTCCAGTTTCAGAGATGCAGAAGAGGAAAGAAAATATTGTGTGTATTGGGAAAGGTACAGAATGACTTTTGGTTCTTCTGTTTACCAGAATGCTGAGGAAAATTATCAACTGTGGTTCTTTTCTAGCCAGAAAGAAGTGTGATTCCCACTCCGGGTAAGCATCTGAGAAACCTAAGGAGGCATTGATTGAGATTAAAAAAAAAACAGACAAACAAAAAAACCCTGTAACCCAGAATTGTTAAAATTTTCCTTGTTTTTCTTAAGCTTAAATACCCTTAATAGTAAACATCATATGAAATGTTCTTTCATACATTTTAACAATACATATACTACTTAGTGAATCTTAACACTCATCCAAGTATATGATAAAACCTTTTTGAATTTACATCCATTTGAGAATTTCATACATGAATATTGTATTTACATAATTTCCATCCCTCCATCTGGTCTCTTCATCTCTTCCTACATCCTCCTCACCCCTCTTCAATTTCATGACCTCTTAAAATAAACCTTGTTTTTGTGTTTGATTGATTTTGTGTGTGTGTGTGTGTGTGTGTGTGTGTGTGTGTGTGTGTGTGTGTGTGTGTGTGTGTGTTGTGAAGGTCAGGGAAAAAGAGTACATTTAATGTTGCTCATATAAGTGTGTGTTTAGAGATGAACAATTGGGACAGGATAAACCATTAATTATCTTATCCCTGGGGGAGACTAATTCTCCCTCTGAGTAGCCATTGACTGTCTTTAGCTCTTCATCTAAGTGTGGAGTTTTGTGAGATTTACCCATCCACAGTGGTAGTTCAATTGGTGCTGCCACTTTTTAAGTCTCATTGGGGCAATTATATTGTTGCAATTTCAGGTGCAGCCTTCCTCTCATATACTGAAGACAGGACCTCCTAGAAAAGGTCCTGGTTCTATGGCTCTTACCAGCTTTCTTCCTACTCTCTCAGGAAGGTACCTAACTTTAGATATAGAAATTGCATTGTAGACATACTAATTGGAGTTGTAGACACTGCAAACACTTATTCTCTGTCTGGCTGTGGGTTGCTTCATACCATAAGATCTCTGCATGCAACAATATCTGCTCAGTCTAAAAATAAAAGTAGTACCCAAGATATACACAGGGAGAGAGCAGACAGAAACTGGAACTACATTTATTTTATTTTAATATGTGTATTAACTTTATAAAATGTTATCTTGACATCAAGACTCAGAACAGATTTGTGCACCATGTCTGACTTGATGTTTCCTTATAATCTGTCGATCATGGTGGCTCTGTTTCAGTTAGGTTCTATATGGCTGTGATAAAAACACCATGACCAAAATCTGCTTGGAGAAGAACACGTTTCTTTAATTTTCCTCTAAGAGTTTACTGGGGACCTGGAGAGAGAATTAAAGTAAAGTAAAAAAGAACAAGCCACATAGAGATGGGAAATATATATGGAGTCTGGATCCTATTGTTGATTTTGAATTGTTTGAATACTGATAAGCAAATAATAGCTGCTAAAAAATATGGGATTGTAAACTGGAGTGTAAAATTGAACCAATCAGGATACTTTAGAAATGCCTTAACTTTAAAAAAGAAGTAAGAAAATGTATTTGTCAAACGGAAATCAAAAATGCTTTGATGTTTTGTTCCCACAGGAGATGAGAGACTATAAATTCCTTCAGTGTTAATATGGATCAGGTTTGATCAGATGAGAACTCCTGAAACTTGACAGGTGATATATATCAGGAAAGATTACTGCTGGTCTTCACAGAATGTGGCAATTATCTCAAATTTTCTCTCTGGGACCCTAAAGCTACTTTGTCCACAGACAGCAGGAGGAAGTATGGAGAAAACTACACCCACATTCCCAAGAGTTAGGAGGTGTTGATGATTTTGGTTATTTGGTGGGTTATGGATATTTGTTATCATTCAGGGGAATATAGGAATTAGGATGAAAAGACAACTTATTAAACTCAGATATTTTACAATGGCATGGACTTTGATATATTGCTATAAATATAAAGTTAATTTTGTTATACTATATATATGTTTTTGTTCTTGTTTGGGGATTTTTTGTATTTTGATAAAAATATAAGATTATTTTTGTTACAACATATTGTATGTATATTTCTACTGTTGTTTAGGGTATTGTGTTTATGCAGTTCATTTAAAAATGCAAGGTATAAATAAGAAATGAGGTTAGTAGTCAATGCATAATAATTAAACTTGTAGTCACATTAGATATGTTTTACAGGTTAAATAGGTATATTTTAGATATATAGATGGCCTTCAAACTTTTAGGCCTAACAAATATGGCATTTAAAATGTTTTGTTAACTTATGGGTTTTCATGGCAATGAGACACATCTGCTCCTGTCAGTACCAATTTACTTCAGAGATGATGGGCATTGAAGAAATTCCTTATGGTGTTTGCTTTCATTGTGGTAAGGTTAGCCACTGGGCAAAGAAACTGTTCTTGCCTTTGACTGCTGACAGTGTGCTGTGCGGACTGGATATGCATGACCCCCACAGGAAAGTGAACACTGAACTTTGCCAACACAAGGCAGGATGGTCCTTCAGGGTTCCTGCTTCACAGAAGAAACTGCCAGATATCATACAGGACACACAGGAAAGAGACTGCTGAACTTTGATAAAAACAAGTCAGGACAGTCCTTCAGGGTTCCTGCTTCACAGAAGAGTTTGTCAGATATTCTAGGCCTGTAGACAGTAGAAGGATTCCCCAACATTGCAGAGGAGATTTGTGTGACTATCCAGTCAGACATCTCTGTCATTTCTAGAGTGTTTGGAAG
The DNA here is from genome assembly GCF_007827085.1 of Peromyscus californicus insignis. Lineage (NCBI taxonomy): Eukaryota > Metazoa > Chordata > Mammalia > Rodentia > Cricetidae > Peromyscus > Peromyscus californicus. Next base: position 17,412,312 of record NW_026294617.1, on the reverse strand, counting down.
TTGTTTGCAATGCACTTTTTGTTTACTCAAATAATATTATCCTTCTGGGGTCTTTGATTGAGTTGAAGGCTAGATAGTTATAGTTGTAGTTTTCTTTTGTTATGATAGGAAGTAAATTATGTATAAAATTTTATAGTCACAAAGATGGATGGATGGTACAGTGCTTTCTTTGAATTTGTTAAATGTAAATGGACTGAATATTGTAAATTAATTCTTACTTGATAACTGTTTTTGTTATGTGTAGTTTTACTATGTAAAAGTTAAAGCCGGGCAGTGGTGGCACATGCCTTTAATCCCAGCACTCAGGAGGCAGAGGCAGGCAGATCTCTGTGAGTTTGAGGCCAGCCTGGTCTACAGAGCGAGTTCCAGGAAAGGCACAAAGCTACACAGAGAAACCTTGTCTTGAAAAAAACAAAAAAAAAAATTAAAAAAATAAAAAAATAAAAAAGTTAAACCCTTTTATTTTTATTTAGACAAAAATGGGAGAATGTAGTAGAATAGTATTTAAGGTGTTTTACTTTTGATTATGTTGCATTTGTTTAACTCTGTAAAGCTGTATTACTGTGTCTTTGTAAAACACCTGATGGTCTAATAAAGAGTGGAACAGGCAATAGCAAGACAGAAGAATAGACAGGCAGGCTGACAGGCAGGGAGTATATACACAAGGAGAAATCTGAGGGAAAAAAAGAAGTAGCCAGAGAAGGAGGAGGACTCCAGGGACCAGCCACACAGCTACACAATCAGCCACAGAATAAGAAACAAAGTAAGATAAACAGGAATAGAAAAGAAAAAGGCCAGAGGCAAAAGGTAGCAGGATAATTTAAGTTAAGGAAAGATGGCAAGAAACAAGCCAAGATAAGGCTGGGTATTTATAATTAAGAATAAGCCTCTGTGTATGATTTATTTGGGAACTGGGTGGTGGGCCCTCATAAAAGAGTAAAAAGTAAGAAACAACAGTTTAGCATGAGCTTTTGTGAGTGTGTGCTTCTGATGGGAATCTCTTTGTCACTTTGAGGACTGTAAGTGCAGGCATCTGGCTGGAAAGGAAGGACTAGGATCTGTTTTGTCTGGAAACCTCCAGCCTAACACAGGGAGCACTCAAACAGACAAAGAAGTTGGCAGCTGCACCCATGGCAAAGTGCTGTGTATTGGCTTGTTCTTGCATGACTTGCTCAGCCTACTTCTTATAGCACCCAGGACCTCCATTCCAGGATGCCACCACCCACAGTGAGCTGAGATGTTGGACATCAGTTGTAAGAAAAATCATAAGAAAAGAGACCACAGTATTTCCCACAGGCTAATCTGGCAGTGTCATTTTATCGACTGAAGGTCTCTCTATTCAAATGACCCTTGCTTATGTCAAGTTGACACTAAAACTAGCTAGGGCAGAGGCTTCCTCTTACAGTATTTCCATTATACTTAAGGAGTAGAATCTATCTGGAAGGTATTTGAAATAATAAAATGAGCTTGAGCACAGAAAACTTGAAATGTTTATCTCCATGTTTAGTTATCTAAGATTTATACCTATTGAATTGTAGAAACATCCCCCTGCATGTAAGGATGTGTGTGCTTTCTCCTTTCTCTCCTTCATAATTGCAGTAATGGGACTGTGTGGCTTCAGGACCCTATATCTGTTAGTGGTTGTTCATCCAAATGCAGTATAGCTAAGGAGGCACTTTTGGTTAAAATGCCAAATGTCACCTCAGTAAAGGTTAACATTTTATGAACATGTCTTTGATCATGCCTGTTGCTGTGCAGTGCCTAATTTCACTCATGGCTAGATAGTCTCATTCATAATAAAACCAATAAAACATAAGATCAGAGAGATTTTATTAATTCTTTGGCACTTTCATATATTGTATATTTATAATATTTAATGCCAACTCCTCAACTTCTCCCACATTCATGCCTTTTCCCAAACTCATCTACTTTATGTCCTCTTTATTTTTCCCTAAAACAATTTTAAACTTCCAATTTTATATTGTCTCTATACTCTTGGGTGGCCATCCAATGGAGCATGGTCCACCACCTAGAGACCACATCCTTAAACCAAACTGAATTTCAATATTGGGTAGATAAGAATTGTCCATATCTCCTCATTAGTGGGTGAGACTTTCTGCCCAACTCCATTCCCCATGCTGGGATTATTTCTAGAATTTTGAGCTTGCACATGTATTGTGCATGTCACAAGTGTTGATGGTTTATATTTGCAACTGCTGTTTTGTCTGTAGAAAACATTTTTTTCATTGTATTCAGCTACTTCCTTTGTCTCTTATAGTCTTTCTGCTCTCTTCTCTGCAATTATCTTTGAGCCATAGGAGAAAGGACTATGATTTATTGACATAACATTTAGGACTCTGCACTCCACAGCCTTTTATTTTCCTCATGATGACCAGCTATGGATCTGTGTGTTAAATCACTATCTATTACCAAAGAAGCAACTCTAATGGAGACTGAGATTGCACTAATCTATTACATAAGTCATTAGGAGTTTACTACTACTACACACATACTACTAAAAAATAGTGATAGTATTTTGCTTAAGCCCTCAACCTATCTAGCTAGAGGCTATTGGCCCTGATAATGGTTCCAGACAAGTGTTCCATCTTGGGGATTGGACCTTAAAATACATTCAGAATGTAGTTGGTAACCTCATGGACTTTGTGCCACTGTTGCATCACTGGGCAAATCTTGGCAGGACATTTATTTCTGTAGCTCACAGGGTTACAGTGAGGTAAGGCTGATGATTACCTTTATTCTCCAGTAGTGTACATAGCACAATTGGAAAGAAACTTTCAGGTCTTTACCAGGTTGAATTCTCCATTTCTGTAAGTCAAGCATATGTTATCTCCAATAATGGGAGCTGAGTGTCAAGTTCTGGAGGGTAACCAAGATCAATGTCAATAGCCTGTTAGGAATCTATGGCATCCACTGGCCAAGAGCTCACAGATTATCCCATTTCTAACACTATACTTGTATTTGTTAGACTATGGAGTCTAGTGTGAGTATCATCACCTGTTATTGGATAACTCCACTTATACTCCTTTTAAATATGTATATGTATATATTTAGGCAGCTTCTACAGGAGTTGGCTTTCAAATGGCTTTTAAGAAATTAATATTAGTTATCCTCCTAGTAGACTCCTCTATGCTGCCTCTCACTCTCACATCACTTAAGCTCGTTTTCCATGATTCCTCTTTCCCCCTTATATCATTGTTTTCTAGTTCTCCTGACCTGAAATTTTGCCCATTTTCCCTTACTCATTTTCTGATTTCTAAGTCTGTTCCAAGGGAAACACACTTATCTAGAGCTTTGAGTATCTGATTTAGTATTGGTTCCAAGAGTTAGGATCCTATCTAGTACTTTGACCAGCAAGCTGAGTTTATTAAAGAAGTTAATGCAAGAAAAGAAAGGTGACCAGGTAGAATAAGACAGAGTAGAAGAGGAAAGATTGATTCAAAGGACATGCAATTAATAAAACATCATTAAGTACACATAGTTGCTAATCAAATGATAGAAGGATCAGGACATACCACTTTTGACTAGATTTGGAAACTTTTTCATTCAAAGCTGTAAATGGAATCTATGTATATGCATGTTCAATACATCCAGTTGAAATCTGTGTGTGGTGCTCACTATACTCAAGTTCATGTCCTATCTTTTTACTCCATACTGGTCCATGGAACTACACAAGATGGCAGAGTTCTTTGAAATAAAAGAAAGAAATAGGATATTTGAGAAAAAAATTGCTTGATCAAAACATCCAACATTCTACAGAAGAAAGTTCTGTTCACTATTTACTGTGTTGTTACTATCAGAATTATTCTGTCACTCTACTTGCTTCATCTCACATACTGATAAAATATAAAAAAAGCCTTACTAAATGTTTTCAGTAATATATCTTACACAATGAATTTCTTAAATAGTAAGTTGAGTAAAGAAAAGTTCTTTGAAATCAGTAGTTAGCATCATACAAACTCCGGGATTTACAGCTAACTACCAGTTCATAATTTATTGTCTAGAATAGAGATTAGATTCAAATTTGAAGTCATATATCTTTAGTCCTTTCATCTTTATATTTTTGACACTTTTTCTTGATATTATTTGCTTAATTCTTTTCAAAGAATCTATTTCAAAAGAGACTGAGGTAAGTCTAGTGTCTGAGTGGATATTTGTACTAAGATATTTTTCATTCAGCAGTGACTATGGAACAATCTTTTGACCCAAGACCATTAAATGCCACAGTATTCTGCATAAGGGCCAGCTGTGGCATGGTGTCTGAGGCCTCATCTGGATCAACACATTTAGCTATCTGTCCATATTTTTTTTCATTAATTTAGAGACTAAAATCCATATAACCACATTTTACTTCCTTCTTCATTTATTGTTACAGTATTCTTCTGAGAGCTTTTTCCAAATTGTGGAAGGATTTGTTAGAATTTGGTTTAAATGCTGACTGTACAGAAATCTGTTAAAACACCAAGTTGGGCAATTGTGACACATGCCTTTAATCCCAGCAGTCAGAAAGCAGAGGCATGTGCATCTCTGAATTCAAGGCCCTTCTGGTCTACAGAGTGAGTTCTAGGATAGCTGGGGCTACACAGAGAAGCTCTGTCTCAAAAAAAAGCAAAACAAACAAACAAATAAATAAAGGAATCAAAACACCAAGCATAAACTAAGAGAAGCATCTGAGTTGATGACCCCTTCCATCTATTCACAATTGAGAAAAATCTACTTCAAAAATATCTCCTCTGTTTTTCTATTTTATAGTATTTGAATTCTACTCAGTATATTGTATGAATTACATATGTTTATGTTACATTAAGCATATTCTTTACTATAATAATAAATATTCCATAATTTGATGTATGGACAGTCATGTTTTGGTCGTAACTCACATAGTTCTTTGTTGGATGCTCAGCTGGGCATTTTATCTGGTCTTAGTTGTGTAATTCATGAATGTGAAGTCATCTAGCCACTCAATTGTGGTTCACTAACATGTCTGCCATTTGAAATTACTAGTGACTTTTTTCTTAGGCTGCTGCAAGTTAGTTCATCCTTCTTCGCATGATAGAAGAGTTTTCAGAAACTAGAGAGATCAATGTGTACTAATATCCCATTTGTCAAAGATTACTATGCCAAGGTCCAATGTAAAGTTAATTTAGGAGGTACCTATGAGATGCAATGTATGATCAACTATAAAAGATGTGAAAAAAAGACCTTTATGGGTAGGGAAGTGGTGGTGCATGCCTTTAATCCCAGCACTTGAGAGGCAGCAGCAGGTGGATCTCTGAGTTCAAGGACAGCCTGAGCTACAGAGTAAGTTCCAGGACAGCCAGGGCTACACAGAGAAATCCTGTCTCACCCCCCCCCAAAATAAAATAAAAAGACCTTTATTTTTAGGGAGGACTCTTAGGGGTTATGGGTAATACTCTTAACCAAAACTGAACAAAAGTTTACTAAAAATACACATAATATTCTTCAAATTAAGGTACTCTTTAAGTGTATTGCAAACTTAGTCCTAAAAAATTAAACAAAAAACAGTCTTCAAAGAATAATTATTTTAAATGGGTCAACAAATCTAACAATGCCAAAGCTTTTAAAAGTTGGTGTGCTGATCCCTGACATCAAGCTCTACTATAGAGCTATATTAATAAAAACATCTTGGTACTGGCATAGAAACCGACATATGGATCAATGGAATTGAATTGAAGACCCTGACATTAACCCACACACCTATGACCAACATTTTTGACAAAGAAGCCAAAACTGTACAATAGAAAAAAGAAAGCATCTTCAACAAATGGTGCTGGCATAACTGGATGTCAACATGTAGAAGATTGCAGAGATCCATATCTATCACCATACACAAACTCAATTCCAAGTGGATCAAAGACCTCAATATAAAACCAGTTACACTGAACCTGATAGAAGAAAAAGTAGGAAATAATCTTGAACACATTGGCACAGGAGACCATTTCCTAAATATGACACCAGTAGCACAGACACTAAGAGCAACAATTAATAAATGGGACCTCCTGAAACTGAGAAGCTTCTGTAAGGTGTAAATAAGTAAATAAGTAAATAAGACACAATGACAGCCTACAGAATGATAAAAGATTTTCACCAATCCATCTGACAGAGGGCTGATCTCCAAAACATATAAAGAACTCAAGAAACTAAACATCAAAATACCAAACTATACGATGTAAAAATAGGCTATAGACCTAAACAGAGAATTCTCAAAGGAAGAATTTCAAATGGCTGAAAGACACTTAAGGAATTGCTCAACATCCTTAGTTATCAGGGAGATGCAAATCAAAATGACTCTGAGATACCATCTTACACCTGTCAGAACAGCTAAGAGCAAAAGCACTGCAGACAGCCTATGTTGGAGAGGATGTAGACGAAGGGGAAGACTCCTCCACTGTTGGTGGAAGTGCAAATTGGTACAGCCACTTTGGAAATCAGTATGGTGGTTTCTCAGAAAACTGGGAATCAATCTTCCTCAAGACCCAGCTATACCACTCTTGGGCATATACCCAAGGAATGTTCAATCATACCAGAAGGACACATGTTCAACTATGTTCATAGCAGCATTATTCATAATATCTAGAAGCTGGAAATAACCTAGATGCCCTTCAACTGAAGAATGGATTAATAAAATATGGTACATATACATAATGGAGTACTACTCAGCAGAGAAAAACAATGACATTATGAAATTTACCGGCAAATGGATAGAACTAGAAAATATCATCCTGAGTGAGGTAACCCAGACTCAGAAGGACAAATATGGTATGTACCCACTCATAAGTGGATACTAGATATAAAGCAAAGGATAATCAGGCAACAACCTATACAACTCCAGAGAAGCTAATTAACAGGGAAGACCCAAAGATGGATGAATGGACCACCCTAGGAAGGGGAAATAGATGAGAGCTCCATGAGTAAACTGGGGATGAGGGGTAGGCAATGGAGGGTAGGGGAAAAGGGATGAGAACATAAAGGAATGGGATGGTGAGCTGGAACAGGAAGGGAGGGGGAAAGCAATGAAAGAGATACCATAATAGAGAGAGATATCATGGGGATAAAGAGAAACCCAATGCTAGGGAAGTTGCCAGGAGTCCCCAAGGATGACCCCAGCTTGGACTACTAGCAATAGTGGAGAGGGTGCCTGAACTGAACCGGCTTGCCCCAGAGATCAGACCAGTGAATACCCTAACTGTCACCACAGAGCTTTTCTCCAGTGACTGATGGAAGCAGATGCGGAGATCCACAGCCAATCACCAGGCAGAGCTCTAGGAATCCAGTCAAAGAGAGAGAAGAGGGATTCTATGAGCAACTGCATTAGGATCATGATGGGGAAACATGCAGGGACAACCAAACAAAACTAGAGGGAACTCATGAAAGTTGTACCAATGGCTGTGAAGCCTACATGGGACTGGACTAGGCCTTCTGCATTTTGAGACAATTATGTAGCTTGATCTGCTTGGAAGGCCCCCTTGCAGTAGGATCAGAATCCATCTGGTGCATGAGCCCACTACCTATGATGGGACACTTCGTGCAGCCTTGAGGCTGGGGGAAGGGGCTGGGCTTGCCTCTACTTGATGTGCCTCCTCATTGGAGGCCTTGCCTTCTTGTGGGTGGGAGTGGGGAGTGGGATGGGAGGAGGAGCCTGAGGGGTGGAAGGAGGGAAGAGGGGGATATTTGATTGGTGTATAAAATGAATGAAAAAATGTTTTTAATAAAAAAGCAGGGAAGGCCAGGTGGTGATGGTACACGCCTTTAATCCCAGCACTCAGGAGGCAGAGCCAGGCAGATCTCTGTGAGTTTGAGGCCAGCCTGGGCTACCAAGGGAATTCCAGGAAAGGCGCAAAGCTACACAGAGAAACCCTGTCTCGAAAAACAAAACAAAACAAAACAAAACAAAAAAAGCAGGGGAAAAGTTGGTGTGCTGTACACTCTTGCAGTATAGAAATAAAATCCTCAAAATACTAAAGAATTTTGGGCCTTGCATACTTTAGAGAAATAGAAACAGAGGATCCAGTAGACATGAGCATATTTAAATCCACAAAAGCTCAAATCAAGAAATATTTGTTATATGTACATATATAAAATGTAAAAGAGTGAAGCAAATTATTCTCACTAATTCATCTAAACATCATATTTACTCTTACACCATCTGAAGTAGTAAATCACTTAAATGCAATATCCCAAATGATGAATAAGGGATTATTATTCGTAGGAAATAACAATAGAATCCACTAAAAATTCCAAATTTATAAAGTCTGATAAAAACACATATTGAAACATTCAAGAAAAATAATATAACACTTTTAAATTGTTGTTTAAAGAAACTCATTTTGTTTCCACATTATTAGCTCAATTCACTTTGGCCTTCTACATAAAACAATGGTGATGATTAGATATAACTTGTTACTTTGGATGTTCATGTAACATCAAATCCCAGAGGAAAGGATTCAGGGTTTCCTAAGAATTATTTTATGAGAATTTCATCTATGTATTTCACTGTCATATAAAGTTATGAAATTCTTATCAGAATTTTAAAGTACCTATCAGTATCTTTCATACATAATCTGTAAGAGAATTAGTTTCAAGTCTTTACAGCTTTCTGATGACACTTAGAAATTCTATTCTCTTTTATAATTCTCATGCATTTGAATAATAAACATCATGAACAAATTCAAATCATGGAATAATCTATGTAGCTTCTTGTTTGTCTTACTAGGTTTCTATTGTTTTGATATATCACCATGACCAAAAACAACTTTATTTTACTTTAGGGTTGCAGTCCAGCAAGAAGAGAAGTTAAGGAAGGAACTCAAAGGCACATGAACACTTATGACACATACAGAGAGAGAGAGAGAGAGAGAGAGAGAGAGAGAGAGAGAGAGAGAGAAAGAGAGAGAGAGAGAGAGAGAGAGAGAGAGAGAGAGAGAGAGAGAGAGAGAGAGAGAAGACATATGGAACACCACCTAAAAACAAGCCTTTGATTATTGGCAAAGATGGAGATTCATACCAAGTTAATGGCATAGATAAGATCTTCAACATGATCATAGAAGAAAACTCTTTACATTAAGGAAAGACATATTCATGAAAAAAAAAACACAGAACACCAAATAGACAAGACCATAAAAGAAAATCCTCAGGGCATGCTAAAACATTAAGCATATTTACCAAAGAAAGAATATTTTAAGATGTAAGAGAAAAAATACAAGTCACATATAAAGGAAAATAAATCAGAATAACAGCTGATTTCTCAGTGGAAACTGAAATCCAGAAGAGCCTAGAGTAATGCATCCTAAGTCTTAAAGACTACAACAGCAACTAAAATAATATGCCTAGGAAAACTGTGACAAATGAAGGAGAATGAAAAACTTTACATTACAAAAACAGCCTAACCAAGTTATATGCAACAAACTAAAACCTAAGGAAAATATAAAAAACATTATTTCTCCCTGAAGAGAGAATTGAGCACAGCAGAGAGTGAGACACTTATTTTGCTAAAGTAAAAAGTGGGGGAGCTAGGGGCTCATCTTTACTCTCCACCTTCTATTCTTTCCCTTGTTTTATATATTTTAAATTTTTTATCAGTGGATTCTTCTGGAATATCCACTGCAGATAAGCACTGGAGGGCTCCTGTTGCAAATCATCCTCTGGTGCGATTGACGGACTGGCACTTGGAGGGCACCCGACCCGGTGTTGATGTGGGCCTGGGGTTCTGTTTGTGTCTTTCTACAGGACAATGAGGTTCCTCTTTGGGTTCCTGAGCACTGTGTGCGCCCTGTGGTTGCTGCCGAATCCCAACATGGCAGAGACCTATTGGGCCTTTGTGAAAAACTCTCCCCTTCTGATGCCAGTGGGGATTGAGAGTCCAATACAGCCAGCCTTGGCAAGCATTAATGTAAGCCTAGGAACTGTAGCCATGCAGTTGGATTCTCCAGAAGGTAATGTATGGTAACTGCTTTTTCAAGAATGTTTGAGAACATGTCACCCAGGCACCTTGGAGATTAAAGGGTTACCCTGACATTTGGTAGTATGGTCACTGACCTCCATTTGTTAACAGTAGCATGCCAAATAAGCCTTTTCATTTTCACAATCCTCTTCAATCTGCTGTAGTACCTACCTTTTCAGGAATGGCTCTGTGCAACATTTATAGCCTCCTGAAATTCATACAGCTCCCTTTTGAAGATACCTTAAAATTTGTGAGCCTAAAATGTAGCCATAATATGACCATTAGTTCTGCTCCTTGTGAGCTGTCTCTGTTTTTCTTTGTGGTTCTTAGTTGTTCTTTTTCAGAGCTGCCAGCTTAAGTCATACTGGAATCAAGAAATATGGGCCTTGGTGGTTTGTGTTCCTGGAGTTGTGTTCATGCCAGTGGACCATGGCAGTAAGACACAGATTGTACTCACATGCTCCAGAAGAGAATTTGACTTCACTGTGGCTGTTGTTGCTACTACAGTGATAGCAGCCACCATTGCTACTGTTCCTGGGGTTGCTATTTCATAGTTGGTTACTACAGCTTGTGCAGTGGAGACCCTGGCAGCAAAAGTAGCTACTACAGTTAATTATGATAAATTTAATTCAGCAGTAATATACATTTCAATTGGCTTTGAAAGTTATAAAATTTATAAAACTCAAGTTCCACTTACTTTTGGGATACCATCTTACAAGGACTCCAATTTGCTTTAAGGCTCATTAAGGAAGGGAATGGCTCAATTGCACTTAGCCACTGGCTATGGGTGGGTTAGGACTTCTGTTGGTCTTTTCTGTGTCAAACGCACAGATTGCAAGCCCAGCACCACTTTGAGATCTTTGGCAGCAGTTAACCCTACAGCTCACACATGGTTGAGCCTGTATGATGATCAGTATTCAGTGACGGGTAATACCTGGGGGGCACACACTGACCTAAGACAGAGTGCCTGTGTGGCCTGGGCAGGTGTCTCCATGATGGATAAGGTGATTTGTTGACGTCCCATGTAACCTGAGACAGAAGCTCATTTTTCTTTTTAGTAAGGGAGGGATCTGTTGGGCCCTGCCCCCGCCCCATTCCTTTCATAGCTGTTGCCTTGTTTACTGACCTTGATCAGGTGTTCTCCCTATGCTGATTCCCTGCTGGTTTCCTTTCTCCTAAAACAGCTTACCTGAGCTTCCTTGTTTGTGTATCCTGCATTTGGTGTAAACAGCTAGGATGCAAGAATGTAAAACATCTGTAGTGAACTTCTGCCCTCCAGGGTTTTCCCACTGTGCTGTAAGCCTGTATTTAAGGCCTCCTCCCTCCTTTAATAAATGGCATTTGGCATTCTGCTGAGATGAATGACCCGCTGTCTTGTTTCTGTTTTTAATCCTCAGCCCCTCTCTCAGACATGGTGAATGGGTGGTAGCATGGGCGCTACAGGAGATAGTAGTTTTAACCAATAAAAAGTGTTTCATTCTCTTATGGTAAAGGAAATGATGTCTATTATGATAAGTTAGAAATATTTTATGTTTGCTATGATTGATGATTGAATGTACATCTGGAGCACAGTGAAGAACAATAATGCACACATTTTGAAACCAAAAGCAAAAGAGCAAATTTTTAAAGAAAAGTTGTATATTTTCTGTTAAATACATAAAGCAATGTGTTTTGCTCTAATTCCTTTATAAGTCATAAATGCTTTAGGGAAAATAAAATATTCCCCTTTTTTATATGTGTGTGTGTGTGTGTGTGTGTGTGTGTGTGTGTGTGTGTGTGTGTGTATGTTTGAGAGAGAATATCTTCCATATATAGGCAAGTGACACACTAAAGAAGAGTGTGTCAGACCCCCTGAATCTGGAGTTGCAGATAGTTATGAGCCCCCTAACTTTGGCACTGGTATTCAATCACAAGTCATCCCCAAGAAGAGTATTGCTGGGCCACTTGTGTATCCCCAAAGTAATTTTTATCCAATAAAATAAATCTTTCACATAGTATCAACACAAAAATGAACTAAACAAATGGTGTGATATTCAATGATCATTGTGAACAAAATGAATCAATATTATAGTGACAGACGTGTTTAATTTGCAGCATAAATTCAATACACTCAACAAAAACTCTTTATGATTTATGAAAGAAATGCTGATTCTAAATCTATATGGAAAGCAGAAAAATAAGATTGATCAATAGAATTGTGAAGAAATAATACTGTGACATAATTTAAGCTCTACACAAAGCATAAAACTACAACAATTAAGAATGGGTGATATATTTGTCAAAAAAAACTGATGGAGAGAAAAAGTCAAGAAAAAAAGCACAAAACTATAGTGAAGTTTTAAACAAAGGACAGAGGAAACTCAGCCAGGAAAAATGCAATCTGGAGAGATGTTATCCAACTGCCTATGACTCTATATGTATAGAGATTAAGTACACAAAGACTTCTCAACTCCTACAAAACTGACTTAAACTGGACTCTAAACTGTTAGGTTACTGGCCCTCCAGCTGGTGATCTTCCTGCCAACACATAGGCCCCACTCTCTAGAGCTTTCTCTGGACATGGAGGAGATCAGAGAAGTCTGCTGTGCCTCTGCAGCCTCCCTATTTTCTCTTTGGATTCAACAAATGCAGCCACACTGATGCTTGTAAGAAATATTAAATATGAATCTTTACTATCAAAGACTATCAAAATTGAGTTTAAAATATGGGAGTCAAATTGAAATACTTCCTCCATTCAGTAAAATACTGTTTATTTCCAGCCCTAAGTCTAAATTCTAGGAATTTGATGGCTTGGAACAGTGACTCTTCTTTTCTGAGAGCAGTATGTCTTCCTCCTTCCTATTCTATGGACCAATTGTTTACATACTCACATAATGAATAAGATTGTGAAGTCTGACCCCAGATATTGGGAAAAAGACACAGACACCACTTTCCTTAGAATAAAATCATGTGCAGTTTCTGTCTAGGTAAGTTCCCCTTTCACTAGCACACCCTCCTGAGCAAGAGAAAAGTTTGTCTTAGACAGACACTTATTTGTAGCAATTCATGAGTTAGTCTAAGAACATAGCTCACCTGGGGAACCACCTCAGATGGCCTCACAGGATAAATACTTCCCAACAGCTTCTGAAGTGGCCCTGTGCCTCTGCAGTTCAGCAAAAGAACCCCAGGGGTGGAAGTGTCTGGACATCACAGTTACAGAGGTACCAGGAAGTTATCAGGGAACACATGACCAATCTATATACAGACTAAAGGTAGAAAAATGCTTTGGGGAAGAGAATAAAATTCCTTTGGTGATCAGGTCATCCTGGGGGTGGAAACATGTTTGGCATGAAATTTGTGTGCAAGAAATCTACATAAAGGGACACTAAGAACAATGTAAACCAAGATGGGAAGACAATCTATGTAGAAAGAGCTCTAAAGAAACTGAAGAAAGAAAATATTTCCCTTAAGCAGACATGGGTCAAGTTCTCAGGCTGACCTACAGGCTTCCTTAATATAACCTGCCTTACCCTGACAAAGGAGATTGAAAAATGGGAGGCCTCAAACTTGGGTTTAAGTCCCTGTCTTTCCTCTGCGTGCATGGCATTATCCACTGTATCCCTCCCCAGCCAGTTCACTCAGAGAATCTGAGAAACCTCAGATCAGATCAGGTGGAAGGAACAAAGCTAGTCTCTTGGTGTGGTTAAGTCTGTCTTAGAGGATGCCATGAGGTAATGCTTTTCTGAGTAAAAGTGCCACAAAGAGCTACCAAGATTTTATTAGGATGAACTCTTTCAAAAACTTTGTTTCCAAAAGTTTTAAATTCTATCCCATATGGAGGGTGACAGATCCATCTGATCTCAGCTGACAGCATACTCACCTGGGATAATTGGGGCAAGAAATATCTTGTGTTTTAGGACTGTAAAGTTAAAACCCTTGGATGACAATGCTTGGCTTCCATAGTTACAATTACTATGTAAGACATATGGGCTCAACTGACTCTGATTAAGACCATGAAATCCTTTTCCTTTATTCCTTTGCTATTTAGGGCCTACCTGTCTATGCCATAGGCAACATCTCCTCCTATATTCATGCTAAACTAACTAAAGTGGCTTTTTAAAGGAAATGGTGTAACAGTGCACATTTAACCTTTGAGATGGGTGTATCCTACAGGGACTTGTGCCTGATGGGGAATGGGCTCACTTTTCCACAGGGTTAAGCTTATCTTACGCAGAAAAGAATTACATCATTTGCCCCCATCTTTGCTGGTGACATTATCACAATGGAAGCAGCCATGTCAGTCACAACTTGGCCATCTTCTTCACTAATGGTTTTATAAAATGTAAATGACATGTGGCTTCTGGATTACTATGGCATGAAACAAAATGGAGGTATACATAAACACACAATGAATACAGAATAGAAAAAGGTAAAAGCCCAGAGGCAAAAGGTAGATGGGATAATTTAAGTAAAGAAAAGGTGGCTAGACATAAGCCAAGCTAAGGGTGGGCATTCCTAAGTACGAATAATTCTCCCTATGATTATTTGGGAGCTGGGTGGTGGCCCTATAAGAATAAAAAAGCAACAACTATAGACTTCCTTGCTCCACATTTATTGTCTACAGTTACCCCATCATGCATCAGAACATCATGTACTGAACAATGCTTTTATTTTCACTTTCTAGTCTCCTTATGTCAGGAGAACAGCATCTAAGTCGAAGATCAAAACTCAACCTCTGGCCTCCACAAAGATGTGTACAAATGATATGCCCCCACACATGTGGACATGCATAAAACCATGTATGCACATCACAGACAAATGAACAAAAAGAAAGAAGAGGACATCAATGAGACCTTAGGTGGTCAGGAGCTTTTGTGCTTTCTTTCTCACTAGTGAACTTCTACCCCCCCAAAGGACCTTTCACTTTCTCAATAAATTAGCAATACTTCAATTACTAACCATTTGTCTCAATTCATATTTGGTCAGTTGGACAATAGCTAGTCATTAAGTATGCATGAAATGTTTACTGTTCAAGAAACATTTCCAAAATTACATTGGTAGTGACTCTGTTAAATCTTGTACTACTCACAAAAAAGGGAGGTTGTTCTGGGCAGTGGCGATAGACGCCTCTAATTCCAGCACTTAAGAGGCAGAGATGGAGGATCTCTGTGAGTTTGATGCCAGCCTGGTCTACAGAGTGAGTTCCAGAACAGCTAGGGCTATTACACAGAGAAACCCTGTCTCACAAGAAAAGAGGGGGAGGTTGTTTTTCCAAAAACTCCTCTGGAATTGTGTATTTGTCATGACTAATTTGAACCTATATCAGAATATAAAATTAAAGTTTAGCTTATGATAGAAAATAAAGCAACCCTTCACCATTCTAAATGGGAATGATAAGAAGGTGTTTCTGATGCAAAAGTTAATTTGCAATCAGGAACAGTGGTCCATGCCTGTAACTGCAGTCTCTTAGGGAGCTGAGCCTAGTACAGCACTTGTGGAGCAGGGGTGAATTCTAGACTGTGTACAGCAAACAAAGAAGCTTGCCTCTTTGTTTGTAAGGTGACTCTCCTACCCAATGCCAGAGTCAATGAAAACATATCATAGAGGAAACCAAAGGAGTAAATTATGAAACAGACTTCAGATTCTGATGAAATATAAACCAAAAATTACACCAGATTCAATGATAAGGAAAGACAGTACTGCTCATAGTTGGAAGACAATGGACTGTAAGACAGGAGGGCTGATGAGACACTTCTTTTACAGGAGTTAGGATCGGAGCCTGTGTCCTACCTACACTTAATCAGCCAGGCTCAGTTACTCATCCTCAATAAGTTAATTTAAAGAGTCAAATTAGTTAATTGTGATTAAATGTGTCCAACTATAATACAGGTCCTCTGCAGACAAGGTGGGTAAATCTCTCTGATGTTTTGAAAAAGCCTAATCTATTTAGTGAGTTCCAGGCCAACAAGGGAGTCATAGTGAGACTGTTCTTTAAAGTAAGTTTTAAAAAGAGGACAATAGAAAAGAAAAAAATTTATTGTAAAAATCAGAAACATGATATGTATTCAATGGGACTAAATTGGAACAGTGGTGAAGATAGAAGTTAACTATTTTTGGCATCCTGTTTAGGTATAAAGCAAGAGCTGCACACAAGTAAGTAAGCTACCCAAGCCATATAATGTGTGGGCCCTGGCCCCCCACTGTGAGTGGCAGCCGCCTTGCTTGCCGACCTTGACCAGATGTCCTCCCTATTCAGATTCCCTGCCGGTTTCCTTCTCACCTAACTGATCAACCGGAGGTTCTTTGTTCCTGTATCCTGCATTTGGTGTAAACAGCTTAGATGCAAAAATGTAGCGAATCCCCTCCGGGGATCCGCCATTGTGCTGTAAGCCTGTATTTAAGGTTTCCTCCCTCTTTCAATAAATGGCATTTGGCTGGCATTCGGTATTCAGCCGTGGCGAATGACTTGCTGTCTCTTGTCCCTTATTTTTTAATATGCAGCCCCTCGCTCGGACATGGTGAATGGTGACAGTAACACGGGCATTACTGTTACAAATGGAGGTCCCTACTGAGATTCTACCAAGACGTTACCGAGATCTGAGAAAGAAGGGACGAGCTGATGGACACCCAAAAGGTAAGGCTGGCCAGCAATTTAAAGAAAAAAAAAAAAAAGAAAAGATAAGGGTGAATTGAAATGGGTGCAGCTAGCTCACAGTCAGTTGATTGGACTGTTGAAGCAGGAAGCCACTGAAGTTAAGAAAGGGAAGACAGCTAAAGATTTTAAATAAAAAAGGAAATCTTCCCAAAAGAGAAGAGGGAAGGAAAGGAAATTTCCCGTTAGAAAAGGGAGAAAACATTTTAATCAAGAAAAAAGGATTTTCCTGGTAAAAAGGGGAAAAATTTTGAAACTAGGCCTAAAGTTTGGGGCTCTGTAGAAGAAGGATGAACAAAAGAGAGAAACCTCTTCCCAGTGGTAATGGAGGAAGAAAAGACTTTTTCCAATTGTAGAATTTTCAGGATAACTGGAACTCTGAGCTCTTTCTGCAGTGCAGTATCTGAATTACAAAGAATCAGCAGGTAGGCCTCATTGCTGTTGGCTGAACAGCAAGCGAGCCCAGAGGTTAGAAGTTTTGCTGTCTGTTTGCTTATTTTGGTTCAAATGTTTTTAAATTTTCCCTCAGAACAGGAATAATTCAATATTTAGGATCCCTTCGTGGGAAATGTTTTTCTGTTTTTCCCTTATGGTGGGAATAACTCAGTAGGTAGTCCCTTCATGGGAGTAGGAAGTTTAAACGTGAGTTTGTGTGTGCGGGGCATGCACCCAGCGGCGGCAGCGGCGGACAAAGGCATGCAAGAGATAGCGCTGGTGGGAGTTGGAGCTGCCATGGAGCGTGATGGAGCGTGACCCGGGCGGGCACCAACACTAGAGCCCAGGCACAGGCACTAGAGCCTGAGCACTGGGCAAAGCCAAAGCTAAGCCGCAGCCTCAGCTCCCGCCAAGTGAGCAGAGGCCCAGGAAGGGACTAGCCCTAAAAGTTTAAATGGGTAACTTCTGATGAAAAATGGTTTCAGTCAAGACATAGAATGCTAAGTCAATGCTGTTTGAATAAAAGATGTTTTGTTCTTTTGATTGTCTTAATAAATGTTTGGATGAATGTTTGATTCTCATGGTAGATAAACTAAAGGAACAAGATTCATAATTTTGAACAATATATTAGGTGTGCTCTTGTCTGTTGATCATTACTGAAAATTTGGTTCTGCAATTTAAGTTGCTTTCTAGAAATTCTTGGTTTAATTCTCTAGAAATATAACACATTTTTAATTTTAGGCTGCTTATCATTGATAACTGTTTGTCAAAATGGATTGGGTTGTTAGCTTATTAAATAATGTTGTTGCTAAGATAAACCCATAAAAAATAATCTCTTACTGATAAAGAGGTCACAAAATTATTTTTCTAGTAAATAAAATACAGGTAAATTGTTTGGTCCACATTGTTAATATTTGGCTATTTGTGCTAATGTGTTATTTGAAATCTATACTTAAAAAAATTCTCTTTTTAAGATTTTATAAAAATACTCCAGAGTATTGCCTAAAGTTACCTCTTCAAATCCTATAGAGATTGTATTTAATGCTTTTATAATTGGCATATGTAAAAAGGACCATAGAAATAGAAGCTGGTGATAGAATTGCTCAATTATTATTACTTTCATATTTTAAAGGCAAAATGGCGCCTATATGTAGAACTGGAGGTTTTGAAAGTACAGGAGAAAAGATGTTTTGACAAACAGTTATCAATGATAAGCAGCCTAAAATTAAAAACAAAATTATATGGGATTGAGATTGAAAGATAATTGGATTCTAGTGCTGGATATATCTATAATTTCACAAGAATCCTGAGATCCCAATTGGCCCCTTAAGAATTCCATCTCTAACCTACAAGGTATCGGCACAGCTCAGACGCCATTGCAGAGCAGGCTACTTTTAAATTGGAAGGATGAGGAAGGTCATGCAGGAACTTTTCAACCCTTTGTGCTACCTGACATTCCAGTGAACTTGTGGGGACGAGATGTGTTAGATGGTATGGGAGCAGTGCTTACTACACAGCCTGTACAACAGATACTAAAAAGTCAGGGCTACTGCCCAGGCAGAGGCTTAGGAAAAATATTTCAAGGAGACCCACTCCCTGTGGCAGACAAAAACTGTGTCACTAGAGGTTCTGGGGATACTAGAGGGTTAGGGTCTTTTCCATAGGGGTTACTGTTCAGCAGCCTTCGATTATACAACCAATAAAAATCACTTGGAAAAGTGATGACCCTGTATGGGTGGAACAATGGCCCCTTACTAAAGATAAATTGGAGGCTGCGAACACATTAGTTAAGGAACAGTTAGATGCTGGTCATATCATTCCTTCCACTTCACCTTGGAACTCACCTATATTTGTTATTAAAAAGAAGTTAGGAAAATGGAGGCTATTACAGGATCTTAGAGCTGTAAATAAAACCATGCTTCTCATGGGAACAACACAGCCTGGCTTGCCTGCCCCTGTGGCAATTCCTAAACATTGGCATTTAATTGTGGTTGACTTGAGGGATTGTTTCTTCACCATTCCTTTGTATTCCGAGGACAGTCCTCACTTTGCTTTTAGTGTTCCTTCAGAAAATCTTAGAGAACCTTATCAGAGATATCAGTGGGTGGTATTGCCTCAAGGAATGACCAATAGCCCTACTACTATATGTCTAATTTATGTGTCTTTGGCCCTAGCTCCAGTTCGAAAAGCTTTTCCAGATGTTTATATAATTCACTACATGGATGATATATTAATGGCTGCTAAAGATAGAAAACTTGTTTTTGATGCCTTTTCTAATTTACAAGAAGTTCTTAGCCTGGCTAATTTACAGATTGCCCCAGAAAAGGTACAGGTATCTTTTCCCTATCATTATTTAGGTCATGAATTGCTACACACGGGCATATGTCCACAAAAGATTATTCTGCGTACGGATCAGCTACGCATGCTTAATGATTTCCAAACCTTTCTGGGAGATATTCAATGGCTTCGGTCCACTTTAAAAATTCCAACAGGTCAGCTTCGACCTTTGTATGACGTCTTAAAGGGCAATGCTGACCCATTATCTCCCCGTAAATTAACAGCTGAAGGACGTATAGCCCTACAACGAGTGCAAGAGGCCCTGAAACAGGCTCATGTGCAGTATATAGATCTTTCTTCTCCCTTGTTGTATTTGATATTTTGTTTTACTCATTCACCTACTGGAGTGTTTTGGCAAACAAGTCCTATTCTATGGGTACATTCCCCAGCTTCTCCAGTGAAAACCATTACTCCTTATCCTCAGGCTGTTGCTCAGATTATATTTCAGGGAATCAAGATCAGTGTTCAAACTTTTGGGAAGGAGCCAGATATTGTGGTGACCCCATACACCCAGTCTCAAATAGCATGGTTGCAAGCTAATGATAATGATTGGACCATATTGACATGCTCCATGCAGGGTCGGTTTGATACTCACTACCCCTCCAATGATGTGTGTCATTTTTTTAAATTGCATCCTGTTATATTTCCCAAGATAGTACAGATGACTCCTATTCCTCAGGCCCGTATAGTATTTACTGGTGGCACTTCACGTGGTTTTGCTGTGGTGTTTTCTGGTAACATAGTAAAGAGAATGAAAGTCCAGGGCACTTCTGCCCAAATGGCAGAGGTACAGGCACTGTTGCTTGCTTTACAGATGTTTTCTGATGAGAGTGTAAATATTTATACTGATAGTCAATATGTGGCACATGCCATTATGCCTTTGGAGACAACAGCCTACATACCATCCATTTCTCCCATTCATGAATATTTATTACAAGTGCAAGGACTTATATGGTCCCGCTCACATAACCTTTATGTGGGCCATATTACAGCTCACACTCAATTGCCTGGACCTCTAAGTGAAGGTAATCAGAGGGCTGATGCCATTACTCGTATGACTGTCACATTAGTTTGTTCTGCCTTTGATAAGGCTACTCAGTTGCATCAACATTATCATCTTAATGCTGGATCTCTTCGTCATCATACAGGCATAACCCGGGAACAAGCCATCCAGATAGTTAAATCATGTCCTATTTGTGTTGAATTTTTACCTGTTCCTCATTTGGGAGTTAATCCCCGAGGACTTTTACCTAATCATGTGTGGCAGATGGACGTCACACACGTGCCTTCCTTTGGAAAACTACAATATGTCCATGTGTCTATTGATACATATTCTTCTCTAATTTTTGCTTCTGCCCATTCAGGAGAAAAGGTTAAGGATGTAAAGAATCATTGTCTTCATGCTTTTGCTTACATGGGAGTGCCAAAATGCATAAAGACTGATAATGGTCCCACCTACAGCAGTACGGGATTTTCAAAATTCTGCCAAGACTTTTCTATTGTTAATAAGACTGGTATTCCTTATAACCCTCAAGGACAGGCTATAGTAGAATGCTGCCATCGTACCTTAAAAACATATATTTCTAAAGTAAAAAGGGGGGAGCTAGGGGCTCATCTCTCTTCTCCATATTCTATTCTTTCCCTTTTTTTAATATATTTTAAATTTTTTATTGGTGGATTCTGCTGGAGTATCCGCTGCAGATAAGCACTGGAGGGCTCCTGTTGCAAATCATCCTCTGGTGCAATGGAAGGATCTTTCTACTGGCACTTGGAGGGGACCCGATCCGGTGTTGTTGTGGGCCCGGGGATCTGTTTGTGTCTTTCTGCAGGACAATGAAGTTCCTCTTTGGGTTCCTGAGCGCTGTGTGTGCCCTGTGTCTGCTGCTGCTGAATCCCGACATGGCAGAGACCTATTGGGCCTTCGTAAAAACTCTCCCCTTCTGATGCCAATGGGGATTGAGAACCCAATACTGCCAGCCTTGGCAAACATTAACGTAAACCTAGGAACTGTAGCCATGTGGTTGGATTCTTCAGAAGGTAATGTATGGTAACTTTTCTCAAAAATGTTGAGTATGTGTCACACCTTGGAGATTAAGGATAACCCCAAAGGTCAATGACCTTCATTTGTTAACAGTAACATGCCAGCTAAGCATTTTCACATTTTGCAACCCTCTTCAAGCTGGTGTAGTACCTACTGTCCAGGGATGGCTCTGTGCAACATTTATTGGCCTCCTGAAATTCACCTAACCTTTTGTAGATACCTTAAAATTTGTGAGCCTGAATGTAGCCATTAATGAGACCATTAATTCTGCTCCTTGTTTGCTGTTTTTGTTTTTGTTTTCTTTATGGTTCTTAGTTGTTCTTTTACAGACCCGCCAGCCTAAGTAGTGCTGGGATCAAGAAAAATGGGCCTTGGTGGTTCGTGTTCCTGGAGCTGCATCCATGCCAGTGGACCATGGCAGTTAGACACAGATGATGCTCACACGCTCCAGAAGAGACTGACATCGCTGTTGCCATTGTTGCTGTTATAGCGGTGGTGGCCACTGCTGCTACTATTTCTGGAATGGCTATTTCATAATTGGGTTCTACAGTTAGCACAATGGAGACCCTGGCAGCAAAAGTACCTACGACAGTTAGTTAATCTTTTATTGTATTGGGCATGATAAATTTAATTCTACATTTATACATTTAAATTGGCTTTGAAAGTTGTAAAAATTATTTAAACTCAAGTTCCATTTGCTTATGGGATACCACCTTACAAGGACTCCAATTTGCAGTAAGGATCGTTTAAGAAGGGAATGACTCAATTGCCTTTAGCCTCCTGGCTATTGGTGAGTTAGGACTTCTGTTGGTCTTTTCTGTGTCGCACAGATTGCAAGCCCAGCACCACTTTGAGATCTTTGGCAGCAGTCACTCTACAGCTCACGTGGTTGAGTCTGTATGATAATGAGTATTCAGAGACGGGTAATGCTTGGGGGGCGGTCATCAACCTAAGACAGAGCACTTGTGTGGCCTGGGCAGGTGTCTCTATGACGGGTAAGGTGACCTGCTGATGTCCCATGCAACCTAAGTCAGAAGCTCATGTTTTAGTAAAAAGGGGGGACCTGTGGGCCCTGGCCCCCCACTGTGAGTGGCAGCCGCCTTGCTTGCCGACCTTGACCAGATATCCTCCCTATTCAGATTCCCTGCCGGTTTCCTTCTCACCTAACTGATCAACCGGAGGTTCTTCGTTCCTGTATCCTGCATTTGGTGTAAACAGCTTAGATGCAAAAATGTAGCAAATCCCCTCCGGGGATCCGCCATTGTGCTGTAAGCCTGTATTTAAGGTTTCCTCCCTCTTTCAATAAATGGCATTCGGCTGGCATTCGGCATTCAGCCATGGCGAATGACTCGCTGTCTCTTGTCCCTTATTTTTTAATATGCAGCCCCTCGCTCAGACATGGTGAACAGGTGACAGTAACACGGGCGTTACAATAATGAATTTCTACCCATCCCTTAAGCCCTCTCCCATTCTTTGCTCCTCTGTCTCCTACAAGATATCTGTTCAGGTAGGATGCAAATAATTCTTCAGCAGAAACATCCTCCTTAGCCAGACTCTGTTTTTTCCCAGAATGTGATTGTAAGGGAAATTTGAATTTCTTTCAGTCTACTGTTTACCTAATAGTTAGCCAAAGGGAGAGACATAAACATCTCTTTAGACTATTCTTTCTATTGTCAGGCAGTCAGGTGAGAGGGATGATGACAGGGAGGGGACCACTGCATGGGAGGATGCAGGGTGCTGTCAGTGGCAGCTACACTGTAGTTGCCAAGAATAAGGCAAGAGTGGAAGACCCGGAGGTGGCTAACCCACCACAGCTGGGTAGATACAGAGAGCACAGGAGGAGCCAGCTTGTCCTTGGGTACACCCTGATCATTGCCCTCTCGTCATTTGATCCTCTGGCTCTCACATCCAGAACTCCATCCCTAACAGTCCATCCATACCCCACATCTCTTTGTAAATGCCAGATTGCCCCAGCCTTACAGTGACTTCTGTTTAAGTCTCAGGATCTCCTAATAATCTGGATTTCAACTGGAGTCACCATCACTCAGGGACACTAACTGAAGCTTTTGAAGGCATTAAGGAAGCAGAATATGATGCCATTCAGACAAGTTGATCTTCATGCCCCCAAGTTCCTTTTCTCTCCTTACAGGAGGCATAAACTCCAGCTGGGTACAGCTGACCTATGTCCTTGTGGGCTCCCATGGCTGCCTATTTACCACATTTCAGATGAAATCACGTCTTGTTGCTTTGGTCAAGCAGTCAGTCACTTTTTAATAACTTGTCTTGACAGTGTCTATCCTGATAATTTTTTGCACTCTTCCTGCATTTTGTGTAGATTTGTGTTGTAATATTATTTTTTTACTCTTTTTTTGGGGGGCCTATCACCCAGCTCCCAAGTAAATCACATATAGAGGCTTATTCATAATTATGAATGCCTGGCCATAACTTGGCTTAGTTTCTGGCCAGCTTTGCTAACTTTAGATTATCCCATTTACCTTTTGCCTCTGGGCTTTTATCATTTTCTTACTTTTGTAAATATTAATCTTACTCCATGGTTTGCTGTGTAGCTGGGTGGCTGATCTCTGGAGTCCTCCTCCTTCTCTGACTCCTTGAACTCTCCTCCCAGATTTCTCCCTCTATATATTCCTCCTTCTATCTCCCTCTGCCTGCCAGCCCCACCTATCCTTTCTCCTGCCTTGCTAATTAGCCATTCAATTCTTCATTAGACCATTAGGTGTTTTAGATAGGCACAGTAACACAGCTTGACAGAATTAAACAAATGCAACATAAATAAAAATATCACAACTTAAAATAATATTCTACTATGGATTTGTGTTCAGAAACATTTTAAACACCAAAGTCTGTTAACTTCTGATGCTATCAACCTTATATTTCTTCTGAATCATCATCAGGGCTGAAGTAAAGATGAACTTAGGATCAGCCATTCTCACTTTACTACTATTAATGTCATGTTTATGGGGCTGTGTAGGTGGATCAACAACTAAGAGCAATGGTTGCTCATCCAAAGGGCCTGTCTGTGATTCCCAGCAGCCAAAGGACAGCTTACAACTCTCTGTTCCTTTAGTTTTGGAAGATCTGACACCATCTTCTGGTCTCCACTGTACCTGACATGCATTTGGCATACACAGAGACAAGAATTATACACCTAAATTACTTTTATTTTTTTCTAGTAATATATGCATGAAGAAAACCTTTTTAACAACCTGGGATCCAAAATATATCTGTCTTTTCACCTTTTGCATATCTGGTGCCCATGAGGCAGATGAGGCATCAGAGCTCCTGAATCTGGAATTACAGGCATTTCTGAACTACCTGATGTGGGTGCTAGGAACCAAACCTGGGTGCCCAAGAGGAGCAATACTACTGAGCAAACTCTTCAGCTCTCAAATATGTCATTATAATGCAGAAGATGAAAATGCTCCATTACTTCTACTGTCTCCTGTCACTTGAATATGATGAAAGTTCCTGCTAGATGGTTGTCAAAGGATTCCAGTCAGAGGATATTGGAAAAATTTTCCATAATTTTAGATATGCTTTTTCTTTTTGGACTCTTCGACAGCCATGGCTATCCTGGAACTCATTATGTGTACCAACATGACCTCAAACTTAATGAAATTGGCCTACCACTGTCTCCCAAGTGTTGGGGTTATAGGCATATATTTTTAAGCCCAGCTGAGATTTTTTTTAAAGGCCTATCTTTGAATCAGAGAATTAAAGGACAAAATAAGAGTTTAGAAGGAACCAGGAATGTTTTGGTGAACAGTAATACTTCTTGAAATTGTATATAATAATTTAAACTGGCAAATCATTTGATATGATCTCAATAATTGGGTTATTTTATTTGCTTTTCTAATTTCATTCATTTAAAAATGCTTAACTAGATAAGGCCACCCTTCACCAGCTGGGAACAGGTAAGACCCCATCTCCAGACTGGGCAGACCAGGTTCCTAGCCCCTAGGCCCAGGGGACACCTTCTGTGCCCCTCCCCTAGCTGTAGGAGTCCCAGGGACCAGGCAGCTGCCTCTTCTCCAACCCCCTCACCAAGAAAACCTTTCCCTGTGACACTAGCAACCACTGCAGTCATAAGCCCATCCTGCACCAACTGGGAACAGGTAAGACCCCATCTCCAGACTGGGCAGACCAAGTCCCTAGCCCCTAGGCTCTAGGGGCACATTCTGTGCTCCTCCCCCAAACCACTGGAGCCCCAGGGACCAGGCAGCTGCCTCTTCCCCCACCCCCTCACCAAGCAAACAGGTCCGACCATGCACCAATTGGAAATAGCTGCTCCCTGAGACAGAGTCCACTGGTGTCCATTGAACCAAAAGCTGCTGCCTTAGACACAGAATCCATCAGCACCGATTGGACCAAGAGCTCCCAATAGACCAAGAATATCAATCAGACCAAGAGAGGCTCCCTCAGACATAGACAAAACTTGCATGGAGAGGAGGAAGAGATGGGTAGACACCAGTGCAAATATACAGTCAACAACATAAAGACCAATATAGCACCATCAGAACCTAGAGGTTCTACATCAGCAAGACCTGAACATTCCAACACAGAAGACACAGAAGAAACTGACCTTAAAAATGACTTTAAGAAGATGATAGAGGCCTTTAAAGAGGAAATGAAAATTTCCCTTAAAGAAATGGAAGAAAAGACAAACAAAAATTTGGAAGAAATCAATAAAACCCTTAAACAAAGCCAAAAAAAAAAAAAAGCAATTAAACAAGTGAAGGTAACAGTCCAAGATTTGAAAACTGAAATAGAGGCAATACAGAAGTTAAAAACTGAGGGAATGCTGGAAATGGAAAATCTGACTAAATGAGCAGGAACTACAGATGCAAGCATAAACAACAGAATAAAAGAGATGGAAGGGAGAAGCTCTGGCATTGAAGATATAATAAAGGAAATAGATTCATCAGTCAAAGAAAACAATAAGCCAAAAAAAGTCATAAAACAAAATGTTCAGGAAATTTGGGATACCAAGAAAAGACCAAACCTAAAAATAATTGGGATAGTAGCAGAATACCAACTCAAAGGCACAGAAAATATATTCAATAAAATCATAGAAGAAAACTTTCCCAACCTAAAGAAAGAAATGCCTATGAATGTACAAGAAGCTTACAGAACACCAAATAGACTGAATCAAAAAAAAAAAAAAGTTCCCTCGCCACATAATAATGAAACCACTAAACATACAGAATAAAGAAATAATATTAAGAGCTCCAAAGGAAAAAGGTCAAGGCACATATAAAGGCAGACCCATAAGAATAATACCTGACTTCTTTCTCAATGGAGACTCTGAAAGCCAGAAGGTCCTGGACAGATATTATGTAGACACTAAGAGACCATGGATGCCAACCCAGACTATTATATCCAGCAAAAGTCTCAATTGCCATAGGCGGAGTAAACAAAATTTTCCATGATAAAACCAGATTTAGCCGGGCGGTGGTGGCGCACGCCTTTAATCCCAGCACTCGGGAGGCAGAGCCAGGTGGATCTCTGTGAGTTTGAGGCCAGCCTGGACTACCAAGTGAGTTCCAGGAAAGGCGCAAAGCTACACAGAGAAACCCTGTCTCGAAAAACCAAAAAAAAAAAAAAAACAAACAAACAAAAAAAACCCAACCAGATTTAAATAATACACAAATCAAGCCCTACAGAAAGTACTAGAAGGAAAAATCTAACCTGAGGAAGTTAGATTCACCCATGAAAACACAGGCAACAGATAATCCCACACTAACAAATACAAAAGAAGAGAAACACACAACACTACCAACAAAAAAAATTAAAAAACAGTGGTCATTAATATCTATTAATATCAATGGCCTCAAATTTGCCTATAAATAGACACAGGCTGAGAGAATGGATCCATCCTTCTGCTGCATACAATAAACACACCTCAACTTTAAAGACAGACACTACCTCAGAGTAAAAGACTGGGAAAAGACTTTTCAATCAAATGGACTTAAGAAGTAAGCTGGTGTAGCTATCCTAATATCTAATAAAATAGTCTTCAAACTAAAATCAATTGAAAGAGATCAAGAAGGACATTACATATTTATGACAGGGAAAATCCATCAAAATGAAGTCTCAATTCTGAACATTTATGCCTCAAATACAAGGGCACCCTCATTTGTAAAAGAAACATTACTAAAGTTTAAATCTCACATCAAACCCCACACACTAGTAGTGGGAGATTTTAACACCTCACTCTCACCACTGGATAGATCTGTCAGACTGAAACTTAGCAAAGAAATGGGGACGTAGTAGAAGTTATGACTCTAATGGACTTAATAGATATCTACAGAAAATTCCATCCTAATACAAAAGAATATACCTTCTTCTCAGCACCCCATGGAACCTTCTCTAAAACTGACCACATGCTTGGTCACAAAGCAAATCTCAACAGATACAAAAAATTGGAAGAACCTCCTATATTTTATCAGACTACCATGGATTAAAGTTAGATTTCAACAACAACAAAAATTACAGAAAGCCTACAATCTCATGGAAATTGAATAATGCCCAAATGAATCACCACTGGGTCAAGAAAGAAATAAAGAAAGAAATGAAAGATTTCCTAGAAATCAATGAAAAGGAAAGTACAACATACTGAAACTTATGGGATACTATGAAAGCAATGCTAAGAGGAAAATTCAAAGCACTAAATGCCCACATAAAGAAGATAGAGAAATCTCATACTAGTGACTTAACAGCACACCTGAAATCTCTAGAACAAAAAGAAGCAAACTCATCCAGGAGGAATACATGCCAGGAAATAATCAAATTGAGGGCTGAAATCAATGAAATAAAAACAATGAGAACAATACAAAGAATCAATGAAACAAAGAGTTGGTTCTTTGAAAAAATCAACAAGATAGATAAACCCTTATCCAAATTAAGCAAAAGGCAGAGAGAGAGCATCCAAATTAACAAAATCAGAAATCAAAAGGAAGACATAACAACAGACAACAAGGAAATCCAGAGAATCATCAGGTCATACTTCAAAAACCTATACTCCACAAAATTGGAAAATCTGAAAGAAATGGACAATTTTCTGGATAGGTACCACATACCAAAGCTAAATCAAGAACAGATAAACTATTTAAATAGACCAATAACCCCTAAGGAAATAGAAACAGTCATTAAAAGACTCCCAACCTTTTTTGGTTGGGACCAGATAGTTTCAGTGCAGAATTCTACCAGATTTTCAAAGAAGAGCTAATTCCAATAACTCTTCAAATTCTTGCGCACAATAGAAACAGAAGGAACATTACCAAACTCTTTTTATGAGGCTACAGTTACCCTGATACTCAAACCACACAACGATGCAACAAAGAAAGAGAATTACAGACCAGTCTCTCTCATGAAAACTGATGCAAAAATACTCAACAAAATATTGCAAACCGACTCCAAGAACACTTCAAAAAAATTATTCACCATGATCAAGTAGGCTTCATCCCAGGGATGCAAGGATGGTTCAACATATAAAAATCTGTCATTGTGATACACCATACAAACAAACTGAAAGAAAAAAACCCACATGATCATTTCATCAGATGCTGAAAAAGCCTTTGACAAAATCCAATACTCCTTCATGAAAAAGGTCCTAGAGAGATCAGGAACATACCTAAATATAATAAAAGCAATTTACAGCAAGCCAACAGCCAACA
Organism: Peromyscus californicus insignis; assembly: GCF_007827085.1. NCBI lineage: Eukaryota > Metazoa > Chordata > Mammalia > Rodentia > Cricetidae > Peromyscus > Peromyscus californicus. Next base: position 17,383,195 of record NW_026294617.1, on the reverse strand, counting down.
TCAAATTAAATGGGGAAAAACTCAAAGTAATTCCACTAAAATCAGGAACAAGACAAGGCTGTCTACTCTACCCATATTTATTCAACATAGTACTTGAAGTTTTAACTAGAACAATAAGACAACAAAAGGAGATCAAAGGGACAGAAATTGGAAAGGAAGAATTCAGACTTTCACTATTTGCAGACAATATGATAGTGTATATAAGTGACTCCAAAATTTCTACCAGGGAAATCCTACAGCTGATAAACACCTTCAGTAATGTGGCAGGATACAAGATTAACTCAAAAAATCAGTAGTCCTCCTGTATACAAATAATAAAAGGGCTAAGAAAGAAATCAGAGAAACATCACCCTTTACAATAGCCACAAATAATATAAAATACCTTGGGGTAACTCTAACTAAGGAAGTGAAGGTCATTTATGATAAGAATGTTAAGTCTCTGAAGAAAGAAATTGAAGAAGATATCAGAAAAATGGAAAGATCTCCCATGCTCATGGATAGGTAGGATTAACATAGTAAAAATGGAAATCTTACCAAAAGCAATCTACAGATTCAGTGCAATTCCCATCAAAATCCCAACATAATTCTTCAGTCTTGGAAAGGACAATACTAAGCTTCATATGGAAAGAAAAACCTAGTATAGCTAAAAGAATCCTGTACATTAAAGCAACCTCTGGAGGCATTAAGACCCCTGACTTCAAGCTCTACTAAAGAGCTAAAGTAATAAAAATGGCTTGGTACTGGCATAGAAACTGACATGTGGAACAATGGCATTGAATTGAAGACCCTGACATTAATCTGCACACATATGAACACTTGATTTTTGACAAAGAAGCCCAAACTGTACAATGGAAAAAAAGAAAGCATCTTCAACAAATGGTGCTGGCATAACTGGACGTCAACATGTAGAAGATTGCAAATAGATCCATATATGTCACCATGCACAAACAAAACTCAATTCCAAGTGGATCAAAGACCTCAACATAAATCCAATTACACTGAACCTGATAGAAGAGAAAGGAGGAAGTATTCTTGAACACATTGCCACAGCGATCACTTCCTAAATATAACACCAGTGGCACAGACACTGAGAGCAGCAATTAATAAATGGGACCTCTTGAAACTGTGAAACTTTTGTAGGGCAAAGAACATGGTCAATAAGACAAAATGACAGCCTACAGATTGGGAAAAGATCTTCACCAACTCCACATCTGACAGAGGGTTGATCTGCAGAATATAAATAACTCAAGAAACTAGACATCAAACTACCTAACAATCCAATTAAAAAATGGGCTACAGATCTAAACAGAGAATTCTCAACAAAAGAATTTCAAATGGCTGAAAGACTTTTAAGGAATTGCTCAACATCCTTAGTCATCAGGGAGATGTAAATCAAAATGACTCCGAGATGTAGTGGTAGCCATTCCAGCTTTGATCTGAAAGTTCCAACCCCCATTGAGGCTTTGGTAACTGTCATGCCTACAAGGTGGAGCCAAGAGAGGACCCTGAAGACCTGAGATCCGGATGTGCTGGCTCTCTTGGTTCCTGGACCCTGGACGCTGGAGGTAGACCAAGCAGAGTTCTCCAGAGAACACTGCTGGACTGTGCTATACCTTTCCCAGACCCTGTTACCTATCCCTTCACTTGTAAGTTACCCCACAAAATAAACCTCCCTTTTAACTACTTGGAGTGGCCTTAATAATTTCACCAATAACTGGTGCCCAATGTGGGGCAAACTCTAAAGGGCTAGGTAGCTCCCACCCTCAGCCTCCTCCCCGACTGGCGGGCACTTGAAGCTGCAGGGTACTACCTGCAGAGCTCCGTAAAACCAGGAAAAACCTACAGGGTTCCATTCCTGAAAAGGAGCTAATCCGGTCTCAGTTCCCTGGTAAGTTTAGCCCCCAGACCAGCAAAACCACTGTGAGTGAGGCATTCCCCCTCCTCCATAAGTGCCAGCTCCCCGCCCTAGCCTGAGGCTTCCATAGTTTCACCTAGTTAAAAGAGATATAGCACTGTCCCTGGTGGCACCCTACTTAAGCACAGAGAGGGCTTGGAAACATGCCTGCTGGTAGATCTCCTGTCTGTACAGGCAGAGAGGGGCTTAGAGTGGCCTGGAACTCTCCATACCCTGAAGCTCAAGGGAGTCACCAGAAGAACTGCCTACTGCCTGTGCTCACTCTGCCGCCAGCCAAGGCATTCAACAGGATCTGTTTTGGAGCTATACTAATGCCTCTTGCTGGCTGAAAAGTGCTCCTACACCCCACCCCCCCAAAACCATGGAAAGGTAAGACAGGCAAACCAGCATCTTATTTCAAGCAAAAGTACTTGATAATTTTACACCTTAAAACTGACTAACAAAATTTGAGTAATTCTTGTAATATGGTCGACAACATTTCCTCACAAGAATTTTAAAACCTTTTTGCCTGTATGATGAATGACATTTTCCTGGAAATATATGACCTTCCTAAGGAATATCTGGCCTGTACCATTTTGGCATTCATTGTAATAATTCACACAGTGTTCAAACACTGGTTTACTAATAAGAACAAAGATGGGACTTTGGGACTGATACAGGCTTTAAAAAATAGCAATGAGGCCGGGCGGTGGTGGCGCACGCCTTTAATCCCAGCACTCGGGAGGCAGAGCCAGGCGGATCTCTGTGAGTTCGAGGCCAGCCTGGGCTACCAAGTGAGTTCCAGGAAAAGGCGCAAAGCTACACAGAGAAACCCTGTCTCGAAAAACCAAAAAAAAAAAAAATAAAAATAAAAAAATAAAAAATAGCAATGAGATCCTGCCCTGGACTTCCCTTCTGGAGCACAGGTGAGTAACCTGGCTCTGCCTGGACCCCATCTCTGGGCACCAGCTACTCCGGGGAAGACCTGCCCAACTTGGCCCCAGGTTCTGGCCACCAGGCAGGTTCCGGCCACCAGGCAGGTTCCCTTCTATTCCCACTGGGAAGGATCCCCCTCTCCAAGACCCCTGGCAGACCCTGCAATCTCCATGCTCTGCCCCCACGCCCATCTGCCCGAGACCTCAGCCACTTTCTGAGACTTAGAGGCCAGCCCCAAGCTCCCATCCTGGCCTGGACTTCCCTTCTGGGCCAGAGAGAGAGAGGGAGAGAGAGAGGGAGAGAGAGAGAGAGAGAGAGAGAGAGAGAGAGAGAGAGAGAGAGAACAGCTCCCATCCTGCCCTGGACTTCCCTTCTGGACAAGAGTGCCCAATTTGCCCTGGACTTCCTGTCTGGACAAGAGCTCCCATCCTGCCCCGGACTTCCCTTCTAGACAAGAGCTCCCATCCTGCCCCGGAGTTCCCATTTGGACAAGAGAGCTCCCATCTGGACAAGAGAGAGAGACCTCCTGAATCTGTCAGTTCTGTCTGAACCAAGTGTGCTGATAAGACCAAGAATGAACCACAAGGAGATGGGCAGACGTCAAGGCAGAAATACATACAACAAAATGAATAACAATACAGCATCACCAGAACCTAGCCCTCCTCAACACCTAGACCTGAACATCAAAAATTGGAAGAAGCAGAAGAAAACAGCCTTATGAATGACATCATGAAGAAGGTAGAGGCTTGTGTAGAGGAAAAGACAAAAAAATGGAAAGAACACTGTAAACAACTAGAGGAAAGGGCAAACAAATTAGAAGAAATCAATAAAGTCCTGGAAGAAAACAATAAAGTACTGAAAGAAAATCGAGAAAAAGCAATGAAACAAATGAAGGAAACAGTCCAAGACCTGAAAAGGGAAATAGAAAAAATGAAGAAGACGCAAACAGAGGGAATGCTGGAAATAGAAAACCTGAGTAAACGATCGGGAACTTCAGATGCAAGTGTAACCAACAGAATGCATGAGATGGAAGAGAGGATCTCTGGCGTTGAAGATACGGTAGAAGAAATAGATTCATCAGTCAAAGAAAACACTAAAGCCAACAAAGTCATGAACCAAAATGCCCAAGAAATTTGGGACACCATGAAAAGACCAAACCTATGAATAATAGGGGTAGAAGAAGGAGAAGAATACCAACGCAAGGGCACAGAAAATATATTCAACAAGATCATAGAAGAAAACTTTCCCAACTTAAAGAAGGAAATGCCTATGAAGATACAAGAAGCCTATAGAACACCAAACAGACTAGACCCCCCCAAAAAAGTCCCCTCACCACATAATAATTAAACAACTAAATGTACAGAATAAAGAAAGAATATTGAGAACAGCTAAGGAAAAAGGCCAAGTGACTTATAAAGGCAAACCCATCAGAATAACACCCGATTTCTCAATGGAGACTTTAAAAGCCAGAAGGACCTGGACAGATGTAATGCAGACACTAAGAGACCATGGATGCCAGTCTAGACTAATATACCCAGCAAAACTTTCAATCATCATAGATGGAGCAAACAAGACATTCCAGACAAAGCCAGATTTAAACAGTACTTATCCACAAACCCAGCCCTACAGAAAGCACTAGAAGGAAAATTCCAGCCTAAGGAAGTCAGATACACCCTTGAAAACACAGGCAATAGATAAAGCCACAGCAATAAACCCCAACGAAGAGAAGTACACACACATCACCACCAAAAAATAACAGGAATGAACAATCACTGGTCATTAATATCCCTCAATATCAATGGACTTAATTCACCTATAAAAAGACATAGGCTTACAGAATGGATACAAAAGCAGGACCCATCTTTCTGCTGCATACAACAAACACATCTCAAATTCAAAGATAGACACTACCTAAAAATAAAAGCTGGGAAAAGACTTTCCAATCAAATGGTCTTAAGAAACAAGCAGGTGTAACCATCCTGATATCCAGCAAAATAGACTTCAAACTAAAATCAATCAAAAGAGCTCAAGAAGGGCATTACATACTCATCACAGGAAGAATCCACCAAGATGAAGTTTCAATTCTGAACATTTATGCCCCAAACACAAGGGCACCCACATATGTAAAAGAAACATTACTAAAGCTTAAATCACATATAAAACCCCACACATTAATAGTGGGAGATCTCAACACCCCACTTTCACCACTGGACAGATCTCCCAAATTGAAACTTAACAGAGAAATAAAGGACTTAACTGATGTCATGACTCAAATGGACTTAATCGATATCTACAGAACATTCCATCCTAACAAAAAAGAATATACCTTCTTCTCAGCGCCCCATGGAACCTTCTCTAAAATCGACCACATACTTGGCCACAAAACAAATCTCAACAGATACAAAACAATTGGAATAACCTCCTGTGTTCTATCAGACCACCATGGTCTAAAGTTGGATTTCAACAACAACAAAAACTACAGAAAACCTTCAGTCTCATGGAAACTGAATAATACTCAACTGAATCACCAATGGGTTAAGGAAGAAATAAAGAAAGATATTAAAGACTTCCTAGAGATCAACGAAAATGAAGACACCACATATCCAAACCTATGGGACACTATGAAAGCAGTACTAAGAGGGAAATTCATAGCACTAAATGCCCACATAAATAAGTTGGAAAAATCTCACACTAGTGATTTAACAGCACACTTGAAAGCTCTAGAACAAGAAGAAGCAAAGTCTCCCAGGAAAAAATAGACGCCAGGAAATTATCAAAGTGAATGCTGAAATCAATAAAATAGAAACAAAGAGAACAATACAAAAAAATAATGAAACAAAGAGTTGGTTCTTTGAGAAAATCAACAAGAAAGACAAGCCCTTATCCAAACTAACCAAAGGACAGAGAGAGAGCATCCAAATCAACAAAATCAGAAATGAAAAGGGGGACATAACAACAGACATTGAGGAAATCCAGAGAATCATCAGGTCATACTTCAAAAACCTCTATTCCACAAAACTGGAAAACCTAAAAGAAATGGATAATTTTCTGGATAGGTACCACATACCTAAGTTAAATCAAGACCAGATAAACTATTTAAATAGTCCAATAACCCCTAATGAAATAGAAACAGTCATTAAAAGTCTCCCAACCAAAAAAAGCCCAGGACCAGATGGTTTCAGCGCAGAATTCTACCAGATCTTCAAAGAAGAGTTAATACCAATACTCTCTAAATTGGTCCACACAATAGAAACAGAAGGAACATTACCAAACTCCTTCTATGAGGCTATAATTACCCTGATTCTTAAACCAAACAAGGGTACAACAAAGAAAGAGAACTACAGACCGATCTCCCTCATGAACATTGATGCAAAAATACTCAATAAAATAATGGCAAACAGACTCCAAGAACACATCAAAACAATTATCCACCATGATCAAGTAGGCTTCATTCCAGGGATGCAAGGGTGGTTCAACATATGAAAGTCCATCAATGTAATACACCATATAAACAAACTCAAAGAAAAAAACACATGATCATCTCACTAGATGCAGAAAAGTCATTTGACAAAATCCAACACCCCTTCATGATAAAGGTCTTGGAACAATCAAGAATACAGGGAACATACCTAAACATAATAAAGGCAATTTACAGCAAGCCCACAGACAACATCAAATTAAATGGAGAGAAACTCAAAGCAATTCTACTAAAATCAGGAATGAGGCAAGGCTGTCCACTCTCCCCATACTTATTCAATATAGTACTTGAAGTTCTAGCCAGAGCAATAAGACAACATAAGGAGATTAAGGGGATACAAATTGGAAAGGAAGAAGTCAAGCTTTCCCTATTTGCAGATGACATGATAGTATACTTGAGCGATACCAAAGATTCCACCAAGGAACTGATACAGCTTATAAACACCTTCAGCAACATAGCAGGATACAAGATCAACTCAAAAAAATCAGTAGCCCTCCTATATACAATGGACAAAGAAGATGAGAAGGAAATCAGAGATACATCACCCTTTACAATAGCCACAAATGACATAAAATACCTTGGGGTAACACTAACCAAGCAAGTGAAGGACCTATATGATAAGAACTTCAAGTCCCTGAAAGAAGAAATTGAAGAAGATATCAGAAAATGGAAAGATCTCCCATGCTCATGGATAGGCAGGACTAACATAGTAAAAATGGCAATCTTACCAAAAGCAATCTACAGATTCAATGCAATCCCCATCAAAATACCAATACAATTCTTCACAGACCTGGAAAGAATAATACTCAACTACATATGGGAAAAACAAAAAACCCAGGATAGCCAAAAGAATCCTGTACAATAACACAACCACTGGAGGCATCACGATCCCTGACTTCAAGCTCTACTATAGAGCTACAGTAATAAAAATGGCTTGGTACTGGCATAAAACCTGACATATGGAACAATGGCATTGAATTGAAGACCTGACATTAATCTGCACACTTATGAACACTTGATTTTTGACAAAGAAGCCCAAACTGTACAATGGAAAAAAAGAAAGCATCTTCAACAAATGGTGCTGGCATAACTGGATGTCAACATGTAGAAGGCTGCAAATAGATCCATATATATTACCGTGCACAAAACTTAAGTCAAAGTGGATCAAGGACCTCAACATAAATCCAGCTACTCTGAACCTGCTAGAAGAGAAAGTAGGAAGTAGTCTTGAATGCATTGGCATAGGAGATCACTTCAAAAATATAACACCAGTAGCACAGACACTGAGAGAAACAATCAATCAATGGGACCTCTTGAAACTGAGAAGCTTTTGTAGAGCAAAGGATATGGTCAACAAGGCAAAGCGACAGCCTACAGAATGGGAAAAGATCTTCACCAACCCCACATCTGGCAGAGGACTGATATCCAGAATATATAAGGAACTCAAGAAATTAGAATCAAAATGCCCAACAGTCCAATTAAGAAATGGGCTATAGAACTAAACAAAGAATTCTCAACAGAGGAAACTCAAATGGCCGAAAGACATTTAAGGAATTGCTCAACATCCCTAATCATCAGGGAAATGCAAATCAAAACAACTCTGAGATACCTTTAAAAAGGCTAACTAATAAACCTGTCTGGGTTGGACAATGGCCTTTGACAAAAGAGAAGGTACAAGCTTTAGAACAGCTGGTTCAAGAGCAGTTAAATGCTCAACACATTGAAGAATCTACCAGCCCTTGGAATTCTCCTGTATTTGTTATTTAAAAAAATAGTCTGGTAATTGGAGAATGCTGACAGATCTGAGAGCTATTAATAAAGTAATTCAGCTGATGGGCTCCCTACAGACTGGGATGACCTTGCCCTCTCTGCTACCCAAAGAATGGCCAAAATAGTTATTGACTTAAGGGCTGGAGAGATGGCTCAGTGGTTAAGAGAAACGAATACTCTTCCAGAGGTCCTAAGTACAATTCCCAGCAACCACATGGTGGCTCACAACCACTTGTAATGAGATCTGGTGCCCTCTTCTGGCCTGCAGGGACACATATACTGTATACATAATAAATAAATAAATCTTAAAAAAAAACAATATTAAGAGGAACCTCACCTGCCGGGTGGTGGTGGCACACGCCTCTAATCCTAGTACTTGGGAGGCAGAGCCAGGCAGATCTCTGTGAGTTTGAGGCCAGCCTGGGCTACAGAGTGAGTTCCAGGAAAGGCACAAAGCTACACAGAGAAACCCTGTCTCAGAAAAAAAAAAGTTATTGACTTAAAAGACTGTTTCTTTACCATATCCTTACAAGAAAATGATAGAGAAAAATTTGCCTTCACAGTACCTAATTATAACAATTCCCAGCCAGTCAAGAGATATCAATGGAAGGTCCTCCCACAGGGAATGTTAAACAGCCCTGCCTTGTACCAATACTTTGTGCAAAAACCATTAGAGATAATTCATGTAAAGTTTCCACAATCCATAATTTATCACTATATGGATGACATCCTATTAGCTGATCCAAAGTTAGACACATTAGAAAGCATGTTTGAAGAAGTAAAAAAAGTTTTGACTCGCTGGAGATTGCAAATTGTTCCTGAAAAAATAAAAAGAGGAGGACTGGAGAGATGGCTCAGAGGTTAAGAGCACTGGCTGCTCTTCCAGAGGTCCTGAGTTCAATTCCCAGCAACCACATGGTAGCTCACAACTATCCATAATGAGATCTGGCCCTCTTCTGGCCTGACATACATGCAGGTAGAATACTGTATATATAATAAAGTAATAAATGTTTAAAAAAATACAAAGAGTAGATTCTATTAATTACTTAGGATATAAGATAGAGCTACAAAAAATTAGACCCCAAAAGGTACAACTAATGAGAGCTCGATTGAACTCTTAATGATTTTCAAAAGTTGTTAGGAAGCATTTCCAACTTACTGGATATCATGAGAATACCCAAAGATGGACTACAAAATTTGGCTACTACTCTAGAAGGGGACAAAGAATTAAATAGTCCAAGAGAATTATCAGCCGAAGCTGAGAAGGAATTGGCTCTAGTAGAAAAGAATTCCAGAAGCACATGTGGACCCTTTGGATGCAGAACTTAAATGCATTTTTGTCATATTCCCCTCCAGACATTCCCCCACAGGTATTTTGATGCAGAGGGAAGATATTATATTGGAATGGATATTCCTACCATGTAAACCAAATAAGAAATTAAAGACTTATATAGAAAAGATCTCTGATTTGATTCAAAAAGGTAAATTAAGACTTCACCAGTTGACAGGAATGGAACTAGCAGAAATGGTAGTACCTTTAACTAATGAGGAAATTTCATCACTATGGAAAGATAATGAATACTGACAGAGAGCCTGCAGTAACTTTTTGGGAGAGATTAATAACCATTATCCCAAAAGCAAGAGAATAGAATTCATAAAGAAGACTGAATGGGTTTTTCCTCACATTGTATGTTAAAAATCAATTTCTGAAGTCCTCACATTCTATACAGATGCAAATAAATCAGGGAAAGCAGGATACAAATCAGGAGAATTAAGTAAAGTGGTACAAAGTGGTACAACTGTGTACAAAAGGCAGAAAACTGTATTATGGTACTAATGGACTTCACAGAACCCCTCAATATAGTCACTGACTCTCAATATGCAGAGAGAGTTGTTTTACATATTGAAACTGCTGAATTTATTCCTGATAATATAGACTTAACTTTGTTATTCATACAATTGCAGGAAATCATCAGAAAAAGGGAACATCCTATATATATTAACACATATGATGATATAACACATATCAGATCCCATACAGGTCTGCCAGGACCTCTAGCACAAGGTAATGATGAGACTGATCAGTTACTAATAGGTAATGTGCTAGAAGCCTCAGAATTTCATAAGAAAGAACATGTAAATAGCAAAGGTTTAAAGAAGGATTTTTCCATCACTTGGCAACAAGCTAAGGATATTGTGACAAAAAATGTCCTACTTGTTCCTTCTATAACCAAACTCCATTACCTGCAGGGAGCAATCCAAAAGGTATACAAAGAAATGAAATTTGGCAGATGGATGTGTTTCATTTTGCAGAATTTGGAAGATTAAAGTATGTACACCATACCATTGACACCTATTCAGGATTTCAGTGGGCAACTCCTGTGAGTTCTGAAAAGGCTGATTCTATGATTACACACCTATTAGAAGTTATGGCCATCATGGGAATAATGGGTACAAATTAAGACAGACAATGCCTCAGCATATGTCTCCAATAAAATGAGACAGTTCTTTGCTTATTACAATATAAAGCATGTTACAGGCATACCACACAATCCCACAGGCCAAGCAGTCATAGAAAGATCCAATCAAACTTTAAAGGATATGCTAAATAAACAGCAACAGGTAACAATGATTCCATGAAATAGATTGCATAGTGCTTTATTAACCTTGAATTTTCTCAATGCTGATGAGAAAGGAGCAACAGCTGCGGAGAGACATTGGACAACAGACAAAACTCCTGAGCTAAACCAACAGGTTTATTTCAAAGATGTGTTGACCTCAGAATGGAAACTTGGATATGTCCTATGTTGGGGAAGGGGTTTTGCTTTTGTTTCTGCACGAGAAAAAAAAGCTATGAATACCAACATAATTAATAAAAATTTGATTCGAACAGGAGAAACCCCTTGATGAAGAGAAGTAAAAGCTCAGCCACCAATGTGACATCTCTACAAGTTGAAAGAAAAATTTAACAATCAAAGGTTGGGGTAGGTTCTGTTTTTGTCTTTCCAGGATAATGGAAATACCCATCTTCCAGAATTCATAAGGCCTTGGATATCTGGATGTTTACAGCAGAAAGGATGAATCTATTGGTACCAATCTACACAGGGTAAAATCTCACTGTCTAACATCTATATCCCTATCAATCTAGAAAAGTTGTGGTTCCAATTCAATTATAAACCAAGCTGGCTTTGGAGAAGGAATTGGCTCACTCCTTCTCTAAACCCAAGCATATTGCTAAAAGAAAAGGTTGAGAGATTCTTCAGTCCCATATCAGAAGAACCCTCTGGTGTGGGACAGAAGGAAACCAATAAAAGGGACCATTGTCTTCAAGATTCTAATTCTCTCCATGTTTACTCTTGATTTCTCAGAATCCTTTCTTACATGTCATGTCATCTTTAAATCCAAACTTCCCATTTTGATAAAAAAAAATAAGTTTTTCCAATAGCACTCTCTGAAGTCTTCAGAAGGAAGATGGGGCCCCAACAACAACAACTCTACCCAATCCAGAATGATGCCATGGTAATCATCATATACTTCTTGCCAGAATTTCAGACAATCTTACCCAATACTCTGAGACTTGCTGTGGAATCTACAGTTAGTCTAACTGAGATTTAACTAATGTGAGCTTTCTTATAGTACCCAACAGAGATACCATCACCCCCTAAACAGCAGGAAGCAATTCTAAGAAAATGACGCCCCTTCTCCCTAAGGTTTCATATTTCTCAGGGTTATGGATGATGGTTATATGGTTGGGAGTGGAAGAAAATATTAAACTCAGTATTCTCCTTAAGAAAAGAAAAAGTGTCTCAAAAAGGGGGGAGGGGAGAAGAAATGGAATGGATAGATATAAGATATTATGGTAGATGATTGTACATACTAGTAAACAAATTTAGTAAAATAGCAGCCTTATATAATTTTCACTTTAATTTGCACTGTTATGGGTTCTTATATATTGATGCAAATGTAAACTACTTTTATATTCCCGTTTAAGATAATTTGTATATTGATAGAAATACAGAACTGTATTTGTTATAATGTACATATATTTCTACTCTTATTTGAAATATTTGTATATTGATACAAATGTAAATTTATATCTGTCATACTATATGTATGTTCTACTTCTGTTTAGGATATTCTGTATATTGATATATATTTAAAATTATTGTCATATTGCATATTGCACTATATATTCCTACCTCCATTATAAATATCTTGGGTATTGTCACAATTTTGAAGTCATTGTCCTTTACCGTACATTTGCTTACAGACTGTTTACCTTGTTTACATGAAGCTTTAGTCCTTAGGTTATTTAGGTAGATAAGACTTATAGATTTATAGTCACCTATGCTTGTCATCTCTATTGTTATGTTAGTTAGGTTATCCAGATTTACAGATACATAGGTCGGATGGACAGGTAATCTTCAAACACTTCATAGACCTAGAGAATATGGCATTTAAATAACTTAGAATTCTGTTGACAAGAGACACAATTGCTCCTAGCAGCACCAATTTGATCCCGAGAGAACATTGGGCTTCTAAGACATTTCCATTTGGAAGTTTGTCTTCTTGGCACAAAATGGCCTGTTGGGCAAAAAACTGTCCTTGCCTCAATTGCTGACAATATGAGTGCTGTCCTTCTAGACAAGTGCAACACAAGGAAAAGTGACTTCTGAACTCTGCCAAGACAGGGTAAGATGGTCTTTCAGAATTCCTGCTTCTGAAAATGGTCTGTCAGATACTCTAGGCCTATAGCCAATTTGAATGCACCAACAATGCTGAGAAACATTCAGTGACTGTCCAGGCTGCCAGCTGTCTCGGTCTACTCTTGCAAGATTCCCGAAAGTTGCTTGCATCCATCTTCCATTTCTCAGGTACCATTATATTCCTTCTCAGATCTTTGATGGGATTGAAGACTAGCAGTTATAGTTACAACTTAGTATATATATATAATATCTTAGATAGAACATATTAAGTATTATATTCAGTTTCTTTAGGATAGGACAACTTTTGGAATGATCTTTGTAACATGCCATTTACCTATGCTCTGGACCTCTCTGGATTTTAGTATGTGTTTCTTGCTTGATATTGTTTGCATTGGTTGTACTTCCATCTTATCTAGGTCATTATCCCTCATTATTCCTGGACTATATTTGATAACCATCCCTTTGTATATAGTCTTGTATTAAGTTAGAACCCTCTTATTTAGACAAAAAGGGGGAGATGTAGTGGGTAGCCATTCCAGCTTTGATCTGGAAGTTCCAACCCCCATTGAGGCTTTGGTAAATGTCACACCTACAAGGTGGGGCCAAGAGAGGACCCTGAAGACCTGAGATCCAGATGTGCCAGCTCTCTTGGTTCCTGGACCCTAGATGCTGGAAGTAGACCGAGCAGAGTTCTTCAGAGAACACTGCTGGACAGCACTACACCTTTCCCAGACCCTGTTACCTATTCTTTCACTTGTAAGTTACCCCACAAAATAAACCTCCCTTTTAACTACATAGAGTGGCTTTAATAATTTCACCAATACCGAGATACCATCTTACACCTGTCAGAATGGCTAAGATAAAAAACACTGAAGACAGCTTATGTTGGAGAGGATGTAGAGCAAGGGGAACACTCCTCCACTGTTGGTGGGAATACAAACTTGTACAGCCACTTTGGAAATCAGTATGGCACTTTCTCAGAAAACTGGGAATCAATCTTCCTCAAGACCCAGCTATACCACTCTTGGGCATAAACCCAAGGAATGCTCAATCATACCAGAAGGACACAAGCTCAACTATATTTATAGCAGGATTATTCATAATATCCAGAAGCTGGAAACAACCTAGATGCCCTTCAACTGAAGAATGGATTAAGAAAATGTGGTACATATACACAATGGAGTACTACTTAGCAGAGAAAAATAATGGCATCATGAAATTCACAGACAAATGGATAGAACTAGAAAATATCATCCTGAGTGAGGTAACGCAGACTCAGAAGGACAAACATGGGATTTACTCACTCATAAGTGGATATTAGATGTATAAAACAAAGTATAACTAGACTGGAATCCACAGCTCCAGGGAGGCTAACTAGCAGGGAGAACCCTAGGAAGGACACATGGATGGCCCAGCAAAGAAGAAATGGATGAAGACTACATAGGCAAACTGGAGGTCAGGGGGGTAATGGCAGGGAAGGAATGAGGGATGAGAACATAAGGAAATGGGAGGCTTGAGCTGCAACAGGGACAGAGTGGGAGAGCAAGGAAAGAGATACCATGATAAATGAAGACATCATGGGAATGGGGAGAAACAGAGTGCTAGGGAAGTTCCCAAGAATCCACAAGGATGGCTCCACCTTAGACTACTGGCAATAGTGGAGTCGGTGCCTGAACTGTCCTACTCTGGTGATCAGATGGCTGAATACTCTGTCATCACAGAGCTCTCATCCAGTGACTGATGGAAGCAGATGCAGCGATCCATGGCCAGGTGCCAGGGCAAGCTCCCAGAATCCAGTTGATGAGAGAGAGGACGGATTGTATGAGCAAGAGATATCGAGACCATAATTGGAAAAAGTACAGAGATGACCAGCCAAACTAGTGGAAATGCATGAACTATGGACCAATAACTGAGGAGTCCCCATGAGCCTTCATCCAGTGACTGAAGCAGATACAGAGATCCATGGCTGGACACCAGGCTGAGCTCCAGGAGTTCAATTGATGAGAGAGAGGAGGGATTCTATGAGCAAGGGACAATGAGATCATGATGGAAAAATGTACAGAGATGGCCAGCCAATCTAGTATAAATGCATGAACTGTTGACCAACAGCTGTAGAGCTCCCATGCTACTGGACTAGGCCCTCTGGATGGGTGAGACAGTTCTTTAGCTTAAACTGTTTGTGGGGCCCCCAGGTAGTGGGATCAGGATCCATCCCTGGTGCATGAGCTGGCTTTTTGGAGCCCAGTGCCTATGTTGGGACACCTTTTGGAGCCTTGGTGCAGGAAGGAGGGGCTTAGACCTGCCTCAACTGAATGTATCAGACTCTGCTGACTCCCCATGGGAAATCTTGCCTTGGAGGAGGTGGGAAGCTTAGATGAGTTGTGGGGGAAAGCTGCGGGTGGGAAGAGAGAGGAGGGGGAATCTTTGGTTGGTATGTAAAATGAATAAAAAATTTCTTCATAATAATAAAAAATCCAACAAAATATGCTTAACTATGTTTGTGTTTTTACCTGTGCCATGTTGTATATGTTGCAATGTGAGGACAACTTAAAGATGTCTATTATCTACTTCTCCTATGTGAGTTTTAGGGATGAAATCCATAGTGTTGTTTGGCTGCAAGTAAATTCAATGGCATTTATTTGGGTTTAAATATTATTCATGTATGTGCTGGGGTGGGAGTGTGCATATGCCACAGTCCAAGTGATGAAATGAGAGAAAAATTTCTAGGAGTATTCTGGGTTTCTTCAAGATTCAATTCAGGTCATCAGGCTAAGCAGCAATTCAGTTTACCAACTGAGAAAAATCTCTGGCATTCATTTGTGGTTCTGAAAAAGTGTTATAAAAAAAGTTTAGTCCTCAGAATAAACTAACACATTCCAAAAGAAAGTGAAAGCAGTACATTATTTTCATTTGCAAATAATATTTATTATTCAAACTGTCCTGTTTTCTGCTATTCTTGGATAAAAGTATGTTTATCATCTCAAAATAAGACAATATTTTAGTTATATAATGTTTCACCTAATCTTATTTGAAAATCAGTGATATGTCTCAGTGGGAAAAGTCTGTGGTATGTGAGACTGGCAATCTCTTCCTGGTCATCATATGAATAAGGAAAAAATGGAGACCCTGCAAAGTTGTCTTCAGGCTACACATATGTGTCATGGATCAAAAAACCATAACCATATCACACTCTCACACACACACATATACACACACGTGTGAATGCACACACACAGAACAGAACTTCTTTTTAAACAAACCTCATTGACATTACGTTATCTGGCATCTCTGGATAATTAACATAGAATGCGATACTTCAAGATGAAGTGTCAAATGGATAACTAATGGGGATATGAACACACATAGAACTTCAAATAATATATATATAGCTCATCAAGCTAGGTTGTGAAATATACAGTTGATTGCTGATTATCCTACATTATTACATCTCTACCAGATATATGAAAATGCAGCTTTGGAAACATATGAGACATTTAACATTTTTTATATTTTCTTCTATTAATCATTTTAACATTAACATTATTAAAACATGCTAATAAAATAGCATATGTCAGAGATATATTATCTATACTTGGACTTATACTCAGGAGGATGACACATAAAGATCATGAGTTCAAATGTATCCCTGACTAATTACTGACATTGAAGCCAGGCTGGAAAATAAACATCTCAAGGGAATTTGTGAAAATATGAAAAAACAGAACCAGGAAAAACAACTCACCACCCTTTCACAGATACCCTTCCTAGAAAAGTATGATCACACACTGTCTGATATTTAAATAAACAATGGACCACATAGATGATGGGCATCCCTTTCTATACATTGTAGCAGAAAAATACCTATTACTAAGTGAAAGCACAACAGAAGATGAACAGAAGTAAAAAAAAAAAAGAATATAAGAACCACAAAATGAATTTGGCACACATATAGTATCTAACATTTTAGTATCTAACCCAAATGTTGCAAAATAGAAACTACAATGCAGTGATATCCACCATCTGTCTTACATGGTAAATAAATTACTTCCTTCAAGACTATGATGAAAAGGAGATGAAACAAGAATTTTTTTTCTTGAAACTGAAGACAACTGTGATGTCTAAAGTCTTTATCAAATCATTTACCTGAATAGGGTTTTTCTCTTGTATGAATGAATTCCTATTTCCTGACATCAAGATGATATATGAAGGCTTTAAAATACTTACAGAGTGAGAGACATAGCCAAGAAGTTAAGAGAAGTTCATTCCCAGGATGAAGGTTATATTTTTGAAAACTTCTAGTAATTTCTGCTAAAAGGAGATCCAAGAGTCTAAAGAGGCTAAACTTCTTGGAAACCAGCATGCACCTACCCACAAAGAGATACACTGACATCACATAATTAAAATTAAAACAAATTTTTAAATAATCAGATTTTCACTCAAGAATGTTTTTCTCTTAAAGCATTTATTTCTGTAACCCTGGTGTTGAAGCATCAAGGCTTACTTAGTTTTTCTTCATCATGAACTGGTTCATGTAACAGAAAGCAGGCATATAGGCTTACAGTCAGAGAAATCATTCTTTCTCAGTTGGTGGTATCATTTGGTGTGGGATCCCATTTTCAGGCTTCCTAGTGGCTTTACTCTCTGTATACAGAGAATGATTGGAGCAGGGGCCTGAGTGCAGGTGTCTGAGATGGTCTGCACTGGGCTGTGCTTGGGGGAGGTCTTTTGCTTGACCCCTTGGCATTTCTATAAATACTCTAGGGCAGAGGCAGTCAGGGCTCGTTGGAATAGGTTCCAGGCCCTCTCAAGACTATCCTGTATTTTCTATCTGTTTCTCCCCACTCTGAATCCTTCTATCTAATATTTTCTGCTGCTCCTACTCAAGAGCACTCTGGGAAATGCAGGGGTGGTGGGTAGCCCTCCTACAGAATGACACCATGAACAGGGACTGAAGACAAAGGAAAAATAATATTAATAGTAGATAGATAGATAGATAGATAGATAGATAGATAGATAGATAGATAGATTAATGTCAGAGTTCTTGGTGAAAGTCAGGAGTTAGGTCCTGCCAGTTGAAGAGTGACAGTCTAGTGTTGAAGTAAAAGAGAAAAATTAAATAGGGCAAGGGGTTTTATCCTCAAGAGAAAAGAGAGACAGACTGGAAGAATGTCTGAGGCTGCAGCCCAAAATCCCTTTATCAATATTTCTGTTTTTCTATCTCTTTCTCAATTTCTATCTACAAAAATTGAAAAAGGTAGAGTATACTAATATAGTGCAGGAAAAACTTAGAAGTGTAAAGTAGTATAGAAAAAAATTTACTTAAGTTAGGCAACTAGACAGAGAAACTAAGTCTTCAATCTTCTAACTTTGGGGGCCATGAATGCAAACTGGGGAAAAAAAATCTAACTTCTTTGAGCTTTACCAGCAGAGAAAAGCTCTTCTTTGAGTTTATTGGGCAGAAAAAGGAATCCTACAGAAGCTTTTAGCCTGGGGACAGCTAAAATACTAAGTCCAAGTAGCAGGAGAAAGTAATTCTCCCTAAAGCAAACTACGGGGGAATAAGCAAAAGTTAGAAGTTCTGGGGATGAACTTGATGGTCTTTCTATCTCTTGGGAAAAATCTTCATAAAATCTCTCTTAAAAGCCTTAATCTTTCTCTCTGAAACTAAAAGCTCTCTTAATCTCTCTCTAAAAAGCCTTTCAGAACTTTCGGAGTTTTCTTTCAGAAAAGGACAAAAAATAAAATCACCTGGAGCTATTAGTAATTCACCTGTGATTAGCTCTAAGAAAAAACAAAGACCTCTTGAGAAAAACAGGACATGAAAATACTAAGCAAATCTTTGAAAAATCACTTGTAGAAAGACTGAAAAATAAAGGGGTTAAGGTGGAACTACAAGTACAGAGGTTCTTAAGTTTGTAGAGGAATTGTGTCCTTGGCTTTCTGATTATGGGAAACTGATATATATATATTATTATATATATATGAAGATTCCTGGGAGTGAATTGGAGTTGAAATGCAAAAATATTATGGAGAACATGGGCCAAAAAAGATTCCCATGAAAGTCTTTGGCATGTGGGCATTAATTTGGGATAATTTAGATCAAAACCCTGAAAAATAGGAGGAATCTTTTCCTAAGGCTCTGAGGCAGAGACAAAACCCTCTGCTCTGCCAGCAGAACCCAAAAACACCATTTAAGCAGGGTCTGGTTTCTCTTGGCCATAAAGCTAAGTTTAAGGAACAGAAGTTTGGTAGAAGACAAAGGAGGAATTGAAAAGCTTGAAAACCCTAGTAAGTTCTCTCATTCAAAAAAATAGAAACTCTCCAAGTCTCTCCTCTTCCCTCTGTAGGGGTGGAATTAGACTCACCTGGGGAGGCATCTTTTAGAATGGAAAAGGGACCTGTAATTCCTGTAGTGCAGAGATCCTCTGAAGCAATTCAAATCCTCTCTGTCAACATCTCCTCTTCAAGCTAGCCTCCAGGAAGCTGCTAGTAAGGGGGAAGAAATTCAAGGCTTTCAAATGTTCCCTGCCTTGGAAGAACAGGATAGCCAGGGTAATATTATAAGAAGGCATGTTCCAATTCCTTTCAAATAGTTTAAGTAGTTAAAAACAGCATGCAGTCAATATGGCCCGACTGCTCGTTTCACAACAGCACTGTTAGAAAGCCTTGCTTTAGAAGTTTTGTCCCCAGGTGATTGAAAACAAATGGCTCAAGCATGTCTATCTGGGAGTGACTATCTGCTGTGGAAAAGTGAGTTTGTAGAATAGTGTCAGGCTATAGCTGAAATAAATTGGCCATCACCTTTGATATGCTTGCTGGGGAAGGCCCTTATCGAGAGATGGGTCAACAATTACATTTTGATATAGTGATGTATGCTCAGGTTAATTCTGCTGCCAAAAGAGCTTGGAATACACATCCATCATCAGGAACACAACCTGAGGTCCTGATGAGTTATTTCAAGATTTTGTTTCCAGATTAATGCAAATGGGAAGCAGGTTAATTACCAGTTAATCAGAAGCTGGGCTTTTAGTTGTAAAACAACTTGCTGATGAAAACCTCAATGTAGCATGCCAGGCCATAATACTTATGCCCTCTTAGAAAGAAGGGAAACATTTCTGACTATATCCAACTTTGTTCTGTAATAGGGCCATCCCACAATCAAGGGATAGTCATAGCTGCAGTATTACAAGGAAAAATGATTAGAGAAGTTCTGTACCAGCAAACACGTTCTAATTCCAGACAAGGGAAAGATACTGGAACTCCTGGAAGTTGTTTTGGGTGTGGACAGATAGGACATTATATTAGAAGGTGCCCTGGCAAGAGTAGGGGCTTGGGATCAAATAGAGAGCCTGGGTTATGTCCAAGATGTAAAAGAGGGAAACATTGGACTAGTGAATGTATGTCAAGGGCAGATACCCAGAAGAGTCCATTTCAGGGAAATGAACAGAGGGGCCCACCCCAGGCCTCAACAAGATACTTTGGGGTAATTCAGCAGTCAATCCTCTGGCAAAGAAATATATTCAAGACCTCTATAGAACAACACCAGGTAGTACTGGATTAGATCTCAGTTCTTCCATCTATACAGTTTTGACCCCTGAAATGGGAATGCAAGCCCTTCCTACAGGTGTTTATGGACCTTTGCCACAGGGCTCTGTGGGGTTATTGTTGGGTAGAAGTTGTACTACATTGCAAGAAATTCTAGTCGCCCCTGTAGTGATTGATGCTGATTATATGGGAGAAATAATGGTGATGACTCATTCACCCACAAGAATTTCAGTAATAAAGATCAGTCAGGGACTTGCACAGTTAATCTTACTTCCTCACATACAAACAAAAAATCCAATCAAAAGAGATAAGAGAGGAGAGGCTGGATTCGGTTCATCAGATGCCTATTGGCTACAAGCCATAGAACCACAATGTGCAGAACTTATGTTAGTCATAAATGATAAAAGTTTCTCAGGTCTTTTAGATACAGGTGCAGATTTCTCTATTATATCTGGTAGTCAATGGCCAGCTCTGTAGCAAAAAATGGAGACTGTTACACAGTTGCAAGAGATTGGCCAAACTCAGTGTCCCGAGCAGAGCAGTAATGAGCTCTCCTGGAGAGATGAAGAAACTCATGAAGGGAATTTTCTGCCATATATTGTCCCCCACTCGCCTGTAAATTTGTGGGGTTGAAATGCTTGGAGCCATATGGGAGTATATTTATATCATCCTGATACAACTCTCTATGAACAAGGAGTTCCTGACCAAAAGTTAGCAGAAATGTCATCTTTAACCCCTAAAGAAAAAATGAGTAAGGAAGGTATGGAGCACTTTTAAGAAGGGTCACTGAGCAGCCTGTACTCCATGCAGATTCTATAACTTGGAAATCTAATCAGCCTGTGTGGATAGATCATTGGCCTCTAACAGAAGAAAAAAATACAGGCTGTCCAGCAGTTAGTACAGGAATAGCTGAGTGGTGGTTGTATTGAACCTTCTAATTCTCTCTGGAATTCTATTTTCCTGATCAAAAAGAAGTTAGGGGAATAGAGATTATTACAGGATTTGAGGAAGATTGAGACCATACAACCAATGGGAGCTTTGCAGTCTGGGTTGCCTATCCCTACTGCCATACCAAAAAATACAGATAAAATTATTTTGGGTTGAAAGGATTGTTTTTATACTATTCCTTTAGTTCTCCAGGGCTGTCAAAGATTTGCATTTAGTGTTCCCTCAGTCAACTTTAAAGAACCCATGAAAAGATTCCATTGGAAGGTTCTGCCCCGGGGAATGGTTAATAGCCCAATGCTGTGTCAGAAATTTGTAGCTCAAGCCATCCAAAAAGTTAGAGAGCAAGTTCAGCTGGCTTATATTATTCATTACATGGATGATATTTTGCTTGTGCATAAAGACAAAGAAATTTTGCTTGATGCCTTAGGACAGCTTCAGCACTGTCTTACTCATGCAGGGTTAGTGATCACTACAGAGAAAGTGCAAAGACAGTCACCTTTTCAATACCTAGGACATGTATTATACCCTAAGGAAATAAAGCTTAAAAATTGGAAATAAGAAAGGATGAGTTAAAAACTTTAAATGATTTTCAGAAATTACTGGGTGATACTCAATTGTTTACACCCTTATGTAAAACTATTTGCTGGTGATTTGAAACCTTTAAGAGATGTTTTAAAAGGAGATAATGATCCTAATTCACCCAGAGAGTTAACTGAAGCAGGTAGACAAGCTCTCTTGCAAGTTGAAAAGGCTATTCAAAACCAGCAAGTACATTACATTAATTATGCCCTACCTTGGTATACATATATTTTACCCACTAGACATGCTCCTACAAAAGTATTATGGCAAAACAATCCTATCTTATGGTAATCTTCCTGTTCCACCAATCAAAGGATTGAATCCCTAGTATGAGTCTGTAGCTTGTTTGGTACAAATAAGCAGAATTGAATTTAGATGTTATTTTGGTAAAGAACCTATGGTAATTAGTGTTCCTTTTACAAAGCAGCAAGTTGATTGGCTTTTTCAAAATAGTGATTCTTGGACAATTGCTTTTTCTGTTTTCAGGCCAAATTGATAATCAGTTCCCATCTGATCCATTGTTGCAATTTATTCAAATGCATTCCTTTGTATTTCCTAAAATCACTATGAAAGACCCTGTAGAAGATGCTATGCTAGTTTTTACTGATGGATCTTCTAATGGAAAGGCTGCTTATGTTATTAATGGAAAAACTTATGTAGTACAAACAACTCCAGCTTCTGCACAGATAGCGGAATTACAGGCAGTGAACATGACTTTTCAGGTTCTTGTAGACAGGTTATTTAACTTATATATAGGCAGTCAATATATTTATAGAGCTCTTCAAATCATAGAAACTGTTCCCTATATTGGGACTAACAACAATCAAGTTAAAATGTTATTTCAACAAATTCAAGATGCTTTTCATAAAAGAAAACTGCCATGCTTTGTGGGCCATATTAGAGCTCACTCCAATCTTCTTGGTCCTTTAGCTGAGGGTAATGCAATGGCTGATAAGTTAACAAGCATAGTAGCATTATCCCAAGTGGAATTGGCTCAACAGTCACATACTCTTCATCATCAAAATAGCAAAACCTTAAGAAAACAACGCAATCTTACCAAGGAAGCAGCTCGAAAAATAGTTAAATAATGTGGGGTATGTCCAAAATAGTTTCTTGTCCCTCACTTAGGGGTAAACCATTGAGGTCTTCTTCCTAATCATCTATGGCAAATGGATGTCACTCATATTGCAGAATTTGGCAAATTAAAATATGTATATGTGACCATTGACACTTATTTAGGATTTTTAATGACTAGTGCACAATCTGGGGAAGCTACAAAGCATGTAATTACACACTGTTTGAAGTGTTTTTTGTATATGGGTATAACAAAAATTATTAAAACTGATAATGGCTCTGGATATAGTAGTAAGGCATTTCAACACTTTTGTACCCAATGGAAAATTGAACATAAAACAGGTATTCCTTATAATCCTCAGAGACAAGGTATTGTAGAAAAGGCTCATAGAAGTCTTAAAATACAGCTTGAAAAACTAAAAGTAAAAAAGGAAGAAATTTACCCTCAATTACCACATAATGCATTAAATCATGCTCTTTTCATTCTGAATTTTTTGAATATGGATGTCTGTGAGCAGTCTGCCATGGATAGATTTTGGCACAGTGGTACCCAAGTGACTTTTGCTCAAATGAAATGGAAAGATCCCTGCTCAGATTATGAAAGGTTCCCGATCCTGTGTTAATATAGGGTCGAGGACATGTTTGTGTTTTTTCACAAGAGGAGAATGAAGCTTGGTGGCTACTGGAGCATTTGGTAAGGAGCATGGAACTAAGGAATGTCAACTCCAATGACATTCCCATAGAGGAACTAGAATGAAAGTGGCTGAATTAGTGTTTCAGAGGTTTTGTCACTGGTTAATGCAAAATGTAAGAAAATGGAGTTTGGAGCTATGCCACTTTTTGGATTTACGGCTTCTTTGGGGAAATACTTTATATCGCCTAATAGCTGTGCAAAATTTTTGCTAAGAGATTTACAGCTGTTCAATATGGTAATTTCACCCTCAGCCTGAAGCAAAGCTTTTCAGTAGAGCAAACCAAAACTACTGCTGTAACAGAAACATTTGTCTAAATTGAAGCACTTAGGGGAGCTATTATGAATTTGGGCAAAGGGACAGCCTCTAGTTAAAAACTATTTACAACTGAGAGTGCATCTCTGCTGGTTCCAGAATGGCTGAAAGAACTCAGCAACTTTGGGCTGTGGCTTCATCCAAGCATGTTACAGTCCCCTAGCAACAAGTGTTACAACTCCATAACAACACTCACTAAATCCCAGTGTTGTATATCAAAGCTGACTATAAACTCTGAACTTTAGAAATGATTTGTGTACTTCCTGTTGTGTTAGGAGAGTCTTTCTAATATTTCTATAGTATAAGTTTGGTAGAAATCTTTTAGGTGTTTGCTAAGTTAGATATATGCTAATAGATGCATAGAATGTCTTTAAGACATGTAGTAATAAGTAATAAAAAGTAAAGACATGTAGTATATTTGCTAAGGTAGTCCTATAATAAGCTTGTAAAAAGTAAAGATGCTAGTTGGAAATGTAAGTTTAAATAAGAATATAAGGAGTAAATATATAAGTAAATGTAAGTTTAAATAAGAATGTAAGAAGTAACTATATAAGTATATTTGCTAAGGAGTTTCTTTAAGAATATTAGCTTGTAAGAAGCATAAATGAGTATATGTTGATATGTTATATGTGAGTTTGTAAAAAAGTGTAAATGTTTGAATGAGTTTATGTTTAATATATCAAGCTGGCAGTCTGAGCATTTTCAAAAGCTCCACAAGCTAAGATGCTAAGAATTGCAGACAACAGAACCTGTACGACAATCACAGACAGGCATCTGCAACTGAGACCCATTGGAAAATCAATGCAGCAAAGAAAAACCTGAGCTAGCAGAAAAAATGGCGCAGTTTAAAATGCTATTGTAACTAAAGATGTCTTTGGCTGGAGATGTTTGTTTGAACTAAAATTATTAGCTGCAAAAAGTTTTTGCTTGCAAAGCATTTCTTTATATTTGGAAGGCTGGTACCATAATTTATTATTTAAATTTAGGTACTTAAGAAATGAACAAAAGTGACTTCATTGCAATGGGAAAATTTTGAATTTACTTATGGTGATGACCTAGGAACTGTTTTCTGGAATTATTTGTGTTAAATAAAAGTGAACTATTTAAATGAAGAAATTTATTGTTTCTACCTAGGCTTGAGATGCAGTTTTGCATATGCACATATGCTTTATTAACTGTGGTGATTCATGAAATGTTTTGTGTTAAAAATGGAACTTTTAATGGAAATGTTTATGTAAAAATGTACTTATGGAACTGGTGTTGTGTTTAAATGGAAAAGTTTGGATTTTCTTCTAACTAGGTTCAAGATTTTGTTTTAAAAAATTATAAAGAAAAGAGGGAGTAATGAGTGAATTAAGGTTGAATGTATTGATAGTAATCCACCCTGGTTTGAAGTTAATAAAATATTTAAGTTTTATGTGAATACATCAGAAGTTTTTCCTACGTTCTCTTAGCAAGAAATTCAAATGGTTCTGTTAAGAGTTTGATTTGAGATGGAAGATTGACAGAATTGTAACTATGTATAGCAAAATTTGTTAACCTGTTGATGTTAATGATGAAACTAAGGGATTCTTTAAGTTTGCAAATACATTAAGAGTTTTTGGTTTAGAAAAGGCTGGATGCAGCTAAGACTGCTGTAGTCACCTTGGACCCAATCCAAAAAAGAAATGTCATCTTTATTATTCTCAATTCCCATACTGGAAGAAGTGACAGCTATGGAGATTGATAGAAACTATTAATGAGGAGTTGTTTTTTATATATTAAGAAAGGGGGACCTGTGGAGGCCCATTTTCAGGTTTCCTAGTGGCTTTACCCAGCAGGTCTGCATAGAGAGGATGACTGGACTATGGGTCTGAGTGCAGGTGTCTGAGATGGTCTGCACTGGGATGTGCTGGGGGGACGTGTTTTGCTCCAACCCTTGGCATTTCTGTAAATACCCTAGGGCAGAAACAGTCAGGGCCTGTTGGAATAGGTTCCAGGCCCTCTTGAGGTTATCCTGTATTTTCTATCTGTTTTTCCCCACTCGAAATCCTTCTATCTAATATTTTTTGCTGCTCCTACTCAAGAGCACTCTGGGGAAATGTGGGGGTGGTGGGTAGCCCTCCCACAATTTGGGGAGATTTAGGTAATGCTTGCCCTGCTGGAAGAAGTATGTCCCTGGGGGTGAACATGAGAGTTCACATCCACACACCATTTCCAGTTCCCACTTTCACCTTCATGCCACAAGTGGAAGATGTGAATTCTTAGCTTCCTGCTTTAGCTGCCATGTTTGACACTTGTTGCCATGCCACTTTCATGGTGATACTATATCTTTCTGGACCCAAGGGCCAACTACTCCACAAGTTGACATAGACATAATGTTTTATCACAGCAACAGAAAAGGCACTAATACACCTCAAGTTTTATACCTGGATGCCTTAATTTCATGTAATTGGAGAGAACTGTGGAATTGAAATGGTCTAGCTCATCATTTAAATTCATAGACTTTTGTCCATATGAGTTTGAAGGTGCAAATAAAAAAGAGGGACATCATAATGCTTGAACAGATTGGTGACACTTGTCAAATATTTTCTCCAGAGTAATCTTGTGTAACTGAATGTAAGTCTGTTGGGTAAAGATCTTACCAAATTCTTTATGGCCAGATTTCCCTCAGTATTAGTTTATTTTTAGGCCCTCAAAGACTACTATAAAATGAAAAGGCCTTAACAGACAAATTACACATTAAGTTTTACTCTTGTATAAAGACTAATATAAACTGCAAACCTTTACCACATTCACTACATTTATAGGGTTTCTCTGAGTGTGATTTTTTTCTCGTGATTTCAAAGACTGTTGATTCATGCAAAGGCGTTACCATATTGATTACAATCATAGGATCTCTCTCCAGTATGTGTTTCTTTATGCCTTCAGAGACTGCCTGCACATGCAAAGGCTTCACCACATTGATTACATTCATAGGTTTTCTCTCCAGTATGTGTTCTTTCATGCACTTAAAGACTGGTCTGTTGTGAAAAGGCTTCACCACATGGATTACATTCACAGAATTTCACTCCAATTATGTGTTCTTTTACATATTTGGAGACTATTGGCACATGTAAAGACTTAACCACATTAATTTCATTCATTGGGTTTCTCTTTAGAATGTATTCTTTCATGCATTTACAGAGGACTGTGGCATGAAAAGGCTTTATCACACTGATTATATTTGAAGGGCTTCTCACTAGTATGAGTTCCTTTATGTATTTAGAGAGTACGGGCACATCCAGGTTTTACCTCATTGATAACATTCATAGGGTTTCTCTCTTGTATGTGCTGTTTTATGGATTTGAAGGTGATTGTGTTTTAAAAAGGCTTTATCTCATTGATTAGATTCATAGGGTTTCTCTCCAGTGTATGTTCTTTTATGTATTTAAAGATGACCTTAAATTGCAAAGGCTTTATCACACTGATTAGAGTCTTAGGGTTTCTCTCCAGTATGTATTCCTTTATGTATTCTGAGATTGTTGAGACATACAAAGGTTTTGCCACATTCATTAAATTCATCGAGTTTCTGTCCAGAATGCATTCCTTTCGTATTTGGACATGACTGTGTCATATAAAGGCTTTATTACATTGATTGCATTTGTAAGGTTCCTCTCAAGTATGAGTTCCTTTATGTATGCAGAGATTATCAGCACATGCAAAGGCTTTATCACATTGACTACATTCATGGGGTTTCTCTCTAGATTGTGTTCTTTCATGTATTTGGAGATGACAGTGTTGTAAAAAGCCTTTATTACATTGATTACATCTGTAGGGTTTTTCTCCAGTGTGTGTTCTTTCATGTCTTCAGAAACTATTGGCACATACAAAGGCTTTACCATATTGATTACATTCATAGGGTTTCTATCCAGTATGTGTTCTTTCATGAATTTAAAGGTTACTGTGTTGTGAAAAGCCTTTATCACATTGATTACATTTGTAGGATGTCTCTCCAGTAATGTGTTCTTTCATGTCTTTGGAGATAACTGTGTCGTGAAAAGGCTTTATCACATTGATTACATTTGTAGGGTTTCTCTCCAGTATGTGTTCTTTCATGTCTCCGGAGACTACTGGAACATGCAAAGCCTTTACCACACTGATTACATTCATGGGGTTTCTCTCCAGAATGTGTTCTTTCATGTATTTGGAGATGACAGTGTTGTAAAAAGGCTTTATCACATTGATTACATTTGTAGGGTTTCTCTCCAGTATGTTTTCTTTCATGTACTTGGAAACTACCAACACATGCAAAGCCTTTATCACATTGATTACATTTGTAGGGTTTCTCTCCAGAATGTGTTCTTTCATGCATTTGGAGAAGACTGTGTCGTGAAAAGTTTTTATGACATTGACTACATTTGTAGGGTTTCTCTCCGGAATGTGTTCTTTCATGTCTTTGGAGATGACTGTGTTGTGAAAAGGCTTTATCACATTGATTACATTTGTAGGGTTTCACTCCAGAATGTGTTCTTTCATGTTTTCGGAGACTACTGGAACATGCAAAGGCTTGATCACATTGATTACATTTGTAGGGTTTCTCTCCAGAATGTATTCTTTCATGTATTTGGAGATGACTGTGTCGTAAAAAGGCCTTATCACATTGATTACATTTGTAGGGTTTCTCTCCAGTATGTGTTCTTTCATGCATTTGGAGAGTACTGGCACATGCAAAAGCTTTATCACATTGATTACATTTGTAGGGTTTCTCTCCAGAATGCATTCTTTCATGTATTTGGAGAAGACTGTGTCGTGAAAAGTCTTTATCACATTGATTACATTTGTAGGGTTTCTCTCCAGTATGTGTACTTTCATGTATTTGGAGATAACTGTGTTGTGAAAAGGCTTTATCACATTGATGACACTTGTAGGGTTTCTCTCCAGTATGTGTTCTTTTATGTATTTGGAGAAGACTGTGTCGTAAAAAGGCTTTATCACATTGATTACATTTGTAGGGTTTCTCTACAGAATGTGTTCTTTCATGTATTTGGAGACTAGTGGCACATGCAAAGGCTTTATCACATTGATTACATTTGTAGGGTTTATCTCTAGAATGTATATTTTCATGTCTTTGGAGACTATTGGCACATGCAAAGGCTTTATCACATTGATTACATTTGTAGGGTTTCTCTCCAGAATGTGTTCTTTTATGCATGTGAAGATTACTGTGTCCTGAAAAGGCTTTGTCACATTGATTGCATTTGTAGGGTTTCTCTCCAGAATGTGTTCTTTTATGTATTTGGAGAGTATTGTGTTGTGAAAAGGCTTTATCACATTGATTACATTTGTAGGGTTTCTCTCCAGTATGTGTTCTTTCATGTCTTTGGAGACTACTGGTACATGCAAAGGCTTTACCACATTGATTACATTCATAGGGTTTCTCTCCAGTATGTGTTCTTTCATGTCTTCGGAGTCTACTGGTACATGCAAAGGCTTTACCACATTGATTACATTCATAGGTTTTCTCTCCAGCATGTGTTCTTTTATGTATTTGAAAATGATCATGACTTGTGAAGGCTTTACGACACTGATTACTCTCACTGATTTTCTCTCCAGTATGTGTTTCTTTATGTATTTGGAGACTACTGTTGTGTGAAAAGGCTTCATCATATTGAATACAACTATAGAGTTTCTCTCCAGTATTAATACTTTCATTATTCTGAAGATGACCATAATATAAAAATGCTTTTGCACATTGAGTATATTCAGAGGATTTCTCCCCAATATGATGTTCTTTGTACCTGTAAAGATAATTGGCACATGTAAAAGCTTTATCACATTCAGTACACTGATGAATATTTATATCTGTATGAATTAATTTTACAATTTTGTCTAATTTTTAAAACAAATAAGATCTTAAAGTTTACACTCGCAGTGTTTCTCTTCATTTAGGGATGTTTTGTGTCTTTGAAGGTATCTGTAATGGTAAGAGCCTTTATTATAGGGTCCACATTTATAGAATCTTTTGTCTACATGAGATTCTTCACATATTTGAAGAGAACTGGAAGAACTCAAAGCTTTAACATACTTATTGCACTCATAAGTTTTCCAATAATGAGAGTCATACTCCACTTGCAAAGTGAACCAGGACAATAGACATATTTATACATTCCAATACTCATAGAGCTTTTCTCCAGTCTGGGTGTCTTGATGTACCCAAAAAAGTTGGAAAATCAATTAAATTAAAACTTGTATCACATTCAAAAATTCTACTCAAAGTGGGGACTATTACTTATCTTCTAATTATTCTGTGTGTGAGAGAGTGAGTGATGTTGCATCCTTCCTATGCTCACATGGCTTGTATCCAGAGTAGTGTATGATATACTGATAAAGGAAAACAAACAAATAAAATGTTTCCACACTGCATTCACACAACTTGACTTTCTGTTCCTCATAGATATATACTTGGATATATACTTATCACCTATTCAACACATATTCCTTTTACAATATCTCAGTGGCATGAAATTAAACAGATTGGCTGTTCAACAGCAGAGCTATCATGGAGCTGTAATTCAAATGGAAATATCAGTGAAGGCATTGTTTCTCTGTGTTCTTTCTTAGAGGAATGCCTTGCAAACACATATCAGCTACCTGACATTGAGGTATTTGGTTTTGTGAGAATTTAACAACCATCAGTATACTTTAAACTGTGCTGATTTACATTGTCGCTTTTATTTAAAACTTCTGCGACACATTAAACTTTCTCCATAGGCACATTTGTATCAGCCAGCACATGAAAAGTACCTTCTAAGTCTTCCAGAACTTTGACAATGTTCTTCAATATCGTGGTCTTCCCAACTGTAGCCTAAAATACAGTACCAGAAAATATATCATGTATTATGGGAAACTGTGCAAAAGTTGTTATTATCTTTAGTGAACCTTAGAACAATGACAGATTTATTCACCTCATTCTTCTTCTTTCTCAATTGAAATTACAAAAGTGTATCAATAACTAAGGAAGAGTTGTCCCCTTATTTTAAAAAGTGATAAAAAAAATTCAGTCTTACCTACAGCAGTAAGGTTTCTGTAGGTCTCCCACATTACATCTTTGTAGAGATTCTTCTGGGAAGGATCCATCAAAGTCCACTCCTCCCAAGTGAAGTCGATATGCACATCATCATAGGTCACTGCAGTCTAAAATATCCCATACATGTGTACAACAGAAAGTGTGATACTGACAGCATGGTGATATATACTTCTTTGGCAGTATATTCGTATAATTCTGGGGCTTCCCACAGTTATTCCATAACACAAAAGTTCTAATCATCAACTCAATTTAGAAAACAACAGCTGAACAATGAGGTTCACATCTGTCATTTCTAAACATTTTGTCTAGGATATAACCTTGCAGGAGAAATGCCTATTAAGAGATATAAAGAGGGGCTGGAGAGATGGCTCAGTGGTTAAGAGCACTGGCTGTTCTTCCAGAGGTCCTGAGTTCAATTCCCAGCAACCACATGGCTCACAACCATCTGTAATCAGATCTGGTACCCTCTTCTGGCCTGCAGGCAGACATGAAGACAGCACACTGTATACATAATAAATAAATAAATAAATAAATAAATAAATTTTTTTGTTTTTCGAGACAGGGTTTCTTTGTGTAGTTTTGCGACTTTCCTGAATCTCGCTCTGTAGACCAGGCTGGCCTTGAACTCACAAAGATCCTCCTGGCTCTGGCTCCTGAGAGCTAGGATTAAAGGCATGCTCCACCAACACCCGGCTAGGCTCACAACCAAAAATCTTTTTTTAAAACAAGATATAAAGAGAGAAGCAAGCAAACAGATCAAAGTACACATTAGAGAAATTGAATGAACAATTACTAACTACAAAAAAGATGGGCAAGTTGGGTGTACTGGCTCAAGTCTTTAATCCCAGCACTCACAAGGCAAAGGCAGGAGAATTTAATTGAGTTTGCTGCCAGCCTGCCTATGCAATGAATTGCAGGTTAGCCAGTTACATATTAGTAAGACCCTTTCTCCCCCATAAAAATAAATTGTACAAGAAAGGTAGAAAGAACTCACAGGTTTCTATGGAAGTTTCTACAAAGAATTATGCATACACTCCAGTTCTATTTTGATCTTCCAGAAACCAGTTTAAATTATAACAATAATAAGATTTTACTAAAAGGGAATGCATGTTTAAAGTTACAAGTGAACAGATAAAAACATTAGCAATATAAATGTTGACCATAAAAAATAACATAGGACAGTAAAAATGTCTCAATATTTAAGAGCTCTTGCTGGTCTTACAGACAGTTGGGCTCATCATAAATGGGGGCTTACAACTATCCATTACTACAAGTTCAGGGGTTGTGAAACTATCTTCTGATTGCTGTGAGGACCAGGCACACATGTGGTACATATCCATGCATACAAGAAAAAGATGCACATTCCTCAAAAGAACTGAAAACCAACATAATAGGTAGGAAGAATGTCACACAGCTGCAATTGAATGACTCACAAGGCTCACGCAGTTTGAAAGAGAATGATACATTCTGCCATAATACAAAATTCAAGATGTGGGTGACGCTCAGCAAAACAGCATATGCTTGACATGTAGAAATACCTATACAACAAGCCCATCACCCAATAATATAAAAACAAAAAAGCCCAGGCATGATGGCCAACATTTAATCACAGGACATAAGAGCCAGAATAATTTGGATCTCTGAGTTTAGGTCAGCCTGGTATACAGAGGTACTTTCAGGACAGCCAGGGCTTCACAGAGAAACCGTCTCTTCAAAAACAAAAATAAAAACAACAAAATGGACAAAAACTCAGGTTACAAAATGGCTTAGCACTGAATATCAATTGCTTCAACTATATCTTATGGGATTTAGTGATACCATGTATAGCAGTGGTATAAGACATGATAGCTAGACACAAAGAACATGAGCTAAGGACAAGGGCTATGGAATGCTCAGGTGACTGGGCTGTACCAGTGCCTGTGCTTGAGCCCATCTGTGCTGGCTGGGAAGATGTCTGTGTGACTGTGCTGTGGTATAGGTCTGGTGGCTTGTTCATTTTGGACATTGTTGCTGGGGTTGGGGAAACAGTTGCAGTGTCATTTTCCTGAGTCTCAGACAGGACTTTGCTGTGAACAGTTTTCCTCAGGGTGGCTGTGGTTGGTGAAGAGGTATTTGTAACTGCCAAACTTGTCATGGGTAAAGGTTTGTTTGTGTCAGTGACTTTGTCTAGTGTTAATGAGAGTGGAGTTAAAGCTGACTTCTCAGGAAGTGTGGGTGTCCTAGTTCCAGATGATGGGATGGTATCCAAGGTGTGCTTAATGCTGTTGAAGGTATTGTCATGGTCCTATTTGTTTTTCTGAGGCCTAGAGACACTGATGATCCTATTCCAGTGTTGGTGGACTTTGGTGATAATAGATTTGTACCTAGAGGCATGATAACATTAGAAATTGTCTGTGCTGACTGGAAGGTGTCTGTGTGATTATGCTGTGGTGTGTGTCTGGTGACTTGCTCATTGTAGAGGTTGTTGCTGTGGTTGGGGGTACAGCTGCATAGGAAATGGATTGAGGCTAAAGACACTCAAATTCCTTCTCCAATGAGGAATTTCATCCAGAAAGTCTCTTCCTGCTAAAGTTTCCCCAAGCACCCAAAAGAAAGCCCCCAAGGAGAGAGAAGTATTCGAATACATTATCCTATCTGGGAGGGTTTTCATTCAATTGAAAACATTCTGAACATAGTCTTATGGTCACCCCATGATCAAAACGCATTTAGTCTATTTTCAATGATCCTCATAGTCTTCAACAGCACCAACAATTTCAAATGTTCAAGGTCTCTTTGGACACTCAGGTGATTCCTTGACTCTGACATCTTGTAAAAATCAGAAGAGAAGTTACATCTTTCCAACATACACTGGCACAGGATACCCATTACCATTCCCAAAGAGGAAGTGGAACACAGTGAGTGAAGACTGGACCAAGGCAAGACTGAAACCCAGCAGGGTAAACACCAAATCCAGCAGCTCTGTCTCAGACATATGAGGCTTCAGTTTCAAAGCTTAGGTGTCTCATTTTCCTGAAATTTCTCATATATCTCATTGGCTACTTCCATTCCCTATATTCAGC
Organism: Peromyscus californicus insignis; assembly: GCF_007827085.1. Lineage (NCBI taxonomy): Eukaryota > Metazoa > Chordata > Mammalia > Rodentia > Cricetidae > Peromyscus > Peromyscus californicus. The sequence continues at coordinate 17,349,151 of NW_026294617.1, read as the reverse complement.
TCTCCATGGCAGATGTCTCACAGCTTTGGTATCTCAACATTTTGTGGTCTCAAAATGCAACCTGGGCTTCATGCTCAAAGCTTCATGCAATGGATTCTCACAGGCTCCTCACTGGGGCTCTAACTCTGCCAAACATAGATGACTGCAAAAGTCCTAAACTGAAACCACAGATCAGGAATCCATGACCAGAAATTTTGATTCTTTCTTATTTCCAGAGCCAGCACAAAGTTTGGCTTCTTAATTGAGATGGACCTTGCAGAGTTTGGACAACACTTGCAGCAGGTTTTGTATGAAGCTGCTTCCTGGGAATAGGAATCACTTTGCCTAATCCTCTCATTAATTGAAGGCTTAACATGAAGCCCTTAGGGTACCTAGATAGGCTTTCTTCTCTTTAATGGTGATCTACTTGAAAATTCCTATCTGTTTCAGCACATGACTGCCATCTGAAACTACCTTTTCATTGTCACTGAGTTCTGAAAAAATTATTGCTTTTTTCACTGTAGACCTGAATGAGTCATCAGTAATAAGCAAGCAACAGATTCAATATTCCATCTAAGAAATCAGCCCATTACTTTTTAATTTGGCCTTACTCAATTTCTCAGAGCAAGGGCAGAATAAGGAAGATTCTAGGCCAAATAAGACACAAATGACCTCTAGCTTAATGTTTCATAGAGTCTACTTCTCACTAAAATCTATGACCTTGACCTCCTCTGTGTGCATTACTATCAAGAGTCTCATCTTCCTCATCCTACAAGAACAGCCTATGGAGCTCTGTTTATAGTTTTCTATGACTTTTGTCATTTAAGTCCTGATATCTTCTACATTCCTCTAAAGGACAACATTCCCAGATTCTTCCCAGGAACACAATCACTTTTGGTGTTCCATTTTTTGTTCTAACTTGCTTTTCTGCTGCTGTGATTAAATCCTCTAATCAAAATCATCTCAGGTAAGTTTATTTAGCTGATTCTGCCAGGTCACAATCCATCATTGTGGTATAGAAAATGAAGATTAAAACCATGGGCAAACACTGTTTCCTGGCCTTCTCACTTGCTTTGTCACTGTCTTGTGCTCAGCCAGCTCTCCTATCCATCCCAGGTTCATTTGCTTAGAGATACTGCCAACTCACTAGAAGAGCCTTCCCACATCAATCATCAACACAATCTCTTACAGACATAGCAAGTCCTGTCAACTATGAATAAACCAGCTTTGAACATAGTTAAACAAGTGTATTTGTGTCAGGATGGAGAAATATTTGGGGGATATATGCCCAAGAGTGGTAATAGCTGGGTTTTGAGGTAGATAGATTACCAATTATCTGAGGAACTGGTATATTGATTTCCATAATGGCTGAACAAGTTTTCACTCCCACCAGCAATGGAGGAGTGTTCCCCTTGTTCCACATTCTGGCCAGCATGAGCTGTCACTTGTGTCATTCATCTTAGCCACTCTGACAAGTGTAAGATGAAATACCAAAGTAATTTTGATTTACATTTCATTGATTGCCAAGGATGTTCAACATTTCCTTAAGTGTTTTTCAGCCATTTTAGATTCCTCTACTAAGAATTCTGTTTAGGGGGCTGGAAAGATGGCTCAGAGGTTATGAGCACTCGCTGCTCTTTCAGAGGTCCTGAGTTCAATTCCCAGCAACCACATGGTGGCTCACAACCATCTGTAATAAGATCTGGTGCCCTCTTCTGGTGTGCAGGCAGAACACTGTATACATCATAAATAATAAATATTAAAAAAAAGACTTTAAAAAAAAAGAATTCTGTTTAGCTATGTACCATATTTTTTAACTGAACCATTTTATTTGTTGATGTCTAGTTTCTTGAGTTGTTTATTATTCTGAGTGAGGCAACCCAGAACCACACAGACAAATGTGATATGTTATTCACTTATAATTAGACATTAGCTGTCAAGTAAACAATACCAACAATATAATCCACAGACCCAGAGAGGATAAGTAACCAGGATGGTTGTGGAGGCAGGGGAATGCATGGATCTCCCTTGCAAGTAGAGACAGAATAGACTTTATGGGTGGACTGGGGGCAGGAACAGAAAATATCAAGTAAGAGAGGGACAGAAGGAGAGAATATAGGAAAAAGTGAGTGCAATAGGGTAGCTATTAGGGGCTGATATGGAAACCTAGTATGGTAGAAACTTTCTGGAAGCTATCAGGGTGACTCTAATGAGGACTCCAAATATTTGAGAATATGGAGCCTGAACTAGCCATATAATGCTCCCAGTGGTGGGAATGGGACACCAGCCTAGCCACAAAAATGTTCAACCCATACTTACCTTGTCTGCAAGATATTCTGGGGTAATGGTGTCTTGGAATTTGTGTAGTAATCAACAAATTACTAAACTAACTTGAGTCCCAAGATCAAAGAGGGAGCCCATGCCCAACACTGCTTGGATGAACAGGAACCAGAAGTTGGATGGCTCAGAGAACTAGGGTAGAACCAAATACAACTGACCAAAAAGAAAAGTCAATAAATTGATATCTAACAATATTCTATTATCATAGATTAGTACCCAGTCCAATTGTCATCAGAGAGGCCTCCTCCTGCAGCTGATGGGAGCAGATGCAGTGATCCTCATCCAAATATTAGCTAGAGCTCTGGGAACCCTGCATAAGGGTGGACTGTAGGACCCAGAAGGGTCAAGGACACCAGGAGAACATGTCCACAGAATCAACTAGGCAGAATGAAAGGGGCTCAAAGAGACAGATGCAGCAATCATGGGTCCTGCATGGGTCTGTGCCACGTCCTCTGCATACATGCTGTGGTTTTTTTACCTTGATGTGTTTGTGGGAGTAAGGGTATCTCTGACTCTATTCCCTACTCTTAGATCCTTTTCCTCCTCCTGGGTTGCCTAATCCAGCCTTGATATGAGAATTTGTGCCTAATCATACTATAACTTGTTGTGTCATGTTTTGTTAATATGCCTGGGAGATCTGCCCTCTAGTGAACAGAAATGAAGGAGGAGGGGATTTAGGGGAGAGAGGTACAGAGAAGGAGTAGAAGGAGGGGAAACTGTATTTTGAGGTGTATTGTGTCAGAGAAAATAAATTTTAATAAAGAAAGGAAGTAGAGGAATATGGACACAGTGAGGCAAGATTGGACCAAGGCAAGACTAAAACTCAGCAGGGCAAACACCAAATACTGTTGCTCTGTCTCAGATACATGGGGCTTCATTCTCAAAGGACTTAGATAGCTTTAACACTGCAACTTTTCATACATGTCTCTCCTTTGCTACTTCCACTCCATGTATGTAGCTTTCCATGGCAGATGTCCCATAGCTTGAGTATTTCAACATCTGATGGTCTCAAAATGCAACCCAGCTTCATCTTCACAACTTTATGCAATGAACACTCATAGCCTCCACACAGAGTTTCTGGCTCTGCCAAAAGCAAAAGTGTACAACAGTGCTAAACTGATGCCTGTGGTGGTATTTTACTTGTACTGAAATGTAATTTTAATTGTATGTTAATAAATAAAGTTGCCTGGGGGTCAGAGCTGTTAGAGCCATAGCAAGTGTGTGGCGGCAGTGGCGCACGCCTTTAAGGACCTGAAGGGCGGTACATACAGGCAGTGACAAGGCAGTCACATGTTTGGGTTTACAACCAATGAGAAGGCAGAACAGCTAGAGTATATAAAGACATACACAAAGGAAGTAGGTCCCTTTGGGAGAGCTCTCTTGGCTGAAGAGGATCGCTGAATCAGGAAGGGTGAGGCTCTTAGCTCTGACCTCTTGGCTTTCTTCTCTGAATCGGCTCTGTGTTTCTTATTTAATAAGACGGTTGGTTACATCTACATTTGGCGCTCAACGTGACAAGAATCCATTAAAAACCGCTTAACTTGGCTTGGCGGCAGGTCCGGTTTCCCGCCAGGGCGGCTGGCTCCCTAACTCGGGCCCAGGTCAACTTGGCCTCAGGCCGGACTAACCTTGAGCTACTTGCTTAAAGCCGGTGCTACAAACAACTCAGGCCTGCCCTGCCGAACAGGGCCCCTGCCTGTAAAGCCAACGCACATGGTTGGAGCTTAAGGTAGCCAGAGCCAAGGCTTGACTAGGCTCAAGCGGGAACACATGGCTGGATTCAAGTTCTTAGGCAGAACTTGCGGCTACGGTTCTTGAGTGTTCTCTCTCTCTCTCTCTCTCTCTCTGGATTCACACCTCGGACACTAGGTGGCTGTTTTGAAATTCCCTCGGATTGGTACTGTTCTACGAGGACTTGGTAAGTCACTTAAGATATCAGATATTTTAAAGGAAACTATTTAAAAGAGAAATTTTTTCCACATTTTAAAAAAATGGGTTTTCTGTGCTCATTGGAAGAAAATTGGGCTTTGTTTGCAATTTTAGGCAGTCTGACAATGGAACAGCTATATGAGAAGATTAATGTTGACCGAATTATGCATTTTATTACTATGCTTATCCTCATTTTACTATTTTAAAAGATAGTCAATTTAAGTGCCAGGGTGACAGCTTTAGAAAAACTTGTTAACCCTGTAAAAACTCAGACAGAAGAAACTAACAGTGAAGTTGCTTCAAGATTGGATCATAGGGTTACAGAAAGAAAGCCTGTTTTCACACAGTCACCCTTAGTTTGTCCAGTAACCGTACAGCAGTTGCCTGATCAAATGACTACACAAAATATTTGGGCTCCAATTGAAATGTTAGATTTACGAAGGTTTAAGGAGGCAATAGTACCTTATGGCATGCATTCCCCATATGTAAAGCAAATGTTAAACTCTTGGTCAACATATAATAAGATTGTACCACAGGACTGGCAGGAGCTGGCACAAGCTGTTCTTGAACCCAGTCAAAGGCTTCTGTGGCTAACTTGGTTCAAGGGTGAAGCTAAAAACATAGAAAAACAGTGGAGGGATAAAGGAATACAAGTCTGCCAGGATCAGCTTATTGGAGAAGAACAATATGCTTCAGCACAAACACAATGTTCATATGATGTCCAAACCCTAATTTTATGTCGAACAGCAGCCTTGAATGTATGGGACAGAGTTGAGGAACCAGGAAAAAAAACTGAGTCATTTACAAAGGTTGTACAAGGCCCAAAAGAATCTTTCACAGATTTTTTTTACAAAGACTGGCTTCAGCAGTAAAGAGAATGGTCCCGGATTCAGAAGCTAGTCAGATAATAATTGAATCTTTGGCCTTTGAGAATGCAAATGAAGCATGCAAAACAATAATCAGGCCGTTAAAGGCAAGATCTGCACCTTTGGAAGATTGGATTAGAGACACGGTTAATGTTGAAGCTCATGAGCATGATGATATGTGGGTAGGAGAAGCAATTTCAAAAGGTTTGAGGAATGTTAGATGTTTTGGATGTGGAAAGCAAGGACATTTGAAAAGGGACTGTACACAGGTCATTCCTAGAAACAATGTTTCTTCAAGGAACAATGGCAACAGAATGCCCCTTCCTTCTGGAGTATGCAGAAGGTGTGGTAAGGGAAAACACTGGACCAACAAATGTAGATCAACAAGGGACAGACAGGGTAATCCTTTGCCTCAGTCTTCGGGAAACTCCCAGAGGGGCCTCATGCAGGCCCCAATAGCAAATCCAGTTCAAACCTTTCCTGCAGTCGTAGAGGAAACCACTACTCAGAGCAATTAAATAACCAAATGCCTATTGGAATAAGTCATGCTGGTCAGGATGATGAAACAGAGAGAATAGAAAATTCAGGAGAAAACATAAAGAAAAATTTTTGGCAAACTTCTATTAATGAACAAAGACCAAAATTATCAATAAAAATAAATGGTGTTTTGTTGTCTGGTCTGGTAGACACAGGTGCGGACGTTACCATAATTGCACCAGAATTTTGGCATCCAACTTGGCCTCTTCAGGAGGTAAATGTTCAACTGTTAGGAATTGGGACATTACCTCAGGTGAAACAGAGTGCAAGATGGCTTGAATGTATAGGTCCAGAAGGACAGAGAGGAAAATTAAAACCATATGTGGCTAACATAGCTATGAACCTGTGGGGTCGAGACTTGTTTCAACAATGGAATCCTCAGATTAACATCCCTCCAATCTCAGAAACAAATCATAAACTAGCACATGTTTCTGAGACAAATATTAGAAGGCATTATTCTGAGTGGTCACCAGCCATCCATATTATACAAGAACAGGGCACAACAACTGATGATCTTCCAAAGACATCAACAGCTCTACCTTTAAAATGGTTAACAGACAAGCCTGTATGGGTCCAGCAATGGCCTTTAACAACAGAGAAACTCCAGGCTTTAGAAGAGCTGGTAGAAGAAGTTAAATGCTCAGCATATTGAGGAATCAACCAGCCCTTGGAATTCTCCTGTATTTGTTATTAAGAAGAAATCTGGTAAATGGAGAATGGTAACAGACCTTAGAGCAATTAACAAAGTAATTCAGCCAATGGGCTCTCTACAATCTGGAATTCCTTTGCCTACTCTGTTACCAAAAGGATGGCCTCTCATAGTTATTGATTTAAAAGACTGTTTTTTTTCAATACCCTTACAAGAAAAAGACAGAGAAAGATTTGCTTTTACAGTGCCTACTTACAATAATTCTCAACCGGTTAAAAGATTTCAGTGGAGGGTCCACCCAAAGGGAATGTTGAATAGCCCAACTCTGTGCCAATGTTTTGTACAACAACCATTGGAAGTGATACGTAAAAAATTTCCTAAATCTATAATTTATCATTATATGGATGATATTTTACTAGCTGACTCAAATGCAGATACTTTAGAAAGATTGTTTGAAGAAGTAAAGAAAATTTTGGCTTGCTGGGGATTACAAATTGCTCCTGAAAAGATACAAAGAGGAGATTCTATTAATTATTTAGGATATAAAATAGAGCTACAAAAAATTAGACCCCAAAAGGTGCAATTTAGGAGAGATAGACTACAGATTCTTAATGACTTTCAAAGATTATTTGGAGATATTTCTCATCTATGAACTAGTGTTGGGGCAAAAAAATGATGAACTGCAAAATTTGTTCAAAACCTTAGAAGGTGACAAGGACTTAAATAGTCCAAGAGAATTATCACCTGAAGCTGAGAAAGAATTGGCCTTGGTAGAAAAGAAAGTACATGAAGGGCACGTGGATCGTATTGATCCAAAGCTGGATTGCATTTTGGTTATTTTACCTTCTAGGCATTCTCCTACAGGAATATTAATGCAGAGGGAAGATATTATATTGGAATGGATATTTTTACCAAATAAACCAAATAAAAAATTAAAAACTTATGTGGAAAAATTCTCTGACTTGATTTGGAAAGGAAAATTGAGACTTCGTCAATTAGCAGGAATAGACCCAGCAGAAATTGTCGTACCTTTTACTAAGGAGGACATTGAAAAATTATGGACAGAAAGTGAACCTTGGCAAAGAGCTTGCAGTAATTTTTTGGGAGAAATTAACAGCAAATATCCCAAAAGTGATAGAATTGATCTTATAAAGAGAGCTGATGGGATCTTGCCTCAAATTATACAAGAAAAGTAAAGTGGTTCAAAGTCCTTATAATTCACTTCAGAAATCAGAATTGTATGCTATTCTGTTGGTATTAATGGATTTTTCAGAACCTCTCAACATAGTAACTGACTCTCAGTATGCTGAAAGAGTAGTATTATATATTGAGACTGCAGAATTTATCCCTGATGCTTCAGAATTAACTTCACTATTTATTCAATTACAAGATACAATCAGGAAAAGGAGTCACCCTTTATATATAACTCACATTCGATCCCATACTGGTCTGCCAGGCCCTCTAGCACAAGGCAATGATGAGATTGATAAATTATGGATAGGAAATGTGCTGGAGGCCTCAGAATTTCATAAAAAGCATCATGTCAATAGTAAAGGTTTAAAAAAGGATTTTTCCATAACCTGGCAACAAGCCAAAGAAATAGTAAAGAAATGTCCTACTTGTTCCTTCTACACTCAAACACCATTACCAGCAGGATGTAACCCAAAGGGTACTCAAAGGAATGAAATCTGGCAGATGGACGTGTTTCACTTTGCAGAATTTGGAAAACTGAAATATGTACACCACACTATTGATACTTATTCAGGATTTCAATGGGCAACTGCTTTGAGTTCTGAAAAAGCTGATTCTGTAATCATTTGCTAGAAGTTATGGCCATCATGGGTATATCTGCACAAATCAAAACTGATAATGCTCCATCATATGTCTCTGTTAAAATGAAATAGTTTTTTGCTTATTACAATATAAAGCATATTACAGGCATACCACATAATCCTACAGGTCAAGCAGTTATAGAAAGATCAAACAGAACTCTAAAGGATATGCTAAATAAACAGAAAGGGGTAACAAAAACCCCCAGAAACAGACTGCATAATGCTCTATTAACTTTGAATTTTCTTAATGCCAATGAGAAAGGAACAACAGCTGCAGAGAGACATTGGATAATAGAAAAAACTACAGAATTAAATCAGCCTATATACTTTAAGGATGTGCCGACCTCAGAATGGAAACCAGGGTATGTGTTACGTTGGGGACGAGGTTTTGCTTTTGTTTCTACAGGAGAAGATAAGCTGTGGGTACCATCAAAATTGATAAAGGTTCGATTTGAACAAGTGAAACCTCTTAATTAGAGGAGGTGATAATTCTTCAACAAGCATGAACATCCAATTTAAACTAACTTATACCAGTAACACATGTCTTTTCATTTAATCAGATAATAACTTGCCAAAAAGGAACATCCCCAAAATTAGTCTTGGGGAAAGGTTTTTGTTTTTGTCTTTTAGGAGAATGAAGGTTAAGGAATCTGAAGAACTCTGGACAAATGAGACAACTGAAGAAAAGGGACAAATCATCTATCCTAGGAAACAGAGTGAAATGGCGTATGGGTATATATTATCTAAAAAATTTTATGTCTTCCTAAATGTTTGTTTCTGCTTTTCTCTAAAGATTTAACACTATTGGTCTTCTAATAGTCCCAGTTCAATTAAAAATTAAAGCTCACTTTGGAGTTGGAGAACGGCTCTCTCCTTCTTTAAACTCAAGTATGTTGTTAAAAGGAAAACGCAAACTCCCTGTATCGTGCCAGAATAAAAGAGCCATCTGCTATGGGACAGGAGAAAAGCCAAATTAATTAAGGGACTATTCTATTACTAATCTCAACTCTTTGATTCTATTCTGATTCTTTAAACTTTTCTTAAAGTATAAATTTTATATCAAAATTTACAAGATTAATATATATATAGATATACAGATATATATATATATATATACATTTTAACCTTTGTTAAGATATGAATGGTCATATAGAGTATTAATTAATTCTAGAAAAAAGGCTTCAATTAGCTGCATATATATGTCTTTGTGTTCGAGTCTCTTATCAGTTTTCTGCAGGAAATCACGGCCAGGCCTAACATCAACTGAAGTCTCCAGGAAGAAGTTGGGGCCCCACAACAACAATTCCACGTGGACAATAATAATATCACTAAGCTGACAAACATCATCTACAGATCAGCTTTGAACTACAAGGTGCTCAGAGCAATCTTGAGATGACTAGCTGAGATGATCCAGTCTCAAAGACTACTTGAATAAGGACTTGAGATAAACCCTGAACTTTGGCATTATACACAGACTGGATAATGAAGGACATAGTTACCTTTCCTAGAATTTGACAATTAACCTAAAATTTTTCTTTTAGGATAAAGACAACTTCGCCCATACCCAGCAGGAAGCAATTTTAAGAATACGATGCCCACATTCCCAAAGAGGTGGTGTGGGGTGGGTGGTTTTTTGGTCTTTTTAATGGGTTTCGGGTCTGGGATAATTTTCATTGTTTAGGGGGGTTGGTTACAAGTTGTTGTCAAGGGTTAGGAAAAAGGCTAAGCAAAGGAGATTAGATTTAAGGTTCTTGTTTTAAAAAAAAGAGAGAAAGAAAGAAAGAAGAAAAAGACAATTACTAGTTTTCAATACTTTACATTGGATTGGATTGTTTTATATTGTATACAAATTATATATATTGAAATTGATATTGTTAGAAAATGCTATATGTATATTTCTAATTGTACTTATACCGTTCATTTAACAATGCAATTTTCTGATCCTTGAATGTTATTATTACCAACCATTAGGATATAAAGAAATGAAAGTTAGTAGTTAGACATTACAATAGAACTTGTAGTCATATTAGATATGTTTTAAAAATTGAGCAGATATATTTTAGACAGGTCATCTTCAAACCCTTCAGAGATCTACAGAATATGGCATTTAAAATATTTTAATAACTTAGAAAATTTTTCTTTTTTGTTATGATTATGAGACATGTCGGCTCCTGGCAGTACCAATCTACTTCAGAGAAAATGTGGGCATTGAAGAAACTGCATATGGAGTTAACTTTCATTGTGGCAAAAGTTAGCCACTGGACAACAAAGTATCCTCGAATCAACTGCTGACAAAATGGACAGACAGGACATGAAACAAAGGACCACTGATCCTTGCCAAAACAAGTGTGGTTATGGCTTTATCAAAAGGCATCTTCTGAGGCCAGGACAATATGGCACCATCCCTGAGGTGGTCTTCGCAATTCGGAAAAGGTACAGTGCCCTTTTCTTCGAAGACAGCTGAATAGGCAGTGGGCCGATGGCTTCTGATGTGCAATGGAACAGCAGCTGAAACAGTTATTCTTGAAGAGTAACTAAGCTCACACCTCTCAATAGTAGACTGGCATTTGACAGAGGGATGTGGAGAAGAACGGGATGCTGAGATGAAGCCATATATACACAGCCAAGAATAATGGACAGTTGAATTAAAAAACCATCAACAATTTCCAGAATTTAAAATCCTGAATCATGACATGACACTAGTGGAATTCAGGTGTTTCTGGTACATGGACTGCTCTCACCCAATGTGAGGTTGAACTGTTGACCTTGTGTACATCCTACTTCACAAATGAGTCTGTCAGATATGCTAAGTCTATCGGCTGAAGATGATGTCCCAGCATTGCGGAGAAACCTCAGGTGACTGTCCAGGCAGCTGGCTGTTTCTGTCAACTCACAAATTTTTTGGAAGTTGCTTGCATGCACTTCCTGTTTTTATTTTTGTTAGCTAATATTATTTCCTTCTTGGGTCTCTGAGGGAGTTGAAGATTAGCTAGTTATAGTTGAAGGTTAGTTAGTTATAGTTGAAGATTAATTAGGATAGAAAGTGAATTAGATACATTTTGGACTTAACAAAATAGGATAGATAATGAAATTATTATCTCTGAATTTGTTAAATACAAATGGACTAGACATTGTTTAGACATTTATTACTTGTATATATTGCAGTCATTGTATTTTGTATATAGTTTTTCTTTTGTTAGTTATAACCTTTTTCTTTTTTTTCTTTTTATTAAAATAGAAAAGGGGAAATGTGGTGGTATTTTCTTGTACTGAAATGTGATTTTAATTGTATGTTAATAAATAAAGTTGCCTGGGGGTCAGAGCTGTTAGAGCCATAGCAAGTGTGTGGCGGCAGTGGCGCACGCCTTTAAGTACCTGGAGGGCGGTACATACAGGCAGTGACGAGGCAGTCACATGTTTGGGTTTACAACCAATGAGAAGGCAGAACAGCTAGAGTATATAAAGACATACACAAAGGAAGTAGGTCCCTTTGGGAGAGCTCTCTTGGCTGAAGAGGATCGCTGAATCAGGAAGGGTGAGGCTCTTAGCTCTGACCTCTTGGCTTTCTTCTCTGAATCGGCTCTGTGTTTCTTATTTAATAAGACGGTTGGTTACATCTACAGATGCCATGGAAGAAATCATGACCATTAAATTGTGCATCTTTCCTGTTTCCAGAACCAGTACAACATGGGTGATTCCTCCAAATTTGGCTTCTAAGTTGTGATGGACCCTGCCATGCTTCAAACTGCTTTGCAGCAGACTCTGTATAAAGTTGCAACCTGGCACTAGAAATCACTTTGCTCAATCCATCTATAAATTAAAGGTTTAGCTGATGGGGTCTTACACATAGGGCTGATAGGCATCTACTGTAAAGCAAGGGAGTTCTCAGTCTTCTTGAAAGTTCCTGCTGGCTTTACCAGCGGACTGTCATCTAAAACTACATAGTGCTCTTTTTCAAATTTTTATTAAGAAATTTTCTATTCATTTTACATACCAACCATAGATACCCCCTCCTCCCTCCTGCCATCCCTCAGCATTCCCCCCCCCAACCCCCCATTCCCACCTCCTCCAAGTCAGGGTTTCCAATGGGGAGTCAGCAGAGACTGGTACATTCATTCAGTTGAGGCAGGTCCAAAGCCCTCCCTTCTGCAAAAGGCTGCCCAAGGTGTCACACCTTAGGCACTGGGCTCCAAAAAGCCTGCTCATGCACCAGGGATGGATACCAATCACCCTGCCTGGGGGTCCACCTAGCAGTTCAAGCTAAATAACTGTCTTCTATATCCAGAGGGCCCAGTCTAGTCCCATGGGGGCTCCTCAGCTATTGGTTCACAGTTCAGGTGTGTCCACTAGTTTGGCGGGCATCTCTGCATGTTTTCTAATCATGATCTCAATGTCCCTTTCTTTTAGAATCCCTCCTCTCTCTCATCAATTGGACTCCTGGAGCTCAGCCTGGGACCTGGCCATGGATCTGTGCATCTGATTCCATCAGTAACTGGATGAAGACTCTATGATGACAGTTAGGGTATTCACTAATCTAGTTACCGGAATAGACCAGTTCAGGTACCCTCTCAACTATTGCTAGTATTCCAAGGTGAGGTCATCTTTGTGGATTCCTGGGAACTTCCCTAGCACCCTGTTTCTCCCTATTCCCATGATGTCTTCATTTATCATGGTATCTCTTTCCTTGCTCTCCCACTCTGTCCCTGTTCTAGCTCAAACCTCCCATTTCCTTATGTTCTCATATCCCATTCCTTGCCCTCCATTAACCCCCCAACACCCACAGGTTGCTCATGTAGATCTCATCTATTTCTCCATCTCTGTGCTACCTATGTGTCCCCCTTAGGGTCCTCTTTGTTAGCTAGCTTCTCTGGAGCTGTGAGTTGTAGTCTGATTATCCTTTGCTTTATATATCTAGTATCCACTTATGAGTGAGTACACACCATGTTTATTCTTCTGGGTCTGGGCTACCTCACTCAGGATGATATTTTTCTAGTTCCATCCACTTGCCTGCATACTTTATGCTATCATTTTTTTTAACTGCTTAGTAGTACTCCATTGTGTATATGTGCCACATTTTCTTTATCCATTGTTTGGATGAGTGGCATCTAAGTTGTATCCAGGTTCTGGTTATTATGAATAATGTTGCTATGAACATAGCTGAGCATGTGTCCTTGTGGTATGATTGAACAATCCTTGGGTATATGCCCAAGAGTGTATAGATGGGTCTTGAGGTAGACTGATTCCCAATTTTCTGAGAAACCAAAATACTGATTTCCAAAGTGGCTGAACAAGTTTTCATTCCCACCAACAGTGGAGGAGTGTTCCCCTTGCTCCACATCCTCTCCAACATAAGCTGTCTTCAATATTTTTGATCATAGCCATTCTGTCAGGTGTAATAAGTTATCTCAGAGTCATTTTGATTTGCATTTCCCTGATGACTAAGGATGTTGAGTAATTCTTTAAAAGTCTTTCAACCACTTGAGATTCTTCTATTGAGAATTCTCTGTTTAGCTCTGTAGCCCATTTTTAATTGTATTGTTCGATATGTTGAGGTCTAGTTTTTTGAATTCTTTATATATTTTGGAGATCATCCCTCTACAGTTAATAAATGGGACTTCCTGAAATATTTTGTAGGGCAAAGGACACAGTCAATAAGACAAAACAACAGCCTACAGAATGGGAAAAGATCTTCACCAATGTCACATCTGATAGAAGAAATGCATTTAAAGAAAATGAAATTAAAAAATAATAACAATTGTCTTTTAGCATGATAAAATTAGTTTATTTTTAAGATAAAAAACTTAGTTATATTAGCTATATTGACTTTAAAAAAGAGTAGAATCTTCCCTAGTTGAGGAAATGCAATTAATAAGAGACTGACTGATCTTACCCATGTGCACATGTTGACTACTGAGATCTGTAACTTGACACACAGAGTTACAGGCAATGGTCTATTTCTCAGTCTTCTAAGCTGACATATTTTTGTCAAGCAGGACTGAACATATCTGCAAAGGAGAGTTGTCTAATTGGAAATTCAATATTCATTGGCTCAAACTAACTTTCTCAAATTGTACACCCACCAATCTGGTCTGTGTTCATGATATGAATTAAAATATGCTGGAAAAATACAAAATCACTCAACCTGAAACAATAAGGTCCTCTTTCATAATGGTGACTCCAGCAGCTGATTGCCAATCCTGTTTCCCCCTAAAGTGCACACAATAAACTATTCCTCCTATTCTCATCTGAAGGCATCAGCCACACTCCACATGCAAATCTTTTTCCTGTGACTGCAACAGATAATCAATTACATGACACAAATGGGTAAATTTAAAACTTTGAGGTGGTAGAGTCATTTAATTTAAGAATTTATAATGTTTGATGATGGAAACCAAGGTCATCACTGTGGGGACCAATGTACTGGAATCAAGGCCACTTGAATCAATATCAAAGAGTTTCTATCAGAAAAAAATTTCTAAATAGCTGGAGGTGCAGCTCTTCAAGAATTAATATGCCTTCCAAAGGAGAAATCACTCCATACACTTGAGATTAAAAAAGAAAAATTTTATTAATGATAGCATGCATCCATTTCTGACTAATGCTCAATGAGGAGCCAGCCTGGAACAGATTTTGCATTCCACATGTTCTGCCATCCTTAAGTTTCTTTTAGGTTAAGGCTCCAGTTACACTTTGAACAATTTAAATAGGATTAGGAGATTGCAAGTCTAGCCACTTAGGCAGATGGGAAACTCACACAGCAAAGATAGTCCCAGTATTATTCCTTAAGTATACCACTAACCTGAAACAGCAGGTCATTCTTCAGTGACAGGGTCCTGAGGTGGAAGTGCCGGGAGATGAGAAGGCACCTCCTCATCCAGGGGATGAGAAGGGTAGGAAAAGTAGAAGACAGAAAAAATAAAGGCTGGTATGGGGAGGTCTTGTACAAGTTATGCCTCATGCCAAGTAAACTTCTTAAGAAGAATAGCATCTTCCAGTAGAAAATGGAAGAAAATGAGAGACTTCTATGAAGTCAACAGAAGCTACCATACAATGAGGCAAACTCAGGAAGAGGCATTTCACACAATGCTGCATAAGGAGAACACAGAGTACCTAAAAAACATTACTGGCTAAGCACACAGTGGCCTTGGGATTGATAACCATAGTGCCATGTGGTGATAAGAGTTGTATTCCCAGGATCTGAAGCAACCCCTAACAAAGATCCTGGCCCCAGATCATTACCAGCTCTCCCTAGCATATTCCTGGTTTTAAAAAAAGGAGCTCTAATTTATTCTCAATATATCAGGTCCTTAGACAAAACTCCCCAGTCCTAGACTCCAGGTCTTTTCTGGCTCTCTGAAGCACCTTCCTTTTCTCTGTGTAAGGGCCTAGAGGAAAAGTCTTGTTGATCAGGACATCATTCAACACAACAGAGCTTTCCTTTTCAAATAGGTATCACCTTGTCCACCTGTCAGAACCATGCTTTTCTCAAGAAAAAAATTAAGACCTTAATTGCACACCAGGCCTTATGGTTGGTTGTGACCCTGTAGTGCCCCCTAGAGCAGCTTGTTAGAGGCCTCTTCTTTGATATAAGGATGGGCCTAGTGGCTGCTTGAAAATCAGGGGTGTCTCCTTTGTCATTGTTTGGAGGCAAATGCCTGGACAATCCTGTTGAACAAATGTGTATCCTAGCATCTTAATCTCTAACAGGCCTGGTTAGCATATACTTATCTTTGTGGTATTTTAGAGGCAGCCCCCCTTAGCTAAATTCTACTCTCTATGACTTACTACTTCCTAAGCATTGGTAAATCCTTTATATCACCAATTCTACTCTTCTACATCATAGCTTAGTAGGAGAGTGCTACTCAACACAAGAGTTGCCATTTATAATCCCTATAAAATTATCTGCAAATTCATCATTAGAGAAACTAGGCCTCTACAAATTTAAAAGCTGCCTTCCATGAATGCATGAAAAGTATGTTGACCTTGACTACAAAGATGTTTCTACACATAGCTCCCTGTTCCTAATGGTCTGAGCAGAGGCAGTCTGCACAGCATTGTTATTCAGAGTCCTACACCTGGGTCCAGGGAGTTGCAAGGACCACATGGTACCTCACAGGATGGGGAATCTGGCTACAGGTTCCCACCCAACCCCAGAGAGGATTGCCACACTGGCTTCTGAGGCTCACCATTTGCTCCTCCTGACCTAGGGACAGCAGCCTCTTGTTCACCATGCCGTGACTTCCCAGCTCACCCATGCTCTCTCCTCTGCTCCTTCCAACAGCACAGGCAGCACACAAAACCACTGGTATACACTCTGTTACAAAGACAAGCCTGTAGCCTGGCTCTGGAAAGCCCACCCCCACCACTCTCCTCTGACTGGCAGGTAAGCCTGGAGGGCCTGATTGGCTATTGAGGCCTGAGTGACAAGAGCACCTCCCTTAGGGTAACAGTGTGCTTAAAGACACTGCACAGTGGTTCCTGGCCCTGCCTTCCACCCAAGACACAGACTTTTTCCAGATCTGCAGAGATTTCCATTACAACAGCACTTGCCCCTGGCTCAAATAGCTGACCCTGCTATATTCCTGCACTCCACAAGCACTTCCCCTTCTTCCTCCTGGACACCATGTGGCTAGCTTGCACAGCACATTACACAATGTGGAGTGGAGTGATTCCCCTCTCCACCAGGTTGAAGGATGCCTAGAATATTAACAATTACAGAGAAATTTTAGGACACAAAATAAAATGTCTGTTTTATGGCTTCACACTGAGGTCTGATGAACTCAGGTACTTTTTACCTGGTTGTCACAGGGACTTTAGACAACCAAGAGAGAAAAGCAGGAATCAGATCACAGACAAGATAGATCTTTGTTCCATCAGAAGGCTGCATGATGGTTCCATTGCTTTAGGAGTTTTATTCCTGAAATTCATTTCAATCTCTTGACATTTAACAACAATATGAAGTGTAGTCTTCACAACAAGTTGAATACTTAAAGAGAAATGGAACGAGTTCCTTTATGAGCACTACTGTTAGGTATAACACCTTCCTCTGGGCAAGTGAAAACAAAACAAAACAAAACAAAAAAACAGTATTAGTAACGTTCTCTGTTTGAACAGAACTGATAGAATCAGTCTCCCTATGTAGGTAGAAAGTGAATTTATTACAATGTCTCACAGTCTGTGGTCCAGCTAGTCCAACATTGGCTGTCAACCAATGAAAAGTTGAAGAATTCAGTACTTCTTCAATCCATGAGGCTGGATGTCTCGAATGGTCTTCAGTATACACTAGAATTCCTAAAAATTGGGCTCTAAAGAGAGTAAATGAATGACCTTCCTAGGCAAAGAGAAAGAGCTTCCTTCTTCAATATTCTTTATATATATATATATATATATATATATATATATATATATATATATATATATATATATATATATATATAGGCTGCCACCAGAAGGTCTGGCCAAGATTAAAGGTGGATCAAATTACCTTGAAGATCCAGATTAATGAAGGGTCTTCCCATTTCAAAATTTTAATTAAGAATAATCTCTCACAAGTATACCCAAGTGCTGTCAGCCACAAAAATATGAAGTGGGATTCAGCCATCATTGACAAGTCCAACCCATTAGAACTGGGGATTCTGGTAGAGGAGTTAAAAGCCTAAAAGCAAGGTGTTTTGGAGTTATTGCCTTTTCAATGTATTGGCTGTTTCCTGCAGTGAATTTCTTGTGTGAAATTGTAGCTTTCTCATCTGTTACTACCATGGAATTCAATTCAAGAGCTTCTAGCAGTGTAATTGATCATTATTGGGCACAATTTCCCCTATGCATTTGGGGTATATTGATAACTTCCCACAGTTATGTGTGAAAACAGTTACACAGGCAAAATTTTGAGACATCTCAGACATTCAAGGACAAAGTATGAGCATATTGTTGATTTGCAACCCTTAGATAGATAGAAATGTACTCTGGCTTTACCTCACCTGCAGATAAGAAAAATTATCCTGAACTAACCTCACTAACCCTAAACTCTTAACTCCTTATACTTACTTTCACCTCAGTTTATTAACACGAGACTTTAGCTTAGAGATTTATTGCCTGTAAACACTGAGATATAGTGGAAAAGGTAATCAGCCATTTGCTAGTACATGGAGATAAGTAAACTTTCCCAAGAACCCTCCATGGCCAGAGGGGCTGGAAGGTACCAGGTTCTGTTTCTTGTACAAATTAAGCTTAATTCTATCTTGATTCTGCATCTTTAAGCAATAGGTGTAATCTTTAGATCTAAGAAGTTCCTTTTAAGCAACTGATTATAGCTAAAGTGCTACAGCAGACCAAAAGCTGCACATCTTCCTCTACTGCTTAGGCAGGTTGCCTAGTAACCAAGGATGCTTACAATGCCTGTGGAAAAATGACTCATGAGAGCCCTTTGGAAGCAGAGCAGGTGGAAAAGACAGTTTTACCTTATTCATCATTTTCACTGATTAATAGATTTTTTTAACTTATATGTAGCCACATTTAGGCATGTAGTTTGAGCACAGGAATTCCCACCTCAGATTACATTTGTGGATTTAATTCTTAATTGACCTCACCAGAAAACTTTCACTAGCCACTCCCACCTTGTGTCATAAGTGAAACCTGATAGTTATTGCTCTGTGTATGAATTTCAAGCCTCTCCTTGCACTGCCAAAGAATTATTGTTTTTAAATGTATATAGGCCGGTACCCTCACTGTAGAGATGATGCTTACTTGGAACAATAAAAAGATGGACTGAAAGAGCACAGTGTGAGTAGATTCATTCCTCTCCCCTCACATCTAGTTTTCCTCCACTGGTTGTAGAGTCTCCTTTTGACTCAGAAAGTCTTTAAGGCAGGCCGCTAAAAGCTTTTGTTATCCTTACCCAATTCTTTGTGCATTAGTTAATTCCAGAGCTAGTCAGTTTGGGTACCAAAAACAGTCGTCACAAGAGGAAAGACAGAAGATCCGAGAAAAATTTCTTACCTGAAGGAGGCAAGGAGAATGTGGGAGTCATTTCCAAAGCAATGCTTTGCCTAAGCAACAGAAGCATGGGTATTTTACGTGGGGAGTCTGTAAACATTCATGTAGAGTTCTGCTATTCTCACACTGACAATGGAGAGAGAATATAAATACAGAAAACACAAAGGAAAAGTCACCTATCAGCACTGTGGTCACTGCTCTTAGTTGGATGGCTCTGTTGAGCTACTGTAACCTAAGAACAAGGCTTCCTTTGCCTCTGAGCAGGCAGGTTCAGAAGAAGGCCACAGCTGCTTCCACACAGGATCATTTTGACTAGGAGTTCATTTTAACAAGCCCTGGCTGTTGTCTGTCTCAGGACTGTGACATTGCTGTAGAGAATTCCATTATTTCCTTTTTCTAACTTTTTTAAAAATTTAGTTATATGGGTATTTTACCTGCATGTGGCTTTGCACAGAACCTACAGAGGCCAGAAGACAGCAAGATATCCCTGGGCCTGGAGTTACAGCAAATCGTTAGCTAACATGTGGGTTCTGGGAATGGAATTTGGATTTTCTGAAACAACATCCAGTGATCTTATCTACTGAACAATCTCTCTAGCCCCTTCTATTATTTAAATTTTATTCCTATACATTTTAATTAAAAGATACAGCATCACTTTCCCCTTGTTCTCTCTTCACTCCATCCCTTTTCTAATGTTTCCCTCCCAACTTCTTCCTTGTCAAGTATGGATGAGTAAGTATGCTGAAATACATGAAGGTAACCTGCTGAGTCTGTTTTTGTTGGTTGTATATGGTTGCAGGGCTGATGACAGTGTAATAGAGAGCAGTAAGGAAATGTACATTAGTGACACAGAAGAGGAATCAAACTTGTATGTTGAAAGTGTGTTTCGGGGCTGGAGAGATGGTTCAGTGGTTAAGAGCATTGACTGCTCTTCCAGAGGTCCTGAGTTCAATTCCCAGCAACCACATGATGGCTCACAACCATTTGTAATGAGATCTGGTGCCCTCTTCTGGCCTGCAGTCATACATGCTGTATACATAATAAATAAATAAATCTTTAAAAAAAAAAAAAAAGAAAGTGTGTTTCATTAAGAGGCCTTGCAGATGTCCATGTATTCATATCCTGGTTCTTTTCATTTTGAGAACCAAACAGGGTGGTGAAGTAGTCTCATTTCTATTAAACTGATAAAATAACCTGACTCAAAGTAACTTGGGGGGAAAACATTCATTCAACTTATAATTTTATGGTATATTGCTATCAAACATGATGTTTCCATCCATGGTCCCAAAAGTATCATGTTATTAATAATGTAAAACACTCTCACCTTCTTAAATCCCAAAGTGTTGAAAAATTTCAACATTTATTAAGTCTACAGACACATAAATGTATATTCTGTGAAAAAAAAATGAGTAAGAGCCCACTGTTTTCAAAAAGGGGAGAACAAAAGAATAGCAAATAATCAATCACATTTAAGGAAACCAAAACCTAGCAGCTTCCTGTATCACACTGTACAAGTTCTGAGACTCTAATGACTTTCTGGGCTCTCAGAGACTGAGGAAGCTCCATGTTTCAGGCTCTGCCATCCCTAGCACACACAGCTTGCCTACCATCCCAGTTCTACTCCACAGCTGCAGCTCTCCTTGGTCATCCTACAGTCCAAGAACCTACCACCCCTTCAGGTGTCCACTGGACTCACTGACCTCTCAGGGCCTCTCCGCAGGTATTTCAAATCTGTTCCAGTGTCATCAGCTCTTCATGAGCCCTTCAGTCTTGGATTGGCAGGCAAGATACCGAGGCAGAAGAATCCCAGCAAATTACCAAACTGTCTGGGCTCTGCCCAGATATCAAGCAAAGGTAGTATCTATTCCTTCGGTCTACTGTATGTGGATTCTACTTTTTACCTGACAGCTTACTGAATTTGAGGGGACATAAAGGGGTAAAGAATAAACACAGCAGACAGGAGGAGACATGAAGGAGATGGGAAAGGACAGGAGGAGACAGGAAAGAACCTGAGTGTCCCCAGGGCACTGGAGGTGCTTCAGTTCTCTGAGTCCCAGTATCAGCTCCCTGGAATCTCTACTGTCTGGTCCATCTAGTCCTGACCTCCTGGAGATGGTGCACTGATGGAGCCTGGGAAGTGTTCCTATTCCCACCCTTGCAGTTACTGTTTGTACCTCAAACCAACTTGGCTTGCCCTCAGTCAAGTGACAAGGACACAGAAATGTGAGCAGGGGAAGAACAGAAAGATATTAATCCTATCCAATCAGCAGCCTGGAAAAGTCTTCTCCCCATCCTCTACACTCACATCCTGAGACCCTGTCACCCTAGAAATGTTCTGAGCCTGAATTTTAAGGCAATTGGAACTTCCATCTCCCACAGCTTCGACCTTGGGGTTCACATGCCTCATGGAAAAAGACACCTTAAGCATTGGAGGTGAGATTACCGAGAGGCCCACAGTCTTGTTCTGGTCTGCAGAAGATAGCAAGGGACAGTTTCCTGAGCCCACCATAGACTTGTCTGTTCCCGGGGGACTGCCTCCATACCCCACTGTACACTCAGCCCTTGGATGATGTTGAAACCCTCAAACTCCAGCCTCTGCCTCCTAAGTTTTGTGATCACAGGGTTGGACACCATGTCTGGCTTTGGTGACTTCTTACTAAACTTTACTGGGTGTCATGGAGTGAACATGTGGACGCTCAAAATGTAAAATTTTAAAAGTCAATAAAAAGAAGTAATCATGGTGATTGATTACACTGTATCCATAGTCAGGAAGCAGACGGTGATGAATGTCGGTCATTATTACATAATTCAGTACCAAATCCATGGAATGGAATGGTGCTATCATTTCTAGAAGGCAGAAGAGTCTTCTCATCTCAATGAACTTAATATATAAGATAATCTCTCATAAGCACACCTCAGAGAATAACATGATCTAGATAAGCCCTCAGAGGTGTGACTGGAGGAGTGTCCCTTGACTGATTCTAGATCTTATCAAGTTGAAAATCAATATTAGCCATCACACAAAATTAATAAAATTTGCTGTGCAGACTGCCTGTGTAGACAGTAACACTATTCCTTTTTTTAATGATATCTCAAATACCAATGAGCCATGTTTGAAGACAAAGTACATAAAACATAGGAATATGGACTTACTCCTTTCCCAGATGTAAGCAGCAATTTGCTGAGAATCTCCAGGACAGGATTATGAACTCCATGTAGAGCAAGGAACAGTGCAGACCCCTTCTGACCCATGTTTTCACTTTATTAAATCAGAATCCTACCCAAGCCACCCCAGCAACTGATTGATGATCTTTTTTACCAAAGAGAAGGAAAGAGGGAGACAGAGAGACAGAAAGACAGGGAGAAGGAGAGAGAGGGAGGGAGGGACAGAGAGAGAGAGAGAGAGAGAGAGAGAGAGAGAGAGAGAGAGAGAGAGACTCCCTAAGGACCCATTGAAATGGAACTTACAAAGTCAACAAACTGTAAACATGGCTTACTTTCAATTCTTAAGTGTGGCTCTCCCTCACAAGACTACACTATCGAAAAGTCCTTTCTTTCTAATAATATCTGTGCTAAATCCATGATAAACATCTCTTTTAAGCCAGGTGTGGTCATATGAGGCAGAGGCAGGTGGATGTCTGTGAGTTCCAGGTCTAGCCTATCTACTACATAGAGAGTTCCAGGTCAGACAGGGTTAGAACATGAGACTGTGTCTCTCCAAATGATCTTATTATAAAAGAGAAGAGAGAGTCAGAGAGACTGAAAAACTGAGAGGAGGGGAGGGGAGGGGAGGGGAGGGGAGAGAGAGAGAGAGAGAGAGAGAGAGAGAGAGAGAGAGAGAGAGAGAGAGATGCTCCCTAAGGACCCATTGAAATGGAACTTACAAAGTCAACAGAACTGTATACATGGCTTTGTGTCAATTGTTAAGTGTGGCTCTCCCTCACAAAACCACACTATCCAAAAGATCACTCCAAAAAGTCTTCTTAGTAAACATCAGGACTAAGAAAGTGGGTTAACAGACAGTACTCATCTTGCAACTATCCCTTTACTTCTGCCTTATAAAGCCAGTTGCAACAGTGCATGCCTATAGTCCAGTGGTTTAAGGTAAGATAAAAGGGAGGCAGCTACCTATGACTCTATGTGTATAGAAATTAAATAAACACAGATTTCACAACTTTCAACTCAAAGTGACCCTTAAACTGTTGTTTCTGACCCTCTAGCTACTGATATTTCTTTAAGAGAAGCTTCATGTTCTAGAGCTCTCTCTGCAAAGGGAGGTGATCTCCTGCAGATCCTGCTATAGCTCTGCAGCCTTCATGGTCCCTTGTGTTTTCAGGCAAATCCAGCACCAATGATGCCCACACAGAAAACACTGTAGAAGAATAATTTCACGTCTGATTCCTCCCACATAATGTCACAAGATGTGTCATCTGCCCTATCCACCTGCCCAAAACCATGCAAACTGAGATACCTCTGCAGCTCAGAACTTCCTTTTGTCCCCTGGAACTGACCTTCACTGAATCACATCACAGTGGCTGGCAGTAGCAGAAAGCTAAAAGCATTCTAATCATGTATTGCTGAAGGACGATCCCAATCACTCCCTTTCGACCATTTTCTAAACTGTCTGTAACAATTATAAGACAAAGCTGAAAGGGAAATGTACCATCCAGAACTTGCAGAAACCAGACCTTCAGTTTTCCAATCTGTCCTCCCAGAATCCCACTGTCACACAAGCAATGCCTGTGTGTGCACACTGGACAGTGATATTACAAGCATCATAGCCTCCCATGCCAGGGTGGCAGAGCCTTCTAATCCCCAGAGAATGCACACTCAATAAGGATCAGAGGCCAACGGCTACTGCCCAGGTTACTACAGGAACCAACAGAAACATAGTCTAGCTCATGGTCCATCCCAGTCCCAGCAGTTCAGACTCTGACAGCTCAGCCAACCTGCTCTTCCTGGACAGTGCCCCCCCCCACACACACTCACCATGGCATAGCTAAGGTATTCCTTGGAGCTCCCTATTGCAGAAGCAGAGGAGAACCCCGAAAAGAACTGGCATATCTGTGGTATTTCTTAGCACTCCCTATAGCAGAAGCAGAGGAGAATCCCAAAGACAACTTGGAGTCACCTCCAAGTGCTACTGATGGCTAAGCCTTCCCAAAGCTCCTCATTAGTTAGGACCACCCAGTTGGACCTCAGGACATTAGCAGTTACCCTACTGGATGAGCAGAGATCAAATGTCTCAAACAGCACAAGCCTTCCCAGCTCTGCCCTTCAACACTAGGGTTGGACAGGTATCTAGTCTGAGAAACTTGTAGTTTAGAGAATATTCCATTCTCTAGAGTACTTCCTATTCCTCTTTCAAGGCACAGGGTCCTTTGCATGCACATTCTATTACACACTCAATGCCCAGTGAAGCCAACCCTTTGCTTCAGAGCTGGGAGGTCCTGAAGCCAAACACAGGTCACATTCAAACACTAACTGTTGTTGAAGCAGAAAGAGGTCATGGATTAGAACACAATGAAGGGTCTATGGGATGGCTTGGAGCCAGGAAAGAGATAGTGGAAATTAAGAAATAATAAACCCATAAAATTATGTTGGAAAGTTGAAACAGGATTTATGGCCATGTGCTCCAGAGACTAGGGATTTGTTCTAGAGCACACTAAGTACTACTCATGCATTTCTCCCTGGCTGTGTGGGGCGTTTACCCACCAACCCCACAGCTCCCCAGAGTTTTCTTGAGTGCAAGCAGCAGGAAATATTAGATAGAAAGAAGGATTTATATTGCAGAGATAAACAGATAGAAAATAAAGGATAGCCTTGAGAAGGCCTGGAACCTATTCCAACGGACCCCGACTGTCTCTGCCCCAGGGTATTTATAGAGACGCCAAAGGGTGGAGCAAAAGACCTCCTCCCCCAGCACAGCCAAGTGCAGACCATCTCAGACACCTGCACTCAGGCTCGTGGTCCTAATCATCCTCCTCTGTGCGGACCTGCTGGGTAAAGCCACGAGGAACCTGAAAATGGGCTCCCACAAAGTTGTACATCTTAAACATGGAAAAGAGTCATGTTAGGCAGGGCCACACCATTTTATCCAGTTCTTCTATTTAAGTTAAAATGGTATAACTAATGTAATTTTGTTTCACAAAAATTCAGTTCTTTATCTAGATTCTTGATTGTCTGGTCTGTGAAACAGACAAAAGGCCAGTCAGGACATTTATGGAATGTCTAAAATCGATGACCTCACTACTCACTGCTTCTGTCAACTCCTGTCACAGCAGGAAAGCTTTCACCTCCTTCTTGCCAAACCTTTCTGTGCCGTGACTACACCTGCTTAACTGTGGGTCAGTGAACTCAACTCTTACACAGGTCCCACTTCATCTGTAATTTCACAATGAAATCTAGCAAGGTTGTAGGACACTCATTCACTGGTCTATTTTCCATATCACTGACCAGTCAAGGCCCAGCCTGGAAGGATTTGCAGGACTGTCTTCCCAGCACTGGGCAGCAGAGGCAGGATTTGATGTTCAAAGCAATTCTCAATTATGTAGTATAAGACAAACTTGAGCTACAGGAGACATTGGTCTAAACCAGTGGTTCTCAACCTTCCTAATGCTGTCATACTTTAATACAGTCTTTTATGAGGTGGTGAATCCAACTATAAAATTATTTTCACTGCTACTTCATAACTAAAATTTTGCTACTAATTATAATAAAAATATCTGTGTATTCCAATGGTCTAAGGCCACTGCTGTTAAAGGGAGCCTCTACCCTTCATGTTGCGAACCATTGCTCTATAAAGGGATATAAATAAATAAATAGCACCTAAGAAAAATTGGAAAGAAATTCTTAATGCCTAGGAAACATTGGAAAACAGAAACAAATGGAGATTAGAGCTATAATACATTTAAAGAAAGTGAAATTTAAAAAATACCACTAATTGACCTTTTAAAATGAAAGAAATGATAGGAAGAACACTTAACAATACTGACTTTGCAACAGAGTAGGCACTTCCCTGCTAGAGAGAATGGCATTCATAAGACACTGCATGACTTTCCCATGTAAAGTGTCAGCTGCTGGGTGCTATAAGCTGACACATGGAGTTAAAGCCAATGGCCTGTGTCTCAAACCTCTGAGCTGACTTAACTGTGTCAACCAGGATTGCACATATCTGTACAGGAGAGTTCCCTAACTGGAAACTGAAGACTCAGTACCTCAAGTTACCTTCCCTAAATTGTACACCCACCAATTCTGCCTATCTTCATTCACATGGTAGGAATAATACCAGGAGTTAAATTACACAGAAAGTCACTCCCCCTGCCCAGAGTGTCCTTTTTTATGATGGAGACCTCTGCAGCTCATGGTCTGTTTCCCCCTGCAGTGTACACAGGACACTGTTCCTCCTCTTCTGGTCTGAAGGGAGAAGCCATGATCCACACACAAATACTTTCCTGTCACTGCAATGGGCAGTCCACTATGTGACTCAAAGTGGTTACTTTAGAACTCTGTGGTGCTACAGACCTGCAATACAAGAATTCTTGGTGCTGGCTGGGCAGTGGTGGCTCATGCCTTTAATCCTAGCACTCGGGAGACAGAAGCAGGCAGATCTCTCTGTGAGTTCAAGGCCTGCCTGGACTAGAGAGGGAGTTCTAGGAAAGGTGCAAAGCTACACAGAGAAACTCTGTCTCGGGGAAACCCAAAAAAAAAAAAAAAAAAAAGAATTCATGGTGCTTGGTCAGGACAATAGCAAGGGGAATGCCCTGTGGGGATACAGACAGGATTCAAGTCCTCCTCAATCTCCATCAGAGAATTTGACTCAAAAACACTTTTCAAAACGACTGGAAATGCAGCTGTTCTAGACTATGATGGCAGCATGCCAGGACTTAATGTTGGTTGTGACCCTGTGAGTATCCTGTTAGAGGCAGGTTCTTTGACAGGGGGCAGGGAATGGGGGGACCCTTTTGGCTAATTGTAAATCAGGGTTTTCTCCTTGGTTATGGGAATGTTCCTCAATGGCTGGTTAATTTACATCTTATCATACTAATCTCTAAAAGGCATGGTTAGCATACAACGTATCTTAGGGATATCTGGGAGACAGCCCTCCCTTTAGCTTAATTCTACTTTGTGACTCCTAAGAATGGGTAAATCCTTATACCATCAATTCTATTACCATCAATTCTACTCTTCTACATCACAGTTTAGCAGTGGAGTGCCACTCTACACGGGAGATGTCCTTTACCAGCTCCACAAAATTAACTACAGATGGATCCTAAACCTAAATGTTGAAAATGCAGAACTGCTTAAAGATTCTACAGCGACCAAGGCTTTCTGAGTTTGGCAAATCTGCCTTCCATAGTGACAATACAAGCATTACAGGCCCCAGCATTTCACAGGGACATCAACAACAAGGATATTTGTAAGTCTTGTTCCCAATGCTCTGCACAAACACAGCCCACAGAGAGAAGTTATTCAGAGGATTCAGCCCCAGCCCAAGGAGTTGTAAGGGCCACGTAGGACATGCAGGATCAAAAAGGAATACACGCGTGACACACAGGACCAGGAAGGAACATGTGGGACTCGCAGGGCCGCACAGGACCAGGCAGGACCACGCTGAATTCTGCGTCTGGCCACTGGCTCCCACCCTTCCTCGGGAGGACCCACCACCCGGCTCGGGCTCAGTCGGCCGCTCCTCCCAGTCTGGGGAAAGCAGCCCCTCGCTCACCATGGCCGGCCACTCCTCCCGGTCTGGGAACAGAAGCCCCTTGCTCACCATGGCGCAGCTGCCCAGTACTCAACCCACAGCAGAGCCCACGGGGCACAGCACAAGAGACCAACTTCCTACTTCCTCATCATAAGAGCTGAACCAGAAGCCTAGCGCCAGGAGGAAGAACACTCCCATCTGACTGGTGAGTCCGCTCGACTCCCTGATTGGCTAGTGAGGCTGAGTGACAGGACCGGGTAAGCTGAAGGGAAACAGTACAGTGGTTCCCAGCCCTGGCTTCCACCTGAAGCACAAACCTATCCCAGATTGGCTGGAGATTTGAGCCAAATTCCACAGCAAGTCTCTAGTTAATATAAACTAATGGGTTCAGTTTTAAAAGAAAGTATGCATTTTCAGAAGGAGGCTACGCAGACAATATTGCACAAGAGGAACACAAGGTATCTCTAGAACATTACAAAAAAAAAAAAAAGGTCCACAGTGGCTGGGACTGATTACCACAGCCCCAGGTGTGGAAAGAGATGGTTCTCAGGATATGAAGAAACCCTTCCCAAAGGCCCTGGTCCCAGACTTTTACCAGCTCTCCCGAGCATATTCCTAGTTTTAGAGAAGGAACTCTCCCCCGCCTCCCCTGCCCGCCCCTATACATCAGGGCCTTAGAGAAACCTCCCAAGGCTTAGACAGGTTGCAAAACTGAGAGAGTCATAGTTTCTCAAGTATCTTCTAGGAGTTCTGCACTTTGAATTTGACATTTATGTGTAAGATCCATTTGGAGTTAATTTTGTGGAGATTACAAATGGCATCTCATGTACTGGGTAGCACTCCTCTACTGAGCTGTGATGCAGAAGAGTAGAATTGGTGATATAAAGGATTTGGCAATGCTTTGGTCATAGCAAATCATACAAAGTGGAATTAAATGGTGTGTGTGGGGGTGTCTGCCTCTAAAACACCCAAAGACAAGTAGTATGTAAACCAGGCCTGTTACAGAATAAGATGCTAGGATGTAATTGTTTGTTCAGCTTTTAAGTATAGTGGTCACATGTCTACACATGTGCTAATGGGATGTGTATCTATGGAGAGAGCATAGAGCGAACTCTTTGGGTAAAGATCTCTCTATACTAAGCTGGAGCATCATAGTTTAAAGAGGGATTTCATAGTTGTGCTGGCTGTACACATCTATTCAATGATGTTTTGTCATGTGCTTGCTGGTTCTTTGTATTTCCTACATAAACCCATTAAAAACCAAAAGCGTCAGGCGGTGCCAGTGCACGCCTTTAATCCCAGAACTCAGGAGGCAGAGGCAGGCGAATCTCTGTGAGTTCGAGGCCAGCGTGGTCTACAAAGCGAGTTCCAGGAAAGGTGCAAAGCTACACAGAGAAACCCTGTCTAAAACAACAACAACAACAACAACAACAACAACAACAACAACAAAGCAGTGATGCCATGTATTATATATGAAGACTGCCCTGTGTTTTCTCTAAGGACTAAATTATTACATTATCTTATACACAGTTTCTATTCAGCTTTCTTTTGTTTGATTCTTGTTCCTCAGCACTATCTAAGGACAAACAGTTGGCACCATCCTGTGATCAACTGTGCCTGCTTATAAGGGATGACCACCATCAGGTTTGCTGGCTGTTGATATTCCATCATAGAAGAAGATATTCCCTCCTTTGGAGTATAGAACCTCTTTCCCATGCAATTCAGACCTAATGACATGTGACCTTTTGGGGCACTAGGTGGAGCCTGATGAAGTGCTCCTATTCCCAGCCTTACAAAGTCCCCTCCCCACCTCAGCAACTGACCTATGATCTTCTTACCAAAGGGAAGGAGAGACAGAGAGATAGAGAGACAGAGATAGAGAGACAAAGACATAATGAGAAAGAGTGATAGAGAGAGACTCCCTAAGGACCCATTGAAATGGAACTTACAAAGTCAACAGAACTGTAAACATGGCTTTGTGTCAGTTCTTAAGTGTGGCGCTCCCTCACAAGACCACACTATCCAAAAGTTCTTTCTTTCCACTAATATCTGTGTTAAATACATGATAAACATCTCTTTTTAGCCAGATGTGGTCACATGAGGCAGAGACAGGTAGATGTCTGTGAGTTCCAGGCATAGCCTATCGACTACATAATGGTTCCCAGGTCAGACAGGTTAGAAAGTGAGACTGTGCCTCAAAACAGACCCACTCCAACTCTCTACTCAATAAACCTTAGGGCTGAGAAAATGGGTTAACAGATAAAGTACTCACCTTGCAACTATCCGTTTATAAAGTCAGTTCCAACAGTACATGCCTATAGTCCAGTGGTTTAAGGCAAGATAAAGGCAGAGAGGAGAAATCCTGCCAGCTATGAACAAAATAGGTAGCAAAATAGAGACCCTGTCTCTAGCATGCTGATGGGAAAAGACCAACAACTAAAGTTATTCTCTGAATTTTCCACCCATCCCATGACATATATGCACACCTTTCCACACACAAATGAACCAACCCATACAAACAGTCAGAAGAAAATATATAATAAAATTACAAGTTGAATGATGGGGACACAACTTTTAATCCAATACTTGGAGGCAGAGACTGGTAGAATTCTGGGAGTTTGGGCATAACCTAGTCTACATTCTGAGTTCAAGGACAGCCATTAATACATAGAGAGAACCTGTCTTGAAATAAAATTCACATTCTGGTTTACATTGACTCATCCTGAAATCCTTTCCAAAGTGTACCAAGGTGCCCCAGCTTGACCTGAGCAGAGGTCCCTGTGAACACCTAGTTTGCAGCAACACAGCATGAGCCTGTGTCTCTGAGTCTTCATCCTTTCACAGAACCAGTATTTTTGTCTGACCATTCTCAAGTCTCACTAAATAATTTTAGGAGAGCCTACTTGAGTCATAAATGGGAGTATAGAGGCAGGAAGACCACTGGCAGTTTGAGGAAAACTTGTGCTATATAGACACACACACACACACACACACACACACACACACACACACACACGCACATGCACACGCATACACACACACGCACACACACACAGAGGCATACATGCACACACATGCAATGTAAAAGAAAAACAAAACTAAATAACGATGAGCACAGCAGATTCAGGACAATATCTCTTGAAGTCATTTCAGGTGTCACCACTGGTTCCTGCCAAATTCTCAGAAATGAATGTAGCCAACATGGTAACAGAGCCTTTGAGACAGATTGGTCTACATAGTGAGTATGATAGTAAGACATGTCTTAACACACACGTGCACACACACACTCACAAATATAGTTGAATATAATTTTGCTTTTTGTTTTGTTACAGGATCTGATTAGAAAGTTCCAGCTGACCTAGAACTCACTATCTGTAAACAGCTTAATAAATAATATATATTGAATATAATTCCATCAAGCTTTCATTATATACCATTGGCTCATTATTCAAAGTACAGCAATTTTCTATACAAGAGTGAGCTTCCAAGGAATTTTCTGTATATTTACTTATATTTCAAGAGAACTGGAAGTGGGAGAAGTTTTACACTGTTTACATTCCTAGGTTGTTTTCCTCCATCCAATCATTCTATAAAATCAATATCAATTTTTCTTGAACTTTTTCTAATTTAGAAACATTTTCATAGTTTGTTTGTAAATTAAGTTGTTTTCACATTATGTTTTATGTTCACATTTTGTTTTATGCTAAGACTCTAACTGTGGAGGCTGAAATAATACCTATTAAAGTAAATATTCCAGCTGCCAGTAACCCAATAAATTTTTAAGAATGTTTTTCTAAAAAAGTTAGAAATTTTCCAAGTATTGTATTGAAATTTTTGTAATACCACTCTTTGTTTTAACTTACTGCTATAAAAAACTAAAAGGAGCCGGGCGGTGGTGGCGCACGCCTTTAATCCCAGCACTCAGGAGGCAGAGCCAGGCGGATCTCTGTGAGTTCGAGGCCAGTCTGGGCTACCAAGTGAGTTCCAGGAAAGGCGCAAAGCTACACAGGGAAACCCTGTCTCGAAAAACCAAAAAAAAAAAAAAAAAAAAAAAAAAAAAAAAAAAAGGATGTTGATGATTCACAATTATGGCATTATTTGTTGTTCTATCAACACATTGAGTGAAATAGCTGTTATTGTATGTTACATGAAATAAAGAATGACTATACTGGATTACTACATTTTCTATTAGTAACACATGAGAATCAACAACACATCCTTATGTGTAATATGTTTATATCAAAAGTAAAATTAGCTGAGATTTTAAAAATATAAGAAGGAAATATAAATGCCATAAATTTAATTTTCTATAATAATTAGAAGAAAAATGGTAATGGATTGATGCTAAAATGGATTTACTTCAAGTCCTAAGTGCTAATATTAAGTGTGAGCACTAACATATGCAGTGGTGTGGTTGATGTGGTTTTGGACACTGAACACAGGGCTTTGTGCATTTTATGCAACTCCTATACTAACTGAAATACAGGACTCAATCCATAATTACTTTACAATGCTCGTGTCTTTTTATGATCTTTATGAAAAACGTAATATTAGTTACTATATGCAATGAAAAAGTCAACCTATATGTTAATTTAAAATAAATAATAATTTTAAAAATGCACATGTCAAAGCTGTAAGTGGAGGAACAGGATATGTAGACGAGACTGCTGTACTGTATCTGTGCCATGCCTGCAAACCTGAAATATAAAATAAAAATGGGATCTTCTGCAGCTGGAGAACTTCTCTCCAGGTCCCGCCAAGCCCCGGCAGTCTGACAGCCCACTTATAAAATAAACACACAGACGCTTATATTATTTACAAACTGTATGGCCTTGGCAGGCTTTTTGCTAACTGTTTTTGTATCTTAAATTAACCCATTTTTATAAATCTATACCTTGCCACGTGGTAGTGGCTTACTGGCATCTTTACATGTTGCTTGTCATGGCGGCGGCTGGCAGTGTCTTTTCTGTCTTTCTGTTTTTTCTTTTTTTTTTTTTGTTAGTCCCACCTAAACTTCCTGCCTGGCCAGTGGCCAATTAGTGTTTATTTATACAGAGCGATATCCACAGCAATCTTCCATTCTTAAAAGAAACAAGTAAAATTAACAGTGTTCTCATAATACTTTCTCCCTAATGGGTAATGATTGAATAATGTACTGCCTTAGTTAGGGTTTCTACTGCTGTTAAGAGACACCATGACCATGGCTGCTATGAGCTGCAAGGATATATCCTAAGAACTCAGCTGCTTATGGCAAAGTCATTACTTGAAGGGATCAAGGAATTCCTTCAGAGGAAGCCAAATTCCAAGGAGTTTTTGGTGTTACTTGGCTTGTGATATATCAGATAACCCTCTGTGCTGACAACTATGCTCAGTTCAAGCCTCCCTGTAATTATTATCATTGGCAGCATCTGGCCAGGACCATCCCCAGAGGGAGGAAAATATCTTATCAGAGATACCTCTGTACTCTCTAAGAACAGACTTAAGCGTCCAGACTACCCATTTGAGAAGGCCTGGCAGATGTGCCAATTAAGCTTAACTACCTCCTTTCCCAAATCTTTCCTCTAGTTCCAGATCTCCCTTTAAATATCATCAGAAGCAGCTAGCTGTAGACGTTGCCTAGCAACTGAGCACACTTTCCCCTATCC
Organism: Peromyscus californicus insignis; assembly: GCF_007827085.1. Lineage (NCBI taxonomy): Eukaryota > Metazoa > Chordata > Mammalia > Rodentia > Cricetidae > Peromyscus > Peromyscus californicus. Next base: position 17,315,678 of record NW_026294617.1, on the reverse strand, counting down.
TGCAGAAAAATGGCAGATAGCCTGAACAGATAGGAGCCACAGGAAAAAAGAAGGCAGTTTTATTTTCTCCCATTGACTTAGCAATTTATAGATTCTTAACATTTTCTACCAATCACATTTAAGATTATAGTTGAGTACATAAAATCCCTCTTCTTAGATATTACCCAAATTTAGCCTTTAGTTAATTCATTAGTCACTTCCCTTTTGGGTTGCAAATGACAATTAACAATTACTGCCCCTCTATGTGACTCTTATCACCCCTCAGTTTGACCCTGGAAGCCTGACAATCACTGCCTGAGGAACCGCTTACCTGCCTTTATGACCACACAGGAATTCAGGCCTGGTGACCTGGCTGGAAGGGAGGAATGTTATTGTTTGGATATATAACTGTAAAGCTAGAGACTGAAGGATAAATTAAAGAGCTCAGTGTGCTGAGATTCTATTTTCCTGAAAATAGTCCTCACCATTCATAATTTCTCTCCTGAGCCCTTGGGATGTATAATGATAAGGCTGGTCCCTCTAATATTATACAAGACATGGCAACTCTTATAAAGGAAAAACATTTCATTGGAGTGACTTACATTTTTAGAGATTTAGTCCATTATCATCATTGAGCAACATAGTGGTGTGCAGGCAGACATAGTGCTGGAGAAGAAGCTGGGCATTGTACAACTTGACACACAGGCCAAAGGAAGTGGTCTGGGACACTTGGTGTGGCTTGAGCATATATGAGACCTCAAAACCCACTCCTGCAGTGATACATTTCCTCCAACAAGGCCATACCTACAGCAACAAAGACACATTTCCTAATAGTGCCACCCCCTTTGAGCTTATGAGGGCCAATTACATTCAGACTACCACAGGTACTAAGTATTAATGTTCACAAGGAAGTATGATAGGTTCTCATGTGTGAGGAAACAATAAAACCACACTATTGAGAAAGACTAAAAGAATATTTGCTTCTACACCATAACTTATAAGACCATGAAATTTTCAGTGGAGTCACCCAAGGCCCCTTGATAAATTATATGAAGTATTTGGCTTACATGCAACCCAATGTAGGAATAATGATGAGGTTGCTCCTTGTCCTCCAACTGGACATGGAGGAAATGAGGCACTTCTTTAACACTGGTTATGCTTTCTGAGATGCCTGTTTTAATACCTCTGCTTCCAATAACCTGTACAGGGTAAACTATTATTGTTCCCATTTTCTCATTGCCCAAGAAAAAGCCATACCATTATTAATTCCAAGGCATCCTGGTGTAGTATTTGTTATTCATGGCCAAACATTTGTGAATCAGAAGCCTTATTGTAATGAGCATAGTAAAAACATACTTGTCTTTAGACATGTAAAAATAGCTTAGTCAGGAACCCCACTAAAACCAAGGCCGCACCTGATAACCAGAATTCAATGACATCACTCACTCAAGATAACCGGACAGTCTTAGAAACCCATGACGTCCACTGGACAGTTTATAAGCAGACACCAAGAGTAATGCTCTGCTCTCCACATCTAGAGATATGCCACCTTGATCTGTGTCTGGAGAGTCTCACCCAGGATCCTGACCTCCAATCAGAGACTTCTGTCACTGGACCTAACCTTCAGATAAGATCCACTGCACACAGCCCTAGGGAGATAGGCTTAGGACCCTAGTTGGGAATTCAGACAGTGAACCTTGTGTGATGGCCATCAACATAATAAAGTATAACATTTGTTATACTAACTATGCACATCCACCTTCTTGTTCATGATGTTTCTCTTTTCCCCACTTCCTCTCCAGCATTTGTTGTCAGTTGTTTAGTGGGTCTTTACCATTCTGACTGCAATTGCAATCCTTCCAAGAGACCAAAACCTTTCTAATAGAAACAAGAACAATTTATAATACCAACAACCTCCATAATTCTAATAATAGCCAATATAACTAGCTTTTTAAATACAAAATAGCAAATGCCTCAAAACAACAGTTAAAGAGTTTATCTGCCTCATACAATTTCCATTTTACTGAGGAGCTCACCTATGAAGATTAGCCAGGCTGCCCAGGAACACTTAAAACTCTAGCAACTTCTTATACTTTCGGTTGTGAGCCTGGCCTTTAACGGCAGAACCATCTCCCAGGCCTGACTAGCAATTTCTAAGGGCTCAGAAGGCAATAGTGGCCCCATGGAAAGCTCTGTAAAGCAGCTGGGCACCAGGAAGTATTTGGAAGGCATTTGGGCTCCAAGGACATAGAGAGTAGCTTACAGGCTAAGGAATCAGAAGGCAACCTTGTGGTGAGAAGGTCCTTAAAAAGGAAAGCCTCACTTTCTCCGCATCAGAGGTTCACTCGTATGTTCTGGTGGAAGGTCCATCTCAACTCCTCTCCCCCATCTCTTTCCCCAAACCTGCCCCCTCAAAGCCCACCAAACATGGCTCCTCCCCCAGATATGCTCAAGACCACTGCCATAGGCTATTTAAACTGCATCCCAGAAAACAGACACATGGTTTTACGGCTGGAGGATCACTCAGGAATGCTTTACCCATTAAACTGGGGCTTTTTCTAATTTGGTCTCATTAAGATGGCTGCATCAGTGGAGAGGCTTATCGGGCGCAAAAAACCCTTCACTGTATCCCCAGGGTGAGCTGTTCCTGGACTATTCCCAGCATCCCACCACTCCTGACAGCTACAGTGGAAGCAGTACGACCTCCACCTCTCAGGATTTCACCATCAGACTTGATTGATTCCTTGCTCAGCAAGACTCAGGTCCTGGGGATCTCCAGGAACTAGTTCCAGGGATGCACGGGATTATGCTCCTGGAAGACTTTCTTCATCTCTGCAGATATTCACAGATAGGCAAGACAAGAGCTGGGGTGGTGAGCAGAGCCTGTGAGCTTGTGCAGCCCCACCTTCCCACCTTGCTGAACCAAGCCTGCCAATCACATACTAAACACCCTCTCTCCCTGAGGAAATCCAGAAAAATCATCCCTCAAGGACAGCAATCTTCAGGTGCATCCCCAGGCAAGTCTCTCACAGACACACCCACACAATATGCTCACAGACACACCACCCTCCACCTAGAAAATGCCTTTCCAGACATTCTTTTAGCCTGACTCAGAGGACCTGAGGACCTGAGAATCCTGTGGTGACATCAGCCCTTCAGAAATAGGCAGAATGAGGAGTGCCTGTCTGCTAAACTGGAGAGCTGCTCTTAGATCAAGGCCCAGGGGAGACACCAGGGCAGCCATCAACTGCAACCACAGAGCCCTGGAAGAGAAGACCTGGCCCTCCAGAGAAGGTGTCATACAGGAGCTGGGAATCCAAAACCACAGCTGGCAGGGTAGTCAGACCCTGAGAACTGCAAGATCTGAGGTGGTGGAGAAAACATGGTCAGTAGATGTACTAACGTAAGATGGGGGAAGGAACCTAATGAGAATCTATTTCTAGACAAAGTACTACAGGAAACTATTGACTGTTGGGAGAAGAAGTATTATTCCTTCCCGGGCGTGAACCTCCAAGTTGGTTATGCAAAAGAGTGGTCTGCCCTGTAATCATAAATTATGAAATACCAAATGGACTCAGGAGCATATATTTAAATATTTATGTGCATAGACATGTAAATATAAATGAAATAATAATAAAAAAGAGACAACCAATTTGAGATGGAGCAAGTGAAGAACATAAAATGATTAGAAAGAAGAAAGAGGAGGGAGTTCAATGTGTTCACATCTTAAATATTAATCATGGGACATAGAGCTAAATAGTGAATTCTCAGAAAATAAAATACAAATGTCTGACAAACAATTCAAGTGTTTAACATACTTAGCTATTGAGGAAATGCAAATTACAACTTCTCTCTAATGTCATCTCACCCCAGTCAGAATGTCTATGATGAAAAAGGGGGAAAAAAATGACACAAGCTGTCATTGATATGAGGAAAAGAAACTCAATTTCAAATCTTGAGGGAATACAAACTGGTGCAACCATTTTAAAAATCAGTGTGGGGTTTACTTAAACAGGTAACTCTACTCTCTCTGTGTTCTTTCTCTGCTCTCTGCTCTGCTCCCTCCCCTGCTTCCCTCCCCCACCAAGCCTGGCTCCTCTCTTTCTTCCTCCTGCCTTTTCCTCCTAATAAAGCTCTAAAAACTAAAACAAAAAAAAAAAAGAAAAAAAAATTGGTCACTGGAGATATGCCATATGACCCAGCAGTACCACTTCCATATATATACAAAAGGGAGTCTACATCCTATTCTAGAGACATCTGCTAGTTCGTGTTCATTGTGATTATATCTACAATAGACAGACAATGGAAGCACCCTAGATTTATATCAACTGATGAATGAATAATGAAAATTGTTAGAGTCATACAGTGTAATGTTATTCAGATACTGAGAAACTATGGAATTCACAACTAAACAGATGGAGCTGAAAACAATTATTTTGAGAAACCCAGACCAAGAAAGATAAACATCACACATTTTCTGTCTCTGTGGAAGTTGGTGTTAAATCTTCAGATATGTGTTTCAATTGTAAGACTCATAATGTTCATGAAACTAATGAAGTGCCATGGGAACTGCTATGAATAGAGCAGAGATAGAATACACATATAAAAAAGGAAACATGGACCAAGTGGAATTAAGCTGAGATGGGGGAGTGGAGGTGGGCAACCAAAGGGAGAAGGGAAAGAGATAAATAAAACCAAAGAACTTTTAAAAAGACATGGAAATTGACTATACTTTAATATCACTAATATACACTCACACACAGACAGACACAAACACATACACAAAAGGAAATGAGAGAGGAGAGAAACAGACAGGATTAAAATGCAGTTACTCTTAAACAGAGGAACAATGCACCTACTAGACAACATTGGATAACATATAAAATCTCTGTGCCATGTAGAAGTTACTTCTTTTGGAGTTCTTGTCAATTAGGTCCCAAAGACCACTGAAATATTACATTGTATTGCTATTGTTCTTGGCTGTTCTCAGGAACTTGATGATAAGACCCTACTGCTAAACACTCCATATGCTTGAGTCATATAGCACAGTAAAGAAGCAGATTTATCCCTCCTGACTTGCTTTCAGAGTGCTGAAAGGTGCTATGCAAGCTTCTTGAGAAGAAAAGTAATCATCAGTCATACTCAACTACAAACATTTCTACCTACAGTAAAGACAGACCAATGAGCTTCTTGTACCTACTTATTCCTTCCTATGGACTAGTTGGACAAATACAAAGGGTATTGCTAAAGGTGTGGTGATATTTTGTGTATACTCTAACAAATAAAGCTTGCCTGAAGATCAGAGGGAAGAGCCAGACAGAGTTAGCCATAGAGGTCACCTTTAATCCTAGTACTCAGGAGGCAGAGGCAGATGGATCTCTGAATTCAAGTCCACCCAGGACTATAGGAGAGTAATCCAGTCTGAAGAAAGAGTAGCATCCAGGCAGTAGTATCACACACCATTAATCTCAGCACTAGGAAGGTTGAGACAGGAAGTGACATGGCTGGGTGAAGACAGGAATATAAGGCTGGAGGAGGCAAGAGTTCAACCCCTTTTGGTTGAGGACTCAGGGTCTTCAGTCTGAGGATTCGTGGAGACAGGATCTTCCCCTTTCGGCTGATGAGTTGTCGAGGTGAGAAGTGGCTATGGCTTGTTTCTCTCTGATCTTTCTGCATTTACCCCAATATATGCCTCCAGGTTTTTATTATAAGACCAATTAGGATTTGTGCAACACAGAGGAACATACCATCTCACTTGGGGCCAACATCTTTGTGGCCACCACTCCTGTCCAGTGAGCTCCAAATGTGAGAACTGGCCCCTTGTGTATTTATAAACCAACTCACAGACCTTGGCAATGGAGTCTTTATTGCATGCTCCATGAAGGCCTTGAACCTCACAGTTGACATCTATAACATCACCATGGATACTTTGGACTCTGCTTTTTATGCTGCAGAACCTGGTTGTCTGGCTATATTTAATGCTACTAGAATTACAGTTCATTTCTCAGGACAGGTAAACATGTCCAAGATCTCCAGCCTAACACTCAAACAGAGAGAGGCATGATTTTGACTCAGGAATTCTATAGAATAATGAACATAAAGATGACTTGCTAGGAAAGGTTAGAAAAACCATTAATGAGATTTCCACAGTTCCTCCCTTTAACATGCCACAATTATATTCAATGGATTCTGAGATGGCTAGGGATCTTGAGAACCACAACCAACTCACTATGTAAGCTATTCTAATAAATCTTTTATCTATTTATCTGTCTATCTATCTATCTATCTATCTATCTATCTATCATCTATCTATCTTTCCATCTATCTATACATACATATATATGTGTACACACACATGCATATATATACAGAGAAAGAGAGGCAGGGGAAGAGAGAGAGAGAGACAGAGACAAAGAGACAGAAAGAGACAGAAAGAGACAGACAGCGAGAAAAAGATTCATTCTATACCTTTGTCCTCTGAGAACCCTGACCATCTCAGAAAAAAAATATTAGCACTGTTTTCAACTTAGCAAGTGACTTAGTTTGGACTATTGTTATGAAAAAACACGGAGGAAAAGCAGCTTATAGAAGAAAGAATTCACATTATGTTAAACTTCCAGTAAGCAATCAGTTACTGTGAAATGTCAGGGGCCAATTTGAAGGAGGGCAGGAACCTAGAGGCAGGAACTGAAGCAAAGGCCATGGAAGAGTGCTGCTTACTGGCTTGCACCTCATATCTTTCTAAGCATGCTTTCTTATAGAACTCAGAACCAATAGCTCAGGGATGACACCATCCTATTGATCTGGTCTTTAAAATTTCAATCATTAATCAAGACAATATTCTACAGACTTCCCTATACTACAGGCCAATCTTATGGAGGCATTTTCTCAATTAAGATTCCCTCCTCTTAGATATGGATTTGCTACTCCTGGAACTAAGGTCTTTTGTCTTAGTTACATTTCTACAGCTTTAGTAAAACATCACAACCAAGGAGATTTATAGAAGGAAGAGTTTCTTTGTGGCTTAGAGATACAGAAGTATTAGAGTCCTTCACAATCACAGCAGAGGAGCAGGACTGCCAGCAGGCAGGACAACTAAAACAGGAAGCTGAGACCGAGGTTCTTGTCTTAGACAGCAAACATGAAGCAGAGAGAGTGCACTGGAAATGGTTCATGGGTTTTGAAACCCTAAGCTCAAGCACAAGGCATACTTCCTCCAGAAAGGTTAAACCACATAAACCACCCAAACGGTGTCAAGAACAGGGTATCAAATATTGAGACACCTGGAATATGAGTGGTATGCCACTGAAACTTCTACAATGAAACACTTCTTCCTTTTCATCTCCACCAAAGGACAATGAAAACAATAATCAACACACATTCTATAATTCAATTCACTCAGAGTTCCTTTTGGCAGCTTCTCAGCTCTTTGTCACTTTTCTTTCTAATATGTCCTTAAAACTTTGCAATATAGATGCAGTTACAATCACATTTAAGTAAGATTCAAAGAATCGCCGGGCGGTGGTGGCGCACGCCTTTAATCCCAGCACTCGGGAGGCAGAGCCAGGCGGATCTCAGTGAGTTCAAGGCCAGCCTGGGCTACCAAGTGAGTTCCAGGAAAAGGTGCAAAGCTACACAGAGAAACCTTGTCTCAAAAAAACCAAAAAAAAAAAAAAAAAGATTCAAAGAATCTAGATTATCTATTCCATAAGAGACTTCTGGTAACAGGAGTGGGTTTGCAATCACTAAACAAGGAGAAACTAAAACCAGTGCTTAGCTGGTTTCAGCATTAGTTATTCTTTAGTCAGTAGGATTGTGCCTACAAATTCCACAAGTCTCTCCGCAGCATTAAACCTGTGTGGAAATACTCACACAGACACACCTGGAGATTGTGGTGTTTCTGTGAGTGTGTGTGTGTGCATGCATGTGTGCATGTTTTTCTGGACATGTCTTACTATCATAATCACTATGTAGATCAAACTGGCTCAAATTCACGAAGAGATCCCTGGCTCTGCTACTATGCTCAGATATATTTATTTCTAAGAATGATTTGACAAGGACCAGTGGTTGATACCTGAAAAGAGTTTAAGAGATATTGTCCAGAAACTCCAGTGCTCTTTATTATTCAGATTGGATCTTCTTTTGCATTGTTTGTGTGTGCACGTGTGCATATGTGAGTGTGTGTGACTAGATAGCATAGGCTTTCCTTGTAGCTGGAATTTTTCCTAGTCCTGCCTGGCACACAGTCAGGACAAATCTCTCTCACCCACCAGTCCCACAGCCACTCAGTCCCAACCAGGTAAACACACAGAGACTTATATTACTTATAACTGTATGGCCGTGGCAGGCTTCTTGCTAACTGTTCTTATATCTTAAATCAACCCATTTCTATTAATCTATAAGTCGCCATGTGGCTCATGGCTTACTAGTATCTTAACATCTGCTTCTCATCATGGTGGCTGGCAGTGTTTCTCTGCCTCAGTCTTCCGCTACCTCTCTCCTTGTCCTGTCTCTACTTCTTGCCTCTACTGGCCAATCCCGTACTTTATTTACCAATCAATCATCCACAGCACTTCCTCTTTTCTTTTTTTTCAAAAAGGAAGATTTTAATTTTCACATAGTAAAATTACATATAACAAAATAATTATCAAGCAAAAATTACAGTTACAATATCTAGTCTATTTATGCTTGGCAAAATTAAAGAAGATATCCTGTCTACCCTACATTTGTGAGTCTAAGATTTCATATCTAACTTATCTTTTATCATAACTAAGGAAATTTTAACTATCTAGCTTTCAACTACATCAAAGACTTCAGAAGGATATAATATTACCTGAGAAATGGGAGTCAGACGCAAGCAACTTTCAGGAGTCTTACAAGAGTAGACAGAGACAGCTGGCAGCCTGGACAGTTATCCAAAGTTCCTTTGTAAAGTTGGGGCATCTGTCTTTAGCCCACAGGCCTAGAGTCTCTCAGTCACTTTTCTCTGTGTCCTGTAGAATGTCTGGCAATTTTTTTTCCACAAAGCAGGAACCTGAAGGATGCTTTCGCTAAGCAAAGTTCAGTGGTCACCTTCCTATGGGTCCTGCAAGTCCAGTTGATCAAGCAGTCCAAGCATGAACAGTTTCTTGCCCAAATGGCTAATTCTGCCAAGAAGAAGATAAACTCCATATAGAGTGTCCTCAATGCCCATCCTCCTCTCGAAGTAAATTGGTGCTGCAAGGAGTAGACATGTCTCATTGTCCAGAAAGTATAATTTTTTAAACATTTTAAATGTGATATTCTGTAGGTCTTTGAAGTATTTGAAGATTACCTATCTATCTGAAATATATCTATGTATACCTAGAAAACATGACTAAATTGACTATTATAGAAGACTAATTGTTCCATTACAATTTAAATGAGTTGTATAAACATAATACCTTAAACAAGAATAAAAATGCACATTCAATATAACAAAATTAACATTAAATTTGTATCAGTAAACTAAAATCCATAGTGATGTAAAATACTTCTAAACAAGTTGTTACTTTTTAAAAGTAGGTTCGTCAATCTACCCCTTTATCTTATCATTATCTATATCATATTCCCTTTTCTTCTTTAGAAAGATATCACATTTATAATCAACCTGTTTTAAATAAAAATATTGGGTTTTCTCTGTCCCACACCAGAGGGCTCTTCTGATATGGGACATAAGAATCTCTTAACCTTTTCTTTTAGTAAAATGCTTGGGTTTAGAGAAGGAGTGAGCCAATTCCATCTCCAAAGCCAGCTTGCTGTATTTGGGGATATGGGCATAGCTTCTCTTACTACTTCCTGCTGGAGGGGGGCACTGTATCTTATGGGGACACAAAGAAAATTTTAGGATTATGGAGTAGTCTGTGAGGCTATATTGTCTGAGCCAGTTGCCTTGAATCCATTCTGGATGTTGCATCATCTGGGCCATGGTGTCATTGGAGACTTTTCAGGGGATCTTGGCTGGTCAAACCTGATGTATCTTAATCTGGAACAAATCCATAGCCTCAGGTTTCTGTGGAAACAAAAGCAGAGCCTCCTTTCCAAAGCAACATATCCTTAGATCCAAATTTTGAAGTCAAGGTATCTTTACAATATACATATTGGCTTAACTCAACCGCTTTACAAGCAAATGTTTTTCTGTAGTTAAGAATCCCAAAGACAACACAATCCAGATTCTCTGTGTAATATCCATCTTTATATGGCTTATTTCTTATACTATCTTTACTGTTTCTTTAATGACTTTATTTTTAACAACTATCTATTTGTTTATATAACTGCATATATTCCTTTTTCTCTCTCTTTCAAGCCTACGTACATTTTTACACACATTGTAAACAATTTAAAGTCTTGTTTCATCTGAATCTGCCTTATTGTATAACTCTTGCTTTAAACTGCAGCATTTGTAAAACTGAAACAGCTGCTGTGGCTGCTGACTCCACCTACCTCAGCTTCCCAACATGGCAGTGGTATGTTTACCACCAGCTCTGGGAGCCATCAACTCTCAGAAGCGGTAGGTCTATGCTTCTATCAAAGCAGCATGTAGTGCAGAAACCTCTTCTTTTTTTTTAACTAGCAAAAACTATATCCAACACACAGTGTAGTGCGCAGCTTCAAGACACCTCTGTCATAGCTTAGGTCAAGCCCACACACCATGAACCCACCATAGAGTACCTCAAAGGTGCAGGCTGCTGCTAACTTGAGAGAGACAACTAGGAAGCTGTTTTTAGCTCTGTTTTAGAATCTTTTTTCTCAGGTTTTAAGTGGAAACTCTTGGCCCATGTTGGGTGCCATTTGTAGCTAGAATTTTCCTGGTCCTGCCTGACCCACGGTCAGGACAAATCTCTCTCACCCACCAGTCCCACAGCCACTCAGACCCAACCATGTTAACACACAGAGACTTATATTTCTTATAAACTGTATGGCCGTGGCAGGCTTCTTGCTAACTATTCTTATATCTTAAATCAACCCATTTCTATTCATCTAAAAGTTGCCACGTGGCTCGTGGCTTACCGGTATCTTAACATCTGCTTCTCATTATGGTGGCTGGCAGCGTCTCTGCCTCAGCCTTCCACTCCTCAGAATTCTCCTCTCTCCTTGTCCTGCCTATTCTTCCTGCCTGGCTACTGGCCAATCAGTACTTTATTTATCAATCAATCATCCACAGCATTTTCTCAAACTGACAGTGGTTTCCTGCCCCGTCTCTAGTGTGGTACTATTACTGGCTTGTCCACCTATTTCTGGCTCAAGTGGGCTCTTCTAAAGCTATTTAATGAAACTTGAGAATGATTGGACAAAAATAACAGTTCTGTAGAAAGATTGAAGAATCAGAGACACAGCCTCATGCTGTTTTGTAACAAACTAGGTGTTCATAGGGACCTCTGCTAAAGTTAAGCTGGGACACTTTGCTGCATTTTGGAAAAGGATTTCAGAATGCATCAATACAAATTGGAGTTGGAATTTTATTTTATTTCAACAGAGGGCCTTTCTATGTTGCTCTGACTTTCCTGAAACTCGGAATGTAGCCCAGGCTGGCCTGAAACTCCCAGAATTCTGCCTGCCTCTGTCTCCCAGGTACTGAAAAAGAAGATGTGTGCCACATCATCCAATTTGTAATTTTATTATTTATTCACTTATAGTTGCTTTATGTATGTGCTCATTTCTGTGTGGGTGTGGAAGATGTTCATGTGTGCTATGGAATGGGTGGAAAAGTCAGAGGACAACCTTCAGTGTTGGCCTGTCTCTTCACCATGTGTGAGACAGGGTCTCTAGTTTACTATCAAACGCACATAGGATTGTAGGGTTTCTCCTCTCTGCCTCCTATGTTGCCTTAAAAGCATTGGATTATAAGAATGCAATGTTGCAACTGGCTTTATAATGCAGAATTTAAGGTATAATAACTCAGGTTCTCAGTTGCAAGGTGAGTACTTTGTCTGCTAACCCATCTTCTCAGGCCTAACCTTTAAGTAGAGATTTTTGGAGTGAGTGTGTTTTGGGACATAGTCTCACTTTCTAACCCTGGGTGTTAACTGCATCTGTGCTGTAGCTTTTCAATTGTTTGCTAAGTAATGCCCATCTCCATCATGAGAGTTGTCTACATTAATATATTTTAATTTCCTTGTTCCTAATGCTCTTAGTACTCTTTTAAGTGAAAAATAACCTTTATAAGACTTTTATTGTAAGGGAACATGCATTTTGCATTAATTAAATGTATGTTACTAGATCATGGTCAGGGATATTTGACTCCAGAATTAACTTTTAAAATTTGAAATGTAAAATATCCTCCACAGTTAGTGAATTTGAACCCTGGATCCCAAGTTGGCAGTGGAATTTCCTGTTCTTCAATTATTAGGAAATGGAGCCTCCTTTGAGAAATGTATTGCTGTGGACATTCAAGTTTACACCTGTAGGAAATTTCTATTTACTCTGATTCCTAATCTTGGACCCAATTCTGGAGCTAGACTCCCAACACTGTTTCCAAGTCTTCCCCACCATAATGGAGTATTTCCCCATGGAACTTAAGCTATAACATAGCTTTCATTCCTTACATTACATATTGTCAGTTACTTTGTTGCTGCAAGGAAGACAGTAACTCAGACAACTCTCTCATGTTCCCTTATAGGACAGAAGTATATGTTTGTGTCACTAATTTTTGAATCAATGTCAGAACTCATAAACAAACCTCTCATTGGTATAATTCAATGAAATAATAAGCCAAGTCAGTGCAAGGTACCAGTTTATACCCAATTATTTGGCTGTTTGGTTCCTGCAGAACTGTCTTTCCAGACAATTTTGAGTTGTCATGTGGGTGCCAGGAACGGAACCTTGTACTGTAGGAAGAGTCGCCAGTTCTCTTAACCACTGAGCAATCTTTCCAGCCCCTCTAACCTACTTTCAATTAAGTGAAATAGCAATCCATACACAGGATATTGGAAATATGAGGACCATGGTGGCATTGTATGAGAAAGCTGTAGGAATTTGGTGAGCTTCCCTAAAAGAGAAGTTGTGTGTGCTGCAGCTGACAGAGCTGGAGGAAAGGGAATACCTAAGCCCTTCGGAGACCAGGCAATTTCATCATGATTTCACAATGCTTGACAAGTTACTACAATATTTGATGTTTGCTGTGCTGAATTTTGGTCTTGCTTTGGTCTGTTCATTCCTTGTTATGCTCTGATTCTTTTTATGAGAAATGGGAATGTTCATTCTGTGCCATTGTATGTTTGAAACATAACAGTCTCACTTAAGGATAGAGGAGAGTGTGGTGAGATAAAAAGTCATTCTCAGTATTTAAGAAACATGTGGCAGTTAAATGAAAATGGTACCCATAGACTCATGTAGTCGACTGCTTGCTCCCCCAGTTGGTAGAACTGTTTGGGAAGGAGTAGAGGCATGTCATTTTGAAGGAGGTGTCTCATGGGGGTGGGCTTTGAGGCTCCAAAGCCTCTGACCATGCCGAGTGTGCTCTCTACCTCCTGCTTGAGGTTATTAGAGTGAACTCTCAGCTTTCTTCTGCCATGGGTTTACCGGGTCATCGTGGATTCCAACCTTCTGGAGCTGTAAGCCCAATTTAATGTTTTCTTTTAAAAATTGCTTTGGACATGGTGTGTTCCAGCAGAAGAACTGAATGATAACTATACAGAGGGTTCTGTGGAGGATCAGAACAGAAAAATCTCCCCTTCCAACTCTAGAAAACCATGGAGGAGTTTTTTATTTATTTCTTTAGCTCTGAAGCGGGTAGCATAAATCCTATGCTTTTGAGGTGAGGCATGAACCCAAGTTTGACAAGCCTAGACTTCCATGAAGAAATAACCCTGTTAAGAACATTTTCATTTATTTATAACCAGACTAATATCAACTTACGTTGAAACTCTCTCTTCTATAGAAGACTGTAATACTGGGAATATTGGTCCAAAGGCACGGGATTAAATAAATATATAAGAATTTATTAAAGACTCAAAGTGTATTATGCATTATAGTATAATTAGTGAATCAAGATCAACTGGCATATCAAATGAGACCCCATCTCAAACAAAGAAAGCAAATCAAATTATACATACCTTCAAATTTTTTTTTACCTTTTTTGAGATGAGCCTTACTTTGGAAGTGACTATGTCAAGCACCATGGCCTCAAATTTGTGGGTATCAGCCTGTCTTTGCCTTCCAATGGGTGGGATTAATGAAATGTGTTTGCATACTTGGTAATATTTATTTTTGAAAATGATTCTATGGGCACCATTGGCAGACACCTGAAATGACTTTAAGAGGTATTGTATTGTCCCAGTTTTTTAATGGTCCTTTCTGGTGTGTTAGTCAGTTTTGTTCTTTTCCAGTGTGTGGTGTGTGTGTGTGTGTGTGTGTGTGTGTGTAGCTATGTTTTAAAACTCACAGTGACCTTTCTGCTTCACTGCCTGGGGTGCAGTACTGATACTAAAAGAATGTAGTACCACACAGCTTGAAAAATAATTATTATGGTCAAGTATCCTCTTCTTATGGTGGACAGGGAAGCCAGGAGATGGTGTCAGAACCCCTTATACTGGAGTTACCAATAATAGTGAGCTGCGATATGTGTGGGGAATGGAATCTGTGTGCTCTAGAAGAATCTTCAGTATTCTTAACTGCTTAAGTATTTTGCACCCTAAGTTTTCTATTCTTTATTATATTTCCTGTCCTAGGAAGCCTAGTTAGGGTCAGATACCTGATACTTATTAAAAAGTAGAATTCTCCTCCAGTTGAAAACATTAGCCTCAGGCAGGGATGAGCTCTCTAACTGTTTATCCAATACAACAAGGTCAGCCCTTAAACTATATGCACACAACTAACAAAAGCAGATGCAGCAGGCTGTATTCTTGTATTTCAGCATACTTATTCACACATACTTAACAAGGAAGAAGTTAGGAGGGATTTGGGAAGGGATAGAAAGAAGTGATAGAAGATGAAACTGATGTAATATCATTTAATTGACAATTTGTGGAAATGAATTTAAATATAAAAAGAGGGCTCAGCAATGAAGAGCACTGTGTATTGTTAGAGAGAACTCAGGTTTCATTCCCAGAAAACACAGCATTTGCTGTTAATCAAGTCTGAGGCATCTCCTGACCTCTTCTGGCCTCTATAGGTACTGTGCAAGATACGTGCAGGCAAAACACCCATATAACTGAAATTTTACAATACATTAGGAAAAAGAAAACTGGAATTCTCTATAGTGATGTCACAACCCTGAGACAGACAGCAGCTAGGGGTAGTTAAAATGAACTCTTCTAGTCTTGCACAGGAGCAGCTGTGGCCTTCCTCTACCCCAGCCTGCTCAAAGGCAAAAGCAGCTTTCTTCTGAGATTAATAGAGCTCAGCATAATCATTCATCTAAGAGCAGAGTATATGGTGATGTTAGGTGACTTCTCCTTGATGTTTTCTGTATTTGTGTTCTCTCTCTTTTGGATTTGTGAGAACTGTGGCATTGATATATCTATCCTTTGGATTAAACATCAAGATTGACAGGTAGCATAGGCTCCAAAGCAATCAACTTTCACAGTGTCATTTATATGATTTTTTAGCTAAGGCTTTGTGGTATAAGATGAACATGCCTGAGGCATTTCTTTCCATCGTTTTTATAATTTATAAAACATGACAAGAATCCATTAAAAACCGCTTGGTTTGGCTTGGCGGCAGTTCCGGTTTCCGGCCTGGGCAGCCTGGCTCCCTAGCTTGGGCCCAGGCCTGACTGACTCGCAGCTGGAGCTACTTGCAACTGCTACAAACAACTCAGGCCTGCCCTGCCAAACAGGGCCCCTGCCTGTAAAGCCAAGGCTTGACTCAGCTCAAGTGGCTACACTTTCTCTCTCTCTCTCTCTCTCTCTCTCTCTCTCTCTCTCTCTCTCTCTCTGGATTCACACCTCGAACACCAGGTGGGATTCTACTGTTCTATGCAGACTTGGTAAGTCAATTAACATATCTATTTAAAAGAGAATTTTTTTCTACATTAAAAAAATGGGCTTTATGTGTACATTGTAAGAAAATTGGGCTTTGTTTGAAATTTTAGGCACTCTGACAATGGAACAACTATATGAAGAGATTAATATTGATTGAATTATTCAGTTTATTACTTTTCTTATTCTCATTTTACTATTTAAAAAGATAGTCAACTTAAGCGCCAGGATAACAGTCTTAGAAAAACCCGTTAAACCGGTAAAAATGAATTATAGAGAAATTCAAATTCAGACAGAAGAAATAAATAGTGAAGTTGTTTCAAAATTGGATCATAAGGTTAGAGAAAGAAAGCCAGTTTTCACACAATCACCCTTAATTTATCCGGTAGCCATACAGCAGCTACCTGATGAAGAGAATGAACAAAATACTTGGGTTCCAGTTAAAATGTTAGACTTACGAAGATTTAAGGAGGCAATAGCATCTTATGGCATGCATTCCCCATATGTAAAGCAAATGTTAAACACCTGGTCAACTTGTAATAGGATTCTACCAAAGGACTGGCGGGATTTAGCACAGGCTGTTCTTGAACCTGGACAAAATCTCCAGTGGAAAATGTGGTTCAATAATGAAGCTAAAAATATAGAAAAACAATGGAGGTATAGTGGAATACAAGTCTGCCAAGATCAGCTTATTGGAGAAGGCCAATATGCTTCAGTACAAACACAATGTTCATATGATGTCCAAACCCAAGTTCTATGTCGAACGGCAGCTTTGAATGCATGGGACAGATTTGAAGAACCAGGAAAAAAAACTGAGTCATTTACAAAGGTTATACAGGGCCCAAAAGAATCTTTCACAGATTTCTTGCAAAGATTGACTTCAGCAGTACAGAAAATGGTCCCGAATTCAGAGGCTAGTCAGATAATAATTGAATCTGTAGCCTTTGAGAATGCGAATGCAGCATGCAAAAGAATAATCAGGCCGTTAAAGGCAAGGTCTGCACCTTTGGAAGATTGGATTAGAGACACGGTTAATGTTGAAGCTTATGACCATGATGATATGTGGGTAGGAAAAGCAATTTCAAAAGGTTTGAAAAATATTAGATGTTTTGGATGTGGAAAGCAAGGACATTTGAAAAGGGACTATAAACAGGTCATTCCTAGAAATAATGTTTCTTCAAGGA
Source organism: Peromyscus californicus insignis (assembly GCF_007827085.1). Taxonomy (NCBI): domain Eukaryota; kingdom Metazoa; phylum Chordata; class Mammalia; order Rodentia; family Cricetidae; genus Peromyscus; species Peromyscus californicus. The sequence goes on along the minus strand of NW_026294617.1, from coordinate 17,298,577 downwards.
AAACTGGCAACAGAATGCCCCTTCCTTCTGGAGTATGCAGAAGGTGTGGTAAGGGAAAACACTGGACCAACGAATGTAGATCAACAAGGGACAGACAGGGTAATCCTCTGCCTTGAGCTTCGGGAAACTCCCAGAGGGGCCTCAGGCAGGCCCCCACAGTAAATCCAGTTCAAACCTTTCCTGCAGTTGTAGAGGAAACCCCTACTCAAAGCAACTAAATAACCAAATGTCTATTGGAATAAATCATGTTAGTCGAGATGATGAAACAGAGAAAATAGGATATTCAGGAAAAAACATAAAGAAAAATTTTTGGCAAACTTCTATTAATGATCAAAGACCAAAACTAACAATAAAGATAAATGGTGTTTTGTTGTCTGTTCTGGTATACACAGGTGCAGACATTACCATAATTGCACCAGAATTTTGGCATCCAACTTGTCCTCTTCAAGAGGTAAACGTACAACTGTTAGGAATTGGGACATTATCTCAAGTGAAACAAAGTGCAAGATGGCTTGAATGTATAGGTCCAGAAGGACAGAGAGGAAAATTAAAACCATATATGGCTAACATAGCAATGAACCTGTGGAGTCGAGATTTGTTACAACAATGGAATACTCAGATTAATATCCCTCCAATCTCAGAAACAAATCATAAATTAGCACATGTTTCTGAGAGAAATATTGAAAGATATTATTCTAATGAGTGCTCACCAGCCATCCATGTCATACAAGAACAGGGCACAACTGATAATTTTCCAAAAACACCAAGAGCTCTACCTTTAAAATGGTCAACAGACAAGCCTGTATGGGTTCAGCAATGGCCTTTAACAACAGAAAACTCCAGGCTTTACAAGAGCTGGTGGAAGAACAGTTAAATACTCATCATATTGAAGAATCAACCAGCCCTTGGAATTCTGTATTTGTTATTAAAAAGAAATCTGGTAAATGGAGAATGGTAACAGACCTTAGAGCAATTAACAAAGTAATTCAGCCAATGGGCTCTCTACAATCTGGAATTCCTTTGCCTATTCTGTTACCAAAAGGATGGCCTCTCTTAGTTATTGATTTAAAAGACTGTTTCTTTTCAATACCCTTACAAGAAAAAGACAGAGAAAGATTTGCTTTCACAGTGCCTACTTATAATAATTCTCAACCGGTTAAAAGATTTCAATGGAGGGTTCTCCCACAGGGAATGTTGAATAGCCCAACTTTGTGCCAATATTTTGTAAAACAGCCATTAGAAGTGGTACGTAAAAATGTCCTAAATCTATAATTTATCATTATATGGATGATATTTTATTAGCTGACTCAAATGCAGATACTTTAGAAAGAATGTTTGAAGAAGTAAAGAAAATTTTGCCTTGCTGGGGATTACAAATTGCTCCTGAAAAGATACAAAGAGGAGATTCTATTAATTATTTAGGATATAAAATAGCACTTCAAAAATTTAGACCTCAAAAGGTGCAAATTAGGAGAGATAGACTACAGACTCTTAATGACTTTCAAAGATTATTTGGAGACATTTCTCATCTACGAACTATTGTTGGAGTAAAAAATGATGAACTAAATAATTTGTTTAAAACCTTAGAAGGTGACAAGGACTTAAATAGTCCAAGAGAATTATCACCTGAAGCTGAGAAAGAATTGGCCTTGGTAGAAAAGAAAGTACATGAAGGGCATGTAGATCGTATTGATCCAAAGTTGGATTGCATTTTGGTTATTTTACCTTCTAGGCATTCCCCAACAGGAATATTAATGCAAAGGGAAGATATTGTATTGGGATGGATATTTTTACCAAATAAACCAAATAAAAAATTAAAAACTTATGTGGAAAAAATCTCTGACTTGATTTGGAAAGGAAAATTGAGACTTCGTCAATTAGCAGGAATAGACCCAGCAGAAATTGTCGTACCTTTAACTAAGGAGGATGTTGAAAAATTATGGATAGAAAATGAAGCTTGGCAAAGAGCTTGCAGTAATTTTTTGGGAGAAATTAACAGCAAATATCCCAAAAGCAATAGAATTGATCTTATAAAGAGAGCTGATTGGATCTTGCCTCGAATTGTGAGGAAAAAACCCATATCTGGAGTTCAGACATTTTATACAGATGCCAACAAACAAGGAAAAGCAGGTTACAAATCAGAAAATTTAAGTAAAGTGGTTCAAAGTCCTTATAATTCCGTTCAAAAATCAGAATTGTATGCTATTCTGTTGGTATTAATGGATTTTTCAGAACCTCTCAATGTAGTAACTGACTCTCAGTATGCTGAAAGAGTAGCATTACATATTGAGACTGCAGAATTTATCCACGATGCTTCAGAATTAACTCACTATTTATTCAATTACAAGATACAATCAGGAAAAGGAGTCATCCTTTATATATAACTCACATTTGATCCCATACTGGTCTGCCAGGCCCTCTAGCACAAGGCAATGATGAGATTGATAAATTATTGATAGGAAATGTGCTGGAGGCCTCAGAATTTCATAAAAAACATTATGTAAATAGTAAAGGTTTAAAAAAGGATTTTTCCATAACCTGGCAACAAGCCAAAGAAATAGTAAAGAAATGTCCTACTTGTTCCTTCTACAATCAAACACCATTACCAGCAGGATGTAACCCAAAGGGTACTCAGAGGAATGAAATCTGGCAGATGGACATGTTTCACTTTGCAGAATTTGGAAAATTGAAATATATACACCACACTATCAATACTTATTCAGGATTTCAATGGGCAACTGCTTTGAGTTCTGAAAAAGCTGATTCTGTAATCACTCATTTGCTAGAAGTTATGGCCATTATGGGTATACCTGCACAAATCAAAACTGATAATGCTCCATCATATGTCTCTGTTAAAATGAAACAGTTTTTTGCTTATTATAATATAAACCATATTACAGGTATACCACATAATCCTACAGGTCAAGCAGTTATAGAAAGATCAAACATAACTCTAAAGGATATGCTAAATAAACAGAAAGGAGTAACAAAAACCCCCAGAAATTGTAGAGAACTGTGCACAAATTGTAGAGAGCTGTGCATGGCAGCGCTTCAAAGATGGCGCCGGCGTCTGGCTTCCGCCTTCCCGATGGCCGGTGTTCTCTGGGATAAACAACTCCTTATTTGGCTTGGGCATAGAATCTGGATTGCTTGCATATGTCTGACCCTATCGGCATTGTCCACGTGGCACTACGGGGTTGGTTGCCCAGTGGCTATAAAGGGTGTGGGCTGACTTTTCCTGGGGTCAGAAGATTGTTCAAGGTTCCTGAATAAACGGCAGAAAGAAGAGCTCAGTGTTGTGTCTTCCTTGCTGGTCGAGGTGGTCACAACAAGTGGTGGCCCGTATGGGGAACCTCAGCCTCTTCGTGGAGCTCAGATCTTTTTGCTGTCATGGTGGTATACCGGTAAGTCCTCAGGTTATTTGGGGAACCACGATAAAAGCCCATTTTGCTCTCATCTGTAGATAAAGAGAGAGCAGGAAAATGTAGAGCCGTGACAAATGCGGACGGGAAAATTAAAGAAAGTGAAAGCAAGTGAAGGCAAAAGTGTTGCAAGTATCATGGGCACATCTTCTTCGCACCCAATTTTTCTGGCTCTTAACGAGCTGCTCCTTTCACAGAAATTAAAGATTAAGAAGAGTACTTTAGAAAGATTTCTAGAGGAATGTGATGTCGTGGCACCCTGGTTCGCAGTTTCTGGAAGCCTCACAGTAGCTTCCTGGGAAAAGTTGGGCCGTGATCTAGACTTCGCTGCAGAACAAGGGATGCTTAAACATGGGGTTAGATCAGTTTGGAAATTAGTGAGAGGGTGTCTCGAAGACCAGTGCTGCAGCGATGCGGTAGAGAATGGGCAGGCAGCCTTAGAAATGTTGCAGGAGGAAAGATCAGAAAAGGCCATGTCTGCTAAAGCAGCATCTACCAGAAGTAAAACAAAAAAGGGGGAAGAAAAAGCAAGGTTATATCCTGACCTTTCGGACCTAGAGCGTTCCGAGTCCCCTATCTCTTCCCCTGATTCTGATGATGTAGAGTCATTATGTGAAACCTTGCAGAGCGTGAGAATAAGAAAGAAAAGGGGTAGAAATAAAGGAGAAAGAGAAAGAATTAAAGGATGTGAGTCTGAGTGTGGAGCCACTCCCTCAACTCCTCCACTGTATCTGGAATCTGCCTCCATGTCTAGAGTTGTCTCTATGGGGAATTCTTTTAACCCGGAGGTTTGGAGACAGGTTAGAACTGAAATGCAGCTAGCTTGCCCAGTGTTTCTCAATGCCCAGACTCAACAGAGGTACCATGAGCCTTTGGATTTTAAGGTCATCAAGTCTCTAGTGGAATCTGTCCGGACTTACGGCATCACAGCCTCATATACTGTTGCTCAAGTGGAGGCTCTGCATAGATTTTGCATGACTCCATCTGATTGGATGAATCTTGCTCGAGCATGTCTCAGCGCAGGGCAGTATTTAGACTGGAAGGCATTTTTGATAGAATTTGCCAGTGAACAAGCTGCGATTAACAGGGCTGCAGGTGGAGGTCAAGCAGCTTGGGATGTAGACATGCTGCTGGGACAAGGCCGATTTGCCAATCAACAAAATGGATATCCACAGCATGATTCTGCAGTGATATTGCGGATTCTGACCTTTTTACCTATGCCAGTACAAGTCAGGGAAGATAGTTTGCCTATTTTATTGAGTAGACAAAAAAGGGATTTTGGCATTACCGCAGCCATTGTGACAGCCATTGCCCTATCCACCATCGCTGTGGGTGTAGCTGCTGCCTCTCTTGCTACTGCTGTCCCCACCGCCAAGGCATTGAATGACCTGTCAGGGGCTACAGCTCAGGCTCTTAGCGCTCAAGCCGCCATTAATGGCCACTTACATCGGGGCATAATTTTGGTCAACCAACGAGTTGACTTGCTGCAGGAGCAGATGGATATTCTACAACAAGTGGTTACCACAGCTTGCATGGTACCCATGAGTGGCATTTGCCTGACAGCTGTTCAATATGAAAATTTTAGTAGGGCTGCTAACTATTCTAAAGCTTTGAGTGCTATGTTGACAGGAACCTGGTCGGCGGAGTTTGATAACCTGACCCAGATCCTGCGCAATGAGATCATTGAGGTCAACTCCACCGTGTGCACCTGGCCTCCGCTGTGGAAATGATGTCTTGGCTGTGAAATTCTATCACCTTTTTAAAGGAGTGGGCGGGATTAGGTGCCCTGGCAGGCCTACTGGTACTTGTCTCCCTGATATGCCTGTGGTGCATTGTTTGTTTAAGCGTTTCTCAGCACCACAATGCAGCCATGATTATCCAAGCCTTTACAGCCATAGAGGCTGGACAGTCTCCCCAGGCTTGGCTGGCCACATTAAAAGCTTGATTGCGCAGGATGCGAGGTTAGTGCACTGCACTTGGGTCTAGCTGTATTGCAAAACCCAAGAAGAGCAAGTCTAATTGCATGTGGGTTGATACCCTAATTCCCACCTCTGCAAAAAAGAGTATCGGACGGGTCAAGTGTTCTCTGGGTGGATGACACCTGGACTAACACCAGTACAATGTCCAAGTTGTATTTTGGCAGAGATTAGACCTCTGCTCTTGCCTGCTGCTTAAAACAAAAAAGGGGGAACTGTACAGAGCCGTGCACGGCTGCACCTCAAAGATGGCACCGGCATCTGGCTTCCGCCTTCCCGATGGCGGGTGTTCTCTGGGATAAACAACTTATTTGGCTTGGGCATAGAATCTGGATTGCTTGCATATGTCTGACCCTATCGGCATTGTCCATGTGGCACTACGGGGTTGGTTGCCCAGTGGCTATAAAGGGTGTGGGCTGGCTTTCCCCGGGGTCAGAAGATTGTTCAAGGTTCCTGAATAAACAGCAGAAAGAAGAGCTCAGTGTTGTGTCTTCCTTGCTGGTCAAGGTGGTCGCAACAACAAATCGTCTATACTAAGAAACAGTGAAATGGCATATGGGTATGTTATCTAAAAAAATTTATGTCTTCCTAAATGTTTGTTTCTGCTTTTCTTTAAGATTTAACACTATTGGTCTTCTAATAGTCCCAGTTCAATTAAAATTTAAAGCTGACTTTGGAGTTGGAGAATGGCTCTCTCCTTCTTTAAACTCAAGTATGTTGTTAAAAGGAAAATGCAAACTCCCTGTATCATGCCAGAAGAAAAGAGCCATCTTCTGCTATGGGACAGGAGAAAAGCCAAATTAATTAAAGGACTATTCTATTACTAATCTCAACTCTTTGATTCTATTCTGATTCTTTAAACTTTTCTTAAAGTATGAATTTTATATCAAAATTTACAAGATTAATATATATATATATATACATTTTAAACTTTGTTAAGATATAAATGGTCATACAGAGTACTAACTAATTCTAAAAAGCCGCATATATAATCTTTGTGTTCGAGTCTCTTATTAGTTTTTTGCAGGAAATCACGGTCAGGCCTAACATCAACTGAAGTCTCCAGGAAGAAAATGGGGCCCCACAACAACAACAATTCCACATGGACAATAATAACATCAGTAAGCTGACAAACATCATCTACAGATCAGCTTTGAACTACAAGGTGCTCAGAGCAATTTTGAGATGACTAGCTGAGATGATCCAGTCTCAAAGACTACTTGAATAAAGAGTTGAGATAAACCCTAAACTTTGGCATTATACACAGAATGGATAATGAAGGATATAGTTACCTTTCCTAGAATTTGACAATTAGCCTAAAATTTTTCTTTCAGGATAAAGATAACTTTGCCCATACCCAGCAGGAAGCAATTTTAAGAATACGACGCCCACATTCCCAAAGAGTTGGTGTGGGGCAAGTGGTTTTTTTGGTCTTTTTAATGGGTTTTGGGTCTGGGATAATTTTCATTGTTTAAGGGGGTTGGTTACAAGTTGTCATCATGGGTTAGGAAAAAGGCTAAGCAAAGGAGATTAGATTTAAGGTTCTTGTTTTAAAAAAAAGAAGAAAAAAAAGAAGAAAAAGACAATTACTAGTTTTAAATACTTTACATTGGATTGGATTGTTTTATATTGTATATAAATTATATATATTGAAATTGATATTGTTAGAAAATGCTATATGTATATTTCTAATTGTACTTATACCATTCATTTAACAATGCAATTTTCTGATCCTTGAATGTTATTATTACCAACTATTAGGATATAAAGAAATGAAAGTTATGAAATGAAATGAAAAGAAATGAAAGACATTATATAGTTTTTCTTATGTTAGTTATAAGCTTTTTCTTTTTTTTCTTTTTTATTATAATAGAAAAGGGGAAATATGGTGATATTTTATTTGTATTAAAATGTTATTTGTAGGCCGGGCGGTGGTGGCACATGCCTTTAATCCCAGCACTCGGGAGACAGAGCCAGGCGAATCTCTCTGAGTTTGAGGCCAACCTGGGCTACCAAGTGAGTTCCAGGAAAAGGCGCAAAGCTACACAGAGAAACCCTGTCTCGGAAAAAAAAAATGTTGTTTGTATGTTAATAAATAAAGTTGCCTGGGGGTCAGAGCTATTAGCAAGCCATAGGAAAGCAGGGCAGTGGTGGCATACACTTGTAATCCCAGCAGTTGGTAGGCAGAGCTGGGTAAGTCTCTGTGTGTTCAGGGATACAGCCATTATTGGATACACATGCCTTTAATCTCAATACCAATCATGGAAAACCTGGAGGCCTATACAGACAGGCCGTGACGAGGCGGTCATGTGGTTGGGTTTACAACCAATGAGAAGGCAGAACAGGAACTCTATATAAAGACTTTAACACAGGGGTAGCTCTGGTTCGGAGAGGTAGGACCACTGCAGGAGGAAGGGTAAGGTTTTAGCTCTTAGCTCTGACCTCTTGGCTTTCTTCTTTGCATTGGTTCTGTGTTTCTTATTTAATAAGAAGGTTGGTTACATCTACATACATACATACATACATACATACATACATACATACATACATATATATATAAAATGACTTTGAGGTAATATTGCCCCTAAATGTCTCTGCTTTTACTTTGTGATCATGTTCAGAAGATTTGTTAACTGAGCATGCTTAGGAATAGAGAGAACTCTACATGAACATGTTCAGCCTCCCTAAGTAAAATCCCCATGCTTTCCTTGTTTAGGAAAAGCATTGCTTTGGAAATAACTCCCATGCTCTCCTTGCCTGCAGGTAATAAATATTTCTTATTTCTTCTGTCTTGGCTGTTGTGATGGCTATTCTTGGTAGTCAAACTGACTACCTCTGGAATTAACTAAAACCCAGAGAGTTGGGTACACCTGTGAGGGATTTTTATTAAAGGTTTTGAAATTAAAGACCCATCTTTAATCTGGATCATTTGAGGTGATAATATCCACCTTTGGCAGCCTAGTACACGTGCACACCTTTAACTCCAGCACTCAGGAGACACAGGCAGTTGGAATTTCTGAGTTTGAGGTCAGCCTGGTCTAGAGAATGAGTTCCAAACCTACACAGATTAAACCCTGTCTGGAAAATACCACAAAACAATCAAACAAAGAATAAGATCCCTGCATCTGTTTTCATCAGTTTCTGGATGAACGCTCTATGATGACAGGGGATTTTCCAATCTGATTAGGCCAGTTCAGGCACCCTCTCCACTATTGCTAGTAGTCTAAGTTGGGGTCATACCTGTGGAGTCCTGGGAACTTCCCTAGGACCCTGCCTTTCCCTATTCCTATCTATCGTGGTGTCTCTTTCCTTGCTTTCCCACTCTGTCCCTGTTCCTTGGCTGGGTGCCTAGCAGAGCTCCAGGGGTCCAGTCAATGAGACAGAGGAGGGATTCTATGAGCAAGGGACATTGAGATCAGCCAGGCCAAACTAGTGGGAACTCATGAACTGTGGGTCAATAGCTGTGGAGCCCCCATGAGACTGGACTAGACCTTCTGAATAGGTGAGAAAGTTTAGTTTGAACTGTTTAGGAGGCCCCCTGGCAGTGGGGTTGGGATCCCTCATTGGTGCATGAACAGGCCCTTTGGAGCCCAGGGCCTATGCTGAGACACATTGCACAACCTTAGTGCAGGGGGAAGGGCTTGGACCTGCCTCAGCTGAATGTAGCAGGCTCTGCTGACTACCCATGGAAGGCCTTGCCTTGGAGGAGATAGGAATGGGGGATGGGTTGTGGGGGAAGGCTGGGGGCATGAGGAGTGAGGAGGGAGGATCTGTGATTGGTATGTGAAATGAATGGAAAATTTCTTATTAATAAAAAAGAAGAAGAAAGAATTTAAGATCCACCTACATATATAAAGGATATTGAAGAAGGAAGCTCCCTCTCTTTGCCTGCTTGTCCTACCTCTGGCTACCATGTTCATTCCTTTACTAGCATTACGGCCTACTTCCTCAGAATTCTGATGTATACTGAAGATCAGTTGAGACATACAGCCTCATGATCTGAACATCTACTGGGTTCTTCAATTTCCCCTTGGTAGACAGTCATTATTGGACTGGCTGGACCGCAGACTCTGAGACATTCTAATAAATCCACTTTTACAGATGTGAAGAGATTCATTCTACCATTGCAGAGTGCATCTCTGGAGATAAAAGGAATAAGAGAGGAAGAGATGGGAAGGGGGAAGAGGGAGTGAAGACATGGCTTCATAGGAAGAGAATTGGTGGGAAGAGAGAAAGAGAAAACAGACAGGGGCTGAGGAGAGAGAGACAGAGACAGAGAGAGACAGAGACAGAGAGAGAGAGAGAGAGAGACAGAGAGAGACAGAGAGAGAGACAGAGAGAGAGACAGAGAGACAGAGAGAGACAGAGAGAGCATGTGGGAGTGCACGTCCGGCTTTTAGGCTGGGACATAGTCGCCTGTTGATGATGTAATAAGGTGCCAGAGATATCCCCCAAGAAAACTGGAGTGCACAGGATGAGTGCTGGCCAGTTATTTCTTGGCAGTTTGATTTTGATTAGAATCTTGTAGTTCTTGTTCAAGGGACTATGATAATATATTTGTAGTTCTGTCTTTGTGTTTTGTTTTGCCAGTGTGCAATCTAGTTATTGATTTTGTTAATTATCACCTAATTATGTTATTTTTTGGAAAGTGATGGACCTGCACCAATTTATGTATTCAGAAAATTTACTATATTATGTTTTGAGTTCCTTGAGTTTTTCTTGGTTTGCGAACTTTCTGTGGAGAGAGAGTTTTAGTTTCTCTCTTGATCTTAGAGGCCTGCCTCTTCTCATTTCTTGGCATATCTGTGTTGCTATCTTCATGTTTGGATTTTTGCTGCTTAAGTGATTGATATGGTTAATACATTAGCTTTTGATTTTTAAAACCTTCTCATAAATTAATTAGCCTCAACTGTCAACATGACATAGCATAGTGTCATTTGAGGGAACATCAATTGAGGATGTGCCTAGATCAGACTATCCAGCTGCTGATTCTGAGAGAGATTGTCTTCATTGATGATGGATGTGGGAAGGCTCTTCTACTGAGTGGGTAATATGTCTACGCGTGTGGGCCTGGCCTGGGTAAGAGAGCTAGCTGAGCTCAAGACAGTGAGAAAACAAGAAAGCCAGGAAACAGCGTTTCCACATGTTTTGCCTTTGGTTACTGCTTGAGTTTCTATCCTATGCTTCCACAATGATTGCCACGCCCATGACGGTGTCACCCGCGTGACAAATGCCTTGGATGAGGTGGTTATGTGGGAAAGGGGGGCTCGCGGCCCTCGGGTCTATGCCCCCGGCGATCCCTTATCAATCTGCCAGAATCATGGTGCCAGGCTACACGGAACCACGCAAAATCTGCTTGCAGAGGCTGGCTGGCACTCTGCCCTTTTTCTCTTTGCAGCTGTGACTATTGCTGTTTCCTTGTGTATTGATTTCAGGGAGTTAGCTCTCAATGTTTCTGATGTGCCCCATAAAGAGAATAATGATTCCTCAAAAGTGGCATCAATACCCCCACCTATAATTCAAGCTTTTAGGCAAACAGTTAAAGAGGGTCCTAGAAGTTTGGGGGAATTTATGAATGATTTAGAGCAAAAAGAACTTATGACTCAGAGGGACAAGGATTCTAGCGAGGAGAGAATGAAAGTAAAAGTCCAGGAACTCATAAGCAATCCACACACACAGCCAACAGTAGCTGCAAGGAAGCAGTTACAGGAACTAGCCAGTCCTACAAGAATTATCAAGGGACAAATAGAGTTTCTCATCAAGGGTCGGTGGTGGCAACCCCCTAACTTTAATCCTAGATATAATAATTATTTGGAGCCATTGCCCTTTATGGGAGCTTATGATAAACATGGGAACCAATGGGTGAATCATAATCGTATGAAAACAGAATGGCATAAGTTACAGTTCATGGAAAGAATAGCTAGGTCCCAACCCGCCTGGTGCCTTCTCACCTGCAAGCAAAGGTTAAATATTTTCACACAAATGAAACCATGGTTAGAACGTGGTGGGAAGGGTGTAATTTTGATACAAAACAAAGGTCTAATAATTACATAGAAGGAAAACTTCAGCTAGGGCCATAATGTTCTCTATCTGGATGAGGAATCACAATAGAGGAAATAACACCTGTACTCATGAGATCTGTTAGTCATTCTGAGAAAATTGTGTGACCACATTGTTAATTCTATGTCTATCGCCCCACTGGCCGATTGCCATGTTTCCTCAAATGAATGTATAAAAAACACTGCTTGATCTGAGTAAAACTGCAGCAGTTTCACAGCATACTCTCGTGTCTGTGTCTGTCTGTCATTCGCCGAATCTCACTTATCCTGAGTACCTTCGACCTGTTCTCCCTCGGTCTGGTGTTCCTACTGAGACCCAGTCCGTGGCAAATGATGAACTGTGACTTAGGGGTTTCAACCAAATAAACCTGTTCATTACCTGAGTTGTTTTTGGTTAGAGAATTTTTTTTTCAAGACTGAGTTTCTCTGAGTAGCTTTGGCACCTGTCCTGGAACTCACTCTGTAGAGCAGGCTGGCCTTGAACTCACAGAGATTCACCCGCCTCTGCCTCCCAAGTGCTGAGACTAAAGGTGTGCACCACCACCACCTAGCTTTGGTTAGAGAATTTAATCAGAGCAACAAACACCAAGCTCTTTAGTCCATTCACTTTATTCTTCTGAGTCAGTTCTCTGTCTTCACAGCTTCTTTTCTGCTCTCACACTTAGTTCCTTTCTTGCCTGATTCTCTCTACATTTTCTGCTGTTCTCTCTATGATCTTAGTTTTTCCGTCTTATTTCTGCTCATCTTAGTTCTACTCCATCGTAGTTCTATTTTTTTTAAAGTCTCTGAGGTTTTCAGGGATATACCCATGCAATCAGCAATAGTCTGGCCAAACAAGGTCACACAGCTTGAATTCCTTCAGGGTCAAACAGAGAGGTGATAAGATCCACACAAAGAGCAGTAATTTCCAGCTATCATTAGCAACCCAAAAGGGAAGTGACTAATGGGCAATGAGTCAACTAGAGGCTAAATTGAGTTAATATATCTAAAGAGGGAATTTATGTGCTAAAACTATAGTTTTAGAAGTGGTCAGGTAAAATGTTAGGAGTCTATAAGTCACTAAGTCATGAGTGAAAATAAAACTGCCTTTTTTCCTTTGGTGCCCTACCTGTCCAAGGTTATCTTGGCTGTGCCATTTCTGGCAGGGCAGGGAGAGTGTAGCGTACTTGGTAACAAGACAACCTGCATCACAGCTTGATGTATCTGATATGTAAAAGACCTGCTAGTTAATTGTTAAAGGGATCTTTAGAACTAGAGATAAACACTTTGAAAAAGGAGGGTTAAGCTTAAATTGCACATTTGCCTGGCCTGGGTGGTTGTCCTTTTTTTTTTTTTAAGATTTATTTATATATTGTGTACACAGTATTCTGCCTATATATGTCCCTGCAGGCCAGAAGAAGGCACCAAATCTCATTACAGGTGATTGTGAGCCACCATGTGGTTGCTGGGAATTGAGCTCAGGACCTCTGGAAGAGCAGTTGGTGCTCTTAACCTCTGAGTCATCTCTCCAGCCCCTGGGTAGTTGTCTTAGTGTAAGTTTTTTATCTCATCTCAGGAACCAACAGATAGTCTGAATGATTATCTGCAGTCTGTCCAAGGAAATCTGGGAAGTATTTCAAATAAAATACTTTTGCCCAGAGATGGTCCTGGCCGGATATTTGCTGATGACTATAATTACAGAAGGGCCTGAAATTATAGTTGGGGATTTTATCCAAATACTCCAATTGTAGAGGGGAAATTGTGCCCAATGAATAATCAACCACACTGTGCATTTTAATGTTTGATCATTACCTACTTAGAGCAATTACAGAACATGAACATATAATACAAAAATAGCATTTTTTATTTTTACCTTATAAGACTTTTGAGCTATTATTTTTAGAGGTACATATTGTTACTCTGTATTTTTTGACAAAATGTAAGCAAGTTATAAAAGGTAGTGATAATGCAGTGACATTTTTATCAAAGTATATACCTTTGTACTTTTATTTATATATTTATATCAAGGTAAATACCTAGACCATCATGGTGAAAACAGACTCCCAGAACTAAGAATAAAATACAATTCTGGATTTTAGTCTGACTTTGAGGTTATTTAGGGGACTTTAATGGGTGATAGCATATTTTGTCAGATATTAAAATGGCTATACTAGCATGCTTCATAGGTCCATTTGCTTGGAATATTTTTTTCCAACCCTTTTCCCTGAGATAATGTCTATCCTTGGTATTGAAATGTGTTCTTGTATGCAGCAGAAGAATGCTTGTTTTCACATCCATTCTGTTAGTCTGTTTCTTCTCATTTGGTAATTGGGACCACTTATACTGAGAAATATCAATGACCAATGATTGTTCTTTCCTGTTATATTATTATTGCTCTTATTGTTTGTGTGAGTATGAGAGAGAGAGAGAGAGAGAGAGAGAGAGAGAGAGAGAGAGAGATCCATCCCTGCTTTTGGCTTTGCAGGTATGAGACTATCTATTTCCTTTGTTTTCATGGTTGTAGTTACCTTTTGTGGGTTGGAGTGTTCTTTTTTTTTTTTTTTTTAAAGATTTTATTTTTTTATTATGTATACAGCATATATGACAGCAGGCTAGAAGAGGGCACTAGATCTCATTACAGATGGTTGTGAGCCACCATGTGGTTGCTGGGAATTGAACTCAGGACCTCTGGAAGAACAGTCAGTGCTCTTAACCGCTGAGCCATCTCTCCAGCCCTGGAGTGTTCTTTTTAAGAATCACCTTCTTTAGGGCTGGATTTGTAGATAGATACTATTTAAATTTGATTTATCATAGAATACCTTATTTTCTCCATGTCTGGTAATTGAAAGTTTTGTTGGGTATAGTAGTTTGGGTTGGCATCTGTGGTCTCTTAGAGTCTGTGCCCAGGCCTTTCTGGCTTTTAGAGTCTCCATTGAGAAATCAAGTGTAATTCTATTAGGTTTGCCTTTATCTGTTACTTGGTGGTTTTCCCTTGAAGCTTTTATATTCTTTTATTATTCTGTATGTTTAGTGTTTTGATTATCCTGTGGTGAGGAGACTTCTTTTCTGGTTCAATCTATCTGTGTTCTATATGCTTCTTTTATGTTGATAGGCTTCTTCTTTAGGATAGGATGTTTTCTTCTATAATTTTGTTGAACATATTCTCTGTGTCTTTAACTCGAGTTTCTTTTTTCTCTATTCTTTATTATTCTTATATTTAGTCTTTTGTAATATCATAGATTTCCTGGATGTTTTGTGTCAGGAATTTCCTTCAGATTCAACATTTTCTTTGACTGATGTTTCCATTTCTTCTGTCTTATCTTCAGTGTCTGAGATTCTCATTTCTATCTCTTGTCCTCTGTTGGTGAAGTTTGCATCTGTAATATCTGTTTGCATTCCTAAACTTTTCATTTCCAGAATTTCTTCAGTTTATATTTTCTTTGTTGTTTCTATTTCCATTTTCAGGTCTTGGACAGTTTTGTCCATTTCCTTTAACTGTTTGTTTCCATTTTTGTGCCTTTATTTAAAGTTTTTATTCATTTCCTCTTTAAGGTCTTCTCCCATCTTCATATAGTTAGGGTTAAGGTCTTTTTCTTGTGCTTCAGCTATTTTGGAATATTCAGGGTTTGCTCTGCTAGAATAGCTGGGTTCTGGTGGAGACATATTGCCCTGGCTGTTATTGACTATATTCATATGCTGGCATCTAGGCATCTGGGTTTTGATGATTATCGGTCTAGGTGTTGATTTCTGGGTTTGTCTTAGTTGGGTGGGGAGTATGTTCTTTGTTTTTTTATTCTTCTCTGGATTTATCTAAAGTGTGATGGCTGTGTATTACCTGATTTAGTGGCTTGCTCTGCTGGTGTATTCACAGGGAATGACCGCTGGTGTTGGTAACTAGGAAACAGCAGAGTGTGGGAAAAGAGGTTTAGAGAGGAAGGTCTGTGGGATTAACAGGAGATATGGGCAGGGGGAAGGGAAGCTTTATGTTCTTCCTGCTACATCTTCCAAAATGATCCTTAGGACTTAGGAGGGGATTGAGCTATACATGTTATATTAGACTGAGCATTCCCCAGTAATGCTTTATTCTCTTCACTTTGGCCAGATATATATCACCATGTAAATCACAATCTACTTTAATCAGAAACATTTAAGTTGAGGGATGAGAGGTCCATTGATCAATGGATATAATG
This sequence comes from Peromyscus californicus insignis, assembly GCF_007827085.1. Classification (NCBI taxonomy): domain Eukaryota; kingdom Metazoa; phylum Chordata; class Mammalia; order Rodentia; family Cricetidae; genus Peromyscus; species Peromyscus californicus. The sequence continues at coordinate 17,282,951 of NW_026294617.1, read as the reverse complement.
GTAAATTATTTTTGGTCAGTTTAATTCTTTGTCCACTTAGCAGCATAATAGCAGTACATTCTTCCCTAAGGCCCTTGACTTGTCTATCCTTAGGTTCTCAGTCTGATAATGGTGCCAGGCATGTGTTTCATCATGTGAAGAGGGATTTAGATACAGTCAGGTAGTTGTTGCTTACTCCCATACTTGCGCTACTATAGCACCAGGTCTGTTATTACTGTAGGTAGAAATGTTGTAGTTGAGCATGACTGGTGATTACTTGTCTCCTCAAGAAGCTTGCATAGCACCTTCCAGGACTTTGAAAGCAAGTCAGGAGAGATAAATCTCCTGCTTCTTTACCACTTTGATTTTGCAGTGCTATATGACTCAAGTATAAGGACTCTTTAGCAGTAGGGTTTTATCATCAAGTTCCTGAGGATAGCCAAGAGCAATTGCAATACAATGTAATGTTTCAGTGGTCTTTGGGACCTAATTGGCAAGAGCTCCAAAAGAAGTAACTTCTACATGGCACAGAGTTTTTATATGTTATCCAATGTTGTCTAGTAGGGGCATTATTCCTCTGTTTAAGAGTAACTCCATTTTAATTCTGTCTCTCTCTTTCTACTCTCTCTATTTTCTTTTCTGTGCATATGTTTGTGACTCTCTGTGTATGAGTGTATGTTAGTAATATTAAAGCACATTAAATTTTGATGTCTTTTTCAAAAGGTCTTTGGTTTTATTTATCTCTTTCCCTTCTCCCTGTGGTTGCCCACCTCCACTCCCCCATCTCAGTTTAATTCCATTGGTCCATTTTTCCTATTTTATCTGTGCATTCTATCTCTGCTCTATTCATAGCCGTTCCCATGGCACTTCATTAGTTTCATGAATATTTTGAGTCTTGCAATTGAAACACATATCTGAAGATTTAACACCAAGTTCCACAGGGACAGAAAACATGTGATGTTTATCTCCCTTGGTCTGGGTTACCTTTCTCAAAATAATTGTGCCCAGCTCCATCTGTTTAGTTGTGAATTCTATAGTTTCACTTTTCTCCATATCTGAATAACATTATCCTGTATGACTCTAACAATTTTCATTATTCATTTATCAGTTGATGCAAATCTAGGATATGGTGATATTTTACTTGTACTGAAATGTGATTTTAATTGTATGTTAATAAATTAAGTTGCCGGGGGTCAGAGCTATTAGAGCCATAGCAAGAGCGTGGTGGTGGTGGTGGCACACGCCTTTAATCCCAGCACTTGGTAGACAGAGCTAGGTAGATCTCTGTGTGTAAAAGGATACAGCCACCATTGGAGACACACGCCTTTAATCTCAATCCCAACCATAGAAGACCTGGAAGTCTCTACAGACAGGCAGTGATGAGGCAGTCATGTGTTTGGGTTTACAACCAATGAGAAGGCAGAACAGAAAGAACAGAAAGACTATATAAAGACATACACACAGGAAGTAGGTCCCTTTCAGAGAGCTCTCTTGGCTGAAGCAGGAAGGGTAAGGCTCTTAGTTCTGACCTCTTGGCTTTCTTCTCTGAATCAGCTCTGTGTTTCTTATTTAATAAGACAGTTGGCTACATCTACACTAGAGTGCTTCCATTTCCTGGCTATTGTAAATATAATCACAATGAACATGGTACTGCTGTGGGATGTTTTGTTTTTAAATGTGTTGCTCTGATTGGATAATAAATAAAATACTGATTGGCCAGTAGCCAGGCAGGAAGTATAGGAGCGACAAGGAGAGAGGAGAATTCTGGGAAGTGGAAGGCTGTGTCAGAGAGCTGCAGCCAGATGCCACCATGAAAAGCAAGATGTAAGGTACTGGTAAGCCACGAGCTACATGGCAACTTATAGACTAATAGATATGGGTTAATTTAAGATATAAGAACTAGATAACAAGAAGCCTTGTGCAGCCATACAGTTTGTAAGCAATATAAGTCTCTGTGTGTTTACTCAGTTGGGTCTAAGTGGCTGTGGGACTGGCGGTGAGAGATATTTGTCCTGACTGTGGGCCAGGGAGGACTGGAGAAAATCCAGCTACAGCTGGGTCGTATGGCATATCTAGAGTGACCTTTTTGAATAACCTCCATACTGATTTTTAAAATTGTTGTACCAGTTTGCATTTCCTCAAGACTTGAAATGGAGTTCTTTTTCCTCTTATCAATGACAGCATGTGTCATTTTTTTGTTTTTTGTTTTTTCACCTTAGGCATTCTGCTGGGGTGATATGAAGTTAAAAAGAAGGTGTAATTAGCATTTCCTCAATAGCTAAGTATGTTAAACATTCTTAATTTTTTGTTAGCAGTTTGTATTTTATTTTTTGAGAATTCCCTATTTAGTTCTATGCCTCATGATAAATATTTAAAAGATAAACCCATTACAGCTCTCTTTTCCTTCCTCTTTCCAATCACTTCATGCTCCCCAGTTACTCCATCTCAAATTGATTGTCTCTTATTTTTGTTGTTGTTGTTGTTGTTAATATTATTGCATTTATTTTATATGTCTATGCACATAAGTATTTAAATATAAGCTGCGGAGTCCATCTGGTATTTCATGTACTTATATGATTTCAGGGCAGACCACTTTTTTTGGATAACCAGAATAATCCTCCTTCTCTCAATTATCAATAATTTCCTGTAATACTTTGTCTAGGGATAGATTCTCGTTAGATTCCTTCCCCCAATATTATGCTAGTATGCCTACTGATCATGTTTTCTCCTCTACCCGAAATCTTGCATAATGAAAATTTTGAGGTCCAGCCTCTTAATTTCCCTCCCAGGGACCTAGAAGAGACATAAATAATGGCGAGGAAAAGAATCTAGATACATGGAGCTCTTTCGTCCAACTCGTTTATTCGCCTGCCACCATAATTCTGCCTGGTTCTCTGGTGTCCGGTCTATATCTCTCCAAAAATGGCAACAACCTTCATGTTTACAATATAACACAAGAATTGCAAGGTCCCCACCAGAAGCTTCCTGGTTAACTTCCTTTGCAACCCAAAGGGGGAGAAAAAAGAGTTAGGTAGAAGCTGGAATAAATCAGAAAAGGAATTTCTGGGCTATAAATATATCCTCATATGTGGTTAGGTGAATGTGCTCAAACTACGAACTTACAGGTGATGAGGTAAAGAAATCTCTAAGTCACTAAAAATAAAACTGCCTCTATCTTCCTATGCCTCCAGTTTTTTGACAGGGCCGGGGAGGAGTGTTGACAGCCAGTCAATCTGCATCACAGCTTGAAGCACCTGGTGAGTAGAAAACCCTTTATTCTAGGAAGTTGCTGTGGGGCAGTGAGGGGAGATCTGACTTGATTTGCACCAGAAGTAAAGCTGTGCACCTAGGAGCCAGGCACTTGGCCAGGAGCCAGGTTGTCTACAAAGGATGTTTCACCTTAGTTTAGGGGCTTCAGACGCCTAGCAGGTGGTCTGGTCCACTATTCTGTTCCTTGCTTGTCCTTCAATGCTTTGTTTGGAGCTGGTCTTGTCTTTAGATGTAGCTAAAGGGGATATTCGCAAAAGTCAGATACCCCATTCAAATGCTAAAAAAGGGAGCAGGGAGCTCAGAGGCAGAAGTTGCTTGTGATTTGAATGTTCCTGGGTAGCCACACTAATCTTCATAGGTGAGCTCCTAGATAAAACTGCAGTTTTTAGGCAGAGGAACTCATAACTGTTGTTTTCAGGCATTTGCTGTTTTGTATTTTAAAAACTATTTATATTGGTCATAATAGAATGATGGAGGTTGTTGATATTATAAATTGTTCCTCTTTTAGAAATAGGAACAGGTTTTGGTCTCTAGGTAAGAATTGTGGTAATTGCAGTCAGAAAGGCAAAGACCCACTAATCAACTGACAACAAATGCTGGAGAGGAAGTGGGGAAAAGAGAAACGTAATGAACAAGAAGGTGGATGTGCATAGTTAGTATAACAAATGTTATACTTTATTATGCTGATGGCCATCACACAAGGTTCACTGTCTGAATTCCCAACTATGGTCCTAAGCCTATCTCCCTAGGGCTGTGTGCAGTGGATCTTATCTGAAGGTTAGGTCCAGTGACAGAAGTCTCTGATTGGAGGTCAGGATCCTGGGTGAGACTCTCCAGCCACAGTGCAGACCTCCAGATGTGGAGAGCCAAACATTACTCTTTGTTTCTGCTTATGTACTGTCCAGTGGGCATCATGGGGTTCTAGGACTGTTATCTTGAGTAATGTGATTGAATTCTGGTTAGTTGTAGTGGGGTTCCTGACTAAACTATTTTTACCTGTCTAAAGGATATGTATGTTTTTACTATGCTCATTACAATAAGGCTTCTGATTCAAATATGTTTGGTCATGAATAACAAATAATACACCAGGATGCCTTGGAATTAATAACGGTATGGCTTTTTCTTGGGCAAATGATAAAATGCAAAAAATAATAGTTTACCCTGTACAAGTTATTGGAAGCAGAGGTATTAAAATAGGAATCTCAGAAAACATAACCAGTATTAAAGAAGTGCCTTATTAGTCAGTATTAAAGAAGTATCGTTAGATAGTGCTGAGCAACAAGAATCAAACAAAAGAAAGCTGAATAGAAACTGTGTATAAGATAATGTAATAAATAGTACTTCCTAGGTACAATCTGTTAAACTGAACCTTAGAGAAAACACAAGGCAGTCTTCATATATAATACATGGAATCACTACTAAAACCATGCTTTTGATTTTTAGATTTTAATGAGTATATGTAGGCAATACAAAGAAACAGCAAATACATGACCAAACATCATTGAATAGATGTGTCCAGTGTCCAGTACAGAGCAATTAAGAAATCCCTCTTAAAACTATGATGTTCCAGCTTAGTATGGAGGGATCTTTATACAGAAGGTTCTCTCTATCCTCTCTCCATTGATGCACATCCCATTAGCACATGTATAGACATGTGACCACTCTACATAAAAGCTGAACAAACTATTACATCCTAGCATCTTATTCTGTAACAGGCCTGGTTTACATACTACTTGGCTTTGGGTCTTTTAGAGGCAGAACCCACCCGCCAGCTAAATTCCACTTTGTATGATTTACTATGCCCCAAGAATTGCTAAATCCTTTATATCACCAATTCTACTCTTCTACATCACAGCTCAGTAGAGGAGTGCTACCCAGTACATGAGATGCCATTTGTAATCTCCACAATATTAACTCCAAGTGGATCTTACACATAAATGTCAAATTCAAAGTGCAGAACTTCTAGAAGATACTTGACAAATTATGCCTCTCTCAGTTTTCCAACCTGGGTAGTCTTTGGGAGGTTTCTCTAAGGCCCTGATGTATAGGGAGGAGTGTGGGGCGTTTACCCACCAACCCCACAATTCCCCAGAATTTTCTTGAGTGCGAACAGCAGGAAATATTAGATAGAAGGATTTATTGCAGAGATAAACAGATAGAAAATAAAGGATAGCCTCAAAAGGGCCTGGAACCTTTTTCAATGGGCCCTGACTGTCTCTGCCCAGGGTATTTATAGAGATGCCAAGGGGTGGAGCAAAAGACCTCCTCCCCCAGCCCAGCCAAGTACAGACCTTCTCAAACACCTGCACTCAAGCCAGTGGCCATAATTATCCTCTATGTGGACCTGCTGGGTAAAGCCACAAGGAACCTGAAAACGGGCTCCCACAGAGGGGGAAAAAACGTTCCTTCTCTAAAACTAGCAGTATGCTCGGGAGAGCTGGTAAAAGTCTGGGACCAGGGCCTTTGGGAAGGGGTTACTTCAGATCCTGAGAACCATCTCTTTCCACACCTGGGGCTGTGGTAATTGGTTCCAGCCACTGTGGACTTTTTTTTAATAATGTTCTAGAGATACCATGTTCCTCTTGTGCAATATTGTCAGATTAGCCTCCTTCTGAAATGGAATGCTTCCCTTTCAAACTGTACTCGGTTTTTTTTTTTGTTGTTATTTATTTATTATTATTATTATTATTATTATTATTATTATTATTATTATTATTATTTATTTATTTATTCATTTACTTTTTATTAACTAGAGACTTTCTGTGGAAGTTGGCGCAAATTTTCAGCCAACCTGGGATACATTTGTGCTTCAGTTGGAAGCTAGGGCAGGGAAACACTGAGCTGAGTCCCTTCAGCTCACCCAGTCCTGTCACTCAGGCCTCGCTAGCCTATTAGGGCCTCCAGTGGACCTGCCAGTCAGATGGTAGGGTTCTTCCTCTAGGCAGGAGGCATCTGGCTCAGCTCCTATGCTGAGGAAATGGGAAGCTGGCCGGTGTACTGTGCGGTGGGGTCTGGGATCTGCTGTGTCTAGAGCGCTCCGCAGTCCCCACAGGGAGATCGAGGGGCTTCTGTTCCCAGACGGGAGGAGTGGCCGGCCATGGTGAGTGACAGACTACTTTCCCCAGACTGGGAGGAGAGGCTATCTGAGCCGTGGGAGCCGGGTTCTCTCGGGGCTGCGTGGGAGTCAGCAGCCAGACACAGAGTTCGGCATGGTGATGCCTCGTCCTGTGTGGCCCTGCGAGTCCCACGTGTGCCTTCCTGGTCCTGCGTGTCCTACATGATCCTTGCAACTTCCTGGGCTGGGGCAGCAGTCTCTGAATAACTTCACTCCTTGGGCTGTGTCTGTGCAGAGCATTGGGAACAAGACTTAGAAATACTCTTATTGTTGATGTCACTATGAAATGCTGGCTCCTGTAGTGCTTGTATTGTCACCTTGGAAGGCAGATTTGCCAAACTTGGAAAGCCCTGGTCTCTCTAGTATCTTTCCGAAGTTCTGCACTTTTAACATTTAGGTTACGATTTGTCTGTTGTTAATCTCGTGGAGCATGTAAAGGACATCTCCTGTGTAGAGTAGCACTCCACTGCTAAACTGTGATGTAGAAGAGTAGAACGAAGGAAATAGAATTGACGGTATAAGGATTTACCCATTTTTAGGAGACATTAAGTCACAAAGTAGAATTAAGCTAAGAGAGGGCTGTTTCCCAGATATCCCGAAGATAAGTAGTACTCTTGCTGATGTACCCAGAGTTCCCAAAGGACCATCAAGAGACCAAATTCGATGCAAAAGCAGAGTCTTTTTATTCTTGCTAGTTAACTAGGGCCTCTCCATTCACCTGATGCAGCAGCAGAGCAGGAGAGACCCTGAGCAGCAAGGGGCAGAGTTTTTATTGGGTAAAGCAAGAGGGGTGTTGGGGTCTACAGACTACTTAGGAACAGACTCAGGATTGATGACCGTCCCATCCAGAGTTGCTGTCCTTGGTTAACTTGCAGCTACAGGAAAACTACTAGCTCTTTCAGTGGTTGCTGTGGTAACTCCATTTTTTCTTTATCATGAATCTACTAGCTGTAACTTTTAATTGGCTTCTTCTACTATATGGGGACATCTGAAGGGGTTTTCCTGTAACTAGAGGTAGACCCAAGGTTGGGGGCTCAAGGGCAAATTGTGCTGTTCCAGGAGCCTACATCCTGTTGGGTCTTTTCTGAAGCCTGTCATGGCTGCAGAATAGCCAAGGCAGGGGTCTAGGTAGGGGATTGGGTTCCTCACTTACCATGTTTTTAGAGGTTAGTATCATAAGATTTAAATGTTTTCCTCAGGATTAACCAGCCACTTCATCTGTAATTTCACAGTGAAATCTAGAGAGTTCACTGACCCACAGTAAAGCAGGTGTAGTCACAGCACAGAAAGGGATGGCAAGAAGGAGGTGAAAGCTTTCCTGCTGTGACAGGAGTTGACAGTAGCAATGAGTAGTGAGGTCATCCATTTTAGACATTCCATAGATGTCCTGACTGGCCATTTCTCTGTTCCACAGACCAGACCATCAAGAATCTGGGTAAAGAACTGAATCTTTGTGAAATAAAATTACAGTAGTTATACCAATTAACTTAAATAGAAGAAATGGATAAAGTGGTGTGGTCCTGCCTAACATGACTCTTTTCCAGGTTTAAGATGTACTGCCTGGGAGAAATGCATGAGTAGTACTTAGTGTGCTCTAGTACACATCCCTAGTCTCTGGAGCACATGGCCATAAAGCCTGTTTCAACTTTCCAACATAATTTTTTGGATTATAATTACCCCATTTCCACTATCACTTTTCTGGCTCCAAGCCCTACCATAGACCCTTCATTGTGTTCTAATCCATGACCTGTTTCTGCTTTAACAACAGTTACTGTTTGAATGTGACCTGTGTTTGGGTGCAGGACCTCCCAGCTCTGAAGCAAAGGGTTGGCTTCACTGGGCATTGAGTGTGTAATGGAATATGCATGCAAAGGACTCTGTGCCTTGGAAGTGGAACAGGAAGTGCTCTGGAGAATGGAAGATTCTATTTATTAAACTACAAATTTCCCAGACTAGTGTCTCGTCTGACCCTGCTGTTGAAGGGCAGAGCTGGGAGGGTTTGTGCAGTTTGAGACATTTGATCTCAGCTTATCCAATAGGGTAACTGCTAATGTCCTGAGGTCCAACTGGGTGGTCCTAACTAATGAGGAGCTTTGGGAAGGCTTAGCCATCAGGAGCACCACTGGGAGGGAGCTTACAGGTTATTTCCAGGATTCTCTTCTACTTCTGCTGTAGGGGGCTGTAAGGAAGACCACAGCCATGGTATGGTGAGTGTGGGGGCCACTGTCCTCAACCTATGAAGAGCGGGTTGGCTGAGCTTCAGAGTCTGAGCTGCTGAGACTGGGATGGACCATAAGCCAGACTGTTTTTGTTTGTTCCTGTAGTGACCTGGGCAGTGGCCCTTGGCCTCTGATCCTTAGTGAGTGTGGATTCTCTGGGGATGAGAAGGCTCTAACAGAAGTCTCTGATTCAATGGTCAGAATTCTGGGGGAGATGCTCTAGCTGCAAGACTGATCAAGGTGATGTCTCTTCAGTAGTGCAGAGCAAAGCATTGTTCTTGGTATGTGCTTATATACTGTCCACTGGGTGACCTAGGGTCTTAGGACTGTCTGGTTATCTTAAATGAGTGGTATTATGGGGTTCTGGTTATCAGGTACAGCCTTGGGTGTATTGGGGTTCCTGACTAAGCTATTTTTACATGTCTAAAAGACATGTATGTTCTTTTAATATTATGCTCATTACATTCCATCTCCTGGTCCTTGTGGAGTACAATAGATATTCCAATTACTAATAGACAAATAAATGCAGGAATATAAATCTCAGGCACTAAAACACACAATAATTAAGCAAAATGGTCAAATCAATATAGATTACAGGATGTTGTTATGATCTCTCTGTTACATAGAGATTTCCCCAAATTCATATTTTCTCCAGGTTTGTTATGCATCAAGTTGAGAACACATTCAGAAAGAAAAGGAAATGCAATCACTTTCAGTCTAAAGTGTTTCAAAGGGGGGCATAGCAGGGTTGGAGCTGCAGGACTCGGAGCTCAACCAATCATAGTAGAGCATCGTCCTTACTTGTTCAGTGTCAATAGGAGCATGTGGTTCATAGCCATGGGAGAGGGGGTTCTTCTTTTATTAATGGAAAGAGCAACCAAGAGTCCAGTGAGCTTCATAATTAGCTTCCAATGTTGTTTCTCAGTTTTTTTGTATGTTAATATGAAAAAGCAAATGATGAAGCATCAGGAAGTCTGTTGAGTCTCCAGAGGCATCCATCTCTGGTCTATGACCAATGTATCTATACCTTCTCTTTTGGCAAAAATGACAGTGACATTGTGGGGCAGAACCGAAAATCTGGAATATAATATTCCTGACCTACAGAGTCATCACGGAGATGAGCCAAGAAGTTTCTTTAATCACGGTTTGCGCAGATGTGTTTGCAGGAATCATACATAGCTGCTTTGTTCCTTCTGATGTGATAGTAGTCTCTGGAGCTCATTGCTATAGTTCCTCCTAAGACAAAGTTTCTTAAACAAGTCCAAAATAGCCATAAGGAATTTATATGCCCAAAGGGCCAGTATGATGCATGCAAAAAGCCAAGAGCTCTCCTTTTTCCAGTGGAGTAATACCTACGTGGGGAAGCAAGTGTAGTCAAATCTGAATGTCCTACCAGTGACATAAGATAAAGAGCATTTTTAAAATCCTTCCCCCCCTCTTCAACAGGATTCCCAGAGCTTGGCCCACTGCTTGCCTGTGGATCTCTTCATCTGTTTCCTTAAGTTACTGGATGAAGGCTCTCTGATGACAATTAGGGCTGTCACCAATCTGATTACAGGAGATGTCCACTTCAGGCATCCTTTCCACTATTGCTAGCAGAATAAAGAACATTTTTTAAGCTTGCTAACTATGGGTATAGGAAATAGTGTTTGCTTTGAATACAGGTAATAAATATTGGACTCTGTCAATCTGTCCTCCCAGGTTCTCAAGATCCCTAGCAATCTCAGAATCCATTGACTGTAATTGTGGCATGTTAAAGGAAAGAACAGTGGAACTCTCATTAATGGCTTTTCTAGCCTTTCCTAGCAAGTCATCTTTGGGTTCATTATTCTATAGAGTTCATGAGTCAAAATCATGCCTCTGTTATGCCTCCATTTGGTGTTAGGCTAGAGATCTTGGACATGTTTACCTGTCCTGAGAAATGAACTGTAATTCTAGTAGCATTAAATATAGCCAGACAACCAGGTTCTGCAGAATAAAAAGCAGAGTCCAAAGTATCCATGGTGATGTTATAGATGTCAACTGTGAGGTTCAAGGCCTTCATGGAGCATGCAATAAAGACTCCATTGCCAAGGTCTGTGAGTTGGTTTATAAATACATAAGGGGCCAGTTCTTTGGAGCTCACTGGACAGGAGTGGTGGCCACAAAGATGTTGGCCCCAAGTGAGATGGTATGTTCCTCTGTGTTGCACAAATCCTAATTGGTCTTATAATAAAAACCTGGAGGCATATATTGGGGTAAATGCAGAAAGATCAGAGAGAAACAAGCCATAGCCACTTCTCACCTCGACAACTCATCAGCCGAAAGGGGAAGATCCTGTCTCCACGAATCCTCAGACTGAAGACCCTGAGTCCTCAGCCAAAAGGGGTTGAACTCTTGCCTCCTCCAGCCTTATATTCCTGTCTTCACCCAGCCATATCACTTCCTGTCTCAAGTTTCCTAGTGCTGGGATTAATGGCGTGTGTGACTGCTGCCTGGATGCTACTCTTTCTTCAGACTGGATTACTCTCCTATAGTCCTGGGTGGACTTGAATTCAGAGATCCATCTGCCTCTGCCTCCTGAGTACTAGGATTAAAGGTGACCTCTATGGCTAACTCTGTCTGGCTCTTCCCTCTGATCTTCATGCAAGCTTTATCTGTTAGAATATACACAAAATATCACCACACCTCTGGCTAGTAAGTAGATACCCTTTGTATTTGTCCAACTATTCCATAGGAAGGAATAAATAGGTACAACAAGCTCATTTCCAAGTTTCCAAGACGATGGGTGTGTGTGCCAAGCTGGTACTGCATTGTTCCTATAGACTAAGTATAAATGTATTTTGCAGAATTCATTCTCACACCAAGAGGTTTGCCTTGGGTCCAGTAGAGACTTACAGGTGGCAGTTTTTGTTCCAAATCCTGTGGGAAAGGGCTGAGGTAGGTCTGTGTACTCATTGTAAAGTGAGTCTTGCTTGGATACATTCTTCTTTTTGTTTCCCTGAATAAGTTGTAGCAGATAATTTTGAGAGATCTGGTTGTCTACAGATAGTCTCTTCAAATTTCAGATATTTGTTAGTACCTGCCAATGATTGCTTTAATGCATATATTTCCAGATGAAGGCCTATAATCAGTTCATGAGTAGTAACTAGTCCACCAAAGATTTCAGATGTCTGCTGTGTCTGTGTTGATTTCTGAAAGAACAAAAGAGTAAGTAAGCTAACCAACATAGCTCCAGTAATCATCAATTATAAGGGCTTTCTTGGGGCAAACCTATTTCCTGAGGAGTAGGAGAGACTGGTATTCTCCTCAGTTCAGGCTCAGAGCAGAGTTCTTCAGGTGGTCGCCACGATTTGAGGTTGAAGGTAAGGAAGATCTTCTGGATCCTAGGTGTAATGATGTTTTACAGGTAGACTAAGATCAGGCATCACCATAGATTCCCTAATAACCATTGCTGGGGAAGAAAGGGTGTTGACAAATGCCACCTTTTAGTGGACTGTGAAGAATTTGTTGTTCTCATCCCATCCTCCTCCATCAATAACACATGGTATTAGGCTGCCTTCTTTGATTTTACAGGATTTCCATGTTATGGGGAAGACATATCCATCATCAAATTGGATTCCTTTGTGCAGAGTTCCTCCATGTGATATATCGAGTATGGGCTCAAGGGCCCCAAAGTCTCCAATTCACCATTCCTTGAGCTGTGGTAGTGGAAGAATCATATAGAAATAATAGGGAAATCTGGGGTATGTATGTTTCCAGGTTTCCAGTCTGGAAAGATCCATACCTGCAGTTTTCCACCAATGTAAGTTTCTGTGGTCTGCCATTTTTTTCTTAAGATTCATTTATTTATTATGTATACAGTATTCTGTCTGCATGTATACCTGCATGCCAGAAGAGGGTTCCAGATCTCATTACAGATGATTGTGAGTCACCACATGGTTGCTGGGATTGAACTGAGGACCTCTGGAAGAACAGTCAGTGCTCTTAACCGCTGAGCCATCTCTCCAGCTCCATAGTCTGCCATTTTTATGTGATACTTGACACAAAGGAATCATAGGATCTAGGGCATCCTCTTTTTGCAACTTATATGATGTCCACTCTTGCGTGGATGTAATCCATTTGGAGCTGAAAGAAGTGCAGGCTGGAATTCCAGTAGTCTGGGAACTAATGTTCCATATTTGGGGAGGAAAGAAGTATGTGATGTTCCTGGTGTGGATATCCAGAGGTATTGGGAAGTCTATTGTTTCATTGTCGTGAAATGCATGCATGGAATCACAGCTACAAAAATTTTCTCATTTGGCAAGCAGATTTTAGTTTTTAGGTTGCAATTATGGGTTTCAGTGTATCATTGGTAATTAGTGGAGTCCATTGTTCCTTTTGTTTTATAATTTACCTTAAAAATGTGTCAGTAAATGTAGTTGTCAAGTTGTAAATCTTCTGAGAGTGGTGTATGGAAAAGACTGGTGGGTCAGTTAGGTTTTCCATTGTCTCTTCCACCACTTGGATTGGTTATTTTGTTGCTGGTGTATTAAACCTTATATGGTAGTGGTCCAGTTGAAGTTGGAGCCCTTGATGGACTACAAGGAAATTTGTACAGACTTGCCCTCACAAGTCCAGAGTGAACTGAATGATTACATTGAGTGGTCTACCCATATGCAAGAAGTGACATTAGTCAGTACACCAGTCTAGTTTGCATCAGTTGGTACCCATCCCAGAGATTCTATTATGAGCGTTGAGGCCTTTGCATTAAAAATCATGGCCGTATATAGGCCATGTCAGTACAAAATAGGGCTGGCTGTGCTAAGGTATAATCTGAGTTCTGTAGAACACCATGCAGGCACAAAGTGTCTGAGTGTCTGCATGGATTCTGCTCAGGTGATGGGGCTTCAATATCACAAAGATGTGTGAAGGGTTGTGGCAGCAGGTCAAAATCAATGGAAATCTGTAACATTGTGTCCCCAATGCTGCAGTTTCTAGCCAGTCATTAATATGTGGAAATGAATCATTTTCTGCCTTTTCTATCCATATGTCCATCTTACTGTAGTAGGGTAGGTTAGGGAATTTGGCCACAAACACTACAGTCACATTTGGCCTATTCAGTTTTGGGTATAGTCCAAAAAGTGAATTTGGACATTTGGATTCATATGGTAGTGGTATTGTATTCCAAGAGAGAAAATGCTCCCATCACTTTGTCCTATCACTGTCTGGATTAAAGTACAGTTCTGACAAATCCTGGGTTCACATGGCTTTGTTGTGGCTGATATTGCTGTCAATTTATTCAGTCAATTTATCTCTCTCCTCATTCTGGTTCCAATCGGGATAATTGTATACATTTTTATTTACATCCCTGTAAATACAATCCCTGTAGTTTTATTGTGCTGGTTGCCAAGCCTAGGTCTTCAATATGTATGAGGCCAAAATTGCTGAGAATAATTTTGCACTTTCTGCTGTTTTCATGTCTGACATCTCAAATCTCATTCTCCCCTTGTTCTTCACTGTGAGGTGGAAGAATGATTTAGTAGATATTTCCTCTAGTTAAAGTTGTAGATGGCTGATGCTGCTGTGATATTTCTCCAAAGCTGTGTTAAGTGGCATTTCAGTGGGTTTCATTTGTTAAAATTGGTGTTTTTAATGTCCTCTTGGTCATTGGTGACTATGGCTCTCAAATTTGGCTCAATATGGGCATTAGCCTTTCTCATTCATCACAGTAGCTATACCAAACGGTATTTCCCAAATCTCCACAATGAGCATATTGAACATAGAATGCATTCATGGTGTTTGTGAGGTTTGGGATGAAGTGTTCATGGTTCTAATATTCTGGTAGGAATCTATCCAAGGTATAGCAGGGTAAGTCACCAATATCATACTTGGTTTGTTTGTTATGGTAGCTGTTGGTTTGGTGGTTATTTCATTCATTGTTCCTGTTGCTATCGATATGGTCATTGAAGGCTATGATGTCTCCAACTTTGACCATCTCAGTAGTGTTGGTGATGGTGATACAAACAATGGTATTGCTGAAGAGCCTGAGCTTGACTCTCTGGTTAATCTTAAACTTATGGAATTCAACAGGAGGAGTTTCAGGAACAGTGTCCTGGGTGCCTTTGCCCAGCAGATTGATACCTCTTTTATATCTTGTTACAGTTGTCTATGAGGCATAGGGTGTCAGTTGTTATGGCTCTGCCTTGCTATGTTCTCTTTTCCATTCTATCTGGGCAGAATGTATAATGCCCAGTAAGCATCAGTGCTGAGTAAAGTAATTCTAAGGCTATTACTATCCTTATGAAAGTGCAAATGCATTATATTGGGTTAACTATATTATGTGCATAGATCATCTAATTTTTTAAGGTTCAGATTTGCCTTCTTGTCTGTGGTCCAGGTTATATTGCCTGTTCCAGGTGCCACAACTTGTGTCTCCTTTAAGTCTTGAGTATTTCCGTCCCTGTAAACACATTTATGAGGAATTATTCTTCATGGCCAGGAAATATCTGGTTGTTGCTCTCTTTCTAAGTCTGACTTAATAGCTTCTTCTAAGGGAGAAGTTCTGTTCAATCTTTGTCTAGTATTTGATTCATAGCATGCAATTTCAATAGCCTTTCTCCGGGGTATCTTTGAGTTGTAATAACTTGGTTTTAAGCAGTCCATTCCATCTTATTATATTGTCAGGTAGAGTTGGAGTCTATGCTAGATGGAAGACCCCACTGAATGGCCATAGCCTGCAGACACCTCTGGACTTTAGAACCTGTAAAGTGGGTCCCTTGATGTAAATCAATAGTTATTGGGCAGCCATATGTGGCTTATCAACACCGGAGTGTTTATTTTGTTGCCAACTGGTCTTATCTCTGACTTTCTCTAGTTAATTCAAGCCCTGTGCCTACATCCACTAGGGTGTAGGCATATAGGCCCCTGTAAGTATTCAAGTCCAATGAAATTTATTTGTAGCATTTAATTAAATTTTTTAGGACACCATGTTACAGCTGGTACTTGAAGTCTGGGTCTAGTTTTAAGGTGGCAATCTCTGTGGACGGCTTACAGTCCTGCCACGTTCCTTTTATCAAACCATTATTAGAATAAAGAATGTATGCCTATATATCCCAAAGTTTTATGGAATCTTAGGATTTCTTCTTTACTAATCATGGTAACATTGTTGGGGGGGGGCATGTATGGAGGTCAGAAGTTCTCTCTCTTGCCTATCATGTGGTGCCTGGGGATGGAACTCAGGTCAGGCTTGGCTCAAGCCCCTCTACCGTCTCAGCTTTCTTGCCAGCTGCTCAGGAATGCTTTTATGTTTTGATCTTTTTTAAACAGTGCCCATGCTGCCCATGAATTCCTGGTCCTCCAGCCTACACATTTGAAGTGCTGGAGCACATCTGCAATCTGCATTCTTAATGTTTCAACTCTAGTACTTTTCCTTAATTTGAGAGAACACCAAGGCACACACAAGGTCGAAACATGTGTGCTTGTAAACTTTGATATTTGAACAAGTCTGTGTCTTACAGCTTTTGGTGATGCCATTATTTTTATATTGGTGAAATTATTAAGGCCACTCCATGTAGTTAAAAGGAAGATTTATTTAGTAGGTAACTTACAAATGAAAGGATAGGTAGGTCGTGGGGTCTGGGGAAGGTGTATCTCAGTCCAGCGGTGTTCTCTGAAGCTCTGCTCTGTCAACCTCCAGTGTCAAGGGTCCAGGAACTGAGAGAGCACTGGCCCATCCAGATCTCGGGTCTCCAGGCGCCTCCCTTGGCCCCGCCTTGTAGGCATGACAGTTGCCGAAGCCTCAATGGGGGTTGGAACTTCCAGATCAAAGCTGGAATGGCTACCCACTACATTTTTACACTTTTGAGAGAATTGCTATTATTTTATTGAATTTCTATTTTCTTACACAAACATTTGGATGGTCAACTTTGAGTGTTTATGACAGTCTTAAACTAATTTCTACTTAGCTAGATTTCTAAACAATGGTATAACATACTTAGGGCTTCTGCCCTGTAGTTACAGAATGGTTGTATTTGCTGAAATCAACTCTTGTTGTGTGTGTAAACAGTGTGATTTCGGGGTAGATATCAGTTGACTGATGCTAGAGGGAGCATGGCACTTAGCTGATACCTTGGAGAGACTGTATTAAGTTGTGTGACACTAATTCTCAATCATTCCAGTGCCTGGTATTTCAGGTTTCTATCCAGTCTGAAGGTTTCTACCCAGTTTTAAGGGCTTCTGTGACACCTGATATTTGCAAAGCCCCTTTTACTCTCATCTGATCACATAGCCACCCTTGAAATCACTCTGTAGCTTCTTCTGGTCTACTGGTTTTATGTATAGGGAAGATTCCAGCCTGATACTTCCTGTTGTTGAAAGGATCAAGCTGGAATCTTCCCTGTACATAAGACTTTATCTCTGCCCTGAGAGTGCACTTCAGGTGGACCTTCCCAGTACTTAGGATAGGATGGTTCTCCTGCTCTCTGCCACCTCCTATAGTGATTCCTTAGGAGTCCCTGAGTGGTGGGTTTTCCTTTCTGCTGCAAGTTATTTGGTTATTAGAAGATTTTGAACATACACTTATCTCCCAATACACAGGTATGCCTTTTCCTATACCTGAGTGGTATGGAACTAAATGTATTAACAGTTTTATAGTCTAGTTCTCATGAGGCTATGATTAAAATGGTGATATCTGTTAAGGCATTATTTGATTGTCTTCTTTCTGAGAGGAATGCCTTGCAAACAGAGATCATCTACTTAACATTGAGGGACACAGTGATGTGAGAATTCAGGTAATCATCAATACACTGAAAGCTGTGATTATTTACAGTGTTGTTTTTCCATAAATTTTCCAGGGCAAAGTAAAATTTTTTATATGGAATTCAAGGCCAGCCTGGTCTACCAAGCAAGTTCCAGGACAACCAGGACTTTTACACAGAGAAACCGTCTTGAAAAACCAAATAAAAAAAATTATTCTTTGGGATATTTGTATTATCTTTCATCATAAAAGTTACCTTCCATGTCTTCTAGATCAATGTCCTTTAATATTGTGGTCTTCCCATTTGTACCCTAATATATACCAGAAAAATGTCTGATTTATTATTGGAAACTATGCAAAATTTAAATTTCTTTATCCAGTTTTGTGGTGATATTTTATTTGTGCTCTAACAAATACAGCTGGCCTGAAGATCAGAGGAAAAAGCCAGCCATTATATTAAACACAGAGGCCAGGCAGTAGTAGCACACACCTTTAATCCTAGCATTAGGGAGGCAGATCTTCATCTGGATCTCGGTGAGTTCACGGCCATACTGCAAACAGAGCCAGGCATGGTGGCACACATCTTTAATCCCAGCCCTAGTTAACCTAGAAGTCTGGAGGTCTAAACAGACAGACAGAAAGTGATAGAGCTGGGCAGAAGGAAGAAGTGATGTGGTTGGGTGGAGACAGGAAGTGAGATGGCAGGGCACAGAAATGTATACAGGTGTGAGTATACAGGAAATAGCTCGCTCTTGGGCTGAGGATTTCCTAGCAGTAAGAGCATGACTGGCTTCTTTCTGCTTCTCTGATCTTTCAGCTTTCACTCCAGTATCTGGCTGTAGGTGTTTTTGTTTTGTTTTGTTTGTTTGTTTTTTGTTTTTTTACTAATAAGATTATTTAGCAATTCGTGTTACGCAGTTTACCTAAAAATCATGCCTGACTCATTCACCACATTCTTCCCCTTTATTGACTAAAATTACAGAAGAGCATGAAAAACCAAGAAACCGTTGTCCCCTTATTTTAAATGTTGAAGAAAATCCACAGTCTTACCTATCGGAGTGAGGTTTGGGTAGGTCTCCAGCATAACATCTCTGTGGAGACTCTACTAAGAAGGATCCAGTAAAGCCCACTCCTCCCAAGTGAAGTTGATAAGCACATCATCATAGGTGATAATATAATCACCATGTCAGTTTAGAAGGAAATTGAAAAGGAGGTTCTCATGTGTCATTTCTTGGTCCTTTGAATAGAACTTCCCTTTCCAAGAGAACTGACTATTAACACACATAGAGAGACAAGCAAACAAGTCAACATACTAAGTACATGTCAGAGAAACTGTATGAACAATACTAACTACAAAGAAAGACGGGCAAGCTTTGTGTATTGTCTAATACCTTTAATCCTAGCACTCAGGAAGCAAAGGCAGGTGTTGGGAGTCCAGCCTGGTCTATGAAGTGAGTCAGGATAGCCAGACTTACATATTTGGACCCTGTGGCCCCTCAAAAAAATAACCAGCCAAAGAAACAAACAGCAGGGTCTCACTGAAGTTCTGACAAAGAGATATACATTCATTCCATTTATGTATTCAGCTCCCAGAAGCCTGAAGTGTCACAGTTTAAACTACAGTTAATAAGATCTCACTGAAAGGAATGCATGTTTAACCCATTAGATATGCACAAATGAAAATATAATCATTGTTAGTAGATTAAAAAAAGGGCATGAGATTTGACTCAGTAGTTAAGAACACCTGCTGATATTGTAGAGGAAACAGGTTCACTTGCCAGAATTACATAGCTCAGAACTGTCCATAACCTCAAGTTCAGGGGTTCTGAGACCCTCTTCTGACTACTAGGAGCACCAGGCTCACATGTGGTACATATCCGTGCATGCAGGCAAAATACTCATATTTATTAAAAAAATCAAAGTATATGCAACAAGTAGAAAGAATGTCACCCACAATCTAATGACACAGGATCCTCAGGTATTATTAATGTCATGAATATATGCCATCCAAAGAGAAAAAAAAATGATATCCTCTGCCAAACTTTAAAAGTCAAGATGTTGTTGAAGCTTGGCACAACAGCACATGCTTGGCATGTACAAAAACCTACATTCCAGGTCCACCAGCCAGTAACATAAAAATAAAAAACCTGGGTGTGTTGGCACAAACATTTCTTTTTTTGTAAGAGATTTTCTATTCGTTTTACATATCAACCACAGATTCCCCAGTCCCCCCTCCTCCCACTCCCTACCTTCTCCCCCAAACCACCCCCCATTCCCACCTCCTCCAAGGCAAGGTCTCCCCAGGGAGTCCGGAGAGCCTGGTACATTCAACAGAGGCAGGTCCAATTCCCTCAGGCGCCTTTTTTGACCACTGGCTTCCTATTGCTGGCTTTGTGTGTTGCATGTCATGTGTCCCTACCTCAAGGTTGTTGTTGCCTGTGTTTTACCTGGTGGTGGGATGGGTGAGGGCCCTGGTGGCTTTTTGTGGAAAGGCTCTGTATTTGGGCACAAACATTTAATATGAGCACCTGAAAAGGAGAGTTAGACAGATCTCTGAGTTTGAGACCAGCCTGGTCTCAAGAACTATTTTCAGGACAGCCAGTGCTATACTGAGAACCTTTGTCTTCAAAAGCAAAAGCAAAATAACAAAGACATAAATAAAACAAGCATCCAAAATGGCATAGCAATGAAAAGCAATTGCTTCTACTGTATCTTATGCTATTTAGGGATAAAATCTATAAGGGTGGTGAATCCATGACACCGAGAGAAAGAAGCCAGCTTATCAATTTCAACCCCAAGAAAGTAGACACAATGAATAGGAAATGGGGTGAGGCAATAGACATTCAAATCGCATCCCCAGTGAGATACTTCCTTCAGAAAGGCTGCTCCTACTATAGATTCCATAAGCACTGCAAAAAAAAGCCACCAAATGAGAGCCAAGTATTCATCTATATCATCCTATATGGAGGTTTTTATTCACTCAATCACATGCTGTCCCAGGTCACTATAGACCTATGGTCATCCCATGATGAAAATGTATTTAGTCCGTGCATCTCCCCTAGAGCCCTCCTTGTCATTTAGCCTCTCTGGGTCTGTGGATTGTAGTGATTATCCTTTACTTAACAGCTAATATTCAGTTATTAGTGAGTACATATCATGTTTGCCTTTCTGGACCAGGACTGGCTCTCTCAGGATGATTTTATAGTTCCATCCATTGCCTGCAAATTTTATTATGTCATTTTTTAACAGTTGAGTAATACTCCATTGTATAAATGTACCATATTTTCTTTATTATCAAGGTGAGAGACATCTAGGTTGTTTCCAGTTTCTGGATATTATGAATAAAACTTCTATGAATATAGTTGAGCAAGTGTCCTTGTGGTAGATGTTGCAACTTTTAGGTGTATTCCCAAGCATGGTATAGCTCCGTCTTGAGGTATATCAATTTCTACTTTTCTGAGAAACCTTCATATTGATTTCCAGAGTGACTGTACAAGTTTGCACTCCTACCAGCAATGAAGGAGTGTTGTTCTTTCTCATCATCCTTGGCAGCATGAGCTGTAATTTGTGTTATTGATCTTAGCCATTCTGATAGATATAAGATGGAATCTTATAGTACTTTTGGTTTGCATTTAACTAATAGCTAAGGATTTTCAACATGTCCTTAAGTGTTTCACAGCCATTAGAGATTCCTCTATTCAGAATACTCTGGACCTGTATCCAATGTTTTAATTGGATTCTTTGGGTTGTTGATATCTGTCTCAACAAGGACACAAGGTGTCCTGACTCTGCCATGGTGAGCTCAGAATCCATGCAGGGCTGCGTAGTCTCCAGGCCCTAGTCTTCCATCTATCAGGCTGTGGGGTAGGGGCTGGGCAGGCTCCAGACATGCCAGGAGTCCTCTGAGGTTCTGGGTCCCTTCTCAGGGAGCCAAAGCCCTGCTGCAGTTTGCTCCCCACAGCTTCACCTGGCCAGGGCTATCCTGGGGACCAGGCTGTGGCAGGAGTCCTAAGAGTGCAGGACCAGGTCCTTGATCTAAGGGCTCCATGGAGTTGTGGCCTTGCAGCGTTTTTCTTGCAGCCAGCTAATATGAAAGGACTTTTTGTCAGCTGGACTGTCCCAGCTCTCTGGTCCCAGACACTAGCTGCCCCCAGGATTTTCCTAGACCACTATTGTTGCGAGGCCCCACCCCACCAGTCTCTAGCCTGTGTGCCATTTTTTTTTTGGTACCCTATTTCACTATCTAGGGATCTCTCTCTAGGATGAGCTCTCTAATCATCCTGATTTTAGGTGTGTATCTTTTGCTGTCTCACCACCTCTTCCCCTCAAGGCATTTATTTTCCTGAGTGCCATTCTCAAGGCTATTGGATGGAGTCTGAATTCCCACTTCATCACTGTGTACTACCCTCCCCTCCCTGAGCCTTTTCTGTGTGTTTGTTGCTGGAGATAGAGCCTAGAGAATGGATACTAAGGAAGTGCTCTGTCATGAGCCCACCCTCTGTGTAACAGGAGCATCCATGCTGATTCCAGCTGCCTAGGTGGCCAGGTTCTTCCCAGAGGCAAAGAATTGAATGCACAGGGAGAAAGAAAGGAAGGATTCACATCTCTTGAAGCAAAAGCATTCTATCAGAATGGTGGAGTCTTCTGAGCAGGGACATTTGGGGTTGTCTTTGAGACTGTCCTTTTTTTGGGCCCTGGGTCTTTCTTCCCATTGATCCTCTCTGCCTCTACTCCATCCCTAGCCCAGGCAGCCATCGCCTGTATAAAGGGAACCGAGGCAAGTAGTCCTGGTTGAATGAAGACCCTTTTAGAAGTATTCTCCTCCTTAAGTGGGAAGTTACTTTCTGTTTTCCCTCTTCACCCTCTTCCCTGCCTGCCTGCCCCTCTCATCTCCTGACTCCCAGTCTTGTTTCTTTCTCTTTTCTCTTTTGAGGCATGGCTTCACCCTGCAGTCCCGGCTGACTACAGCTTATGGCCATCCTTCTACCTCAGCCTCCTAGCACTGAGATTTATAAACATGAACCACCCCCCTCCTTCCCCGCAACTTTGCTTATTGGTTATTTCATTCAGTCTGTGTCCTTTGGAGCATGCAGGCCATTGATATTTAAAATTACTGAAATGTATTTCAGTAGTGGTAATGGTGTTGTTGATTTTTGGTAGTTTTCTTCCTCTCTGTGGTTATTTTGTGTTTTAAAAATTAAGACTTGGTATTTATTCCCACAGTCTCACTCTCTGCTGTGTTGAATTCTCTCTTCGGGGAGAAATAAAGCTTCCTATATTTTCTCTAGCTTTTAGTTTGCTGCATATAACTTGGTTACACTGTTTATGTCATGGAATGTTTTTCATTCTCCTTGAATCATCACAGTTTTGCCGGGCATATTATTTTAAGTCTGCTGTTGTAGTCTTTAAGACTTAGAATGCCTTGCTCCAGGCTCTTCTGAATTTGTTTCCACTGAGAAATCAGCTGTTATTCTGATATATTTTCCTTTTTATGTGACTTGCATTTTTCTCTCACTCCTTGCAACATACTTTCTTTGTTATGTATACTTAGAGTTTTAGCATGGCCTGAGGATTTTCTTTTCTGGTCCTGTCTATTTGGTGTTGTGTGTGATTTTTTGTTTTGCATGGATGGGTCTTTCTTTATTGTGGGGAGTTTTCTTCTATGATCATGTTGAAGATCTTATCTATGCCATTAACTTGGTATGTATCTCCATCTTTGCCAATAATCAGAGGCTTGTTTTTAAGATGGTGTTACATATGTCTTGTGTGTGTGTGTGTGTGTGTGTGTGTGTGTGTGTGTGTGTGTGTATTTGTGTGTATGTGTGTGTGTGTCATAAGTGTTCATTCTCTTCTTGCCAGACTGCAACTCTAAAGTAATATAAAGCTTTTATTCTCTCAGTTGTTTGTGGTCATGGTGATATATCAAAACAGTAGCAACTTAGTAAGACAAACATGAAGCTACAGAGATTGTTCCATGATTTGAATTTGTCCATGATATTTAATACTCAAATGCATTAGTATTATACAAGAAATTAGAATTTCTAAGTGTCATCAGAAAGCTATGGAGACTTGAAACTTATTCTCTTATTGATGATGTATGAAAGATACTTGATAGATACTTAAAAAATTCTGATTAGAATCTCATAACTTTATATGTCAGTGAGATCCATAGATGAAATTTTCATGAAATAATTCTTTCCTCTGGGGTATGATGGTACATGAACATCAGAAGTAACAAATTTTATCCAATCACCAACCACCATTGTTTTATGTAGAAGGCCAAAGTGAATTGAGCCAATAATGTGGAAACAAAATGAGTTTCTTTTAACAACAATTTTAAAGTGTTAAATTATTTTTTTGAATGTTGCAAGTATTTCTTGATTTGAGTTTTTGTAGGTTTAGTTATGCCCATGTTTAGAAGATCCTCTGTTTCTGTTTTTGTCAAGCACCCAAGGCCCAAAATACTTCAGAATTTTCAGGATTTTATTTTATAATACAAGAGTGTACAGCACAACAACTTTGAAAAAGCTCTGGAATTGTTGAACTTGTTGACCCATTTAAAATAATTAAATTATTTTTCAAAGTCTGTTTCTTGTTCATTTTTTTAGGACTAAGTTTTCTATGCAGTTAAAGAGTACCTAAATTTGAATAATATTGTGTGTTTGTTAGTGAGCTTATGTTCACTTTTGGTTAACAGTATCACCCATAACAACTAAGAGCCTTCCATAAAAATAAAGGTCTTTTCATTTTATTTTTTTTTTTTTATTTTGGGGGGGGAGGGTTGAGACAGTGTTTCTCTGTGTAGCCTTGGCTGTCCTGGAACTCAGACTGTAGACCAGGCTGCCCTCAAACTCAGAGATCTACCTGCCTCTGCCTCTCAAGTGCTGGGATTAAAGGCATGCACCACCATTTCTCATTCCATAAAGCTCTTTTTATCTTTTGTAGTTAATCATATATTAAATCTCAGAGGTACCTCTTAAATTTAGATTGGACCTTGGCATAGTAATCTTTGACAAATGGGACATTAGTAAACATTGACTGTTCTAGCTTCTGAAAACTCTGCTACCATGTGAAGAAGGATGAACTAACCTGCAGTAGGCTAAGAAAAAAATCACTAGCCAGTTCAAATGGCAGACATGTTAGTGAACCCCAATTGAGGTGCTAGATGACTTCACATTCATGAGATACACAACTAAGACCAGATAAAATGACCATCTGAGTAGCGAACAAAGAACTATATAAGTCATGAACAAAACAAGACTGTCTGGACATCAAATAGTGAAATATATATTATTACAATAAAGAATATGCTTAATACAATAAAATCAAATATATGTAATTTATATAATATACTGAACAGAATTCAAATAATAGAAAATAGGAAAATAGATGAGGTATTTTCTAAGTAGATTTTTCTCAATTGTGAATAGATAAAAGGAGGCAACTCAGATGCTTCTCTTAGTTTATGCTTGGTGTTTTGATTCCTTTTTAGTTTACTTGTTTGCTTTGTATTTTTTGAAACAGGACTTCTCTGTATAGTGCTGGCTGTCCTGGAACTCAGTCTGTAGTCCAGGCTGGCCTTGAACTCAGAGATCTACCTGCCTCTAGGCCTCCTGACTGCTGGGATTAAAGACATGTTACCATTGCCCAGCTTCGTGTTTTAACTCTTTTGCTGAAGAATGCACTTATTTCTATATAGTCAGGAATTAAACCAAGTTCTAACGAATCCTTCCAGTATTTTATTATTAAGAAAAAATTTTAATTCATTTTACACACAAATAAAAGATCATCTTCTTCCCTCTTCCTGCCCCCATCCTCCCCCTGACCCAACCATTACCCTCCCCAAGAAGGCAAGGCCTCCCATGGGGAGGCACATCCAACAGTGGAAGTCCAAGCCCTTCTCCCTATCTCAAGGCTTCATGATACATCCCATCATAGGTAGTGGGCTCCAGAAAGCCTCCTCATGCACGAGGGATGGATTCTGATCCTACCACCAGGGGGCCCCATGCATATCAAGCTACACAATTGTCTTGCCATCCAGAAGGCCTAGTCCAGTCCCATTTGGCTCCACAGCCATTGATCCAACTTTCATGAGTTCCCACTAGTTTGGTTTTAGCTGTCTCTATAGGTTTTCCCATCATAATCCTGATACACTTGCTCATAGAATCCCTCCTCTCTGTCTCCGACTGGACTGCCTGGTGTTTGGCTGCCGTTCTCTGCATCTGCCTCCATCAATCATTGGATAAATGCTCTGTGATGATAAGGCATTCACTGATCTGATCACTGGGGCAAGCCAGTTCAGTTCAGGCACCCTCTCTACTATTTCTAGTAGCCAAAGCTGGGGTCATCCTTGGGGATTCCTGGCAACTTCTCTAGAACTGAGTTTCTCTCTATCTCCATTATATCTCCCTCCATCATGGTATCCATCTCATTGCTTTCCCACTCCATTTGTGTTCCAGCTTGACCATCCCATTCCCTTATGTTCTCATCACCCATCCCTTACCCTCCATTCCCCACCCCTCACCCCCACTTTGCTCATGGAGATCTCATCTATTTCCCCTTCTCAGGGCAATCTATGTGTCCCTCTTTGGATCTTCCTTGTCACCTAGCTTCTCTGGAGTTGTGGGTTGTTGTCTGATTATCCTTTGCTTTATATCTAGTATCCACTTATGAGTGAATACATACCATGTTTGTCCTTCTGAGTCAGGGTTACCTCACTTAGGATGATATTTTCTAGTTCTATCCATTTGCTGCAAATTTCATGATGTCATTGCTTTTCTCTGCTGAGTAATACTCCATTATTTATATGTGCCACCTTTTCTTTATTCATTCTTTGGTTGAGGGGCATCTAGGTTCTGGAATCAAATTAAAGACCTTGATATTAAACCACATACCTATGAACACCTGATTTTTGACAAAGAAGCCAAAATCGTACCATGGGGAAAAAAAAAGATCTCAATATAAAACCAGTTACACTGAATCTGATAGAAGAGAAAGTAGGACGTAGTCTTGAATGAATTGGCACAGGAGACCAGTTCCTAAATATAACACCAGTAGCACAGACACTGAGAGCAACAATTAATAAATGGGACCTCCTGAAACTGAGAAGCTTCTGGAAGGCAAAGGACACAGTAAATAAGACAAAACAACAGCCTACAGAATGGGAGAAGATTTCCACCAACTCCATATCTGACACAGTGCTGATCTCCAAAATATATAAGGGACTCAAGAGACTAGACATCAAAATAATGAATGATAAAATTAAGAAATGGGCTATAGAGCTAAACATCAAATTCTCAAAGGAAAAATTTCAAATGGTCAAAAGACATTTAAGGAATTGCTCAGCATCCTTAGTTATCAGGGAAATGCAAATCAAAACAACTCTGAGATGCCATCTTACACCTGTCAGAATGGCTAAGATAAAAAACACTGCAGACAGTTTATGTTGGAGAGGATGTGGAGCAAGTGGAACACTGCTCCATTATTGATAGGGGTGCAAACTTGTACAGTCACTTTGGAAATCAGTGTGGTGGTTTCTTAGAAAATTGGGACTCTATCCTCCTCAAGACCCAGGTATACCACTCTTGGGCATATACCCAAGGAATGCTCAATCATACCACAAGGACACATGCTCAATTCATAGCAGCATTATTCATAATAGCCAGAACCTGAAAACAACCTAAATGCCCCTTAACAGAAGAATGCATTAAGAAAATGTGGTACATATACACAATGGAGTACTACTCAGCAAAGAAAAGCAATGACATCATGAAATTTCCTTCCAGTATTTTTTAAAAGAGCTGTCAGAAGAATACTGTAACAAGAGATCACAGCTGCCCCCTGAGACACAGACTCCCCCAGCTCCAAGTGGACCAAGAGGTAAGTCTTTCTTCTCCTAACCGATGACCCCAGCCTCTAGGATTTAGACCCAGGGGCACAACACGTACATATGCCCTTACCCATTGTAGTCTCAATTGCAGGCCAGGAGGCAGGACTCCTACAGGCAGGCCAGACTACCACCATCACCAACAAGACCATATGACCTACAAGCCCCACTCCATCCCCCAACCCTACTTATCCTTCAAGATCATAACTGCTCCCTGAGACACAGAATGCACCAGCTCTGAGTGGATCAAGAGCTCTGAGTGGACCAAGAGATCCCATTGGAATAAGAGCTCTCATCAGAACAAAAGTGCCAATTGGATTTAAAGAGCAATATGGCACCACCAGAACCTAGTGGTTGTACATCAGCAAGACCTGAAAATCCCAATGCAGAAGAAGCAGAAGAAGTTTGTATTTTGAGTTTTCCTGCCTGGCCCACATTCAGGACAAATCTCTGTCACCTGCCAGTCCCACAGCCGTCAGACCCAACCAAGTAAACGCAGACACTTATATTGGTTACAAACTGTATGGCCATGGCAGGCTTCTTACTAACTGTTCTTACAGCTTAATCCATTTCCATTAATCTATACCTTGCCACATGACTTGTGGCTTACTGGCATCTTCACATGCTGTTTGTCATTGTGGTGGCTGTCAGTGTCTCTCTCATTCAGCCTTCCACTTCCCAGCTTTATTCTCCTCCTTGTCCCACCTACACTTCCTGCCTAGCCAATGGCCAATCAGTATTTTATTTATTGACTAATCAGCAACACATTTGCCATACAGAACATCCCACAGCAGAAGTTGACCTTAAAAATGAATTTAAGAAGAGGATAGAGGCCTTTAAAGAGGAAATAAAAAATTCCCTTAAAGAAATTGAGGAAAAGACAAACAAAAATTGGAAAAAATCAATAAATCCCCTAAAGAAAGCCAAGAAAATCAAGAAAAAGCAATCAAACAGGTGAAGGAAGCAGTTCAAGACTTGAAAGCTGAAATAGAGTCAATAAAAAAAGACATAAACTCAGGGAATGCAGGAAATGGAAAATCTGAGTAAATGAATAGGAATTACAGATGCAAGCATAACCAACAGAATGCAAGAGATGGAAGAGAGAATCTCTGGCATTGAAGATACAATAGAGGAAATAGATTCATCAGTCAAAGAAAATATTAAAGTCAACAAAGTCATAACACAAAATGTCCAGGACATCTGGGACACCATGAAAAGACCAAACCTAAGAATAATCAGAATATAAGAAGGAGAAGAATACCAGTTCAAAGGCACAGAGAATGTATTCAACAAAATCATAGAAGAAAACTTTCCCAACATAATGAAAGAAATGCCTATGATGATACAAGAAGTTTACAGACTACCAAATAGACTGAATCCCTCCCCAAAAAAATCCCCTTGTCACATAATAATCAAACCACTAAACATACAGAATAAAGAGAAAATAGTAAAACCTGCAGAGGGAAAAGACCAAGTAACATATAAAGGCAGACCCATCAGAATAACATTGAGAATAACCCATGAGAATAACTTCTCAATGGAGACTCTGAAAGCTGGAATGTCCTGGACAGACATTATGAAGACACTAAGTGACCATTGATGCCAACCCAAACTACTATACCCAGGAAAATTTTCAATCAATATAGATGGAGTCAGCAAGACATTTCAAGACAAAACTAGAATTAAACAATACCTATCCACAAATCCAGCCCTACAGAAAGCACTAGAAGGAAAAATCCAAAGTAAGGAAGTGAGAAACACCCATAAAAACACAGGCAATAGATAATCCCACACCAACAAAAACCAAAGAAGAGAAACACACAATACTACCAACAAAAATAACAGGAACTAACAATCACTGGTCATTAATATCCCTTAATAGCAATAGACTCAATTCCCCTATGAAAAGACACAGGCTAACTGAATGGATAAGAAAACAGGATCCACCTGCTGCATACAAGAAACACACCTCAACTTCAGAGTCAGACACTACCTCAGAGTAAAAGGCTGGGAAAAGACATTCCAATCCAATGGACTTATGAAGCAAGCTGGTGTAGCTATCCTAATATCTAACAAAATAGACTTAAAGCTAAAAAAAAAAAAATCAAAAGAGATCAAGAAGGACATTACATATTTACCACAGGAAAAATCCATCAAGATAAAGTTTTAATTCTGAACATTTATGCCCCAACTACAAGGTCTCCCACATTTGTAAAAGGAACATTACTAAACCTTAAATCACACATCAAACCCCATGCAATATTAGTGGGAGATTTCAACACTGTACTCTCATTAATAGACTGGTCTGCCAAACAGAAACTTAACAGAGAAATAAGGAAACTTACAGACATTATGACTTAAATGAACTTAATAGATATTTACAGAATATTCCACCCTAACACAAAAGAATATACCCTCTTCTCAGCACCCCATGGAACCATCTCTAAAATCGACCACATGCTTGGTCACAAAGCAAATCTCAACAGATACAAAAAAATTGGAATAACCTCCTGTATCTTATCGGACCACCATGGACTAAAGTTAGATTTCAACAACAAAAATTACAGGAAGCCTCCAATTTCATGGAAACTGAATAAAGCTCAACTGAATCACCAATGCATCAAGGAAGAAAAAAAGAAAGAAATTAAAGACTTCCTAGAATTCAATGAAAATGAATGTACAACATATCCAAACTTATGGGACACTATAAAAGCATTGCTAAGAGGAAACATCATAGCATTAAATGCCCCATAAGGAAGTTGGAGAAATCTCACACTAGCACCGTAAGAGCACACCTGAAAGTTCTTGAACAAACAGGAGCAAAGTCACAAAGGAGGCATAGATACCAGGAAATAATCAATTTGAGGGCTGAAGTCAATAAAATAGAAACAAAGAGAACAATACAAAGAATCAATGAAACAAAGAGATGGTTCTGTGAGAAAATCAACAAGACAAGCCATTATCTAAACTAACCAAAGGGCAGGAAAAACGCATCCAAATTAACAAAATCAGAAATAAAAAGGGAGACATAACAACAGACAATGAGAAATCCAGAGAATCATCAGGCCATACTTCAAGAATCTGTACTCTACAAACCTGAAAAATCTAAAGAAATGGAAATTTTTCTGGATAGGTACCACATACCAAAGTTAAATCAAGACCAAATCAACAATTTAAATAGTCCAATAACCCCTAAGAATATAGAATCAATCATTAAAAGTCTCCCAACCAAAAAAAAAAAAAAAAAAAAAAAACCCAAGACCAGATGGTTTGGGGAATTCTATGCAGAATTCTACCAGGTTTTCAAAGAAGAGCTAATATCAATACTCTTCAAATTGTTCCACACAATAAAAACAGAAGGAACATTACCAAACACATTTTATGAGGCTAAGGTTACTCTGATACTCAAATAACACAAAGATGCAACAAAGAAAGAGAATTATAGACCAATCTTCCTCATGAACATTGATGCAAAAATATTCAATAAAATATTGGCAAACTGAATGCAAGAACACATCAAAAAATTATCCACCATGACCAAGTAGGCTTCATCCCAGAGCTGCAAGGATGGTTCAACATATGAAAATCTGTCAATGTAATACACCATATAAACAAAATTAAAGAAAAAAAAAACACATGATAATCTCATTAGATGCTGAAAAGGCCTTTGACAAAATCTAACACCACTTCATGATAAAGTTCTTGGAGAGATCAGGGATACAAGGAACATGCCTAATCATAATAAAGACAATTTACAGCAAGTCAACAGCCAACATCAAATTAAATGGAGAGAAACTCAAAGCGATTCCACTAAAATCAGGAACAAGACAAGGCTTTCCATTCTTCCCATATTTATTCAATATAATAGCTGAAGTTCTAGCTAGAGCAATAAGACAGCAAAAGGAGATCTAGGGGATGCACATTGGAAAGGAAGAAGTCAAACTTTCACTATTTGAAGTTGATATGATAGTATACATGAGTGACCCCAAAAATTCTATCAGGGAACTCCTACAGCTGATAAACACCTTCAGTAATGTGGGAAAATAAAAGATTAACTCAAAAAGATCAGTATCCCTCCTATATAAAAATGATAAATGGGTTGAGAAAGGAATCAGAGAAACATCATCCTTTATAATAGCCACAAATAATATAAAATACCTTGGGGTAATTATAACTAAGCAAGTGAAAGACCTGTGTGACGAGAACTTTAAGTCTCTGAATAAAGAAATTGATGAAGATGTCAGAAAATGGAAAGATCTCCCATGCTCTGTGATAGTTAGGATTAACATAGTAAAAATGGCAATCTTACCAAAAGCAATCTACAGATTCAATGCAATCCCCATCAAAATCCCAACACAATTCTTCACACATGTGGAAAAACAATACTCAACTTTCTATGGGAAAACAACAACAAAAAACAAGATAGCTAAAACAATCCTGTACAATAAAGCCACCTCTAGAGGCATCACCATCCCTGACTTTAAGCTCTACTATAGAGCTATAGTAATAAAAACAGCTTGGCATAAACATCAACCTGTGGACCAATGGAATCAAATCAAAGATCTTGACATTAATCTGCACACATATGAACACTTGATTTTTGACAAAGAAGCCAAAATGTCCAATGGGGAAAAAAAACATTTTCAACAAATGGTGCTGGCATAACTGGATGTCAACATATAGAAGACTGCAAATAGATCTACATCTATCACATGCACAAAACTCAAGTCCAACTGAATCAAAGATTGCAACATAAATCCAGTTACAACGAACTTGATAGAAGAGAAAGTAAGAAGTGTTGAATGCATTGGCACAGGAGACCATTTCTTAACTATAACACCAGCAGCACAGACACTGAGAACAATAATTAATAAATGGGACCTCTTGAAACTGAGAAGCTTTTGTATGGCAAAAGACACAGTCAATAAGACAAAATAACAGCCTATAGAATGGCAAAATATCTTCACCAACCCCACATCTGACAGAGGTCTGATCTTCAAAATATATAGAGAATTCAAGAAACTAGACATCAAAATATGTAACAATCCAATTATACAGAGCTAAAAAAGAATTCTCAACAGAAGAATCTCAAATGGCCAAAAGACATTTAAGAAATTGCTCACCATCCTTAGTTATCAGGGAAATGCAAATCAGAACGACCCTGAGATACCATCAGAATGGCTAAGATCAAAAGCACTGCAGAGCCAGGCGGTGGTGGCACACACCTTTTATCCTAGCACTCGATAGGCAGAAGCAGGTGGATCTTTGTGAGTTTGAGGCCAGCCTGGTCTACGGAGCGAGATCCAGGAAAGGCACAAAGCTACACAGAGAAACCCTGTCTCAAAAAACCAAAAAAAAAAAAAAAAAAAAAAAAAAAAAAAAGCACTGCAGACAGCTTATGTTGGAGAGGATGTGGAGCAAGGGGAACACTCCTCCACTGTTGGTGGGAGTGCAAACTTGTACAGCCACTTTGGAAATCAGTATGGCTGTTTCTCAGACAATTTGGAATCAATCTACCTCAAGACACAGGTACCACAAGGACACATGCTCAACTATGTTCATAGCAGCATTATTCATAATAGCCAGAACCTGAAAACAACTCAGATGCCCCTCAACTGAAGAATTAATAAAGAAAGTGTGGCACATATGCTCAATGGAGTACTACTCAGCAGTAAAAACAATGACATGAAATTTGTAGGCAAATGGTTGGAACTAGAAAATATCCTGAGTGAGGTAACCCAGATCCTGAAGGACAAACATGGTATGTATTCACTCATAAGTGAATACTAGATATAAAGCAAAGGATAAACAGACTACAACCCACAGCTCCAAAGAAGCTAGCTAAGAAGGAGAACCCTAAGAGGGATGCATAGATCACCCTGGGAAGGGGAAATAGATGAGATCTCCATGAGCAAATGGGGGCTGGGGGGGCGGGCAATGGAGGTTAGGTCATGGAGGATGAGAACCTAAGGGAATGGGATGGTCAAGCTGGAACAGGGACAGAATGGGAGAGCAAGGAAAGAGATTCCAAGATAAGTGAAAATGTTATGGGAATAGGGAGAAACAGGGTGCTAGGGAAGTTCGCAGGAATCCACAAGGAGGACACCACCTTATACAACTAGCAATAGTGAAGAGAGTACCTTAAGTGGCCTATGCTGGTAAACAAATTGGTGAATACCCTAACTGTCATCATACAGCCTCCATCCAGTAACTGATGGAAGAAGATGCAGAGATTTATAGCCAAGTACCAGCATGAGCTCTAGGAGTCCAGTCAAAGAGAGAGAAGAGAGATTCTATGAACAAGGGGCATCAAGAACATGAAGGGGAAATATACAGGACAACCAATCTAAAGTAGTGGGAACTCATGAACTGCAGACCAATAGCTGTGGAGCCTCCATGGGACTGGACTAGGCACTCTGCATAGCTGAGAGAGTTGTTTAGCTTGACCTGTTTAAGGGGCCCCTGGAGTGGGATCAGGATTCGGCCCTGTTTCATGAGCATCCCTGCCTATGTTGGGACACTTTACACAGTCTTGGTTCATGGGAAGGGGCTTGGACCTGCTTCAACTGAATGTACCAGGCTCTGCTGACTCCCCATGGGAGTCCTTGCCTTGGAGGACATGGGAATGGGGAGTGCATTGGGAGGGAAGGCTGGGGGGTGGGAGGAGGGAGGAGAGGGTCATGGGCAGTTGTTATGTAAAATGAACAGACAATTTCTTAGTAATAAAAAAAAGAGAAAAAAGAACTGTAACAATAAATGTAGAAGGAAGTAAAATATGGGTATAGGAATTCCAGTCTCTAAATTAATGAAAAAAAATATCATGGACATCTATCTAAATGTGCTGATCCAGATGGGGCCTCAGACACCATGCCGCAGCTGGCCCTTATGCAGGATACTGTGACATTTCATGGCCTTGGGTCAAAAGGTTGTTCCATTGTCACTGCTGAATGAAAAATATCTTAGTATAAATATCCACTCAGACACTAGATTACCTCAATCTTTATTGAAATAGATTCTAAAGACTTATGAACAGAATTAAACAAATAATATCAAGCAAAGAAATATCAGGAATTTGAAGATGAAAGTACTAAAGATGTATGACTTCAAGTTCTGAATCTCATCTCCATTCTAGACAGTGAATTATGAACTTATAGTTAGCTGTATATCCCTGGGGTTGTCTGATGCTAACTGCTGACTTCAAAGAAAACTTTCCTACACTCAATTTATTATTCAAGAAATTCATTGTGTACCTATCTATCTTATTTAAACCATTTAGCAAGGCTATTTTTTTTATATTTTACCTGTATTTGGGATGAAGAAAATATGGTGACAGAATATTCTGACAGTAACCACACAGTAAATAGTGCACAGATCTTTGTTCTTTAGAATGTTTTGATCAAGCAATTTTTTTTCTCAAAGATCCTATTTCTTTTATTTCAAAGAACTCTGCCAACTTGTGTAATCCCATGGACAACTAAGAGATAAAAAGATAGGACATGAACTTGATTGTATGAACACCTCACACAGGATTTAACTGGCCATGTTGATCATGCACATGCATAGGTTCCATTTATAGTTCTGACTGAAAATGTTCCCAAATCTAGTCAAAAATGGTATGTCCTGATCCTTTTATCATTTGATCAGCAACTATCTGTACTTACTGATGACATGTCTTTTGAATCAGTCTTTCATCTTCTTCTACTCTGTCTTAGTCTACCTGGTCAC
The DNA here is from genome assembly GCF_007827085.1 of Peromyscus californicus insignis. NCBI lineage: Eukaryota > Metazoa > Chordata > Mammalia > Rodentia > Cricetidae > Peromyscus > Peromyscus californicus. The sequence goes on along the minus strand of NW_026294617.1, from coordinate 17,248,041 downwards.
TTATCTTTTTTTGGAGTTACTTCTTTAATAAACCAGCTCACAAGTCACGGTACTAGGTAGTATCCTAACTCTGGGAACCAATTCTAAGTCAGTTACTCAAAGCTCTAGATAAGTGTGTTTCCCTTGGAATAGACTTAGAAGACAGAAAACGAGTAAGGCAAGATGGGGAAAATTTCAGGTCATGGGAAATAGAAAACAAGGATATAAAGGGGGAAAGAGGAATCATGGAAAAAGAGGTTACATGATGTGGGAGTGAGAAGGCAGCATAGAGGAGTGACTACTAGGAGGATACTAACATTAATTTTTTAAAAGCTGTCTGAAAGCCAACTCCTGTAGAGGCTGCCTAAATATATACGTGTACATATTTAAAAGGAGTATAAGTGGAGTTATTCATTAGCAAGTGATGATACACTAGACTCCATAGCCTAACAAGTATAAGTATAGGGCTAGAATTGGGATAATCTGTGAGCTTTTGGCCAGTGGATGCCATAGATTCCTAACAGGCTACTGACATTGATCTTGGTTACCCTCCAGAAGTTGACACTCAGCTCCCATTATTGGAGATAACATATGCTTGACTCACAGAAATGGAGAATTCAACCTGGTAAAGACCTGAAAGTTTCCTTCCAACTATGCTAACATTACTAGAGAATAAAAGTAATCATCAGCCTTACCTCACTGTAACCCTGTGAGCTACAGAAATAAATGTCCTGCCAAGATTTGTCCAGTGGTACAACAGCAGCACAAATTCCATGTGGTTACCAACTACATTCTGAATGTATTAAGTACCAATCCTCAAGATGGAACACATATCTGGCACCATTATCAGGGCCAATAACTTCTAGCTAGATAGGTTAAGGCCTTAAGCAAAAAACTATCATTATTTTTTAGTAGTATGTGTGTGCAGTAGTAAACCAACTCCTAATGACTTATGTAATAGATTAGTGCAATTTCAGTCCCCATAAGAGTTGCTTCTTTGGTAGTAGATAGTGATTTAGCACACATATCCATAGCTGGTCAACATGAGGATGCCATATTCAGTAATTCTTTGAAACATTTGAAGACCATTTATCTATCTAAAATAAACCTATTTAACCTGGAAAACATATCTAATATGACTACAAGTTTAATTATTTTGTATAAACTGCTAACCTCATTTTTTATTTATACATTGCATTTTAAATGAACTGCATAAGCACAATACCTAAAATAACAGTAGAAACATACATACAATATGTTGTAACAAAAATAACCTTAAATTTTTAACAATATTCAAAAATCCTCCAAACAAGAACAAAAACATACATACAGTATAATGGAATTAACTTTAAATTTATATCAATATATCAAATCCATGCCAATGTATAGTATCTGAGATTAATAGTTGTCTTATTATCCTACTTCTTATTTTCCCCTAAGTTATAATAAATATCTATAACCCACCAAATAACCAACAACTACCCGCACTCCCTAACTCTTGGGAATGTGGCCATAGATTTCTCCATACTGCTTCCTGATGTCTGTGGATGAAGTATGTTTAGGGTCCCAGAGAGAAAATTGGAGATAATGGCCAAGTCTTGGGAAGACCAGCAAAAATCTTTGCTGATAGATATCACCTGTCAAGATTCAGGAGGTCTCCCTTCATCAAACCTGATCCATATTAACACTGAAGGAATCCACAGTCTCTCATCTCCTGTGGGAACAAAACTCAAAAGCATTTTTGATTTCCATTTGACAAATACATTTTTTACTTCTTTTTTTACAGTTAAGGAATTCCTAATGTATCCTGATTGGTTCAATTTTTCAGTCCTGTTCACAACCCCACGTCTCTCAGCAGCTACTGTTTGCTTGTCAGCAGTCAGAAATTCAAAATCAACACAACAGTGCACAGAGTCCAGACTCCCTGTGTATATCCATCTCACATGGCTTATTCTTTTTTACATTACTTTACTTCTGTCTTTAAAGACTTTATTTTTCAATTATTTATTTTTTCTTTGAATATACACTTTTTCTTTTCTTAAGCCTGTGCACATTGTTAAATACACTGTAACCTGTTTAGAGGTTTTTCTGTTATTGCATACCTTTTATCCTTTTTTGACTGTGTGTGCAAACCTTTGAACTGCTAAGCAGCATGGACATCTGCCTGCAGCTTTGACAACTGGCTGTGCCCACTTCTCAGGCCTGAAAGTCAAGTCCAAAGCCCACAGCCCATTAGGAGGTTTGTGACCAGGAACTGTATTCAACCTTCCTAGAGCTCTAAAATGCTGATACTTGTACTGTGGCAGGCATTTTTTTACTTAGTGTAGCTAGAGTTTTCCTGCCTGGCCCACAGTCAGGACAAATCTCTGTCACCTGCCAGTCCCACAGCCGCTCAGACCCAACCAAGTAAACACAGAGACTTATATTGCTTATAAACTGTATGGCCGTGGCAGACTTCTTGCTAACTGTTCTTATATCTTAAATTAATCCATTTCTATAAATCTATACTTTGCCACGTAGCTCATGGCTTACCAGCGTCTTCACATGCTGCTTGTCATGGTGGTGGCTGGCAGTGTCTCCTCCCACCTTCCTGTTCTCTCAATTCTCCTCTCTGTTAGTCCCGCCTATACTTCCTGCCTGGCCACTGGCCAATCAGTGTTTTATTTATTGACCAATCAGAGCAACAGATTTGACATACAGACCATCCCACAGCAACTTAGTTTTTTGTTTCTACATAATGTACTAGCTGTTCAAGGGCTTACTGTCCCACAGAAACTCTTAAAGGTGACATATCTTCTCTTTTTTTTTTCCCAAAGTTTTCTCAGTCCCTAAGGAAATAAGGCCCACGTTGGAACACCAAAATATTGTTGGTATGCCAAAAAATTGTTGTTTTTTTCTCTTTTGGGGGGCCCATCACCCAGCTCCCAAATAAATCACACATGGAGGCTTATTCTTTTATTTCATTTTTCTTTAATAAGAAATTTTCTACTTACTCTACATACCACCCAAAGATACCACCTCCTCCCTCCTCCCATCCCCCATCCCTCTCTCCCAAGTGACCCCACATCCCCACATCCCCCAAATCAAGGTCTCCCATGGGGAGTCAGCAGAGCTTGGCACACTGAGCCTAGGCAGGTCCAAGCCCCTTCCCACTGTACCAAGGCTGTGCAAGGTGTCACACCACAGACTCCGGATTCCCAAAAGCCTACCCAGGCACCAGGGACAGATCCCGATCCCCCTGCCTGGGTGCCCTCCAAACAGTTTGAGCCAAACAACTGTCTTCTGTATCCAGAGGGACTAGTTCAGTCCCATGTGAGCTCCATAGCCACTAGTCCATAGTTCATGGGCTTCCACTAGTGTGACCGATCATCTCTGCATATCTTCCCATCATGATCTTGATGTCCCCTACCTGCAGAATTCCTCCTCTCTCTCATCGATTGGATTCCTAGAGCTCAGCCTGGTCCCTGGCTGTGGATCTCTGCATCTGGGTGGCTTATTCTTAATTATAAACACCCCAGCCTTAGCTTGGCTTAATTTCTTGCCAATTTTTCTTATCTTTAAATTATCCTATATGTCTTTTGCCTCTGGGTTTTTTATTTTCTTACTCCTGGCTTGTTGTGTAGCTGGGTGGCTGGCCCCTGGAGTCCTCTTCCTTCTCTGGCTACTTCTTTTTTCCCCTTCAGATTTCTCCTTCTCTTTCTACCCTCTCCCTGTCAGCCCTGCCTATCCTCTTTCTTGCCTTGCTATTGGCTGTTCAGTTCTTTATTAGACCATCAGGTGTTTTAGACAGGCACAGTAACATAGCTTTACAGAGTTAAACAAAAGTAACATACCTTAAAATAATATTCTACTATGCTAAACAATGGATGAAGTAGACACTTAGTTCCAGATTCCAAAGGGAACAATGGACCCAGGATACACCTATCAGACCCCAGACCCAGCCAATACTTCAGTCCCTTAACACATCACTGCCTCCCACTCCTCCTGTGAGAGGTCTCAACAGTGTCCAGCCAGGCAGCTTCATGGACCTCCTACTGTGAACTTGCTCAGGAGTGACCAACTCCTAAAAAGTAAAACCTGCGTTTTACTTTTTAATTTGGCTCAAGTAGATTTCTTTCAGCAGTAGGCAGATAAGCCATTCATTTGGTGTGGAAGGCTACAGGTGAAGTTACCCCATGCTAGGCAGGCTGGGTTCCAGGGCCAATCCTCCTCTCCTTTGTTCATCCCTGGCTTTCTACCTGATCAGATCTACTGGTAAGCTGTCCTTTCTGGCTAGCTGCAGGCTCCTGGTGCCTATTTGTTTTTTTCTGACAAGAGTTGCAGCCGTACCAGACAAAGCCCACATTAGAACAAAGGCAGCCTTGTTCAGAAGGGTCTTGGTGGCTTGAGCAATGCCTCCTCCCCAAGTCTTCTCCACCTCTTAATCCAACCTCAGGCCAGCACAGAGTATGCTCTGTGCTAACCTTGGGTTTAAACTGTAGCTTTCAAGAATGGAGCAACTTTTGGGGATGCATAACTCCAGCTCAAAACCCAACCTCAGTCACTCCCAGGGTGTCTTCTGTGATTAATTGTCCAAATTGGGACTTTCCCATATGTTCAAGCCACTGGTTTCTCTTGTTTCTGTGATATGGCTACAGTATACCTTGGATGAGTCCAAGAGGCCACTGTTGTGCCCAAAGTCCAGATCCCCAAAAGATCACCAAGAGATTGAATCTGACACAAAAACAAAGTCTTTAATACGAGTTAACTCAAGCCTCTCTGTCCAACTGATGCAGCAGCAGAACTGGAGAGAGACCTCAAGCCCCATGGTGCAAGGGTTTTTACAGTGGCTGGATGGTGGGAGGAGGGAGTGCCTTGGGGAATTCCAAGACTGCCCAGTTACAGACCTGGGATTGGCTCAAGACCTGGTTAGGGGTACCTGGGCTGTGCTGATTGGCTCTCTTAGGTCTAGAGAATTGCAACATTGTAGCTTCAGCACCTGGAGTTGTCTGTCTGGTTCTGACTGTCCTTCCACAATGGGGTGAGGTATTCCTGGCTCCTGGTAGGCCCTTCCCTGTGGGGTGAGTTGTTTATGGTTTCTGATTGGCCCTTTTCTATGGTGTGGGTGGCTAGCTAGGGTAAAGGCCCTCTGATTGGGCCTTCCGTGTGGTGTGAAGAGTTCATGGCTCTCTCTGTAGCTAGGGCAAAAGGTCAGAGGCCATCAGGAGGTCAGAAGTAGGGGTCTTCCTACTCAGGCCTTTCTGCTATGCCTGCAATTCTGCTGAGGCCTAGGTCTCTCAGCTGTCAGATGGTGTAGAAGTAACCAACCATCTTATTGAATAAGAAACACAGAGCCAATGTAAAGATAAAAGCCCAAGAGATCAGAGCTAAGAGCCTTACCCTTCCTGCTTCAGCGATCCTCTTCAGCCAAGAGATACCTACTTCCTGTGTGTTTGTCTTTATATAGACTTTCTGTTCTGCCTTCTCATTGGTTAACCCAACCACATGACCATCACTGCATGTCTGTACAGACCTCCAGGTCTTCTATGGTTGGTATTGAGATTAAAGGGGTGTGTCTCCAATGCTGGCTGTATCCTTGACCACACAGAGATCTACCTAGCTCTGATACCAAGTGCTGGGATTAAAAACGTGCGCCGTGAACGCCCAGCTCTGCTATGGCTTGCTATTAGCTCTGACCCCCAGGCAACTTTATTTATTAACATACAAATAAAATCACATTTCAGTTCAAATAAAATATCACCATAAGATGGCACCCTTGATTTGAACATCCTTCATGATTTAGAACATTTTTGCAAATTTTCTATTTTGTACTTGCAAGTGAGCTGTGATCCCTTCCCTACATGGATTCTGGCATTTATGTTCCAGCCCCTTCCTCTGAAGCCAGGGCTCCATGGCTGAGGTTCTGCTGGCCAGGGTCAAAGAGCCTCAGTTGTGCTTTCATTTGGAGGTACTGACCCTGAGCCTTCAGCCCCAATTGAGCCCCCTGAATCTTATTGGCCTCTGCCAGCCCTGTCCCCTTCTTCTCTGGCTTTCCTCCTACTTTGTCCACTCAACACACCCTGTCTCCACTGGCAGCCCTAAACCCCTTTATTCATCACTTCCAGCTCCTACACAGAAACCCAAGGCCTCACCTACTCTCTGCCCCTGACTCCTTCTCCTCTTCCATCACCAATATCTCCACCCTCTGACCAAAACCTCTCTATGTACCAGCCTTCACACCAGCACCTAGACTCTTCTCTTCCTGGTCACTGGTGACACAGTAGTCCACCTCTCCAGGGGTCTCCCACACAGGATCCCAACAGAACCTTGCTCACCTCCTTCCCCTCCAGGAGGTGGTTAGAGTCAAAGGTGTCTTCTGGGTTCAGGTTCCCTTCTCCCTCCAATATCTTGCTAACATGGAACAATGGTTGTGCTCTTTCTCCACTATTCCCTGTGCCTACATAACAGAGTTCCATCACCTACTCAAATCTATGACTTAACCTGGCATGATCTCTGAGTTAGTCTCTCCTCCACCCTTATGCTTGAGAAGCTCGACAGAGTCCAGGCAATGGCCAGAGAGTATGCAGAGTGGAACCATTTGGCAGATCCTAGCCTGGCTGGGACTACTAGCAGGGACAGGAGGGCCACCTGAGGAGGGTTTCTATGATTTGCTGCCTCCTGAAAGGCATAGAGACAATTTCTAAGAAGTTAGTAAACTTTGATAGACTCTCCAAGGTTACCCAGCAAATGCATGAGAACCCAGAAGTTTTTCTTTATAGATTACCAAGAGGCCATGACTCAGTATACCCAATTTGACTCAACCTCACAAGCAGGGGCTGCAGTACTGGCCTCTTATTATATTTCCCAATCAGTTTCAGACATATGAATAAAACTCAAAAATTTGAGGACGGTCCCAAAACCCTGCTTCAGAATTGGTTAAGGTGGCCTTCAAGGTCCTTAAGGCCTGAGACACAGTGACCAAGTCTTCCCCACAGGCTCCAGTGTGGCAGAACCTTACCCACCTCACCCAAGCCCTAGTTGTGACCCTAAGGCCAACAACATCCCTATAAATGGGCCAGGGGAGATTTCCCAGTCTCTATCCCCTGGGGCAAAGTCAGTTCCACTGGGAGCCTGCTTTTGATATGGAAAGGAAGACCACTGGTCCCTGCCCACTAATGAAGCCATGCCATCTCAGCCTGTGACCTGGCCACTGGAAATCAGAGTGGTCCAATGGGAGCTTGATCCTTTTGCCATGTCACAGAGGCCCAGCCTCACCATCAGGGGCATTTCAAACTCAGGCCATTGAGCTTCTCAGTTTGGCACAAGACTGATAGCACCCAATTTCAGAGACCCCCTTTACCCTATTCAAGCCTAGGGTGATGCTCTAATTAACACGTAAGTCCACCACCTCCCTATTTGGCAGAGGGCTACCTTTCCAGTCCTCACCTGCACTCTGGCTCTACACTCCCTTCACTAGTCTCAAATATAGTGGTTCAGATACAGTTCATATTAAAGGATTTTAAAATACCCTAACTATAACTCAGTACAGTGGATTGCATTTTGTTATGAGGTTAGTATTATATAATGAATTTGTATAAAGTATTTCAATTTGATAATTGACACAAATAACATGTTTACCAATAAACTGTGATGTTGATCAAGTAAAAAAATAATAGCTGGATATTCACACAGTAACAATCATGAATAAAACATGCTTACCACAATTTCTTTTCTTTTGTAAACTCTTCCCCAATTGATAATATGTTTTCATTAGATGAAGAAATATCAGTGAGGTTACACTAGAATTATTGGTGCAAATGGGGACAGAAGGATTTAAAACCTGTAAATTTAAAACCTTGAAGGAAGTTAAGAGATTCACAGCTCTGGTCTTTGGGTGGATCCTTTGACTTCAGGATTAATAGTCCTAACACATGTGGGGAGGGGAGCTGCTGTGGGATATCTTTGTGTATGTTGTGGATATGTGTTGCACCCATTGCCTAATAAACAAAGGTGACTTGACCTATGGCAAGAAAGCTTACAGCCGGGCAGGAAATCCAAGTAGAGATACAAAGAAAGGAAGGGTGGAGTTAAGATGCCAGCCTGCCCCCAAAGGAGCAATAAGATACCAGCAGACTGATAATGTCACAGCCATGTGGCAACAAATTGATTAATAGGAATGGGTTAATTTAAAATAAAAGAGCTAGCTAGCCAGAAGTCTGAAACATAGGCCATACACTTTGCAATTAACATAAGTCTCTGAGTGATTATTTTAAAAGTGGCTGTGGGACAATGGGTGGGAGAAATTCTTCCCAACCCTGGGCTGGGCAGGACCAGAGAAACTTCTGTCTGCAATTGGTGCCTAACGTGGTAGCAAGAATTTCCACCCAAAACTTGAGACAGCTTTAAAAAAAGATTTGAAAATGTTACAAAAACCAGCTTCCTAGTTGTGTATCCCAGGCAAGCCATGATACAGAAACTCTGTAGCATGCAGGCTTGAACTGCAGTATGGCAGATACCTGCTGTAGTACACAGAGTTATCTCCAAGCCATGCAGTATACTGCATGGTGGATTTAGCTTTTGCTAGTACAGAAAACAAAAGGTTTTTGGGCTACACACTGCTGGATGGAGGCATAGACCCACTCTTCCCAGAGTTGGTGGTGACCATGACTCCCAGAGCTGCTAGTAAATGTACCTGCACCATATTGGGAAGCTGAGGTGGGTGGAGCCAGCAGCTGGAGCTGCTGCTTTGACCCAAGCCATGCTTCAGTTTACCTCAATGGTCAAAAAATGATTGCAGATACACACAATAGGACAGATTCAGATGGAAAAATTTTCTAAACAGTTTACAATATATGTAAAAAGATATGTAGACTTGAGAGAGAGAAGAGAAAGGATATCAATAGTCATAAAAATAAAATAAAGTCTTTAAAATAATATATAAAATATTTAATAAGTCATGTAAAGATGGAAATTACACAGAAAGTTTGGATTCTGTTGTCTTTAGGATTTTTAACTGGACAGAGACATTTAATTGTAATGGCTACTAAGTTAAACCAATATGTATATTTTAAAGGTATCTTGACTTCAAAATTTGTGTCTAAGGATATATTGCTTTGGAAAAGGGGATTTGCTTTTGTTTCTACAGAAGATGAGAACCTATGGATTGCTTCCAGGCTAATATGGTTTGAACAATCAAGACCCCCTGAAAGGTTGGTGCAGCCTCACAGACTACTACAACCAAGATTTAACTATAATTTTTAATTTTCTCAGGATCCCCATAAGATTGCCAGCACCCCCAATCAGCAGGAAGTATTATGAGAAGCTATGCCCAAATTCCCAAAATATTGTTTAAAATGTTTATTTTTATTTAAAGGGGGTTGATTATAAATTCAATCTCTACAGAAGAAAAGGGGATATAGATATGATAGGATCAAAGAGTAGATTATTGAATCTATTTTTAAAAAGCAACAACTTGTTTGAAGTTTTTCACATTGCTACAGATTTTAGTTTATTGCTACAAATTTAAAGTCAATTTTGAAATACTATATATTTTTTACTCTTGCTTAAGGTATTATTTTGATGCAACTCATTTAAAAAATGTAATTATAGTTAAGGAATAAAAATTAGCCATGTGGTGGTGGCACACACCTTTAATCCCAGCACTTGGGAGGCAGAGTCAGGCAGATCTCTGTGATTCTGAGGCCAGCCTGGTTTACAGCGCAAGATCCAGGATAGGCACTGAAACTACAGAGAAACCCTCAAACCAAAAACCAAAAAAAAGAAAGAAAGAAAGAGAGAGAGAGAAAGAAAGAAATGCAAATTAATAGTCATGTTAGTTAAGTTTTTTAGTTATACACAGATATATTTTAAATTAGGTTGGTAATCTTCAAACACTTCAAAGACTTATAGAATATGGCATTTAAAAATGTTTTAAAAATCTTGACTTTTCTAGATAGTGAGATATGTCTGCTCCTGGCAGCACTGATTTACTTAAAAGAGGATGATGGGCATCAAAGAAACTCCATATAGAGTTTGCTTTCTTTATGGCATAAGTTAGCCATTTGGGCAAGAAACTGCTCTTGCCTGGACTGCTTGAGAGTATGTTGTATAAACTAGATATGCAGAACCTATAAGAAGATGACCACTGAGGTTTGCAAGGTGAGATAGTCCTTGAGGTTCCTGCTTCACAGAAGAAACTGCCAGACATTCTATAGGACACGAAGAAGTGACTGACAAATTTGCCAAAATGGGCAGAATAATGCTTCAAATTTTCTGCTTCACTAAAAAGTCAGCCTGAGATTCTAGGCCTGTAGGCTGAAGATGAATGCACCAACATTGCAGAGGAACATTGGATGACTATCCAGGCAGCCAACTGTTTCTGTCATTTCCAGAACTTTGGAAGTTGCTTAAAATGCACTTCCTGTTTACTTAGATACTATTATATCCTTCTGGCGTCTTAGATGTAGTTGAAGACTAAATAGTTATAGTTATAATTTTCCTTGATTATGATAAAAGATAAATTAGATATAAATCTTTAGACTCACAAATATAGGACAGATGACAAATATTTTCTTTAATTTTTGCCAAATACAAATAGACTAGATATTGTAATTCTTGCATGATAACTGTTCTATTATATGTAATTTTACTATGTTAAAGTTAAAACCTTCCTTTTTGATTAGACAAGTGGCTTTCTATGAATTCATGCCTCAAAAGATGGACACCAGGTGAATTGTGAACCTAATTAGTCTTATCAATAAAACCCAAGAGTCAGATATTGGGGTAATAACCTAAAAGATCAGAGGAGCAGACACTAGTGACTTTTTACCTCTCTAGATCCTCCAAATGAAAGGGCTGAGATCCTGTCTACACCCGTTTCCATCACTTTCTCTCCCCACCTCCCAAGTGCTGGGATTAAAGGCATGAGTTTCCTAAATGCTGGAATTAAAGGGTAAGCCTCCCAAGTACTGGGATTAAAGTCATGATCCTCCCAAGTGCTGGGATTAAAGTGGTGACCCACCACCATCCAGGTTCTATGGTTAACTAGTGACTGACTCAGCCCTCTCATCCCCAAGCAACCTTGTCAGAACACAAACAAAGTATCACACAACTAGTAATAATCAAAGAAATCATGGGCCAGGACTCATGCTTTAAACACTCTAGTACTCTGTTTTGCCAATAACAGAAAATGGTGTTTGTGAGATTGTTCTTCCAAATTGTAAATATTTGCTTGAAGTACATTGATGTTTCACCTTTGGAGATATTAGTTTTAACCAATACACAATGTTTCACTCTTTTATGGTAAAGGAAATAATACCTATTATGATCAGTAAGAAATTATTTTATGTTTGCAATGATTAATGACTGAATGTACATCTGTAGCACAGTGAAGAACAATAATGTATACCTTTTATAACCAAAAGCAAGATAACAATTTTTTTAAAGAAAAATTATGTAATTTCTGTTGAACACATAAAGCAATGTGTTTTATTCTAATTCCTTTACGAGCCATAAGTGCTTTGGGAAAAATAAAATATTCCCATTTTAAGTGTGCTTCTATGTGTGAGAGAGAATGTCTTCCATGCTTATGTAAGTGACACCTGAAAGAAGAGGTGTCAGATCCCCTGGATCTGGAGTTGCAGATAGTTATGACCCCCACAACTTAAGCACTGGGATCCAATCAAAGGTCATCCCAAAGAAGACTGTGTGCTGGGCCACTCGTATATCTTCAAAGTAATTTTTATCCAATATACTAAATCTTTCACATGTTATCAAAAATTAAAAGAACTAAATAAATGGTGAAATAGCCAATGATCATTGTGAACAAGATGAATCAATATTATGATGTCAGGTATGTTCAATTTGCAACATGAATTCAACACACTCAAGAAAAACTAATGATTTATAAAAGAAAAGCTGATTCTAAGCCTATATGGAAAGCAGAAAAACTTGGAATGCTCAATAGGATTGTGAAGAAATAATACTGTGACACAGTTTGACTTCTACACAAAGTACAATACCAGAACAACAACAACAAAAAAGGATGATATATTTGTCAAAAAAAAAACTGATGGAGAGAAAAAGTCAAGAAAAAAAGCATAAAACTATAGTGAAGTTTCAAACAAAGGACCAAAGGAAGCTCAGCAAGTAAAATTGTGATCTTGAGACATGTTACCCAAGTTCCTATGATTCTATAGGAATATATGAAGTCTAAGAACATATGTGTAGAGATTAAGTACACAAAGGCTTCTCAACTCCTACAAAACTGACTTAAACTGATCCTAAACTGTTAGGTTACTGGCCCTCCAGCTGGTGATCTTCCTGCCACCATACAGGCCCCACTCTCTAGAGCTTTTTCTGGACATAGAGGAGATCAGAGAAGTCTGCTGTGCCTCTGCCAACTCCCCTATTTTCTCTTTGGATTCAACAAATGCAGCCACACTGATGCTTGTGAGAAATATTAAATATGAATCTTTTCTATCAAAGACTATGAAAATTGAGTTTAAAATATGAAAGTCAAATCATAATACTTCCTCCATTCAGTAAAATATTGTTTATTTCAGGACCCAATCCTAAATTATAGGAATTTCATGGCCTGAAGAAGTGACTGACTCTCCATTCTAGGAAGCAGTGCATATTCCTCCTTCCTTCATACTCATGTAATGAATAAGACTGTGAAGTCTGACTCTAGATATTGGGGAAAAGATGCAGACAGCACTTTCCTTAGGATAAAATCAAGTGCAGTTCCTATCTAGGTAAGATCCCCTTTCACCAGCACACCCTCCTGAGCAAGAGAAAAGTTTGTCTCATCCAGACACTTATTTCTAGCAATTCACAGGTTAGTCTAAGAACATAGCTTATGCAAGGAGCCACCTCAGATGGCCTCACAAGATAAATGCTTCCCAACAGCTTCTGTAGCAGCCCGGTGACTCTGGAACTCTGCAGTTCAGCAAAAGAACCCCAGGGATGGAAGTCTCTGAATATCACAGTGACAGTGGTACAACAAAATTACCAGGGAACACATGACCAATTTGTATACAGACTAAAAGTAAGAAATGCTATGGGAAAGAGAATACTACTCTTTTGGTGGTCTGGTTGTCCAAGGGTTGAAACTTGTGTTTGACATGAAATTTGGGTACAAGCAATCTCCATAAATGGACACTAAGCACAATGTAAACCAAGATGGGAAGACAATCTAGGTAAAAAACAAAACAAAACAAAACAAAACAAAACAAAAAAACTCTAAAGAAGAGGAGCGACAGAAAGAGACAAAGAAACTGAAGAAAGAAAATATTTCCCTTAAGGAGAAGGGGGCCAAGTTCTCAGGCTGACCTACAGGCTCCCTTAATATAATCTGCCCGACCCTGACGAAGGATATTGGACAATGAGAGACTTCAATCTTGGGTTTAAGTCCCTATCTTTCCTCTGCATGCATGGCATTATCCACTGTATCCCTCCCCACCCAGTTCACTGAGAGAATCTGTGAAACATTGAATCAGGTCTGGTGGAAGGAACAAAGCTAGTTTTATGGTGTGGTTAAGTTGGTCTTAGACAATGACATGAGGCAATCCTATTCTGAGTAAAAGTGCCACAAAAAGCTCCTAAGATTTTATTAGGATGAACTCTTTCAAAAACTTTGTTTCCAAAAGATTTAAATTCTATCCCATATGGAGGGTGACAGATCCATCTGATGATCTCAGCTTACTAACCTGGGATAGTTGGGGTAAGAAACACCTTGAGTTTGGGCACTGAAAGCTTAAAACCTCTGGATGACAATGCTTGGCTTCCACAGTTACAATTACAATGAAAGATATATAAACTCAACTGTCTCTGACCAAACCATGGACTCCTTTTCCTATATTCTTTTGCTATTTAGGGCCTACTTGTCTAGGCCATAGGCAACATCTCCTCCTATATTCATGCTAAACTAACTAAAGTGGGTTTTTTAAGGAAATGGTGTGACAGTGCATATTTAACCTGTCATATGTGTGTATCCTACAGGGACTTGTGCCTGATGGGGAATGGGCTCACCTTCCCATGGGGCTGAGCTAACCTTGAGCAGAAAGGAACCATGTTGTCTGCCCCCTTCTTTGCTGGTGACCTCATCAAAACAGAAGGAGCCATGCCAGTCATAACTTGGGAATCTTTTTTGCTAATGGATTCATAAAATGTAAGTGACATGTGACTTCTGGATTACTGTGGCATAAAACAAAATGGAGATATCCATAAACACACAATGAATATAGACTAGAAAATGGTGGAAATCTCATGGTCTGTCCCAGGTAAGCAAGGCCTGTTCATCACCATGTGAGCAAGGGCTCCTCAGTTCACTTGGACTTGCAACACCCTCCCCTGTCACTGTGACTAGGCCTGTGGTTGGGGAAGAGCCAGATGAATAACCACCATAAACAATGGGCTGCTGTGGCTATTTCTGTCCTTGCCAGGCCCACGAACATATAAAGAGACATTATCTACTTGGAACAAATGCTGTCTGCTTAGAACACAAGAGAAGTGAGACTCCAACATTCCAGGGCTCCTAAACTTTCTTCTCAGGCTGCTGAGAAAAGGATGCCCTGATGAGGGGACAGAAGACATCCTGAGACCCAGAGTTACCACATGCTGGTGCCATACACCCTGAAGTTCTGGAGCTTCAGGAAAGACTATGGACATTGGCCTGGGCCAATCCCGTCTCCCTTCACTTACTGGGTTTCCCGCCATACCCCAATGACCACTCTCAACTTGGATGAATTGAAATCATGAATCTCCTGCCTCCACTTTCTAAGTGGTATGATTATAGTCTTGTGCCACCATGCCTGGCTTAGGTGGCTTCTTTTCATTTAGTGAGTCATTAGAATGGGGGTGCAAGGATGATGAACAGTTAAACAAACATATTCAAGAACCACTTATCTCTGTGAGCCTGGGTTTCACTATCTGTAGTATAAGGGCAGAATTCTGCCCAGGTCCTTTGATTAAGTTATACAAGAGTCAATGATAAAGAAAGACAGTACTGCTCACAGTTGGAAGACAGTAAGACAGGAGGGCTGATGGGACCCTTCTTCTTTTACAGGAGTTAGGACCAGAGCCTGTGTCGTACCTACACTTAATCAGCCAGGCTCAGTTACTCTCCTCAATAAGTGAATTAAAAGAGCCAAATTAGTTCACTGTGATGTGTTATAATACAGGTGCTCTGCAGACAAGGTGGGTAAATCTCTCTGATGTTTTGGAAGAACCTAGTCTATTTAGTGAGTTCCAGGTCAGCAAGAGAGTCATAGGGAGACTGTTCTTTAAAATTTTTTAAAATGACAATAAAAAAGAAAAAAAAGCAAATTTATCATGAAAATCAGAAACATGGTATATATTCAGTATGACGAAATTTGGAACAGTGATGAAGATAGAAGTTAACTATTCTTGTCATCCTGTTTTGATAGAAAGCAAGAGGCATTACACAAGCAAGAAACCTAACCAAACCATACAATGAATTTCTACCCATCCTTTAAAGTCTCCCTCATTCTTAGCTTCTCTGTCTCCTGCAAGGCATTGTTCAGGTAGGGTGCAATATGGACTCTGTTTTTTCCCCAGAATGTTATAGTAAGAGAAATTTGTATTTAATTCAGTCCACTGTTTACCTAATTGTTAGCCAAAGGGAAACATAAATGTCTCTTTAGAATATCCTAACTATTGTCAGGCAGTCAGTTGAGAGGGATAAGATTACAGGCTGGGGACCACCACATGGGGGGATGCAGGGTGCTGTCAGTGGCAGCTACACTGTAGTTGCCAAGAATAAGGAAAGAGTGGAAGACCTGGAGGTGGCTAACCCACTACAGCTGTGTAGATATAGAGAGCACAGGAAGAGCCAGCTTGTCCTCAGGTACACCCTGATCATTGCCCTCTGGCTCTCACATTCAAAACTCCATCCCTAACAGTTCACCCATAATCTCTTTGTAAATGCCTGATTGCATTTATAGTGACTTCTGTTTAAGTCTCAGGATCTCCTGGTAATCTGGATTTCATCTGGAGTCACCATCACTCAGGGACACTAATTGAAGCTTTTGAAGACATTAAGGAAACAGAATATGATGCCAGTCAGACAAGTTGGTTTTCATGCCTCCAAGTTCCTTTTCTCTCCTTACAGGAAGCTTAAACTCCAGCAGGTATACACAGAGGCAAGACTCATACACCTAAATTACTTTAAATTCTTTTAAAAATAATATATACATGAAGAAAACCTTTTTAACAATCTGGGATCCCAAATATATCTGTCTTTTCACTATTTGCATATCTGGTGCCCTAGGAGGCCATATGAGGCATCAGATTTCCTGGAACTGGAATTACAGGTACTTCTGAGCTACCTGATATAGGTGCTAGGAACCAAATAGGGGTGCCCAACAGGAGCAATACTACTGAGTAAACTCTTCAGCTCCGCAATATGACATTAAAATGCATAAGATAAAAATGCTTCATTACTCCTTCTGTCTCCTATCACTTGAAAATGATGAAAGTCCCCACTAGATGGTTGTCAAAGGATTTCAGTCAGATATTAGGAAATTTTCCATAATTTTAGATATGCATTTCCTTTTTGTATTCTTTTAAGACAGCCATGGCTGCCCTGGAACTCATTATGTGGACCAACCTGACCTCAAATTCAGAGAAATTGGCCTGCCACTGTCTCCCAAGTGCTAGGGTTATGGGGATGCACCTCTAATACAAGCTGAGATATGTTTTTACATGGCCTATCTTTGAATCAGAGAATTAACAAGCGTTTACAAGGAACCAGGGATGTTTTGGTAAAGAGTAATACTTCTTGAAATTTTATAGTAATAAACTGGCAAATCATTCCATATGTTCTCAATAATAGGGTTATTTTCTTTGCTTTGTTAATTTCACCCAATTAAAAATGCTTAAGTATGTTTATATTTTTACCTGAGCCATATTGTGTATATGGCAATGAGAGGACAACTTTAAAGGTGTCTATTATCTACTTCTCCTATGTGAGTTTTAGAGATGAAATCCATAGTGCTGTTTGGCTACACATGAACTCAATGGCACTTAGTTGGCTTTAAAAATTATTCATGTATGTGCTGGTGTAGGAGTGTGCATATGCCACAACCCAAGTGAAGAAATAAAAGAAAAATTTCTAGGAGTATTATGGGTTTCTTAGAGATTGAATTTAGGTCATCAGGCTAAACAGCAACTCACTTTACCAACTGAGATAATTCTGTGGCATTCATTTGTGGTTCTGAGAAAGTGTTATGAAAAAATGTTTAGTCCTCAGAATAAACTAATACATTCCAAAAGAAAGTGATATGGGTATATTATTTTCAATTGCAAATAAGATTTTTTATTCAAATGGTCCTGTTTTCCACTATCCTTTGATGAAAGTATGTTTACAATTTGAAAAGAAAACAATATTTTAGTTATATGTTTCAACCAATCTTATTTAAGAATCAGAGATGTGCCTCAGTGGGAAATGTCTGTGGTTTGTGAGATTGACAACGTCATCTTGATCATCATATGAATAAGAAAAAAAAGGAGTCCTCACAAAGTTGTCTTCCAGTCTCTGATATGTGTCATGGTTAACAAAACTGTAATCATATCACACACACACACACACACACACACACACACACACACACACACACACACACACCAGAATTTGTTTTTAAACCAATTTCATTACCATTACATTATCTGGCATCTCTGGGTAATTTCCTTAGAATGTAGTATTTCGAGATGAAGTGTTAAATGCATAACTAATGGGGACATGAACACAAATAGAACGTCAAATACTATATACATATCCATAGTGATGACACACACACACACACACACACACACACACACTCACCAGAATTTTTTTTTAAATCAATTTCATTACCATTACATTATCTGGCATCTCTGGGTAATTTCCTTAGAATGTAGTATTTCGAGATGAAGTGTTAAATGCATAACTAATGGGGACATGAACACAAATAGAACGTCAAATACTATATACATATCCATAGTGATGACACACACACACACACACACACACACACACACTCACCAGAATTTTTTTTTAAATCAATTTCATTACCATTACATTATCTGGCATCTCTGGGTAATTTCCTTAGAATGTAGTATTTCAAGATGAAGTGTTAAATGCATAACTAATGGGGACATGAACACAAATAGAACGTCAAATACTATATACATATCCATAGTGATCAAGCGATGTTTTGAAATATACTGCTGATTGCTGATTATCCTACTTTATAACATCTCTACCAGATATATGAAAATGCAGCTTTGGATACATATGAGGTATTTAATGTTTCTTGTATTCTCTTCTATTAAGAATTTTAACATTAACATTGTTAAAACATGCTAATAAAACAGCATACATTATCTACCCTTGGACTTGTACTCAAGAGGGTGACACATAAGCATCAAGAGTTTAAATGTATCCCTGGCTAATTACTGACATTGAATGATAAATTTCAAAGGAATTTGTGAAAATATGAAAAAAAAAATGGGAAAACTCACCACCTTTTCATAGACACCCTTACTTGAATAGTGTGATCACACACTGCCTGATATTTAAATAAACAATAGACCACTTAGATGATGGGCATCCCATTCTATACACTGTAGCAGAAAAATACCTATTACTAAGTGAAAACACAACAGAAGATGAACAGAAGTCAAAGAAAGAATATAAGAACCATAAAGTACACTTCACTAAATGGATTTGCCACATGTATAGCACACTGTAGTATCTACCTCAAATGTTGCCAGATAGAAACCACAATGTAGTCATCTCCACAATCTGTCTTGAGTGAACATGGTAAATAATTTACTTCCTTCAAGGTTATGATGGAAAAGAGATGAAACAAATCTTTTCTTGAAACTGAAGATAACTGTGATGTCTCTAAAGTCCTTACCAAATTGTTTACCCCAATAGAGGTATGAATTATTTCCTATTTTCTGACATCAAGATCATATGTGAAGGCTTAAAAATGTGTACAGGGTGAGAGATATAGCCAAGCAGTTAAGAGAAGGTCATTCCCAGGACAAAGGTTGGGTTTTTGACAACTTCCTATAATTCCTGCTAAAAGGAGATCCAAGGATCTAAACTTTTGGGGAATCTCTATGCACATACCCACACAAAGACACACTGACATCACATAACTAAAATTTAAAAAAAATCTTTAAATAATCAGATTTTCACTCAAGAACATTTTTCTCTTGTAAGCATTTATTCCTGTAACTCAGTTGTTGAGGCATTAAAAGGCTTACTTACATTTTTCTTCATCATGAACTGATTCATGTAACAGAAAGCAAGCACATAGGCTTGAAGTCAGAGAAATCAATCTTTCTTAGTTGGTGGTATCATTTGGGAAGATATATATGTAATGCTCACCCTGCTGGAAAAAGTACCTCCCTGGGAGTGAGCATGAGAGTTCACATCCACACACCATTTCCAGTTCCCACTTTCACATTCATGCCAAAGGTGGAAGATGTGAGTTCAAAGCTTTCTGCTTTAGCTGCCATGTTTGACACTTGTTGCCATGCCACTTTCATGGTTATCCTGGATCCTTCTGGACCCAAAGGCCAACTTTTAGTAAGTTGACTTACTTAGACATAATGTTTTATCACAGCAACAGAAAAGGCACTAATACACACCCATTAAGTGTTAAACCTGGATGCCTTATTTCATGTAACTGAAGAGAATTGTAGAATAGAAAAGTGCTACCTCATCATTTTGTCCATATGAGTTTGATGGTGCAAACAAAATAAGAGGAACATCATAATGCTTGAACAGATAGGTGACACTTGTCAGGTATTTTGTCCAGAATAAACTTGTATAACTGAATGTAAGTCTGTTGGGTAAAGATCTTCCAAAACCTTTATGGCCAGATTTCCTTGAGTATTAATTTTCTCAGGCCCTCAAAGACTACTGTGAATTGAAAAAGCTTTAAGAAGCCAATTACACACTAAAAGTTTTACTCTTGTATAAAGACTAAATGAAGTGCAAAACTTTGCCACACTCACTACTTTTATAGGGTTTCTTTGCAGTATGAATTTTTCTTATGACTTCAAAGAGTGCTGATTCATGTAAAGGCTTTACCACATTGGTCATATTCATAGGGTTTATCTCCAAAATGTGTTCTCTTATGTATTTGAAGATGATTGTGTCATGAAAGGCTTTATCACATTGATTATATTTGAAGGGTTTCTCACTAGTATGAGTTCTTTTATGTATTTGGAGATTACTAGCACATCCAAAGTTTTATCACATTGATAACATTCATAACTCTAGTATGTGTTCTTTTATGTATATAGAAGATTATTTTGTGAAAAGTCTTTATTACTTGGATTACATTGGTAGGGTTTCTCTCCAGCATGTGTTCTTTCATATATGTGGAGATGATTGTGCTGTGAAAAGGCTTAATCATAGGATTTCTCTCCAGTATACGTTCTTTTATATATTCAAAGA
Source organism: Peromyscus californicus insignis (assembly GCF_007827085.1). NCBI lineage: Eukaryota > Metazoa > Chordata > Mammalia > Rodentia > Cricetidae > Peromyscus > Peromyscus californicus. The sequence goes on along the minus strand of NW_026294617.1, from coordinate 17,227,607 downwards.
TGACCTTGATTTGCAAAGGTTTTACCACACTGATCACAATCATAACTTTCTCTCTAGTATGTATTCTTTTATGTAGTCTAAGATTATTGTGACATACAAAGGTATTACCATGTTGGTTTCATTCATAGGCTTTCTGTCAAGAATGTATTCTTTTATGTATTTGGAGATGACTGGCACATGCAAAGCCTTTATCACACTGATTACATTTATAGGGTTTCTCTTCAGAATGTGTTCTTTCATGCATTTGAAGATTACATTATTATGAAAAGGCTTTATCGCATTGATTCTATTTGTAGGGTTTCTCTCCAGTATGTCTTCTTTCATGTTTTTGGAGACGATTGTGTCGTGAAAAGGCTTTATCACATTGATTACATTTGTAGGGTTTCTCTCCAGTATGTGTTCTTTTATGTACTCTGAGATTACTGGCATATGTGAAGGCTTTATAACATTGATTACATTTGTAGGGTTTCTCTCCAGTATGTCTTCTTTCATGTACTCTGAGATTACTGGCATATGCAAAGGCTTTATCACATTGATTACATTTGTAGGGTTTCTCTCCAGTATGTGTTCTTTCATGTATTTGGAGATTTTTGGCACATGCAAAGTCTTTATCACATTGATTACATTTGTAGGGTTTCTCTCCAGTATGTGTTCTTTTATGTACTCTGAGATTACTGGCATATGCAAAGGCTTTATCACATTGATTACATTTGTAGGGTTTCTCTCCAGTATGTGTTCTTTTATGAATTTGGAGACTACTCACACATACAAAGGCTTTACCACATTGATTACATTCATATGGTTTCTCTCCAGTATGTGTTCTTTCATGTATTTGGAGATTATTGGCACATGCAAAGTCTTTATCACATTGATTACATTTGTAGGGTTTCTCTCCAGTATGTGTTCTTTCATGCATTTGAAGATTACTGTATTGTGAAAAGGCTTTACCACATTGATTACATTTGTAGGGTTTCTCTCCAGTATGTGTTCTTTCATGTCTTTGGAGATGACTATGTTGATAAAAGGCTTTATCACATTGACTACATTTGTAAGGTTTCTCTCCAGAATGTGTCCTTTTATGTATTCGGAGATATCTGTATTGTGAAAAGGCTTTATCACATTGATTACATTTGTAGGATTTCTCTCCAGAATGTGTCCTTTTATGTATTGGGAGAGTTTTGAGTTCTGAATAGGCTTTATCACATTGATTACATTTGTAGGGTTTCTCACCAGTATGTGTTCTTTCATATATTTGGAGATTACTGGCACATCCAAAGTCTGTAGCACATTGATTACATTTGTAGGCTTTCTCTCCAGAATGTGTTCTTCCATGAATTTGAAGATTACTGTGTTGTGAAAAAGCTTTATCACATTGATTACATTTGTAGGGTTTCTTTCCAGCATGTGCTATTTTATGTACTCTGAGATTACTGGCATATTTAAAGGCTTTACCACATTGATTACATTCATATGGTTTCTCTCCAGTATGTGTTCTTTTATGTATTTGGAGATGACCATGACTTGTGAAGGCTTTACCATACTGATTACTTTCATTGGTTTTCATTCCAGCACATGTTCCTTTAAGTATTTGGAGAATACTGTTGTGTGCAACGGCTTCACCATACTGAATACAGTCATGGGGTTTCTCTTCAGTATGAAAATTTTCATGCTTCTGAAGATGACTATGATATGAAAAAGCTTTTGCACATTGAGTATATTCACAGGGTTTCTTTCCAGTATGACATTTTTTGAACCTGTAAAGATAATTGGCACAAGTAAAAGCTTTCTCACATTTATTAACTGATGAATATTTTTATCTATATGAATTAATTTTATAATATGTTCTAATCTTTAAGACAAATAAGATCTTAAAGTATACACTCATAGTGTTCTCCAACATTTAGGGATGTTTTTTGTCTTGGAAGGTATCTGTAATGGTAAGAACCTTTATTAGAGGGTCCACATTTGTAACATCATTTTTCTATATGAGATTCTTCACATATTTGAAGAGAACTAGAAGAACTCAGAGCTTTAACATACTGATTGCATTCATAAATATTCCAATAGTGTGAGTCATACTACATTTGCAAAGTGAACCAGGACAAACAGACATATTTATATATTCCAATGCTCATGGAGCTTTTCTGCAGTGTGAGTTTGTTGATGTATTCCCAATGAACTTGGCAAAGCAATTAATTTTAAACTTGTATCACATTCAAAAATTCTACTCAAAGTGACTACTATGTATCTTCTAATTGCTGTGTGTGAGAGAGTTATATTGCTTCCTTTCATATACCCCTGCTCTCATGGCTTGTATCCAGAGTGACATATGATATACTGATAAAGGAAAACTAATAAATAAAATGTTTCTACACTGCATTCACACAGCTTGACTTTCTGTTCCTCACAAACATGTGATATAGGGATTAAGGATTCTCCACAACAACTTCTTGACTCTCATAATCTATCCCTTTCACTAAACTTAGAAAAGTCACAACAAGTAAAAGAGTAGCACTAGTTTACTCTGAATTATTTGCTTACTAGAAGGTTTTGGATATATACATCTCACCTATCCAACATGAATTCTTTATGCAATACCTGAGTGACATGAAATTAAACAGATTGGCTGTTCTATAGCCTAGGTACCATGGAGCTGCAATTCAAATGGGGATATCAGATAAGGCATTGTTTCCCTGTGTTCTTTCTTAGAGCAATGCCTTGCAAACACATATCAGTTACGTGACATTGAGGTAGTTGGTCTCGTGAGAATATAACAATCATCAGTACACTTTAAACTGTGCTTATTTACACTATTACTTTTGTTTTAAACTTCCAGGATACATTACAATTTCTCCATAGGCACATTTGTATCAGCTTGCACATGAAATTACCTTGCATGTCCTCCAGAACTTTGATAATGTTCTTCAATATTATAGTCTTCCCAACTGTAGCCTAAAATACAGCACCAGAAAATGAATGATATTATATGGGAAACTGCAAAATTTAAGTTACTATCTTCAGTGAACCTTAGAGCCATGCCAGATTTATTCACCTCATTCTTCTTCTTTCTCAATAGAAATTACAGAAGTATATCAATAACTAAGAAACTGTTTTCCTATTATTTTAAAACGTGATGGAAAACTCAGTCTTACCTATAGCAGTGAGGTTCCTGTAGGTCTCCAGCATCACATTTTTGTAGAGATTCTTCTGAGAAGGATCCAGCAAAATCCACTCCTCCCAAGTGAAGTCAATATGCACATCATCATAGGTCACTGCAGTCTAAAATATCCCATACATGTGTCCAACAGAGTATGATACTGACAGCATGCTAATGTATACTTCTTTGACAATATATTCACATAATTCTGGGGCTTACCACACTTATTGAATAACACAGAAGTTCTAATCAATTCATTTTAGAAAAAAAACTGAACAATGAGGTTCACCTCTGTAATTTCTTCACACTTTGTCTAGGATATAGCCTTGCAGGAGAAAAGCCTATTAAGAGACATAGAGAGGCAAGAGATCGGAGTATACATCAGAGAATCTGAATGAATAATCACTAACTACAAAAATGATGGGCAAGCTGTGTGTATTGGCTCATGCCCAGTCTCAAGGCAAAGGCAGGTGTATTTGATTGAGTTGCATGACAGCCTGGCCTATGCAATGAATTTCAGGATAGAGTTAAATATTAGTAAGACCCTATCTCACCTATAAAAATAAATTGAACAAAAAAGGTAGAAAGAACTCACAGGTGTTTATGGGACTTTCCACACACACCTGCAATTGAATGATTCAGAAGGCTCAGGCAGTTTTAATGTTATGATTACTGCCATTCTAGAAAAAGAATGATATACTCTGCCAGATTTCAAATTCATGATGTGGGTGAAGCTCAGCAAAACAGCATATGCTTAACATGTACAAAAACCTACATTCCAGGCTCATTAGCCAATCTCTTGAATGTAAAATATTCTAAAATCAAGAAACAAATTAAACCTTTGCAACATGCAATGGCACAGGATATATTCTCATTCAGAAAGAGGAATGTGGCCAGGTTCCAGTACAAAACTCAGGTAGTCAGCCCATGCTCATGTTCAGGCCACACAAGCCAGAAGAACAGGTAGGACACCAGCCCATGGAACTTCCTAATTCTTTTTGTTCCCATAGACACAATCCCCCACCAACCCTCCAGCCACCACCAACTTGGACATCAAGTACAGGTCATATAAGCCAGAAGAACACATAGACAAACTCAGGCAAAGACTCCCTTTTGGACCAGAAGCCATACCAGCCATCCGATATCCATGTAGGATGTCTACCCATGGACCTCCTCCATACTTCCAGTACCCCCAACACTATTCCTGATCTTGGGAATTTTTTCTCCTACTGGGTTGCCTCATCCAGTCTTCATATGAGGGTTTCTGCCTAGTCTTATTGTAACATGTTGTGTCATGTTTGGTTGATAATCCATGGGAGATCTGCCCTTTACTGAAGAGATATGGAAGAGGAGGGGATCTAGGGGAGAGGAGAACAGGGAAGGAGTAGGGGAGGGAAAACTGCATTTGGGATGTATTGTGTGAGAGAAAAATAAATTTTAAAAAAGAAAACAGAGGAATATAGGTACAGAGAGGCAAGATTGGACCAAGGCAAGACTAAAACTCAGCAGAGCAAAAAACCAAATCCTGTAGCTCTATCTAAGATACATGGGGCTTCATTCTCAAAGGGCTTAGATGGCTTTAACCCTGCAACTTTTCATACATGTCTCTCCAGTTCTACTTCTACTCCATGTATGCAGCTCCCCATGGCAGATGTCCCAAAGCTTGGGTATTTCAACAACCCATTGTAAACAAAATTCTAAACAGTCTTATTAAATAAGAAGCACAGAGCCAAATACACAGTTAAAAGTACTAGTGAAGAACCAAGGCCACCTTATCTTACCACCTAGTCACCGTCGCTTCCCCAGAGAGAGAGACCTTCTTCCTTTGTGACTTGTCTTTTTATTGCCTTTGCGTTCTGCCTTCTCATTGGCATGACTTCCTTATCACTGCCTATCTATACAGACCTCCAGGTCTCTATGGTTGGAACTGGGATTAAAGGTTCAGGTCACCACACTTGGCTGTGTCCTCAACCACACAGACACTCTGCCTGCCATGTGATCGGATTAAGGGCGTGGGCTACCACCACCTGAATTCTGTTCCTGCCTCACTAATGACCTCTGATCTCCGGGCAAACTTTGTTTATTAACATACAAATAAAATCACATTTCAGCACAATTAAAATATCACCACATCCTATGGTCTCAAAATGCAACCCAGCTTCATCTTCACAACTTTATGCAATGAACACTCATAGCCTCCTCAGAGTTTCTGACTGCCAAACATAGATGGGTGCAACAGTGCTAAACAGATACCACAGAGAAAGAGTCTATGACCTTTAAATTGTGCATCTTTCCCGTTTCCAGAACCAATACAACATGGGTGACTCCCCCCAAATTTGGCTTCTAAGTTGTGATGGACCCTGCCGTGCTTCGACCAAAGTTACAGCAGGCTCTGTGTAAAGTTGCATCCTGGGAGTAGAAATCACTTTGCTCAATCCATTCATAAACTGAAGGTTTAGCTGATGGAGTCTTACACTTAGAACACACTGATAGGCTTCTACTGTAGAGAGCAAGGGAGTTCTCTTTAACAGTAACAGTCTCCTTGAAAGTACCTATTGGCTTCACAAGTGGACTGTCATCTGAAACTACATAGTGCTGTTTTTCTCTACAAAACACAGACTTTTCATTTCTTTCTGCCCCACTTGTTTTTCACTGTAGAACCTGAATGAGTCATCAGTAATAAGCAAGCAACAGAATCAATATATTGTCTAAGAAATCAGCTCACTACTTTTTATTTATGGCTTACTCAATTTCTAATGGAATGGAGAAAGTAAGAACAATTTTGGGCCAAAATATTATACAAATGACCTCTAGCTAAATTTTTCATGGAGTCTAGTTCCCACTGAATTCCTATGACCTCAAGCTCCACTGTATGCACTACTCTCAACACTCCCATCTTCCCAATCCTACAAGAATAGCCAATTAAGCTATGTGTACAACTATCTATGGATTTTGCCATCTAAAGTACTAATATCTTCAATATTCCTCCAAAAGTCATTAATCCAAGGTCCTTTGCATTAACAAAACTACTTCTGGTATACCACATTTTGTTCTAACTTGCTTGTTTCTTGCTGTGATTAAATTCTCTAACCAAAACCATCTCAGGTAATGAACAGGTTTATTTGGCTGATATTGCCAGATCACAGTCCATCATTTTGAGAGCTTAGGATAGAAATTTAAGCAAACAATTGAAGGCAAAAAGCACAGGGAAACTGCTTACTGCCTTTCTCTCTCCCTTGGTCACTCTCTCATGCTTAGCTAGCCCTCTCATCCATCTCAGGCCCACTTGATTAGGGATATTGCAACCTCAGTGGAAGAGCCTTCTCACATCAATCATCAATCAACACAATCTCTTAGAGACATAGCAGTTCCTGGCTATTATGAATGGATGAGTATGATGGATGAGTGCATATAAGTAAACATCAGAGTAAGCAAAAGAAATCTTATTAAAACCAAATGCAAGATAACACATTTTTAAAGAAACAGTGTGATTTGTATCATACACCTAAAAAAAAACTTTTTTTGCTCTAATTGCTTTGTAAGTCACAAACACTTTCAAAAACAAGTTTATTCCCATTTTTATGTGTATGTTTGTGTTGGAGAGTAAATGATTTCAGTGTGTACAGGGGACAGAGCAGAGAAGTGGGGGTCAGATATCCAGTATATGGAGTAACAAGTGGTTAGGGGCCTTCCAACTAGAGTGTTGGTATATGAACTCAGGAAACCCCCAAGAAGAATATGTGGCAAGTCACCTGCTAAGCCCCTTAGTACTTTCTAATCCAACAAACTAAAAGTCTTTCATTGTGCTGAAATGTGGTGATATTTTATTTGTGCTTTAATAAATAAGGCTTGCCTAGAGATCAGAGGAACAGCCATTATAAGTAAACAAAGAAGTCATGCAGTGTTAGCACACGCCTTTAATCCTGATCTCCCTAAGGCTTTCACCCCTATATTTGGCTCCATGTTTTTTATTTAATAAGACCATTTTGAAATTTGTCTACATTTCATAATTTAACAACAACAATAACAACAAAACCTAAATAATATAAAGAAGTAAATATATGATACTTAGGAACATTATGCATCAATATTACGGTGTTGGCTCTGGTAAATTTGCAGCATGAATTGGATACAATCCGAAGAATATTCCCAAAATTTTATAACATGATATTTAATTCCAAAGCTACATGCAAAGTGGAAAAACTCATAATTTTAACCCTAAGTTTCTCTTGTCCCACCCAGCTCCACAGTTCCGCAGTTGCTTATAAATAATCACTCAGAGGCTTAATATTAATTATTACCTGTATGGCCTAAGGCAGGCCTCTTGCTAGCTAGTTCTTATAGCTTGACTCATCCCATAACTATTAATCTATGCATTACCAGATCTTCCATGGCTTTACCTGTGTCCCACTACATGTTGCTCCTAGGATGGCAGTTTGGCATCTTCCCCACTCTCCTTTCTCCTCTCCTATCTCTCTTGGATTTTCCCACCTGGCTCCTGCCATAAGCCAATGTAGTTTTATTTATTACCCAATGGGAGCAACACATATTCAAGCATACAGAAAGACATCCCACAGCACAGAATGCTCTATAGGATTATGAAAAGATAGCACACACACTGACACAATGTGACTTCTAAATTAACACAAAGCTATGCCAATTAAGAATGTGTGCAATATTTATGAAAGAACAAATCAGATAGAGAGAAAAAGCCAAGAATAAAACAGAAAAATATACTCCTCTTTTAATCAAAAGACCAAAGGAAACTCAGCCAGGAAAAATGTGATCTTGACAAATATTACCCAGCTCCCTATGATTCTATGTGTATAGAAACTAAATAGACACAGATATCACAACTTCCACAAAACTGCCTCCAAGTGACCATTGAACTGTTATGTTTCTAACCCTCTAGCTACTGTTATTTCTTCAAAACAGAGAGGTCCCATGCTCCAGAGTTCTCTCTGCAAATGGAAGTGATCTCCTGCTATGGTTCTGCAAACTATAATATCCTCCTGTGGTTTCAGGCAAACCTAGTCCTATGGACGCCCATACAGAAAACACTGTAAGAGAATAAATGTCAATTTCCTGCCATGCGGATTATGTCATAAGATGTGGAATCTGCCCTATCCACCCACCCAAAACCACACACAACTTTGAAACCTCTGCAGCTCACAAGAACTGTTCCTGCTCTGTGACAGTGAAGACGGTGACCCCACACTCACGATGGCATGGCTTCTGGTCTCCCTCACAGCTCTCTATAGCTACCTCCCATTGGTACTCGGGATTGCTAAATCTTCCCAGGGTCCCACATTAGCCTAGGCCACCCAGCTGAGCCTCAGGACATTAACATCCCCCCAATTGGGTGACCAGAGATCAAGTGACTCATATATCACAGGCCTTCCCTACTCTGCAATTCTACCCCAGTAAACAGGTATTTACCTAGTATTTTAGTGGAAATTCTTTAAGTCTTCTGGACTACTTCTGGTCCCTCTTCCAAGGCATGGAATGCTTTGTGTGAACAATCCATTACACACTCAATGTACAATGCAGCAAACCCTTTGCTTCTTAGCTGGGAACTCCTACAGCCAAATATAGGCCACATTCAAAAAGCAAGTGTTGTTACTGTTTAACTATTTTTAAGGCAAAAACAGGCCATGAATTAGAAAACATGAGGGGCAATGGTAGGCCTTGCAGGTAGGAAAGAGACTGTGGACATGATGTAGTTATAATCTCAAAGAACTATTTGAAAAAGTTAAAAAGGCTTTAGAGTCATGTGCTGCAGAAACTACAGATTTGTATGAGAACACACCAAAGATAAGTCACACCTTTTCCCTCAGGTTGAACATCTCAAACCAGAAAAATAATAGTCCTCTTAGGCAGGGCCACATCATTTTACCCAGATCTTCTATTTTCCTTGAATTCCTGTAACTACAGTAATTTGGTTTCATGATAAGGTTAGTCCTTTATCTAGATTCTTGATTGTCCGGGTCTGTGAATCCCAAGAAATGACTAGTCAGGACATTTATGGAGCATCTGAAATTGATTAACTACCACATTGCTAATCTCAACTACTGCCAAAGCAGGAAATATTTTACCCTCCTTCCTGCCCCTCCCTTTCTGCACTGTCATTATACCAGCTTCAAAGTTGGTCATTAAAGTCCATTCTTGGCCAGGTCCCTCTTCATTTCTATGTCCCCAATAAAAGCCAGAGAGATTGGAGGACACTGATTCACTGGTCTATGTTTCCTTCTCACTGACCAGTCAAGACCCAGCCTAGAAGGAGTTTAAGGACTGTCTTTCCAGCACTGGGCACCAGAGGAAGGATTAGGTTTTCAAAACAATTCTCAATTACGTTGCATGAGGCAAGCCTACAGGAAACATTGCTCTAAACAGAAATAAAAAATCAACAGCACTTGAGAGAAAGGGAATGACACTATTAATGACCAAGAAACACTGGAAAACAGAAACAAATGGAGATTAAAAAAAATGCACTTAAAGAAAAAGAAATGTAAAAAAGAATAACAATAATTGTCTTTTTAGCATGATAAAAGTAATTTATTTTTAAGATAAAAATGCTTAGCTATATTAGCTATATTGACTTAAAAAAAAAGAGTAGGACCTTCCCTAGTTGAGGAAATGCACTTAATAAAATACTGATTGCTCTTGCCTACATGCTCACGTTGGCTGCTGAGATCTGTAACCTGACACACAGAGTTACAGGCAATGGTCTATTTCTCAATCCTCTGAACTGACTTAACTTTGTCAAGCAAGACCGAACATATCTGCAAAGGAGAGTTGTCTAATTAGAATTCAATATTCATTGGCTCAAACTAACTTTCTCAAATTGTACACCCACCAATCTGGTCTGTGTTCATTCACATGACAGGAATTAAAACATGCTGGGAAACTACAAAATCACTCCCCCTGCCACATTCAGGTCCTTTTTCATAATGATGATTCTAGCAGCTGATTGCCTACCCTGTTTCCCCCTGAAGTGCACACAATAAACTATTCCTCCTATCTCCTCTGAAGGCAGAAGTCATGCTCCACATGCAAATCCTTTTCCTCTGACAATGGATAGACAACTACATGACACAAATGGGGAATTTTAAAACTGTGAGGTGGTAGAGTCACTTAATTTAAGAATTTATAATGTTTAGTCATGGACACCAAGGTCATTGCCCTGGGGATCACAGACTGGAATCAAGGTCACTTGAGTCTACATAGGAGAGTTTGTCTCAGAAACATTGTTCTAAATAGCTGGAGGTGCAGCTGTTCAAGAATTAATATGCCTTCCAAAGGAGAAGAATAAATCTCCATACATAGGTAGAAAGTGGATTTATTAGAATGTCTCACAGTCTGTGGTCCAGTTGGTCCAACATTGACTGTCTAGCAATGGAAAGGTCAAGAATTCAGTACTTCTTCAATTCATGAGGCTGGATGTCTCAGATGGTCTTCAGTATATTCTAGAATTCCTAAGAACTGGGCTCTAAAGAGAGTAAATGAATGACCTTCCTAGGCAAAGCCATGACAATCAGGCAGACAAAGAGCTCCTTCTTCAATATTCTTTATATATATATCTATGCATATATATATGCATATATGTATATATACACATACATACATATATACATACATACATATATATAGGCTGTGACCAGAAGGTCTGACTGAGATTAAAGATGGATCATCTTACCTCAGAGATCCACATTAATGAAGGGTCTTCCCATTTCAAAACCTTTCATTAAGAATAATCTCTCACAGGTATATCCAATTGCTACAAACTACAGAAATATGAAATAGGGATTCACTATCATTGACTAGGTCAACCCATTAGAACTGGGGGCCCTGGTGGAGGAGTTAAGCCTAAAAGCAAGGTGTTTTGGAGTTATTGCCTTTTGAATGTATTGGCTGTTTTGGGCAGTGAATTTCTTGTGTGAAATTTTAGCTTTCCCATCTGTTACTACCTTGGGATTCATTTTGCAAAAACTTCTGGCAGTGTGATTGATCATTTATTGGGGACAATTTCCCCTATGCATCTGGAGTATATTAATAACTTCCACTGGCTATGTGTGAAGACAGTCAAGCAGGCAAAAGAAAAAAAAAAACCCTCTTTCCCCAAATGAGGTCTTTGTTCCTTTTTCCAATGTAAACTTAGAATCTGACTTCCTGCAATTATCTGTATTGGTAGGCATTGGGCACTGTCACTTTCTAGGCAAAAGTATTTCATTTGAGACATTTTCAGACGTTCAAGGACAAAGCATTACCACATTGTTGATTTGTAACCCTTAGACAGATAGAAATGTGCCCTGGCTTTACCTCACCTGCAGATAAGAAAAACTATCCTGAGGTAACCTCACTAACCTTAAATTCTTAACTGCTTGTACTTCCTTTCTCCTCAGTTAATCAACACAAGATTTTAGCTTAAGAGATTTATTGCTTGCATTTACCCTGAGATGTAGCAGGAAAGGTAATCAGCTATTTGCTAGTTTGCAGAGAAAAATAAACTTTCCCACTGACCCTCTGAGGACCTGGCCTCCATGGTCAGAGGGCCTGGAAGGTGCCAGATTCTGTTTCTTGTGTAAATTAAGCTTAATCCTATCCTTTTCTGCACCTTTAAGCAATAGGTGCAATCCTTAGATCTAAGAAGTTTCTTTTAAGCAACTTATTATAGCAAAAGTACTACAGCAGACTAAAAACTGCAGGTCTTCCACTACTCCTTACACAGGTTGCCTAGTAACCCAGGATGCTTACCCTGCCCATTTGAAAAACAGCCTTTGGAAGCAGAGCAGAGAGAAAAAAACAGTTTTTCCTTATCTGTGATTTTCACTATTAATAGACTTTTAACCTTATACATAGCCACACTCGGGAATATAGTTTGATCACACAAATCCCCCCTTGGATTCCCTTGATTGATTTAATCCTTGGTTGACCTCACCAGAAAACTTCCACTAGCCACTCCCACCTTGTGCCATCAATGAAACCTTATAGTTATTGCTCTCTGTGTGTGAATCCTATCACCTTTCTCTATGACCCTGAGAATTTCAAGACTTGCATTGCATTGCCAAAGAATTACTATTTGTAATGTATATAGGCCAGTACACCCATTGTAGAGATGACGATTTTTTAATACAGAGACATGGCCTGAAAGAACACATTGTGAGTAGATTCATTCCTCTACCATCAGTTCTAGTTTTCCTCCGCTGGTTGTAGCGTCTCCTTTGGACTCTGAAACTCTTTAGGGCAGGCCCCTAAAGTCTTTCATTACCCTTACACAATTTTTTTGTGTATTGGTTAATTCCAGAGGTAGTCAGTTTGGCTACCAAGAATAGTCATCACAAGAGCCAAGACAGAAGACGTGAGAAAGATTTCTTACCTGTATGAGGCAAGGAGAACAGTGGAGTCATTTCCAAAGCAATGCTTTCTCTAAGCAAGAAAATCATTGGGATTTTACTGGGGGGGTCTAGACATGTTTATACAGAGTTATGCTCTTCTTACAATAACAAAGGAGAGAGAACATAAATACAGAAAACACAAAGAAAAAGTCACTTATCAGCACTGTGGTCACTGCTCTTAGTTGGATGGCTCTTCTGAGCAAATAAGGCCTCTGAGCAGGCAGGTTCAGAAGAAGGCCACAGCTGCTTCCACACAGGATCATTTTAACTAGGAGTTCATTTTAACAAGCCCTGGCTGCTGTCTGTCTCAGAACTGTGACATCACTGTAGAGAATTCCATTCTTTCCTTTTTATAACTTAAAAAAATTTAGTTATATGGGTATTTTGCCTGCATGTGTCTTTGCACAGTACCTACAGGGGCCAGAAGAGGGCAGGATATGACTAGGACAAATGGTTAGCTACCATGTGGGTTCTGGGAATGGAACCTGGGTCCTCTGTAATAACATCCAGTGATCTTACCTGCTGAGCAATTTCTCTATCCCCTTTTATTATTTAAATTTTATTTCCATACATTTTAATTAAAAGATACAGCATCACTTTCCCATTGTTCTCTCTTCACTCCATCCCTTTTCCAGTGTTTCCCTCCCAACTTCTTCCTTGTCAAGTATGTATGAGTAAGTATGCTGAAATACATGAAGGTAACCTGCTGAGTCTGTTTTTGTTGGTTGTATATGGTTGCAGGGCTGACGACAGTGTAATAGAGAGTAGTAAGGGAATGTTCATCAGTGACACAGAAGAGGAATCAAACCTGTATGTTGAAAGTGTGTTTCAGTAAGAGGCCTCGCAGATGCCCATGAATTCATATCCAGGTTCTTTTCATTTTGAGCACCAAACAGGGTGGTGAAGTAATCTCATTTCTATTAAACTGATAAAATAACCTGACTCAAAGTAACTTTGGGGGAAAACATTCACTTGATTCATAATTTTATGGTACATCCCTATCAAACAGGACCTTTCCTGCCATGGTCCCCAAAATATGAACATTCTCAACTTCTTAAATCCCAAAGTCTTTAAAAATTCCAACATTTAGTAAGTCTAGAGTCTCATAAATGTATATTCTGAAAAAAAAAAAGAGTAAGAGCCCACTGTTTTCAAAAAGGGGGAGAACAGGGGAATAGCAGAGAATCAATCACATTTAAGGAAACCAAAACCTAGCAGCTTCCTGTATCACACTGTACAAGTTCTGAGACTCTAATGACTTTCTGGGCTCTCAGAGACTGAGGAAGCTCCATGTTTCAGGCTCTGCCATCCCTAGCACACACAGCTTGCCTACCATCTCAGTTCTACTCCACAACTGTGGCTCTCCTTGGTCATCCTACAGTCCAAGAACCTACCACCCCTTCAGGTGTCCACTGGACTCACTGACCTCTCAGGGCCTCTCCACAGGTGTTTCAAATCTGTTCCAGTGTCATCAGCTCTTCACGAGCCCTTCAGTCTTGGATTGGCAGGCAAGATACTGAGGCAGAAGAATCCCAGCAAATTACCAAACTGTCTGGGCTCTGCCCAGATAGAAAGCAAGGGTAGTTTCTATTCGTTCGGTCTACTGTATGTGGATTCTACTTTCACCTGACAGCTTACTGAATTTGAGGGGACCTAAAGGGGTAAAGAATAGACACAGCAGACAGGAGGAGACGTGAAGGAGATGGGAAAGGACAGGAGGAGACAGGAGAGGACCTGAGTGTCCCCAGGGCACTGGAGGTGCTTCAGTTCTCTGAGTCCCAGTATCAGCTCCCTGGAATCTCTACTGTCTGGTCCATCTAGTCCTGACCTCCTGGAGATGGTGCACTGATGGAGCCTGGGAAGTGATCCTATTCCCAGCCTTGCAGCTACCATTTGTACCTCAAATCAGCTTGGCTTGCCCTCAGTCAAGTGACAAGAACACAGAAATATGAGCAGGGAAGGATAGAAAGATATTAACCCCATCCAATCAGTGGACTGTCAAAGTCTTCTCCCCATCCTGTACACTCACATCCTGAGACCCTGTCACCCTAGAAATGTTGTGAGCCTGATTTTAAGGCAACTGGGACTTACATCTCCCACAGCTTCGACCTTGGGGTTCACATGTCTCATCATAGAACATATCTTAATCCTCAGATGTGAAATTGTCCAGAGGTCCACAGGCTTATTGTAGTCTGGGGAAATATACTGAGCCCACCATAGACTTGTCTGTTCCCGGGGGACTGCCTCCATACCCCACTGTACACTCAGTCCTTGGATGTTGTTGAAACCCTCAAACTCCAGCCTCTGCCTCCTAAGTTTTGGGATCACAGGGTTGGACACCATGTCTGGCTTTGGTGACTTCTTACTCAACTTTACTGAGTGTCATGGCGTGAACATGTGGACACTCAAAAAGTACAATTTTTAAAAATGAATAAAAAGAACGTTTATAAGAAGTAGCCTTGGCTCTCAGGATTCCACAAGGATGACCCCACCTGGGAGTGCTGGCAGTGGTCTAGAGGGTGCCTGGACTGGTCTACTTTGATGACCGGTCTAGTGAATACCCTAACCACCATCATAGAGCCTTTGTCCAGTGACTAATGGAGGCAGATGCAGAGATCCATGGCCAGGTGCCAGGCTGAGCTCCAAGAATCCAATCGATGAGAGAGAGGAGGGATTCTGCAGGCACGGGACATTGAGATCATGATGGGAAGATGCACAGATGACTGGCTACACTGGTGGAAGCCCATGAACTGTAGACTAGTGGCTGTGGAGTCCCCATGGGACTGGACTAGGCCATCTAGATATGGAAGACTGTTGTTCGGCTCAAACTGTTTAGGGTCACCCAGGCAGGGGGATCGGGATCAGTCCCTGGTTCATGGGCAGGCTTTTAGAAGCCCAGCACAGGTGCAGCCTTGGTGCAGTGGGGAGGGGCTTGGACCTGCCTAGGCTCAATGTGCTGGGCTCTGCTGACTCCCCACGGGAGACCTTGATTTGGGGAATGTGGGGATGTGGAGCGGCTTGGGAAGGAGGGCTGGGGGTAGGAGGAAGGAGGAGATAGGATCTGTAGGTGGTATATATTTTGTAGAGTGAGTAGAAAATTTCTTAATAAAGAAAAAATGAAAAAAAAAAGAAGTAGCCTTGGTGGGAAGTAATGGTGGTTGATCACACTGTATCCACAATCAAGAAACGGACAGTGATGAATGTTGGTCATTATTACATAATTCAGTACTAAATCCATGGAATGGAATGGTGTTGTCACTTCTAAAAGGGTCAAGAGTCTTCTCAATGAACTTAATATACAAGATAATCTCTCATTGTCAGGGACCAAATATGAACCATGTAAAAGTACTAGGTAGGCCAGAGTACAAGCCACAGACCCTAAACCAAAGATAAAGAACATCCCACGGTCAATTAGCATAGCAACAGAACAATGGTCCCTGACCAGTGACCTTATCACCTAGCACAACATCCTGCAGCTTCACGACCTGCACATCCCCCCTCAGCTGCATGTCCTGCACCCCTTTCCTCCTTCCTGCCCCCTCCCCCTCCCATGCTATATAAGCCTTGCTGAGGAGAATAGAATTTGCAGCTTGATCAGAACCCTGTCTTGCTGTCTTCCTTCCTGTCTCCCATCCCTTTCATTCTCTCCTGCAAGTGGGTCGTCCATGTTGAGACTGCGCTGGCTGGGGCATCTCATAAGTACACCAGGGAATATCATAATCTAGATAAGCCCTCACAGGTATAGCTGGAGGAGTGTTCCTTGGCTGATTATAGATCTTATCAAATTGAAAATCATTATTAATCATCACACAAAATTAATAAAATTTCTTGTGTATACTGCTTGTGTAGACAGGGACAATATTCCTTTTTTGGTGATATCTCAAATACAAATGAGCCGTGTTTGAGGGCAAAGTATATAAAAACCTTTGAGTATGGACTCATTCCTTTCCCAGATGTAAGCAGCAATTTGCTGAGAATCTTCAGGGCAGGATTATTAACCCTATGCAGAGTAAGGCACCATGCAGAACTCTTCTGACCCATGCTTTTACCTTATTAAATCAGAATCCTATCCAAGCCACCTCAGCAACTGACCTATGATCTTGTTACCAAAGATAAGAAGAGACAGAGACAGAGATAGAGAGACAGAAAGAATTCCTAAGGACCCATTGAAACGTAACTTACAAAGTCAACAGAAATGTAAACATGGCTTTGTGTCAATTGTTAAGTGTGGCTCTCCCTCACAAGACCACACTTTTCCAAAAGTCCTTTCTTTCTACTAATATCTGTGCTAAATCCATGATAAACATCTCTTTACAGACAAGTGTGGTCACATGAGGGAGAGGCAGGTAGATGTCTGTGAGTTCCAGGCCTAGCCTATCGACTACATAATGGTTCCCAGGTCAGACAGGGTTAGAAAGTGAGACTGTGTCTTAAAACAGACCCACTTCATAAATCTCTACTCAATAAACCTTAGGGCTGAGAAAGTGGGTTAACAGATAAAGTACTCACCTTGCAACTACCCCTTTAATTCTGCATTATAAAGCCAGTTGCAACAGTGCATGCCTATAATTCAATGCTTTTAGGGCAAGATAAAAGGCAGGCAGCTACCTATGATTTTATGTATATAGAAATTAAATAAACACAGATGTCACAACTTTCACAAAATTAACTCAAAGAGACCCTTAAGCTGTTATGTTTCTGACCTGATAGGTACTGATGTTTCTTCCAGAGAGGACCCATGTTCTAAAGCTTTCTCTGCAAAGGGAGGTGATCTCCTGCAGATCCTGCTATAGCTCTGCAGCCTTCATGGTCCCTTGTGTTTTCAGGCAAACCCAGCTTCAATGATGCCCACACAGCAAACACTGTAGAAGAGTAATTTAATTTCTGATTCCTCCCACATAGATTATTCCATCCCACAAGATGTGGCATCTGCCCTATCAACCAGCCCTAAACCATGCAAACCTGAGATACTTCTGCAGCTCAGAACTCCCTTTTGTCCGCTGGAACGGAACTTCACTGAATCACACCATAGTGGCTGGCAGTAACACAAAGCTAAAAGCATTCTAATCATGTCTTGTTGAAGGATGATCCCCATCACTCCCTTTCTACCATTTTCTAAACTGTCTGTAACATTTACAAGACAAACACAAAAGGGAAATGTAACATCCAGAACTTGTAGAAACCAGACCTTCAGTTTTCCAATCTGTCTTCCCAGATTCCCACTGTCACGGAAGCAATGCCTGTGTGTGCACACTGGACAGTGATATTACAAGCATCATAGCCTCCCATCCCAGGGTGGCAGAGCCTTCACATCCCCAGGGAATCCACACTCACTAAGGATCAGTGCTGTGGGATGGTCTGCATGTCAAGTGTGTTGCTGATTGGTCAATAAATAAATCACTGATTGGCCAGTGGCCAGGCAGGAAGTATAGGCGGGAAAAGGAGGAGAATAAAGCTGGGAAGTGGAAGGCTGAGTCAGATACACTGCCAGCTGCCACAATGACAAACAGCATGTGAAGATGCCGGTAAGCCACGAGCCATGTGGCAAGGTATAGATTTATAGAAATAGATTAATTTAAGCTGTAAGAACATCTAGCAAGAAGCCTGCCACGGCCATACAGTTTGTAACCAATATAAGTCTCTGTGTTTACTTGGTCGGGTCTGAGCAGCTGTGGGACTGGCAGGTCAGAGATTTGCCCTGACCGTGGGCCAGGCAGGAAAACTGTAGCTACAGATCAGAGGCCATGGGACACTGCCCAGGTCACCACAGGGACCAACAGAAAGTCTGTCTCATGGTCCATCCCAGTCCCAGCAGCTCAGACTCTTGACAGCTCAGCCAACCTGCTCTTCCTGATCTGGGGACAGTGGCCCCAACACTCATCATGGCATGACTGTGGTCTTCTTTACAGCTCCCTACAGTAGAGGCAGAGGAGAATCCTGGAAATAACCTGTAAGCTCCCTCCCACTGGTGCTCCTGATGGCTAAGACTTCCCAAAGCTCCTCATTAGTTAGGACCACCCAGTTGGACCTCAGGACATTAGTAATGCTCATCTCTACTGGGGGAGCAGAGATCAAATGACTCAAACTGCACAAACCCTCCCAGCTCTCCCCTTCCACACTAAGGTCAGACATGGCCCTAGTCTGGGAAATTTGTAGTTTAGTAGAATCTTCCATTCTCCAGAGAACTTCCTGTTCCAAGGTACAGGGTCCTTTCCATGCACATTCCATTACACATTCAATGCCCAGTGAAGCCAACCCTTTGCTTCAGAGCTAGCTGGGAGGACCTGACGCCAAACATAGGTCACATTCAAACAGTAACTGTTGTTAAAGCAGAAACAGGTCATGGATTACAACACAATGAAGGTCTATGGGAGGGCTTTGAGCCAGGAAAGAGATAGTGGAAATGAGGTCATTATAATCCAAAAAAATTATGTTGGAAAGTTGAAACAGGCTTTATGGCCATGTGCTCCAGAGACTAGGGATGTGTACTAGAGCACACTAAGTACCACTCATGCATTTCTCCCAGGCTGTACATCTTAAACCTGGAAAGCAGTAATATTAGGCAGGGCCACACCATTTTACTCAGTTCTTCTATTTAGGTTGAACTGGTGTAACTACTGTAATTTTTTTAAAGATTTATTTATTTATTTATTATGTATACAGTGTTCTGTTTACAATTATCCTTGCAGGCTACAAGAGGGCACCAGATCCTATTATAGATGGTTGTGAGCCACCATGTAGGTGTTGGGAATTGAACTCAGAACCTCTGGAAGACCAGACAGTGCTCTTAACCTGTGAGCCATCTCTCCAGCCCACTACTGTAATTTTGTTTCAGGAAAATTCTTTATCCAGATTCTTGATTGTCTGGTCTGTGAAAAAGAGAAATGACCAGTCAGGACATTTATGGACTATCTAAAATTGATGACCTTACTACTCATTGCTACTGTCTGTCAACTGTCACAGCAGGAAAGCTTTCAACCTCTTCTTGCCATCCCTTTCTGTGCTGTGACTATACCTGCTTTACTGTGGGTCAGTGAACTCAACTCTTACACAGGTCCTACTTCATCTGTAATTTCACAATGAAATCTAGAGAGGTTGAGGGTACTCATTCACTGGTCTATTTTCCATCTCACTGACCAGTCAAGGCCCAGCCTGGAAGGATTTGCAGGACTGTCTTCCCAGCACTGTGCAGCAGAGGCAGGATTTGGTGTTCAAAGCAATTCTTAATTATATAGTGTGAAAACAAGCCTGAGCTACAGGAGACATTGTTCTAAACCAGTGGTTCTCAACCTTCCTAATGCTGTCATGCTTTAAAACAGTCCCTTATGAGGTGGTGACCCCCCAACTATAAAATTATTTTCACTGCTACTTCATACCTAAAATTTTGCTGCTGTTATGAATTGTAATAAAAATATCTGTGTATTCCAGTGGTCTTAGGGCACTCCTGTTAAGGGGAGCCTTGACCCCCTCAGGTTGAGAACCACTGCTCTATAAACTGATATGAATAAATAAATTGCACCCAAGGGAAAAAAATGAATAAAATCCTTAATGGCTAGGAAACATTGGAAAATGTAAACAGAGATTAGAGCTGCAATGCATTTTTAAAAAGTGAAATTTAAATGATAACACTAATTGACCTTTTAAAATGATAGAATTGATTGGAAGAACACTTAGCAGTTCTGACTTTGCAACAGAGTAGGCACTTCCCTGCTAGAGAGAATGGCATTCATAAAACACTGCAGGACTTTCCCATGTAAAGTGTCAGCTGCTGGGTGCTATAAGCTGACACATGGAGTTAAAGCCAATGGCCTGTGTCTCAAACCTCTGAGCTGACTTAACTGTGTCAACCAGGAATGCACATATCTGCATAGGAGAGTTCCCTAACTGGAAACGGAAGACTCAGTACTTCAAGTTACCCTCCCTAAATTGTACACCCACCAACTCTGCCTATCTTCATCCACATGGAAGGAATAATACCAGGAGTTAAATTACACAGAAAGCCACTCCCCCTGCCCAGAGTGTCCTTTTTTATGATGGAGACCTCTGCAGCTCACTGCCTTATACTCCAGCCCATGATCTAGCTATTGCCTAGTCTGTTTCCCCATGCAGTGTACACAGGACACTGTTCCTCCTCTTCTGGCCTGAAGGGAGATGCCTTGATCCACACACAAATCCTTTCCTGTTACTGCAATGGACAGTCTACTATGTGACTCAAAGTGGTTACTTTAGAACTCTGTGGTGCTACAGATCTGCAATCCAAGAATTCCTATTGCTTAGTCAGGACAATAGCAAGGGGAATGCCCTGTGGGAATACAGACAGGGTTCAAGTCCACCTCAATCTACATCAGAGACCCTGACTCAAAATAACTTTTCAAAAAGACTGGAGATACAGCTGTTCTAGACTTAATATATCCTTGATTGGACATCAGGACTTAATGTTGGTTGTGACCCTGTAACATCCCCTTGAATAACACGTTAGAAGCCTGTTCTTTGACAGGGGTCAGGGAATGGGGGGGACCCTTTTGGCTGGTTGTAAACCAGGGTTTTCTCCTTTGTTATGAGAATGTTGTTTAATGGCTGGTTAATGCTGGGGAACAAGCATTTACATCTTATACTAATCTCTAAAAGGCACGGTTAGCATACTACTTATCTTAGGGATATCTGGGAGACAGCCCTCTCTTATCTTAATTCTACTTTGTGACTTAATGTCTCCTAAAAATGGGTAAATCACTATACCATCAATTCTATTACCATCCGTTCTACTCTTCTACATCAGTTTAGCAGTGGAGTGCTACTCTACACAGGAAATGCCCTTTAGAAGCTTCACAAAATCAACTGCAGACAGATACTAAACCTAAATGTTAAAAGTGTAGAACTTCTGAAAGATACTAGAGAGACCGGGACTCTCCGTGTTTGGCAAATCTGCCTTCCATAGTGACAATACAAGCACTACAGGCCCCAGCATTTCACAGTGACATCAACAACAAGGATATTTCTAAGTCTTGTTCCCAATGCAGAAACAGCCCATGCAGTGAAGTTATTCAGAGACTGCTGCCCCAGCCCAGGGAGTTGCAAGGACCACGCAGGACACACAGGACCAGGAAGGAACACTTAGGACTCGCAGGACCACAATGAAATGTGCATCTGGCTACTGCTTCCCACTCAGCCCCTAGGAGGACCCACCAACCGGCACCAACCGGCACCAAGGGCTCGGCTGGCCGCTCCTCCCAGTCTGGGGAAAGCAGCCCCTCGCTCACCGTGGCTGAACATTCCTCCCCGTCTGAGAACAGAAGCCTCTCGCTCACCATGGCGTGGCTGCCAAGCACTCTACCCACAGCAGTGCCCACGGCACAGCACACCGGCCATCTTCCGACTTCCTCCACAGACGACTTGTGCCAGAAGCCTAGCACCCAGAGGAAGAACACTCCCATCTGACTGGCGGGTCTGCTCGAGGCCCTGATTGGCTAGTGAGGCTGAGTGACAGGAACGGGTAAGCTGAAGGGAAACAGTACTGTGGTTCCCAGCCCTGGCTTCCACCTGAAACACAAACCTATCCCAGATTGGCTGGAGATTTGAGCCAAATTCCACAGCAAGTCTCTAGTTAATATAAACCAATGGGTTCAGTTTTAAAAGAAAGTATACATTTTCAGAAGGAGGCTACTCAGACACTATTGCACAAGAGGAACACAGAGTATCTCTAGAACATCATTATAAACAAAGTCCACAGTGGCTGGGACTGATTACCACAGCCCCAGGTGTGGAAAGAGATGGTTCTCAGGATCTGAAGCAAACCCTTCAAAGGCCCTGGTCCCAGACCTTTACCAGCTCTCCCAAGCATAATCCTACTTTTAGAGAAGGAACTCTTTTTTCCCCTCTCTATACATCAGGGCCTTAGAGAAACCTCCCAAGGCTTAGACAGGTTGCAAAACTAAGAGAGGCATAGTTTCTCAAGTTATCATCTAGAAGTTCTGCACTTTGAATTTGACATTTATGTGTAAGATCCATTTGGAGTTAATTTTGTGGAGATTACAAATGGCATCTCATGTACTAGGTAGCACTCCTCTACTGAGCTATGATGTAGAAGAGTAGAATTGGTGATATAAAGGATTTGGCAATGCTTTGGTCATAGTAAATCATACAAAGTGGAATTTAGCTGGGGGGCTGGGACTGCTGCTAAAACATCCCAAAGCCAAGTAGTATGTAAACCAGGCCTGTTACAGAATAAGATGCTAGGATGTAATTGTTTGTTCAGCTTTTATGTATAGTGGTCACATGTCTACACATGTGCTAATGGGATGTGCATCTATGGAGAAAGGATAGTTCAAACCCTCTGGGTAAAGATCTCTCTATACTAAGCTGGAACATTCTAGTTTTAAGAGGGATTTCGTAGTTGTGCTGTACTGGATGCTGTACACATCTATTCGTTGATTTTTTTAAATGTATTTGCTGTTTCTTTGTATTGCCTACATACACCCATTAAAAACCAAAAACCAAAAGCGTGGTTATAGTAGTAATGCCATGTATTATATGAAGACTGCCTTCTGTTTTCTCTAAGTTTCAGTTTAACAGATTGTTCCTAGGAAGTACTAATTTATTGTATTATCTTATAAACAGTTTCTATTCAGCTTTCTTTTGTTTGATTCTTGTTCCTCAGCACTATCTAAGGACAAACAATTGGCACCATCCTATGATCAGCTGTGCCTGCTTATAAGGGATGACCGCCATCAGGTTTGCTGACTATTGATATTCCATCACAGAAAGGTATTCCCTCCTTCTGAGTATACAGCCTCTTTCCCATGCAACTGTATGTGATTCAGGCCTAATGACCTGTGACCTCCTGGGACACTGGGTGGAGCCTGATGAAGTGCTCCTATCCTCAGCCTTATAATTACTGTTTGTGCCTCAAACTTGCTTGGCTTGCCCTCAGTCAGGTAACAAGGGCATTGAAATGTGAGAAGGAAATGCACAGAAATATATCAGCTCCATTGATTCAGCAGCCTGGCAAAACCTCCTCCCCATCCCCTACCCTCACACATCCTGAGATGCTACCACTATAGAAATGTTGTGAACTTGGATTTCAAGGCAACAGGGACTCACATCTCCCACAGCTCAGAACTTGGGGTTCACATGCCTCATGGAAGAAGACACCTTGAGCCTCAGAGGTGAGATTATTCAGAGGCCGGCAGGCTTGTTCTGGTCTGTAGAAGATAACAAGGGACAGATTCCTCCACCATAGACTTGTATGATCCATACACCATTGTACACTCAGTCCTTAGATGTTTTTGTAACCCTCAAACTAAGGTGTCTGCCTCCTAAATTTTGTGATCACAGGGTTGGGACACCATATCTGGCTTTGGTGACTTCTTATTCAACTTTACTGAGTATCATGACATAAACATGTAGAAATTCAAAAGGTAAGATTTTAAAAGTAAATAAAAAGAAGGTTTATAAGAAGTAACCATGGTGGTTGATCACATTGTATCCATAGTTAGGAAGCAGACAGAGATGAATGTTGGTCATTATTACATAATTCAGTACCAAATCCGTGGTATGGAATGGGGCTATCACTTTTGGAAAGAAAAAGAGTCTTCTCATCTCAATGAACTGAATATACAAGATAATCTCTCATAAGCACACACCAGAGAACCACAGGTTCTAGATAAGCTCTCACAGGTATGGCTGGAGGAGTGTCCCTTGGCTGATTCTAGATCTTATCAAATTGAAAATCAATATTAACCATCACACAAAGTTCATAAAATTTGCTATGTAGACTGCATGTGTAGACAGGGACAATATTTTTTTTTGGTGATATCTCAAAAACCAATGGCCATGTTTGAGGGCAAAATACATAAAAACCTTTTGAGTATGGACTTACTCCTTTCCCAGATATAAGCAGCAATTTGCTGAGAATCTTCAGGACAGAATTATGAACCCCACGTAGAGTAAGGCACCATACAGAACTCTTCTGACCCATGCTTTTACCATATAAATCAGAATCCTGCTAAAGCCACCTCAGCAACTGACCTATGATCTTCTTACCAAAGAAAAAGAGAGAGAGACAGAATCAGAGAAAGACAGAGAGGCAAAGAGAAAGGGGAGAGAGAGAGAGAGAGAGAGAGAGAGAGAGAGAGAGAGAGAGAGAGAATCCCTAAGGACCCATTGAAAGGAAACTTACAAAGTCAACAGAACTGTATACATGGCTTTGTGTCAATTGTTAAGTGTGGCTCTCCCTCACAAGACCACACTTTTCCAAAAGTCCTTTCTTTCTACTAATATCTGTGCTAAATCCATGATAAACTGTGGGGACCTGCCCCACCCTGAACTTAGGTCACCTGTGAAGAGGTGGCCTGGAACCAAGGAAAAGTAAGTGCGGGTTGCTCACCTGTTCCCCAGCCTCCCTCTTACCTGGAGAGACAATCAGACGCAGTGGGGAGTCAAGTCAAGCAAGAACTCATTTATTGATAGGCAGTAAGCCTCCTTTATACCAGAAAACCTCATAACCCTAGGAGGGGGTGAAGGAACCAACCAATCATTTTAAAGCTCACCCTATTTACAAGTTGTTTATGCCCTGCCATCATCTCCTGTCTTTAGTATCTTATCTTAGCATAAATAACTTGAGCTAACTTCCTTTCTCACTATTAGTCTTTAATCTCCATACAAACAACCCAAGCTAACCTCCTTTTAGCCGTCCTTTGTATCTATTCTCTGCACAAACAGCTTAAACTAACTTCCTCTGGTACCATTTGTATCCACTCTCTGCACAAACAGCTTAAAGCTTAAGCTCTGTTTATCTGAATTTCTCTCAGTACCCTCTTTGCAGCCCATGTATGCCCCACAATAAACCTCTCTTAATAGCCAAGTGTGGTCACATGAGGGAGAGGCAGGTGGATGTCTGTGAGTTCCAGGTCTAGCCTCTCTACTACATAGTGAGTTCCAGGTCAGACAGGGTTAGAAAAGTGAGACTGTGTCTCAAAACAGACTCACTCCAAAAAAATCTCTATTTAATAAACTTTAGGGCTGAGAAAATGGGTTAACAGATAAAGTACTCACCTTGCAACTATCCCTTTACTTCTGCATTATAAAGCCAGTTGCAACAGTACATGCCAATGCTTTTAAGGTAATTTAAAAGGCAGAGAGGAGAAATCCTGCAAAATATGAATATGTGATAGCAAATTAGAGACCGTGTCTCTAATGTGTTGATGGGAAAGAACCAACAACTAAAGTTCTTCTCTAAATTTTTACACCCATTCCATGACACACATGCACACCTTTCCACACACAAATGAACCAACCCATGCAAAACAGTCAGAAGTAAATATATAATAAAATTACAAGTTGTATGATGTGGACACAACTTTTATTCCAAAACTTGGAGGCAGAGCCAGGCACAATTCTGGGAGTTTGGGGCCAACAATGTCTACATTCTGAGTTCAAGGACAGCCACAAATACATAGAAAGACTCTTTCTCAAAATAAAATTCTAACTCTGATTTTTATTTACTGATCCTGAAATCCTTTTCCAAAATACATCACAGTGTCCAAGCTTAACCTGAACAGAGGTCCCTATGAACACCCAGTTTGCAGCAACACAGCATGAGGCTGTGTCTCTGGGTCTTTCATCTTTTCACAGAACCGATATTTTTGTCTGACCATTCTCAAGTCTCACTAAATAGTTTTAGAAGAGCCCACTTGAGCCATAAATGTGAGTGAAGAGACAGGAAAATCACTGTCAGTTTGAGGAAAGCATGTGTTATATGCTTTTACACACACACACAAACACAAACACACACACACACACACACACACACACACACACACACACACACGGGCACAAATGAAAGAAGAACAAAACTAAATAACAAAGAGCACAAGAGATTCAGGATGATATCTCTTTAAGTCATTTCCAGTGTCACCACTGGTCCCTGTCAAATTAGTCTCAGAAAAGAATGTAGTCAAGCAGGGTACATAACAGAGTCAGGCAGATTTCCTTGAATTCAAATCAGCTTGGTCTACATAGGGAGTATGATAATAAGACATGTCTTAATAACACACACATCATACACACACACACACTCACAAATATAGTTTAATATAATTTTGCATTTTGTTTGTTACAGGATCTCATTAGAAAGTTCTAGCTGGCCTAGAACTCACTATCTATAAACAGCTTAATAAATAATATATATTAAATATTTTAAACCAAATTCCAGTAAACATTTTCTTCTCTACCATTGGCTTATTATTCAAAGTACGGCAATTTTCTATACAAGATGGAGCTTCCAAGGAATTTCCTGTATATTTACTTATATTTCAAGAGAACTGGAAGTGGGAGAAATTTTACAGTTTACATTCCTAGGCTGTTTTCCTCCATCCAATCATTCTATAAAATCAATATCAATTTTTCTTGAACTTTTTCTAATTTAAAAATATTTTAACTAGTTTGTTTGAAAATTAAGTTGTTTGCACATTTTGTTTTATGCTAAGATTCCAACTGTGGAGGCTGAAATAATGCCTATTAAAATAAATATTCCAGCTGCCAGTAACCCAATGAATTTTTAAGAATGTTTTCTAAAATAGTTAGAAATTTTTCAAGCATCGTATTGAAATTTTTGTAATACTACTCTTTTTTAATTTTACTGGGATCAAAAAATAAAGGAGGTTGTTGATACACAATTATAATATAATATGTTGTGCTATCAACACATTAAGTTAAATAGCTGTTATTGTATGTTACATGAAATATAGAATGACTATACTGGATTACTGAGTTTTCTATTAATAACACATGAAGAACAACAACACAAGCTTATGTGTGATATTATTGTATCAAAAGTAAAATTAGCAGCATTCTCATAATATTTTCTCTCTAATGGGTAATAAATCATGTACTGTCTTAATTAGGGTGTCTATTGCTGTGAAGAGACACCATGATCATAACAACTCTTATAAATGAAAAACATTTAATTGAGGTGACATACATTTTCAGAGATTTAGTCCATTATCATCATGGTACAACATGGTGGTGTGCAGGCAGACATGGTGCTGGAGAAGGAGCTGGGTATTGTACAACTTGATCCACAGGTAAAGGAAATGGTCTGGGACATTGGGAGTGACTTGAGCATATATGAGACCTCAAAGCTCACTCCCACAGTGACACACTTCCTCGAACAAGGCCATATGTAGCTAGAGTTTTCCTGCCTGGCCCACAGTCAGGACAAATCTCTGTCACCTGCCAGTCCCACAGCTGCTCAGACCCAACCAAGTAAACACAGAGACTTATATTGCTTACAAACTGTATGGCCGTAGCAGGCTTCTTGCTAACTGTTCTTATATCTTAAATTAATCCATTTCTATAAATCTATACCTTGCCACATGGCTCGTGGCTTACTGGCATCTTCACATGCTGCTTGTCATGGCGGTGGCTGGCAGTGTCTCCCTCTGCCTTCCTGTTCTCTCAATTTTCCTCTCTGTTAGTCCCACCTATACTTCCTGTCTGGCTACTGGCCAATCAGTGTTTTATTTATTGACCAATCAGAGCAACGCATTTGACATACAGACCATCCCACAGCAGCCATACCTACTGCAACAAAGCTGCACCTCCTAATAGTGCCACTCTCTTTGAGCTTATTGGCGCCAATTACATTTAGACTACCACAGGTACTAAGTATTAATGTTCACAAGGAAGTATGATACGTTCTCCTGTGTGAGGAAACAATGGGCCCACAGTATTGAGAAAGATCAAAAGTATGTTTGTTTCCATACCATAATTTATAAGACCATGAAGTTTTTAGTGGAGCCATCCAAGGCCTCGTGATAGATTATATGAAGTATTTGGCTTACATTTAACCCAATGTAGGAATAATGGCAAGGTTGCTCCTTGTCCTCCAATTGGACACAGAGGAAATAAGGCACTTCCTTGACACTGGTTATGTTTTCTGAGATGCCTGTTTTAATAACTCTGTACAGGGTAATTTTATTGCACAGGTAACTGTTATTTTTCCCATTTTTTTCATTTCATGAGAAAAAGCCATACCATTATTAATTCCAAGGCATCCTGATGTATTATTTGTTATTCATGGCCAACCATATGTGAATCAGAAGCGTTAAGATAATGAGCATAGTAAAAACATATATGTCTTTTAGACATGTAAAAATAACACAGTCAGGAACTCCACTACACCCTAGGCTGCACCTGATAACCAGAATTCAATGACATCACTCACTCAGGATAACCAGACACAGTCTTAGAACCCCATGATGTCCACTGGACAGTTTATAAGCAGAGACCAAGAGTAATGCTCTGCTCTCCACATCTAGAGATATGCCACCTTGATCTGCACTGTGTCTGGAGAGTCTCACCCAGGATCCTGACCTCCAATCAGAGACTTCTGTCACTGGACCTAACCTTCAGCTAAGATACATTGCACAAGTGAGCAGCCCTGGGGAAATGACCATAGTTAGGAATTCAGACAGTGAACCTTGTGTGATGGCCATCAGCATAATAAAGTATAACATTTGTTATACTAACTATGCACATCCACCTTCTTGTTCATGATGTTTCTCTTTTCCCCACTTCCTCTCCAGCATTTGTTGTCAGTTGTTTAGTGGGTCTTTGCCATTCTGACTGCAATTACAATTCTTACCAAGAAACCAAAACCTGTTCCTATTTTATGAGAAACAGGAACAATTTATAATACCAACAACCTCCATAATTCTAATAATAGCCAATATAACTAGTTTTTTAAATACAAAATAGCAAATGCCTCAAAACAACAGTTATGAGTTCCTCTGCCTCATACAATTTCCATTTTACTGAGGAGCTCACCTATGAGGATTAGCCAGGCTGCCCAGGAACACTCAGACTCTAGGAACTTCTTATACTTTTGGTTGTGAGCCTGGCCTTTAATGGTAGAACCATCTCTCAGGCCTGACTAGCAATTTCTAAGTGCTCAGAAGGCAGCAGTTGCCCCATGGAAAGCTTTGTAAGGCAGCAAGGCATGAAGAAGTATTTGGAAGGCACTTGGGCTCAAAGAAGGGCATACAGAGTGGCTTACAGGCTAAGGAATCAGAAGGCAACCTGGTGGTGAGAAGGTCCTTAAAAAGTTCAGAGAGATACATGCCTCACTCTCCCTGTATCAGAGGTTCACCTGTATGGCCATGGTGAGCTGTTCCTGGACTGTTCCTAGCATCCCACCACTCCTGATAGCTACAGCAGAATCAGTATGACCTCCACCTCTCTGGGTTTCACCATCGGACTTAGTTGACTCCTTGCTCAGCAAACTCAGGTCCTGGGGATCTCCAGGGACCAGTAATAGGGATGTAAGGGATTAGGCAGAGTTATGTTCCTGGAAGACCTCTTTCAGCTCTACAGATATTCACAGATAGGCAAGACAAATGCTGGGTTGGTAAGCAGAGCCTGTGCAGCCTAGCATTCCTGTCTTTCTGAGCAAAGCCTGCCAATCACCTACTAAATGTACCCTCTCCTTGAGGCAAACCCAGCAAAATCCCTTCAATACAGCAATCTTCAGGTGCAGGCAAGTCTCTCACAGACACATCTAAATAACAGGCTCACAGACACACCATCCTCCTCCTAGGAAATGCCTTTCCAGACTTTCTTTCAGCCTTACTCAGAGGACCTGAGAATCCTGTTGTGACTTTAGCCCTGAGGAAATGGGCAGAATGGGGACTGCTTCTCTGCTACACTGGAGGACTGCTCTAAGATCATGACCAGTGGAGACAGCAGGGCAGCCATCAACTGAAACCACAGGGCCCTGGAAGAGGAGACCTGATCCTCCAGAGAAAGTATCATACAGGAGCTGGGAACCCAAAACCACAGCTGGCAGGGTGGACAGATTCTGAGATCTGCAAGATCTCAGGGGATGGAGAGAACATGATCAGCAGATATGCTAACATAAGGTGAGGGAAAGGGGTCTAATGAGAATCTATCCCTAAACAAAGTACTGCAGGAAACTACTGAGTGTTGAGAGAAGGAGGATTATTCTTTCCCAGGCAAGAGCCTCCCAGTTGGTTACCCGAAACAAAGTGGTCTGCCCTGATTTATATATATATACATGAAATACCAAATGAACTCAGCAGCTTATATTTAAATATTTATGTGCATAGACATGTAAAAGTAATAACAGAAAATAAGAGACAACCAATTTGAGATGGAGTAGGTGGGGGACATGAAATGATTAGAAATAGGAAGGAGAAGGGAGTTGTTATGTGTTTATATTTTAAATATTAATCATGGGAATAGAACTAAATAGTGAATTCTCAAACAATAAAATACAAATTGCAGACAAACAAAAGTGTTTAACATACTTAGCTATTGAGGAAAGGCAAATTACAACTTCTCTCTAATTTCATCTTATCCCAGTCAGAATGCCTAAGATAAAAAAACCAAAAAACAAAAAAATATGACACATGCTGTCATTGATATGAGGAAAAGAAACTCTATTTCAAGTCTTGAGGGGATGCAAACTGATGCAACCATTTTAAAAATCAGTGTGGAGGTTATTCAAAAAGGTCACTCTAGATATGCCATATGACCCAGCAGTACCACTTCCATATATATACAAAAGGGAGTCCACATTCTCTTCTAGAGACATCTGCTCATCCATGTTCATTGTGATTATATTTATAATAGCCAGGAAATGGAAGCACCCTAAATTTGCATCAACTGATGAATGAATAATGAAAATTGTTAGAGTCATACAGGGTAATGTTGTCCAGACATTGGGAAAAAAAATGAAACTATGAAATTCACAACTAAACAGATGGAGCTGGAAACAGTTATTTTGAGAAAGGTAACCCAGACCAAGGAAGATAAACATCACATGTTTTCTGTCCCTGTGGAAGTTGGTGTTAAATCTTCAGATATGTGTTTCAATTGCAAGACCCATAACGTTCATGAAACTAATGAAGTGCCATGGCAACAGCTATGAATAGAGCAGAGGTAGAATACACAGATAAAAAAGGAAAAATGGACCAAGTGAAATTAAACTGGGATGGGAAGTGGAGGTGGGTTACCAGAGGGTGAAGGGAAAGAGATAAATAAAGCCAAAGACCTTTTTAAAAAGACATGGAAATTGACTATACTTTAATATTACTAACATACACTCACACACAGAAAGTCACAAACATGCACAGAAAAGAAAATAGAGAGAGACAGAATTAAAATGGAGTTACTCTTAAACAGAGGAACAATGCCCCTACTAGACAACAGAGGATAACACATAAAAACTCTGTGCCATGTTTAAGTTACTTCTGCTATAGCTCTTGCCAATTAGGTCCCAAACATCTCTGAAACATTACATTGTATTGTTATTGCTCTTGGTTATCCTCAAGAACGTGATGGTGAGACCCTATTGCTGAAGCCACCATATGTTGAAGTATAAAGCATGGCAAAATCAAATTGGAAAAGATACAGAAGCTTTATATCCATTGACTTGCTGTCATAGTGCTGGATCATGCTATGCAAGCATGTCATCATCAGCAAGGAGGCGAGTTATCATCAGTCTTGCCCAACTGCAAGCACTTCAAGCTACAATAATGGCCAACCTGACAAAACATACCCGCTGGTGCAATAGTAGCACAAGTATGGGATAAAGCAACTTCTTCCTGGCTGTATCTCAGTCCTTTCCGCAGGATACATACACATACCTGGTGCTATATCAGACTAAGAACCTAAGGACAGACAAGGGCTTTAGGGAAGAATGTATTGCTAGTATACTGCTAAGAGGACAAAGAATTAAACTGACTTCAAATAATTTACCATTGTATCCATAGATCAATGGCCCTCTCATCCCTCAAGTTAATGCTTCTAATTAAAGTAGATTGTGATTGACATGGTGATACATATCTGGCCAAGGTGCAGAGAATAAAGCATTATTGGGCAATGCTCAACCTAACACAACATGTATATCTCAATCCCCTCCTAAGTCCCAGGGATCATTTTGGAAAATGTAGCAGGAAGAACATAAAGCTTCCCTTCCCCCGCCCACATCTCCTGTGGATCTCACAGACCATCCTATCTAAACCTCTCTCCCCACACTCTACTGCTTCCCAGTTACCAACACCAGCAGTCATTCCCTGTCAACACAGTCATCACACTTTAGAAAAACCCAGAATAATAAAAAAGCAAAGAACATAATACCCACCCAACTAAGACAAACCCAGAAATCAACACCTAGACGGATAATCATCCAAGACCCAGATGTCCAGATGCCAGCATAAGAACATAGTCAATAACAGCCAGGGCAATATGTCTCCACCAAAACCCAGCTATTCTGGCAGAGCAAACCCTGAATATTCCAACATAGCTGAAGCACAAGAAAAAGACCTTAACCCTAACTATATGAAGATGAGAGAAGTCCTTAAAGAGGAAGTGAATAAAACCTTTAAATAAAGCCAAGAAAATGGAAACAAACAGTTGAAGGAAATGGACAAAACTGTTCAAGACCTGAAAATGGAAATAGAAACAACAAAGAAAATATAAACTGAAG
This sequence comes from Peromyscus californicus insignis, assembly GCF_007827085.1. Taxonomy (NCBI): domain Eukaryota; kingdom Metazoa; phylum Chordata; class Mammalia; order Rodentia; family Cricetidae; genus Peromyscus; species Peromyscus californicus. The sequence goes on along the minus strand of NW_026294617.1, from coordinate 17,194,549 downwards.
AAATTCTGGAAATGAAAAGTTTAGGAATGCAAACAGATATTACAGATGCAAACTTCACCAACAGAGGACAAGAGATAGAAATGAGAATCTCAGACACTGAAGATAAGACAGAAGAAATGGAAACATCAGGCAAAGAAAGTGTTAAATCTGAAGAAAATTCCTGACACAAAACATCCAGGAAATCTAGGATATTACAAAAGACTAAATATAAGAATAATAAAAAATAGAGAAAAAAGAAACTTGGGTTAAAGACACAGAGAATATGTTCAACAAAATTATAGAAGAAAACATCCTATCCTAAAGAAGAGGCCAAGTGGCTTTGCAATACAAATCTGTCAAATCATTCTCCAAGACTTTTAAAAACTTAGCCATTGCAGAATAAGGAGATCTTTTATGCTTTCAATGGGTTTACTTTCAAAAGTCCATTTATTGTAAGAATGTGCCAGAGCTAAAGTTTGCTCATGTAGTACTAGCATTCTCATTTTTTTTCTAATTCAATGTGACTGTCAGTTAACATTAGTCACTTCAGGAATAAAATCCCATCAAAAAATCACTGGTTTAAATTCAAATAGTGATTTTCAAGAATAAAAAGTGTAGAGCAAAATGTGTCAGCATTTGGGGGATAGACAAAATACAGTAACAATCTCCAATTACCAGAGGCCTATAGTGTAGTGTATCAACCACATATGTAAATCACAAATGGCTATTACAGCGCTATAATAGGGGCAAGGGATGTAGCTCACCTAGTTGGTGGCGTGTTTGCTGCTCATCCATGTTACTAACAACATGTGTAATAGCTGTGGTAGTGGTTCACGTTTGTAATCACAACACTTCTTGAGACATAGAAGAATGATCAGAAGTTCAAGGATTCACAATGAGGTTGAGGTCAGTCTGGGATAACTGAAAGCCTGTCTCAAAAAACTGAACAAACAAACAAACAAACAAACAAAAACCAGCTATAATGTCCAGAGACAGGATCAAATAGTTTACCTACGATGGCGGCAAAAACTGAGGGACTGGGGCAAAGGCTCGGCAATTAAAAGCACTGGTTACTTTTCTAGGGGGCCTGGGTTTGATTCCCAGAACCCACATAGCAGTTCAGAGTCATCTTTCATTCCAGTGGCAGGGAATCTGACATCCACTTCTGGCCTCCATAGGTACCAGAAATGCAAGTGGCACACGGACATACATGTAGGCAAAGAAGAATCATAGGAAAATTCAAATAAAAACTGCTATCTTCCAGTAAGAAATTTTCCAAGAAAAAAGTGGGCCAGGAGTGGCTACATGATGGTTTGGGCTAGAAATATAAAGAGGCAATAGCATAAAAAAAAGCACCAGGACTGCTTACATAGTTTTACTCACCAGAGCTGGAGACAAGGACATTCTTGGATTCTGGCTATGCTCAGTCTAATGCTCACCTCATTCTTAATCCAGGGCCTCTACATTCACAGCAAACACCAAGCAGATCTTAAAAGCCAAGATGGCTAAGCAGGTCTAGTGCTGTGACAAAGTGATGCATTGATATTCCCTACAAGGAGCACAGCCTGTTCTCAGTGGCCTAAAAGAACATACTCCAGGACTACAGGAAAACTTTATTCCTTAATTTGTATCTGTCTGGACCTTCCTGGTACATTGCTACTGTTGTAGAAAAGTAATAATAACTTCACTCAACATAAACACACACATTGTCTCAAAACTTACATAGGACTGAAAATGTATCCTACATTTAAGTAATCTGAACTCAAGAATCTTAACTTCCACCTGAATAGGAAACATCCATCCCAATGATTGTCTACTTGTAAGGAACAGCTACATTTGACAGCTGATTTCATATTTGCTGCAATACACAATCATTAATTTAGACATGTATTAGGGAAGAAAATAACTTGAAGATAAATGATATTTTATGCCAGTAGCCATGGCCATGACAGAGGAATAACAGATGACAATTAAAGTTCAGGTGTCAGCTCACCAGAAGAAAAACTCTCTGATGGGTATGTCTCGTTCAAGCAAGGCTTGTGAGAATACAGACTCCAGAATGTATTTTGCTTCTGTTGTGTCCCTGCAGGATTGCTGCTACAATGTATATGGTGTAGGGAGTCTCCCAGTACCTGTATTGTAGTGTGTCTATCTCATGAATACATCCTGATCTACTGGGCATATTTATATTGTGGATTGTTACGAAGATGCTTTATTATTTTGACACAGTCATGGACAATTAAGTTCCACTAAGAAGCTATTTTAGATCACAGCTCAGGTGGACATAGAAAAATAGTTGAATTTCCCAGCTGCCAAGATAGCTGTACACTGTTAGCCAATATAAGACTTCAATGTAGCTTTATATTAGACCAGGTGCCTTGCTAAATTATTTTTAGATAAGCATTCCCAGTCTTTAAGTTCACAAGGACATACTACCAGCCTGGTCTACATAGATAAATTCCAGGAAAACTATTCAGCAAAACTAGCTCAAAAATATCAATTAATTCATTAATTAAAAAATTAAAAACAGTAAATGTAATTAAGCTAAAATATTTCTAGGCTTTGTGACAAAAGGAAAGACATTCTCTTACATGCAGTCTCAAAACAATCCACAAGGGAAGCTTGAGTCTTGATTCAAAGATGCAATACATGAAACAAAAAATGCCTTAAGAACTAAGTCATCTAACTGCACAATTATTCTACTGTGAGAAAAACCACAGAAGAAATAAGAACTAATACAAAATATTTATTAAGAAAAGGGCTTGATCTATTTACTAAAATCGTACAAAAGAAAAATACTTTCAAACATCAAACAAGTATTTTTAAGGAAGGGAGCAGCTCAGTGGTAGAGCAACTGCTTAGCATGAACCCTGCCTGGGTTTCATTTCTAACTTCAAAATTATCTAGAATAATGGGGAATCTAAGATATGCAAAAATATCATAATTGGAAAATCAAATAAGCTCTAAAAAAGGAAAGCTGAATAATAATGGTTTAGAACTAATTTGTGTATACATGGGCCAAAAAGGACAAAACTAACAGAAATCATACAAATCTGAATGAAAAACAAAATTATTCTTCAACTCTGAATCAAAACCTATGCAGTGAACAAAGGAACAACATTGCTGCCTTTTACATGTTTAAATCATGAATTGGTGAATGACCTGTGTGGGGGTAAGAACATCAAGACAAGGCCATCCTTAGGTGAGTATGGAATTCAAGGCTACCCTGGTCTACTAAGACCAGGTCTCAAAATAAGCAAGTTTGGCCTGAAAATTTTAGCCCACATATATTATTCTATTTTTTCAAAGCACAACAACATTTAGTGGTCATATAAAAAGGATCTCAGCCAGGTGTGGTGGCACATACTTTAATCCCAGGGCTCTGGAGTGAGAGGCAAGCAGATCTCTGAGCTTGAAGCCTGCCTGCTGCACTAAGCAACTCCAGGTCCACCAAGAATACACATTGACACTGTTTCAATGAACCTAAAACCAAGGCCAGACATGTTGGTGTAAGCCTTCCTTCCCAGCACTTGGGAGGCAGAGACAGGAGGATCTGTCTGGGAGTTCAAGGTCAGCTTGGTCTACATAGCAAGTTACAAGAAGTCAGGGCTACATAGAAAGAATGTGTCAATAAAAACAAACAAAAACAAAATAATGGCTTTTTATGCTATAGATGAAACTTAAAATAATTCTTTTAAATGAAAAAACAATTTATTCACCCTCTCCTCATAGTAGCCAAAGTACTCCAAGTATCATACTTTGACAATATTACTTTTATGGATACAAGAGCAGATTAGTTCTATGAATCAGAACTTTTCAGAACATACTGTTATGTCATACAAATTACATTAAAAATTGAACAAAAAATCCAGTCCTGTGTAAATTCATTCACCACACATATCCTAAAGGTTCTTTAAATACTAACACTGCTTTGGAAAGTTTCTGTGTGTGTGTGTGTGTGTGTGTGTGTGTGTGTGTGTGTGCGTGCGTGTGTGTGTGTGTGTGTGTGTGTGTGTGCATGTGTGTGTGTATTTATGTTTGTGTGTATGTGTTTGTGTTTATTTGTGTGTTTGGGGGTGTGTGATGTATGTGTGTTTGTGTGATATGTATCTATTTATGTTTGTGCATGATTGTGTGTGTGTGTCTTTATGTTTCTGAGTATATTTGTGTGTATGTGTGTGTTTGTGTATATGTTTAGTTTGTGTTTGAGTGTGTGTATTTGTGTTTGAGTGTGAGTGTATTTGTGTGTGTGGTGTGTGTTTATGTGTGTGATATGTGTGCATTTTTGTGTGCTTCATGTGTACTTGTGTATATGTGTGAGAGAGAGGTGTGTGTGATGTCTGTGTCTGTTTGATGTGTGAGTGTAGGTACATGCTACACTTCATATGTAAGGGCCAATGGACAACTTTCAGGACATGGATCTCTCTACCATGGGTTCCCAGGAACAAGCTTATTGCGCTTATACAGCAATGTGCTTTGCCCTGATGAGTCATCTTAAGATCTCATAAATACATGTAAATAAACTTAATAAAACAATTGCTGTCACCTAAAGCCTGTGTAAATATACAGTCTTGTGTGACTGCTTTTCAAGCATACAAGAACTAGATGGTTAAACTGATTCTCAACTTACTATCTATATAGATTATTGATTGTTCTTTGAATACATATTATTGGTTATGAATATCGATTATTAAATATGAATATAAATTATTGATACAAATATTGATTAAATATCAATATTAATTATTGAATCATTACCTATCATTCTTCCAATCCTCTCCAGACTTTTAATTTATTCACATTAGTCACTATCCTAGGGAGATTTACCAATTCTTTTCTTTCTTTTTTTATTAAATGAAAAAAGAGGAGAAATTGAGAGCTGCTGGTAGCAAAAGGTCATGGGAGTGTACAACAAGGGACAAATAGTGTTCAAAAGGCCAACCTAAGAGAAATAAGGGTTCTGGTAGAGGACTAAGCCGTCACTCCAGACGTGACGTGTTGAGGTTATGGCCTTTTGAATGAATTGGCTGTTTCTTTTTTTCTTCTTTCTTTTCTTTTTTTCTTTTTTCTTTTTTATTTTTTGCTACAGAACATTTTTTATGTTTCACTAAGACTTTCCCAGAGGATATAACTAAGTTTGTCACCATCCCTACCCCCCACAAAGGGTTGGTGCACTCACTGCTGTAAAGCAGATACAAACAGTTTCCAGGACTGGAACCAACCTTAACTGGCAAAGAACACTTTCTCTTTTAATTATCATAAAAATGTTTAAGTAAAAAAAGGAAAGGAGCAAAGGGGCAATGGTGGTTTCAGAATGAAAAGATCATTCACTATCATGTCATACATTCAATCTTGGCTCTAGTAACAAAATGGAAACAGGATTACTATCATACAAAATGTTCACTACAGCACACTGTATGCACCTGTTCCAAGCCCACCCTCAGCCCCCAATGCTTCCAACTCAACTACTTCCCAACCTGTTGGGCTGTTGACGAAGGAGCACGTAGATCTTCTCTTTGATCCAGTCTTTGTTATAAGGCTGGTACGTCTGTGTATCAGCTCGGTAAACAAGACAGCTGAGATCTGCCAGATCATCGATAAAGTCAAACAACTGACTGGTATCGTATGGAGGGGCTGTTGGGATAAATTCTCTTCAGATGTTCTTCATACATTTTACAAGCACCTTCCATGCACTCACTCACAGACTCATAGTCAGTGTAAGTCCTGCCTTCTGGTCTCTTAGTAGGCTGTACCAACAAAATGGTGTGAGACATCGCACCAAATACTTTGCTGCGGTCGCCGCTAACACCGCTGCGGCCGCACACCAGCTCCGAATTGGCTGTTTCTTGTTGTAAACTTCTTATGCAATAGCACCTATGATATCTTCCCATTACCATGCATTTTCATAAAAATGTAATATCATGATTTTATCTCAATATTATGAGCACATATATCTGTGGGTGTTCAGGAGGATGACTTTTCATTTAGTTGTATAATTTTGATATATAGAAAATATACTAGGATATGCTTCATAGCCATATCCATTGCTCCATGGGACTCTAGACAAAAACTGCTTTGTTCCTTTTGCTCAGACTAATGCAGAAAAATAATAATCTTTCCTCTGTCTAAGACAAACTGCATGAATTTAGCTCTTTTTTATCTCAGAGTAAGTTCAAACTAGATTAAAGGCCTTTGTATAGAGACAAGTTTAAAACATTACAGTTATGCCCAAGGTCAGAGTCGCAGGAGTCTACCAAGGTAACTAAGACAAAACACCCTAAGAAAAGCCTGCCAATTCTTCACTTGCCAAGTCTGCTGATAAAAAGCTATGTCTCAGAGTTTGTCACACTGGGCAGTGTGCCCCGTCCCTCTGGTCCTGGGACCTTGGAAACTTGAGTTACTATAGTAATGGCTGTGCTCCTTATTATCTATTCTACGATTGTTCTATGAACTTGAGGGTGTTGGAACATTTTTCAGGATTGCAAGGAGTCTCCTGTTGGAAATGTAAAAAGTCAGGCAAGAGAGGAGATAAGAAGTAGAGCTGAAAGGAAGCTGTAGATTTAGAGAAGAGGTAGAAAAAAGAGAACAGCAGAGAGATCAGAGGCAGAGTTGAAGCTTACTTAGAACTATAAAGTGATGGACTGAAAGAGCATTGTGTGAATAGATTTATTGATATACCCTCAGATAAGTATATTTATTCATAGATAAGTAGATTTCCCAGCTGGTTGTAGATTCTTCCAGGGACTCTGGGAGAAGGTTATTTGGGGCTGGACCCCAATAGCTTTTGTTACCTGGGCACCTGCAGGGTGTTCCTAGGTCAACTGTTCAGCCTTCTGAGGACCAGTGCTAAAGAGCAGAAGGGCCAGGAGCTAGATCCTGCAGCTGGAGCCCCTTTCACACTGGCCTATATGAGCAGCAGGCACTAGGGGATTGCTGGGAGGAGCTGGAGCACGACAGGGCCAGGCTGCTCTCCACTCCAGATCACCTTGTCATGTAAAGGTGTTCAACAGTGTTGCTGGGGCATGTGTAGACACTTAGCACCCTGCAGAGTGACCTCGACATGGTGGGCAGTAAAGGCTATGGGAAAAGGCTTCCCCAGAGCTAGACCAGGGCTCTGTGCATCTGGACTCCAGTGTACTCTTGCTGCTCTGGTTGCTCCTCTTACTATGTGACATTTCTGAAAATGCTCCAGTGAATGATGGACCAAATCTTCCAGGAGGACTTCTTTGAGGATGAGGTGTTGCTAGCTGTGGGGTACCTATAGCAGATGTCTCAGCTCATCCTCCTCACCCAAAAGGCTGCAGGTCCCTCACTCATGCATTCCAGGCTCCTTGCCTCAGGGCCCCTCTATGAACATCCTAGAGCTGTCCATTTGGTGACCTTTGAACTCCCATCTCTGCTGGAGGCAGCTGGCATCACTAGAGCATAAAACCAGATCCCTGGGTCTCATGCTGGTGCTCACTGCTATTCAATGGAGCCTGGGAAGTCTGGGGTCCTCCTGAACTGCTCTTGCATCCTGGGATGGTGAGGTGGAAAGTTTGGATGTTTTCCAGGGCAGGTGTGACCACAGTCATCTGTCCTGAACACCTTGGAGAGAGCATATTGGCCTCTGCCAATCTGAAATCTGAGCCCAGTCAAGGCTAACTCCAAGGCAGCCCCTGTGAGTCTGCAGTGGCCTGCTTACAGGGAGGCGGGAAACTGTACTGCCATGACCCATTAGGGTCCTTCCTAGTCAGAAGCAGGGCCATGTTCTGTGTCACTGGGGCTTTGGACACTTCAGGAAAAGCTTTGCATACTTTTGTCTTATACACTACCTGCTCTGTAGAGCCCCTGCCCTACATCTAAAGCTGGCTAAGCGGTGGAGCCTTAGGCGATGGCAAAGCACTGTGTGGCTAAGCTGTTTGATCCTTGCAAACCTGAAGCTCCCTGCCAGGAGGTGGAACCTGCAAACCATGACTCCTCCCTCATTTGTACAGGGCCACTTGTGCTGCTCAAGTCTCAGTTTGTCAATGACCCTCCAACAGTCTGCTCCTCTCTGTCACTCTGCTTTCCATTTCTCACCCCACCTCGACCCGAACACTCAGCTTTTCTTTCAGGAAAGCACTGCTGGCATTAGATTGTATAATAGTTCATTTTATTATTCCAAAACCTCCCAGAAGATTGAAGAAAATGTTCTTTGCTTGGCCATTACTGTGCAAACCAGGCATAGAGGCACATTTATGAATTACCGCTCCCTGGAGGTCGTCAGGAATATCATTGGTTTGAGGCTTAGTGGTGGCAGTCCAAGAGCCACTGCTTATCTTGGCTTCATCAGCCTTTGCAGGATATGTTGGATGGGCTGTAGACACTGAGTCAAGAAAGGCCAGAACATTCAGTCCTTGCCCTGTGGGGACATCAAGGGACTACATGGTCCTCTTTCTCAGTCATAGGCTGATCTCTGACTGAGTGCATGGCATCACATGTTTTGGGATCTGAGATCAGTGAAAAACACCAGAGAGAGCTGGCCAAGGGGTGGCTGTGACTGGCATCCCCTCAGTCTGCAGGGCATCCTGTTAGATTGCCATGGCCTGGGAGGGAAGTGCTGCAGGTTCTGAGGCTGGGTGTGACACTCTGAGTGAGGTCTGTTGTCAGAGCCCATGGTTGAGTGGCAGCATTGGCAACCTGAATCAGATCTGAGATTAGAAACCTGAAGCCAGGGTTCAGGGAACCAGAGGGACAGGAGGAGCCTGAGGAGAGCAATAGCGTGGGACGATGGAGCCAGCTGTGGGACCCTGGACTAGAGTCAAGTGAGCTTAGTTAGTCAAGGTTCAGCTACCACCAGCAGCAGCAACATTGTCTCTGCCAACAGTGTGGAGGGAGGTCTGGCCCCTGCTCGCTGAGGTGCTCTGACCAGCAGTCAGTGTACCTCTCCAGGCACTTGCACAGGCTATGATGTGCACATTGTAGTTCTGTTCCTGCACTCCAAACACCAGGTTTGCCTGCAGACCACTCTCGAATATTCCCACATCCTCCCCAGCATGTTTCTCTGATAACAGGAGTAAAGCAGCCTGCTGCCTGCATTTGGGGTCATCTACAGAAACAAGGTATTCACTGCAGAAGGCCTTTGACCCCAGTCCCCTCTACCCTCCACTTCATGGGTGGTAACCCCACAAAACTTAAGGCTCTCTTTGTCAGTAACATCTGGCCAGACACTTTTCTGGAGTTTATAGCCAGGACCATTGCTGTATAGGATGGAGGTAAAGGATTTGCCATCCAGACCATTGAAGGAGGGTCCCACCCCTGCACAGAGAGACATATTTTGCCACTGTCGTGGCTTGCTTCCCATATAGAACACAATCTTCACCTTAATCTGGCAAATAGACCATCTTCACCAAACCCCTGCAAGGCAGGTACCGTGTCCTTAAAACAAAACAAAACAAAACAACAGAAGTAAACTTTATTCCAGAAAAAAAAGAAAGAAGAAAAAAATTACTGCGGGGCCCAAAAACTTATCAGCTACCTGAGACCACAGCCAGAGTTGGATTTTGAGGCTGTGACAATGGTGGCGAGTTCTGGCCCCTTTTTATAGTAAGGGGAAAGCATCAGGAGTGGGGTGCATGCTAGGAGTCACATAGAAACATCAGGCATGGGATGCCTGCTAAAAGTCACAGCACTGCCCCAGTGCTTGCTAAACCCTTACCCGGTACCCATGTCATCTGGTGCTTGGCCAGCCACTTCTGATCCAGATTCTGTCAATCCAGCCTGGTTCTTGACTGAGTTCTGTTGTCTGGATGCTCAGGGTCTGGTGTCCCCCTGGGAAACATGAATTTGCGGCCCCCACAGAGGCTCACCTATGATCTGAAGGTCAGGATAGGAGGAATTGGGTCCCTCTGTCTCCTCCTGACAGACAGACTTCATCTTGCTGGAAGGGTTTCTCCTGGGCTGCATTTCAACACCCTCCCCCTACAAATTTCTCAGCTACCAATGAAGACTCAGAGCTCTGGCTGTTGGCTGCCTATACTGTGGTGAACAACATTCAATCCAGCCCTCCTCTCTCATTGCTCGAGCTCACATCATTGTCCATGTTGGAGATGAACTGTGAGGCAATGTCCTTGCAACTGTAGTGCACTGCAGAGGCAGACATTTCTGCATCCTAGTACCAATCATGTTCACTATGTGTGTGTGGGTGCCAGCTGGAGAGGCATGCTGCATCAATGTCATGGTCACCACTCCCACAGACTTTCCTGGAAATGACAATAATCAGGTGGGCCACCTAGTGCTCCAAGCCTCCTCTAGCTCCTTAGCCTGGCGCTAAAACACTTATTTGGGGGTTTTGTTGCTTTGTTTTGCACAAATCCTCACTATGTAGTTCTGGCTGGTCTGGACATCACTATATAGACAAGGCCAGCCTTGAACTCAGATCTGCCTGACTCTGACCTCTGAATGCTGGGATTAATGGCACACACTTCCACGCCTGGCTTACCTGCTTACTTTGCACGATACAGAGATGACTTCGGTGCCAAATGCAGTGTTGCATTGGTTGGATCGTGCAGCTATACTCAAGCCAATGGTCTTGTAGTTGGTCTTGATAGGTTGTGGCTGTGCCTGCACTCTCTGAGACCTGTCTGTTCTCATTGTATGTCTGAGAACACAGACACTCTCAGCTGGTGCTACTGGTAAACATTTGTCCTTGCTTCCTGGGACATGTCTGCACTGTCCTGGTTGCCAAAGTGGGATCTAGTTCTTCTGGGTTCTTCCTCCTCCAGCCATCTCCAGCCCCCACTCCCACCCCATCCCAGATGTGTCCCAGTCTCACCTTGGACAGAGGCATGTATCAGAATTGGTCTATGGCTAGGAGTGTCTCAGGTCCTAGATGGCCTTCCAACTGTCCCTTTTGGATCCTAGTGGCTGTCACTGTGTGTACCCCCATCCCCGAAGGAACAGAATCTGGACAGATTTGAACCTCAGGTTTTCGTGGACCTATAAGTGATCTTGGGTACCTGGAGAGCAAGGGCCCCAGGGTGGCGAGGCCTTGTATGCTCACCTTCCCCTAAGAAGATGATGAGGTTCTTGGCTGGTGTTTAAACAGACTTCCACTTTTTGGCAACATCCAGGGCCTCTGCTGCCTTTTGGTTGCAGAAAGCTGGGTTCTTCTCCTCCACTAGTCAGGGGGCAGAAGAGGTAGGTGTCAGCGGGAAGTCTGTGTTTGTGAGTGGGTACAAGAAGGTAGGGTGCCTCCTTACCTGGGATGGCCCCAAAGGACAGCTGTAGCCTGAGGCCTAGCAGCAGCAGTACCCAGGCTCCCTGCATGGACAGGGCTGGTGGAGGGATGGCAGCAGATGAGGAGCTGGGACATGAATAGTTCTTGCTTAAAAAGTTCCATGTCCCTCCCTAATCCTCAGGTCCACCCTAACCCCAACCCTCCTGCTCTGGAAAGGAAGCCTTGCTGCATGGAAAGAAGTGGCAGGGTATGGCCTGGCTAGCCTAGCCTGGACCAGGACTCCTGACAAATGCCATGGTTTCCTCTCCTCCTTCAGGGAAAGAAGCTGGGAACTGCTTTCCTTCGTGAGGATCTTGTGTCCTGGGCTGCTAGGACCACTCAGCTTTCTGCTCATCCATCCCTCTTGGTCCAGAGAGCCAGATGGACCTGGATATACTCTATAGACCAGGCTGGCCTTGTACTCAGAGATCCAAGTGCCTCTGCTGCCCACATACTGGTATTACGGGTTTCAACCACCACCACCTCACTATGAAAGCTATTGTAATAAATTCCCTATCTATCTATCTATCTATCTATCTATCTATCTATCTATCTATCAATCATCTATCTATCTATACATACATACATATATATGGAGAGAGAGAGACATTCATTTATGTATGATCTGTTTCTCGAAGAACTCTAACCATCTCAGGAAAAAAAAACCAGCAGTTTTCAACTTAGCAAGTGCCTTAGTTTGGACTATTTTTATGAAAAAATATGGAGGAAAAGCAGGTTATAGAAGAAAGAATTCACATCATGTTAAACTTCCATTAAGCAATCAGTTGCTGAGAAATGTCAGGGGTCAATTTGCAGAAGGGCAGGAACCTGGAGGCAGGAACTGAAGCAGAAGCCATGGAAGGATGCTGCTTACTGGCTTGCACCTCATATATTTTTCAGCCTGCTTTCTTCTAGAACCCAGGACCAAATAGCTCAGGGATGACACCATCCTATTGATCTGGTCTCTGAAAATTAAATCATTAATCAAGACAATATTTCACAGACTTCCCTATACTACAGGCCAATCTTATGGAGGCATTTTCTCAATTAGGATTCCCTCTTCTTTGATATGGATTTGCTACTCCTGGAACTAAGGTCTTTTGTCTTAGTTACATTTCTACAGCTTTAGTAAAACACCACAACCAAGGAGACTTATAGAAGGAAGTGTTTCTTTGGGGCTTAGAGATACAGAAGTATTAGAGTCCTTCACAATCACAGCAGAGGAGCAGGACTGCCAGCAGGCAGGACAACTAAAACAGGAAGCTGAGACTGAGGTTCTTGTCTTAGACAGCAAACATGAAGCAGAGAGAGTGCACTGGAAATGGTTCATGGGTTTTGAAACCCTAAGTTCCAGCACAAGGCATACTTCCTCCAGAAAGGTTAAACCACATAAACCACCCAAACGGTGTCAAGAACAGGGTATCAAATATTGAGATGCCTGGAATATGAGTGGTATGCCATTCAAACTACCACAATGAAAGACTTCCTCCTTTTCATCTCCACCAAAGGACAATGAAAACAATAATCAATAATCAATCAATCTTCAACAATTTAATGCTATTCACTCAGAGTTCCTTCTGGCAGCTTCTCAGATCTCACTTTTCTTTCTAATGTGTCCTTGAAACTTTGCAATATAGATGCAGTTAGAATCATATTAAGTAAGATGCACAGACTCTAGATTATCCGTTCTATACAGAGACTTCCCGTAACAGGACGGAGTTTATGTTTGTTAAGCATGAAGAAACTAAAGCTGGTACTTAGCTGGTTTCACATTATTTACTCATTTATAAGTAGGATTGTGCACACATGTTCAGGAAGTCTCTTTTCATCATTTAAACCTGTGTGGAAATACTCACGCAGACACACCTGGAGATTCCAGTATTTCTGTGAGTAAGTGTGTGTGTGTGTGTGTGTGTGTGTGAGAGAGAGAGAGAGAGAGACAGAGAGAGAGAGACAGACAGACAGACAGACAGAGACAGATATAAGACACAGAGAGAGGGAGAGAGAGAGAGTAAGAGAAAGAGAGTAAGATAAAACACAAATTTAATCAGTTTAACAATAAGTATTGGCCAAAGGCTTTATATATATCTTAGGTTTAAGAGGACTCTTGCAGAGTACCTGAGTACCCTATCACCCAAGTCTGATGTTCCATAACTACCTGAATTCTATGTTCCATGTCATCTGATAACCTTTTCTAGTGCTACTGGTAACATGTTGGGGCCCTAGCCCCCCATTTTTGGTTAGCTATTGCCTTGCTTGCTGACCTTGACCAGATGTCTTCCCTATACTGATTCCCTGCCAGTTTCCTTCCTCCTGAATGCTCACTGGAGGTTCTTTGTTTGTGTATCCTACAATTGGTGTAAACAGCTTAGATGTAAGAATGTAGAACATCAGTAGCAAACTTCTGCCCTCCAGGGTTCTCCCATTGTGCTGTAAGCCTGTATTTAAAGTTTCCTCCCTCTCAATAAAAGGCATTTGGCATTCTGCTGAGACTAATGACCCGCTGTTATTGTCTCTGTTTTTTGATCCACAGCCCTATGCTCGGACATGGTGAACGGGTGGTGGTAGCGTGGAGGCTACCACTACAGTAACAGGCACACAGATACTCATAGGGCTACACGCACACACACACACACACACACACACACACACACACACACACACACATACACACCATTAAAAGTAAAAATAAAACATTATTCATTGCAATGAGATCATTTAAACTTTTCCTATTTTATTATAATATATTGTATTCACCATAATATTAAAAACATGTTCATAACACTCTTAGCCCTTTCACAGTCTCATATAATTTTAATAGTATCTTTTCTTTTCTCACAATTCTGTAATTCACATTTTCTTTATATTGAGTGTATGATGTCAAATATGATTGAAACTATGTCAAGTAACAGAGCATTCTGTTTTTGCCTTGTGGTCTTACCCGTTGCTATTGTTCAAATTCTCATTGAGAATTTTCAGGGGGTATTTGGGGAAGATGCATCATCAGTTTCCATGAGCAACCATGCATAAGGTTGAAGAGTCTGATAAAGTGAGTGTTGCCAGTGATGACAACTATGGCTGGCAGAGTGAAAAGATCTGTCTGGAGAAAGGTCCTACCATAAGGGGAAGCTTTTAATAGTTATCAAATAAATGACAGCTGATATCATTTCCCTGATTTAAAACAGCTTTAAATAACATCACAGAAGCACTAAGATACATTATGCTATTACAACATGGGAGAAGTTTCTTAAACCATTCTTTAATTATACATATACAAAAACATTTTATATATACACATACTGATATATACATATGCATTCATATATACATCATATGCATGTAGAAATATATACATATAGTACTGAAATGCTCCTACTGAAGCCCTTGATCCCAGAATATTACCTGTTATATTTCTTACCTTCCTTATCTCTGGTTCATAGGCCACACATGATATCTGGTTTGTTGAAATTATTAATTTTTGAAGAGATGATTTAGAAACGATGCTTTGATTTAATATTCAAAATTCTGGAGGATAAAGTCCTGGGCCAGTGTCTACAAACTGTGCTATGTTTGTCCAAAAACAATATTGTTGGTTTCATCTCCTTTGATAGATAAATCTTATTAAATGCTTAGCATTGGTGCAAATATTAAATGACACAGGATCCACTACAGTGAACACATTAATATGATAAATAGGCTAGCACATCCCCAAAGTCAATAGACACCACATTCAGGGGTAGGTACAGAGTTCACACAGTAATTCACTGTGCAGTGTGGAGATGGGGGTCATAGATGGCTTTCCATGGCTTGATAATATTTGTTTGATTTGAGGAAATATACAGAAAAAATCTATTTTATCTGAATTGAAGGGAAACTAAGTTTTGCTGCTTACTAGGGCTGGTGCATGGCCCCTGTTTAATTACATCTTCACAAGCTTTCTCTTTTCCTTCATTGCCTAAGTGTGGCTGTCCTGAAACTTGCTCTGTAGACCAGGCTGGCCTCAAACTCACAGATCCACCAGCCTCTGCTTTCCCATTGCTGGGACTAAAGGTGTGCCCCACCACACCTGGCTCTAAGCTTTTCTTTAGTTCCTTTGCACAAGTTGGAAACTTAGCTGAGTGGGATCTTGCCCTGAGGTCACTACTCCTTTATTCCATTTTTTTTTTTTTTTTTTTTGTTTTTTAGAGACAGGGTTTCTCTGTGTAGCTTTGTACCTTTCCTGGATCTCGCTCTGTAGACCAGGCTGGCCTCGAACTCACAGAGATCCACCTGCCTCTGCCTCCCTTCTTAATACATCTATCTCCTTGAACACAGAATTTAGCTCTATTCCACTTTCTGGTGCTCTTTTCCTTCTCAAAATTTTCGTTTTGTAATTTACCCTGGTCCACTTGATCCCTTTCATTTTAAATCTTCATGAGAGTCTATATTAGGCCATTTTGAGATTTTTCTGCCAATGGAATTAATCCAAAACTTTTGACTTTAGCCTCAGAAAGACTCTTTGGACAAGGGGGAAAGATAGCCATTCTCTTCACCAAAGTATCACAAGAACCATTTCTAGACAACATACTAAAACTCTTCTCTGAAACCTCTTGAGCCAGCTCCTGACATTTCAAATCATTATCAGCACTATTGTCTTCCATGCTCCTACTAATATGTCCCATCAAACAGGGCTTAAACCCTTCTACTGCTTTCCAAATCCCAAGTACCAAAGTCCAAATTCATCCAAACAAAACACGGTCAGGCCTATCACAGCAATACCCCAGTCCTGGTACTAACTTCTGTCTTAGGGATTTTTAATGTTATGAAGAGACACCATGACCACAGCAACTCTTAAAAAGAAAACATTTAATTGGGGTTGTTTGCTTACAGTTGAGGTTCCATCCATTATCATTAGGACAGGGAGCACGGGAGCATGAAGGCAGACATGGTGCTGGCTATGTCTTCATCAGAAGGCAGAAGGAAGTCAACTAATTGTAACACTGAGTGAAGCTTGAGGAAAAGACCTCAAAACCCACACCCACAGTGACACACTTCCTCCCATAAAGCCTAACATCCACATCTCTTATAGTGCCACTCCTTTTGGGGGCCATTTTCTTTCAAACCACCACACCCATTGAATCAACTAAGCAGGACTCACATAGGCTCACATTGACTGAAGAGGCAAGCACAGGGCCTCTATGAGACTTCACCAGGAAGTCTGCATATATGTTATGGCTGTTATCTTCATGTTTTTGTGGTATAATTTTTTATGTGTGCTTGAATTGGGTTTCAATGTATTGAACTGAGAAATTTGCATTTATATTCTTAGGGGATTTAGTCTATAATTTTATGTTGGGTCTTTGTGTTGTTTTGGTATCAGGGTAAAAGTGGCTTAGTAAAATGAGTCATGAAATGTTCCTTCAGTTGCCAATTTGAGGAGCATTGGCATTGCTTTCTTTTTTAAGGTCTGGTATCATCCTGGACTGAGTCCATCTGACAGAATTCTATTTCCCCAGCATAAATGAGCCACCATTATCATCCTATATCAATTACTTAGGAAGCAAAACAAACCAGCTTACAATGAAGAGCTTCAACAAGTTTAACAAAATTCTCATAGGCCTGTTGGCTCTGTTGGACTGTCCTGAGAGGATATGACTTACATCCTATCTAGTGTTTACACTTGAATGTGCTTTGACATAGTATTCTGTAATTTCTTAAAATGTCCTCTCAAATTGTAGACTTCACTGCATTATGTATGTGCTCATAATCATCCAGATGTGTTTCTGCTGTTAAATAAAAGCAACTGCAACATCAGTGTCCAGGATGATGACCTCTAAACACTCTTCAATAAGGTAGCTATTTGCCAACAGTTTGGGTATGAGATTGATTAGCTCTTTCTAAACGAAAAAAGATAATAAGGACAGCAGTCATCAATCATAATCAACTGTTGAAGAATGAATTCAAAGTTGTTTGTGGCATGTTTTGGCCCATGCCTTTAGTCCCAGAACTCAGGAGTTAAAATGCAGGCATATCTCTGTGAGTTCAAGTTGGGCTACATAGTGAGATCCTGTATCTGAAAGTTGTTGTTTGTAAATATCTAATATAAGATATAGGGACACAAAATTAAAGGATTTAGAACACTTGCTAAATGTTTTTTATGTGCATAGTAAGATAATAATCACTTTTAAGCATAAGTCACAGTGAAGGAACATCTTCCAAAAAGCCTGAACAGAGAAATAAGAAGCATGTCAGGTTCAAAGAAGATTAAGATTTTCATAGTGAATTACTCTAGCTGTTCCTACCTACCCTAAATAAAATAAATAAAAGTAAAAATTTTAGTATTCTCAAAAGTATTAAGGAAATCAAGTATAAATAGTTATTTTGTTTTAAAATTTGTTTCTTAATACTCTGGAAAGTCAGAAGTAAAGTATTTCAAAGCAATTTCAATTATGATAATATATCAAAAATATTGCTTATTGAGAGCAGCTCCTATTTTGGCTTGCGTGCATTTATTATAGCTTAAGAAGTTTTTCTAAGCCCTGATCCTGAAAGGCATTCTCTTAGCAACCCTGGGGAGCAGCGTGAGAGCTGGACTCTCAAACCCCCTATCTGGCACCAGAACCAGGGAAAGGCATGGAGACAATTAAGGAGACTATCTGCAAGAAGGGTGGTGGTCCCCTTGGAGGTCAGCCCCAAGAAGCACCATCTGGAAGCAATCCAGAGAGACACTGCACTGGGGGCCTTAGAGAGAGTGTTCACTGGTTGGATGCTGCAGAGCCTTTGAAAGGGTGAGTAGTCTGTTTTCTTAAGCCTCTCTTTTTTTTTAAGCATTCTCTTTGTATAGTTTCTCCCCTCAGAATGAGTCAGAATCTAGTGCTTACCCTGTAATAACGGATCCCAAAGAAGACAGCTCAAGAGGGTACTAAGAAATCAGGCATAGAATAATGAACCTCTGAAGGGAAAACTGACTTGGAGGAGGAAGCAAAGGAGTATCATAATCCCAAACGTGCCCCTCCTCAAGAAACATAAAGAGAAACAAAGGGACCTCTGAGTCTCCTTGACTTTGTAGGTCAGATTCAGGGACCCACAATGGCAGGCAGAGATTTTATACCCTCCCTTCATGAGAGAATCCCGCTGCTATTTCCTTTGGGACATAAAAAAGAGGCAGCAAGGTACTACAATCTTATTTGGCTTCCTCTGCTCTACCTAATTATAAGTCACTCCATGTGACTGCCTGAGAACGTAAATAAAACTGGTGAGGTTTGCTACAATCAGAGCTTTCAGTGAAATGATTCACCGGAAACAAAAGGGTTAACTTGCAAACTGCTTGTGCTGTGGAGCTGGAACAGCTCTTCATTTAAATAACAAAACAAGCTTCCCTAAGGGGCAGATAGACTTGGCTGCACTGTCCTAGACACCTTAGCTTGTTTGAAAACTCAAGAGAAGATTCCCTAACTCTCAGACCCAGCACCTCTCCCTCTCCCCCTCCCCCTCCCTCCTCTTCCTCTCCCTCCTTTCCCTCTCCCTCCTCTCCCCCTCCCTGTCCCTCTCCTCCCCCTCTCTCCCTCCTCTCCCTCTCCCTCCTCTCCCCCTCCCTCTCCCCCTCCCTCTCCCTCTCCTCCCCCTCTCTCCCTCCCTCTCCCCCTCCCTCTTCTCCCTCCTCTCCCTCTCCCCCTCTCCCCCTCCCCCCCCTCTCTCTCCTCCCCTCTCTCTCTCCTCTCTCCCTCTCTTCTTCCCTCTCCTATCTCCTCCCCTCTCCTCCCCTGCCCTCCCCTCCCCTCCTCTCCTCTCTCTTTCTGGGTTAATTGTTACTACAGAGCTGTTTATTTACAAAAATCATGGCCCTGTCCAGTTAACTCATTCAAACCAAGTCACTGGGGAGGGGACACTTTCCCTTTGAGTTGGAAAATTCTGAAGGTCTTTCAGTTTGATTGGAGATGTCCCAGAACTGAAAAACCTTGCTGCATAGACACTTACTCTCTTTGCATCTCCGCCTTTTTCTTCCAACTCTGACTGCCTGTCTGCATCTCCAACACTCCCCTCCGCCCCCCTCAGGTCCCAGGTGGCTGGCTGCCCTAAACAGACACCCTGCTGCTGCCTGCCTCTTCAGTTACACTCTCCAGTTCTCATCAGCTCTAAAAATCTTTCCTCTTAACAATTTAAAAATAAACTTTTCCCCCTCTTCACTCATAAAACAGCTATTTTTGTTTCTTTACTGATTCATGATTAAGAGCCTTTGTTTCCATACTAAAAGAATTTCAACTCAAGCTTATTATTTTTAAGGCTAAATCTAGCAGGATGAAACAAAGTTCTAAATTTATAGAGACAACTAACTTATAAGTTGTTAAAAATAGGTTCACTAAAATTGTAAACTATTAAGGATAACTAAACAATACAACTTAATGATTAATCATCTAGCTACAAACTTATAAACTGTTAAGAATAAGTTTACTTAAATTATAAACTATTAAAAATAATTTAAAAAAATAAAAATAATTAAAAACACAACGTAATGACTAGTCATCTACCCAGTAACTTAAACTATAAACTGTTAAGGATAAGTTTTACTTAAATTATAGGCAATTAAAGATAAATAAAGGATACAATTTGCTGCTTAATCATACTGGAAATGATCGTATTCTCTATTCAAATCTTTATCTATAAACATGCTAAATATTAATATGATCAATTCCTTTCTTAGTTTCCTGGCATTTAAAAATGTTTAAGCTTCTCTCTACAGATAAAACTATGCCACGCCTTAATTGCTACCAGGGCTCTATTTTAATTATATATACTTTGGAATCAGTTGCCTTGCTTTGATAAAAAAAGCAGTCTATTCACCAAGTTACTTCTTTACAGAAAAATTTCAGACCTAAATTTAACAGCCAAAGGCCTATACTGTTCCTTATGACAACTAAAATCTCTAGTCACTGCCTCCAGTAAAGCTGTGGTTATATATAACAAACATCCTTCCCAAAGCTTCAGCTGCCTTCTCAACTTCTCTCATTGAACAAAAATCAAGTAATTGGCCTCATTTCCTTGGGTTAATGCCAATTCTGAGAACAAGTTGTCTTGCTACCAGATCCCAAATAAAAATAAGCTCACCATACAGGTTTCAAAGTAACTTATTGTCTTACAATGACTTCCCTCAATAATCAATCACTTATGTTTTTGGCAAGTTAAGAAGATGTTTTAGGATGTAAAGTTTTTGTAAGGACATTAAGGTTTGAATAAGTGATTTTTGGGTCTGAGATGTAAGATAAAAATAAAAGACTTAAGGTATGGGGATATATAAAGGCTTAAATATGAAAAATGCTTTGGGACAAGTTGTTTGGATATGTAAATGGAAGTTATGAGGGTCTGAGGATGAAAAGGCTTCGAAGATGATGGGGAAAAGTGATTTGAGATGTATAAGGAAATGAAACATGTTTCAGATTTCTTTCTCTTGCTATTCTGCTGTTATATTGAGACTCCAAAGGTTCCTAGTTTTAACATTAATTAATAAAATTCTGATAAGCTATTAATCTAGCACTACTACCATTATCATAGCCACAGGCTTGGGATTTTAAATTCCCTTTGATTGTTTTTTTAACTATTTATGGGCTTGAGGATGCTTCTCATTATGTTGAGGGCATGTGTATAGTCTACATTCATCCAATTTTTCTGGATAGAAAAAAAAAATGCTTTTAACCAAAATAAATTTTAGGTTTCCAAACTTTTATTATGACTCCAAATATGAGTCTCCTTGCCTCTTCTACAACATAGATTTCAATACAGACTACAAATAATAATAATGAACATATCTGAACTTTTTGTCTCTTTAAGAAGGTTCTTATAAGCTTCAGGAGCTCTAAACACACCAATGCCCACAGGTCAAGACAGACTTCCGAAAAGTACTACCAAGCTGTGGTTTGTTTTCTCACCTGCCTATTTTTTTTCTGGGGTAGTGGGGGTGGGGATTTCTCTCTTCCTGGCCTGGAATACCCCTTTCACATCTGCCAAAACCATGCACTTAAAAGTTCCAAATGTACACTTAAGTCCAAAATTTCCTCTTTAAATGTCCATTAATATGTATTTGTTCCAGTAGATTCCTAATCATTAAAAAGGTTATTTACACCCCATCATCTTCTCTGCCACAAGCTCACTGCAGCCCTGCACCCAGCCCTCCAGCTCACACTCCAGGGGCCCCCAATGCACTCTCCAGGCCATGTCCCAGCACAGACTGATCCATTTGCTGACTGCACCCTCCCAAAGCAGACCTTCCAAAGCTGCCTACACCTCTCACAGAGCCTGGACAAGTGAAACAGTCTGCTCTTGCTGGGCTTCCATGCATTCCAGCTTTCAGAAGCCCCAGCCTTGTGCCCATGCCAGCATGGAGTAACCATGAGCGATTTCTACACCCCTTTGTCATTCTCCCCTATTCCTATACTATAGAATTCCCACGCTCAGCGACTGGATTGCCCTTAAAAAATGTTCTATTACTAATCATATAAATTCTGCCCATGGTCCTGTTATGTATATTTTATCAGACAGTCTCCATATGTACTTCTGACAATTGTTCTGTTATGAAAATCTTGCTGTGTATACTTTGAGACAAATTGGTACTGCCCCTTTTATAGCCAAATGGTTTATTATTGTTTAGTTACAAATTTGAGTTACAGGTCAACTTTAGCTACAGCCTTGGTGGTATAGATGCACACTGCTATTCAGGTAACTCTTTATCTAAAAATGCTTCATTAACCTTAGTTACTCAAAACAAATTAATTAAAGATTAATATACAAAAGTGTATATTCTAAACAAAACTATTTTTTTGATAACTCAAACATAATATTTAGACACACTTAACAATATCATATCATACTATTATAGATTTTTATGTTACTCCTCTGCCCTTTCTTGAATCAGAAATGTTCTGGGATCATAAACAACTATACTTACAGGGTGTTTACACTAGTTCTCAGCTTGCCATCAATATAAATTATTCTTATTAATTTCAGAATTATTACAATATTGCTTGTCATTGTTCCAATCATCTTCAGACTTTCAAATTATCCACAGTACTCACAGCCCTTAGAGAGATTTACATGCTTCTTTTTTTATTAAAGCAAAAGGGGGAGGTTCCAGAGTCTGTGGGAGTATACAGCAGGTGATAACTAGTGTTGAGCAGGTTGACCCATCAGACAAATAACTCTCTGATGGAAAACCCCACTTGGCAAGACCATGGGGTCACTGATTGCAAATGGGATCTTTGTGTTAGGAAGATTAGGAGCACCTTTTCAAAGACGCTCACTCAGAAACAAAACCCTTGATGCCTCAGCTAGGCTGTAACGGAAAAGCTTGACTTTTTTGCTTTTCCCAGTAAAGTTTCCGGCCCTTTTGGGCTCTCTGTAGCTCTTTACCCACACTCTCCCAAGCGTTTCCCTCAGGGTACTCTGACCTGCTGTCTTTTACTAGCTTGAAGGAGACAGAGCTTAGAAGAGGTTTTTTAGGAACTTGTCCCTACCTCCTGCATTGCAGGGAGGATTGTTAAAGCTTGAAAGAACTTAGAGAGGTTTTGCTGTCTTAACAGGTTTGTTGTTTTCCCTTAGAGCTAATCACAGGTGGTCCCCATACTAATATCTTCAGGCGATTCTAATTTTTGTCCTTCTGAGAGAGAAAGTTAAAAGCTTTAGTTTTTAAGTTTGAGAGCTTTTGAGAAAGATTAAGGCTTTTTAGAGAGATTTTCCCCCCAAGTTCTCCAAGGAAAGCTTTTGAGAAATTTTTTTCCCCCAAGAGAGAAAGACCAACTTACCCCAAAACTTCTGAACTTTAAACTTTGACTTTTTTACATCCCCATTTTTGCCTCAGGGAGAAAACACTTTCTCCTGCCACTTGGACTTAGCATTTCAGCTGTCCCCAGGTCAAAAGCTTCCATAGGAAACTTTTTCTTCCCCATAAGCTCAAAGAAGAGCTTTTTTACTACCTGTAAAGCCCAAAGAAAGATTTTTTTCACAGTTTGCGTTTATAGCCCCCAAAGTTAGAAAATTGTAGAGTTTTTCTGTCTAGTTGCCTTACTTATTTTTTCCTACACAATCTTACACTTTTAAGTTTTTCCTACACTATATTACCACCCTATGCCTTATACTTATTTTTTACAGATAGAAATTGAGAAAGGGATAGAAGATAGAAAATTTTGACTAAAGAGAATTTCGCTGCAGCATCGGACATCCTTCCAGTCCGCTTTCCTTTTCTCTCAAGGATAAAACCCCTGCCTCTCAATAATATATATAAAAAATATATATTTTCCATAACACCGGCATGCCTTATCCACTGGCAGGGTTGAACTCAGCACTTTCGCCAAAAACTCTGTAATAAGACTATTATTTTCCTTTATCTTTAGTCCCTATTACTTTGTCTTTAGTCCCTGTTCATTTGTCTTTAGTCCCCCCTTTTTTTTCCTTTAGTCCCTTTTTTTTTCTTTAGTCCCTGTTCATGGCGCCATTCTGTGGGGCATTTACCCAACCACTCCCACAGTTCCCCAGAGTTTTCTTGAGTGCGAGCAGCAGGAAATATTAGATAGAAGGATTTATTGTGGAGAATATCACGGAGATAAACAGATAGAAAATAAAGGATAGCCTCAAGAGGGCCTGGAACCTATTCCAACGGCCCCCGACTGTCTCTGCCCCAGGGTTTTTATAGAGATGCCAAGGGGTGGAGCAAAATACCTCCTCCCCCAGCACAGCCAAGTACAGACCATCTCAGACACCTGCACTCAGGCCTGTGGTCCTAATCATCCTCTATGTGGACCTGCTGGGTAAAGCCACGAGGAACCCGAGAATGGGCTCCCACAACAGACCAAGAGGGAAAGCCTCAGAGAGCCACTGCCCACAACAATAAAAACGCCACATATGCCATTACCTATATCTCTGATAAGACCAGACACTATGTAATTTGGGTTGGCTATAGTGGAGACAACATTCTCCTTACCTTATCTGGGCCATGCAGACAGGTGGATCCAGCAAGTACCTGGCCACAGGTCCTGAGATTGCCCCTACTGTGAAAACTGGAGAGAAAATGGGCTTCATACTGGATGCCAAGACTACTGGGAAGGGGAAAGTGTCCTGCATGATTCTGAATGTCACAGAGGCTGAGGCTGATGTCATCGGAAATGAAGATGGCACCTATGACATTTTCTACACTGCTGCCAAGCCAGGCACCTATGGGATCCACGTGCTCTTTTGTGGTGTTGATATTCCCAACAGCCTCTTCACAGTCATGGCCACTGATAGAGAAGTCATAGCCATGGAGCAGGCCCAAGTAAATGCATGTCCTTTAGGTACTAGGTGACTGAAGAGGCCTATGTTCCAGTCAGTGAATGGCCTAGGCTTTAATCCCTTTGACTGCGTGATTTCTATAGGGAAAGGGGGCTGGCTAAAGAAACCCACCCTGACCCTGGAGCCCAGAACTAGGGCAAGATGGCTCAGATAAGGCCAGTGAAAGAAACACAGTTTGGCTCAAATCAGAGCCATCTCAGCCCCTGGCCAACTGACTTGTGAGTCCAACCAATCACAAAGCAGGACAGCAGAATCCTGGCCCTAGGGCCCAGGGTCAGGGAAAGAAACACAGCCTGCATTTGGGACCTGAGCCAGAAAACACTTTATCCCCAAACCCATAACCAAGGAAACATGCCTTGACTCTGAAACTAGTGCTAAAATAACACTCTTGGTCCCTAGAATCAGAGTCAGTCAAAGAAATGTGCCCTGACCTTCAAGGTAGTGTCAAAAAGCCAAGAAAGGCCAGTGAAAGAAACACAGTTTGGCCCTGAAATCGGGGTCATCTCTGTCCCTAGCCCACAAAACTGGCCAATCCCTGTGCAGAAAAAACTAACCAATCATGGGTTGACTCCACCCCTAGGACATCCTATATTAACCACCCTGCCTGGTCAGTTGTGAGCTGTTCTCTCCACCCTGGTAGAGGCAGCTACTCTCCTAGATTCCTCCTTCCCAAATAAATCTCTTTCTCAAAAGAGTTTTGGGTGTGAAGACCTTCATTCACTGGTGCACAGAAGAACCTTGCTGAGACGACCCATGGTGGATTGAGCAAGGGGGAGCTGAACAGAAGAACATTGCTGAGATGTCCCATAGTGGATTGAGCAAGGGGGCTCTGAACAGAAGACCATTGCTGAGATGTCCCTCAGTGGACAGAGCAAGAGAGAGCTGAAAAAGTAACACTTTTCTCCTGAGGGGGAGGAGATTGCTACATTTTGCAATTTCTTAGGCTAGAGAAGCAGAGCTCTTCTAGGAAGTCTCCTTAAGTGGGGGGTGACCAAAGCTCAGCTGTAAAGGCTCTCCAAGAGAGAAGCAAGATTGCTATATCCTGCAGGGAGACCAGCCCCCATCACACCAGGTACAGCCTGACTTTCCTGAACAGTCAGGATACCCTGCATTTCCCGAACAGTCAGGATACCCTTACCTACTGAAGCAGTTCCAGGCCTGACTTTACTAAGAAGTCAGAAAAATTTCCCTTCCAGGGTTGGGCTGCTTCTTTGCAGTTCCAGCCATCAGAGCTGTGCTAAACAGCTTCAGGTGTCTGGGACACCTTCAGGGCAGAGCTGCTCTGAGCAGCTTGAGGTGTCCAGGATACCTCGCCCTCCAGGGCTGAACTGTCTCCTTCAGCCTTCAGAGCTGTCCCATGAAGCTCAAGGTGTTGCATTCCCTTTCCCCAGAGTTGCAAAACTCACGTTTTGGTGTCAAAATCTGGGACCAGATCCACAGAGTTGCAACAAATTTACTTACAATTTCATTTGCTGTCAAGAAAGGAGAAATCACAGGAGAGGTGTATGTGTCTCTGGGAAGAAATCTACACCTGAGATCATGGACAACAAAGATAGCATGGTCACTGTTAGATATGCCCACACTGAAGTAAGGCTTTACAAGATGCACATCAAATACATGGGCAGCCACATCCCTGAAAGCCCTCTCCTGTTCTGTGTGAACTACACAACAGTGGGAGCCTTTCTGCATATGGTCCAGGCCTTGTGTATGGAGTAGCCAACAAAAATGCCTCATTTACCATTGTCACAGAAGATGCAGGAGAAGGTGGTTTGAATTTTGCTACTGAAGGACTGACCCTCAAAAGCAGACATCAGCTACATTGACAACAAAGATGGTACATATACAGTGACCTACTTGCCCACCCTGCCTGGTGACTATAGCACCCTGCTCAAGTATAATGACAAGCACAAGCTACTCACATGTGAAGCTAGGATCTGTTGTTCAAATTTCTAAGGGTCTTTAAATAAAAATCTGGAAGCTAATATTGGGGTGAAAGCTGAAAGATCAAAGAAGCAGAGCAAGCCACAGCCACCACCTCTTACCAACTCCTCAGCTTGAAAGAGCTCCAGCTGAGAGAGCTTCCTTAGTCAAAAAGCCTTCAGCCAAAAGAGGCTTCCTCAGCCGAAAGCACCTCCAGTCAAAAAGCCTCTATTTCCTGTATCCTTACGCCTTATATACCTTTCTCCACCCACCCATCACTTCCTGGGATTAAAGGCATATGTGGTTCCCAGTACTGGGATTAAAGGTGTATTCCAACACTGGCTCTGTTCTATCCCCTAGACTGAGTCAATCTCATATAGCCTTTAAATTCACAAAGATCCAGTTGGATCTCTGCCCCCCCCCCCAAGTGCTAGCATTAAAGCTGTGTGCCACCAGTGTCTGGCCTCTATGTTTAATCTAGTGGCTTGTTCTGTTCTCTGATCTTTAGGAAAATTTATTAGAATACACAATGTATCACTACATTCCCCTTTTTTGTCTAAAATAATAAAGGAACATTATAACTAACATAAGAAAAACTATATACATAAGTACAATAAGTATATACCATATATACAATCAATAATCACATTAACAATGTCTAGTCTATTGACATTTGACAGATTCAGAGAAAATACTCCATTATTTATCCTATTTGGTGAGTCCAAAGTGTTGTACCTAATTCACTTTCTATCCTAACTTGTATTACCAACCCCAAGCTATCTTTTGATGTCTTTCAAACGTACACACTTTACACCTCTTTAGTTTCTTTTCTGAATTTGTTAACAGGGAAAACTATAACTATCTAATCTTTAACTCACTCAGACACCGGAAGGAAATAATATTAACTGAGTAAGCAGGAAGTGCAGACAAGCAACTTCCAAAAAATATGAGAAATGACAGAAACAGCTGGCTGCCTGAAGAGTCACCCAAAGTTCCTCTGCAACATTGGGGTATCCATCTTCAGCTTATAGACTGAGCATATCTGACAGGCTTTTCTCTGAAGCAGAATTTTCTGAAGGGCCTTCCTACCTTGTCTTGGCAAGGTGCCAACAGTTCTTTCTTTTGTGTCCTGCTTGTCCATTTTGGACAGCATACTGTCAGCAGTGGAGGCAAGGGCATTTTCTTGCCCAGTGGCTAACTTGCCACAGAGAAAGTAAACTCCATACGGAGTTTCTTCAATGCTCATCATCTTCTTGAAGTATGTTGGTGATGCTAGGAGCAGAAATGTCTCATTTACATAAAAAAATCTATGTTATTAAAACATCTTAAATGCCATAATCTGTAGATCTCTAAAGTGTTTGAAGATGACCTATCTAAAATATATCTGTTTGACATTGAAAACATACCTAACTGGATGACAAATTTGATTGTAATGACTAATTACTAACTTACACTTCTTTATATACTAATTAGTTGGTAATAATAACTTTCAAGGACTAGAAATTTGCATTACATTGTTAAATGAACTGTATAGACACAATACCTTGAACAAGTTTAGAAATATATGTACAGTATATTCTAGCAAAATCAATCTCAAATTTGTATCAATATCCAAAATTTGTATACAATATACAAAAATTCAATCCAATGTAAAATATTTAAAACTAGTAGTTGCTATTTTTGTTTGTTTTTGTTTTTTGGAGACAGGGTTTCTTTGTGTAGCTTTGTGCCTTTCCTGGAACTCGCTTTGTAGACCAGGTTGGCCTCAAACTTACAGAGATCCACCTGCCTCTGCCTCCTGAGTGCTAGGATTAAAGGCATGCGACACCACCGCCCGGCCTATTAGTTGCTTTTTAAAAGTAAATTTAACCTTTTTATCTTATCATATCAATATTTTCTTTTCAGAGTAGATTCAATAATCTACCTTTTTATATATATCCTCTTTTTCCCCTTTCCTTTTCTTTTTTTCAAATAAGAACCCTGAATCTAATTTCCTTTGTTCAGCTTTTTCCTGACTATTAACAATAACAACTTCTAAGCAACCATCCTAAACAATGACAAATATCCATAACTCATTGAATGACCAAAAACCACCCACCCCACCTCTTGCAAATGTGGGTGTCATGTTCTTTAAATTACTTCCAGCTGTCTTGGGGCAAAGGCATTTTTAGGGGATCCTGAAAAGACATATTTTGGGTTAATTGTCAAGTCCTGGGAGAGGTAGCTGGATCATTGTTGTCCAGTCTCTGTATAATGCCAAAGTACTTGTCTCAAGTCCTGGCTAGAGTAGAATGTGAGGCTGTATCACCTCAGCTAGCCATCTCAATATTGTCCTGAGCAGTTTATAGTCCAAAGCCAATCTTTTGGTGGTGTTTGTCAGTTTGGTGGTGTTATCATAGTCCTGAGGGAATCATCATTGTAGGGTCCCATCATCTTTTGGGAGACTTCAAAGTCATGATTAGGCATGGTCATGGTTCACTACAGAAAATCTTTTCCTTCAGACAAGTTTTCTGCATGATTTGTTGTTTTTCTTCAGTTGTCTCATTTGTCCAGTGGTCTTCAGATTCCTTAGCCTCCATTTTCCTGAAAGACAAAAATAAAACCCTTCCCCAACCCTAAATTTGGGGAGGTTCCCAATCTAATCTTTATCACTTTTGATTTATAGTTCCTCCTGATTTTTTGTTCTCTTCTATAGCTGTTCTATCATCCAGAGCTATATAGTTTTTTACAATAGGCACTAGGTTCTTTAATTGCTCTGGGAAGAAGTTTCTTCCAGGATGACAGGAAAGGACTAAATGGATTTGACATGAGGGGTTCTTCAAGAGGCTCCTCAGGGCATTTGCCAATGGCAAAGGCAAGGGATTACTTCGCCCCTTGTTAATCTACATTCGTTAGTCCAATGTCTGCCTTTGCCAAACCTCCTGTATAATCTAGAATGAAGGGGAGTTCTATTGGGATTATTCCTTGAAAAAACATTAACTTTAGGAGTGTCTTGTTTAAGTTCCTTTTTAAGTGACCTTGTTTACTGCATTTGAAACATTTGACATTACTATTTTTCTTCAAACCTCTGGAAATCACCTCTCCTACGCAAGCATCATCACAGTCATGAGATTCAATATTTATTGTATCTTGGATCCATTTATACAAGGGTGCTGATCTTGCCTTTAATGACCTAATTACCCTTTTGCATTGTTCATTGGCATTTTCAAAAGCCAGAGATTCAATTAATATCTGTTCAGCTTCTGAATTTGGTATCATTCTATTCACTGCTGAAGTCAGTCTTTATAAGAAATCAGTGAAGGTTTCTTTTGGGCTCTGTATAACTTTTGTAAATGACTCAATTTCCTTTCCTAATTCTTGAATTATTTCCCAAGCATTCAAGGCTGCCCCATGCAGTGAAAGCCAGGGTGTGGTCATCATATAAATAATTGTCTTTGTATATCAGCATAATCGCCTTCTGCAAGAAGTTGATCTTGGCAAATTTCAAAACCTGGAGCTCTACTCCATTGTTCAATGGTCATAGCCTCATCTTTTCACCAGGTCCTCCATTGTAATTGGGGACCAGCCTCTAAAACTGCTGTAACCAAATCTCTCCAGTCTTGAGGAATAATTCTATTAGAAGTTGACCACAAATTTAACATCTGCTTCACAAAAGATTACTGGATACCATATGAAACTACTGCTTCTTTGAATCTCTCCTCAAATCTAGCATTTGCACAGAGTCGAGTGAGCTCTTACACAGCCTTGAGGATATATGTCATTTGGCAATTCCTATAAGGTTACTGGATAGATTAATGTTGGCTGTTTGAAAGACTTAGGCTGTTTCTCTGTAACCTTATAATGCAATGCTGAGATTAGTTCTTCTTTTAATTCTTCTGTTTGGGTCTGAATATTTCTATGATCTGTTTTAACAGGCTTTCTAAAACTTTTATCTTGGCACTCATATTAACCAACTTTTTTAATGATAAAACAGAAATGATCAAACAAATAATATTTATAATTAACATTACATAAATCCCAACAACATTAATTATCCTCTCATTTAATTGTTCCATTTTCAGACTGTCTATCATTGTATTATCAAACAGAGACCAAATACATTGTATAAATGTTTTCCCTTTTTAATGTGGGAAAAAAACCTTTCTTTTAACTAATTCCTCTCTTTAAGAAATCCCAATTGGGGGCTGGAGAGATGGCTCAGAGGTTAAGAGCACTGACTGTTCTTCCAGAGGTCCTGAGTTCAATTCCCAGCACCCACATGGTGGCTCACAACCATCTGTAATGAGATCTGGTGCCCTCTTCTGGCCTGCAGTTATACATGCTGTATACATAATAAATAAATAAATCTTTAAAAAAAAGAAAAAGAAAAGAAAAAAAGAAATCCCAATTGACTCACGAAATCTGCTGACAATGATGATTCAGATGATGGTGTGACAGGAGCCTGAGGAGGGTTCCTAGAGAAAGCCAAAACCCACTGGGAGAGGAAAGAAGTGAATGATCCAGCCATCTGAATGAAGAAAATATGAAAAGTAGCTAACTCCTGCTGTTTTGGGAGCCCCAAAACCTATGAAGTTTGCTGCAGAAGGGCTGCAACAAAAACTTAGCCAGCAGGATAGGGACTCTTGTCCAGGTGTGGTGGAGATTCTGACCACATATAGCTTCCAGACTGAGTGAATTCATACCCCAAAAGATGGATGCCAGATGTAACTTAAATCTTAAAATGATCTTATAATAAAAAACCCAGAGCCTGATATTGGGGTGAAAGCTGAAAGATCAAAGAAGCAGAGCAAGCCACAGCCACCACCTCTGACCTCACCAACTCCTGAACTTGAAAGAGATTCCTTAGCCAAAAAGCCTTCAACTGAAAGGGGTGTCCTCGGCCAAAAGCACCTCCAGCTGAAAAGCCTCTAGGAGCCTCTACTTCCTGTTTCCTTATACATTATATACCTTTCTCCACCTAGCTATCACTTCCTGGGATTAAAGGCATGTGTGCTTCCCAGTACTGGGATTAAAGGTGTATCCAAACACTGCCTGGCTCTGTTTTCTCTTCTAAACTGAGTCAATCTCATGTAGTCTGAGGAGACTTTGAACTCACAGAAATCTAAACAGATCTCTGCCTCCCAAGTGCTAGTATTAAAGGTGTGTGCCACCACTGTCTGGTCTCTATGTTTAATCTGGTGGCTTGTTCTGTTCTCTGAACTTCAGGCAAATTTGATAGGGTACACAATATATCACCACAAGGATCAGCTGCCAACTTCCTTCTGGACATCAGTGAGACTGATCTTAATACATGACAGTCAGTATCAAGTCCCATCTGGACATGACAAGCCCTGTCTGCTGAAGAAGCTGCCCCAAAACCACATTGGCATTTCTTTCATTTTATGAGAGGTGGGTGAACATCTAGTCAGCATCAAGAAGAATGGCAACCACATTACTGGAATCCCATATCCATTATCATGATCCAGTCTGAAACTGACAATTTGTGCTGCACCCAAGTCTATGTGACCAAGGCCTGTCAGAAGGCCAGACTTTAGAGATATCTGACTTCATTGTGGACACAAGAGATGCAGGTTATGGTGGCATATTCTTGGTGTTAGAATGATCCAGCGATGTGGAAATCCAGATAGACTACCTGGAGGACATTGTCCACAAGGTATCCTACCTCCCCACTGTGCCTGGAGTCTGTATCATTTCCAACAAATTTGTGGATGAGCATGTGCCTAGAAGTCCCTTCACTGTGAAGATCAGTGTTGAGGGAAGAGTCAAAGAGAGCATCACTTGGACCAGCCAGGCTCTGTCTATGGCCATAGCTGGCAGTATCTGTGATGTGAACTTGAAGATTCCAGAAAACAGCAGTGACATATCTGCCCAGGTCACCAGCCCCTCGGTCCATGTTACCCAAGGTGTCTGTGGGGAAAAACTCTCACTGTGTCCAATTTGTGTCCCAGGAAATGGGCATTCACACAATCAGTGTAAAATACCATAGCCAGAATGTAACATGAAACCCCTTCCAGTTCACACGGGCCCTTTGGTGAAGGAGGTGCTCACAAGATCCAGGCAGGAGGCCCTGGCCTGGAGAGAGGAGAAATAGCCATCCCAGCTGAGTTCAGCATCAGGACCTGAGAAGCAGGTGCTGAAGGCCTCTTCATTGTTGTTGAAGGCCTAGAAAGGCAGAGATTACATTTGATGACCATAAAAATGGGTCATGTGGTATTTCTTATATTATCCAAGAGCCTGGTAACTATGAGGTGTCTATAAAGTTTAACCATGAGACCATCTCTGATAGACCCTACTTGATGCTCATCATCACATCCAGATGACACTCACTGCCTCACTGTTATGAACCATTGGAATCAGGATTAAAATTTAACCAGCCAGCATCCTTTTCTATAAGGCTGAATGATGCAAAAAGAAAGCTTGATGCAAAGATGCATAAACCCTCAGGAGCAGTGGAGGAATGCCATGTGTCTAAACTAGAGCCAGATAATCAATGTTGAGTTCAATGGGAGCCATGTGGTTGGGATCCCTTTCAAAGTGCATGTTGAGGGGCCTGGCCAAACAGGGAAGGAATCCTGCTCTAGTGTCGGCCTAAGGTGCCGGGCTTAAGGAGGGTACTGCAGGTATCCAATCAGAATTCTTCATCAAAACCACTCAAGCAGGCCCAAAGACATTATCTGTTGCCACTGAAGAACCACCAAGGTCAGAGTGGATTGCCAAGAAACCCCAGAAGATTACAAAGTCATGTACACTCCCGTTTCCCCTGGATTAGTGTCAAATATGGTGGGCCCAACCACATCATGTGTAGTCCATTCAAGGCCAAGTTGACAGGCCAGTGTCTTGTCAGCCCAGGCTCAGTCAACAAGACCTCATCCATCTTGATAGAGCCAGTGGCCAGGTCCTCAACAGAAACTGGCTATAGCATCATGCCCAAGCCATTCTCAGATACCAGTAAGGTGACCTCCAAGGGGCAGGGCTCCAAATGGTCTTCATGAACCAGAAGAGTTCTTTCCTAGTGGATTGTAGCAAAGCAGGGGTCCAATAGGCTGTTAGTCAAGTATGATCTAAGCCTTAGATAATCAAATTTAAGACTTATGATGCAACATGGGAGGTAACATTTCAAGACAATAGTCTGGAGTATGGTCCTCCAAACAAAACAGCTACCATGATCAGATTATCTGTGCCCACTTGCAAGAGACCAACAGAAGAAGCCTGTGGACTGCTGACATTTCCTCAGAAGAGGGATTGAGGATGGTCATTACACTCTCACTTGAGATTCCAGCCGCTCTGTGAAGACATCTGTATGCAGTTCTGCCTTGATTGCACTGGGTCTATCAAGATGGCATATCCTCAGGGTCTTGGGAGGTTCTAGAACTCCTGTCTTGTAATATCTACACCCACCCCAACCTGTGCCATTGGGATGAGTGGTTAAAACAACCTCCTCTGGCTTATTTACAGCTGCACAGGATACAACTTGGCATCAAAGTCCTTGGCCATGTAGTTTCAGAAGCCAGGAAAATATTTGTACTGTTCACAAGCACTCAGATGGTGTTCAGATGCCCAAGTCACTTGATGGGGGCTTCAGACCTTCATGTTGTGATAGAGAAGCCATGCAGAGGCACAATATGGTCACCAGATTCACAAAGCCGTCCTCACTGACAGCCCAGGACTACCAGAGCTGTAGTTGGAAGTTTTCATATGTCCCCCTTGGCCTGCGGTCAGGACAAATCTCTCACTCACAGTCCCACAGCCTTTTATAAAATAATCGCTAGAAGTTTATATTAATTAAAACTGCTTGGCCATCAGCTCAGGTTTATTCTTGACTAGCTCCTACACTTAAATTGACCTACAATTCTTAACTATATGCAGCCACGTGTCTTGGTACCTTTTCTCAGTTCTGGTTTGTCATCTTGCTTCCTCTGTGTCTGGCTGGAGACTCCTGACTCAACCCTTCCTCTTCCCAGAATTCTCCTCATCTGCTTGTCCCACCTATACTTCCTCTCTGGCCACTGGCCAATCAGCATTGTATTTATCAATCAATCAGCAACACACATTCACAGCATATAGAACGGCATTCCACAGCACAGAGCTGGTAGGAAGGGGACAGTCTCTGTCATAGTCCACTGCCTCTAACAGCTCTTAGGCATCAGTGGAGATCTTTGTGTCACTCACAGCTGAAAACTCAGAAGCCTTAGGAGTCACTGGCATGCAGCAGTACTTGGTGCTTCCTGGTCTGCTGATGGCAATAATGTAAAGTATGAGAACCTCCAGCTTTGACCAGGGGACTTTTAACTCCATGTTATTAATGACACACAATGTAAATGATTCCAGTGGAGTGCTGGTACTGAAACCTCATTAGTCCTTCAGTGCATCCTTCCCACTTACTGTGAAAGCAGAGGGTCCCCAGAACTGCAGCTTCAGCATTGACTATCCCTGACACATTAACAAACTAACCATGAGAAATCCTTGACTGGGATTGGGGATTTAGCTCAGTGGTAGAGCACTTGCCTAGCAATTACAAGGCCCTGTGTTCAGTTTTCAGCTCTGTAAAAAAAAAAAAAAGAAATCCTTGACTATGGGTCTGCTTTTTAGGAACCTAGAGAAGCAGGATAGGCTCATTGCTCACCAGAAGCTGCCAGTTCCTGAGCCCCACTCCTGGAAGAGCCAGCTTGAGTCCCACATCCTCCAAGAGCACCCATCCCCTGCCCAGAATTCACTGTGCCTTCTCCATGACCACTTATTTCCCAGTGTCTGACACTGAGGCTGAAGGCCAGCTTCCTTCTGACTCTCTCTGGTCTCCTTATGCTCTCCATTCTCTCTCCAAAGCATCCTGCACAGTCTTGCAAGCATGTCTATGGATTAATGGTAAAGGCACTGAACAAATGCCCCACTGGCATTTGGTGTTGTCACAACACTGGTGACATCACAGGAGATGCCAGGGCTCTCAAGGATACAATAGAATGTTTCAGAAAGAGATTGCTGATGCCATATTGTATAGTCCTTGCCTCCCTGCTAACTAGCTCACCCTAAACTGACCTTAATCCAAGGTATGAAAAGGCCAGAAAAATATCTAGTCTAGATACATAAGTCAAAAACTAGGCCTCACTAGACCCCACTTCCTGCTTCTCAAAAAACAAAAAGCCATTAATCACTGAAGCTCCAGATTACAGGGACAAGGGGAACAGCAAGTACACAGGCTTAGACAAATAACCAAATAAGTACAAAGCCTGAAAAACATCCAGACTTGTCCAAA
Organism: Peromyscus californicus insignis; assembly: GCF_007827085.1. NCBI lineage: Eukaryota > Metazoa > Chordata > Mammalia > Rodentia > Cricetidae > Peromyscus > Peromyscus californicus. The sequence continues at coordinate 17,158,868 of NW_026294617.1, read as the reverse complement.
GAAAAAGATTATAACCCTGACCAGTGTCTAGCTAACTTTTAGCCAATAGACATTAATAACAATAATTGCCACCCGCACAAACTAATTATACCTAAGACAAAGTAACATCCTTAGACATTCCCCAAAATTAGGCTTAAAAGGACCCATCACCCCTTCCCCGGGGTCGCTGACATTCTGCCTTTGGACTACCAGTATACTAGAATAATAAAAATGCTCTTGCTAATTGCATATATGGATGGTGGTCCTTTGTGGGACTTCTCCAGGACCCCAACAGGTACCCTTTCAAGGAGACTCTCCAGGGTAAACACTTCAGTATCTCCTCCTCCCGAAGCCAGAGATCTAACTCTCTGCTCCATTAGAAACTTTTTATCTGTGGGGAGTTGAAGGTTCACTTTCAAAACACTGCCCAGGATTTACCCTTTCTTTCCTTAAGACCCATACTCAATAGGATGAGAAATAAAAGATCCTGAAAAAGTAGGTCAGGATGATGCAGTTGAGGAAAGCTGCATCTCCTGAAGTGAACAAGTACCTGGGCAAGATCATTGAACTCTTACAGCTGGGGGCCATCAAACCAAAGAGATATCACATATGTAATGATAAAAATTTTCCTGTAGAGCTTCAACAGAGCTCATGTCAGCCATAAAGCTGTTAGTGACAATGTGAGGAGCTGTTGACAGGTTTGCCTGGAGCCACCTGAGCCAAGGTGAGTCCTCAGATGTCAACGCAAACACTCCCAGAAAGCTTATGAAGGCCCAAACCTGGAACCAAGAGGCTGAGGAAAAGAATAGTGGTAAGTAAGAGATCAACCTGGACTGTGTAGAGGCATCAGGAGGAAAAAGAACACACACACCACACACCACACACACACACACACACACACACACACACACACACACACACATACACCAACCAGCACTCTGTCAAGGGGAGAACATGATGTAGTTCTCTGCTGTGGTGTTTCAATCAACAAAAGCCAAATTCCCTAGTCTGAACCACTGGTGACAATTTCCATGCTATTTTAAAAGTGGCCTTGGTATTTCTGGGTACAGTATCTATTAGAACATGAAAAGGACAGGCCAGGGGCAGGCAACAGGAGAGGCTCAGGGTTCATGCAACACAAAGCTTTATTTAAGTCACACCTCACCTTCTTACTTATCTTGAGAGGCCCTGTAAAGTGGACCTGGCACATAATCAACCTGGAGTGCATGTTCTCCAGATCTGGATTTTTTTTCTCCAAAGTGTTTTCCTTGGAACCTAGGCCTGAGGATGCTGCTTGGTGATCTGTATGTTTTCAGACATTGAAGCCCTGACCCAGTAAAGGGGGGTGACAACTTTATTTCTGAATATGGTCTCGTAGAGTCCAGCAAGTTGAGGCTACACTAGAATGGAGGAGCAAAGCATTTGCCTCAAATGGTATGAAAAGTGTCTTTATTGTGAGCATTACTGCTCTGGAGGAAATGGTATCCTGACTTATAGGGAAGTCAGGCTGTATCTGAAGCGGGGTACAGGGGGGATGGTCTCCCTGAAGTATGTATTAATCCTGGCCCTCTCCTAGAGAGAGCCATTACAACTGAGCTCTGCTCAGTTCCTTTATGGGAATATCCTAGCAGAGCTCTATGTTTCTCCTTCTGCTCCAGCCCCAGATGTTACTTCTGCTTCACTCTGCTAAAGGAAAAATCCCTGCAGAAATGTAGCAATCTCCTCTGGCTCCAGGAAAAAAAATATTACTTTCTTTCTGCTCAGCCTCCTTAAGGGAACATCCACTGAAGAAGATTTTCACCCAAAACTCTTTTAAGAAAGAGTTTTTATTGGTGGCACATGCCTTTAATCCCAGCACTTGGGAGGCAGAGGCAGGCAGATCTTTGTGAGTTTGAGGCCAGCCTTGTCTATAGAGCGAGATCCAGGAAAGGCATAAAGCTACACAGAGAAACCCTAGCTGGACAAAAAAAAAAAAAAAAGAAAGAAGGAAGGAAGGAAGGAAGGCAGACAGGCAGGGAGAGAGGAAGGAAGGAAGGAAGGAAGGAAGGAAGGAAGGAAGGAAGGAAGGAAGGAAAGAAAGAAAGAAAGAAAGAAAGAAAGAAAGAAAGAAAGAAAGAAAGAAAGAAAGAAAGAAAGAAAGAAAGAAAGAAAGACTTATTTGGGAAGGAGGCATCCAGGAGAGTGGCTGCCTCTGCCAGGGTGGGAAAGGACAGCCCCAACTGAACAGGCAGAGGGGCTTATATAGGGCTTCTTGGGGCAGAGTTTCTCCAGGGAGAAGATTTTCTGCTCAAGCGTTGGTTACTTTTCCTGCCCAGGGATTGGTTGGTTTAGTTGGTCAGGAGCAGAGTTGGCTATGATTTCAGGGCCATACTGTGTTTCTTTCACTAGGCATTTTTCACTTTGTGCCTCCAATTTTAGAGGCAGGGAGTATTTCTTTCACTGGTCTGGTTATAAAGCCAAATTGTGTTTCTTTTGCTCTGGTTTCAGGTTCAGGGTGTGTTTCTTGGGTTCTGGGTTCAGGGCTAAAGTATTTCTTGAGACATCACACTTTCATGAACCAAGTCCCAATCCCAGGAGATACAGTTATCCACCCCAGCCAAATATACACAGAAAACCCTCTTGTATCTTCCTGTCAGGTATCCCACTGATCCCTTATACTTGAGGAATCTTAATGTTCTTCCAAACACCCTGAAGTCCAGCTGACAAAAGACAGCACCTGCCCCTCACAACACTTCATCTCAGCCCACCCTTGGCACTTGGATTGTGTTTAGAAAGGAGACTGACAGATGAGACTCTGCTCAGCTGGTCTCAAAGTTCTGAGTTGAGACTCACCCCTCTGTAGATGTCAACTTTCATCTCTGTATAGGGTGGGGAGTGTCTCCCTGGTCAGCTGGTTTCTTCTCCCTCCTTTCACAGGCTCCAGGTGACCCAGGGGACAGCCTCCTCACCCTACAGGATACAGCTTCACTTCAGAGCCCTCAAGTCTGTCCTCAGAAGCCGGGGGGAAATTGGCAGAGTTCACACTCAGGTGATGTGAAGATTCCCAGGTTATCTGCCTGTCATTCTAGAGCCTTGCTATTGCTGGAGATGACATGCAGGGCCAGAACATGGTCACCAGACTAAGCAAACCATCCTGCTTGATATCAGCCCTGGGCTGACAGGAAGGACCCATGCTCTTTCCCTGTCCACTGCCTCTTAAAGCCTTTCAGATTGTGAGCTGGGTAAATGTGTTATCTCTGCTTGTATATTTGCCTAGCAAAGAAAACTCCTATACCCACAACATAACTTCTGATCTCTTTGACTGCAACAGATTCCTCTTCTTAGTGTTTACTCTTTAGTAAAAACCAACTTGTGGCTTCCATTTGCTCAAAGTCTCCTCTCAATAGTTCATATTTCCAGAGATTTTATTAAACCATTGAAAAATGGGCTAATGCAGACATCATCTGTGTTTAACTTTATTGAGTGATGCACCCTAGCAACTACAGGCATTTATGTTACCTGCACTTTTATTTTCTAAATAAAATACAAAACAAAGCAGATCTGAGCTTTCCGAGATCTGCATTGACATCAGTTATAAACATCCCAACAGAATTATCTGCCCGGTCCTTCTCTGGCTTTAAAAGAGGAGTCTATGTGTTCTGTGAACATTTACCATTAAGTCTGAGCAAATTCCTCCTGCTTGAGGCTTGCAGCCCTCACCTCTGGCTGAACTTTGGACATCCTTCCAGGAACAGAATTTTCTCAGGTAACAACTGAAATAAAAATATGCATATAAAACTAGATTATCACAATACTTAAAATAAAAATGTTAGCCTGGTATCAACACTGTTACATGAATATCAGCATGCTTCCACATAGATAGGAAGCATTAATATCTGAAAGTGTGCATGTGCACAATGTATACATACTAATTTCTCAGGTGGTTAATGAATGCACTGCTCCCAGTAGAAATGTAACATCTGCTGAATGCACAGTGCAAGGAACACTGAACTTGGAATATTCTGGCATTTGTCATTCAAAGTACAAAAGATGCAACTTTGGATACATTACTGAATACATTAGTAAAACGTTCACTGTATGATTGCTCTTGCAGAGGACCCAGCTTCCATTCCACAAGGTAGCTCCCGACCTACCCTAACTCCAATTCCAGGTGATATTTTGCCATCTTCTGGTCTTTCGGGGTACTGCAAAAATGTGCTGTACTGATGGACATGCTGGCAAAATAGCAACACATATAAAATAAAAATGAAGATTTTAAATGTGTCGAGTATTATGTTTTACTGACACCCTCACAACCTATTCTCATGTGTGAGTTCATGTGTTATGGCTTTTCTGGTAATTTTCTTCTTGTTGTATTTTGAACCTGGTTCCCTCTCTGTATTCCTGACAGTGCTGGAACTCATTTTGTCTGTAAACCCTGCTGTCCTCAAACTCACAGGTATCCAACTGACTCTGCCTCCAGGAGCTGCAGGAAAAGAGGGTACCACCATGCCCTACCTTTTGGAAGTAATTTGTTTTGTTTTGTTTTTTGAGACAGAATCTCACTAGGTAGCCCAGACTGTCTCAAAACTTGCTATGTAGACTAGGCTGGCTTAGGACACAGAGATCCACCTGCCTGTGCATCTCAGATGTTGGAATTAAAGGCATGTAGCAACACATCTGCCATAACTGCCCATGTATTTTTAAAAGAAAGAAGAGAAGTTGCGTTCATAGGCAAAAGTTTCAGCACTATGGACTTAACCAGTAAATTCTTTTCTTTTTCAGATGGACTGTGAGGTAGGTTCCAGCCCCAAGTCAGACTCTCAGTGCTACAGTGACGAATCCCTCATTGGCATGAGGAGTCAAGGAATTCCTGCTCATTCACCTCAGTTCAAACTTGGTTTTCTGTCTTACAGGTTGGAAAAGAAGTATATCTTATGCTCGTCTGCTTTGATTGTGGTCAGCACCATTGGGCAGCCTGTACAGAATGAGGAGTAGCTGTGCCCAGGAGGAGGTCAAGTTTCTCACAGACACCATGGATTCAGTGAGCACGGCGGCTGCTGGGCACCTGCAGTGTCTCCATGCAGGAATGGCAGAGTCTCAACACACTCAATCGGAAGGGCAGGAACCCACACAAGCTGAGGAGCAAAAGCCCAGGCTTGTTCACTGTGCTGTGAACACATGACTGTGCAGCCATGCCAACCTTGTGTCTTTTAAGACTTCCAGACAGTATATTTAGAGCTTGTTCTGTCTAACTTCCTATGATATGTTCTTACTCCCTGGCTTCTGTTAAAACCTTCTTCCAAAAAAGCTTCATACTCCAAGGCTCCCAGCAGGTGTGGATCCCAGCAAGCAGCTCAACCAACTTCCACACTGGCCCATGGTGCCCTCCATGTGGGCTCACACTGAGAGCTCTGGCTAGATGTTACACTCCTATGCTTTGCCCACAGCCTTGTGGTCCTTGGTCATCAAGAAATGAGGTCACTCAGCAGTGTCTGGGCCAATAGACACCCACAGTTCTCCTGGTATTCCATACTGGACTTTGGCTGGGGTCCAGTCAGCCCATGATGCATTCCTAGAACCAGCTACACTATTTTTTTTTCCTTTTTTCTTTGCAGTGTTGGGATTGGAAACCAGGACCTTGTGCATGGTAGACAAGCCTACACTCCCACCCTGGAAGATTCCAGGCAAGGGCTCCACCCACTGGCCACTCTACAAGCCCCTCACTGGGAGATTCTAGGTAGAAGCTCTACCCCTGGGTCACACCCCAGACTTTTTATTGACTCAAACCCAGTACTAAGGTGTACTTCCCAAGTGAGGACACCATATGACTGCCTAGACTTACCCATGCAGGCATACCATGCTGGCCCCAGACCTAAGTATCATCAGGCTGTAGTGTCTTCTCACAGCAGAACCTTTGCTGGAGGTGTCTGTCTGGGGTTTTGTGTGCACTGCACATGAACTCCATGGTCATGGCTGGTTCCTAACGTTTTCACGTTGGGGTACAAACTCTCATAAGCTTCTTCTTTTGGGATCCAGGATAAGAGGTTGGCTACCTTATCCTAGACAGTCATAGGTTGTGTTTGTTCGGTGCCTAGAACTTGGCTCCTAATAAGTGGGGATTGAGGGTGCATTCAGCTCGCCCATTGATGGCTTCCTGCTGAAGCCCACGTTACTGCAGAAGTAAATACACCTGCCAGAGCCTGGTGTGCAGTGAGATACGACATGGGGAGGGATACAGTGCAGGTGGTAATCTCTGGACAGCAGGAAGCCATCCCCACACCCCTAGGGAGCAGAAGGAACCACCAGCCCTGCTTGGAGTAACTTCCAGTAAAGGGGGTTAGGAGGATGAGGTGTCATGCATGCTGGGCTGTGGGTGGCCCTCAGTCCTCATAGCCCTGGCCTCCAGAGCCCACAAGTTCTTTCTCTGAGGCCCTGACCCTGCAGGAACCTGAAGAAACTCCAGAGCTGGCATTGTGAGCAGTGTGTGTCCTGCACGTGGAGGATGAGAGCTGGAAGGGACTCAAGGACTTGGAGAGCACTGGTGGCATGGACTGCCCCTTCTGCCTGGGCACACACAAGGTGGTGTTTATCCTCCTCTCCAAGGATTGCACGTCAGTGGCACCTTCTGTCAGGCCAAGCAGATCCACATGCATGCACATTTACCGGAGCCCTGAGTGCTTGATCCCCATACCTGTGACCCTCAAGCCCAGCACTTTGAGCCCATGAGCCCCGCACCCTGAAACCCTGAGCCTATGAGCCCCTTATCATGAGCCCCACACTCTATCCCCAGAAGTTCATACCTACAAAGCCCTAAAGAAGCATAGCTACACTTTATATTTTTGAAAAGGCTATTACAATCCATAACTACCTTCCTATCAGGTGTCCAAGGGCAGCCATGGCTTATGGGTGAGTGTCACTAAGTCTGACACAAGAGAATACTCCTTAGCTTAATTTTCTGTTTGGGTTTTTGGTGTTTGCTTTTTGGTTTGAGGTTTTGTTATTTATTTATTTTAAAATTTATTTTGTTCTTGTCAATGTGATATTTGCTAAGGTGGTATATACTGACTGACATTTTGTATTCCCTATTAAGTTAAATGACTGTATTTTTATGCATGAAAAAGCATTTATCTGTACACTTAAGACCATCTTTTTTTATTCATATATTGTGTCATACCTCTGAAACCCCCAAATGCACAAACAGAAGTATTTATGTAAGTTCCAGGGGGGTTTGGGCTCCCTTGTGACTTCCCCATCAGCCAAGGTTACATAGTACAATAGTGTCTTGAGGGGATATGGCATTGCCTATTCCACGGATACCCACCTTATGATAGAATTCATATCCATACTGTATCCCTAACTTCATATACTTAGCTAATTATAAATACGGTATATTACACACAAATGTATATGACAAGATCAAGCAGACCAGCTAATTGAGAACATACCTATGTTTTCTAATACCTCTCAGGAAATAAGAATATTCTATTCCTAGGTCTCTGGGCTGTCCAGCCTCATGTTACTGGCCCTCCAGGAAGTGTCAAACATGGGCTCCCCTCACAGCATGGGTCTCACGTTTGACCACTTGGTTGGCCACTGCCACGAGTTCTGTGGCACCTTTTCCCCAGCACATCTTTCAGGCAGGACAAATGATAGGTCAAAAGTTTTGTGGCTGGGCTGGTGTGGTGACTAGGTCAGGCTCTGTATTCTCCCATTTCTAGGAGTCTTCTCTGGATAGAACCAAATACAACTGGCAAAAGAAAAAAAATCAATGAAATGATTCCATGATATTCTGCTCTACTTGCTATACACGTAGACCTATCATAATCATCATCAGAGAGGCTTCATCCAGAAAATAATAGGAGCAGATGCAGAGACCAGGGAGTCCTGCAGAAGGTGGGGAGGAAGGATTGTAGGAGACAGAGGGGTCAAGGACACCACAAGAACACAGTCCACAGAATCAACTAACCAGGGCTTGTAAGTCCTCACAGAGACTGGACTGGAAATCAGGGAACTTGTACAGGTCTGACCGAGGTCCTCTGAGTATATATTATGGATGTGTAACTTGGTGTTCTTGTGGGACTCCGAACAGTGGGAGTGGGGGTGTCTCTGACTCTTTTATCTGCTTTTGGGATCCTTTTCCTTCTACTGGGCTGCCTCATTTTTTAGCCTTGATATGGAGTTTGTGCCTAGTCTTATTGTAACTTGTTATGCCATGTTTGGTTGATATCAGTGGAGGCCTGCTCTTTTCTGCAGGAAAAAAGAGGAGTGTAGTGGATCTGGGGGAGATGGGGCCAGGGGACTAGAGGAGGGAGGGAGTGAAACCTGGGTCTGTGCATGACGGTATACAGACTCCACTCTGATGATTTCTGAATGGATAGAGACCTTAAGGGAGGGAGCAGTGACTGTGTTATGACAACAGAGGGGAGACAATGTCTCTCCCCTCTCCCCTCCTGCTTGCTGAGGCACATTCCAGGACCACCTAGCACTTACCCATGCAGCTTGAATTGCTGTCAGCCGTGAACAAGTCTGTCTTCCTCTGCCCTTAATTTGTTCATTCAGCTGACAATTACAGAATGTCTCCAAAGTCTCCACAGGCAAGGAGGGATATCACTTAGGAGAAAATTCAAAAAGGAGAAGACACTAAGCATGGCAGTGTGGTGACATACCTCTGATCCCAGCAACAGGGAAGTTGTGGCAGAAGGATCAGCAGTCTGAGGCCAGCCTGAGCTACATGACACCATATCTAAAACCATAATAAAAGTGAACCTGTCTCCATAATGGTGGGAGGGTTGCCAGAGCAATCTGTGGAAACATGGCCTGGCTTGGCCCTGTGTGCTCTCAGGACATGGCTTTCAGAAGATGTAGGAGTTGGGAAGCTGAAAGCTTTTTCTGTTTAATAGACCAGCCTAGATTTCCTACAGAGGGAGGCAGACACTTCCCTCACCACCCAGCACAGCCAAGGCCATGGAGACACTTGCTGGGCCTGGGGACATAAAGGCCTTAGGTATAAGGTGGTAGAAACTCTCCTAGCTTGAATACAAGCAGTCAGTCAGAAGGTTATTTGACTCTTTCTAGTGGGAACTTTATGGTACCCTGGCTCACTTGAGTCTTACTGATAAGTTGACCAGTGTGCTGAAGCAGGCTTATTATCCCCGAGAGCCTGGGCAGAGAATCTGGGCCAAGGCCCAGGTATCTGAATGTCAACAAGACTGAGTGTCACATGCATAGTCTGGGGATACATCACTTTTGTGCTGAAGTAAGGTATATCTCATTGTCTGGGAAGCCCTACTTGCTTGTAAGAACCAAATGGATGCAGACTAGATGAGAACCCCTCATTCCTTTGAAATGTAAATGAATTTTTCTACTTGGGAGCACCCCAGAGATTCAGTTTATAAATTCCCTTGGAAAAATCCTAGGAAGGTACCTTGAGAAGGGAAAAAGCTTGACTTGGGGTTTGGGGATTTGTGGTTTGAGCAGGTGAGTCTTTACTTTCTGTCTTTATTTCTGTCTCTGTTGCCCCCCACCTCTGTGTATGCATGTGTTTTGGTTTAGTTTGGATTTTTTTTTTCAGTTTTGAACACTGTACCAAGAGCCTTGAACATGATAGACAAGTGTTCTACCACAGAGCTGAATTATCATCCTGCTTCTCCTTCACCACATTAATTGGCCTTGGCATGACTCAGTTTCCCCACCGTTCAGCAGACACGCTGATAAAACACATATGTCAGAGAACTGAGAGTCATTGCCGGGAAGCTGTTGAGACTGGACTAGCACTGAGATTTGAGGTCCCCTGTGCTCCTCTGTGCTGGACGACAGTCTGAGTGAGATTCTTCCTGGAGGGAGAAGCTTCCTTCAAGAAGAAAGGAGGCTCAGAGAGGCAGGGTGCAGATCTCCATCCCTGAACCCAGAGATCAGAAATGACATGGGAGGACAGAGCTTGTCCCCAAGCCACTTCACGGCTAGGGAGGGAAGAGGAACGCAGCTGCTGCCTTGCACCCCAGGGGTGGCTGCTCTGATAATTATTGTTGCTGTCCCAAGCCCCCAACCTGCCACCGCATTCTGGGTCATCAGAGAATGTTTGCGAACTTTACTAGGGTTGCTTCTGACTAACATGGACAAGCAGGTCATACTGTAGTGACAGGATCATGATGGGAGGTGCCAGGGCATTAAAAAGATGGAGAAGATAGAAGACAGAAAAGATAAAAGCTTCTTTGTTAGGGCTTACACAAACGTGTCTTATGCCAAGCAGGTTTATTAAGAACTACATCATCATATAGACTATTGAACAGGGGGGAAATGACTAAGGTCTGCAGCGAGCTAAGTCAGACAATGTCAGCAAAGAGAACATGGGCTACCTCAGACACAGCTGCCTAAGAACTGATAACCAGGGGGAAGAGTTAGTTCCCCACAAACCACAACCTTGAGTCCTTTGAGACACTGGCTTCAACCCTACCCCAGCCTTGCTATGTCCACTCCTGGTAAAGACAGAAATAAAGTTCTATTTGTCCTTTCCTCAGGGCCTCTGGGTAGGTCTGGCTCCCCACATCTAATGCTCCATTTTGTAGTGGCTTCCTTTCCTATAATCCTTCTAGGGTTTTTAGTTACTAGTTATTTTTATTGTCATTGTTGTTTCTTCATGATCCTAGGGATCAAACTTAAGGCCTCTTATAAACCAAGCCCATACTTCACCACTAAGCTGCTTGCCTTGTCCCACAAAAGATGGTCTCAATGGAAAACAATTTTGTTTTTTCATTTATTCAGATGTTCCTTGAGTAATTTCAAAAATCCATTGGTACATAACATGTACTGCACATCCCACATACCCATTCCCTTATTCCTTTCCATCATTCCTTGTGACCAGTTCATGTTTTGTTTTAACACACCTAAAGGAACAATGGGAGGGGGATAGAGCAGAGAATAAGATAGATAGTCCCATCCCAACACTTACTACCTGAACACAAGCTAAATGGAAAGATTTCAGTTCTGAGGCTGTAACTATTCCCACAAGAAACTGAAATCATCTGTGCAAACCTTCCTGCACACCGCCTGACTCTAGGCCGTCCTTCTCTCAGGGAGACCAGCAGATAACCTGTCTCAGACTGACCACCAGTCTGATACCACTGTCATCGTCGCCTCTGTTTCACACACAGAAATCTGAGTCATGGAATCTAAATTAGACAACATTACCCAGTGGCACAGCCACATCTGATGGGAATGGCAAAAGTTAGAAAGCCGGCACAGCTGCTTGTCCAAGACCCAGCAAACTGAGCTGCACGATGGCTGCCATGCCAGTTCTGGTTGTGATCTCCACCTGTTGTATACTTGGGGCACTTTTAATATTTGTACTATTTGGGGATATTGGGTTGATGGAAATTTTCTTATGAATCATTTGTAGCCAAACCTTAAAAGGTCTTATTAATAAAAACAAACCTGGAGCCAGGTATTGAGGTGAACACTGAAAGATCAGAAAAACAGAACAAGCCACAGCTAACCTCACCTTGCCAATTCCTCTTCTAATCTTGTCTCCTCAAACTGGATGCCTCTTTGTCCTCATCCAAATGGATCTCATCTGAACTGTGCTAAAAGCCTAAAAGATTAACAAGGCTCTAGTTCCTGGTCCTCACGCCTTATATACCTTTCTGCTTCCTGCCATCACTTCCTGGAATTAAAGGCATGTGTCACCATGCCTGGCTATTTCCAGTGTGGCTTTGAACTCACAGAGATCCAGACAGATCTCTGCCTCTGGAATGCTAGGATTAAAGGCATGTGCTACCACTGCCTAAACCCATGTTTACTGTAGTGGCTGCTCTGTTCTCTGATGCCCAGATGAGTTTATTGGGGTGCACAATATATCAACCACAATCATTTATGCCTTCTCCCAAGATTACTGCTTCTAAGCTTCCCAGGAAAGTCTTGAACATATTGCCCCTCCCACTTTTAGGGAGCTATCCTTATCTACTTGAAGGTCTTTCTTACACCTTGGAGGTTGTGACACGTAACGAAGCCAGAAGTCTCTTTATGAGGCTATGAGATATTTTTGAAATATCTGTCCCTGTACTTAATCAGGAACAAGATAATCAAAACAAAGTAAACTTTAAAAGGTCAACAAGATTCAATGGACCAGAGGAGTTGGCCATAGATCAGATTACAAGCCTCTTCCTACCATACATTCAGGCAATTAAGTGGCATATACAGCAACAAAGTTAGATTAGCTGAAGTTACCTCTGCCTGACACAGAGACTTATATTTATGGGCAAATAAAGATATAGAAAGATGACAAAAGAATGAGATGTCAGGACCTTCCTTTCTTACAAAAGTTAGCTCATGCAGAGCCACTGTGGTGTCATATGACCAAAGAATAAAAGAATTCCAGGACTAGACATGTAAACAAAATTTATAAAGACATAAAATGTAAGCATTGTATTATGCAAGAATTTGAATAATAACTGCAGCAGCTTTGGTCTGAGGATTTTTCTCGGGCACTCTGGCCACTAGGAGTTAATAATAGCATGTGGCAATCTGCCTGGGATGGTTTGGAGATTTTGTATTGGTCTAGCACCTTTGAAGACACAAAAGCTACTAGCCTGAGAACAGGCTGTCATATGCCTCTAGATTCTTAAAAAATGGGTTATGGAGCTGAGTAAAAATGGTTATAAAAGATAACTGTTTATTAATGACAATTAGACTTGGGGGGAAATAATTGTAAATAAATGACTCTGTACTATCATAGTTTATCAATGATGATTAAAAGATTTGCAAGAGGAAGTGAAACACGTCCAAACAAAGTTGATATGATCTATGCTTACTGAATTCTGTATAAATAAATAAACACTCTGGCTGTTAGTCAGTCATGCTACAAGATTCTCCGGGCCACAGTGCCTAACTCACTTCTTCCCTTGCTGACACCTTGCACCCTGTCTGAACTTGTCACCTGCTGAAACTGGCCCCTGGAAGCCCAGTTGGTGTATTGCAAAGCCAGCATTTCAGTCAAGCACTCTAAGCATCAGAAATTGCCTGTAGAGTGCTGTGTTAGTGAGTTTCGTTGCCTGCAAGATGCTGGGTATGGTCAAGGGCTTTGGAGAAGTCCTATTACTTAATTTTTCTAAGGACTCTACTGAAGAGTGATGTGTACCCCCATGGTGGGTGGTACATGGTGGTACAACTGGATGCTCAGGAAAGGTGAGTAAGCAGCTGAGGGACAGAGGCAGCACATGTCTAGTCTGGCTCCCAAACACTTTCTCTGAAGGAGAGAAACTGCATGGGGAGATAGGCACAAGACTAGAGGTAGCTCTGGAGATGGAACAGCCACTGCAGTGTGGTGTGTTAAGAGGAAAGACAGGAAGATGGTGTGAGGCAGAACAAGGGGATGCTGGAAGAGGGACCATGGCAGGACCTCTGAGGTGGTTTCAGGTTAATGTGAAAGAGTAGTGTTTTTCATTCTTATGACATTGCCTGTTCAAAGCAAAGAAGGGTGTCAGATGTCCTGATGCTGACTTACAGGCAGCCATGGGCAGTCTGATGCAGGCCCTGGGAACCAAACTTAGTTCCTCTGCAAGAGCAGCTTCCACACTTAATGACTGAGTCATTTTGCCAGCACAGAGAATCATTTTCTGTGGTGGGCCATTGTCAGAAGCTAGGTTGTAAAATGCCAGCCATGGAGTGCTGTTGACAGGTCCCAAGATGAATCAATGATTTGTTCCCATGAGAAGACAAGAAAGGACAAAGGAGGACCTCTGGGAATGTGAACCCCAATCCTGAGTGGATGTAAGGAGGGAAGGCTGGCAGAGCATATGTGGACAGAATGTGTGTGCCCCTATGTGTGTGGATGGAGGATTCTAAATTGGAGTGGCTTCTCTCATGGGAGAGAGACCCTCATCTATCCTTTAAGAATAGAAGGAAAGAACAGTGGGTAAATTGAGAGAGAGAGAGAGAGAGAGAGAGAGAGAGAGAGAGAGAGAGAGAGATTCTTAGGCAGTTGAAAAGTGAGGGGTGGAGTGGTTTAGAAAAGGAGATACCATCTTTTCCTTCATACTTCTCATTGTGATTGGCAGGTGTGCTTTTCCTAGAGCTTTCATAACACCTGAAGACAAGCTGGGGATTTAAAACAATGAAGGCTTCCTGGGTCACAGTTCTTAAGAACAGAAGTCCCAAAAAAGGGGGTTGCAAAGTGGGTTCCTTTTGGAGCCCAAGAGGGAAAATCTTCTGGTTTGTACATGCATTACTCCAGCCTCTGCTTACTCCTCATATGCTGTCTGCTCCATGGGGTTTGAGTCCAAATATCCTTTTAAAAATATTTACTTTGTGTATATGTTCACACATTCATGTGTGAGTTTGTATTGCGTGTAGTGATCAGAGGGCAACAGCCACCTTCCATCATATTTGAGGCAGGATTTTCCACATTGTTGGTTTATGTGCTTTGTACCCCGGGTTAGCTGGCCCTCCACCTTCTGAAGAGTCTCTTGTCCTTCCTCTAGTCTAGTCATAGGAATAGTGCTGAGATTATAGATGTGCTATTGGGTCTGGCATTTATATGGGTTCTTGGAAATCTGACCTCAAGTTGACAGACTTGTGCCCCTAGCACCTTCTGAACCATCTCCCCTAGACAAAACTTCCTTCCATTAGGACATATTTATTATGTGTATGAGGAGAGGGTTGTATGTTTATTTCCACAGTATAGATTTGGATGCAAGATGACCAGCTGCTTAAGTTCTTGCTTTTACTTTCTCAAAATTATGGACTGTAACCTGGAATTCAAAGTCAAATAAACCCTTTTCTCTCCTCAATTAATTTAGTTGGGATGTTTCATCACAGCAACAGGAACGTAGCCAGTACAATGGGGTATCACATGAGCAGAACAATGGTATAGGAACAGACCAAGAAGTTTTGGAAGATAACAAGGACTTCAGTTTAATAAAGTGTAAGTTGTAAACCAAGTGGATCTGAAGCATTAGAAAAAGTGGATAGTACTTTGTCAGACAAAAGGTGTGTCAGGGTAAGAAGTAAGAAGCCACAGTACCCTAGCCTGTGGAAACACTAGCTGAGAGCTATTGAACAGTCTCTATATGATACATGGGCACATGTGTTCAATATATTTCAAAGGTGTTCTTACTGTGCAGGCCTGTAATCCAAACTTCTTGGGACACTGAGGTGAAGAATCAAAGGTTCAAGGCTTTGGGGGCTGGAAAGATGGCTCAGTAGTTAAGAATATTTGTTGCTCTTCTAATAGACTGGAGTTTGATTATGAGCACCCATGTTGGGCAGCTCACAATTGCCTGTAATGCCAGCTGCAGGGAATCCAATACCCTCTTCTGACCTCCTCAGGTAACTATGCATGTGCAATGCACACACACACACTTAAATAATAAAATAATAATTTTTTTTTAACCCAAGGCCTACCTGGGCTACAAAGGGAGGCCCTGTCTCAAAGTAAAAACTTCTTATGAAAGTCACCACAGGAGTTGGAGCTGGGTCTGTAGCTCCACTGGTAACTGCTTACCAAGGATGACTGAAGCCCTGGGTTCAATCACTAGCACCACATAAACTAAGTTTGATGGTGCTCACCTGCAATTTCAGCATTTTTGATGGGGGGAGCAACCATTCAAGCTCATCCTTAGCTAAATCCAAATTCAAGGCTAGCCTGAGTTACTTAAAACCCTATCTCAAAAAGTGCTTGAGATATAGCTCAGGGATTGAATGCCTTCACAGGTGTGCCTTATGGTGATATATTGTATATCCTAATAAATTTTCCTGAGGATCAGAGGAAAGATCCAGCCACTAGATTAGACATAGAGGTTAGGCAGTAGTGGCATACATCTTTAATCACAGTACTTGAGATCTCATGCCTTTGCTTGGGAAGTACACATGACTTTAATCCCAGGAAGTAATACAGCAGGGCAGAGAAAGGTATATAAGGTGTGAGGAAACAGGAACTCACACACTTTTGGCTGAAGATTTCATAGAAGTAAGAACTAGTGTCTGGTTATTCTGTTTCTCTGGTCTTTCAGCTTTCACCCTGATATCTGGCTCAGGATTTTCAATTAGTAATACTTTTAAAAATTCAAACAACAGTGCCTCACAGAGATTCAATACCACAGAAACATATTACCTTCTCTGTAGGCAGAAGTTTCTGTCCTGCCACAACCCCCAAAATACCCAGCAGCCACTTTCCAAAAAATTGACTCAGAGGCTTAATATTATTTATTAATGCTCAGCCAATAGCTGAGACGTATCACTAACTAGCTATTCCATTTAAATTAAGCCATAATTCGTGTCTATGTTTAGCCAACTTTTCTCAGTACAACATTCTCATCTTGCAGTCTCTGCATCTGGCTGGCAACTGTGTCTCTTCCCAGAATTCTCATAGTCTGGTTGCCCTGCCTATACTTCCTGCCTGGCGGCTACTGGCCAATCAGTGTTTTATTAAACCAATTCAAGTGGCAAATCTTTACAGTGTACAAGAGCATTATTCCACAGCATTTCCCCATTTTTATCTAATCAAAAAGTAAGATTTTAAATTTAACATAGTAAAATTACATGTAACAAGACAGTTATCAAGCAAGAATTACCGTAACAATGTCCAATCCATTTTCATTTGACAAAATTTGACAAAATACTTAATTATCTATCTTATCTTGGTGAGTCTAAAGTTTTGTATTATAACTAAAGAAAACTATAATTATAACTATCTAGTCTTCAACTCCATCAGACCTCATAAGGATGTAATATTACCTGAGTAAACAGGAAGTACATTGCAAGCAACTTCCAAAACTCTAGAAATTACAGAGACATCTGGCTGCCTGGGCAGTCACAGAAAGTTCTTTTGTAATTTTTGGGCATCCATCTTCAGCCTGTAGGCCTAGGATATCAGGCAGACTTTTTGGTGAAGCAGGAAATTTGAAGGACTGTGTCACCTATGTTGGCAAAGGTTGTCAGTCACTTTTTTTTGTGTCCTGCAGAATAGCTGACAGACTCTTCTGTGAAGCAGAAATTGTGAAGGACTGTCCTGCCTTGTCTTGGCAAAGTTCAACCCTCTTTTTTCCTATGTGTCCTTCATGTCCAGTCTGCACAGCATATTGTCAGCAGTCAAAGGCAAGAATAGTTTCTTTGCCCAGTGGCTAAACTTGTCACAATGAAAGCAAACTCTGTAAGGGGTATCTTCAATGTCCATCCTCTTCTCTAAAGTAAATTGGTGCTGCCAGGAACAGATGTGTCTCATTTTCATGTAAAACTTTAAGTTAACAATAAACCAAAATCCTTACTAATGTAAAATATGTAAGATTGATAGTTGTGTTTTGAATTAAAGTAGATTCAATAATCTACCCTTTTATCCTATTATTTCTATACCCCCTTTTCTTTTCAGAACAAGATTCCAAATCTAATCTTCTTTTTTTAGCTTTTTTCCTGACCATTATCTATAACAACTCATAACAACCCCCCCCAAACAATGACAAATATCCATAATTTATTTTTGGGAATGTGGACATAATTCTCTAGACTACTTCCTGCTGATTGGGGGTGCTGGTAATCTTTGGGGGACCCTGAGAAAATTTAGGATAATGGTTAACTCTTGGCTGGAGTAGTCGCTGAGGCTGGATCATCTCAGGCAACAGTTCTGAAGCTGTTCTGGTTTCAAGTGACAAATCTCTACACTGTACAAGAACATTATCCCACAGCACACCTCCATCTTTCACATGGCACTGAAGGAGGAGTCAAGGATGTCAGTGCTTTGCTGTATTAGTTTAAGCATTGCCTCTCTAACTGGGAAGAAGCAGACAGTAGTAGGCAAGGGGAATTCATGAATGAGAGCTGAGTCATAGTGTGATCATTTCTGTTGAGGAAAAAATGAGGAAGAAAATAAACAACTCCAGCTTCAGCTTAGATAGTAGAATTGTGAGCTGTAACTATGGTTTTCCAATTTCTTGTAAATAGTTCATTTAATTTGTACACAGATAGTCATTACATTTTCAGAGCCCTTCAAGTTATAGAAACTGTTAACCTGCATTAGGACTAGTATGGTCAGGTTAGGATGCTGTTTCAGCAAATTTAAGATGCCATTCATCAAAGAAAGTTGCCATGCTTTGTGGGTCATATTAGAGCTCATTCCAGTCTTCCCAGCCCTCTACCTAATGGCAATACATCAGCTGATAATTTGACACTGATGGTCACTTTATATCAGGTAGATTTGTCTCAACAGTCACATGCCCTTCATCATCAAAATAGCAGAAGTTTAAGAAAACAATTTGGCCTTACCAAGGAAGTTGCTTGTAAGATTGTTAAGCAATGCAATGTGTGCCCACAGTATTTTCCCATGCCTTCACTTAGGGATAAATCCTTGAGGCCTTCCTCCTAATCATTTATGGCAAATGGATGTTATTTATATTGTGGAATTTGGCAAAGTAAATTATGTGCATGTGGCAGTTGATACCTATTCAGAATTTTTGATAAACCACTGTACAAACTGGAGAATCCATCAAGCACATGATAGCTCATTGCTTAAAATGTTTTTCATATATGGGGATTCCTAAAATTATAAAAACAGATAATGGATTCAGATAAATTAGTAAAGCATGTCAGCAATTTTGTTCCAAATGGAAAATTGAGCATAAAACAGGTATTTCTTATAATCTTCAAGGACAAAGCATCATTGAGTGAGCCCAAGGCAATCTCAAGACACAGCTTCAGAAAACAAAGAGGGGGGAGTGATAACCTCAGTCAATGCATAAATAATCATGCCCTCTTCATTTTGAATTTTTTGAATGTAGATGTCCATGAGCAATCTGCTGTGGAAAGATTTTGGCATGATGGTGCCAGAGTGACTTTTGCTCAGGTGAAATAAAATGATCCTTGCACTGGATTATGGGAGGATCTCAACCCTGTTTTGATATGGGGTCAAGTGCATGTTTGTGTTTTTTCACAGGAAGATGAGGCTCAATGGCTGCCTGAGCACTTGTTGCAGTGTGTGGAACAGAGGAATGCTGGCCCTGATGACACTGTAGCTGCTGATGCTCCCCAGAGGAACTGGAGTGAGATTTGCTGAACCTGTGTTCCTGATCCTCCAATGTTACATCCTGCAGTCTGGGAATGGAAAGAATGATTCCCAGCTTCCTGATAAACCTGCTGCACAAATTTCCCAGACCTCTGTGAGTTCTAATTATTCTGAATCCAGCCAAGGAATGCCTATCTGTTTTTGGCTGGGTGTTTGGCCATTTATCTACACTATATCTTGGATGTAGAGGTCACCTTTGCTAGCATAGTGTTAATCTGTTATAGCCCATATGACATAGGAGACCTGGTGAACAGCTGCCTCAGAGATTTCCCTGCTGTGGGATAGAGACTCATTTGAGCAATTGAACAGTATTAGAAGTAATGCGCTAGATTGGTCAGGAAATCAAATTGGAGAAACTGAAGAGGCCCCCTAAACTGATGAGGAGGCATTGGGAGAAAGGTTTTGTTGCTAATATTTGGTACTCAGGGACTGGAGCAGCTCAAATGCAAAAACAGTTTCTTGTCCCTTGAATGGATCAAGGTTATGATAATTGTAATTTAACCAATTGCCTATTCACTGAAGCACACCTCTATCTGTTATGGAATTTCAACTTCCCACTCAAGTTCCAGTTGCCATCTATTCTAGAGAACAGTCCACTGGTGGGTCAGGTATTGCACTTATCTGTTATGTGAGATTCAGAAATCTGGAGGTCTTTGTTTATATGAGACCCCTAGGAATTATTGAATCAAAAGGAATCATTACTATAAAATGATATGCATGTGCTTGATTTTCATATACAAATGCATTGAATTGGGGTGTTAAAAGTGTGGTATAGTAACTAATATATTCATGATGAAAAAAATATTTTAAGCATTCTATCCTTAGTTCTGTACAAACTTTCTATGCTAGACAACATCACAGTGAAAGAGACAAATGGAAGAATTAAAGTGTATCTTGTCCAATAGCAAGGAGAATGCTCTCACTTGATTTTGGTACCAGAGTGCCAGAGAGGCAGAGGTGAGCAGATCTTCCTGAAAGAAAGTTCTTTCCTTCCTACTTGATTTCATCTGTGGCAAATGCTTAACATTTGTGCATGTGTACAGAAAAATACCTTGATATCTTAGGAAGTCAATTTTACTTAGATACCATTGCACCAGTGACTGTGTCTTGGAAGGCTAGTCATTACTGTGGATCACAGGGTCCACAGCTTGATTAGAGTGAAGATTGCTATTGTCTTCCAGTAGCATGTATCCCAAACTCGAGTATTGTTAGAGTTAGACAATAGGCATGAATTTCCAAATCAATACCAAATTTATTACCTCTTTGTTGTATGACTCAAGTATGTAGTATCTTCAGCCAAAGGTATTTGCCATTCATTTCTGAGTAATAATCAAGAGCAATGACAATAGCCAAGTATTTAGGGGGACTATGGGGCCACACTGTCCAACAACTCCAGTAGAAGTCATCCATTCTTTGGCCTAGTAGTTTTATCTTTTAGCCTGTGGTGTGCAGCATGTTCAATGTCACAAAATTAATGTAAGATTACTTCATTCTGAAAGGATTTCCCTTTAGTACTGTTTACTGTTTTTAGAAAGGGTCATTTCTGCTGTTTTTCTTCTCTAAGTGCTGTTTTCCAGAGGACACATCTGCAAACGCAGATGCATCGGCTATAAAAAATCTGTAAACATAGTTAACTTTCTTGTTGACTGACTGCTGTGTACAATAGTAATATTCTGGAAATATCTTTTTTTCTGTGGACAGTTTCTAACTGTAATGTGCAGTAGATATTTCCTACTATAGAGACCTTAGTCATTGTCATGTTTAGGGATGGAATTTTAATGACCAAAATCTTCATTCATCAATAGATTACAGTAGCAACCAAATTAACCATGAAGTCAAGTACAGAGAAATCATCACTGCATAGTGTTTTAAATTCTGTAGCAGTTCATATGAGTTTGTGAGAACTGAATACATGGTGTGTAATGAAATAAACCAATTTATAAACACACTGTGTTAAAACAAGAAAATGCTTCCCCATCTCTTCAGATTACCTCCCTCCCATTGTGAAAGCAGTGTATGCTATGTGTATAGCTGAGAATCAGAGCTTGTGTCTCTTTTGAAAATATAATCTCATTTTCAATCTTTATGTCTATGCATGTCAGCGTGTGTGTGTGTGTGTGTGTGTGTGTGTGTGTGTGTGTGTGATGTATAATTCAGAATACAGCCATAATTGCTTCTCTCATTCTATCACGAATATTCCGGGGTTCTATTTAGTGTCATATGGCTTGGGGGGAAAAAGCACTTTTGTTTTATCATCCCCTATAATCCAGTTCATCTGTGCCCATCCTATTATATTTTGACTGATCCAAATCCTTAAAGAGATACATATTAGACTAAAATCCCTATTATTTCCCTCAGGTTATGCAAAGGAAAGGAAAATCATACTCATGATTTGAGCCTTATATGTGTTTTTCTTTGCCAGTATCTGATTAGATCTTTGGTTATGTGATGTGTATTATGCTGGGAGTAATAGCTATCAAATCAGGTATTTCATGGACATTATTAATTAGTAACATTTTTCTCTGTGTTTTCTACAGTTGCTCACTGTAAGAGCAGCACAATTGGACACAGTGAATGACATCATCAAGAAGTTAAGACCATTGCTGAAATACCTGCAAGAGACTTGAAAACTCTTTTTATTTATTCAATGTCTTTTTGTGATCCATTAATATTTAAATAAATGAATAAACATCATAGAGAAATACCTGATTACCCTATGTATGAAAAATTTCTATCTCCTTCCACTTTCAGAAGTCATCTGACAGATTACATTAGTCTATATATGGCCACTGCTCTTGTATTTTCCAATGAAATTCCATCTAAGTGAGCACATATGAAGTGCATTTGTACCACTAGAGCACAATAAGCTCTGTGTATGTGACATGGAAATGCATGTATACACAAATTGTATGAATTGTTTGTAAATATATGTATATACCCAATGAACATGATATAACGATGTCAACACAAATCATTAGATATCTTCAGTGCTGCCTTTTCTATATCTTCTTTGTCATGTAGACATTTTTGATACTGATTTATTTCTTCTTTTAAATTTAATTTAATTTTATTTTACAATACAATTCAGTTCTACATATCAGCCACGGATTCCTTTTTTCTCCCCCCTCCTGTCCCCCTCCCCTTCCCCCCAGCCTATCCCCTATTCCCACCTCCTTCAGGGCAAAGCCTACCCTGAGGACTGAGATCAACCTGGTAGACTCAGTCCGGGCAGGTCCAGTCCCCTCCTCCCAGGCCAAGCCAAGTGACCCTGTATAAGCAAGCCCCTGGTTTCAAACAGCCAACTCATGCAATGAGCACAGGACCCAGTCCCACTGCCTGGATGCCTCCCAAACAGATCAAGCCAATCAGCTGTCTCACCCATTCAGAGGGCCTGATCCAGTTGGGGGCCCCTCAGCCATTGGCTCATAGTTCATGTGTTTCCATTTGTTTGGCTATTTGTCCTGTGCTTTATCCAACCTTGGTCTCAACAATTCTCGTTCATACAATCACTCCTCTTTCTCACTAACTGGACTCTCGGAGCTCCACCTGAGGCCTAGCCTTGGATCTCTGCATCCAGTTCCCTCAGTCATTGGATGGGGTTTCTAGTATGACAATTAGGGTGTTTGGCATTCCCATCACCAGAGTAGGGCAGTTCGGGCTGTATCTTGACCATTGCCAGCAGTCTATTGCTGTGGGATGTTCTGTATGGCAAATGTGTTGCTGATTAGTCAATAAATAAAACACTGATTGGCCATTGGCTAGGCAGGAAGTGTAGGCGGGACAAGGAGGAGAATAAAGCTGGGAAGTGGAAAG
The DNA here is from genome assembly GCF_007827085.1 of Peromyscus californicus insignis. Lineage (NCBI taxonomy): Eukaryota > Metazoa > Chordata > Mammalia > Rodentia > Cricetidae > Peromyscus > Peromyscus californicus. Next base: position 17,136,049 of record NW_026294617.1, on the reverse strand, counting down.
CTGAGTCAGAGAGACACTGCCAGCCGCCACGATGAGAAACAGCATGTGAAGATGCCGGTAAGACACGAGCCATGTGGCAAGGTATAGATTAATGGAAATGGATTAATTTAAGCTGTAAGAACAGTTAGCAAGAAGCCTGCCACAGCCATACAGTTTGTAACCAATATAAGTCTCTGTGTTTACTTGGTTGGGTCTGAGCATCTGTGGGACTGGCAGGTGAGAGAGATTTGTCCTGACTGTGAGCCAGGCAGGAAAACTCTAGCTACCGTCTATTGTGGGGGTATCTTTGTGGATTTCTGTGGGCCTCTCTAGCACTTTGCTTCTTCCTAGTCTCATGTGGTCTTCATTTACCATGGTCTCCTATCCCTTGTTCTCCCTCTCTGTTGTTGATCCAGCTGGGATCTCCCGCTCCCCCAAGCTCTCTTTCCCTTGACCCTCGCCCTTCACTACCCCCACTCATGTCCAGGCTGTTCATGTAGATCTCATCCATTTCTCTGTCATTGGGCGATCCCTGTGTCTTTCTTGGGGTCCTGTTTTCCAGGTAGCCTCCCTGGTGATGTGAGTAGCAGTCCAGTCATCCTTGTTCCACATCTAGTGTCCTCCTATGAGTGAGTACATACCATTTCTGAGTCTGGGTTACCTCACTCAGGATGATTTTTTTCTAGATCCATCCATTTGCCTGCAAACCTCATAATGTCAATATTTTTCTCTGCTGAGTAGTATTCCATTGTGTATATGTACCACATTTTATTTATCCTTTCTCTGTTGAAGGGCATCTAGGTTGTTTCCAGGTTCTGGCTACTACAAGCAATGCTGATAAGAACATAGCTGAGCAAGTGCTCTTGTGGTATGATTGGGCATTCCTTGGGTATATGCCCAAGAGTGGTATAGCTGGATCTTGGGGGAGATTGATTCCCAATGTTCTAAGAAAGCACCATATTGATTTCCAAAGTGGTTGTACAAGCTTGCATTCCCACCAGCAGTGGAGGAGAGTTCCCCTAGCTCCACATCCTCTCCAGCACAAGGTGTCTTCAGTGTTTTTGATCTTAGCCATTCTGACAGGTGTAAGGTGGTATCTCAGATTTGTTTTGATTTGCATTTCCCTGATGATTAGGGATGTTGAGCAATTCCTTAAATGTCTTTCAGCCATTTGAGTTTCCTCTGTTGAGAGTTCTCTCTTTAGTTCTATAGCCCATTTCTTAATTGGACTGTTGGGCATTTTGATGTCTAATTTCTTGAGTTCCTTATATATTCTGGATATCAGTTCTCTGTCAGATGTAGGGTTGGTGAAGACTATTTTCCCATTCTGTAGGCTGTCACTTTGCCTTGTTGACCGTATCCTTTGCTCTACAAAAGCTTCTCAGTTTCAAGAGGACCCATTGATTGATTGTTTCTCTCAGAGTCTGTGCTACTGGTGTTCTATTTAGGAAGTGATCTCCTATGCCAATGCATTCAAGACTACTTCCTACTTTCTCTTCTAGCAGGTTCAGAGTAGCTGGATTTATGTTGAGGTCCTTGATCCACTTGGACTTAAGTTTTGTGCACAGTGATAGATATGGATCTATTTGCAGCCTTCTACATGTTGATATCCAGTTATGCCAGCACTGTTTGTTGAAGATGCTTTCTTTTTTCCATTGTACACTTTTGGCTTCTTTGTCAAAAATTGTATGTTCATAGGTGTGTGGATTAATATCAGGGTCTTCTATTCAATTCCATTGTTCCACATGTCGGTTTTTATGCCAGTACCAAGCTGTTTTTATTACTGTAGCTCTATAGTAGAGCTTGAAGTCAGGGATCGTGATGCCTCCAGAGGTTGTTTTATTGTACAGGATTCTTTTGGCTATCCTGGGTTTTTTGTTTTTCCATATGAAGTTGAGTATTATTCTTTCCAGGTCTGTGAAGAATTGTGTTGGTATTTTGATGGGGATTGCATTGATTCTGTAGATTGCTTTTGGTAAAATTGCCATTTTTACTATGTTAGTCCTGCCTATCCATGAGCATGGGACATCTTTCCATTTTCTGACATCTTCTTCAATTTCTTCTTTCAGGGACTTAAATTTCTTGTCATATAGGTCCTTCACTTGCTTGGTTAGTGTTACCCCAAGGTATTTTATGTCATTTGTGGCTATTGTAAAGGGTGATGTATCTCTGATTTCCTTCTCAGCCTCTTTGTCAATTGTATATAGGAGGGCTACTGATTTTTTTGAGTTGATCTTGTATCCTGCTATGTTGCTGAAGGTGTTTATAAGCTGTATCAATTCCTTGGTTGAATCTTTGGGGTCACTCAAGTATACTATCATGTCATCTGCAAATAGGGAAAGCTTGACTTCTTCCTTTCCAATTTGTATCCCCTTATGTTGTCTCATTGCTCTGGCTAGAACTTCAAGTACAATATTGAATAAGAATGAGGAGAGTGAACAGCCTTGCCTCATTCCTGATTTTAGTGGAATTGCTTTGAGTTTCTCTCCATTCAATTTGATGTTGGCTGTTGGCTTGCTATAAATTGCCTTTATTCTGTTTAGATATGTTCCCTATATTCCTGATCGCTCCAAGACCTTTATCATGAAGGGGTGTTGGATTTTGTCAAATGCCTTTTCTGCATCTAGTGAGATGATCATGCGTTTTTTTTTTTTCTTTGAGTTTGTTTATATGGTGTATTACATTGACGGACTTTCATATGTTGAACCACCCTTGCATCCGTGGGATGAAGCCTACTTGATCATGGTGGATAATTGTTTTGATGTGTTCTTGGAGTCTGTTTGCCAGCATTTTATTGAGTATTGTTGCATCAATGTTCATGAGGGAGATCGGTCTGTAGTTCTCTTTGTTTGTTGTATCCTTGTTTGGTTTAGGAATCAAGGTAATTGTAGCCTCATAGAAGGAGTTTGGTAATGTTCCTTCTGTTTCTATTGTGTGGAACAATTTAGAAAGTATTGGTATTAACTCTTCTTTGAAGATCTGGTACAATTCTGCGCTGAAACCATCTGGTCTTGGGCTTTTTTTGCTTGGGAGACTTTTAATGACTGTTTCTATTTCCTTAGGGGTTAATGGACTATTTAAATAAGTCTTGATTTAACTTAGGTATGTGGTACCTATCCAGAAAATTATCCATTTCTTTTAGGTTTTCCAGTTTTGTGGAATAGAGGTTTTTGAAGTATGACCTGATTATTCTCTGGATTTCCTCAATGTCTGTTGTTATGTCCCCCTTTTTATTTCTGATTCTGTTGATTTGGATGCTCTCTCTCTCTGTCTTTTGGTTAGCTTGGATAAGGGCTTGTCTATGTTGTTGATTTTCTCAAAGAACCAACTCTTTGTTTCATTAATTTTTTGTATTGTTCCCTTTGTTTCTATTTTATTGATTTCAGCTCTCACTTTGATAATTTCCTGGTGTCTATTCTTCCTGAGAGACTTTGCTTTTTTAGTTCTAGAGATTTCAGGTGTGCTGTTAAGTCACTAGTGTGAGATTTCTCTGACTTCTTTATGTGGGCATTTAGTGCTATGAATTTCCCTCTTAGCACTGCTTTCATAGTGTCCCATAAGTTTGGGTATGTGGTGTCTTCATTTTCGTTGATCTCTAGGAAGTCTTTAATTTCTTTCTTTATTTCTTCCTTAACCCATTGGTGATTCAGTTGAGCATTATTCAGTTTCCATGAGATTGTAGGTTTTCTGTAGTTTTTGTTGTTGTTGAAATCTAACTTTAAACTATGGTGGTCTGATAGAACACAGGAGGTTGTTCCAATTGTTTTGTATCTTTTGAGATTTGCTTTGTGGCCAAGTATGTGGTCGATTTTAGAGAAGGTTCCATGGGGCGCTGAGAAGAAGGTATATTCTTTTTTGTTAGGATGGAATGTTCTGTAGATACCAATTAAGTCCATTTGAATCATGACATCAGTTAAGTCCTTTATTTCTCTGTTAAGTTTCGATTTGGGAGATCTGTCCAGTGGTGAAAGTGAGGTGTTGAAGTCTCCCACTATTAATGTGTGGGGTTTTATATGTGGTTTAAGCTTTAGTAATGTTTCTTTTACATATGTGGGTGCCCTTGTGTTTGGGGCATAAATGTTCAGAATTGAAACTTCATCTTGGTGGATCTTTCCTATGATGAGTATGTAATGCCCTTCTTGATCTCTTTTGATTGATTTTAGTTTGAAGTCTATTTTGCTGGATATCAGGGTGGCTACACCCGCTTGTTTCTTAAGACCATTTGATTGGAAAGTCTTTTCCCAGCCTTTTATTCTTAGGTAGTGTCTATCTTTGAATTTGAGATGTGTTTCTTGTATGCAGCAGAAAGATGGGTCCTGCTTTCCAATCCATTCTGTAAACCTATGTCTTTTTATAGGTGAATTAAGTCCATTGATATTAAGGGATATTAATGACCAGTGATTGTTCATTCCTGTTATTTTTTGGTGGTAGTGTGTGTGTACTTTCTTCTTTGGGGTTTACTGCTGTGGTTTTATCTATTGCCTGTGTTTTCAAGGGTGTATCTGACTTCCTTAGGTTGGAATTTTCCTTCTAGTGCTTTCTGTAGGGCTGGGTTTGTGGATAAGTATTGTTTAAATCTGGCTTTGTCTTGGAATGTCTTGTTCACTCCATCTATGATGATTGAATGTTTTGCTGGGTATATTAGTCTAGGCTGGCATCCATGGTCTCTTAGTGTCAGCATTACATCTGTCCAGGTCCTTCTGGCTTTCAAAGTCTCCATTGAGAAATCAGGTGTTATTCTGATGGGTTTGCCTTTATAAGTCGCTTGGCCTTTTTCCTTAGCTGCTCTTAATATTCTTTCTTTATTCTGTACATTTAGTTGTTTAATTATTATGTGGCAAGGGGACTTTTTGTGTGGGTCTAGTCTGTTTGGTGTTCTATAGGCTTCTTGTATCTTCATAGGCATTTCCTTCTTTAAGTTGGGAAAGTTTTCTTCTATGATCTTGTTGAATATATTTTCTGTGCCTTTGAGTTGGTTTTCTTCTCCTTCTTCTATCCCTATTATTCGTAAGTTTGGTCTTTTCATGGTGTCCCAAATTTCTTGGATATTTTGGTTCATGACTTTGTTGACTTTAGTGTTTTCTTTGACTGATGAACCTATTTCTTCTACCGTATCTTCAACGCCAGAGATCCTCTCTTCCATCTCTTGAATTCTGTTGGTTATACTTGCATCTGAAGTTCCCAATCGTTTACTCAGATTTTCTATTTCCAACATTCCCTCTGTTTGTGTCTTCTTCATTTTTTCTATTTCCCTTTTCAGGTCTTGGACTGTTTCCTTCATTTGTTTCATTGCTTTTTCATGATTTTCTTTCAGTGTTTTATTGTTTTCTTCCAGGACTTTATTGTTTTCTTCTACTTTATTTGTCCTTTCCTCTAGTTTTTTATAGCGTTCTTCCCATTTTTTTTTTGTCTTTTCCTCTATGTAAGCCTCTACCTTCTTCATGATGTTATTCATAAGGCTGTTTTCTTCTGCTTCTTCCAATTTTTGATGTTCAGGTCTAGATGTTGGAGGTGGGCTAGGTTCTGGTGATGCTGTATTGCTCTTAAATTTGTTGTATGTACTTCTGCCTTGACATCTGCCCATCTCCTTGTGGTTCGTTCTTGTTCTTATCAGTGCACTTGGTTCAGACAGAGCTGACAGAATCAGGAAGTCTTGCTCTCTTGTCCAGATGGGAGCTCTCTTGTCCAAATGGGAACTCCAGGGCAGGATGGGAACTCTTGTCCAGACAGGAAGTCTGGGGCAGGATGGGTGCTCTTGTCCAGAAGGGAAGTCTGGGGTAAGATGGGAGCTCTTTTCCAGAAGGGAAGTCCGGGGTAGGGTGGGAGCTCTTGTCCAGAAGGGAAGTCCAGGGGCAGGATGGGAGCTGGGGGCCAGTCTCTAAGTCTCAGGAAGTGGCTGGGGTCTCAGCCTGATGGGCATGGGGCAGGGTGTGGAGATTGCAGGGTCTGCCAGGGGTCTTGGAGAAGTGGAGCCTTCCTGGTAGGGCTAGAAGGGAACCTGCCCAGTGGCCAGAACCTGGGGCCAAGTTGGGCAGGTCTTCCCCAGAGTGACTGGTGCCCAGGGATGGGGACTAAGCTGAGCCCTCCTGATTTATTTCTTAATTACAAGGTTTCAAATTAATAATTACAGAATAACAGGTTTGATATACAAATTTAACTAAAATATATCACTTGAGTTGTATCCTCTGAATACTTGTCCCAAGAAGCTAATAGATTATGCCTGAAATAACTGGTTAAGAGGGAAACATGTTTGGAAAATGACCTTGAATATAGACCATTCATTAACTCATTTTAATTTTAGTGTGTGTATACATATATGTGTAAGAGCACACTCACTTATTATCATAATATCATAAATGGAACCTCACTCTGCAAGGAAAGGTAATTATTTTCTATCAGGAATCAAAAATGAACAAGTTATTACTAAGCCATAACTCTACTTAATGCATCTTTTGGTATCTCATGTGGGGCTCTAACATAATTCAATATATGATACATAATTTACATTTGGTTGTTTTAAACAGATCCCAGGATTGTAGGCTATAAATGTGTTTTTGTCCTTGTTTTTTTCTTCTGGGTTATTATGAAGGTTAGATACTTGTCTTTTCTCTCTGTAGGATGGAGATTCTTAGAACGATGGTCAAATGTTGATTTCATATTCTAGTCTCCTCCAGGTCTCTCTAGCTTTTTGTCTCCTATATTCAAGTTGATGAGGTTCCCAGGCTTCTAAATTTAGGTTTGCTCAATCATAGACATGGTGGACACGTGGCACCAGGGTAATAAGTTGTCTGGACAGGAACATGTTATAGCAAACCTTAATATACACCAAAGCCTATAGGGATGTGGGTGACAAGGACAATTTCTTGTTGGAGACAGGATATGGAGTGATTTCTTATTACCAGTGTCACAAAATTGTAGCAGAAAGAAAAGAGTTTGCATTGACAAATCTGTTCTATCAGAAATGAAAAGGCAGGAACCTGTTCTCTGCAGATTCTCGGGGAGAGCAGAGACCACTGAACTCACCACTGTTAATTTTCATTGTCAGCCTCCTCTTACATAGAACAGAATTCTTGCCTGCCTCAATACTTTCCAATTTTTAGAGATCCTGAAGAGGAAAGAAAATATTGTGTGTACTGAGAAAGGTACAGAATGACTTTTGGTTCTGTTTACCAGAATGCTGAGGAAGATTATCAACTGTGGTTCTCTTCTGGCCAGAAAGAAGTGTGATTCCCACTCCTGGGTAAGCATCTTAGAAACCTAAGGAGGCATTGATTGAGATAAAAAAAATGTAACCCAGAATTGTTAAAATTTTCATTGTTTTTCTTAAGCTTAAATACCCTTAATAGTAAACATCATATGAAATGTTCTTTCATACATTTTAACAATACATATATTACTTAGTGAATCTTGACCCTCATCCAAGTATATGATAAAATCTTTTTGAATTTACATCCATTTGAGAATTTCATACATGAATATTGTATTTACATAATTTCCATCCCTCCATCTGGTCTCTTCATCTCTTCCTACATCCTCCTCACCCCTCTTCAATTTCATGACCTCTTAAAATAAATTTTGTTTTTGTGTTTGGTTGATTTTGTGTGTGTGTGTGTGTTTGTGTGTTTGAAGGTCAGGGAGAAAGAGTACATTTAATGTTGCTCATATAAGTGTGTGTTTAGAGATGAACAATTGGGACAGGATAAAATAAGCCATTAATTATCTTATCCCTGGGAGAGACTGATTCTCCCTCTGAGTAGCCATTGACTGTCTTTAGCTCTTCATCTAAGTGTGGAGTTTTGTGAGATTTACCCATGCATAGTGGCAGTTCAATTGGTGCTGCCATTTTTTAAGTCTCATTGGGGCAATTATATTGTTGCAATTTCAGGTGCAGCTTCCCTCTCATATACTGAAGACAGGACCTCCTAGAAAAGGTCCTGGTTCTCTGGCTCTTACAAGCTTTCTTCCTACTCTCTCAGGAAGGTACCTAACTTTAGATATAGAAATTGCATTGTAGACATACCAATTGGAGTTGTAGACCCTGTAAACACTTATTCTCTGTCTGGCTGTGAGTTGCTTCATAGCATAAGATCTCTGAATGCAACAATATCTGGTCAGTCTAAAAATAAAAGTAGTACCCAAGATATACACAGGGAGAGAGCAGACAGAAACTGGAACTACATTTTATGGTGGTATTTTATTTGTACTGAAACGTGATTTTAATTGTATGTTAATAAATAAAGTTGCCACGGGGGTCAGAGCTATTAGAGCCATAGCAAGAGCGTGGCGGTTGTGGTGCACACCTTTAATCCCAGAACTTGGTAGACAGAGCTAGGTAGATCTCTGTGTGTTCAAAGATACAGCCAGCATTGGAGACACATGCCTTTAATCTCAATTGCAACCATAGAAGACCTGGAGGGCTGTATAGACAGGCAGTGATGAGGCAGTCATGTGTTTGGGTTTACAACCAATGAGAAGGCAGAACAGAAAGATTATATAAAGACAAACACACAGGAAGTAGCTCTCTTTTGGAGAGGTCTCTTGGCTTAAGAGGCTAGCTGCAGGGTAAGGCTCTTAGCTCTGATCTCTTGGCTTTCTTCTTTGCATTGGTTCTGCGTTTCTTATTTAATAAGATGGTTGGTTACATCTGCATTTGGTGCCCAACATGACAAGAATTCAATAAAACCTACTTAACTTGGCTTGGTGGCAGGTCCGGTTTCCCGCCTAGGTGGCCGGCATGTCCGGTTTCCCAATTGGGCGGCTGGCTCCCTAGCCCTGGCCCAGGTCGGATTGGGCTCAGGCCGGATTATCCTTGAGCTACTTGCTTAAAGCCGGTGCTACAAACAACTCAGGCCTGCCCTGCCAAACAGTGCCCCTGCCTGTAATGCCAACGCATGTGATCGGAGCTTAAGGAAGCCAGACCCAAGCCTTGACTCGGCTCAAGAGGGAACACATGGCTGGATTCAAGCTTTAGCCGGCTATGCCTTCTTGCGTTTTCTCTCTGTCTCTGTCTCTGTCTCTGTCTCTGCCTCTGTCTCTCTCTCTCTCTCTCTCTCTCTCTCTCTCTCTCTCTCTCTCTCTCTAGATTCACACCTCAGACACTAGGTGGCTGTTTTGAAATTCCCTCAGATTTCTTCTGTTCTACGCAGATTTGGTAAGTCACTTAACATATCAGATATTTTAAAGGAAACTATTTAAAAGAGAAATTTTTTCCACATTAAAAAAAATGGGTTTTCTGTGTACATTGGAAGAAAATAGGGCTTTGTTTGAAATTTTAGGCAGTCTGACAGTGGACCAAGTATATGAGAAGATTAATGTTGATCAAATTATGCAGTTTATTACTATGCTTATCCTCATTTTACTATTTAAAAAGATAGTCAATTTAAGTGCCAGGGTGACAGCTTTAGAAAGACTTGTTAAACCTGTAAAAATTCAGACAGAAGAAATTAACAGTGAAGTTGTTTCAAGATTGGATCATAAGTTTACAGAAAGAAAGCCTGTTTTCACACAGTCACCCTTAATTTATCCAGTAACCATACACCAGTTGCCTAATCAAATGACTACACAAAATATTTGGGCTCCAATTGAAATGTTAGATTTATGAAGGTTTAAGGAGGCAATAGTATCTTATGGCATGCATTCCCCATATGAAAAGCAAATGTTAAACTCTTGGTCAACATATAATAGAATTGTACCACAGGACTGGCAGGAGCTGGCACAAGCTGTTCTTGAACCTAGGCAAAGGCTTCAGTGGCTAACTTGGTTCAAGGGTGAAGCTAAAAACATAGAAAAACAATGGAGGGATAAAGAAATACAAGTCTGTCAGGATCAGCTTATTGGACAAAGCCAATATGCTTCAGTACAAACACAATGTTTATATGATGTCCAAACCCTGATTTTATGTTGAACAACAGCCTTGAATGCATGGGACAGAGTTGAGGAACAAGGGAAAAAAAACTGAGTCATTTACAAAGGTTATACAAGGCCCAAAAGAATCTTTCACAGATTTTTTTTTTTTACAAAGACTGGCTTCAGGAGTAAAGAGAATGGTCCCGGATTCAGAAGCTAGTCAGATAATAATTGAATCTTTGGCCTTTTAGAATGCGAATGCAGCATGCAAAACAATAATCAGGCCGTTAAAGGCAAGATCTGCACCTTTGGAAGATTGGATTAGAGACACAGTTAATGTTGAGGCTCATGAGCATGATGATATGTGGGTAGGAGAAGCAATTTCAAAAGGTCTGAGGAATGTTAGATATTTTGGGTGTGGAAAGCAAGGGCATTTGAAAAGGGACTGTAAACAGGTCATTCCTAGAAACAATGTTTCTTCAAGGAACACTGGCAATAGAATGCCCCTTACTTCTGGAGTATGCAGAAGGTGTGGTAAGGGAAAATACTGGACCAACGAATGTAGACCAACAAGGGACAGACAGGGTAATCCTTTGCCTCAGTCTTCGGGAAACTCCCAGAGGGGCCTCATGCAGGCCCCCATAGCAAATCCAGTTCAAACCTTTCCTGCAGTTGTAGAGGAAACCCCTACTCAGAGCAATTAAATAACCAAATGCCTACTGGAATAAATCATGCTGGTCAGGATGATGAAACAGAGAGAATAGAAAATTAAGGAGAAAACAAAAAGAAAAATTTTTGACAAACTTCTATTAATGAACAAAGACCAAAATTAACAATAAAAATAAATGGTGTTTTGTTGTCTGGTCTGGTAGACACAGGTGCGGACATTACCATAATTGCACCAGAATTTTGACATCCAACTTGGCCTCTTCAGGAGGTAAATGTTCAACTGTTAGGAATTGGGACATTATCTCAGGTGAAACAGTGCAAGATGGCTTGAAAGTATAGGTCCAAAAGCACAGAGAGGAAAATTAAAACCATATGTGGCTAACATAGCTATGAACCTGTGGGGTCAAGACTTGTTGCAACAATGGAATACTCAGATTAACATCCCTCCAATCTCAGAAACAAACCATAAACTAGCACATGTTTCTGAAAGAATTATTAGAAGGCATTATTCTGAGTGGTCACTAGCCATCCATATTATACAAGAACAGGGCACAACAACTGATGATCTTCCAAAGACACCAACAGCTCTACCTTTAAAATGGTTAACAGACAAGCCTGTATGGGTCCAGCAATGGCCTTTAACAACAGACAAACTCCAGGCTTTAGAAGAGCTGGTAGTAGAACAGTTAAATGCTCAGCATATTGAAGAATCAACCACCCCTTGGATTTCTCCTGTATTTGTTATTAAAAAGAAATCTGGTAAATGGAGAATGGTAACAGACCTTAGAGCAATTAACAAAGTAATTCAGCCAATGGGCTCTCTACAATCTGGAATTCCCTTGCCTACTCTGTTACCAAAAGGATGGCCTCTCATAGTTATTGATTTAAAAGATTGTTTCTTTTCAATACCCTTACAAGAAAAAGACAGAGAAAGATTTGCTTTCACAGTGCCTACTTATAATAATTCTCAACTGGTTAAAAGATTTCAATGGAGGGTCCTCCCACAGGGAATGTTGAATAGCCCAACTGTGTGCCAATATTTTGTACAACAGCCATTGGAAGTGATATTAAAAAATTTCCTAAATCTATAATTTATCATTATATGAATGATATTTTACTAGCTGACTCAAATGCAGATACTTTAGAAAGAATGTTTGAAGAAGTAAAGAAAATTTTGCCTTGCTGGGGATTACAAATTGCTCCTGAAAGATACAAGAGGAGATTCTATTAATTATTTAGGATATAAAATAGAGCTACAAAAAATTAGACCCCAAAAGGTGCAAATTAGGAGAGATAGACTACAGACTCTCAATGACTTTCAAAGATTATTTGGAGATATTTTTCATCTAAGAACTATTGTTGGGGTAAAAAATGATGAATTGAATAATTTGTTCAAAACCTTAGAAGGTAACAAGGACTTAAATAGTTCAAGAGAATTATCACCTGAAACTGAGAAAGAATTGGCCTTGGTAGAAAAGAAAGTACATGAAGGGCACGTAGATCGTATTAATCCAAAGCTGGATTACATTTTGGTTATTTTACCTTCTAGGCATTCTCCTACAGGAATAATAATGCAGAGGGAAGATATTATATTGGAATGGATATTTTTACCAAATAAACCAAATAAAAAATTAAAAACTTATGTGGAAAAAAATCTCTGACTTGATTTGGAAAGGAAAATTGAGACTTCGTCAATTAGCAGGAATAGACCCAGCCAAAATTGTCATACATTTAACTAAGGAGGACATTGAAAAATTATGGGCAGAAAGTGAATCTTGGCAAAGAGCTTGCAGTAATTTTTTGGGAGAAATTAACAGCAAATATCCCAAAAGTGATAGAATTGATCTTATAAAGAGAGCTGATTGGATCTTGCCTTGAATTGTACAGGAAAAACCCCATTTCTGGAGTTCGTACATTTTATACAGATGCCAACAAACAAGGAAAGGTAGGTTACAAATCAGAAAATTTAAGTAAAATGGTTCAAAGTCCTTATAGTTCAGTTCAAAAATTAGAATTGTATGCTATTCTGTTGGTATTAATGGATTTTTCAGAACCTCTCAACATAGTAACTGACTCTCAGTATGCTGAAAGAGTAGTATTATATATTGAGACTGCAGAATTTATCCCTGATGCTTCAGAATTACCTTCACTATTTATTCAATTACAAGATACAATCATGAAAAGGAGTCAACCTTTATATATAACTCACATTCGATCCCATACTCGTCTGTCAGGCCCTCTAGCACAAGATAATGATGAGATTGATAAATTATTGATAGGAAATGTGCTGGAGGCCTCAGAATTTCATAAAAAACATCATGTCAATAGTAAAGGTTTAAAAAAGGATTTTTTCCATAACCTGGCAACAAGCCAAAGAAATAATAAAGATATGTCCTACTTGTTCCTTCTACAATCAAACACTATTACCAGCATGATGTAACCCAAAGGGTACTCAAAGGAATGAAGTCTGGCAGATGGACGTGTTTCACTTTGCAGAATTTGGAAAATTGAAATATGAACACCATACCATTGATACTTATTCAGGATTTCAGTGGGCAACTGCTTTGAGTTCTGAAAAAGCTGATTCTGTAATCACTCATTTGCTAGAAGTTATGGCCATCATGGGTATACCTGCACAAATCAAAACTGACAATGCTCCATCATATGTCTCTGTTAAAATGGAACAGTTTTTTGCTTATTACAATATAAAGCCTATTACAGACACACCACATAATCATACAAGTCAAGCAGTTATAGAAAGATCAAACAGAACTCTAAAGGATATGCTAAATAAACAGAAAGGGGTAACAAAAACCCCCAGAAATAGACTGCATAATGCTCTATTAACTTTGAATTTTCTTAATGCCAATGAGAAAGGAAAAACAGCTGCAGAGAGACATTGGATAATAGAAAAAACTACAGAATTAAATCAGCCTATATACTTTAAGGATGTGGTGACCTCAGAATGGAAACCAGGGTATGTGTTACATTGGGGGTGAGGTTTTGCTTTTGTTTCTACAGGAGAAGATAAGTTGTGGGTACCATCAAAATTGATAAAGGTTCAATTTGAACAAGAGAAACCTCTTAATTAGAGGAGGTGATAGTTCATCAACCAGCATGAACATCCAATTTAAACTAACTTCTACCAGTAACACATGCCTTTTCATTTAATCAGATAATAACTTGCCAAAAAGGAACATCTCCAAAATTAGTCTTGGGGAAAGGTTTTTGATTTTGTCTTTTAGGAGATTGAAGGTTAAGGAATCTGAAGAACACTGGACAAATGAGACAACTGAAGAAAAGGGACAAATCATCTATCTCAGGAAACAGAGTGAAATGGCATATGGGTATATATTATCTAAAAAATGTTATGTCTTCCTAAATGTTTGTTTCTGCTTTTCTCTAAAGATTTAACACTATTGGTCTTCTAATAGTCCCAGTTCAATTAAAATTTAAAGCTGACATTGGAGTTGAAGAATGGCTCTCTCCTTCTTTGAACTCAAGCATGTTGTTAAAAGGAAAATGCAAACTCCTGTATCATGCCAGAATAAAAGAGCCATCTTCTGCTATGGGACAGGAGAAAAGCCAAATTAATTAAGGGACTATTCTATTACTAATCTCCACTATTTGATTCTATTCTGATTCTTTAAACTTTTCTTAAAGTATAAATTTTATATCAAAATTTACAAGATTAATATATATAGATATAGATATATAGATATACATTTTAAACTTTGTTAAGATATGAATGGTCATATAGAGTACTAACTAATTCTAGAAAAAAGGCTTCAATTAGCTGCATATATATGTCTTTGTGTTTGAGTCTCTTATCAGTATTCTTCAGGAAATCACGGCCAGGCCTAACATCAACTGAAGTCTCCAGGAAGATGGGGCCCCACAACAACAACAATTCCACATGGACAATAATAATATCACTAAGTTGACAAACATCATCTACAGATCAGCTTTGAACTACAAGGTGCTCAGAGCAATTTTGAGATGACTAGCTGAGATGATCCAGTCTCAACGACTACTTGAATAAAGAGTTGAGATAAACCCTGAACTTTGGCATTATACACAGAATGGATAATGAAGGATATAGTTACCTTTCCTAGAATTTGACAATTAACCTAAAATTTTTCTTTCAGGTTAAAGACAACTTTGCCCATACCCAGGAGGAAGCAATTTTAAGAATATGATGCCCACATTCCCAAAGAAGTGGTGTGGGGCGGGTGGTTTTTTGGTCTTTTTAATGGGTTTTGGGTCTGGGATAATTTTCAATTGTTTAGGGGGGTTGGTTACAAGTTGTTGTCAAGGGTTAGGAAAAGGCTAAGCAAAGGAGATGAGATTTAAGGTTCTTGTTTTAAAAAAAAGAGAAAGAAAGAATAGAAAAGAAAAGAAGAAAAGGACAATTACTAGTTTTCAATACTTTACATTGGATTGGATTGTTTTATATTGTATACAAATTATATATATTGAAATTGATATTGTTAGAAAATGCTATATGTATATTTCTAATTATACTTATACCGTTCATTTAACAATGCAATTTTCTGATCCTTGAATGTTATTATTACCAACTATTAGGATATAAAGAAATGAAAGTTAGTAGTTAGACATTACAATAGAACTTGTAGTCATATTAGATATGTTTTAAAAATTGAGCAGATATATTTTAGTCAGGTCATCTTCAAACCCTTCAGAGATCTACAGAATATGGCATTTAAAATTTTTTTAATAACTTAGAAAATTTTTCTTTTTTGAGACATTTCGGCTTCTGGCAGTACCAATCTACTTCAGAGAAAATATGGGCATTGAAGAAACTGCATATGGAGTTAACTTTCATTGTGGCAAAAGTTAGCCACTGGACAGCAAAGTATCCTCAAATCAACAGGACAAAATTGGCAGGCAGGACATGAAACAAAGGACTACTGATTCTTGCCAAAACAAGTGTGGTTATGGCTTTATCAAAAGGCATCTTCTGAGGCCAGGACAATATGGCACCATTCCTGAAGTGGCCTCCACAATTTGGAAAAGGTACAGTGCCCTTTTCTTCAAAGGCAGCTGAACAGGTAGTGGGCCAATGGCTTCTGATGTGCAATGGAATAGCAGCTGAAACAGTTATTCTTGAAGAGTAACTAAGCTCACGCCTCTCAATAGACTGGCATTTGATAGAGGGATGTGGAGAAGAATGGGATGTTGAGATGAAGCCATATATACACAGCCAAGAAGAATGGACAGCTGAATTAAAAAACCATCAACAATTTCCAGAATTTAAAATCCTGAATCATGACATGACACTAGTGGAATTCAGGTGTTCCTGGTACATGGACTGCTCTCACCCAATGTGAGGTTGAACTGTTGACCTTGTGCACATCCTACTTCACAAATGAGTCTGTCAGATACGCTAAGCCTATAGGCTGAAGATGATGCCCCAGCACTGCGGAGAAACCTCAGGTGACTGTCCAGGCAGCTGGCTGTTTCTGTCAACTCACAATTTTTTTGGAAATTGCTTGCATGTACTTTCTGTTTTTATTTTTGTTAGCTAATATTATTTCCTCCTTGGGTCTCTGAGGGAGTTGAAGATTAGTTAGTTATAGTTGAAGGTTAGTTAGCTATAGTTGAAGATTAATTAGGATAGAAAGTGAATTAGGTACATTTTGGACTTACCAAAATAGGATAGATAATGAAATTATTTTCTTTGAATTTGTCAAATACAATTGGACTAGACATTGTTTAGGTGTTTATTATTTGTATATATTGTATACAGTTATTGTGCTTTTGTATATAGTTTTTCTTTTGTTACTTATAACCTTTTTCTTATTTTCTTTTTTCTTTTTATTAAAATAGAAAAGGGAAGTATGGTGGTATTTTATTTGTACTGAAATGTGATTTTAATTGTATGTTAATAAATAAAGTTGCCGGGGGTCAGAGCTATTAGAGCCAAAAACAAGAGCGTGGCGGTGGTGGCACATGCCTTTAATCCCAGCACTTGATAGACAGAGCTAGGTAGATCTCTGTGTGTTCAAGTGCCCCACCTGCAGGGCTTCAACGGGTTCTCGACCACCCTGAGGACAGAATGATAGGGACAGGAGATACAAGGAAATATACCAAGTCTAGATTCTGATCAAGGTGCAACTTTATTTTTCTCCAAGAGGGTTTATATAGTTCCTGCAGGATGGGGGGAGCAAGAAGCTGTTATTTGCATAAGGTGTGGTAAGCTAACAGGATGTTTGTATAGGATATTTACAGGGTGAAAGGGTCAAGGGCTCTGCCTCAATGTTCTGTTGCTAGGCAACCTGACTGTAAGATGATCTAGTTCCCTGTTTTATGGGGGGTCTGCATTTTTCCACTAACTAGAGATTCTGTCCTTGTCCCTGACATCTCCCCCTTCTTAGTAATAAATCTATGGGCCAACATAAACCAGGTTCGAATGGTCTAAAACGAGGGCTCTGAAAGAGGCTTTGCGTGGAGGATATCCCTCTAAAGGTTGTGAAAAAAGGTCCGAGAGGGAATGTCTCTCCAGACTCAAGCACCACAGGTGTCCCCATGGTGCAGGAATCAATGGACTGTGCAGTTTTTTGAGGGAGCGGAAATGAGTAAGTGCAAGGCTGTTACTGCAGAACCGCTATGCAACAGGGCATATAATCCAGGCTCTCGGGATTTTGGGGTACCATGGTCCCCAGCCTGTGCAGTCCCAGCTGCACTCCAATCATGCCTTGAGTGAGCCTTTTTCCCACACACAGGTGCAGCCTCCCCCGAGTGAAGGGGTCTGTGTGGGGCATCTCTCGTCAGGGGAAATTTCAACCCTGGAGTCCTGCATGTCAAAGCAGTGGTAATGAACCTGGATCTGCCTGGCTGGCAGGTCTGTTATATGGTTTTGGATGAACCGAGTGAGCCAGGAAAGTGCCCATGGCCCAAAGGCAAGGACCAGGAGCAGGCCTACAACAGGTCCTAGGAGGGAGGAAAGAAAGGTTGTTAGCTAAGGGGAGTTGGAAAACCAATTCTGGAACCACCCAAGCTCTTATTCTCCTTTTCTTTTTCTCTTTTTCTAGTCCTTTTCTAACCTACCATACTGTCCCTGACTACCCCGGTGTGGTCTCTAAAGAAGCAACATTTCTCTTTGAGCCCAGTACAAAGGCCACCCTGTTGTAGAAAGAGGAGATCCAGGCCTCTCCTGTTCTGTAAAACTACCTCAGCTAGGGAGAAAAGGGATGACTTGAGGGCAGAAATTCCCTGTTCAAATTGGGCAATATCCTTGTCTATGGACAGTTGAAGTTCAGAGTAATGTTGGTTGGACAGGACCAGAGAGGCAATTTTTGTGTCTGTTCCCATTGCTCCAACTCCCGAAAGGACTGCTAAGGTGATGGCAGTAACAGGCTCCTGTCAAGTCAGTCGTCTCAGCGCGGCTTCTCTTCCTAGAGATCTAGGAATTGATCTGAGGAATAATAGGTTAGTCTAGGTGGAAGGGACCTAAGTGCCCTGAGTGGCATCTCTGGTGCTACCCTGTTTGCTGTGCTACCTGCCAGCCACAGGCTGTGTCAAGCTGGCCCAACATGGCTATGACCACCTGTGACACCAAGGCCAACAAGTCCGACAAGTCTTTCTGACTGACACCTTGGATAAAAATTGAGCACGGCCCTTGGAAACATGACCCCTGCTGTCAGACTGGATTTGTGACAAGCAGTGTCCCTGCTCAGCCCAGAACATGATTGACTATGGGACTTGTATACTGTGTGAAAGGTCTCAAACACAGTTTGCTGTAAAGTTCCCATTGTCCCCAGACAGGAACTCTGAGCAGAGTGATAACAGAGCTAAAGGGCTGGTGGGGGTTGCTGTGGGTGAGGACAACAGTCTGGAGGGCTTGCCAGAGGGACAGCATTTGAAACAGAAGAAGTTTCCTCAGGAGAGGGGCTATCTCTCCTGGGCAGATCAGGTATATTTATAGCTCTAACCAGGCGTTCTGGTAACCATCTGGGAGCAGAGTGTATCTGGTCAAGAATACAGGCCGAACCTTGTCCCCATATAAGGACCAGGTTGGGGCCCTTCCAATGCCCCATGAGGGGATCTTGCCACATGGCTAGTGGCTGGGTGGCATCTGGAGAAGGGTGCCAGTGCCTGTTAGCGGCAGAGTGTCCTGCAGCATCTAAAGTGAGGAAGTTGAGAACAAACAGAGCATGGCTCAATTGATCTCTGGGGGAGGTAAAATGAAGGTTAGAAGACTTGAGGTGAGCCAACCAGGTCTTTAGAGTCTGGTGGGCTCGTTCTGTTATGCCCTGTCCCTGGGGATTGTAAGGTATTCCTGTGGTATGAATAATTTGTAGACTATCACAAAATTTTTTGAAGCCTGTGCTGGTATAAGCAGGGCCATTGTCTGTCTTTATCTTAGCTGGTTTTCCCAAGGCAGAAAAGGCAAGAATCAGGTGAGAAAGAACATCCTTTGTGGCTTCCCCAGCATGAGGAGAGGCGAAGATAAAGCCACTAAAGGTATCTATAGAGACATGGATAAATTTTTGTCTGCCGAATTCGGGGCAATGAGTAACATCTGTCTGCCAGATTTGGTTGGGAAGGAGGCCTCGAGGGTTGACTACCAAGTGTGGGGCAGGGTGAGAAACAACACAAGAGGGACATTGTTTGACAATTTCTCGGGCCTGTTGTTTAGAGATCTTAAAAAGAAGACGTAGGGTCTGAGAATTTAAATGGTGGATCTTATGGGCAGTTTGGGCCTGTAAGACTGAGCCAACCATGACAGGGAAAGTTAGCCTGGTGGCAGCATCTGCCTGTGCATTGCCATCAATTAACGGTCCAGGAAGACCACTATGGGCTCTAATATGGCCTATAAAAAATGGGTGTTGGCGAGTCAGGACAAACTGTTGAATCTGAGAGAAAAGTGGGGTGGCATTGGAGGTAGGCCTTATGGCTGGAGAGGTTTCTAACAAGGGGATGGAAAAGGCAATATAGGCACTATCTGTATAGATATTAATAGGTTGATCAGAATAGGTCTGAAAAACCTTTAAAATTGCTGAAAGTTCAACCAACTGCGCTGACTGGAAAGGCATTAGGAAGGAGGTAGGGCGGCCTTGGGCCACAAAGGCTGCAACACTATTGGCGGAACCATCAGTAAAGACTGTAAGTGCATGAGAAACGGGACTGGTTTTTGTAATTTTTGGAAAGATGAAGGGATATAGCCAGGCAAAATGGAGCAAGGGGTCATCTGGGAGGTGATTATCCAAAGTCCCCATAAACCCTGCCAAGGCAACCCCCCACTTATCTAAGGTTTGGAACAAAAACTGGGTTTGATCCTTGGAATAGGGTGTGAGTATGATATCAGGGTCCTTACCAAAATATTGGTGAGAGGTCTGTAGTCCTTTCATAATGAGTGAGGCCACCTGTTTGGGGTAGATGGAAATGACTCTCAAAAGGGCAGCAGGCATGTGGACCCAGAAGGGTATCTTGCCTTTAAGTTTTGGTTCTTGAGCATGTTGCCAAAAGACTCCTGTGGGGGTTTGTGGTGTGAGCAGAACTATAAAATATAGAGGTATGGCATAGGAAATCTGAAAACAAGACTGTTGGTTAATGTCAATGGCTATCTGAATCAAAGCCTCGTTGGCTGCATGGGAAAGCACACTAGGTGATGTAGGGTCAGGGTTGCCCCGGAGGATCTCATAGAGGGGAAGGAGAGAATCCGTAGGAAGTTTAAGATAAGGCCTAAGCCATTGGATATGGCCGAGCAATTGTTGGAAATCATTTAGGATATGGAGATGGTCAGTGTGTAACTGGACACGAGGAACGAGGACCCAGTTTGAATGGAGTTCCAACCCCAGGTAATTGAAAGGGTCCTGGATTTGGACCTTATCTGGAGCAATCTGTAGTCCCAATCCATTAAGGGCTCTACTGAGTTCTGAAAAACATCGTTCAAGAGAGATGGGGTCAGGTGCAGCGAGGAGAAGGTCATCCATGTAATGTAAGATATATATCTGGGGCCAATTAAGTCTGACAGGGTCCACAGCCTGCTCCACGAATTTCTGGCAGAGAGTAGGACTGTTGGCCATGCCCTGGGGTAATACCTTCCATTGGTAGCAAAGCATCAGTCCCTGAAAATTGGGGCAGGGAAGGCTGAATGCAAAATAGTGTCTGTCCTCGGGGTGCAAGGGAATAGTTAAGAAACAATCTTTAAGGTCAATGACCATCTTGTAAAATTTAACAGGAATGGCCACAGGCGAAGGCAATCCAGGCTGAAGTGCTCCCTTAGGCCTCATTACCTTATTTACTGCCCTTAAATCTTGAAGGAGCCTCCATTTTCCTGACTTCTTTTTGATAACAAATATAGGTATATTCCAAGGGGAGTTGGAAGGCTCAATGTGGCCAGCCATAAGCTGCTCCTATATAAGCATAGTGGCGGCCTGTAGTTTTTCTTGAGTAAGGGGCCACTGATCCACCCAGACAGGGTTCTGGGTCTGTTGGTTACGCCGTCGAGCTGCCCCTCATGGCTGGTCACCGCCCGCAGCGGCCATGCCCGCGGAGGAGCGTGCCAGTGGAGGAGCGTGCTGATTGAAAGAATCATAGCCATGGTTACCTTTTTAGAGCTTTATTGGGGGGGGAGACAGAGAAAGACAGAGAGAGAGAGAGAGAGAGAGAGAGAGAGAGAGAGAGAGAGAGAGAGAGAGAGAAGGGGGGGAGAGGGAGAGAGGGCGACTGACGGGGGGGGGGGGGGAGGAGCGCAAAGGAGAGGGGACAGAGAGAGAGCCCACAGAGGGCCCAACCGCTTTTTAGACTGGGAAGCCGGCAAAGGCTGATGACGTAATTAAAGGACGTAAATAAGGACCAAAACCTTACATCCCAGACTTTCCCTTATTATAAAAAAAAGCAGGTAGATGGGACTAGGGGCGTCGTTTCTCTCAAAAACTGCTTCCAGCTGACTTTTGGACGTTGGTTGGCTCTGGGGGGAATGGAGAAGGGGAGTCTTGCGAGGTAGACAGGCGTTGTGGGATGCTGTCTGTCATCTGTTTGCTCTGGAGACATGTATCCCTCTTGGCTGTGACTGGGAACTTTCTGTTTGACAAGATGCTGGTGACACAGAAAAAACTTAGAGAGAGAAAAGAATCATTATTATTTTATGTTGACATTTATCTGAGGTAGATCCGGCCTGTCCCTATGGATTTTGAAACATGTTAAGCTTTATCAGAGACAGATTATTTTAAAGTACCTGTTTCCTTTACTGGTTCAGCATCTAGGAGACAGGTGATCAATTTTTAAAAGCATCTCATAGTAATAGATGTTTACATTAAAGTCTTTTTGTAGCGCCCAGACGCTTTTGGGTCTGGGGGTGTAAATACCTTTTAGCTGTTACAGTTTCTTATTTGATGATCTCTGGACTCCAGTTCTGTGGTGGTCCTGTACCATTAGCTGAACAGTGAGTTAGAACAGGAAACTGGGAAGAGAAAAGCTTGTGGTGTATGAGAAAAAAAAATTTTTTTTTTTAAATTAGGGACAAGGCAAAGATCAGGGCCCTGTCTGTATGCACATGAGAAACACAGGCAGTGGATCTGGAATGAAGCAATGAGCTCTTATTTTAGGTGGAAATCTTTTTTTATTAAGTAACTCTGAAAGTGCAATTAAATCAGGTGAGGTGGTAAGGCTGTCCTCTGTACCCAACAATAAAGGAGAGGTGGCATCCCAAAATGCCCAGGACTGAGTCAGTGGCTCTAGTGTCCAGAAGGAAAGAATCGGATCGCTTCCCTGCTGCGTTCTGGGTTCCCTGCCATGTCTGTAGCCAAGCCTAGGTCTGCTGAAGGTCTTAGCTTGATGTACCCATACATCTTGGTGCCTGGGGGCAGTCAGCTGACTCTGTCTTTCTAGGTGGCACTTTTAACAAGGCTGTCGATGGCCTGGCAGGGCATTCTCTAGCCCGTGGCCTTTTCCTCACTTAAAACAGGGACCCAACAACTTTTGGGAGTCAGCAAGTGCCAGCACTTGGCAATTTTGTTTTCGGGCTTTTATCTCTTCCCTGGCACACCTTAAATGCCACAGATGACTCTTTTGCCTGTGGGGTTAGGAGCCTTGCTCTCCAGATGCTTAAGTTTTAGTCGGGGAGGTCTGGAGAACAAGAGACGGATTTTACTCTATGTCCTGAATTTTTTTTTTCCTGCTGATTGATGGCTTAAGGACAGCTTTTGGAAGATCTGCCAGTAGGCAGACTATAAACCGATACTTTTTGGAAGACTTGTCTGAGGCTATAAGCAGTTTTTTTGGCTTAAGAGCCATCCTGACTACTGTAAACTTATTTGTATGGATCTCAGCCACTTTTAGACCGGTCTGTGCTTCTCAAGGCAGTTTGAGAATGAGTGGGTGGAGTTAAGGTGAGTTAGGGCGAGTCCTAGAAGCCACCCAAGCCCGCCCACTTGAGCCCACCCACCGCCGATGGAAGTCAGACAGAAAAGGTTGCAAGTGGCAGATGCAAAAGTGGGGAGGGAGCAGGGTTTCAGAACTTTAGCAGAAAGCTTGGAGATAAAGTGACTCTTATTTGCCCGTTCTCTGGCAGAAGTTCCCGCAACTCTGTTATGTGGCCAGATTTATGCTGTTATGAGGCCAGGTTTACCGGTGCCCGCCCCTATCCACCAATATATCTGCCCTTTTGTCGCATGGCTGTAGCCAAGAGAAAAAATAAAAAATTAAAATAACAAACTGGGATCAGACTACAATCTTGGGCGTCCCCAAAGAGTGGAGAGAGATCCATGAATCAGCTCAAGTTCACCATCCTCTTTGTCAAGGGATGTGAAGGGCTGCAGCTGCACTGCGTTGATCCACCCGGTAGACCAAGACAGCATTTACTTTCTCGTCAGAAACGAAAATGTGTCGGTGCTGGTGCAGCTCGAGGACACCCCCGGGGTGTCCGTCGCAAATAATATAGCTCAGACTACAACCGCGCGAGAACAGTGGACTTACTGTGGTGAAGAATCATGGCGGTGGCAGTGTGGAGGTCCAGCGGAGGCGGCGAGGGACGCGCGCGTGCTCACGGTCTCGCGGTCTCGCTGGATGGGGGAAGAGGCAGCAAGCAGCAGCAGTCAGCAGGTCCTCGGTGTTCAGTGGTGTATCCGAGTCACGGCACCAATGTTGGTTACGCCGCCGAGCTGCCCCTCGTGGCTGGTCACCGCCCGCAGCGGCCATGCCCGCGGAGGAGCGTGCCCGCGGAGGAGCATGCTGATTGAAAGAATCATAGCCATGGTTACCTTTTTAGAGCTTTATTGGGGGGGAGACAGAGAAAGACAGAGAGAGAGAGAGAGAGAGAGAGAGAGAGAGAGAAAGAGAGAGAAGGGGGGGAGAGGGAGAGAGGGGGACCGATGGGGGGGGGAAGGAGCGCAAAGGAGAGGGGACAGAGAGAGAGCCCACAGAGGGCCCAACTGCTTTTTAGGCTGGGAAGCCGGCGAAGGCTGATGATGTAATTAAAGGACGTAAATAAGGACCAAAACCTTACAGGGTCATCCAGGTAATTTTGTCTGCATGGGGTGCAGGAGGGTCAGTGGCCGCTACCAAAAACCCAAATATCCCAGGCCATGTCTATCCTCCTTGGGAACGGGCTGAATTGGTTGGACTCTCCCCTGAGCTGCCTTGCCCAAGCCTGTACCAGGGATATAATTCATACGTAGCATTTGTTGTGTGACTGTAGAGTTTGGGCTATATAAGATTACTTGCATTTGTGAAAGTATGTCCCTTCCCCAAAGATTAACAGGCAGGCCCAGAACCACAAAAGGAGTGACAGTCCCCTGGTTTTCTTCCTTGTCCTTCCAAGAAAGTGTCCTTGAACTAATTAAAGGATTATTAGATTGACCGATTCCTTTTAAATTGGTGAGGGATGGAACCACTGGCCAAGTGGACGGCCAGTGAGACTGTGAAATGACTGTGGTATCTGCCCCTGTATCCAAGATACCCTGAAATTTCTTTCCCTCTATAGTAAGGGTGAGAGTAGGGCAATCCTGAGTAACAGGCTGGACCTAGTAGGTATCTGAGGAGCCCAATCCAGCTGACTCCCGAGGGGTGTTTCTAATTGAGGGATTATCACAGACAGAGGAGAGTAGAGGAAGTAGCTGTGCTGGGCGCGTACCTTGAGGAATCGTGACCATGCCATTTACAGCAGTGGCCAGAATCATAATTTCACCTGTGAAATCACTATCTATTATGCCAGGGTAGACCTGGACCCCTCAGAGGGCCGCAGAAGCACGGCCAAGGACAAGCGCGCAAACATTAGAAGGTAAGGGCCCTGTCACCTCTGTAGGGAGGACCTGAGCCCCTTCAAGGAAGTTTAATACTGTTTCAGCGGCTGCACACAAGTCCAATCCGGCACTGCCTGGAGTTGCTCTCTGGAGGGAGGAGAAGGGAACTGGGGCGGGAGAATTTGTTGAGGCTGGGGAGGCCCCAGGGTGCGCTCTTGGAGGCATTGGGGCCAGGGGCTGGCACCTTTGGAAGTTTCCCAGCACCCTCGGAGGAAGGGGCTGACCGAGATAATTGATTTTTGACCTGCATTCTGTAGCCCAATGACAGCCCTTGTTGCAGTGGGGCAGAGAGTGGAAGGCAGGGGCCTCATAGAGGCGGCCTCCTGAGCTGGCTGGGCTAAGGGCGCGAGGCTGTGACCTTTCTGGGGACATTCCCTAGCAAAATGTCCAAGTTGTTTACAGAAATAACAGGTGCGGGCTCCAGGCTGTTGTGAAGCCCTGAGGGCAGCACTTATAGTTAATCCCATGGCATAGGTGGCACCAACACCTGAACAGAGTCTCACATATTCAGACAGGTCCGCTCTGTTTTTATGAGGGCAGAGGACTTCCTGGCAGGCAGGGTTTGCATTTTCAAAGGTCAAGTGTTTAGCAAAGGTTCTTTTGTGTTCGTTTGGCCCAAAAAGTCTCTCAGCTGCATCATTTAAGTGAGAGACAAATTCACTAAAAGGTTCATCAGGGCCCTGACGAATCTTTGCTAATGAGGTGGTAGCCGAACCCTTTTGTGGCAGGCATTTCCAGGCCCGGACCCCCGCATTTTAAATCTGGGCCAGGAGGCCAGGAGGGAATTTTGCCTGTGCTGCATTTGTATCGTAAGGGGGGTTGCCGAGGAGTTTCTTTAGTGTCCAAGTTTTTGAGCATGGCTGTTCAATATTTTTTTGAGCAACTTCTCAACAATTTTCTGTAAATTCTGTTTTCCAGAGGACAAAGTCACCCCCAGAAAGAGCTGTGTGCATGCGCACGCGGGCAAGAAAATAACAGGCATTAGGGGTCCACCAATGTTCGCTCTGGTTTTCCACCAAGGCTAACGTAAAAGGAGCCATAGGACCATACTGAGCACAGGCAAATTTCAGCTTTTCAACAAGGCAGAAATTTAATTTGTGATAAGTCTGACCTGGCGGGGGTCCTCTGATGATGGCTCCTCCTCCTCCTCCTCCCCCTCCCCCTCCACCCACTCCTCATTTTGATCTTCCAAATCCCCTGAGGGGCCGCTCTGGGCAGCCACCTCGGATGAGTTCCCAGAGGTCTGGCTCCTGGTAACAGGAAATGCCAGGACAGGCTGAGGCTTACTTTTTGATTTACTAGATTTTTGAGATGGTTTTAGTGGACTGGGAGCCACCACTTCAAGAACAAGATCTTTAAGTTTTTGTCAAGAGTTTTCAATTTCCTTAAAAGCTCAACATGTTCCCTGTGAGCCTGGAGGGCACGTCGCAGTGAGCCAAGATCTGGGACAGGTGGAGCCAACTCATCAAGAATAGGCCTGCAAAAATGTGAAGACAGAGAAACATAGGGAGGGGGTATTGCAGAAGGGGGAACTGCCTGAGATTTTTGAGGTGGTATAAAAGGGCCCAAGGACTCCTGTATTAAGGGGAGATTTTTGCAGGGGGGCCAGTCTGGATTATGGTAACAGGCTGCCCCTTTCTCTAGGGAAGCCTCCTCGGTGGGGTCTAGAGGGGAGTTAGAGGTAAAATTATTAACAGAGGGATAAAGATGGGCAAGAGCGGACTCCTGGGGATTGTTAGGTTTAAAAGTCGTGAGCATCCCCTCTTCCATAGAGTGCAGGTTGTGAACCAAGGGACAGACCGAAGGCGGACCAGAAAGCGCTCGGGGGGGTGTCTTAGGGCAGGTAGAGGGGGAGCGAAAGGCTTCTTTGAAGGTTTTTATCTCCTATATTAATAAGCTCTTGTATGTCAGGGGAATATTTATAGACCCTGAGAATGTCATTAATAAGCTTCCAGTAAGAAAATGTGGTGATGGGAACCTTCTCTAGTCCAAAAGTCCTGTAGTAATCATCTAAACAGTCCCCGAGACATGCCCAACTTTTTTCATCTATGGTTCCTTCTTGGGGGAACCAAGGACATGTGTCTATAATATAATCAAAAAAGGCTTTAAGATCTTTTTTCTTTACCCTAGTTCCTCATATATTGAGGGCCTCTTTTAAGCCAGAAAGCAATAAATCTTGTGACAATGTTGCCTGTCCCATGGCTCATCACTTTCTTACCTGCATCATCTCTGATCTCCTCTGGGATTGTGTCCTGAACCGGGCAATTTCAGGGGGATCCAACAACTTCACCAAGGCCTTGGTCTTCCTCCGGGAGACGACGTTCTGAATCCTCAAGAGATGGTTTCATCCACGTTGGGTGCCAGTTTGCCCTGCCTGCAGGGCTTCAACAGGTTCTCGACCACCCTGAGGACAAAATGATAGGGACAGGAGATACAAGGAAATATACCAAGTCTAGATTCTGATCAAGGTGCAACTTTATTTTTCTCCAAGAGGGTTTATATAGTTCCTGCAGGGTGGGGGGAGCAAGAAGCTGTTATTTGCATAAGGTGTGGTAAGCTAACAGGATGTTTGTATAGGATATTTACAGGGTGAAAGGGTCAAGGGCTCTGCCTCAATGTCCTGTTGCTAGGCAACCTGACTGTAAGATGATCTAGTTCCCTGTCTTATGGGGGGGACTGTATTTTTCTACTAACTAGAGATTCTGTCCTTGTCCCTGACATTCAAGGATACAGAAAGCATTGGAGACACACGCCTTTAATCTCAATTGCAACCATAGAAGACCTGGAAGTCTCTACAGACAGGCAGTGACGAGGCAGTCATGTGTTTGGGTTTACAACCAATGAGAAGGCAGAACAGAAAGACTATATAAAGACAAACACACAGGAAGTAGCTCTCTTTCAGAGAGGTCTCTTGGCTTAAGAGGCTAGCTGCAGGTTAAGGCTCCTAGCTCTGATCTCTTGGCTTTCTTCTTTGCATTGGTTCTATGTTTCTTATTTAATAAAAGGATTGGTTACATCTACAACATTTATTTTATTTTAATATGTGCATTAACTTTATAAAATGTTATCTTGACATCGAGACCCAGAACAGATTTGTGCACCGTGTCTGACTTGGTGTTTCCTTATAATCTGTTGATCATGGTACCTCTGTTTCAGTTAGGTACTGTATGACTGTGATAAAAACACCATGAACAAAATCTACTTGGAGAAGAACAATTTTCTTTAATTTTCCTCTAAGAGTTTACTGCTGAGAAAATCAGAGCAAGAGCTCAAACAATTGGGGACCTGGAGAGAGAATTAAAGTAAAGTAAAAAAGAATAAGCCAGATAGAGATGGGAAATATATAGGGAGTCTGGATCCTATTGTTAATTTTGAATTGTTTGAATACTGATAAGCAAATAATAGCTGCTAAAAAACATGGGATTGTAAAATGGAGTGTAAAATCAGGATACTTTAGGAATGCCTTAACTTTCAAAAAAGAAGTAAGAAAATGTATTTGTCAAACGGAAATCAAAAATGCTTTGATGTGTTGTTCCCACAGGAGATGAGAGCCTATAAATTACTTCAGTGTTAACATGGATCAGGTTTGATCAGATGAGAACTCCTGAAACTTGACAGGTAATATATATCAGGAAAGAATACTGCTGGTCTTCACAGAACATGGCAATTATCTCAAATTTTCTCTTTGGGACATAAAGCTACTTTGTCCACAGTAGCAGGAAGAAGTATGGAGAAAACTACACCCACAGACCCAAGAGTTAGGGGGTGTTGATGATTTTGGTTATTTGGTGGGTTATGGATATTTGTTATAATTTAGGGGGATATAGGAATTAGGATGAAAAGACAACTATTAAACTCAGATATTTTACGATGGCATGAACTTTGATATATTGCTATAAATATAAAGTTAATTTTGTAATACTGTATATATGTTTCTGTTCTTGTTTGGGGATTTTTTGTATTTTGATATAAATTTAAGGTTATTTTTGTTACAACATATTGTATGTATATTTCTACTGTTGTTTGGGGTATTGTGCTTATGCAGTTCATTTAAAAATGCAAGGTATAAATAAGAAATGAGGTTAGTAGTCAATGCATAATGATTAAACTTGTAGTCACATTAGATATGTTTTCCAGGTTAAATAGGTATATTTTAGATATATAGATGGCCTTCAAACTTTTAGGCCTAACAAATATGGCATTTAAAATGTTTTGTTAACTTATGGATTTTCATGACAATGAGACACATCTGCTCCTGTCAGTACCAATTTACTCCAGAGATTATGGGCATTGAAGAAACTCTTTATGGAGTTTGCTTTCACTGTGGTAAGGTTAGCCACTGGGCAAAGAAACTGTTCTTGCCTTTGACTGCTGACAGTGTGTTGTACAGACTGGATATGCACGACCCCCACAGGAAAGTGAACACTGAACTTTGCCAACACAAGGCAGGATGCTCCTTCAGGGTTCCTGCTTCACAGAAGAAACTGCCAGATATCATACAGGAAGCACAGGAAAGAGACTGTTGAACTTTGATAAAACAAGTCAGGACAGTCCTTCAGGGTTCCTGCTTCACAGAAGAGTTTGTCAGATATTCTAGGCCTGTAGACAGTAGGATTCCTCAACATTGCAGAGGAACTTTGGATGACTATCTAGTCATATATTTCTGTCATTTCTAGAGTGTTTGGAAGTTGTTTGCAATACACTTTTTGTTTACTCAAATAATATTATCCTTCTAGGGTCTTTGATTGAGTTGAAGACTAGATAGTTATAGTTGTAGTTTTCCTTTGTTATGATAGGAAGTAAATTATGTATAAAATTTTATAGTCACAAAGATGGATGGATGGTACAGTGCTTTCTTTGAATTTGTTAAATGTAAATGGACTGAATATTGTAAATTAATTCTTACTTGATAACTGTTTTTGTTATGTGTAGTTTTACTATGTAAAAGTTAAAGCCGGGCAGTGGTGGCACATGCCTTTAATCCCTGCACTCACTTGAGAGGCAGAGGCAGGTGGATCTCTGTGAGTTTGAGGCCATCCTGGTCTACAAAGCAAGTTCCAGGAAAGGCACAAAGCTACACAGAGAAACCCTGTCTCAAAAAAAAACAAAACAAAAAAATAAATAAATAAAAATAAAAATCAAAAGTTAAACCCTTTCATTTTTATTTAGACAAAAAGGGGGAAATGTAATAGAATATTATTTTAAGGTGTTTTACTTTTGATTATGTTGCATTTGTTTAACTCTGTAAAGCTGTATTACTGTGCCTTTGTAAAACACCTGATGGTCTAATAAAGAGCTGAACAGGCAATAGCAAGACAGAAGAAAGGATAGGCAGGCTGACAGGCAAGGAGTATATATACAAGGAGAAATCTGAGGAAAAAAAAGAAGTAGCCAGAGAAGGAGGAGGAATCCAGGAGCCAGCCACCCAGCTACACAATCAGCCACAGAATAAGAAACAAAGTAAGATAAACAGGAATAGAAAAGGAAAAGGCCAGAGGCAGAAGGTAACAGGATAATTTAAGTTAAGAAAAGATGGCAAGAAAAAAGCCAAGATAACGCTGGGTGTTTATAATTAAGAATAAGCCTCTGTGTGTGATTTATTTGGGAGCTGGGTGGTGGGCCCTCATAAAAGAGTAAAAAGTAAGAAACAACAGTTTAGCATGAGATTTTGTGAGTGTGTGCTTCTGATGGAAATCTCTTTGTCACTTTGAGGACTGTAAGTGCAGGCATCTGGCTGGAAAGGAAGGACAAGGATCTGTTTTGTCTGGAAACCTCCAGCCTAACACAGGGAGCACTCAAACAGACAAAGAAGTTGGCAGCTGCACCCATGGCAAAGTGCTGCTTATTGTCTTGTTCTTGCATGACTTGCTCAGCCTACTTCTTACAGCACCCAGGACCACCATTCCAGGATGCCACCACCCACAGTGAGCTGAGATGTTGGACATCAGTTGTAAGAAAGATCATAAGAAAAGAGACCATAGTATTTCCCACAGGCTAATCTGGTAGTGTCATTTTATCAACTGAAGGTCTCTCTATTCAAATGACCCTTGCTTATGTCAAGTTGACACTAAAACTAGTTAGGGCAGAGGCTTCCTCTTACAGTATTTCCATTATGCTTAAGGAGTAGAATCTATCTGGAAGGTATTTGAAATAATAAAATGAGCTTGAGCACAGAAAACTTGAAAATGTTTATCTCCATGTTTAGTTATCTAAGATTTATACCTATTGACTTGTAGAAACATCCTCCTGAATGTAAGGGTGTGTGTGCTTTCTCCTTTCTCTCCTTCATAATTGCAGTAATGGGACTGTGTGGCTTCAGGACCTTATATCTGTTAGTGGTTGTTCATCCAAATGCAGTATAGCTAAGGAGGCAGTTTTGGTTAAAATTCCAAATATCACCTCAGTAAAGGTTAACATTTTATGAACATGTCTTTGATCATCCCTGGAGCTGTGCAGTGCCTAATTTCACTCATGGCTAGATAGTCTCATTCATAATAAAACTGATGAAACATAAGATCAGAGAGATGTTATTAATTCTTTGGCACTTTCATATATTGTATATTTATAATACTTAATGCCAACTCCTCAACTTCTCCCACATTCATGCCTTTTCCCAAACTCATCTACTTTATGTCCTCTTTATTTTTTCCCTAAAATGATTTTAAACCTCCAATTTTATATTGTCTCTATACTCTTGGGTGTGTGGCCATCCAATGGAGCATGGTCCACCACTTAGAGACCACATCCTTAAACAAACTGAATTTCACTATTGAGCAGATATGAATTGCCCATAGCTCCTCATGTGTGGGTGAGACTTTCTGCCCAACTGTGGGAGCCCATTCTCGGGTTCCTCGTGGCTTTACCCAGCAGGTCCGCATAGAGGATGATTAGACCACAGGCCTAAGTGCAGGTGTCTGGGATGGTCTGCACTTGGCTGTCCTGGGGGAGGAGGTCTTTTGCTCCACCCCTTGGCGTCTCTATAAAAACCCTGGGGCAGAGACAGTTAGTTCCCGTTGGAATAGGTTCCAGGCCCTCTCGAGGCTATCCTTTATTTTCTATCTGTTTATCTCCGCGATATGCTCCGCAATAAATCCTTCTATCTAATATTTCCTGCTGCTTGCACTCAAGAAAACTCTGGGGAACTGTGGGGGTGGTGGGTAAATGCCCCACAGAATGGCGCCATGAACAGGGACTAAAGAAAAAAGAAAAAAAAGGGGGACTGAAAAAAGGGGGGACTAAAGACAAATGAACAGGGACTAAAGACAAAGTAATAGGGACTAAAGATAAAGGAATAATAGTTTTATTACAGAGTTTTTGGCGAAAGTGCTGAGTCAGCCCTGCCAGTGGAAAGGCATGCCGGTGTTACGGAAAATATATATTTTATATATATTATTGAGAGGCAGGGGTTTTATCCTTGAGAGAAAAGGAAAGCGGACTGGAAGGTTGTCCGATGCTGCAGCGAAATTCTCTTCTGTCAAAATTTTCTATCTTCTATCCCTTTCTCAATTTCTATCTGAAAATAAGTATAAGGCATAGGGTAGTAAACTTAGAAGTGTAAGATTGTGTAGGAAAAATAAGGCAACTAGACAGAAAAACTCTCCAATTTTCTAACTTTGGGGGCTATGAATGCAAACTGGGGGAAAAAATCTTTGGGCTTTACGGGTAGTAAAAAAGCGCTTTGAGCTTATGGGGAAGAAAAGGTTTCCTATGGAAGCTTTTGACCTGGGGACAGCTGAAATGCTAAATTCAAGCGGCAGGAGAAAGTAATTTCTCCCTGAGGCAAAAATGGGGGTGTAAGAAGTCAAAGTTTAAAGTTGGGAAGTTTTGGGAAAAGTTGGTCTTTCTCTTAGGAAAAAAATCTTTCTCTTAAACTAAAAGCTTTTCTTGGAAAATTTGGGGGGAAAAAACTCTCTAAAAAGCCTTCATCTTTCTCAAAAGCTCTTAAAAACTTAAAAACTAAAGCCTTTAACTTTCTTTCTCAGAAGGACAAATTAGAATCACCTGAAGATATTAGTATGGGGATCACCTGTGATTAGCTCTAAGGGAAAACAACAAACCTCTTAAGACAGCAAAACCTCAAAGTTTTCTTTCACACTTTAAAAATCCTCCCTGCAATGCAGGAGGCAGGGACAAGTTCCTAAAAACCTCTTCTAAGCTCTGTCTCTTCAAGCTGGTCAGAGTAACCTGAGGGAAACGCTTGGGAGAGTGTGGGTGAAGAGCTACAGAGAGCCCAAAAGGGCAGGAAACTACCTGAGAAAAGCAAAAAAGCCAAGCTTTTCAGTTACAGCTGAGCTGAGGCATCACAGGTTTTGTTTCTGAGCATTTCAGAATGAAAAGGTGCTCCTAATTGTCCTAAGCAAAGATCCCCTGAATCAATTCAAACTCTGTAAGCATTGTATCCTCGATTCTGACCAAAAACCCAGAGGCGACTGGCCAGAGTCTCTGAGTTGGAATGCATTTCGGGGATACTAGGGTTCCTGCAGTGGTAAACTTCCTGAAGCACAGAGCTGAGGCAGGAAGGTGCAGGACCCAGGGGAAGATTGCCAATGAACAAACAAAACTAAAGCCAGTGGGAACAGCACAGTTGCCTGCTTTCCTACAAGTCCCGGGTTGATAGGTCCACAGCTGAAAAAAAGATCTGAGAAAAAAGCTTTTCTATCAAAGTAAGGACCTTTCTGGGAAAACAGTAAAGCTGATCTGTGTCTGAAGCAGTTGTGCTGCTGAGTCAGAACGCTGTCTGGGGAAAGAGCCCAAGCCAGGGCAGAACAGAACTAGTAAAGCTTTCTTTTCTGTCAGAGAAAGCATCTCTTTGAGAAAAGCTTTGTTTCAACTAACTCCTGGTGAAATGAGGGAGTGTAGCCCTGAGGGGTGATTGCCTCTGGCATAAGCTCTGTCCTTGAGCACCCAGACAAGCAAATGCAACCCACTGGGGGACTGGGCCAGGTGAAGGCCTGATGAGGCAAAAAAACTGTTCTAATGGGAGTTTAGAAATGGCAAAAAAACCTTCCTTGTTAGATTTTCAGTCTGTATGCAATCCACACAGACTTGGAAAACAGACAAAAAGCCCCTACCTTCAGGAGCAGGGAAAGCCGTCACTGTAGTGTCAGAAACTGTTTCTGGGGTAGAGGGGATAAACTGAGACCAAACTGGATACTGTCAGGGAGAAAGACTCTGAAGAAAGAGAAGGGACATAATCCTCCCCAGAAAATACATGACCTGTGAAAAGCTGCTAGAATTTGAGGCAGATTCAGAGGGAGAAAAAAAGCCCCTACCTCCAAAGGCAGCTAGCAGAGGTACAGAGCCGCAGACAGATACCTGAAGCTCTGCATCTGGGGGGGGGAAGGAACAAGCAAAATGAGAATAAAGTCAGTGGGAGAAAATCTCTGAAAGAGCTATGGAAATGCTGTTGTACATGATCTTGTTTTTCACTCACTGGCTAAGGCAAGCACAAGCCCCAAGGAAAGTTGCTATCAGAAATTGCCCACCTTAATGCACGCTAACGAGGCAGGTACAGTTCTGATTTGGGGGCCAGTGTCAAATGAAGGAGAGACACCTGTTAAAGCCAGCTGAGGAGAGACCAGAAACCTCCCAATGTCCCATAGCTGAAAATATAAAATGCTTGTTCAAATCTCCCGTTACAAAAGCAAAAAACTTTGTTCAAACCTCCCAGGCAAGAATTTGTAAGCAAGTCTGGTAAAAGAACCAGTTGACTCTCAGACCCAAAAAGAACTATGGGAAATGACTGATATAAGGGAAATTATATAAATGACTGATATAAGGGACTGATATTATTATGGACTGATATAAGGGAAATGCATTCTGGGAAAGGTAGTTTTTCCGCTAAAGATGGTGACATTGCCCTGAAACTTTTGTCAGCTCGAAAATATGTTCATGGTAAATTTAAAACACAGCTTTTAAAAGAATAAGGAGGAAAATCGTCTAAGAGTTTAAGTGTCAGTTCCATTGGAAAAATTGAAAGGATATGGAACTAGGTGCTTCGCGGTTTGGGGCTCCATTGGTAAAATGCCTTATTTACCCTAATAGCTGTGCAAAGTTTTTACAGTAGTTGGAAGACAAAAAGCTACCTTTAAGAGCAAACAAGCCACTTTAAAATCCTTAAGAAAACAATAGAAAGCAGTTTATACACCGAATGTTGTCTTAGATATGAAGAAAATTATGTTGAAATTAAAAAAGTTCTTTGCCTTTTGAACAAACTGCCTGCAATGAGTAATTCCTTTGCAAATCTAATAAGGAGAAAAGGAAATAGGCATTCAAAAAGAAATGACTGCTTTATAGATGGGAAACAAACTTCAGAAAATCTAGCTGTCTTACAAAAGAGTTGCTTCACCTGAAAGTTCCTTATAAAAAAATCAATGCTAAATATCACAGCTGCTAATAACATCAGGAGTTAAAGTTAATGAAGTGAAAATACTAAATACAGTTCGGAGCTGTGCCACTTGTGGCTTTACTAACTCCTTTAGAAAAATACTTTATATCACCTAATAGCTGTGCAGTATTTGGCGAAGAGCTTTACAGCTGCTAAATATGGTAATTTCACCCTCAGTGTGAAGTGAAGTTTTTCAGTAGAACAAACCAAAAGTACTGCTGTAATAGAAACGTTTGTCTGAATTGAAGTACTTAAGGGAGCTATTATGAATTTGGGTGAAGGAACAGCCTCTAGTTAAAAACTGTTTACCGCTGACAGTGCATCTCTGCCGGTTCTGGAACGGCTGAGAGAACTGGCAACTTTGGAGTGTGGCTTCATCCCGAGAAGGTTACAGTCCCCTAGCAACAACTATCACAACTCTATAACAACAACACTCACTAAATCCCAGTGCTTTATAGCAAAGCTGACCATAAATTCCAAACTTTAGAAATGGTGTACGTACTTCCTGTCTAGTTGAGAGAATCTTTCTAATAGAGATAGTGATAATTAAGAGTAAGAAGTAGAAAAAGATGAAAATAAGATGTGAGTTTGTAGAAATTCTGTTTTGTTAGATCTGTGTTAAGAAATCTTTAGGTGTTTGCTAAATTAGATATATGCTAATGGTAGCCCTATATAAGTTTGTAAAATAGATCTATAGAGTTCCTTTAAGCAAATAAGCTTGCAAGAAGTATCTAATGTAGTCTTAAGACATGTAGTAATAATCTTGTAATAAGTAAAGATGCTAGTTGTAAATGTAAATCTAAAGTACATAAGTAATAAGAAATATATTTGCTAAAGTAGTTCTATAGTTTCCTTAAGGAGTATAAATAAGTAGATATTAATACATTATATGTGAGTTTGTAAAAAAATGTAAATGTTGAATGTGAGTCTAAATGCTTTGCAGGGCAAATGTTATATGTGAGTTCAAAAAGTGTAAATGTTAAGTGTGAATCTATGCTTAATGTATATGGTGAAAAAACCTGAGATACAGAAGTTACTGTCCTAGGAGACTGCAAAGCAGGCAGTCTGAGCGGTTTTCAAAAGCTCCAGAAGCCGCTAAGAAGCTAAGAATGGCGGATGCCAGAACCAGCACAAGGCATCCGCAGCTGAGATCCATGGAAAATCGGCACAACACAGAAAAACCTGAGCTAACATCAAAAATGGTGCGGTTTAGAATACTACTGTACCTAAAAAGGTCTCTGGCTTGAGAATAAAAGTTGCAGAGACACTTGTTTGAACTAAAATTGTTAACTGCAAAAAGTTTTGGTTGAAAAACGTCTCTTCATATTTGGAAGAGAAAGCCTGATACCAGAATTTATTTCTTGTTTGAACTTTTTGAACTTAAAATGAGATAAAATTACAAAAAGATTTTGGTTATGGATTTCTCATATTTGGAAGGCTAGTACCAGAATTTATCATTTGAATTTTAAGACTTAAGAAATGAAATGAACAATAGAGATTTCATTGATACGGGACAATTTTGAGTTTACTTATAGTAATGACCTAGGAACTGTTTTCTGGAATTGGGTTAAAAATGGAACTGTTTAAATGAAGAAATTTATTATTTCTACCTAGAATCAAGATGCAGTTTTGTGTATGCATATATGCTTTATTAATTGGTGATTCATGAATTGTTTTGTGGAACTGTTTATGTAAAAATGAAATTACTTACAGAACTGGTTTTGTGTTATAAATGGAACTGTTTAAATGGAAAAGTTTGGGTTTTCTAACTAGGCTTGAGATTTTGCTTAAAAAATTATAAAGAAAAGGGGGGAGTTAGAAATTAGACTAATATTTCTTAGTCTAATTTCAAAAGTTGTTTGAGTGGATTAATGTCATGGTTTTGTTAGTAAGAAATGCAAATGGGGTATATTAAGAGACTACTTTTAAAGTGTAAAGAGTTTTATTAAGAAACTGCTTTTGGATGTTTTGCTAAGTTTTCAAAGTGTTAATGGTTAGATTGAGAAGATTGCTTTTCAATATGGGTTTGTAGGAATTGTATGAGTTTGGGTTCTTCTAACTAGGTTTGAGATTTTGCTTAAAAAATTATAAAGAAAAGGAGGAGTTATGAGGTTGAATTATGTTTGCAGAAATTATATTTACCCTATTGATATTAATGCACCCTGGTTTTGTGGAGTTAAGGAAATATTTAAGTTTGATGTGAATACATTGAAGTTTTTCCTATGTTCTGCTAGCAAGAAAATTCAAATGATTGAGTTAAAGTTGTAAGACAGAGAAAATTGTTAACTATATTTAGCACCATATATGCTAATTCAAATGGTTCTGTTAAGAGTTTGCCTTGTGGTGTAAGATTGAGAGAATTATGACTATGTATAGCAATATTTATGTTAACCTGTTAATGGTAATGATGAAGATAAGGGATTCTTTAAGTTTGTAGTCACCTTAAGAGTTTTTGGCTTAGAAAGGGCTTGAGGCAGCTAAAACTGCTGTAGTCACCTTGGACCTAATTCAAAAGAGAAATGCCATCTTTATCATCCTCTACTCCCATACTGGGAGGTGTAACAGCTATGAAGATTGCTGTAAGCCATTAATAGTTATTTTTTTTATATATTAAGAAAGGGGGACCTGTGGGAGCCTGTTCTCGGGTTCCTCGTGGCTTTACCCAGCAGGTCCGCATAGAGGATGATTAGACCACGGGCCTAAGTACAGGTGTCTGGGATGGTCTGCACTTGGCTGTGCTGGGGGAGGAGGTCTTTTGCTCCACCCCTTGGCGTCTCTATGAAAACCCTGGGGCAGAGACAGTCAGGGCCTGTTGGAATAGGTTCCAGGCCCTCTCGAGGCTATCCTTTATTTTCTATCTGTTTATCTCCGCGATATTCTCCGCAATAAATCCTTCTATCTAATATTTCCTGCTGCTCGCACTCAAGAAAACTCTGGGGAACTGTGGGGGTGGTGGGTAAACGCCCCACACCCAACTCCATTCCCCATGCTGGGATTATTTCTAGAATTTTGAGTTTGCACATGTATTGTGCATGTCACAAGTGTTGATGGTTTATATTTGCAACTGCAGTTTTGTCTGTAGAAAACACTTTTTTCATTGTATTCAGCTACTTCCTTTGTCTCTTATAGTCTTTCTGCTCTCTTCTCTGTAATTATCCTTGAGCCATAGGAGAAAGGACTATGATTTATTGACATAACATTTAGGACTCTGCACTCCACAGCCTTTTACTTTCCTCATGATGACCAGCTATGGATCTGTGTGTTAAATCACTATCTACTACCAAAGAAGCAACTCTAATGGGGACTGAGATTGCACTAATCTATTACATAAGTCATTAGGAGTTGGTTTACTACTTCACACACATACTACTAAAAAATAGTGATAGTTTTTTGATTATGACCTCAACCTATCTAGCTAGAGACTATTGGCCCTGATAATGGTGCCAGACAAGTGTTCCATCTTGGGGATTGGACCTTAATACATTCAGAATGTAGTTGGTAACCCCATGGACTTTTGCCGCTGTTGTACTACTGGGCAAATCTTGGCAGGACATTTATTTCTGTAGCTCACAGGGTTACAGTGAGGTAAGGCTGATGATTACTTTTATTCTCCAGTAGTGTACATAGCACAATTGGAAGGAAACTTTCAGGTCTTTACCAGGTTGACTTCTCCACTTCTGTAAGTCAAACATATGTTATCTCCAATAATGGGAGCTGAGTGTCAAGTTCTGGAGGGTAACCAAGATCAATGTCAATAGCCTGTTAGGAATCTATGGGATCCACTGCCCAACAGCTCACAGATTATTCCATTTCCAGCACTATACTTGTATACTTGTAGACTATGGAGTCTAGTGTGAGTATCATCACCTGTTAGTGGATAATTCCACTTATACTCCTTTTAAATATGTATATGTATATATTTAGGCAGCTTCTACAGGAGTTGGCTTTCAAATGGCTTTTAAGAAATTAATATTAGTTATCCTCCTAGTAGACTCCTCTATGCTGCCTCTCACTCTCACATCACTTAAGCTCTTTATTCCATGATTCCTCTTTCCCCCTTATATCATTGTTTTCTAGTTCTTCTGACCTGAAATTTTGCCCATTTTCCCTTACTCATTTTCTGATTTCTAAGTCTGTTCCAAGGGAAACACACTTATCTAGAGCCTTGAGTATCTGACTTAGTATTGGGTCCAAGAGTTAGGATCCTATCTAGTACTTTGACCAATGAGCTGGGTTTATTAAAGAAGTTAATGCAAGAAAAGAGAGGTGACCAGGTAGAATAAGACAGAGTAGAAGAGGAAAGATTGATTCAAAGGACATGCCATTAATAAAACATCAATAAGTACACATAGTTGCTAATCAAATGATAGAAGGATCAGGACATACCACTTTTGACTAGATCTGGAAACTTTTTCATTCAAAACTGTAAATGGAATCTATGTATATGCATGTTCAATATGTCCAGTTGAAACCTGTGTGTGGTGCTCACTATACTCAAGTTCATGTCCTAACATTTTACTCCCTACTGGTCCATGGGACTACACAAGATGGCAGAGTTCTTTGAAATAAAAGAAAGAAATAGGATATTTGAGAAAAAAATTGCTTGATCAAAACATCCAACATTCTTCAGAAGAAAGCTCTGTGCACTATTTACTGTGTTGTTACTGTCAGAATTATCCTGTCACTCTACTTGCTTCATCTCACATACTGATAAAATATAAAAAAATAGCCTTACTAAATGTTTTCAATATTATATCTTACACAATGAATTTCTTAAATAACAAGTTGAGTAAAAAAAAGTCTTTGAAATCAGTAGTTAGCATCATAGAAGCTCAGGGATTTACAGCTAACTACCAGTTCATAATTTATTGTCTAGAACAGAGATTAGATTCAGAATTTGAAGTCATATATCTTTAGTCCTTTCATCTTTACATTTCTGACACTTTTTCTTGATATTATTTGCTTAATTCTTTTCAAAGAATCTATTTCAATAGAGACTGAGATAAGTCTAGTGTCTGAGTGGATATTTGCACTAAGATATTTTTCATTTGACAGTGACTATGGAACAATCTTTTGAACCAAGACCATTAAGTGCCACAGTATTCTGCATAAGGGCCAGCTGTGGCATAGTGTCTGAGGCCTCATCTGGATCAACACATTTAGCTATCTGTCTATATTTTTTCATTAATTTAGA
The DNA here is from genome assembly GCF_007827085.1 of Peromyscus californicus insignis. Classification (NCBI taxonomy): domain Eukaryota; kingdom Metazoa; phylum Chordata; class Mammalia; order Rodentia; family Cricetidae; genus Peromyscus; species Peromyscus californicus. The sequence continues at coordinate 17,095,704 of NW_026294617.1, read as the reverse complement.
GACTAAAATCTGTATAACCACATTTACTTCCTTCTTCATTTATTGTTATAGTATTCTTCTGAGAGCTCATTTTCAAAATGCTGAAAGTATTTGTTAGAATTTGGTTTAAATGCTATCTGTATAGAAATCAGTTAAAACACCAAGTTGGGCAATTGTGACACATGACTTTAATCCCAGCAGTCAGGAAGCAGAGGCATGTGCATCTCTGAAATCAAGGCCCTTCTGGTCTACAGAGTGAGTTCCAGTACATCTGGGGCTACACAGAGAAGCTCTGTCTAAAAAAAAAAGCAAAACAAGCAAACAAATAAATAAAGGAATCAAAACATCAAGCATAAACTAAGAGAAGCATCTGAGTTGAGGACCCCTTCCATCTATTCACAATTAAGAAAAATCTACTTCAAAACTATCTCCTCTGTTTTTCTATTTTATAGTATTTAAATTCTACTTGGTATATTGTATGAATTACATATGTTTATGTTGCATTAAGCATATTCTTTACTGTAATAATAAACATTTCATAATTTGATGTACAGACAGTCATGTTTGGTCATAACTCACATAGTTCTTTGTTGGATGCTCAGCTGGGTATTTTATCTGGTCTTAGTTGTGTAACTCATGAATGTGAAGTCATCTAGCAACTCAATTGGGGTTCACTAACATGTCTGCCATTTGAAATTGCTAGTGACTTTTTTCTTAGGCTGCTTCAAGTTAGTTCATCCTTCTTCATATGGTAGCTGAGTTTTCAGAAACTAGAACAGTCAATGTTTACTAATGTCCCATTTGTCAAAGATTACTATGCCAAGGTCCAATGTAAAGTTAATTTAGGAGGTACCTATGAGATACAATGCATGATCAACTACAAAAGATGAGAAAAAAGACCTTTATGGGTTGGGAAGTGGTGGTGCATGACTTTAATCAAGTACTTGAGAGGCAGAAGCAGGTGAATCTCTGAGTTCAAGGGCAGCCTGGTTTACAGAGGAAGTTCCAGGACAGCAAGGGCTACACAGAGAAATCCTGTCTCAAAAACCCCCCCAAAAAATAAAATAAAATGAAAAGACCTTTTTTTTTAGGGAAGACTCTTAGTGGTTATGGGTAATACTCTTAACCAAAACTGAACATAAGTTCACTTAAAAAACATATAATATTCTTCAAATTTAGGTACTCTTTAAGTACATTGCAAACTCAGTCCTAAAAAAGTAAAGAAAAAACAGTCTTCAAAGAATAATTTAATTATTTTAAATGGGTCAACAAGTTCAACAATGCCAAAGCTTTTTAAAAGTTGGTGTGCTGATCGCTGACAGTAAGCTTTACTATAGAGCTATATTAATGAAAACATCTTGGTATTGGCATAGAAACCGACATATGGATCAATGGAATCGAATTGAAGACCCTGACATTAACCCACACACCTATAACCAACTTATTTTTGACAAAGTAGCTAAAACTGTACAATGGAAAAAAATAAAGCATCTTCAACAAATGGTGCTGGCATAACTGGATGTCAACATGTAGAACATTGCAGATATCCATATCTATTGCCATACACAAACACAATTCCAAGTGGATCAAAGACCTCAATATAAAACCAGTTACACTGAACCTGATAGAAGAGAAAGTAGGAAATAGTATTGAATGCATTGGCACAGGAGACCACTTCCTAAATATGACACCAATAGCAAAGACACTGAGAGCAACAATTAATAAATGGGACCTCTTGAAACTCAGAAGCTTGTGTAAGGTAAAGGACACAGTAAATAAGACATAATGACAATCTACAGAATGGGAAAAAATTTTTACCAATCTATTGGGGACTATCGGGGTCCAGCCCCTCGATAGTCCCCTCCCAGGGTCCGGGAAGAACCTACAACCAGCTGATAATTAATCTTTGATGAAAAGAAATGAATCTATGTACACCAAACTCCTTAGTTCATACACTTTATTATTCTGTAATAGTTCTCTCTCTGCACAGCTTCTATTCTGCTCTCATATCTAGCTCCATTCTTGCCTGACTTCTCTCTATATTTGTCTACTGTCCCCTCTAGGTTCTATCTTAATTCCTTCATCTAGTTCTGTCCCTTCTGGGTTCTCATCTATCTAGTTCTTTCCCCTATCAGCTCCTCTCCCGTCTCCTTCTCTCTCATCTGGTTCTTCCTCATCTTGTTCTTCCCCATCTGGCTCTTCCTCAGCTTCCATCTCGTTCCTCTAGTCCTCTCTTCTAGCCCTTCAATCTAGTTCTTCCCCATCTCAGTTTGTTCCTCTCAAGTTCTTACCCATCTCGTTCTTCCATTCTCTTTTCTCTTCTGCCTCCTCTGCCCTGGAAGTCCTGGTATATAAAAGGAGGGTCCGAGCTAAATTGTGTAAAGCTATTACTTAACGTCCACCTGACCTAGGTGGTGTCTCCTTGTGGAATTTACCTTAAGTCAGGAGACTTGTATGTGGGCTGTTATCACTGTTAGTCCTCGGAAGTTGGGTGACCACCTGGGTAGTGTCTCCTTCAGTCCTTGAAAGTAGGTAGGGGAGATATGTGATTCCAGAGAAAGCCTTTCCTGAGGCTGTTCTCCAAATGCCTGGAATGTGTATGTCTAGAGAGTGATCAGTCCATATTGTTAGCCCTTCTTAGGGAAAAGTCAATTGGGAAAACTATGAAGGCACACATGATTTTCATAACAGAAGACAGCTGATATATAACAAGCCAAGTAACACCAAAAACTCCTTGGGATTTGGCTTCCTCTGGAGGAATTCCCTGATTCCTCCAGGTAGTGACTTTGCCATAACCAGCTGAGTTCTTATGATATATTCCTGCGGCCCGCAGCACCAATCCATCTGACAGAAGGCTGATCTCCAAAACATATAAAGAACTCAAGAAACTAGACATCAAAATACCAACAAATATGGTTTAAAAATAGGCTATAGAGCTGAACAGAGAATTCTCAAAAGAAGAATTTCAAATGGCTGAAAAACACTTAAGGAATTGCTCAACATCCTTAGTCATCAGGGATTCAAATCAAAATGACTCTGAGACACTATCTTACACCTGTCAGAATGGCTAAGAGCAAAAGCACTGCAGACAGCCTATGTTGGAGAGGATGTAGAGCAAGGGGAACACTCCTCCACTATTGGTGGGAGTGCAAACTGGTACAGCCACTTTGGAAATCAGTATGGCAGTTTCTCAGAAAACTGGGAATCAATCTTCCTCAAGACCCAGCTATACCACTCTTGGGCATATACCCAAGGAATGTTCAATCATACCAGAAGGACACATGCTTAACTATGTTCATAGCAGCATTATTCATAATATCCAGAAGCTGGAAACAACCTAGATGCCTGTCAACTGAAGAATGGATTAATAAAATATGGTACATATACACAATGGAGTACTACTCAGCAGAGAAAAACAATGACAACATGAAATTTACCGGCAAATGGATAGAACTAGAAAATATCATCCTGACTGAGGTAGCCCAGACTCAGAAGGACAAACATGGTATGTACCCACTCATAAGTGGATACTAGATATAAACCAAAGGATAATCAGGCAACAACCCACAAATACAGAGAAGTTAATTAACAGGGAAGATCCAAAGATGGATGCATGGACCACCCTAGGAAGGGGAAATAGATGAGATCTCCATGAGTAAACTGGGGATGAGGTGTAGGCAATGGAAGGTAGGGGAAACGGGATGAGAACATAAGGGAATGGGATGGTTGAGCTTGAACAGGAAGGGAGGGGAAATGCAATGAAAGAGATACCATGATAGAGATAGATATCATGGGGATAAAGAGAAACCCAATGCTAGGGAAGTTGCCAGGAGTCCCCAAGGATGACCCCAGCTTGGACTACAAGCAATAGTGGAGAGGGTGCCTGAACTGAACTGGTTTGCCCCAGAGATCAGACCAGTGAATACCCTAACTGTCACCACAGAGCTTTTCTCCAATGACTGATGGAAGCAGACACAGAGATCCACAGCCAATCAGCAGGTAGAGCTCTAGGAGTCCAGTCAAAGAGAGAGAAGAGGGATTCTATGAGCAATTGCATCAGGATCATGATGGGGAAATATGCAGGGACAACCAAACAAAACTAGAGGGAACTCATGAAATGTATCAATGGCTGTGGAGCCTACATGGGACTGGACTAGGTCTTCTGCATGGTGAGACAATTATGTAGCTTGATCTGCTTGGAAGGCCCCCTGGCAGTAGGATCAGAATCCATCTGGTGCATGAGCTCACTACCTATGATGGGACACCTCATGCAGCCCTTAGGCTGGAGGAAGGGCCTGGGCTTGCCTCTGCTTGATGTGGCTCCTCATTGGAGGCCTTACCTTCTTGTGGGTGGGAGTGGGGAGTGGGTTAGGAGAAGGAGCCTGAGAAGTGGAAGGAGGGAAGAGGGGGATATTTGATTGGTGTATAAAATGAATGAAAAAAATTTTAATAAAAAAAAGTGGGGAAGACCAGGTGGTGGTGGCACATGCCTTTAATCCCAGCACTTGGGAGGCAGAGCCAGGCCGATCTCTGTGAGTTTGAGGCCAGCCTGGGCTACCAAGTGAGTTCCAGGAAAGGCTCAAAGCTACACAGAGAAACCCTGTCTCGAAAAATAAAACAAAACAACAACAACAAAAAAGCGTGGAAAAGTTGGTGTGCTGTACACTCTTATAGTATAGAAATAAAATCCTCAAAATATTAAAGAATTTTGGGCCTTGTGTACTTTACAGAAACAGAAACAGAGGATCCAGTAGACATGAACATATTTAAATCCACAAAAGCTAAAATCAAGAAATATTTGTTGTAAGTGCATATATAAAATGTAAAAGAGTGAAGCAAATTGTTCTCATTAATTCATCTAAATGTCATATTTCCTCTTACACAATCTAAAGTAGTAAATCACTTAAATACAATATTCCCAAATGATGAATAAGGGATTTTTATTCTTAAGAAATAACAATAGAATCCACTAAAAATTCCAAATTTATAAAGTCTGATAAAAACACATATTGCAACATTCAAGAAAAATAATATAACATTTTTAAATTGTTGTTTCAAGAAACTCATTTTGTTTCCACATTATTGGCTCAATTCACTTTGGCCTTCTACATAAAACAATGGTGGTGATTGGATAGAATTTGTTACTTCAGATGTTTGTGTAACATCAAATCCCGGAGGAAAGGATTCAGGGTTTCCTAAGAATTATTTTATGAGAATTTCTTCTATGTATCTCACTTTCATATAAAGTTATGAAATTCTTACCAGAATTTTAAAGTACCTATCAGTATCTTTCATACATAATCTGTGAGAGAGTAAGTTTCAAGTCTTTATACCTTTTTGATGACACTTAGAAATTCTATTTTCTTTTATAATTCTTATGCATTTGAGTACTAAACATCATGAACAAATTCAAATCATGGAATAATCTCTGTAGCTTCATGTTCGTCTTACTAGTCTTACTAGGTTTCTACTGTTTTGATACATCACCACCACCAAAAACAACTGGGAGAATAAAAGCTTTATTTTACTTTAGAGTTGCAGTCCAGCAAGAAAAGAAGTTAAGGAAGGAACTCAAAGGCACATGAACACTTATAACACATACAGACAGTCAGACATACAGAGAGAGAGGAGAGAGAAGAGAGAAGAGAGAAGAGAGAAGAGAGAAGAGAGAGAGAGAGAGAGAGAGAGAGAGAGAGAGAGAGAGAGAGAGAGAAGACATATGGAACACCACCTAAAAACAAGCCTTTGATCACAATCCCTGACTTCAAGCTCTACTATAGAGCTACAGTAGTAAAAACAGCTTGGTACTGGCATAAAAACTGACATGTGGACCAATAGAATCGAATTGAAGACCCTGACATGAATCTGCACACCTATGAACATATAATTTTTGACAAAGAAGCCAAAAGTGCACAATGGAAAAAAGCATCTTCAACAAATGGTGCTGGCAAAACTGGATATCAACATGTAGAAGGCTGCAAATAGATCCATATCTATCACCGTGCACAAAACTTAAGTCCAAGTGGATCAAGGACCTCAACATAAATCCAGCTACTCTGAACCTGCTAGAAGAGAAAGTAGGAAGTAGTCTTGAACACATTGGCATAGGAGATCACTTCCTAAATAGAACACCAGTACCACAGACACTGAGAGAAACAACCAATCAATGGGACCTCTTGAAACTGAGAAGTTTTTGTAGAGCAAAGGATATGGTCTACAAGGCAAAGCGACAGCCTACAGAATGGGAAAAGATCTTCACCAACCCTACATCTGACAGAGGACTGATATCCAGAATATATAAGGAACTCAAGAAATTAGACATCAAAATGCGCAACACTCCAATTAAGAAATGGGCTATAGAGCTAAAAAGAGAATTCTCAACAGAGGAAACTCAAATGGCTGAAAGACATTTAAGGAATTGCTCAACATCCCTAATCATCAGGGAAATGCAAATCAAAACAACTCTGAGATACCACCTTACACCTGTCAGAATGGCTAAGATCAAAAACACTGAAGACACCTTATGCTGGAGAGGATGTGAAGCTAGGGGAACTCTCCTCCACTGCTGGTGGGAATGCAAGCCTGTACAACCACTTTGGAAATCAATATGGTACTTTCTTAGAAAATTGGGAATCAATCTCCCCTAAGATCCAGCTATACCACTCTTGGGCATATACCCAAGGAATGCTCAACCACACCACAAGAGCACTTGTTCAGCTATGTTCATATCAGCATTGTTTGTAATAGCCAGAACATGGAAACAACCTAGATGCCCTTCAACTGAAGAATGGATAAACAAAATGTGGTCCATATACACAATGGAATACTACTCAGCAGAGAAAAACAATGACATAATGAGGTTTGTAGGCAAATGGATGGATCTAGAAAAAATCATCCTGAGTGAGGTAACCCAGACTCAGAAAGACAAACATGGTATGTACTCACTCATAGGAGGATACTAGATGTGGAACAAGGATGACTGGACTGGTACTCACATCACCAGGGAGGCTACCTGGAAAACAGGACCCCAAGAAAGACATGGGGATCGCCCAATGACAGAGAAATGGAATGAGATCTACATGAACAGCCTGGAAATGAGTGGGGATAGTGAAGGGCGAGGGTCAAGGGAAAGAGAGCTTGGGGGAGTAGGAGATCACTGCTGGATCAACAACAGAGAGGGAGAACAAGGGATAGGAGACCATGGTAAATGAAGATCACATGAGAATAGGAAGAAGCAAAGTGCTAGAGAGGCCCACAGAAATCCACAAAGATACCCCCACAACAGACTGCTGGCAATGGTCAAGATACAGCCCGAATTGACCTACTCTGGTGATGGGATGGCCAAATACCCTAATTGTCATGCTAGAAACCCCATCCAATGACTGAGGGATCTGAATGCAGAGATCCATGGCTAGGCCCCAGGCGGATCTCTGGGAGTCCAATTAGCGAGAATGAGGAGGGTTTATATGAGTGAGAATTGTTGAGACCAAGGTTGGATAAAGCACAGGGACAAATAGCCAAACAAATGGAAACACATGAACTATGAACCAATGGCTGAGGGGTCACCAACTGGATCAGGCCCTCTGAATGGGTGAGACAGTTGATTGGCTTGATCTGTTTGGGAGGCATCCAGGCAGTGGGACCGGGTCCTGTGCTCATTGCATGAGTTGGCTGTTTGAAACCTAGGGCCTATGCAGGATCGCTTGGCTCGGCCTGGGAGGAGGGGACTGGACCTACCTGGACTGAGTCTACCAGGTTGATTTCAGTCCGCGGGGAAGGCTTTGCCCTGGAGGAGGTCGGAATTGGGGGTGGGCTGGGGGAAAGGTGAGGGGGGCCATAGGGGGGAGAACAAGGGAATCCGTGGCTGATATGTAGAACTGAATTGTATTGCAAAACAAAAATAAAATAAAAAAAAAAACAAGCCTTTGATTATTGGCAAAAGTGGAGATTCATACAAAATTAATAGCATAGATAAGATCTTCAACATGATCAGAGAAGAAAACTCTTTACATTAAGGAAAGGCATATTCATGAAAAAAAAAACACAGAACACCAAATAGACAAGACCAGAAAAGAAAATCCTCAGGGCATGCTAAAACATTAAGTATACATACCAAAGAAAGGATATTTTAAGATGTAAGAGAAAAAATACAAGTCACATATGAAAGAAAATGAATCAGAATAACAGCTGATTTCTCAGTGTAAACTGAAATCCAGAAGAGCCTAGAGTAATGCATTCTAAGTCATAAGACTACAACAGCAAACCTAAAATAATATGCCCAGGAAAACTGTGACAAATGAAGAAGAATGAAAAACTTTGTATTACAAAAACAGCCTAACCAAGTTGTATGCAACAAACTAAAACCTAAGGAAAATATAAAAAACATTATTTCTCCTTGAAGAGAGAATTGAACACAGCAGAGAGTGAGACACTTATTTTGCTAAAGTAAAAAGGGGGGACCTAGGGGCTCATCTTTCTTCTCCACCTTCTATTCTTTCCCTTGTTTTATATATTTTAAATTTTTTATCAGTGGATTCTGCTGGAGTATCCGCTGCAGATAAGCACTGGAGGGCTCCTGTTGTAAATCATCCTCTGAGGCAATAGAAGGATCTTTCTAATAGCACTTGGAGGGCACCCGATCCAGTGTTGATGTGGGCCTGGGGTTCTGTGTTGCTAAAGTTTTCATGCCTGGCCCACAGTCTGGGCAAATCTCTCTCACCCGCCAGTCCCACAGCCACTCAGACCCAACCAAGTAAACACAGAGACTTATATTGCTTACAAACTGTATGGCCGTGGCAGGCTTCTTGCTAACTGTTCTCACAGCTTAAATTAATCCATTTCTATTAATCTATACCTTGCCACGTGGCTTGTGGCTTACCGGTACTTTACATCTTCCTTGTCCTGATGGCGGCTGGCAGTGTCTCCCTGACTCAGCCTTCCTTCCCAGCTCTATTCTCCTCCTTGTCCCGCCTATACTTCCTGCCTGGCCACTGACCAATCAGTGATTTATTCATTGACCAATCAGCAACACATTTGACATACAGACCATCCCACAGCACTTCCCCTTTTCTTTTCTTAAAAAGGAAGGTTTTAACCTTTACACATCTCCAAAGTCAGCTTGGTATATTTGGGAATTTGGGCGTAGCTTCTCTTACTACTTCCTGCTGGAGGGGGGCGCTGTATCTTATGGGGACACAAAGACTATTTTAGGATTATGGAGTAGTCCATGAGGGTGTATCGTCTGAGCCAGTTGCCTTGAAACGGTTCTGGATGTTGGATCATCTGGGCCATGGTGTCATCGGAGACCTTTCAGGTGGTCTTGGCTGGTCAAACCTGATGTATCTTAATCTGGAACAAATCCATAGCCTCTGGCTTTCTGTGGAAACAAAAGCAGAGCCTCCTTTCCAAAGCAACATATCCTTACATCCAAATTTTGAAGTCAAGGTACCTTTAAAATATACATTTTGGCATAACTCAACAGCTTTTGTAATCAAATGTTTTTCTTCAGTTACGAATATCAAAGAGAACATAATCCAGATTCTCTGTGTGGTAGCCATCTTTACGTGGCTTATTTTTTTATATTAGCTTGAGCCTATTGCTTTAAACTGCAGCCTTCTAAGCCTGAAACGGCGCTGGCGCTGTGGCTGCTGGCTCCTCCCACTTCAGCTTCCCAACATGGCGGTGATACGTTTTCCGCCAGCTCTGGGAGCCATCAACTCTCAGAAATAGTGGGTCTATGCTTCTATCAAAGCAGTGTGTAGCCCAGAAACCTCTTTTTTTTTTGTTTTGAACTAGCAAAGGCTAAATCTACCACACAGCTTAATGTGCCACTTGCAGACGCCTCATTCCCACCATACTGCAGGTCGAACATGCACGCCAGGAACCCGCCATAGTAGCTCAAACACGCAGGCTGCCATTAGCTTAAAAGAAACAACTAGGAGCTGTTTTTAGCTCCGTTTTAGAATCTTTTTACTCAGGTTTTAGGTGGAAACTCTTGCCAACACGTTGGACGCCATTTGTTGCTAAAGTTTTCCTGCCTGGCCCACAGTCTGGGCAAATCTCTCTCACCCGCCAGTCCCACAGCCACTCAGACCCAACCAAGTAAACACAGAGACTTACATTGCTTACAAACTGTATGGCCGTGGCAGGCTTCTTGCTAACTGTTCTTATAGCTTAAATTAATCCATTTCTATTAATCTATACCTTGCCACGTGGCTTGTGGCTTACCGGTACTTTACATCTTCCTTGTCCTGATGGCGGCTGGCAGTGTCTCCCTGACTCAGCCTTCCTTCCCAGCTCTATTCTCCTCCTTGTCCCGCCTATACTTCCTGCCTGGCCACTGACCAATCAGTGATTTATTCATTGACCAATCAGCAACACATTTGACATACAGACCATCCCACAGCAGTTCTATTTGTGTCTTTCTGCAGGACAATTAGGTTTCTCTTTGGGTTCCTGAGCACTGTGTGCACCCTGTGGCTGCTGCCAAATCCCAACATGGCAGAGACCTATTGGGCCTTTGTGAAAAATTCTCCCATTCTGATGCCAGTGGGGATTGAGAGCCCAACACGGCCAGCATTGGCAAGCATTAACATAAGCCTAGGAACTGTAGTCATGCGGTTGGATTCTTCAGAAGGTAATGTATAGTAACTGCTTTTTCAAGAATGTTTGAGAACATGTCACCCAGGCACCTTGGAGATTAAAGGGTTACCCTGACATTTGGTAATATGGTCACTGACCTCCATTTGTTAACAGTAGCATGCCAGATAAGCCTTTTCATTTTCACAATCCTCTTCAAGTTGGTATAGTACCTATCTTTTCAGGAATGGCTCTGTGCAACATTTATGGCCTCCTGAAATTCATATATCTCCCTTTTGAAGATACCTTAAAATTTGTGAGCCTAGAATGTAGCCATTATAAGACCATTAGTTCTACTCCTTGTGTGCTGTCTCTGTTTTTCTTTGTGGCTCTTAATTGTTCTTTTTCAGAGCTGCCAGCTTAAGTCGTGCTGGAATCAAGAAATATGGGCCTTGGTGGCTCATGTTCCTGGAGTTGTGTCCATGCCAGTGGACCATGGCAGTAAGACACACATGGTGCTCACATGCTTCAGAAGAGAATTTGACTTCACTGTGGCTGTTGTTGCTATTACAGTGATAGCATCTACCATTGCTACTGTTCCTGGGATTGCTATTTCATAGTTGGTTACTACAGCTGGTGCAGTGGAGACCCTGGCAGCAAAAGTATCTTCCACAGTTAATTATGATAAATTCAATTCGGCAGTAATATACATTTCAATTGGCTTTGAAAGTTATAAAATTTATAAAACTCAAGTTCCACTCACTTTTGGGATACCATCTTACAAGGACTCCAATTTGTTATAAGGCTCGTTAAGGAAGGGAAATGTTCAATTGCACTTAGCCTACTGGCTATGGGTGGGTTAGGACTTCTGTTGGTCTTTTCTGTGTTGAACACACAGATTGAAAACCTAGTGCCACTTTGAGATCTTTGGCAGCAGTTGACCCTACAGTTCACACATGGTTGAGCCTGTATGATAATCAATATTCAGTGACAGGTAATTCCTGAGGGACACTCACCGAACTAAGACAGAGCGCCTGAGTGGCCTGGGAAGGTGTCTCCATGATGGGTAATGTGATGTACTGATGTCCCATGTAACCTAAGACAGAAGCTCATTTTTCTTTTTAGTAAGGGGGGAATCTGTTGGGCCCTGCCCCCACCCCCCACCCCGTTCCTTTCATAGCTGTTGCCTTGCTTACTGACCTTGATCAGGTGTTCTCCCTATGCTGATTCCCTGCTGGTTTCCTTCCTCCTAAAACAGCTTACCTGAGGTTCCTTGTTTGTGTATCCTGCATTTGGGGTAAACAGCTAGGATGCAAGAATGTAAAACATCTGTAGTGAACTTCTGCCCTCCAGGGTTCTCCCACTGTGCTGTAAGCCTGTATTTAAGGCCTCCTACCTGCTTTAATAAATGGCATTTGGCATTCTGCTGAGACAAATGACCTGCTGTCTTGTCTCTGTTTTTAATCCTCAGCCCCTTGCTCAGACATGGTGAATGGGTGGTAGCATGCTACAGGAGATAGTAGTTTTAACCAATAAAAAGTGTTTCATTTTCTTATGGTAAAGGAAATGATGTCTATTATGATAAGTTAGAAATTATTTTATGTTTGGTATGATTGATGATTGAATGTACATCTGTAGCACAGTGAAGAACAATAATGAACTCCTTTTGAAACCAAAAGTAAAAGAGCAAATTTTTAAAGAAAAGTTGTATGTTTTCTGTTAAATACATAAAGCAATATATTTTGCTCTAATTCCTTTATAAGTCATAAATGCTTTAGGCAAAACAAAATATTCCCCTTTTTTATGTGTGTGTGTGTGTGTATGTGTTTGAGAGAGAATGTCTTCCATACATATGTAAGTAACACACTAAAGAAGAGTGTGTCAGACCCCTGAATCTGTAGTTGCAGATAGTTATGAGCCCCCCAACTTTGGCATTGGTATTCAATCACAAGTCATCCCCAAGAAGAATATTGCTGGACCCTTGTGTATCACCAAAGTAATTTTTATCCAAAAAAATAAATCTTTCACATATTATCAAACATAAAAGAACTAAATAGGGCTGGAGAGATGGCTCAGTGGTTAAGAGCACTGACTGTTCTTCCAGATGTCCTGAGTTCAATTCACAGCAACCACATGGTGGCTCACAGCTACCTGTAATGAGATCTGGTGCCATATTCTGGCCTGCAGGGACACATGCAGGCAGAACACGGTATATATAATAAATAAATCTTTTAAAAAAAAGAACTAAATAAATGTTGAGATATTCAATGATCATTGTGAACAAGATGAATCAATATTATAGTGTCAAATGTGTTTAATTTGCAGCATAAATTCAACACACTCAACAAAAACTCTTTATGATTTATGAAAGAAAAGCTGATTGTAAATCTATATGGAAAGCAGAAAAATAAGATTCGTCAATAGAATTGTGAAGAAATAATATTCACTGTGACATAATTTAAGCTCTACACAAAGCACAAAACTGCAACAATTAAGAATGGGTGATATATGTGTCAAAAAACAAACTGATGGAGAGAAAAAGTAAAGAAAAAATGCCAAAACTATAGTGAAGTTTTAAACAAAGTACAGAGGAAACTCAACCAGGAAAAATGCAATCTGGAGAGATGTTATCCAACTGCCTATGACTCTATATGTATAGAGATTAAGTACACAAAGACTTCTCAACTCCTACAAAACTGACTTAAACTGGACTCTAAACTGTTAGGTTACTGGCCCTCCAGCTGGTGATCTTCCTGCCAACACATAGGCCCCACTCTCTAGAGCTTTCTCTGGACATAAAGGAGATCAGAGAAGTCTGCTGTGCCTCTGCAGCCTCCCTATTTTCTCTTTGGATTCAACAAATGCAGCCACACTGATGCTTGTAAGAAATATTAAATATGAATCTTTACTATCAAAGACTATCAAAATTGAATTTAAAATATGGAAGTCAAATTGAAATACTTCCTCTATTCAGTAAAATATTGTTTATTGCCAGCCCTAAGACTAAATTCTAGGAATTTGATGGCTTGGAACAGTGACTCTTCTTTTCTGAGAGCAGTATGTCTTCCTCCTTCCTATTCTATGGACCAATTGTTTACATACTCACATAATGAATAAGATTGTGAAGTCTGACCCCAGATATTGGGGAAAAGACACAGACACCACTTTCCTTAGGATAAAATCAAGTGCAGTTTCTGTCTAGGCAAGTCCCCCTTTCACTAGCACACCCTCCTGAGCAAGAGAAAAGTTTGCCTTAGACAGACACTTATTTGTAGCAATTCACGAGTTAGTCTAAGAACATAGCTCACCTGGGGAACCACCTCAGATGGCCTCACAGGATAAATGCTTCCCAACAGCTTCTGAAGTGGCCCTGTGCCTCTGGAACTCTGCAGTTCAGCAAAAGAACCCCAGGGATGGAAGTGTCTGGACATCACATTTACAGTGGTACCGGGAAGTTACCAGGGAACACATGACCAATCTATATACAGACTAAAGGTAGAAAAATGCTTTGGGGAAGAGAATAAAATTCCTTTGGTGGTCAGGTCATCCTGGGGGTGGAAACGTGTTTGACATGAAATTTGTGTGCAAGAAATCTACATAAAGGGACACTAAGAACAATGTAAACCAAGATGGGAAGACAACCTATGTAGAAAGAGCTCTAAAGAGATAAAGAAACTGAAGAAAGAAAATATTTCCCTTAAGCAGACATGGGCCAAGTTCTCAGGCTGACCTATAGGCTTCCTTAATATAACCTGCCCTACCCTGACAAAGGAGATTGAACAATTGGAGGCCTCAAACTTGGGTTTAAGTCCCTATCTTTCCTCTGCATGCATGGCATTATCCACTGTATCCCTCCCCAGCCAGTTCACTGAGAGAATCTGCAAAAGCTCAGATCAGGTCAGGTGGAAGGAACAAAGCTAGTCTCTTGGTGTGGTTAAGTCTGTCTTAGAGGATGCCATGAGGTAATGCTTTTCTGAGTAAAAGTGCCACAAAAAGCTACCAAGATTTTATTAGGATGAACTCTTTCAAAAACTTTGTTTCCAAAAGATTTAAATTCCATCCCATATGGAGGGTGACAGATCCATCTGATCTCAGCTGACAGCATACTTACCTTGGATAATCAGCAAGAAATGTCTTGTGTTTTAGGACTGAGAAGTTAAAAACCCCTGGATGACAATGCTTGGCTTCCATAGTTACAATTACTATGTAAGACATATGGGCTCAACTGACTCTGATTAAGACCATGGACTCCTTTTCCTTTATTCCTTTGCTATTTAGGGCCTACCTGTCTATGCCATAGGCAACATCTCCTCCTAAATTCATGCTAAACTAACTAAAGTGGCTTTTTAAAGGAAATGGTGTAACAGTGCACATTTAACCCTTGAGATGGGTATATAGTACAGGGACTTGTGCCTGATGGGGAATGGGCTCACATTTCCATGGGGTTTAGTTAATCTTAAGCAGAAAAGAACTACATCATTTGCCCCCATCTTTGCTGGTGACCTCATTACAATGGAAGCAGCCATGTCAGTCACAACTTGGCCATCTTCTTCACTAATGGTTTTATAAAATGTAAATGACATGTGGCTTCTGGATTACTATGGCATGAAACAAAATGGAAGTATCCATAAACACATAATGAATATAGAATAGAAAAAGGTAAAAGCCCAGAGGTAGATGGGATAATTTAAGTAAAGAAAAGCTGGCTAGACATAAGCCAAGCTAAGGGTGGGCATTCCTAAGTAAGAATAGTTCTCCTTATGGTTATTTGGTAGCTGGGTGGTGGCCCTATAAGAATAAAACAACAACAACTATAGACTCCCTTGCTCCACATTTGTTGTCTAGAGTTGCCCCATCATGCACCAGAACATCATGCACTGAACAATGCTTTTATTTTCACTTTCTAGTCTCCTCATGTCAAGAGAACAGCATCTAAAACAAAGATCAAAACTCAACCTCTGGCCTCTACACAGATGTGTACAACTGATATGCCCCACACATGTAGACATGTATAAAACCATGCATGCACATCACAGACAAATGAACAAAAAGAAAGAAGAGGACATCAATGAGAGCTTAGGTGGTCAGGAGCTTTTGTGCTTTCTTTCTCACTGGAGAACTTCTATCCCCCAGAGGACCTTTCACTTTCTCAATAAATTAGCAATACTTCAATTACTAACCATTTGTCTCAATTCATATTTGGTCAGTGGGACAATAGCTAGTCATTAAGTATGCATGAAATGTTTACTGTTGAAGAAACATTTCCAAAATTACATTGGTAGTGACTCTGTTAAATCTTGTACTACTCACAAAAAAGGGAGGTTGTTCTGGGCTGTGGTGGTACACGCCTCTAATCCCAGCAATTAAGAGGCAGAGATGGAGGATCTCTGTGGGTTTGATGACAGCCTGATCTACAGAGTGAGATCCAGGACAGCTAGGGCTATTACACAGAGAAACCCTGTCTCACAAAAAGGGGGGGGGGAGGTTGTTTTTCCAAAAACTCCTCTGGAATTGTGTATTTGTCATGACTAAGTTGAACCTATATCAGAATATAAAATTAACATTTAGCTTATGATAGAAAATAAAGCAACCCTGCACCATTCTAAATGGGAATGTTAAGAAGGTGTTTCTGATGCAAAAGTTAATTTGCCATAAGGAATAGTGGTTCATGCCTGTAACTTCAGTCTGTTAGGAGCTGAGCCTAATACAGCACTTGTAGAGCAGGGGTGAATTCTAGACTGTGTACAGCAAACAAAGAAGCTTACCTCTTTGTAAGGTGACTCTCCTATTCAATGCCAAAGTCAATGAAAACACATCCGTAGAGGAAAACAAAGGAGTAAATTATAAAACAGACAGACTTCAGATTCTGATGAAATATAAACCAAAAATTATACCAGATTCAATGATAAAGAAAGACAGTACTGCTCATAGTTGGAAGACAATGGACTGTAAGACAGGAGGGCTGATGAGACACTTCTTTTACAGGAGTTAGGACTGAAGCCTGTGTCCTACCTACACTTAATCAGCCAGGCTCAGTTACTCATCCTCAATAAGTTAATTTAAAGAGTCAAATTAGTTAATTGTGATGTGTCCAATTATAATACAGGTCCTCTTCAGACAAGGTGGGTAAATCTCTCTGATGTTTTGGAAAAGCCTAATCTATTTAGTGAATTCCAGGCCAGCAAGGGAGTCATAGTGAGACTGTTCTTTAAAATAAGTTTTAAAAAGAGGACAATAGAAAAGAAAAAAAAATTGTAAAAACAGAAACATGATACATATTCAATGGGACTAAATTGGAACAGTGATGAAGATAGAAGTTAACTATTTTTGGCATTCTGTTTAGGTATAAAGCAAGAGCTTCACACAAGTAAGTAAGCTACCCAAGCCATATAATGAATTTCTACTCATCCCTGAAGCCCTCCCCCATTCTTTGCTCCTCTGTCTCCTGCAAGATATCTGTTTCGGTAGGGTGCAAATAATTCTTCAGCAGAAACATTCTCCTTGGCCAGACTCGGTTTTTTCCCAGAATGTGATTGCAAGGGAAATTTGAATTTCTTTCAGTCTACTGTTTACCTAATAGTTAGCCAAAGGGAGAGACATAAACGTCTCTTTAGACTATTCTTTCTATTGTCAGGCAGTCAGGTGAGAAGGATGATGACAGGGAGGGGACCACTGCATGGGAGGATGCAGGGTGCTGTCGCTGGCAGCTACACTGTAGTTGCCAAGAATAAGGCAAGAGTGGAAGACCTGGATGTGGCTAACCCACCACAGCTGGGTAGATACAAAGCGCACAGGAGGAGCTAGCTTGTTCTCAGGTACACCTTGATCATTACCCTCTGGTCATTTGATCCTCTGGCTCTCACATCCAGAACTCCATCCCTAACAGTCCATCCATACCCCACATCTCTTTGTAAATGCCTGATTGCCCCAGCCTTACAGTGACTTCTGTTTAAGTCTCAGGATCTCCTAATAATCTGGATTTCATCTGGAGTCACCATCACTCAGGGACACTAACTGAAGCTTTTGAAGGCATTAAGGAAGCAGAATATGATGCCATTCAGACAAATTGGTCTTCATGCCCCCAAGTTCCTTTTCTCTCCTTACAGGAGGCATAAACTCCAGCTGGGTACAGCTGACCTGTGTCCTTGTGGGCTCCCATGGCTGCCTATTTACCACATTTCAGATGAACTCAGTATTGTTGCTTTGGTCAAGCAGTCAGTCACTTTTTAATAACTTGTCTTGACAGTTTCTATCATGATAACTTTTTGTACTCTTCCTGCATTTTGTGTAGATTTGTGTTGTAACATTACTTTTTTACTCTTTTTTGGGGGGCCTACCACCCAGCTTCCAAGTAAATCACATACAGAGGCTTATTCTTAATGATGAATGCCTGGCCTTAACTTGGATTAGTTTTTAGCCACGTTTGCTTCACTTTAGATTATCCCATTTACCTTTTGTCTCTGGGCTTTTCCCATTTTCTTACTTTTGTAAATCTTAATCTTACTCCATGGCTTGCTGTGTAGCTGGATGGCTGGTCTCTGGAGTCCTCCTCCTTCTCTGACTCCTTGAACTCTTCTCCCAGATTTCTCCCTCTATATATTCCTCCCTCTATCTCCCTCTGCCTGCCAGCCCCACCTATCCTTTCTCCTGCCTTGCTAATTAGCCATTCAGTTCTTTATTAGACCATTAGGTGTTTTAGATAGGCACAGTAACACAGCTTGACAGAATTAAACAAATGCAACATAAATGAAAATATCACAACTTAAAATAATATTCTACTACAGAGTTGTGTTCAGAAACATTTTAAACACCAAAGTCTGTTAACTTCTGATGCTATCAATCTTATATTTCTTCTGAATCATCAGGGCTGAGTTAAAGATGAACTCAGGATCAGCCATTCTCACCTTACTACTATTAATGTCATGTTCATGGGGCTGCCTAGGTGGATCAACAACTAAGAGCAATGGTTGCTCATCCAAAGGGCCTGCCTGTGGTTCCCAGCAGCCAAAGGACAGCTCACAACTCTCTGTATCTTCAGTTATGGAAGATTTGACACCATCTTCTGGTTTCCACTGTACCTGACATGCATTTGGTATACACAGAGGCAAGACTTATGCACCTAAATTACTTTTATTTTTTTCTAGTAACATATGCATGAAGAAAACTGAAGGGCTCACAACATGCCCCCATGGTTGGGCGTGTTTACACATGCCTGGTGGACCTGGACACTTCCACCTAGCCAGTTCCAGATCAAGATAGCCATTTCCAGGATCCGTGACTTTGCATGTTTACATAAGCACGCAGCGTAACCATGTGATCTAGGCACATGCGTGAAGTAGTTACGTTGACCTGTGCACGCCCAGCCTTTATTACCTGGCACCATATTCCCGGCTCCTTCTTCTTCTCTACACACATGTCTCCCACAGGCCTGAGCACTCTCTGTCCCTTTTATCTTAATAAAACTCTTATTAGCGGATTCTGTCATGTTTTGTGACATTTTCTTGCAGGGTAAGAGCACAGCACTGCAAAATAACTAACATCTGGTGCTGTTAAACCGAGCGGGCGCTTCCAGGTGCCCTGCACCTGGAAACCCGTAAACCGGGGACTGCTGCACACAAATCGAGGACTCTGCTCCGTACGTGACAGACCACTATCCATTCGCCTGTCCGCACCAAAAGTACATCCAACATCGCTTTCTCCAATTGGTGAGTCCCCCCACTTTTCAGCCAACATAAACGGTTTCCTGAATCTGTGAGAATGACCATTGAGCGTCCAGCACCTCACAAGTATTCTTGAGACCAGGGGAATCCCTGGCCACGGTCTTTATTGGCTACAGTCGGCCTCTATTGGAGGCCTAAATTTCTAGCCATCTCCCATGTCTGCAGCCTGAGATATTTCTGGTAGTTGGGACCACCTCTGTTGGGTGCGTCCTGGGGGCCACGTGAGGCCGACACATTCATCTGGCTTGACGAAGCAGCAAACGCTGTCTGGATTCCCAGGGAATCCTTGCCTCATGTGGCAGGGGTCCCCGCTTATCTGGCTGAGAAGTCAAGCAGTGGCCTGTGCCCGCTATCCGTCCTTGGCCTTGGGGATGCCTGGGGCCTTGGCTCTGGATCACATTTGTTTTTTATTTTTCTGCCTCTCCACTGCAGACATGGGAAACAAGGCTTCCAATCCTGTTAGTCCTTCCTCTCCATTAGGCTGTCTTCTTGAAGCTTTAAAACCTCTCAGCTTAATGCCTTACATAACGATTCCTAAGCTGACCCATCTCTGTAATAAAATATGGCCAAAATATGCTTTACAAAACAACAAAAAATGGCCAGTAAGCAGCTCCTAAGATCCTGATATTTTACAGGAGTTATCTAATTTCTGTCAGCCTGCAGGCAAATGGAAAGAGTTGCCCTACGTGATAGCATTTTCCTTTCTGAGTGCTAAACCGTCTCTTCTGGATTCCTTCTCTCCTGCTCATATGCTCTTAGCTATGCCTAAACCAGAGGATTCTCTGACTCCAGAATCTCTAACTTTAGACCCTGATAACGAACCTCCACGTGTTTGACCTGTTCAACCTCCGGCTCTGACTCCTACTGCTCGAGCGACTGTTCCTTCAGCTCCTCTTCCGGGTTCTTCTCCTTCTAAAGCTGATCTTCCTTCAGCAGCAGCTGCTCCTCCCTTGGCAGTGGTCATAGTGTCAGATACAGAGATAATAGAGGCACAGCATTACCCCCCCACAGCACTAAACAACGGGCTGAGCTGATAGCTCTCACCGATGCCTTCCAATTGGCACAGGGACAATCTCTAAATGTTTATACAGATTCCAAATATTCTTTTCATATCCTCCTGTCCCACACTGCTATTTGGAGGGAGCGTGGCCTTCTCACAGCAAAAGGGGGATCCATATCTAACTCAAGCCAAATAATGACCATGCTGGAGGCTTCCCACCTCCCCAGGGCTATAGGAATTGTCCACTGCCGGTCTCATCAGACTGATAGCTCCATCATCTCTAGGGGAAACAATGGGCTGACCGGGCAGCCAGAACAGCGGCCCTCCAGGGCCAAGTCTCACCTCACCCACCACAGGGAATCCATACAGTATATCCTACACCCTCACAGGGAACTCCAGACACTAGACAAATTCTTTCCTATCTACACCAGCTCTTTCATCCTAATAATCCTGCTCTGTCTCAATTAGTAAAAGCTCACCTGCAGCCCACCTCTCAGGACTTACAATTCTTAAGAACTACTACTGCCTCTTGTGAGATCTGCTAAAAAACAGATCCCAATACCAAGTACAGGAGTCAGCCTTTTCCCACCCACCAGGTTAGAGGTTCCCTTCCAGGGACTGACTGGCAGCTCGATTTTACCCATATGCCCGCCATCAGGAAAGTTAAATATTTCCTCATGATGGTAGACTCTTTTTCAAATTGGGTGGAGGCATATCCAGTTTCTAATAAGCGGGCTCAGACAGTTGCAGACCTCCTTCTCTGAGAAATTATTCCTCGGTTTGGGGTTCCTGCTTCTCTTCAGTCTGACAATGGCCCAGAGTTCACCTCCCAGATTTCTCAGACGCTAGCCAAGGCTCTTAACATTCCTTGGCATTTTCATATCCCATACCGTCCTCAATTCTCAGGAAAGGTGGAGCATACCAACCGGTCTTTAAAAACTATTCTTACTAAGATGTCACAAGAACTTCATCTCGACTGGGTAAGATTATTGCCTCTAGCTCTTCTCAGGCTCAGGGCTCTTCCTAAAAAGCCTCTTTCAATCTCTCCATTTGAACTAATATATGGAAGGCCAGTTCTAACACCAGCTCATTAATCCAACCCTCCAACTGTTCCAGATAGCCTGTTAACTCATCTTTTATGTCACCTAAGGTCTATCCTATGGAGCTACGCAAACTGTTCATTACCTCAGCCGTGTGACAATAATTGTCCACCTCCAATATACACTGGGGTCAGGTTCTTCTCTTCCCTCCAGGCCAGTGCCCCTCACTCCTTTCCCCTAAGTGGCAGGGACCCTTCAAGGTAATTCTTGTGACTCCTACAGCTAATAAACTCGAGGGCTTTCCTCACACTGGGTCCACCTGTCTCATCTAAAACCTTTTATCTCACCTCCATCCCAGAAAAATCTCTCTTCATATACAGTAAAACAAAAAGACCCTTTCACTCTCAAGCTCCAGAGGCCATCAGGATCCCCTGCCTTGTCACCAGTTCCAGAGGAATAAGGTATCACCCCTTCATTTCCCAACCAGGGCCTCACAGAGCTGGAGGCAAAAAGGACCATCAAAAATATCCAGGTGGTAAGGAAAAGTGTAATACAACAATCTATCATTGTTCAATACTCAACAACTGATCACTTGCATTTCCTAAATGCTAAACTAATAAAGGAAACAGGTGCCTTAAATAAACTACATCTAATAAGGCTTGCCTCACATAAAAATTAAGCAGAGTACTAAGGCCAGATCTACCTCAGATAGCTGTCACATGTCTCCATCTGGGCAGGCCAGATATACCTCAGATAAATGCCAACTCCAAAATAAAATAATAATGATTCTTTTTCTCTAAGCCTTTTCTATGTCAACAGTTTCTTCTCAAACAGAAGGTTCCCAGCCACAGCATGGATGGACAGCTGCAAAACAAGGGGACAGCGGGACGGCAGAACGTCATTCCAGCACCTCCCCACCATCATTCCAGGACTTCAAAAGATACCCTCCCTTTCCCCCTCAAGAGCCAACCAACACACACTATTCAGCTGGAAGCAGTCTTTGAGAGAAACATCACCCCCATAACGAGTCAACCACAATTTTTTACTTTTTTAAAGGAAAGAGTCAGGGATGAAGGGTTCACAACACGTCCCCACGGTTGGGCATGTTTGTGCATGCCCGGTGGACCTGGACACTTCCGCCTAGCCAGTTCCAGGTCACAATAGCCATTTCCAGGTCAAGGTGTCTTGCGTGACCAGGATCCGTGACTTTGCATGTTTACATAAGCGGGCAGCATAGCCATGTGATCTACACACATGCATGGAGTAGTTATGCCGACCTGTGCATGCCCAGACTTTATAAGCTGGCGCCATATTCCTGGCTCCTTCTTCTTCTCTACACACCTGTCTTCCACAGGCCTGAGCACTCTCTGTCCCTTTTATCTTAATAAAACTCTCATTAGCAGATTCTGTCATGTTTTGTGACATTTCCTTGCAGGGTAAGAGCACAGCGCCGCAAAATAACTGACAAAACCCTTTTTAACAACCTGGGATCCCAAATATATCTGTCTTTTCACCTTTTGCATATCTGGTGCCCATGAGGCAGAAGAGGCATCAGATCTCCTGAAAATGGAATTACAGTTACTTCTGAACTACCTGATGTGGGTGCTAGGAACCAAACCTGGGTGCCCAACAGGAGCAATACTACTGAGCAAACCCTTCAGCTCTCAAATATGTCATTATAATGCAGAAGATGAAAATGCTCCATTTCTCCTCTGTGTCGTATAACTTGAACATGATGAAAGTCCCCGCTGTTGGTTATGCTGCCGAGCTGCCCCTCGTGGCTGGTCACCGCCCGCGGCAGCCATGCTCGCGGAGGAGCGTGCCCGTGGAGGAGCGTGTTGATTGAAAGAATCATAGCCATGGTTACCTTTTTAGAGCTTTATTGGGGGGGAGAGACAGGGAAAGACAGAGAGAGAGAGAGAGAGAGAGAGAGAGAGAGAGAGAGAGAGAGAGAAGGGAGGAGGGGGAGAGAGGGGAACCGACGGGGGGAAGGAGCGCAAAGGAGAGGGGACAGAGAGAGCCCACAGAGGGCCCAACCACTTTTTAGGCTGGGAAGCCGGCAAAGGCTGACGACGTAATTAAAGGACTTAAATAAGGACCAAAACCTTACATCCCAGACTTTCCCTTATTATAAAAAAAAGCAGGTAGATGGGACTAGGGGCGTCGTTTCTCTCAAAAACTGCTTCCAGCTGACTTTTGGACATTGGTTGGCTCTGGGGGGAATGGAGAAGGGGAGTCTTGCGAGGTAGACAGGCGTTGTGGGATGCTGTCTGTCATCCGTTTGCTCTGGAGACATGTTTCCCTCTTGGCTGTGACTGGGAACTTTCTGTTTGACAAGATGCTGGTGACACAGAAAAAACTTAGAGAGAGAAAAGAATCATTATTATTTTATGTTGACATTTATCTGAGGTAGATCCGGCCTGTCCCTATGGATTTTGAAACATGTTAAGCTTTATCAGAGACAGATTATTTAAAAGTACCTGTTTCCTTTACTGGTTCAGCATCTAGGAGACAGGTGATCAATTGTTAAAAGTATCTCATAGTAATAGATGTTTACATTAAAGTCTTTTTAGTGCCCAGACGCTTTTGGGTCTGGGGGTGTAAATACCTTTTAGCTGTTACAGTTTCTTATTTGATCTCTGGACTCCGGTTCTGTGGTGGTCCTGTACCATTAGCTGAACAGTGAGTTAGAACAGGGAACTGGGAAGAGGAAAGCTTCTGGTGTATGAGAAATTTTTTTGGGGGGGGAATTAGGGACAAGGCAAAGATCAGGGCCCTGTCAGAATTAGGGACAAGGCAAAGATCAGGGCCCTGTCTGTATGCACAAGAGAAACACAGGCAGTGGATCTGGAATGAAGCAATGAGCTCTTATTTTAGGTGGAAATCTTTTTTTATTAAGTAACTCTGAAAGTGCAATTAAATCAGGTGAGGTGGTAAGGCTGTCCTCTGTACCCAACAATAAAGGAGAGGTGGCATCCCAAAACTCCCAGGACTGAGTCAGTGGCTCTGGTGTCCAGAAGGAAAGAAACAGATCGCTTCCCTGCTGTGTTCTGGGTTCCCTGCCATGTCTGTAGCCAAGCCTAGGTCTGCTGAAGGTTCTTAGCTTGATGTACCCATGCATCTTGGTGCCTGGGGGCAGTCAGCTGACTCTGTCTTTCTAGGTGGCACTTTTAACAAGGCTGTCGATGGCCTGGCAGGGCATTCTCTAGCCCGTGGCCCTTTTCCTCACTTAAAACAGGGACCCAACAACTTTTGGGAGTCAGCGAGTGCCAGCACTTGGCAATTTTGTTTTCGGGCTTTTATTTCTTCCCTGACACACCTTAAATGCCACAGATGACTCTTTTGCCTGTGGGATTAGGAGCCTTGCTCTCCAGATGCTTAAGTTTTAGTCGGGGAGGTCTGGGGAACAAGAGACGGATTTTACTCTATGTCCTGAAATTTTTTTTTCTCCTGCTGATTGATGGCTTAAGGACAGCTTTTGGAAGATCTGCCAGTAGGCAGACTATAAACCGATCCTTTCCGGAAGACTTGTCTGAGGCTATAAGCAGTTTTTTTGGCTTAAGAGCCATCCTGACTACTGTAAACTTATTTGTATGTGTCTTAGCCGCTTTTAGACCAGTCTGTGCTTCTCAAGGCAGTTTGAGAATGAGTGGGTGGAGTTAAGGTGAGTTAGGGCGAGTCCTAGAAGCCGCCCAAGCCCGCCCACTTGAGCCCGCCCACCGCCGGCGGGAAGTCAGACAGAAAAGGTTTGCACGTGGAGACTCAGAAGTGGGGAAGGAGCAGGGTTTCAGAACTTTAGCAGAAAGCTTGGAGATAAAGTGACTCTTATTTGCCCGTTCTCTGGCAGAAGTTCCCACGACTCTGTTATGCGGCCAGATTTACACTGTTATGAGGCCAGGTTTACCGGTGCCCGCCCCTATCCACCAATATATCCGCCCTTTTGTCGCATGGCTGTAGCCGAGAGAAAAAAAAAATAAAAAATTAAAATAACAAACCGGGATCAGACTACAATCTTGGGGCGTCCCCAAAGAGTGGAGAGAGATCCATGAATCAGCTCAAGTTCACCATCCTCTTCGTCAAGGGATGTGAAGGGCTGCAGCTGCACCGCAGTTGATCCACCCGGTAGACCAAGACAGCATTTACTTTCTCGTCAGAAACGAAAATGTGCCCGTTGCTGGTGGAGCTCGAGGACAAACCCCGGGGGTGTCCGTCGCAAATAATATAGCTCAGACTACAAACGCGCGAGAACGGCGGACTTACTGTGGTGAAGAATAATGGCGGTGGCGGTGTGTGGGGGGTCCAGAGGAGGCGGCGAGGGATGCGCGCAGCAGCTCGCCATCTCGCGGTCTTGCTGGATGGGGGAAGAGGCGGCAAGCAGCAGCAGTCAGCAGGTCCTCGGTGTTCAGTGGTGTATCCGAGTCTGAACAGCACCAATGTTGGTTTATGCCGCCGAGCTGCCCCCGTGGCTGGTCACCGCCCGCGGCGGCCATGCCTGCGGAGGAGCGTGCCTGCAGAGGAGCGTGCTGATTGAAAGAATCATAGCCACGGTTACCTTTTTAGAGCTTTATTGGGGGGGGGAGAGACAGAGAAAGACAGGGAGAGAGAGAGAGAGAGAGAGAGAGAGAGAGAGAGAGAGAGAGAGAGAGAGAGACAAGGGGGGGAAAGGGAGAGAGGGGGACCAACGGGAGGAAGGAGCGCAAAGGAGAGGGGACAGAGAGAGCCCACAGAGGGCCCAACTGCTTTTTAGGCTGGGAAGCCGGCGAAGGCTGATGACGTAATTAAAGGACATAAATAAGGACCAAAACCTTACACCCGCTAGATGGTTGTAAAAGGATTCAAGTCAGAGTATATTGGAAATTTTTCCATAATTTTAGATATGCTTTTTCTTTTTGGACTCTTCTACAATAGCCATGACTATCCTGAAACTCATTATGTGGACCAACCTGACCTCAAACTTAATGAAATTGGTCTACCACTGTTCCCAAGTGCTGGGGTTATAGGCATATATTTTTAAGCCCAGCTGAGATTTGTTTTTAAATGGCCTATTTTTGAATCAGAGAATTAAAGGACAAAATAAGAGTTTAGAAGGAACCAGGAAAGTTTTGGTGAACAGTAATACTTTTGAAATTGTATAATAATAATTTAAACTGGCAAATCATTTGATATGATCTCAATAATTGAGTTATTTTCTTTGCTTTTCTAATTTCATTCATTAAAAAATGCTTAACTAGATAAGCCCACCCTTCACCAACTGGGAACAGGTAAGACCCCATCTCCAGACTGGGCAGATGATGTCCCTAGCCCCTAGGCCCAGGGGGCACCTTGTGTGCCCCTCCCCCAAGCCATCAGACTCCCAGGGACCAGGCAGCTGCCTCTTCCCCAACCCCCTCACCAAGAAACAGCCCCCTGTGACACCAGCAACCACTGCAGTCATAAGCCCATCCTGCACCAACTGGGAACAGGTAAGACCCCATCTCCAGACTGGGCAGACCAGGTCCCTAGTCCCTAGGCTCTGGAGGCACATTCTGTGCCCCTCCCCCAAACCACTGAAGCCCCAGGGTCCAGGAAGCTGCCTCTTCCCTCACCCCCTCACCAAACAAACAGTTCCTACCATGCACCAATTGGAAACAGCTGCTCCCTGAGACAGAGCCCACTGGTGTTCATTGGACCAAGAGCTGCTGCCTTAGACACAGAATCCATCAGCACCGATTGGATCACGAGCTCCCATTAGACCAAGAATTTCAATCGGACCAAGAGAGGCTCCCTCAGACATAGACAAAACTTGCATGGAGTGCAGGAAGAGATGGATAGACAACAGTGCAAATATACAGTCAGCAACATAAAGGCCAATATGGCACCATCAGAACCTAGTGGTTCTACATCAGCAAGACCTGAACATTCCAACACAGAAGATACAGAAGAAATTGACCTTAAAAATGACTTTAAGAAGATGATAGAGGCCTTTAAAGAGGAAATTAAAATTTCCCTTAAAGAAATGGAAGAAAAGACAAACAAAAATTTGGAAGAAATCAATAAAATTTTTAAAGGAAGCCAAGGAAAAGCAATTAAAAGGGTGAAGGAAATAGTCCAAGATTAGAAAAGTGAAATAGAGGTAATAAAGAAGATAAAAACTGAGGGAATGCTGGAAATGGAAAATATGACTAAATGAACAGGAACTACAGATGCAAGCATAAATAACAGAATAAAAGAGATGGAAGGGAGAATCTCTGGCATTGAAGATATAATAAAGGAAATAGATCCATCAGTCAAAGAAAACAAGAAGCCAAAAAAAAAAGTCATAAAAAAATGTCCAGGAAATTTGGGATACCAAGAAAAGACCAAACCTAAGAATAATTGGGATAGCAGAAGAAGAATACCAACTCAAAGGCATAGAAAATATATTCAATAAAATCGGAGAAGAAAACTTTCCCAACCTAAAGAAAGAAATGCCTATGAAGGTACAAGAAGCTTACAGAATACCAAATAGACTGGATCAAAAAAAAAGTGCCCTCGCCACATAGTAATGAAACCACTAAACATACAGAATAAACAAATAATATTAAGAGCTCCAAAGGAAAAAGGTCAAGGAACATATAAAGGCAGACCCATAAGAATAACACCTGACTTCTCAATGGAGACTCTAAAAGCCAGAAGGTCCTGGACAGATATTATGTAGACACTAAGAGACCATGGATTCCAACCCAGACTATTATATCCAGCAAAAGTCTCAATTGCCATAGACAGAGTAAACAAAATTTTCCATGATAAAACCAGATTTAAATAATACACAAATCAAGCCCTACAGAAAGTACTAGAAGGAAAAAATCTAACCTAAGGAAGTTAGATTCACCCATGAAAACACAGGCAATAGATAATCCCACACTGACAAATACCAAAGAAGAGAAACACACAACACTACCAACAAAAAATAACAGGAATTAACAAACAGTGGTCAGTAATATCTATTAATATCAATGGTCTCAATTTGCCTATAAAAAGACACAGGCTGAGAGAATGGATCTATCTTTCTGCTGCATACAATAAACACACCTCAACTTTAAAGACAGACACTACCTCAGAGTAAAAGGCTGGGAAAAGACTTTCCAATCAAATGGACTTAAGAATTAAGCTGTAACTTAATTCTTGGTGTAACTCTCCTAATATCTAATAAAAAAGACTTCAAACTAAAATCAATTGAAAAAGATCAAGAAGGACATTATATATTTATCACGGGGAAAAATCCATCAAAATGAAGTCTCAATTCTGAACATTTATACCTCAAATACAAGGGCACCCACATTTGTAAAAGAAACATTACTGAAGCTTAAATCTCACATCAAACCCCACACACTAGTAGTGGGAGATTTTAACACCTCACTCTCACCACTGGATAGATCGGCCAGACTGAAACTTAACAAAGAAATAAGGGACCTAATAGAAGTTTTGACTCAAATGGACTTAATAAATATCTACAGAACATGGCATTCTAATACAAAAGAATATACCTTCTTCTCAGCACCCCATGGAACCTTCTCTAAAACTGACCACATGCTTGGTCACAAAGCAAATCTCAACAGATACAAAAAGTTGGAATAACCTGCTATATTTTATCAGACCACCATGGATTAAAGTTAGATTTCAACAACAACAAAAATTACAGAAAGCCTACAATCTCATGGAAACTGAATAATGCCCAAATGAATAGCTAATGGGTCAAGAAAAAAATAAAGAAAGAAATTAAAGATTTCCTAGAAATCAATGAAAAAGAAAGTACAACATACTAAAACTTATGGGATACTATGAAAGCAGTGCTAAGAGGAAAATTCAAAGCAATAAATGCCCACATAAAGAAGATAGAGAAATCTCATACTAGTGGCTTAACAGCACACCTGAAATCTCTAGAACAAAAAGAAGCAAACTCATCCAGGAGGAATAGATGCCAAGAAATAATAAATTGAGGGCTGAAATCAATGAAATAGAAACAATGAGAACAATACAAAGAATCAATGAAACAAAGAGGTGGTTCTTTGAAAAAATCAGTAAGATAGATAAACCCTTATCCAAATTAAGCAAAAGGTAGAGAGAGAGCATTCAAATTAACAAAATCAGAAATCAAAAGGGAGACATAACAACAGACAAGGAAATCCAGAGAATCATTAGATCATACTTCAAAAACCTATACTCCACAAAATTGGAAAATCTGAAAGAAATAGGCAATGTTCTGGATAGGTACCACATACCAAAGTTAAATCAAGAACAGATAAACTATTTAAATAGACCAATAACCCCTAAGGAAATAGGGACAGTCATTAAAAGATTCCCAACCTTTTTTGGTTGGGACCAGATGGTTTCAGTGCAGAATTCTACCAGATTTTCAAAGAAAAGCTAATTCCAATAACTCTTCAAATTGTTCCATGCAGTAGAAACAGAAGGAACATTACCAAACTCCTTCTATGAGGCTACAGTTAACCTGATACTCAAACCACACAAAGATGCAACAAAGAAAGAGAATTATAAACCAATCTCCCTCATGAACATTGATGCAAAAATACTCAATAAAATATTGGCAAACAAACTCCAAGAACACTTCAAAAAATTATTCACCATGACCAAGTAGGCTTCATCCCAGGGATGCAAGGATGGTTCAACATAACAATCTGTCATTGTAATACACCATACAAAAAAACTGAAAGAAAAAAATACCACATGATCATTTCATTAGATGCTGAAAAAGCCTTTGACAAAA
The DNA here is from genome assembly GCF_007827085.1 of Peromyscus californicus insignis. Taxonomy (NCBI): domain Eukaryota; kingdom Metazoa; phylum Chordata; class Mammalia; order Rodentia; family Cricetidae; genus Peromyscus; species Peromyscus californicus. The sequence continues at coordinate 17,065,641 of NW_026294617.1, read as the reverse complement.
TCCAACACTCCTTCATGATAAAGGTCCTAGAGAGATCAGGAATAAAAGGAACATACCTAAACACAATAAAGGCAATTTACAGCAAGCCAACAACCAACATCATATTAAATGGAGAAAAACTCAAAGCAATTCCATTAAAATCAGGAACAAGACAAGGCTGTCTACTCTACTCATATTTATTCAATATAGTACTTGAAGCTTTAGCTAGAACAATAAGACAGCAAAAGGAGATCAAAGGGATAGAAATTGGAAAGGAAGAAGTCAAACTTTCACTATTTGCAGACAATATGATAGTGTATATAAGTGACTCCAAAATTTCTACCAGAGAACCCCTACAGCTGATAAACTCCTACAGTAATGTTGCAGGATACTAAATTAACTCAAAAAATCAGTAGTCCTCCTGTATACAAATGATAAAAGGGCTAAGAAAGAAATCAGAGAAACATCACCCTTTACAATAGCCACAAATAATATAAAAAATATAAGCAAGTGAAGGTGGTTTATGATAAGAATGTTAAGTCTCTGAAGAAAGAAATTGAAGAAGATATGAGAAAAATGGATAGATGTCCCATGCTCATGGATAGGTAGGATTAACATAGCAAAAATGGCAATCTTACCAAAAGTAATCTACAGATTCAGTGCAATCCCCATCAAAATCCCAACATAATTCTTCAGACTTGGAAAGAACAATACTCAGCTTCATATGGAAAAAAAAAACCAGTATAGCTAAAAGAATACTGTACAATAAAGCAACCTCTGGAGGCATTAAGACCCCTGACTTCAAGCTCTACTATAGAGCTATAGTAATAAAAAACAGCTTGGTACTGGCATAGAAACTGACATGTGGAACAATGGCATTGAATTGAAGACCCTGACATTAATCCGCACACATATGAACACTTGATTTTTGACAAAGAAGCCAAAACTGTACAATGGAAAAGAAAGAAAGCATCTTCAACAAATGGTGCTGGCATAACTGGATGTCAACATGTAGAAGATTGCAAATAGATCCATATATGTCACCATGCACAAACAAAACTCAATTCCAAGTGGATCAAAGACCTCAACATAAATCCAGTTATACTGAACCTGATAGAAGAGAAAGTAGTAAGTATTCTTGAACACATTGGCACAGTGATCACTTCCTAAATATAACACCAGTAGCACAGACACTGAGAGCAACAATTAATAAATGGGACCTCTTGAAACTGAGAAGCTTTTGTAGGGCAAAGGACATGGTCAATAAGACAAAATGACAGCATACAGATTGGGAAAAGATCTTCACCAACTCCACATCTGACAGAGAATTGATCTCCACAGTATATAAAGAACTCAAGAAACTAGACATCAAACTACCTAACAATCCAATTAAAAAATGGGCTACAGATCTAAACAGAGAATTCTCAACAAAAGAATTTCAAATGGCTGAAAGACTTTTAAGGAATTGCTCAACATCCTTAGTCATCAGGGAGATGTAAATCAAAATGACTCCAAGATGTAGTGGGTAGTCATTCCAGCTTTGATCTGGAAGTTCCAATCCCCACTGAGGCTTTGGTTACTATCATGCCTACAAGGCAGGGCTGAGAGAAGACCCTGAAGACTTGAGATCCGGATGTGCCGGCTCTCTTGGTTCCTGGACCCTGGACGCTGGAGGTAGACCAAGCAGAGTTCTCCAGAGAACACCGCTGGACTGCGCTACACCTTTCACAGATCCTGTTACCTATCCCTTCACTTGTAAGTTACCCACAAAATAAACCTCCCTTTTAACTACGTGGAGTGGCCTTAATAATTTCACCAATAACTGGCGTCCAATGTAGGACAAATTCCAAAGGCCTGGGTGGCTCACACCCTCAGCCTCCTCCCTGGCTGGCAGGCACTTGAAGCTCCAGGGTATCACCTGCAGAGCTCCGTAAAACCAGGAAAAACATACAGGGTTCCATTCCTGAAAAGGAGCTAATCCGGTCTCAGTTTATCTTCTTTGAGCTTTACCAGCAGAGAAAAGCTCTTCTTTGAGTTTATTGGGCAGAAAAAAAGAATCCTACAGAAGCTTTTGGCCTGGGGACAGCTAAAATACTAAGTCCAAGTAGCAGGGGAAAGTAATTCAACCTGAAGCAAAATATGGGGGAATAAGCAAAAATTAGAAGTTTGGGGAATGAACTTGATGGTCTTTCTATCTTTTGGGGAAAAAACCTTCATAAAATCTCTCTTAAAAGCCTTAATCTTTCTCTCTGAAACTAAAAGCTCTGTTAATCTCTCTCTAAAAAGTCTTTCAGAACTTTCTGAGTTTTCTTTCAGTAAAGGACAAAAAATAAAATCACCTGGAGATATTAGTAATTCACCTGTGATTAGCTCTAAGAAAAAACAAAGACCTCTTGAGAAAAACGGGGCATGAAAATACTAAGCAAATCTTCGAAGAATCACTTGTAGAAAGACTGAAAAATAAAGGGGTTAAGGTGGAACTACAAGTGCAGAGGTTCTTAAAGTTTGTAGAGGAATTGTGTCCTTGGCTTTTTGATTATGGACAACTGAAGATTCCTGGGAGTGAATTGGAGTTGAAATGCAAAAGTATTATGGAGAACATGGGCCAAAAAAGATTCCCATGAAAGCCCTTGGCCTGAGGGCATTAATTTGGGATAATTTAGATCCAAACCCTGAAAAGTAGGAGGAATCTTTTCCTAAGGCTCTGAGGCAGAGGCAAAACCCTCTGCTCTGCCCACAGAGCCCAAAAACCCTTGTACAACACCATTTAAACAGGGTCTAGTTTCTCTTGGCCATAAAGCAAAGTTTAAGAAACAGAAGTCTTGGGAGAAGACAAAGGAGGAACTGAAAAGCTTGAAAAGCCTAGTAACTTCTCTCACTCAAAAAAATAGAAACTCGGGGGGGGGGGGGGGAGAACAAGGGAATCTGTGGCTGATATATAGAACTGAACTGTATTGCAAAATTTAAAAAAAATTAATTAAATAAAAATAAAATAGAAACTCTCCAAGTCTCTCCTCTTCCCTCTGTAGGGGTGGAATTAGACTCACCTGGGGAGGCATCTTTTTTTTTTTAATTTGTATTTTTATTTTGCAATACAATTCAGTTCTACATATCAGCCACGGATTCCCTTGTTCTCCCCCCTGTGGCCCCCCTCAACTTCCCCCCAGCCCACCCCCCATTCCCACCTCCTCTAGGGCAAAGCCTCCCCCGCAGACTGAGATCAACCTGGTAGACTCAGTCCAGGTAGGTCTAGTCCCCTCCTCCCAAGCTGAGCCAAGCAATCCTGCATAGGCCCCAGGTTTCAAACAACCAACTCATGCAATGAGCACAGGACCTGGTCCCACTGCCTGGATGCCTCCCAAACAGATCAAGCCAATCAACTGTCTCACCCATTCAGAGGGCCTGATCCAGTTGGTGACCCCTCAGCCATTGGTTCATAGTTCATGTGTTTCCATTTGTTTGGCTATTTGTCCTGTGCTTTATCCAACCTTGGTCTCAACAATTCTCGCTCATATAAACCCTCCTCATTCTCGATAATTGGACTCCCAGAGATCCACCCGGGGCCTAGTCATGGATCTCTGCATCCAGATCCCTCAGTCATTGGATGGGGTTTCTAGCACGACAATTAGGGTGTTTGGCTATCCCATCACCAGAGTAGGTCAGTTCGGGCTGTATCTTGACTATTGCCAGCAGTCTGTTGTGGGGGTATCTTTGTGGATTTCTGTGGGCCTCTCTGGCACTTTGCTTCTTCCTATTCTCACGTGGTCTTCATTTACCATGGTCTCCTATTCCTTGTTCTCCCTCTCTGTTGTTGATCCAGCTGTGATCTCCCACTCCCCCAAGCTCTCTTTCCCTCGACCCTCACCCTTCATTACCCCCACTCATGTCCAGATTGTTCAAGTAGATCTCTTCCATTTCTCCATCATTGGGCGATCCCTGTATCTTTCTTGGGGTCCTGTTTTCCAGGTAGCCTCCCTGGTGATGTGAGTAGCAGTCCAGTCATCCTTGTTCCACATCTAGTATCCTCCTATGAGTGAGTACATACCATGTTTGTCTTTCTGAGTCTGGGTTACCTCACTCAGGATGATTTTTTTCTAGATCCATCCATTTGTCTGCAAACCTCATTATCTTTCAGAATGGAAAAGCCACCTGTAATTCACATAATGCAGAGAACCTCTGAAGCAATTCAAAGCCTCCCTGTCAATACTACATCTCCTCTTCAAGCTAGCCTTCAGGAAGCTGCCAGTAAAAGGGAAGAAATTCAAGGCTTTCAAATGTTCCCCGTCTTGGAAGAGCAGGATAGCCAGGGTAATATTATAAGAAGGCATGTTCCAATTCCTTTCAAATAGTTTAAGTAGTTAAAAGCAGCATGTAGTCAATATGGCCCAACTGTTCTTTTCACAACAGCATTGTTAGAAAGCCTTGCTTTAGAAGTTTTGTCCCCAGGTTATTGAAAACAAATGGCTCAAGCATGTCTATCTGGAAGTAACTATCTGCTGTGGAAAAGTGAGTTTGTAGAATAGTGTCAGGCTATAGCTGAAATAAATTGGCCATCACCTTTGATATGCTTGCTGGGGAAGACCCTTATCGAGAGATGGGTCAACAGTTACATTTTGATGTAGCGATGTATGCTTAGGTTAATCCTGCTGCCAAAAGAGCTTGGAATACACATCCATCATCAGGAAGACAACCTGAGGGCCTGATGAGTTATTTCAAGATTTTGTTTTCAGGTTAATGCAAATGGCAAGCAGGTTAATTACCAGTTAATCAGAAGCTGGGTTTTTACTTGTAAAACAACTTGCATATGAAAACACCAATGTAGCATGCCAGGCCATAATACTTATGCCCTCTTAGAAAGAAGGGAAACATTTCTGACTATATCCAACTTTGTTCTGTAATAGGGCAATCCTACAATCAAGGAATGGTCATAGCTGCAGCATTACGAGGAAAAATGGTTAGAGAAGTTCTATACCAGCAAAGACATCCTAATTTCAGACAAGGGAAAGATACTGGAACTCCTGGAAGTTGTTTTGGGTGTGGACAGATAGGACATTATATTAGAAGGTGCCCTGGCAAGAGTAGTGGCTTGGGATCAAATAGAGAGCCTGGGTTATGCCTAAGATGTAAAAGAGGGAAACATTGGACTAGTGAATGTATGTCAAGGGCAGATACCCAGAAGAGTCCATTTCAGGGAAATGGACAGAGGGGCCCACCCCAGGCCCCAACAAGATAGACCTTGGGGTAATTCAGCAGTCAATCCTCTGGCAAAGAAATATATTTAAGACCTCTATAGAACAACACCAGGTAGTACTGGATTAGATCTCAGTTCTTCCATCTATACAGTTTTGACCCCTGGAATGGGAATGCAAGCCCTCCCTACAGGTGTTTATGGACCTTTGCACAGGGCTCTGTGGGGTTATTGTTGGGCAGAAGTAGTACTACCATGCAATGAATTCTAGTTGCCCCTGGAGTGATTGATGTTGATTATATGGGAGAAATAAAGATGATGACTCATTCACCCACAAGAATTTCAGTAATAAAGATCGGTCAGGGACTTGCACAGTTAATCTTACTTCCTCACATACAAACAAAAAATCCAATCGAAAGAGGTAAGAGAGGAGAGGCTGGATTCAGTTCATCAGATGCCTATTGGCTACAAGCAATAGAACCACAATGTGCAGAACTTATGTTAGTCATAAATGGTAAAAGTTTCTCAGGTCTTTTAGATACAGGCGCAGATTTCTCTGTTGTATCTGCTAGTCAATGGCCTGCTCTGTAGCAAAAAATGGAGATTGTTACACAGCTGCAAGGGATTGGCTAAACTCAGTGTCCTGAGATGAGCAGTAATGAGCTCTCTTGGAGAGATGAAGAGAGTCATGAAGGGAATTTTCTGCCATACATTGTCCCTCACTCACCTGTAAATTTGTGGGGTTGAAATGCTTGGAGCCATATGGGAGTATATTTGTATCATCCTGATACAGCTGTCTATGAACAAAGAGTTCCTGACCAAAAGTTAGCAGAAATGTCATCTTTAACTCCGAAAGAAAAAATGAATAAGGAAGGTATGGAACATTTTTAAGAAGGGTCATTGAGCAGCCTGTACTCTGTGCAGATCCTATAACTTGGAAATCTAATCAGCCTGTGTGGATAGATCATGGGCCTTTAACAGAAGAAAAAATACAGGCTGTCCAGCAGTTAGTACAGAAACAGCTGGATGGTGGTTGTATTGAACCTTCTAATTCTCTCTGGAACTCTTCTATTTTCCTGATCAAAAAGAAGTTAGGGAAATGGAGATTATTACAGGATTTGAGGAAGATTATTGAGACCATACAACCAATGGGAGCTTTGCAGCCTGGATTGCCTATCCCTACTGCCATACCAGAAAATATGGATAAAACTATTTTGGATTTAAAGGATTGTTTTTATGCCATTCCTTTAGTTCTCCAGGACTGTCAAAGATTTGCATTTAGTGTTCCCTCAGTCAACTTTAAAGAACCCATGAAAAGATTCCATTGGAAGGTTCTGCCCTGGGGAATGGTTAATAGCCCAACACTGTGTCAGAAATTTGTATTTCAAGCTATCCAAAAAGTTAGAGAGCAAGTTCAGCTGGCTTATATTATTCATTACACGGATGATATTTTGCTTGTGCATAAAGACAAAGAAATTTTGCTTGACACCTTAGGACAGCTTCAGCACTGCCTTACTCATGCAGGGTTAGTGATCACTCCAGAGAAAGTGCAAAGACAGTCACCTTTTCAATATCTAGGACATCTATTATACCCTAAGGAAATAAAGCTTCAAAGATTGGAAATAAGAAAGGATGAGTTAAAAACTTTAAATGATTTTCAGAAATTATTGGGGGATATTCAATGGTTACACCCTTATTTAAAACTATTTGCTGGTGATTTGAAACCTTTAAGGGGTGTTTTAAAAGGAGATAATGATCCTAATTCACCCAGAGAGTTAACTGAAGGAGGTAGACAAGCTCTCTTGCAAGTTGAAAAGGCATTTCAAAACCAGCAAGTACATTACATTAATTACACCATACCTTGGTATACATATATTTTACCCACTAGACATGCTCCTGCAGAAGTATTATGGCAAAATAATCCTCTCTTATGGTCACATCTTCCTGTTTCACCAATCAAAGCATTGAATCCCTACTATGAGTCTGTAGCTTGTTTCGTACAAAAAAGCAGAATTGAATTTAGATGTTATTTTGGTAAAGAACCTATGGTAATTATTGTCCTTTTACAAAGCAGCAAGTTAATTGGCTTTTTCAAAATAGTGATTCTTGGACAATTGCTTTTTCTGTTTTCAGGCCAAATTGATAATCAGTTTCCATCTGATCCATTGTGCAATTTATTCAAATGCATTCCTTTGTATTTCCTAAAATCACTATGAAAGACCCTGTAGAAGATGCTATGCTAGTTTTTACTGATGGATCTTCTAATGGAAAGGCTGCTTATGCTCTTAATGAAAAAAGTTATGTAGTACAAACAACTCCAGCTTCTGCACAGATAGTGGAATTACAGGCAGTGAACATGACTTTTCAGGTTCTTGTAGACAGGTCATTTAACTTATATATAGGCAGTCAATATATTTATAGAGCTCTTCAAATCATAGAAACTGTTCCCTATATTGGGACTAACAACAATCAAGTTAAAATGTTATTTCAACAAATTCAAGATGCTTTTCATAAAAGAAAGCTGCCATGCTTTGTGGGCCATATTAGAGCTCACTCCAATCTTCTTGGTCCTTTAGCTGAGGGTAATGCAATGGCTGATAAGTTAACAAAGATAGAAGCATTATCCCAAGTGGAATTGGCTCAACAGTCACATACTCTTCATCATCAAAATAGCAAAACTTTAAGAAAACAACTCAATCTTACCAAGGAAGCAGCTCAAAAAATAGTTAAATAATGTGGGGTCTGTCCAAAATATTTTCTTGTCCCTCACTTAGGGGTAAACCATTGAGGTCCTTCTTCCTAATCATCTATGGCAAATGGATGTCACTCATATTGCAGAATTTGGCAAATTAAAATATGTATATGTGACCATTGATACTTATTTAGGATTTTTAATGACTAGTGCACAATCTGGGGAAGCTACAAAGCATGTAATTACACACTGCTTGAAGTGTTTTTTGTATATGGGTATAACAAAAATCATTAAAACTGATAATGGCTCTGGATATAGTAGTAAGGCATTTCAACACTTTTGTACCCAATGGAAAATTGAACATAAAACAGGTATTCCTTATAATCCTCAGGGACAAGGTATTATAGAAAGGGCTCATATCAGTCTTAAAATACAGCTTCAAAATCTAAAAATAAAAAGGAAGAAATTTATCCTCAATCACCACATAATGTGTTAAATCATGCTCTTTTCATTCTGAATTTTTTGAATATGGATGTCTGTGAGCAGTGTGCCATGGATAGATTTTGGCACAGTGGTACCCAAGTGACTTTTGCTCAAGTGAAATGGAAGGATCCCTGCTCAGGATTATGGAAGGGTCCTGATCCTGTGTTAATACAGGGTCGAGGACATGTTTGTGTTTTTTCACAAGAGGAGAATGAAGCTTGGTGGCTACTGGAGCATTTGGTAAGGAGCATGGAACTAAGGAAGGTCAGCTCCAATGACATTCCCATAGAAGAACTGGAATGAAAGTGGCTGAATTAGTGTTTCAGAGTTTTTGTCACTGGTTAATGCAAAATGTAAGAAAATGGAGTTTGGAGCTATGCCACTTTTTGGCTTTATGGCTCCTTTGGGGAAATACTTTATATCGCCTAATAGCTGTGTAAGAAGATTTTTGCTAAGAGATTTACAGCTGTTCAATATGGTAATTTCACCCTCAGCCTGAAGCAAAGCTTTTCAGTAGAGCAAACCAAAAGTACTGCTGTAACAGAAACATTTGTCTAAATTGAAGCACTTAGGGGAGCTATTATGAATTGGGGTGAAGGGACAGCCTCTAGTTAAAAACTATTTACCACTGAGAGCACATCTCTGCTGGTTCCAGAGTGGCTGAAAGAACTCAACAACTTTGGGGTGTGGCTTCATCCCAAGAATGTTACAGTCCCCTAGCAACAAGAGTTACAACTCCATAACAACACTCACTAATCCCAGTGTTGTATATCAAAGCTGACTATAAACTCTGAACTTTAGAAATGATTTGTGTACTTCCTGTTGTGTTAAAAGAGTCTAATAGTTCTATAGTATAAGTTTGGTAGAAATCTTTTAAGTGTTTGCTAAGTTAGATATATGCTAATAGATGTATAGAATGTCTTTAAGACATGTAGTAATAAGTAATAAAAAGTAAAGACATGTAGTATATTTGCTAAGGTAGTCCTACAATAAGCTTGTAAAAAGTAAAGATGCTAGTTGCAAATGTAAGTTTAAATAAGAATATAAGGAGTAAATATATAAGTAAATGTAGGTTTAAATAAGAATGTAAGAAGTAACTATATAACTGTATTTGCTAAGGAGTTTCTTTAAGAATATTAGCTTGTAAGAAGCATAAATTGAAAGACCCTAGCCCTTCAGGCTTACACCCCCAAGCCTCAGAAAGAGAGAAACTTTAAGCACCAGGAAATGAGAAACTAAAAATCTAGTTCCCGGGGCAACCTGACTCAGCCACTACTCAATCACCCCTGTAACAATATAACAATGTAAAAAGATTTCTGTTAAGAGATGTGCTCAACTGTGACTGGGATAGTTGCAAGTGTTCCAGGAAGGACCACTGTGACCTTTGTGTAAGCTCAACTCCCGCCCTGATACCCCCCTTGAGGTTTCAGGAAAAATGTACCTGTTGACATGACTGTACCCACTCTGTGATCAGACCATGATCTTGTGGAAAAAAATTGTATGGGAATTGTAATCTTATGGCTTTTATGGGTTTTTCCTTTAAAAGCCCTCATGGGGCTGCAGTAAGATGCGACTCTTGCTCTTGGGAGCAGAGTTTGCCCATCTGTACAGATGTTTCTTCAATAAATTCCTCGTGCTGTTGCATCAACTGGACTGGAGTCTGGGTTCTTGGGGCACCCACTTGAGACCCTAAACTTTGGGGTCCAACAATTGGAGGTTCCACCGAGATTTTGGGGGTGCCCCCAACCCCCACTCTGCCAGTTGGAGGTAAAAAACGAGCTCGATCAATGTTTTATGGTTTTGTGTCCTTGTCTTTTGTCTGGTTGATACAACTATAGTGTTTCTCTCCAGTATGAATACTTTCATTATTCTGAAGATGACCATAATATAAAAATGCTTTTGCACATTGAGTATATATTTGTATTCAGTGCCTGCAAAAGTGTGCAGGACTTGTGTCTGGGACTTGTGTGGGAGAGCAGACGTGCTCAAGGGTCCCTGGGTCCCCACGCTGGAGGTCCAGAGTGATCTGAAGAAGGAGATGAGTGTCTCCTTCCTTGGGGGAGCGAGGCTGTTCGCGGCCACTCCCATTTGAATTTGTGTTTTCGGTTTGGGCCAGTGGAGCCAAATCAACTACCGCGCAGACTGTGTCTGTCCATTTCATGTTTTGTGTTATGTTTTATCTAATTCCCTCTACCCCACTTCCCCTTTATCTGCATACTCCCTGCTCCCCACCTTCAGGCAGTCACAGCCACCGGCCAAGTTCCCCTGACTGCTGAGCACCACTGAGCGCCACGCCCCTGCAGCCAGGCACACACTGAACCACTGAGCGCGGGCCGGAGGTCCTGTTCTTCTGCGCCCCCCCCCCCCCCTGCCGCCCGGTGCTGGTGTTGGCTGGACTCCCGCTGGTGGGCCGGACTTCCGCTCTAGTTGGCGCTGCTCGCGGCGCCTAGACTCGCCCGGACTGTCGGACTGTCGGATTCTCATGGTAGGTCTCAAAGGAGCAGGTAGACGCCCACCAATTTGGCTAAGGTAAAAAGATTTTCACACTGGGACATCACAGATTTTTCCCCTCCACTTGCTTCCTTGCTCTCTCTCTGACCAGAGCACAGGCAGTGGCTGCACAGCTGTGGGGACCCAGGGCACCACAGAGAGGGCTAGGCAGCCTGTAAGCATCTGGGCAGAGCTGGCCTGGAGCCAGCAGGAGCCTCAAGGAGCTCAGAATGTGGGGGATGGTGGAGAACTAACTGCTCTTCCAGGGTCACAGCTGACAGGTCTGTGGGCCCAGCCAGGGCATGGAATCTCCCATGCTGTTGGATGGGACTCCCAGGACCTGCCCTGGAGTTAAAACCTGATCAGGATCTGGCTCCAAGAATGGAATGTCACTCCCTATATGAGGTTAACCAACAGTTTCTTGTCTATGGTACAGTGCTGATGCAAATTTAGATTTCTAGATTACTGAGGGGAATCACAAGAAAAACTTTGATCTGGAAGGTTATAAAAGGTCAGTAAACTGTTTATACCTACAAATACTAAATTTGAAAATTAATTCTGGTTGGTTTTCATCTTAAAAAATGGCTAATGATTCTGCAAACTGCTTATGTATATATATGGACAGGTATATGACTTGGAAATATAAGCAAGCTTTAACTGTATGTATGTATGCATGTATGTAATTTGGATCCAACTGTGTGTATGTGTGCAAGTAATTATTGCTTTTAAAATATATATATATGTAACACCTAAGTACTTATGTCTTTACCAAATGTTCAACAAGTTTCTAGAAAATTTAAATAGATAACAACATATGTTTAATAAGATATTTGATAAATATTAAAACTACACATCAATGCTTTTACACAGAAATATACCTTGCTTTGACAGCTAAACTTTGTAATTTAAGATTTACCCATGTAAAATGATAATGATTTTAAAAACATAAAAGGATCATATTAAACAGCTGAGGTTTGCAAATATATGGCAGGACTAAAGTTCCAAAAAGTCTGGTTGCAATTGTGGACCTTAGCAGTTTTAAAAATTGCCAGTGTCAGGTGATGATCACCAGAAAGTACCAGCCATAATAAAATAAAACAGACAGGCTATGTATGTACTGCCAAAGGCAGGGTCAAAGAAATCATCCAAGAAATCATCTCTAAATAAAAGAACCAAAAAGACTATAAATGAATGTCAGATATTAAACTTTGGGATTGTTTGTACTCTGGAGCTTGGTTTCAGATTATGAGGATGCTGTGTTTTCTCCCCCTTAAAGTAAAAAAGGTACTTCATTGTTATTACAAAACACTTTGAGAGATCTTAATCTTTTAAGAACAGTTTTTATAGTTAAAAACCAATGACTTAAAAATGTTTCTCCTTACCCAAGGTACATTCAGGCTTGAAAATGTTGTCTAGCCTGCTTGTATTTGCTAAGTTTGTTAAACTTGAGTTATTTGGATAAGCTGATACATATATATGTCTTATATTGATATTTTGTTTTTGCTTCTTTACTGAACCTGTGTTTGATGCTAGAAGAGCTTCAACTTAAAAGCATTGTTTTAATAGTCAGTCATGAGTAATCAAGTTTCTTTTAATTATAGTCAGGGAAAATAAGTACTGATATAATATTACAGAGATAAGTTTATTCATTTACTCAGTCCCTTGTATATGTTTTCAGGGTTGAGCTTGAAACAAGTAATTAGAAACAAGGTTTGTCATTCAGACATCTGGACGGCCCTCATACTTCAGAGATCTGCAGAATATGGCATTTAAATGTTGATCTAAAAGTTTATTATATCAGACAGGCTTCCAGATCCTAGCAGTGACCCAAGGTATCAGAAGATTACATACGAGGCACCACAACGTCTCTGCCTGGATTATGACAACGCTGACCACAGGGCAAGATGCCCCAATGCAACGCCTGCCGCCAGAACCCAGCCCAGACTGGGGACAAGTAGTAGGACACTGGAATTGAATGCACCCTTTTGCCTGATCAAGGTCAGTCTTCTGTGTCCCTATTCCACAGGAAAAATACTCTGCCTCGTGGGCCTGATGACGGAAGAAGATTGATGCTGTTCTGACTGGTGCCTCCAATGCTATGGAGACCTGGGTTGAGATTGGTCCCTGTAATTTATAGGATTAGAAGCTTCTTGATCTACACTCAGATATAGTTTATCCTTCTCAGATCTCTGACAGTACTAATGGCTAGGCTAGCTCTAACTTTGTCAGCATGGCAGCATCAGACATCCAGATCCTTCTGCAAGGCCATAGCTAGCTTGTTAACTCACTTTTAAAAAATGTTCTGAGATATAAAAGTTTAAGTAAGTCTTAAAGGTTCAGATATGAGTCTAAAATGAGATATGTTTCAGATTACTCTCCTGTTCTATGGTTCAGAGCTTAACATTTAAGAGTCCTGATGAGCTGGTAGAGCAAAGACTATTTACTGTTCAGTCACAAGCCCAACATTTAGATTTGTTTTAGATGTCATCTAAATATGTCTAAATGTAAAAGTGCTTCTCACCAGGCCAAAAATCTCTGTCCAACTTATACCTGGCTTTCTGGACAGAAGAAAAATGCCCAAATCTGTAGTTCTTGTTGGGACGCAAAGGTATGAGTCCACTTCTGCTGTTTTACAGATACCCATTACCTGCTTTATCTACAATATGGATTTCAGTACAGATTGATAATACTAATGTATCCAAAACTTTTATGTCATTTTGTAAGTAGGCCTCAAAGGATCAAAAGAGTCATAAAAACCTAGACCCACTTCACAGAGGTCGAAAGGACACCAGATAAGTATTCCTAAAGATGGTATTTTTCCTCTCTCCTGGTCTTGGGACTACTGCTTCTGCTTTTCCCATTATTAAGGGTATGGACCTAACGGTTCCAAACAAGTTCATAAATTTTAACTTCTGTTTCTAGTTTAAATTTGTCTCGACAGATTTTTGCTTGGCTGGCAGACACCTCCAAGTTTCAGTTGCTGACTCCACTGCTCCAGACAACTGTGGGCTCTGGACTTCCTAAAGGCTAATGTGGACCAGCCCAGTTAACATGATTCTTCTCTGTCCCTAGGGGGTCAGGCTGCCACATGCTACTGACAAATGCTCCCTGCCCAGTCTTTGACCAGCTTTTCAGCCTTTTGGGCGGAGGGGCCCTGATACCGGCGCCCCAATGCCAGCTCGAAGCAGTTCCAGAAGAGAATACGTCATCCCATACTCCTTGTTCAGAAGAGGCTGAAATGCTGGGTCAAAAAAAAAAAAAAACTCCCTAGCATAGAGACAAGATGGCTAATTATACATGGACTATGCATGGCCATTACAGGCCATGAGTTAATGTAATATCATAATTTTAAGATTAAAATTTGCCAAAAAGAAAATAGGGGACTGAAAGACCCTAGCCCTGCAGGCTTACACCCCCAAGCCTCAGAAAGAGAAAAACTTCAAGCACCAGGAAATGAGAAACTAAAAATCTAGTTCCCAGGGCAACCTGACTCAGCCACTTCTCAATCACCCCTGTAACAATATAACAATGTAAAAAGATTTCTGTTAAGAGATGTGCTCAACTGTGACTGGGATAGTTGCAAGTGTTCCAGGAAGGACCACTGTGACCTTTGTGTAAGCTCAACTCCCGCCCTGATACCCCCCCTTGAGGTTTCAGGAAAAATGTACCTGTTGACGTGACTGTACCCACTCTGTGATCAGACCATGATCTTGTGAAACAAAATTGTATGGGAATTGTAATCTTATGGCTTTTATGGGTTTTTCCTTTAAAAGCCCTCATGGGGCTGCAGTAAGATGCGACTCTTGCTCTTGGGAGCAGAGTTTGCCCATCTGTACAGATGTTTCTTCAATAAATTCCTCGTGCTGTTGCATCAACTGGACTGGAGTCTGGGTTCTTGGGGCACCCACTTGAGAACCTAAACTTTGGGGTCCAACAATGAGTATATGTTGATATGTTATATGTGAGTCTGTAAAAAAGTGTAAATGTTGAGTGTGAGTGTATGCTGAATGTAGATGGTGAAAAAGTGTAAATGTTTGAATGTGAGTCTATGCTTAATATATCAAGCTGGCAGTCTGAGCATTTTCAAAATCTCCAGAAGCTGCTAAGATGCTAAGAATTGCAGACAACAGAACCTGTATGACAATCACAGACAGGCATCTGCAACTGAGACCCATTGAAAAATCAATGCAGCAAAGAAAAACCTGAGCTAGCAGCAAAAATGGCGCAATTTAAAATGCTACTGTAACTAAAGATGTCTTTGGCTTGAGAATGAAAGCTGCAGAGATGCTTGTCTGAACTAAAATTGTTAGCTGCAAAAAGTTTTTGGTTGTAAAACATTTCTTCATATTTGGAAGGCTGGTACCATAATTTATTATTTAAATTTTGGTACTTAAGAAATGAACAAAAGTGATTTCATTGCAATGGGATGACCTAGGAACTGTTTTCTGGAAATATTTGCGCTAAAAAAAAAGTGAACTGTTTAAATGAAGAAATTTATTGTTTCTACCTAGGCTTGAGATAGTTTTGCATAACTGTGGTGATTCATGAAATGTTATGTGTTAAAAATGGAACTTTTAATGGAACTGTTGATGTAAAAATGGAATTACTTGTGAAACTGGTGTTGTGTTTAAATGGAAAAGTTTGGATTTTCTTCTAACTAGGTTCAAAATTTTGTTTTAAAAAATTATAAAGAAAAGAGGAAGTAATGAGTGAATTAAGGTTGAGTGTATTGACAGTAATCCACCCTGGTTTTAAGTTAATGAAACATTTAAGTTTGATGTGAATACATCAGAAGTTTTTCCTATGTTCTCTTAGCAAGAAATTCAAATGGTTCTGTTAAGAGTTTGATTTGAGATCTAAGACTGACAGAATTGTAACTATGTATAGCAAAATTTGTTAACCTGCTGATGTTAATGATGAAACTAAGGGATTCTTTAAATTTGCAAATACATTAAGAGTTTTTGGGTTAGAAAAGGCTGGATGCAGCTAAGACTGCTGTAGTCACCTTGGACCCAATCAAAAAAAGAAATGTCATCTTTATTATTCTCAATTCCCATACTGGAAGAGGAGACAGCTATGGAGATTGCTATGAACTATTAATGAGGAGGTTTTTTTTTATATATTAAGAAAGGGGGACCTGTGGGAGCCCATTTTCAGGTTTCCTAGTGGCTTTACCCAGCAGGTCTGCATAGAGAGGATTGGACACTGGGTGTGAGTGCAGGTGTCTGAGATGATCTGCACTGGGCTGTGCTGGGGGGAGGTCTTTTGCTCCAACCCTTGGCATTTCTGTAAATACCCTAGGGCAGAGACAGTCAGGGCCTGTTGGAATAGGTTCCAGGCCCTCTCGAGGTTATCCTGTATTTTCTATCAGTTTCTCCCCACTCGAAATCCTTCTATCTAATATTTTCTGCTGCTCCTACTCAAGAGCACTCTGGGGAAATGCAGGGGTGATGGGTAGCCCTCCCACAATTTCTGGAGATTTAGGTAATGCTTGCCCTGCTGGAAGAAGTATGTCCCTGAGTGTGAACATGAGAGTTCACATCCACACACCATTTCCAGTTCCCACTTTCACCTTCATGCCACAGGTGGAAGATGTGAATTCTTAGCTTCCTGCCTTAGCTGCCATGTTTGACACTTGTTGCCATGCCACTTTCATGGTGATCCTGAATCTTTCTGGACCTAAGGGCCAACTATTCCACAAGTTGACATAATGTTTTATCACAGCAACAGAAAAGGCACTAATACACATCAAGTTTTATACCTGGATGCCTTAATTTCATGTAATTGAAGAGAACTGTGGAATAGAAAGGGTCTAGCTCATCATTTAAATTCATAGGTTTTTGTCCATGAGTTTGAAGGTGCAAATAAAAAAGAGGGACATCATAATGCTTGAACATATTGGTGACACTTGTCAAATATTTTCTCCAGAGTAATCTTGTGTAACTGAATGTAAGTCTGTTGGGTAAAGATCTTACTAAACTCTTTATGGCCAAATTTCCCTCAGTATTAGTTTTTTTTTAGGCCCTGAAAGACTACTATAAAATGAAAAGGCCTTAACAAATTACACATTAAGTTTTGTTCTTGTATAAAGACTAATATAAACTGCAAAACTTTACCACATTCACTACATTTATAGGGTTTCTCTGAGTGTGATTTTTTTCTCATGATTTCAAAGACTGCTGATTCATGCAAAGGCTTTACCATATTGATTACAATCATAGGATCTCTCTCCAGTATGTGTTTCTTTATGCCTTCAGAGACTACCTGCACATGCAAAGGCTTCACCACATTGATTACATTCATAGGTTTTCTCTCCAGTATGTGTTCTTTCATGCACTTGAAGACTGGTCTATTGTGAAAAGACTTCACCACATGGATTACATTCACAGGATTTCACTCCAATATGTGTTCTTTTATATTTGGAGACTATTGGCACATGTAAAGGCTTAACCACATTTTATTCATTGGGTTTCTCTTTAGAATGTATTTTTCATGTATTTAGAGAGGACTATGGCATGAAAAGGCATTATCACATTGATTATATTTGAAGGGCTTCTCACTAGTATTATGTATTTATGTATTAGTATTTATGTATTCAGAGACTACTGGCACATCCAGGTTTTACCTCATTGATAACATTCATAGGGTTTCTCTCTTGTATGTGCTGTTTTATGGATTTGGAGGTGATTGTGTTTTGAAAAGGCTTTATCTCATTGATTAGATTCATAGGGTTTTGTAGCTAGAGTTTTCTTGCCTGGCTCACAGCTGCTCAGACCCAACCAAGTAAACACAAAAACTTATATTGCTTAAAAACTGTATGGCCGTGGCAGGCTTCTTGCTAACTGTTATTATATCTTAAATTAATCCATTTCTATAAATCTATAACTTGCCAGGTGGCTTGTGGCTTACCGGCATCTTCACATGCTGCTTGTCAAGGCGGCGGCTGGCAGTGTCTCCCTGACTCAGCCTTCCAATTCCCAGAATTCTTCTCCTCCTTGTCCTGCCTATACTTCCTCCTGCCTGGCTATTGGCCAATCAGTGTTTTATTTTTTTAACCAATCAGAGCAACACATTTGACATACAGACCACCCCACAGCAGGGTTTCTCTCCAGTATATGTTATTTTATGTATTTAAAGATGACCTTGAATTGCAAAGGCTTTAGTACACTGATTATAGTCTTAGGGTTTCTCTCCAGTATGTATTCCTTTATATATTCTGAGATTGTTGAGACATACAAAGGTTTTGCCACATTCATTAAATTCATAGTTTCTGTCCAGAATGCATTCCTTTTGTATTTGGACATGACTGTGTCATATAAAGGCTTTATTACATTGATTACATTTGTAAGGTTCCTCTCCAGTATGAGTTCCTTTATGTATGCAGAGATTACCAGCACATGCAAAGGCTTTATCACATTGACTACATTCATGGGGTTTCCTCTCTAGATTGTGTTCCTTTATGTATTTGGAGATCAGAGTGTTGCAAAAAGCCTTTATTACATTGATTACATCTGTAGGGTTTCTCTCCAGTGTGTGTTCTTTCATGTCTTCAGAAACTATTGGTACATTCAAAGGCTTTACCATATTGATTACATTCATAGGGTTTCTCTCCAGTATGTGTTCTTTCATGAATTTAAAGGTTACTGTGTTGTGAAAAGCCTTCATCACATTGATTACATTTGTAGGATGTCTCTCCAGTAATGTGTTCTTTCATGTCTTTGGAGATAACTGTGTCGTGAAAAGTTTTTATGACATTGACTACATTTGTAGGGTTTCTCTCCGGAATGTGTTCTTTTATGTCTTTGGAGATGACTGTGTTGTGAAAAGGCTTTATCACATTGATTACATTTGTAGGGTTTCACTCCAGAATGTATATTTTCATGTTTTAGGAGACTACTGGAACATGCAAAGGCTTGATTACATTGATTACATTTGTAGGGTTTCTCTCCAGAATGTGTTCTTTCATGTATTTGGAGCTGACTGTGTCGTGAAAAGTTTTTATGACATTGACTACATTTGTAGGGTTTCTCTCCAGAATGTGTTCTTTCATGTCTTTGGAGATGACTGTTTTGTGAAAAGGCTTTATCACATTGATTACATTTGTAGGGTTTCACTCCAGAATGTGTTCTTTCATGTTTTCGGAGACTACTGGAACATACAAAGGCTTGATCACATTGATTACATTTGTAGGGTTTCTCTCCAGAATGTATTCTTTCATGTATTTGGAGCTGACTGTGTTTTAAAAAGGCTTTATCACATTGATTACATTTGTAGGGTTTCTCTCCAGTATGTGTTCTTTCATGCATTTGGAGAGTACTGGCACATGCAAAAGCTTTATCACATTGATTACATTTGTAGGGTTTCTCTCCAGAATGCATTCTTTCATGTATTTGGAGACAACTGGGTCGTAAAAAGGCTTTATCACATTGATTACATTTGTAGGGTTTCTCTCCAGTATGTGTTCTTTCATGCCTTTGGAGATAACTGTGTTGTGAAAAGGCTTTATCACATTGATGACATTTGTAGGGTTTCTCTCCAGTATGTGTTCTTTTATGTATTTGGAGATAACTGTGTTGTAAAAAGGCTTTATCACATTGATTACATTTGTAGGGTTTCTCTACAGAATGTGTTCTTTCATGTATTTGGAGACTAGTGCCACATGCAAAGGCTTTATCACATTGATTGCATTTGTAGGGTTTCTCTCCAGAATGTGTTCTTTTATGTATTTGGAGAGTATTGTTTTGTGAAAAGGCTTTATCACATTGATTACATTTGTAGGGTTTCTCTCCAGTATGTGTTCTTTCATGTCTTCGAAGATTACTGGCATATGCAAAGGCTTTACCACATTGATTACATTCATAGGGTTTCTCTCCAGCATGTCTTCTTTCATGTCTTCGAAATCTACTGGTACATGCAAAGGCTTTACCACATTTATTACATTCATAGGGTTTCTCTCTAGTATGTGTTCCTTTATGTATTTGAAAATGATCATGACTTGTGAAGGCTTTATCACACTGATTACTCTCACTGATTTTCTTTCCAGTATGTGTTTCTTTATGTATTTGGAGACTAATGTTGTGTGAAAAGGCTTCATCATATTGAATACAACTATAGTGTTTCTCTCCAGTATGAATACTTTCATTATTCTGAAGATGACCATAATATAAAAATGCTTTTGCACATTGAGTATATTCAGAGGGTTTCTCCCCAATATGATGTTCTTTGTACCTGTAAAGATAATTGGCACATGTAAAAGCTTTATCACATTCAGTACACTGATGAATATTTATATCTGTATGAATTAATTTTACAATTTTGTCTAATTTTTAAGACAAATAAGATCTTAAAGCTTATACTCATAGTGTTTCCCTTCATTTAGGGCTGTTTTGTGTCTTTGAAGGTATCTGTAATGGTAAGAGCCTTTATTATAGGGTCCACATTTATAGAATCTTTTGTCTATATGAGATTCTTCACATACTTAAAGAGAACTGGAAGAACTCAAAGCTTTAACATACTTACTGCACTCATAAGTTTTCCAATAGTGAGAGTCATACTCCACTTGCAAAGTGAACCAGGACAATAGACATATTTATACATTTCAATACTCATAGAGCTTTTCTCCAGTCTGGGTGTCTTGATGTATTCCCAATAAAGTTGGAAAATCAATTAAATTTAAACTTGTATCACATTCAAAAATTCTACTCAAAGTGGGGACTATTACTTATCTTCTAATTATTCTGTGTGTGTGAGAGAGAGTTATGTTGCATACTTCCTATGCTCACATGGCTTGTTTCCAGAGTAGTATATGATATACTGATAAAGGAAAACAAACAAATAAAATGTTTCCCAATTGCATTCACACAACTTGACTTTCTGTTCCTCATAGATATATTCTTGGATATATACTTATCACCTATTCAACACAAATTCCTTTTACAATATCTGAGTGGCATGAAATTAAACAGATTGGCTGTTCAACAGCAGAGCTATCATGGAGCTGTAATTCAAATGGGAATATCAGTGAAGGCATTGTTTCACTGTGTTCTTTCATAGAGGAATGCCTTGAAAACACATATCAGCTACCTGACATTGAGGTATTTGGTTTTGTGAGAACTTAACAATCATCACTACACTTTAAACTGTGCTTATTTACATTGTCACTTTTATTTAAAACTTCTGGGACACATTAAAATTTCTCCATAGGCAAATTTGTATTAGCCAGCACATGAGAAGTACCTTCTAAGTCTTCCAGAACTTTGACAGTGTTCTTCAATATCATGGTCTTCCCAACTGTAGCCTAAAATACAGTACCAGAAAATATATCATATATTATGGGAAACTGCAAAAGTTAAGTTATTATCTTCAGTAAACCTTAGAATAATGCCAGATTTATTCACCTCATTTTTCTTCTTTCTCAGTTGAAATTACAAAAGTGTATCAATAAATAAGGAAGAGTTGTCCCCTTATTTTAAAATGTGATAAAAAAAATTCAGTCTTACCTACAGCAGTAAGGTTTCTGTAGGTCTCCCACATTACATCTTTGTAGAGATTCTTCTGGGAAGGATCCATCAAAGTCCACTCCTCCCAAGTGAAGTCGATATGCACATCATCATAGGTCACTGCAGTCTAAAATATCCCATACATGTGTACAACAGAAAGTGTGATACTGATAGCATGGTGATGAATACTTCTTTGGCAGTATATTCATATAATTCTGGGGCTTCCCACAGTTATTCCATAACACAAAAGTTCTTATCATCAACTCATTTTAGAAAACAAAAGCTGAACAATGAGGTTCACATCTGTCATTTCTAAACATTTTGTCTAGGATACAGCCTTGCAGGAGAAACGCCTATTAAGAGATATAAAGAGGGGCTGGAGAGATGGCTCAGTGGTTAAGAGCACTGGCTGTCCTTCCAGAGGTCCTGAGTTCAATTCCCAGCAACCACATGGCTCACAACCATCTGTAATTAGATCTGGTACCCTCTTCTGGCCTGCAGGCAGACATGCAGACAACACACTGTATACATAATAAAGAAATAAATGAATCTTTTTGTTTGTTTGTTTGTTTGTTTTTTTGAGACAGGGTTTCTCTGTGTAGCTTTGTGCCTTTCCTGAATCTCGCTCTATAGACCAGGCTGGCCTCAAACTCACAAAGACCCACCTGGCTCTGGCTACCAAGTGCTGGGATTAAAGGCATGCACCACCAACGCCCAGCTAGGCTCACAACCAAAAATCTTTTTTTAAAAAAAGAGAGATTTAAGAGAGGCAAGCAAACAAATCAAAGTACACATTTGAGAAATTGAATGAACAATTACTAACTACAAAAAAGATGGGCAAGTTGGGTGTACTGGCTCAAGTCTTTAATCCCAGCACTTACAAGGCAAAGGCAGGAGAATTTGAGTTTGCTGCCAGCCTGTCTGTGCAATGAATTGCAGGTTAGCCAGTTACATATTTGTAAGACTCTTTCTCCCCAATAAAGTAAATTGTACAAGAAAGGTAGAAAGAACTCACAGGTTTCTATGGAAGTTTCTACAAAGAATTATGCATACAGTCCAGTTCTGTTTTGATCTTCCAGAAACCAGTTTAAATTATAACAATAATAAGATCTTACTAAAAGGGAATGCATGTTTAAAGTTACAAGTGAACAGATAAAAACATTAGCAATATAAATGTTGATCATAAAAAATAACATAGGACAGTAGAAATGGCTCAATATTTAAGAGCTCTTGCTGGTCTTACAGACAGTTGAGCTCATCATAAATGGGGGCTTACAACTATCCATTACTACAAGTTCAAGGTTTGTGAAACTATCTTCTGATTGCTGTGAGGACCAGGCACACATGTGGTACATATCCATGCATACAAGCAAAAGATGCACATTCCTCAAAAGAACTGAAAACCAACATAATAGGTAGGAAGAATGTCACACAGCTGCAATTGAATGACTCAGAAGGCTCATGCAGTTTTAATGTCATGAGTATGCCATCCTGGGAAAGAGAATGATACATTCTGCCATAATTCAAAATTCAAGATGTGGGAGAAGCTCAGCAAAACAGCATATGCTTGACATGTAGAAATAACTATACAATAAGTCTATCACCCAATAATATAAAAACAAAAAAGCCCAGGCATGATGGCCAACATTTAATCACAGGACATAAGAGCCAGAATAATTTGGATCTCTGAGTTTAGGTCAGTCTGGTATACAGAGGTACTTTCAGGACAGCCAGGACTACACAGAGAAACCTTCTCTTCAAAAACAAAAATAAAAACAACAAAATGGACAAAAACTCAGGTTACAAAATGGCTTAGCACTGAATATCAATTGCTTCAACTATATCTTATGGGATTTAGTGATACCATGTATAGTAGTGGTATAAGACATGACAGTCAGACACAAAGAACATGAGCTAAGGACAAGGGCTGTGGAATGCTCAGGTGACTGGGCTGTACCAGTACCTGTGCTTGAGTCCATCTGTGCTGGCTGGGAAGATGTCTGTGTGTCTGTGCTGTGGTATGGGTCTGGTGGCTTGCTAATTGTGGACATTGTTGCTGGGGTTGGGGAAACAGTTGCAGTGGCATTTTCCTGAGTCTCAGACAGGACTTTGCTGTGAACAGTTTTCCTCAGGGTGGCTGTGGTTGGTGAAGAGGTGTTTGTAACTGCCAAACTTGTCATGAGTAAAGATTTGTTTGTGTCAGTGACTTTGTCTAGTGTTAATGAGAGTGGAGTTAAAGCTGACTTCTCAGGAAGAGTGAATGTCCCAGTTCCAGATGACGGGATGGCATCCTCTGGTGTGTTTAATGCTGTTGAAGGTATTGTCATGGTCCTATTTGTTTTTCTGAGGCCTAGAGACACTGATGATCCTATTCCAGTGTTGGTGGACTTTGGTGATAATAAAGTTGTACCTAGAGGCATGATAACATTAGAAATTGTCTGTACTGACTGGAAAGGTGTCTGTGTGATTATGCTGTGGTGTGTGTCTGGTGACTTGCTCATTGTAGGGGTTGTTGCTGTGGTTGGGGGTACAGCTGCATAGGAAATGAATTGAGGCTAAAGACACTCCAATTCCTTCCCCAGTAAGGAATTTCATCCAGAAAGACTCTTCCTACTAAAGTTTCCCCAAACACCCAAAAGAAAGCCATCAAGGAGAGAGAAGTACTCAAATACATTATCCTATCTGGGAGTGTTTTCATTCAATTGAAAACATCCTGAACATAGGCTTATGGTCATCCCATGATCAAAACACATTTAGTCTATCTTCAATGATCTTCATAGTCTTCAACAGCATCTACAGTTTCAAATGTTCAAGGTCTCTTTGAACACTCAGGTGATTCCTTGACTCTGACATCTTGTAAAATCAGAAAAGAAGTTACATCTTTCCAACATACACTGGCACGGAATACCCATTACCATTCCCAAAGAGGAAGTGGAACACAGTGAGTGAAGACTGGACCAAGGCAAGACTGAAACCCAGCAGGGTAAACACCAAATCCAGCAGCTCTGTCTCAGACATATGGGACTTCAGTTTCAAAGCTTAGGTGTCTCATTTTCCTGAAATTTCTCATATATCTCTTTGGCTACTTCCATTCCCTATATGCAGCTCTCCATGGCAGATGTCTCACAGCTTTGGTATCTCAACATTTTGTGGTTTCAAAATGCAACCTGGGCTTCATGCTCAAAGCTTCAAGCAATGAACTTTCACAGGATCCTCACTGGGGCTCTGACTCTGCCAAACATAGATGACTGCAAAAGTTCTAAACCGAAACCACAGATCAGGAATCCATGACCAGAAATTTTGATTCTTTCTTATTTCCAGAAGCAGCACAAAGTTTGGCTTCTTAATTGAGACGGACCTTGCAGAGTTTGGACAACACTTGCAGCAGGTTTTGTATGAAGCTGCTTCCTGGGAAAAGGAATCAATTCGCCTAATCCTCTCATTAACTGAAGGCTTAACATGAAGCCCTTAGGGTACCTAGATAGGCTTTCTTCTCTTTAATGGTGATCTCCTTGAAAATTCCTATCTGTTTCAGCACATGACTGCCATCTGAAACTACCTTTTCATTGTCACTGGTTTCTGAAAAAATTATTACTTTTTTCACTGTAGACCTGAATGAGTCATCAGTAATAAGCAAGCAACAGATTCAATATTCCATCTAAGAAATCAGCCCATTACTTTTTAATTTGGCCTTACTCAATTTCTCAGAGCAAGGGCAGAATAAGGAAGATTCTAGGCCAAATAAGACACAAATGACCTCTAGCTTAATGTTTCATAAGAGTCTACTTCTCACTAAAATCTATGACCTTGACCTCCTCTGTGTGCATTACTCTCAAGAGTCTCATCTTCCTCATCCTACAAGAACAGCCTATTGAGTTCTGTGTACAGTAGTCTATGACTTTTGTCATTTAAGTTCTGATATCTTCTACATTCCTCTAAAGGACAACATTCCCAGATTCTTCCCAGCAACACAATCACTTTTGGTGTTCCATTTTTTGTTCTAACTTGCTTCTCTGCCGCTGTGATTAAATCCTCTAATCAAAATCATCTCAGGTAAGTTTATTTAGCTGATTCTGCCAGGTCACAATTCATCATTGTGGTATAGAAAATGAAGATAAAAACAATGGGCAAACACTGATTCCTGGCCTTTTCACTTGCTTTGTTACTGTCTTGTGCTCAGCCAGCTCTCCTTGACAGCTAATGTCTAATTACAAGTGAATAACATATCCCAGGTCCACTTGTTTAGAGATATTGCCAACTCACTGGAAGAGCCTTCCCACATCAATCATCAGCACAATCTTTTACAGACATTGCCGTTCCTGACAATTATGAATAAACCAGCTTTGAACATAGTTAAGCAAGTGCATTTGTGTCAGGATGGAGAAAAATTTGGGGGATATATGTCCAAGAGTGGTAATAGCTAGGCTTTGAGGTAGATAAATTCCCAATTATCTGAGGAACTAGTATATTGATTTCCATAATGGCTGAACAAGCTTACACTCCCACCAGCAATGGAGGAGTGTTCCCCTTGTTCCACATCCTGGCCAGCATGAGCTGTCACTTGTATCATTCATCTTAGCCACTCTGACAAGTGTAAGATGAAATACCAAAGTAATTTTGATTTACATTTCATTTATTGCCAAGGATGCTCAACATTTCCTTAAGTGTTTTTCAGTCATTTTAGATTCCTCTATTAAGAATTCTGTTTAGATATGTACCATATTTTTTAATTGAATCATTTTATTTGTTGATGTCTAGTTTCTTAAGTTGTTTATTATTCTGAGTGAGGCAACCCAGAACCACATAGACAAACGTGATATGTTATTCACTTATAATTAGACATTAGCTGTCAAGTAAACAATACCAACAATATAATCCACAGACCCAGAGAGGATAAGTAACCAGGATGGTTGTGGAGGCATGGGAATACAAAATCACTCACCCTGAAACAATAAGGTCCTCTTTCATAATGGTGACTCCAGCAGCTGATTGCCAATCCTGTTTCCCCCTAAAGTGCACACAATAAACTATTCCTCCTATTCTCGTCTGAAGGCATCAGCCACATTCCACATGCAAATCCTTTTCCTGTGACTGCAATGGATAATCAATTACATGACACAAATGGGTAATTTTAAAACTCTGAGGTGGTAGAGTCATTTAATTTAAGAATTTATAATGTTTGATCATGGAAACCTAGGTCATCACTGTGGGGACCAACGTACTGGAATCAAGGCCACTTGAATCAATATAGAAGAGTTTCTCTCAGAAAATTTTCTAAAGAGCTGGAGGTGCAGCTATTCAAGAATTAATATGCCTTTCAAAGGAGAAATCACTCCATACACTTGAGATTAAAAAAGAAAAGTCTTATTAATGATAGTATGCATCTATTTCTGACTAATGCTCAATGAGGAGCCAGCCTGGAACAGATTTTGCATTCCACATGTTCTGTCATCCTTAAGTTTCTTTTAGGTTAAGGCTCCAGTTACACTTTGAACATTTAAATAGTATCAGGAGATTGCAAATCTAGCCACTTAGGCAGATGGGAAACTCACACAGCAAAGATAATTCCAGATTTATTTCTTAAGTACCCCACTAACCTGAAACAGTAGGTCAGTCATCAGTGACAGGGTCCTGAGGTGGAAATGCCAGGAGATGAGAAGGCACCTCCTCATCCAGGGGATGAGAAGGGTAGGAAAAGTAGAAGTTAGAAAAAAATAGAGGCTGATATAGGGAGGTCTTGTACAAGTTATGCCTCATGCCAAGTAAACTTCTTAAGGAGAATAGCATCTTCCAGTGGGAAATGGAAGAAAATGAGACTTCTATGAAGCCAACAAAAACTATCATACGATGGGACAAACTCAAGAGGAGGAAATTCACACACTGCTACATAAGGAGAACACAGAGTATCTCAGAAACATTACTGGGTAAGCACACAGTGGCCTTGGGATTGATAACCATACTGCCATGTGGTAATAAGAGTTGTGTTCTCATGATCTGAAGCAACCCCTTCACAAAGGTCCTGGCCCCAGATCATTACCAGCTCTCCCTAGCATATTCCTGGTTTTAAAGAAGGATCTCTATTTTATTCTCAATATATGAAGTCCTTAGAGAAAGCTCCCAAGTCCTAGACTCCAGGCCTTTTCTGTCTCTCTGAAGCACCTTCCTTCTCTCTGTGTGAGGGCCTAGAGGAAAAGTCTTGTTGATCAGGCCACCATTCAACACAACAGTGCTTTCCTTTTCAAATAGGTATCACCTTCTCCATCTGCTAGAACCATGCTTTTCTAGAGAAAAAAATTAAGACCTTAATTGCACACTAAGCCTTAAGGTTGGTTGTGACCCTGTAGTGCCCCCTAGAAAGCTTGTTAGAGGCCTGTTTTTTGATATAAGGATGGGCCTAGTGGCTGCTTGAAAATCAGGGGTGTCTCCTTTGTCATAGTTTGGAGGCAAATGTCTGCACAATCCTGGTGAACAAATGTGTATCCTAGCATCTTAATCTCTAACAGGCCTGGTTAGCATATACTTATCTTTGTGGTATTTTAGAGGCAGCCTCCCTTAAATAAATTCTACTCTGTGTGAATTACTATCTCCTAAGCATTGGTAAATCCTTCACATCACCAATTCTACTCCTCTACATCACAGCTTAATAGTGGAGCACTACTCAACACAAGAGATACCATTTATAATCCCTATAAAATTATTTGCAAATTCATCATTAGAGAAACTAGGCCTCTACAAATTTAAGAGCTGCCTTCCATGACTGCATGAAAAGCATGTTGACCTTGACTACAAAGATGTTTCTATACATAGCTCCCTGTTCCCAATGGTCTGAGCAGAGGCAGCCCACAGAGCAATGTTATTCAGAGTCCTACACCTGGGTGCAGGGAGTTGCAAGGACCACATGGTACCTCACAGGACAGGGAATCTGGCTACAGGTTCCCACCCAACCCCAGAGAGGACTGCCACCCTGGCTTCTGAGGCTCACCATTTGCTCCTCCTGACCTAGGGACAGCAGCCTCTTGCTCACCATGCCGTGACTTCCCAGCTCACCCATGCTCTCTCCTCTGCTCCTTCCAACAGCACAGGCAGCACACAAAACCACTGGTATACACTCTGTTACAAAGACAAGCCTGCAGCCTGGCCCTAGAAAGCCCACCCCCACCACTCTCCTCTGACTGGCAGGTAAGCCTGGAGGGCCTGATTGGCTACTGAGGCCTGAGTGACAAGAGCACCTTCCTTAGGATAACTGTGTGCTTAAAGACTCTGTACAGTGAGTGGTTTCTGGCCCTGCCTTCCACCCAAGACACAGACCTTTTCTAGATCTGCAGAGATTTCCATTACAACAGCACTTGCCCCTGGCTCAAATAGCTGACCCTGCTATATTCCTGCACTCCACAGGGACTTCCCCTTCTTCCTCCTGGACACCATGTGGCTAGCTTGCACAGCCCATTACACAATGTGGAGTGGAGTGATTCCCCTCTCCACCAGGTTGAAGAATGTCCAGAATATTAACAATTAAAGAGAAATTTTAGGACACAAAATGAAATGTCTGTTTTATGGCTTCACACTGAGGTCTGATGAACTCAGGTACTTTTTACCTGGTTGTCACAGGGACTTTAGACAACCAAGAGAGAAAAGCAGGAATCAGATCACAGACAAGATAGATCTTTCTTCCATCAGAAGGCTGGATGATGGTTCCATTGCTTTAGGAGATTTATTCCTGAAATTCATTTCAATCTCTTGACAATTTAACAACAATATGAAGTGTAGTCTTCACAATAAGTTGAATATTTAAAGAGAAATGGAACAAGTTCCTTTATGAGCACTAGTGTTAGGTACAACATCTTCCTCTGGGCAAGTGAAAACAAAACAAAACAAACAGTATTAGTAACGTTCTCTGCTTGAACAGAACTGATAGAATCAGTCTCCCTATGTAGGTAGAAAGTGAATTTATTACAATGTCTCACAGTCTGTGGTCCAGCTAGTCCAACATTGGCTGTCAACCAATGAAAAGTTGAAGAATTCAGTACTTCTTCAATCCATGAGGCTGGATGTCTCGAATGGTCTTCAGTATACACCAGAATTCCTAAAAATTGGGCTCTAATGAGAGTAAATGAATGACTTTCCTAGGCAAAGAGAATGAGTTTCCTTCTTCAATATTCTTTATATATATAGGCTGCCACCAAAAGGTCTGGTCAAGATTAAAGGTGGATCAAATTACCTTGAAGATCCAGATTAATGAAGGGTCTTCCCATTTCAAAATTTTAATTAAGAATAATCTCTCACAGGTATACCCAAGTGCTGTCAGCCACAAAGATATGCAGTGGGGATTCAGCCATCATTGACAAGTCCAACCCATTAGAACTGGGGGTTCTGGTAGAGGAGTTAAAAGCCTAAAAGCAAGGTGTTTTGGAGTTATTGCCTTTTCAATATATTGGCTGTTTCCTGCAGTGAATTTCTTGTGTGAAATTGTAGCTTTCTCATCTGTTACTACCATGGAATTCAATTCAAGAGCTTCTAGCAGTGTAATTGATCATTATTGGGCACAATTTCCCCTATGCATTTGGGGTATATTAATAACTTCCCACAGTTATGTGTGAAAACAGTTACACAGGCAAAATTTTGAGACATTCTCAGACATTCAAGGACAAAGTATGAGCATATTGTTGATTTGCAACCCTTAGATAGATGGAAATGTACTCTGGCTTTACCTTACCTGCAGATAAGAAAAACTATCCTGAACTAACCTCACTAACCCTAAACTCTTAACTCCTTATACTTACTTTCACCTCAGTTTATTAACACAAGACTTTAGCTTAGAGATTTATTGCCTGTAAACACTGAGATATAGTGGAAAAGGTAATCAGCCATTTTCAAGTACATGGAGATGAGTAAACTTTCCCAAGAACCCTCCATGGCCAGAGGGGCTGGAAGGTACCAGGTTCTGTTTCTTGTACAAATTAAGCTTAATTCTATCTTGATTCTGCATCTTTAAGCAATAGGTATAATCTTTAGATCTAAGAAGTTCCTTTTAAGCAACTGATTATAGCTAAAGTGCTACAGCAGACCAAAAGCTGCACATCTTCCTCTACTGCTTAGGCAAGTTACCTAGTAACCAAGGATCTTACCCTGCCTGTTGGAAAAATGACTCATGAGAGCCCTTTGGAAGCAGAGCAGGTGGAAAAGACAGTTTTACCTTATTCATGATTTTCACTGATTAATAGATTTTTTTTAACCTTAAATGTAGCCACATTTGGGAATGTAGTTTGAGCACAGGAATTCCTCCCTCAGATTTCTTTTGTGGATTTAATTCTTAGCTGACCTCACCAAAAAACTTTCACTAGCCACTCCCACCTTGTGTCATAAGTGAAACCTGATAGTTATTGCTCTGTGTATGAATTTCAAGCCTCTCCTTGCACTGCCAAAGAATTATTGTTTTTAAATGTTTATAGACCGGTACCCTCACTGTAGAGATGATGCTTACTTGGAACAATAAAAAGATGGACTGAAAGAGCACAGTGTGAGTAGATTCATTCCTCTCCCCTCACTTCTAGTTTTCCTCCACTGGTTGTAGAGTCTCCTTTTGACTCAGAAAGTCTTTAAGGCAGGCCCCTAAAAGCTTTTGTTATCCTTACCCAATTCTTTGTGCATTAGTTAATTCCAGAGCTAGTCAGTTTTAGGTACCAAAAACAGTCATCACAGGAGGCAAGACAGAAGATCTGAGAAAGATTTCTTACCTGAAGGAGGCAAGGAGAATGTGGGCGTCATTTCCAAAGCAATGCTTTGCCTAAGCAACAGAAGCATGGGTATTTTACGTGGGCATGTAGAGTTCTGCTGTTCTCACACTGACAATGGAGAGAGAATATAAATACAGAAAACACAAAGGAAAAGTCACCTATCAGCACTGTGGTCACTGCTCTTAGTTGGATGGCTCTGCTGAGCTACTGTAACCTAAGAACAAGGCTTCTTTTGCCTCTGAGCAGGCAGGTTCAGAAGAAGGCCACAGCTGCTTCCACACAGGATCATTTTGACTAGGAGTTCATTTTAACAAGCCCTAGCTGCTGTTTGTCTCAGGACTGTGACATTGCTGTAGAGAATTCCATTATTTCCCTTTTCTAACTTTTTTAAAAATTTAGTTATATGGGTATTTTACCTGCATGTGTCTTTGCACAGAACCTACAGAGGCCAGAAGACAGCAAGATATCCCTGGGCCTGGAGTTACAGCAAATCGTTAGCTAACATGTGGGTTCTGGAAATGGAATTTGGATCTTCTGAAACAACATCCAGTGATCTTATCTACTGAACAATCTCTCTAGCCCCTTCTATTATTTTCATTTTATTTCCATACATTTTAATTAAAAGATACAGCATCACTTTCCCCTTGTTCTCTCTTCACTCCATCCCTTCTCCAATGTTTCCCTTCCAACTTCTTCCTTGTCAAGTATGTATGAGTAAGTATGCTGAAATCCATGAAGGTAACCTGCTGAGTCTGTTTTTGTTGGTTGTATATGGTTGCAGGGCTGATGACAGTGTAATAGAGAGCAGTAAGGGAATGTACATTAGTGACACAGAAGAGGACTCAAACCTGCATGTTGAAAGTGTGTTTCAGTAAGAGGCCTCGCAGATGCCCATGAATTCATATCCAGGTTCTTTTCATTTTGAACACCAAACAGGGTGGTGAAGTAGTCTCATTTCTATTAAACTGATAAAATAACCTGACTCAAAGTAACTATGGGGGAAAACATTCACTTGATTCATAATTTTATGGTACATCCCTATCAAACAGGACCTTTCCTGCCATGGTCCCCAAAGTATCATGATATTAATAATGTAAAACACTCTCACCTTCTTAAATCCCAAAGTGTTGAAAATTTTCAACATTTATTAAGTCTACAGACACATAAATGTATATTCTGTGAAAAAAAAGAGTAAGAGCCCACTGTTTTCAAAAAGGGGAGAACAGGAGAATAGCAAATAATCAATCACATTTAAGGAAACCAAAACCTAGCAGCTTCCTGTATCACACTGTACAAGTTCTGAGACTCTAATGACTTTCTGGGCTCTCAGAGACTGAGGAAGCTCCATGTTTCAGGCTCTGCCATCCCTAGCACACACAGCTTGCCTACCATCCCAGTTCTACTCCACAACTGCAGCTCTCCTTGGTTATCCTACAGTCCAGGAACCTACCACCCCTTCAGGTGTCCACTGGACACACTGACCTCTCAGGGCCTCTCCATAGGTGTTTCAAATCTGTTCCAGTGTCATCAGCTCTTCATGAGCCCTTCAGTCTTGGATTGGCAGGCAAGATACCGAGGCAGAAGAATCCCAGCAAATTACCAAACTGTCTGGGCTCTGCCCAGATATCAAGCAAATGTGGTATCTATTCCTTCGGTCTACTGTATGTGGATTCTACTTTTTACCTGACAGCTTACTGAATTTGAGGGGACCTAAAGGGGTAAAGAATAGATACAGCAGACAGGAGGAGACGTGAAGGAGATGGGAAAGGACAGGAGGAGACAGGAAAGAACCTAAGTGTCCCCAGGGCACTGGAGGTGCTTCAGTTCTCTGAGTCCCAGTATCAGCTCCCTGGAGTCTCTACTGTCTGGTCCATCTAGTCCTGACCTCCTGGAGATGGTGTACTGATGGAGCTTGGGAAGTGCTCCTATTCCCACCCTTGCAGTTACTGTTTGTACCTCAAACCAACTTGGTTTGCCCTCAGTCAAGTGACAAGGACACAGAAATATGAGCAGGGAAAGAACAGAAAAATATTAACCCTATCCAATCAGCAGCCTGGCAAAGTCTTTCCCCATCCTCTATACTCACATCCTGAGACCCTGTCACCCTAGAAATGTTGTGAGCCTGAATTTTAAGGCAATTGGAACTTCCATCTCCCACAGCTTCATCCTTGGGGTTCACATGCCTCATGGAAAAAAGACACCTTAAGCATTGGAGGTGAGATTATCCAGAGGCCCACAGTCTTGTTCTGGTCTGCAGAAGATAGCAAAGGACAGTTTCCTGAGCCCACCATAGACTTGTCTGTTCCCGGGGGACTGCCTCCATACCCCACTGTACACTCAGCCCTTGGATGATGTTGAAACCCTCAAACTCCAGCCTCTGCCTCCTAAGTTTTGTGATCACAGGGTTGGACACCATGTCTGGCTTAGGTGACTTCTTACTCAACTTTACTGAGTATCATGGAGTGAACATGTGGACACTCAAAATGTAAATTTTTAAAAGTCAATAAAAAGAAGTAACCATGGTAGTTGATTCCACTGTATCCATAGTCAGGAAGCAGATAGTGATGAATGTTGGTCATTATTACATAATTCAGTACCAAATCCATGGAATTGAATGGTGCTATCATTTCTAGAAGGCAGAAGAGTCTTCTCATCTCAATGAACTTAATATATAAAATAATCTCTCATAAGCACACCTCAGAGAATAACATGACCTAGATAAGCCCTCAGAGGTGTGACTGGAGGAGTGTCCCTTGACTGACTCTTATCAAGTTGAAAATCAATATTAGCCATTACACAAAATTAATAAAATTTGCTGTGCAGACTGCCTGTGTAGACAGTGACACTATTCCTTTTTTAAATGATATCTCAAATACCAATGAGCCATGTTTGAAGACAAAGTACATAAAACATAGGAGTATGGACTTACTCCTTTCCCAGATGTAAGCAGCAATTTGCTGAGAATCTCCAGGACAGGATTATGAACTCCATGTAGAGCAAGGCATGGTGCAGAACCCTTCTGACCCATATTTTTACTTTATTAAATCAGAATCCTACCCAAGCCACCTCAGCAACTGACAGATGATCTTTTTTACCAAAGAGAAGGAAAGAGGGAGACAGAGAGACAGAAAGACAGAGAGAAGGAGAGGGAGAGAGAGAGAGAGAGAGAGAGAGAGAGAGAGAGAGAGAGAGAAAGAAAGAAAGAAAGAAAGAAAGAGAGAGACTCCCTAAGGACCCATTAAAATGGAACTTACAAAGTGAACAAACTGTAAATATGGCTTTGTGTCAGTTCTTAAGTGTGGCTCTCCCTCACAAGACTACACTATCCAAAAGTCCTTTTTTTCTAATAATATCTGTGCTAAATCCATGATAAACATCTCTTTTTAGCCAGGTGTGGTCATATGAGTCAGAGGCAGGTGGATGTCTGTGAGTTCCAGGTCTAGCCTATCTACTACATAGAGAGTTCCAGGTCAGACAGGGTTAGAACATGAGACTGTGTCTCTCCAAATGATCTT
The DNA here is from genome assembly GCF_007827085.1 of Peromyscus californicus insignis. Classification (NCBI taxonomy): domain Eukaryota; kingdom Metazoa; phylum Chordata; class Mammalia; order Rodentia; family Cricetidae; genus Peromyscus; species Peromyscus californicus. The sequence continues at coordinate 17,031,061 of NW_026294617.1, read as the reverse complement.
GTTATCAAAGAGGAGAGACAGAAGCAGAGAGACAGAGAGGAGAGAGAGAGAGAGAGAGAGAGAGAGAGAGAGAGAGAGAGAGACTCCCTAAGGACCTACTGAAATGGAATTTACAAAGTCAATAGAACTGTATACATGGCTTTGTGTCAATTCTTAAATGTGGCTCTCCCTCACAAGACCACACTATCCAAAAGATCAGTCCAAAAACTCTTCTTAATAAACATCAGGACTAAGAAAGTGGGTTAACAGATAAAGTACTCATCTTGCAACTATCCCTTTACTTCTGCCTTATAAAGCCAGTTGCAACAGTGCATGCCTATAGTCCAATGCTTTTAAGGCAAGATAAAAGGCAGGCAGCTACCTATGACTCTATGTGTATAGAAATTAAATAAACACAGATTTCACAACTTTCAACTCAAAGTGACCCTTAAACTGTTGTTTCTGACCCTCTAGCTACTGATATTTCTCTAAGAGAGGCTCCATGTTCTAGAGCTCTCTCTACAAAGGGAGGTGATCTCCTGCAGATCCTGCTATAGCTCTGCAGCCTTCATGCTCCCTTGTGTTTTCAGGCAAACCCAGCCCCAATGATGCCCACACAGAAAACACTGTAGAAGAATAATTTCATGTCTGATTCCACCCACATAATGTCACAAGACGTGGCATCTGTCCTATCCACCTGCCCCAAACCATGCAAACTGAGATACCTCTGTTGCTCAGAACTTCCTTTTGTCCCCTGGAACTGACCTTCACTGAATCACACCATAGTGGCTGGCAGTAACAGAAAGCTAAAAGCATTCTAATCATGTCTTGTTGAAGGATGATCCCCATCACTCCCTTTCTACCATTTTCTAAACTGTCTGTAACATTTACAAGACAAACACAAAAGGGAAATGTAACATCTAGAACTTGTAGAAACCAGACCTTCAGATTTCCAATCTGTCTTCCCAGATTCCCACTGTCACAGAAGCAAAGCCTATGTGTACACACTGGACAGTGATATTACAAGCATCATAACCTCCCACGCCAGGGTGGCAGAGCCTTCTCATCCCCAGGGAATCCACACTCCCTGGTTCAGTAAGGATCAGAGGCCAAGGGCCACTGCTCAGGTTACTACAGGAACCAACAGAAACACACTCTGGGTCATGGTCTATCCCAGTCCCAGCAGTTCAGACTCTGACAGCTCAGCCAACCTCGTCTTCCTGGACAGTGCCCCCCCCCCCCCCACACTCACCATGGCATAGCTATGGTTTTCCTTAGAGCTCCCTATACCAGAAGCAGAAAAGAACCCTGAAAAGAACTGGCATATCTGTGGTATTCCTTAGCACTCCCTATAGTAGAAACAGAGGAGAATCCCAAAGAGAACTTGGAAGTTAACTCCCACTGGTGCTACTGATGGCTAAGTCTTCCCAAAGCTCCTCATTAGTTAGGATCACCCAGTTGGACCTCAGGACATTAGCAGTTACCCTACTAGGTGAGCAGAGATCCAATGACTCAAACAGCACAAGTCTTCCCAGCTCTGCCATTCCACACTAGGGTTGGACAGGTATCTAGTCTGAGAAACTTGTAGTTTAGAGAATATTACATTCTCCAGAGCACTTCCTATTCCTCTTTCAAGGCACAGGGTCCTTTGCATGCACATTCCATTACGCACTCAATGCCCAGTGAAGCCAACCCTTTGCTTCATAGCTGAGAGGTCCTGAAGCCAAACACAGGTCACATTCAAACAGTAACTGTTGTTAAAGCAGAAACAGGTCATGGATTAGAACACAATGAAGGGTCTATGGGAGGGCTTGGAGCCAGGAAAGAGATAGTGGAAATGAGGAAATAATAATCCCATAAAATTATGTTGGAAAGTTGAAACAGGCTTTATGGCCATGTGCTCCAGAGACTAGGGATGTGTACTAGAGCACACTAAGTACCACTCATGCATTTCTCCCAGGCTGTACATCTTAAACCTGGAAAAGAGTCACATTAGGCAGGGCCACACCATTTTACTCAGTTCTTCTATTTAGGTTGAACTGGTGTAACTACTGTAATTTGGTTTCACAAAAATTCAGTTCTTTATCCAGATTCTTGATTGTCTGGTCTGTGAAACAGAGAAATGGTCAGTCAGGACATTTATGGAATGTCTAAAATCGATGACCTCACTACTCATTGCTACTGTCAACTCCTGTCACAGCAGGAAAGCTTTCACCTCCTTCTTGCCATCCCTTTCTGTGCTGTGACTACACCTGCTTTACTGTGGGTCAGTGAACTCAACTCTTACACAGGTCCCACTTCATCTGTAATTTCACAATGAAATCTAGAGAGGTTGAGGGTACTCATTCACTGGTCTATTTTCCATCTCACTGACCAATCAAAGCCCATCCTGGAAGGATTTGCAGGACTGTCTTCCCAGCACTGGGCAGCAGAGGCAGGATTTGGTGTTCAAAGCAATTCTCAATTATGTAGTATGAGACAAACGAGCTACAGGAGACATTGGTCTAAACCAGTGGTTCCCAACTTTCCCAATTCTGTCATACTTTAATACAGTCTTTTATGAGGTGGTGAACCCAACTATAAAATTATTTTCACTGCTACTTCATAACTAAAATTTTGCTACTGTTATAAATTATAATAAAAATATCTGTGTATTCCAATGGTCTAAGGCCACTGCTGTTAAAGGGAGCCTCTACCCTTCATGTTGAGAACCATTGCTCTATAAAGGTATATAAATAAATAAATAGCACCTAAGAAAAATTGGAAAGAAACTCTTAATGGCTAGGAAACATTGGAAAACAGAAACAAATGGAGATTAGAGCTATAATACATTTAAAGAAAGTGAAATTTAAAAAATGATACCACTAATTGACTTTTTAAAATGATAGAAATAATTGGAAGAACACTTAGCAGTACTGACTTTGCAACAGAGTAGGCACTTCCCTGTTAGAGAGAATGCCATTCATAAGACACTGCATGACTTTCCCATGTAAAGTGTCAGCTGCTGAGTGCTATAAGCTGACACATGGAGTTAAATCCAATGGCCTGTGTCTCAAACTTCTGAGCTGACTTAACTGTGTCAACCAGGAATGCTCATATCTGCATAGGAGAGTTCCCTAACTAGAAACTGAAGACTCAGTACTTCAAGTTACCCTCCCTAAATTGTACACCCACCAATTCTATCTATCTTCATTCACATGGAAGGAATAATACCAGGAGTTAAATTACACAGAAAGTCACTCCCCCTGCCCAGTGGGTCCTTTTTTACGATGAAGACCTCTGAAGCTCACTGCCTTAAACTCCAGCCCATCAGCTATTGCCTAGTCTGTTTCCCCGTGCAGTGTACACAGGACACTGTTCCTCCTCCTCTTCTAGTCTGAAGGGAGATGCCATGATCCACACACAAATACTTTCCTGCTACTGCAATGGGCAGTCCACTATGTGACTCAAAGTGGTTACTTTAGAACTCTGTGGTGCTACAGACCTGCAATACAAGAATTCATGGTGCTGGCTGGGCAGTGGTGGTGCATGCCTTTAATCCCAGCACTCCGTAGACATACGCAGGCGGATCTCTGTGAGTTCAAGTCCTACCTGGACTACAGAGGGAGTTCTAGGAAAGGCACAAAGCTACACAGAGAAACTCTCTCTCGAGAAGCCAAAAAAAAAAAAAAAAAAAAAAAAAAAAAAAGAATTCTTGGTGCTTGGTCAGGACAATAGCAAGAGGAATACCCTGTGGGGATACAGACAGGATTCAAGTCCTCCTCAATCTACATCACAGAATTTGACTCAAAAACACTTTTCAAAAAGACTGGAAATGCAGCTGTTCTAGACTATGATGGCAGCAAGCCAGGACTTAATGTTGGTTGTGACCCTGTGAGCATCCTATTAGAGGCCGGTTCTTTGACAGGGGGCAGGGAATTGGGGGACCCTTTTGGCTGGTTGTAAATTAGCATTTTCTCCTTTGTTATGGGAATGTTCCTCAATGGCTGGTTAGTGCTGGGGAACAAGTATTTACATCTTATCATACTAATCTCTAAAAGGCATGGTTAGCATACAACATATCTTAGGGATATCTGAGCGACAGCCCTCCCTTAGCTTAATTCTACTTTGTGACTTAATGTCTCCTAAGAATGGGTAAATCGTTTTACCATCAATTCTATTACCATCAATTCTACTCTTCTACATCACAGTTTAGCAGTGGAGTGCTACTCTACACAGGAGATGTCCTTTACCAGCTCCACAAAATTAACTACAGATGGATCCTAAACCTAAATGTTGAAAATGCAGAACTGCTTAAAGATTCTACAGAGACCAGGACTTTCTGAGTTTGGCAAATCTGCCTTCCATAGTGAAAATACAAGCATCACAGGCCCCAGCATTTCACAGGGACATCAACAACAAGGATATTTGTAAGTCTTGTTCCCAATGCTCTGCACAAACACAGCCCACAGAGAGAAGTTATTCCGAGGATTCAGCCCCAGCCCAAGGAGTTGTAAGGGCCACGTAGGACACGCAGGATCAAAAAGGAATACACGCGTGACACACAGGACCAGGAAGAAACATGTGGGACTCGCAGGGCCGCACAGGACCAGGCAGGACCACGCTGAATTCTGTGTCTGGCCACTGGCTCCCACCCTTCCTCGGGAGGACCCACCACCCGGCTCCGGCTCAGCCGGCCGCTCCTCCCAGTCTGGGGAAAGCAGCCCCTCGCTCACCATGGCCGGCCACTCCTCCCGGTCTGGGAACAGAAGCCCCTTGCTCACCATGGCGCAGCTGCCAAGTACTCAACCCACAGCAGAGCCCACGGGGCACAGCACAAGAGACCAACTTCCTACTTCCTCATCATAAGAGCTGAACCAGAAGCCAAGCGCCAGGAGGAAGAACACTCCCATCTGACTGGTGAGTCCGCTCGACTCCCTGATTGGCTAGTGAGGCTGAGTGACAGGACCGGGTAAGCTGAAGGGAAACAGCACAGTGGTTCCCAGCCCTGGCTTCCACCTGAAGCACAAACCTATCCCAGATTGGCTGGAGATTTGAGCCAAATTCCACAGCAAGTCTCTAGTTAATATAAACTAATGGGTTCAGTTTTAAAAGAAAGTATACATTTTCAGAAGGAGGCTACTCAGACAATATTGCACAAGAGGAACACAAGGTATCTCTAGAACATTACAAAAAAAAGGTCCACAGTGGCTGGGACTGATTACCACAGCCCCAGGTGTGGAAAGAGATGGTTCTCAGGATCTGAAGAAACCCTTCCCAAAGGCCCTGGTCCCAGACTTTCACCAGCTCTCCGGAGCATACTCCTAGTTTTAGAGAAGGAACTCTCCCCCCACCCCGCCCCTGCCCCGCCCCTATATATCAGGGCCTTAGAGAAACCTCCCAAGGCTTAGACAGGTTGCAAAACTGAGAGAGGCATAGTTTCTCAAGTATCTTCTAGGAGTTCTGCACTTTGAATTTGACATTTATGTGTAAGATCCATTTGGAGTTAATTTTGTGGAGATTACAAATGGCATCTCATGTACTGGGTAGCACTCCTCTACTGAGCTGTGATGTAGAAGAGTAGAATTGGTGATATAAAGGATTTGGCAATGCTTTGGTCATAGCAAATCATACAAAGTGGAATTAAATGGTGTGTGTGGGGGTGTCTGCCTCTAAAACACCCAAAGACAAGTAGTATGTAAACCAGGCCTGTTACAGAATAAGATGCTAGGATGTAATTGTTTGTTCAGCTTTTAAGTATAGTGGTCACATGTCTATCTATACACGTGCTAATGGGATGTACATCTATGGAGAGAGGATAGAGTAAACCCTTTGGGTAAAGATCTCTCTATACTAAACTGGAGCATCATAGTTTTAAGAGGGATTTCATAGTTGTGCTGGCTGTACACATCTATTCGATGATGTTTTGTCATGTGCTTGTTGGTTCTTTGTATTTCCTGCATACACCCATTAAAAACCAAAAGCTCTGGGTAGTGCCACACATGCCTTTAATCCCAGAACTCAGGAGGCAGAGGCAGGCGAATCACTGTGATTTCAAGGCCAGCCTGGTCTACAAAGTGAGTTCCAGGAAAGGCACACACCTGTGCAGAGAAACCCTGTCTAAAACAACAACAACAAAAAAAGCAGTGATGCCTTGTATTATATATGAAGACTGCCTTGTGTTTTCTCTAAGGACTAAATTATTACATTATCTTATACCCAGTTTCTATTCAGCTTTCTTTTGTTTGATTCTTGTTCCTCAGCACTATCTAAGGAGAAACAATTGGCACCATCCTATGATCAGCTGTGCCTGCTTATAAGGGATGACCACCATCAGGTTTGCTGGCTGTTGATATTCCATCATAGAAGAAGATATTCCCTCCTTTGGAGTATAGAACCTCTTTCCCATGCAATTCAGACCTAATGACATGTGACCTTCTGGGGCACTAGGTGGAGCCTGATGAAGTGCTCCTATTCCCAGCCTTACAAAGTCCCCTCCCCACCTCAGCAACTGACCTATGATCTTCTTACCAAAGGGAAGGAGAGGTAGAGAGATAGAGAGACAGAGATAGAGAGACAAAGACATAATGAGAAAGAGTGATAGAGAGAGACTCCCTAAGGACCCATTGAAATGGAACTTACAAAGTCAACAGAACTGTAAACATGGCTTTGTGTCAGTTCTTAAGTGTGGCACTCCCTCACAAGACCACACTATCCAAAAGTTCTTTCTTTCCACTAATATCTGTGTTAAATACATGATAAACATCTCTTTTTAGCCAGATGTGGTCACATGAGGCAGAGACAGGTAGATGTCTGTGAGTTCCAGGCGTAGCCTATCGACTACATAATGGTTCCCAGGTCAGACAGGGTTAGAAAGTGAGACTGTGCCTCAAAACAGACCCACTCCAACTCTCTACTCAATAAACCTTAGGGCTGAGAAAAATGGGTTAACAGATAAAGTACTCACCTTGCAACTATCCGTTTATAAAGTCAGTTCCAACAGTACATGCCTATAGTCCAGTGGTTTAAGGCAAGATAAAGGCAGAGAGGAGAAATCCTGCCAACTATGAACAAAATAGGTAGCAAAATAGAGACCCTGTCTTTAGCATGCTGATGGGAAAAGACCAACAACTAAAGTTATTCTCTGAATTTTCCACTGATCCCATGACACACATGCACACCTTTCCACACACAAATGAACCAACCCATACAAACAGTCAGAAGAAATTGTATAATAAAATTACAATTTGAATGATGGGGACACAACTTTTAATCCAATACTTGGAGGCAGAGGCTGGTAGAATTCTGGGAGTTTGGGGATAACCTAGTCTACATTCTGAGTTCAGTGACAGCCACTAATACATAGAGAGAACCTGTCTTGAAATAAAATTCACATTCTGATTTGCATTGACTCATCCTGAAATCCTTTTCCAAAGTGCACTGAGGTGCCTCAGCTTGACCTGAGCAGAGGTCCCTATGAACACCTAGTATGCAGCAACACAGCATGAGGCTGTGTCTCTGGGTCTTTCATCATTTCACAGAACCGATATTTTTGTCTGACCATTCTCAAGTCTCACTAAATAATATTTGCAGAGCCTACTTGAGCCATAAATGGGAGTACAGAGGCAGGAAGACCACTGGTAGTTTGAGGAAAGCTTGTGCTATATAGACACACACACACACACACACACACACACACACACACACACACACATGCACACGCATACACACACACGCACACACACACAGACTCATACATGCACACACATGCAATGTAAAAGAAAAACAAAACTAAATAACGAAGAGCACAGCAGATTCAGGACAATATCTCTTGAAGTCATTTCAGGTGTCACCACTGGTCCTGTCAAATTATTCTCAGAAATGAATGTAGCCAAGCACGGTAGCAGAGCCAGGCAGATTTCCTTGAATTTGAGACAGATTGGTCTACACAGTGAGTATGATAGTAAGACATGTCTTAACACACACATGCACACACACACTCACAAATATAGTTGAGTATAATTTTGCTTTTTTTTTGTTACAGGATCTGATTAGAAAGTTCCAGCTGACCTAGATCTCACTATCCATAAACAGCTTAATAAATCATATATATATTGAATATTTTAAATCAAATTCCAGCAAGCTTTCATTATATACCATTGGCTCATTATTCAAAGTACAGCAATTTTCTATACAAGAGGGAGCTTCCAAGGAATTTTCTGTATATTTACTTATATTTCAAGAGAACTGGAAGTGGGAGAAATTTTACACTGTTTACATTCCTAGGTTGTTTTCCTCCATCCAATCATTCTATTGAAAGACCCTAACCCTTCAGGCTTACAACCCCCAAGCCCCAGGAGAATGAGGAACTAAAAAGAAAACTAGTTCCAAGGGCAAGCTGACTCAGCCATTATTCAACCACCCCTGCAACAATGTAACAATGTAAAGAGATTTCTGTTAAGAGATGTGCTCAACTGTGACTGGGATAATTGCAAGTGTTCCAGGAAAGATCACTGTGACCTTTGTGTAAACTCCACTCCTGCCCTGATACCCCCCCTTGAGGTTTCAGGAAGAATGTGCATGCAGACATGACTGTACCCACCCTGTGATCAGACCATGATCTTATGAAATTAGCCTCTAGACATAAATCAATCGAAATGAAATTGCATGGGAATTGTAATCTTATGGCTTTTGTGGGTTTTTCCTTTAAAAGTACCTATGTGACTGTAGTGAGATGCGACTCTTGCTCTTTGGAGCTGAGTTAGCCCGTCTGTACAGTTGCTTCTTCAATAAACCTCATGCTATTGCATCAGCTGGACCGGAGTCTGGGTTCTTGGGGTACCCACTTGAGACCCTAGACTTTGGGGTTTATCACTATAAAATCAATATCATTTTTTCTTGAACTTTTTCTAATTTAGAAACATTTTCATAGTTTGTTTGTAAATTGAGTTGTTTTCACATTTTGTTTTATGTTCACATTTTGTTTTATGCTAAGACTCTAACTGTGGAGGCTGAAATAATAACTACTAAAGTAAATATTCCAGCTGCCAGTAACCCAATAAATTTTTAAGAATGTTTTTCTAAAAAAGTTAGAAATTTTCCAAGTATTGTATTGAAATTTTTGTAATACCACTCTTTGTTTTAATTTTACTGCTATAAAAAACTAAAAGGATGTTGATGATTCACAATTATGGCATTATTTGTTGTGCTATCAACACATCGAGTGAAATAGCTGTTATTGTATGTTACATGAAATAAAGAATGACTATACTGGATTACTACATTTTCTATTAATAACACATGAGAATCAACAACACAACCTTATGTGTAATATGTTTATATCAAAAGTAAAATTAGCTGAGATTTTAAAAATATAAGAAGGAAATATAAATGCCATAAATTTAATTTTCTATAATAATTAGAAGAAAAATGTTAATGAGTTGATGCTAAAATGGATTTACTTCAAGTCCTAAGTGCTAATATTGTTGGACCCCAAAGTTTAGGGTCTCGAGTGGGCACCCCAAGAACCCAGACTCCAGTCCAGTTGATGCAACAGCACAAGGTTTTTACTAAAGCGACTGTAAAGATGGGCAAACTCTGTTCCAAAGAGCAAGAGTCGCATAGCACCATAGTCACATAGGTGCTTTTAAAGGAAAAACCCATAAAAGCCATAAGATTACAATTCCCATACAATTTTCTTTCAATTGATTTATGTCTAGAGGCTAATTTCATAAGATCATTGTCTGGTCACAGAGTGATCACAGAGTGGGTACAGTTATGTCAGTGTGTACATTTTTCCTGAAACCTCAAGGGGGGGGTATCAGGACGGGAGTGGAGTTTACACAAAGGTCACAGTGGTCCTTCCTGGAACACTTGCAACTATCCCAGTCACAGCTGAGCACATCTCTTAACAGAAATCTTTTTACATTGTTACATTGTTGCAGGGGGGTAGTTGAGTAATGATTGAGTCAGCTTGCCCTTGGAAATAGTTTTCTTTTTAGTTCCTCCTTCTCCTGGAGCCTGGGGGGGTGTAAGCCTGAAGAGTTAGGGTCTTTCATTCCCCCATTTTCTTTTTGCAAATTTTAATCCTAAAATTATGGTATTACATTTCCTGGTTTCTGGAGTTTAGTAACTCGTGGCCTGTAATGGCCATGCATAGTCCATGTATAGTTAGCCATCTTTTCTCTATGCCAGGGAGTTTTCTTTTTGACCCAGCATTTCAGCCTTTTCTGAACAAGGAATATGGGATGACGTATTCTCTTCTGGAACTGCTTTAGCTGGCATTGGGGTGCCGTTATCAGGCCCCCCCCCACCAAAGGCTGAAAAGCTGGTCAAAGACTGGGCAGGGGACATTTGTCAGTAGCATGTAGCTGCCTGACCCCATAGGGACAGAGAAGAATCATGTTAGCTGGGCTGGTCCATGTTAGCCTTTAGGAAGTCCGGAGCCCACAGTCGTCTGGAGCAGTGGAGTCAGCAACTGAAACTTGGAGGTGACTGCCAGCCAAGTAGAAATCTGTTGAGACAAATTTAAACTAGGAACAGAAGTTAAAATTTATGAATTTATTTGGAACCGTTAGGTCCATACCCTTAGTAATGGGAAAGGCAGTAGTCCCAAGACCAGGAGAGAGGAAAAATACCATCTTTAGGAATACTTATCTGGTGTCCTTTCGACCTCTGTGAAGTGGGTCTAGGTTTTTATGACTCTTTTGATCCTTTGAGGCCTACTTACAAAATGACATAAAAGTTTTGGATACATTAGTATTACCAATCTGTACTGAAATCCATATTGTAGATAAAGCAGGTAATGGGTATCTGTAAAACAGCAGAAGTGGACTCATACATTTGAGTCCCAACAAGAACTACAGATTTGGGTTAAAAGCTTGTGCATTTTCTTTCTGTCCAGAAAGTCAGGTATAAATTGGACAGAGATTTTTGACCTGATGAGAAGTACTTTTAGGTTTACATTTAGACATATTTAGATGACATCTAAAACAAATCCAAAATGTTGAGCTTGTGACTCAACAGTAAGTAGTCATTGCTCTACCAGCTCATCAGGGCTCTTAAATGTTAAACTCTGAACCATAGAACAGGAGAGTAATCTGAAACATATCTCATTTTAAATTATTTTTTTGAGAACCTCAAAGCTTAGAAGCTTTTCTATCCTCAGACCTTTCTTAGACTCATATCTGATCCTTTATGACTTAAACTTTTATATCTTAGAATATTTTCCTAAAAGTGAGCTAAGAAGCTAGCTATGGCCTTGCAGAAGGATCTGGTTGATGCTGCCATGCTGACAAAGTTAGAGCTAGCCTAGCCATCAGTACTATCAGAAATCTGAGAAACATAAACTATATCTGAGTGCAGACCAAGAAGCTTCCAATCATATAAATTACAGGGACCAATCCCTACCCAGGTCTCCATAACATTGGAGGCACCAGTCAGAACAGCATCAATCTTCTTCTGCCATCAGGCCTATAAGGCAGAGTATTTTTCCTGTGGAATAGGGACACGGAAGACTGACCTTGACCAGGCAAATCAATTCCAGTGTCCTACTGCTTGTCCACAGTCTGGGCTGGGTTCTGGCGGCAGGCGTTGCACTGGGGCATCTTGCCCTGTGGTCAGCGTTGTCATATTTCAGGCAGAGACGTTGTGGTGCCTCGTACAGAATCTTGGAGACCTTGGGTCACTGCTAGGATCTGGAAGCCTGTCTGATATAATAAGCTTTTAGATCAACATTTAAATGCCATATTCTGCAGATTTCTGAAGTATGAGGTCCGTCCAGGTATATCTGAATAGAAGAGGAAGAAGAGACTGGAGGCAGGAGGGGCCCTTTTAAAGGAGGCTTAGTTCATGCCTGCAGAGACTTACGTAGCCATACAGTGCATGCGCTTAGATTGCATAGTGACTTATGGCCACAGAACCCAGGGCTGATTAAGCATGTGCCTGAATACTGACAATACATGTGTGGCCATAGGACCCTGTTCTTATGCTGGCATCTAGGCATCTGTAGAGCAATTACAGAACACGTGCATATAATACAAAAATAGCATTTTTTATTTTTACCTTATAAGACTTTTGAGCTACTATTTTTAGAGGTACATATTGTTACTCTGTATTTTTTGACAAAAATGTAAGCAAATTATAAAAGGTAGTGATAATGCAGTGACATTTTTATCAAAGTATATACCTTTGTACTTTTATTTATATATTTATATCAAGGTAAATACCTAGACCATCATGGTGAAAACAGACTCCCAGAACTAAGAATAAAATACAATTCTGGATTTTAGTCTGACTTTGGGGCTATTTAGGGGACTTGAATGGATGATAGCATATTGACAGATATTAAAATGGCTATACTAGCATGCTTCATAGGTCCATTTGCTTGGAATATCTTTTTCCAACCTTTTTCCCTCAGATAATGTCTATCCTTGGTATTGAAATGTATTCTTGTATGGAGCAGAAGAATGCCTGTTTTCACATCCATTCTGTTAGTCTGTTTCTTCTCATTTGGTAATTGGGACCACTTATACTGAGAAGTATCAATGACCAATGATTGTTCTTTGCTGTTATATTATTATTGTTCTTATTGCTTGTGTGTGTGTGTGTGTGTGTGTGTGTGTGTGTGTGTGTGTGTATAAGAGAGGGAAAGAGAGGGGGGGGGGAGGGAGAGACAGAGAGACAGAGAGAGAGAAAGAGAGACAGAGAGAGATCCCTTCTTTTGGCTTTGCAGGTATGAGGCTATCTGTTTCCTGTGTTTTCATGGTTGTAGTTACCTTTTGTGGGTTGGAGTGTTCCTTCTAAGAATAAGAATCACCTTCTTTAGGGCTGGACTTGTAGATAGATACTATTTAAATTTGATTTATCATGGAATATCTTATTTTCTCCATGTCTGGTAATTGAAAGTTTTGTTGGGTATAGTAGTTTGGGTTGGCATCTGTGGTCTCTTAGAGTCTGTGCCCCGGCCCTTCTGGCTTTTAGAGTCTCCATTGAAAAATCAAGTGTAATTCTAATAGGTCTGCCTTTATCTGTTACTTGGTGGTTTTCCCTTGAAGTTTTTATATTCTTTCTTTGTTCTGTATGTTTAGTGTTTTGATTATCCTGTGGTGAGGAGTGCTGTGGGATGTTCTGTATGGCAAATGTGTTGCTGATTGGTCAATAAATAAAACACTGATTGGCCATTGGCTAGGCAGGAAGTATAGGTGGGACAAGGAGGAGAATAAAGCTGGGAAGTGGAAGGCTGAGTCAGAGAGACACTGCCAGCTGCCACAATGACAAACAGCATGTGAAGATGCCGGTAAGCCACGAGCCATGTGGCAAGGTATGGATTTATAGAAATGGATTAATTTAAGCTGTAAGAACAGTTAGCAAGAAGCCTGGTATGGCCATACAGTTCGTAAGCAATATAAGTCTCTGTGTTTACTTGGTTGGGTCTGAGAGGCTGTGGGACTGGCAGGTGACAGAGATTTGCCCTGACTGTGGGCCAGGCAGGAAAACTCTAGCTACAGAGGAGACTTCTTTTCTGGTTCAATCTATCTGGGGTTCTATATGGTTCTTTTACATTGATAGGCCTCTTCTTTAGGATAGGATGTTTTCTTCTATAATTTTATTGAATGTATTCTCTGTGTCTTTAACCCAAGTTTCTTTTTTCTCTATTCTTTATTATTCTTATATTTAGTCTTTTGTAATATCCTAGATTTCCTGGATGTTTTGTGTCAGGAATTTCCTTCAGATTTAACACTTTCTTTGCCTGATGTTTCCATTTCTTCTGTCTTATTTTCAGTGTCTGAGATTCTCATTTCTATCTCTTGTCCTCTGTTGAAGTTTGCATCTGTAATATCTGTTTGCATTCCTAAACTTTTCATTTCCAGAATTCCCTCAGTTCATATTTTCTTTGTTGTTTCTATTTTCATTTTCAGGTCTTGAACAGTTTTGTCCATTTCCTTGAACAGTTTGTTTCCATTTTCTTGGCTTTATTTAAAGGTTTTATCTCCCTTGGTCTGGGTTACCTTTCTCAAAATAATTGTTTCCAGCTCCATCTGTTTAGTTGTAAATTCCATAGTTTCACTTTTCTCCATATCTGAATAACATTACCCTGTATGACTAACAATTTTCATTATTCATTCACCAGTTGATATAAATCTAGTGTGCTTCCATTTCCTGGTTATTGTAAATATAATCACAATGAACATGGACTAGCAGATGTCTCTGGAAGAGGATGTGGACTCCCTTTTATATATATACAGAAGTGGTACTGCTGGTGCTGTGAGATGTTCTATGCTAAATGTGTTGCTCTGATTGGTTAATAAATAAAACACTGATTAGCCAGTAATCAGGTAGAAAGTATAGGAGGGACAAGGAGAGAGGAGAATTCTGCGAAGTGGAAGGCTGTGTCAGAGAGCTGCAGCCAGATGCCACCATGAAAAGCAAGATGTAAGGTACAGGTAAACCATGAGGCACGTGGCAACTAATAGACTAATATATATGGGTTAATTTAAGATATAAGAACTAGATAACAAGAAGCCTGCTGTGGCCATACAGTTTGTAAGCAATATAAGTCTCTGTGTGTTTACTCGGTTGGGTCTAAGCAGCTGTGGGACTGGCGGATGAGAGAGATTTGTCCTGACAGTGGGCCAGGCAGGACTGGAAAAAATCCAGCTACAGCTGGGTTGTATGGCATATCTAGAGTGACCTTTTTGAATAACCCCCATACTGATTTTTAAAATTGTTGTACCAGTTTGCATTCCCTCGAGACTTGAAATGGAGTTCTTTTTCCTCTTATCAATGACAGCATGTGTCATTTTTTTGTTTTTTGTTTTTTCACCTTAGGCATTCTGCTGGGGTGATATGAAGTTAAAAAGAAGGTGTAATTAGCATTTCCTCAATAGCTAAGTATGTTAAACATTCTTAATTTTTTGTTAGCAATTTGTATTTTATTTTTTGAGAATTCACTATTTAGATCTATGTCTCATGATTAATATTTAAAAGATAAACCCATTACAACTTTCTTTTCCTTCCTCATTCCAAACACTTCATGCCCCCCACTTACTCCATCTCAAATTGTCTCTTGTTTTTTTTTTGTTATTATTGCATTTATATTTATATGTCTATGCACATAAGTATTTAAATATAAGCTGCGGAGTCCATTTGGTATTTCATGTACTTATATGATTTCAGGGCAGACCACTTTGTTTTGGATAACCAAGTAGGAGGCTCATGCCTGGGAAAGAATAATCCTCCTTCTCTCAACAGTCAATAGTTTCCTGTAATACTTTGTCTAGGGATAGATTCTCATTAGATTCCTTCCCCCAACATTATGCTAGTATGCCTACTGAACATGTTTTCTCCTCTACCCGAGATCTTGCATGATGAAAATTTTGAGGTCCAGCCTCTTAATTTCCTTCCCAGGGGCCTAGAAGACACATAACTAATGGAAATGAATCTAGATACACGGAGCTCTTTCATCCAACTCGGTTATTCGCCTTCAACCATAATTCTGCCTGGTTCTCTGGAGTCCGGTCTATATCTATCCAAAAATGGCAACAACCTTCATGTTTACAATATAACACAAGAATTGCAAGGTCCCCACCAGAAGCTTCCTGGTTAACTTCATTTGCAACCCAAAGGGGGAGAAAAAAAGAGTTAGGTAGAAGCTGGAATAAATCAGAAAAGGAATTTCTAGGCTATAAATATATCCTCATATGTGGTTAGGAGAAGTCATTATGAGTCTATCATGAATGTGCTCAAACTATGAACTTACAGGTGATAGGGTAAACAAATCATTAAAAATAAAACTGCCTCTATCTTCCTATGTGGCCAGTTTTCTGACAGGGCGGAGGAGGAGTGTTGACAGCCAGTCAATCTGCATCACAGCTTGAAGCACCTGGTGAGAAGAAAACCTTTTGTTCTGGGAAGTTGCTGTGGGGCAGTGAGGGGAGATCTGACTTGATTTGCATAAGAAGTAAAGCTGTGCACCTAGGAGCCAGGCACATGGCCGGGAGCCAGGTTGTCTACAAAGGATGTTTCACCTAATTCAGGGGCTTCAGGCGCCTAGCAGTTGGTCTGGTACACTATTCTGTTCCTTGCTTGTCCTTCAGTGCTTTGTTTGGAGCTGGTCTTGTCTTTGGATGTAGCTAAAGGGGATATTTGCAAAAGTCAGATACCCCATTCAAATGCTAAAAAAGGGAGCAGGGAGCTCAGAGGCAGAAGTTGCTTGTGATTTGAATGTTCCTGGGTAGCCTCCCTAATCTTTATAGGTGAGCTCCTAGGTAAAACTGTAGTTTTTAGGCAGAGGAACTCATAACTGTTGTTTTCAGGCATTTGCTGTTTTGTATTTTAAAAACTATTTATATTGGTCATAATCAGAATGATGGAGGTTGTTGATATTATAAATTGTTCCTCTTTTAGAAATAGGAACAGGTTTTGGTCTCTAGGTAAGAATTGTGGTAATTGCAGTCAGAATGGCAAAGACCCACTAATCAACTGACAACAAATGCTGGAGAGGAAGTGGGGAAAAGAGAAACGTAATGAACAAGAAGGTGGATGTGCATTGTTACTATAACAAATGTTATACTTTATTATGCTGATGGCCATCACACAAGGTTCACTGTCTGAATTCCCAACTAGGGTCCTAAGCCTATTTCCCCAGGGCTGTGTGCAATGTATCTTAGCTGGAGAGTCAGGTCCAGTGACAGAAGTCTCTGATTGGAGGTCAGGATCCTGGGGGAGACTCTCCAGACACAGTGCAGACCTCCAGATGTGGAGAGCCAAACATTACCCTTTGTTTCTGCTTATGTACTGTCCAGTGGGCATTATGGGGTTCTAGGACTGTTATCTTGAGTGATGTGATTGAATTCTGGTTAGTTGTAGTGGGGTTCCTGACTAAACTATTTTTACCTGTCTAAAAGACATGTATGTTTTTACTATGCATATTACAAGAAGGCTTCTGATTCAAATATGTTTGGTCATGAATAACAAATAATACACCAGGATGCCTTGGAATTAATAATGGTATGGCTTTTTCTTGGGCAAATGATAAAATGCAAAAAAATAATAGTTTACCCTGTACAAGTTATTGGAAGCAGAGGTATTAAAATAGGAATCTCAGAAAACATAACCAGTATTAAAGAAGTATCGTTAGATAGTGCTGAGCAACAAGAATCAAACAAAAGAAAGCTGAATAGAAACTGTGTATAAGATAATGTAATAAATAGTACTTCCTAGGTACAATCTGTTAAACTGAACCTTAGAGAAAACACAAGGCAGTCTTCATATATAATACATGGAATCACTACTAAAACCATGCTTTTGTTTTTTGGTTTTTTTTTTTTTTTTTTTTTTTTTTTTTTTTTTTTGGTTTTTTCGAGACAGGGTTTCTCTGTGTAGCTTTGCGCCTTTCCTGGAACTCACTTGGTAGCCCAGGCTGGCCTCGAACTCACAGAGATCCGCCTGGCTCTGCCTCCCGAGTGCTGGGATTAAAGGCGTGCGCCACCATCGCCCGGCTGTTTTTTGGTTTTTAATGGGTATATGTAGGCAATACAAAGAAACAGCAAATACATGACCAAACATCATTGAATAGATGTGTACAGCGTCCAGTACAGAACAATTAAGAAATCCCTCTTAAAACTATGATGATCCAGCTTAGTATGGAGGGATCTTTACACAGAAGGTTCTCTCTATCCTCTCTCCATAGATGCACATCCCATTAGCACATGTATAGACATGTGACCACTCTACATAAAAGCTGAACAAACTATTACATCCTAGCATCTTATTCTGTAACAGGCCTGGTTTACATGCTACTTGTCTTTGGGTCTTTTAGAGGCAGACCCCACCCGCCAGCTAAATTCCACTTTGTATGATTTACTATGCCCCAAGAATTGCTAAATCCTTTATATCACCAATTCTACTCTTCTACATCACAGCTCAGTAGAGGAGTGCTACCCAGTACATGAGATGCCACTTGTAATCTCCACAAAATTTACTCCAAATGGATCTTACACATAAATGTCAAATTCAAAGTGCAGAACTTCTAGAAGATACTTGACAAACTATACCTCTCTCAGTTTTCCAACTTGGGTAGTCCTTGGGAGGTTTCTCTAAGGCCTTGATGTATCGGGAGGGGTGTGGGGCGTTTCCCCACCAACCCCACAGTTCCCCAGAGTTTTCTTGAGTTCGAGCAGCAGGAAATATTAGATAGAAGGATTTATATTGTGGAGATAAACAGATAGAAAATAAAGGATAGCATGGAGAGGCCCTGGAACCTTTTCCAAGGGACCCCCAACTGTCTCTCCCAGGGTATTTATAGAGAAGCCAAGGGGTGGAGCAAAAGACCTCCTCCCCCAGCACAGCCAAGTGCAGACCATCTCAGACACCTGCACTCAGGCCTGTGGCCCTAATCATCCTCTATGTGGACCTGCTGGGTAAAGCCACGAGGAACCTGAAAATGGGCTCCCACAGAGGGGGAAAAAAGTTCCTTTTCTAAAACTAGGAATATGTTTGGGAGAGCTGGTAAAGGTCTAGGACCAGGGCCTTTGGGAAGGGGTTATTTCAGATCCTGAGAACCATCTCTTTCCACACCTGGGGCTGTGGTAATCAGTCACAGCCACTGTGGACTTTTTTTTTTATCATGTTCTAGAGATACCTTGTGTTCCTCTTGTGCAATATTGTCAGATTAGCCTCCTTTTGAAATGGAATGCTTCCTTTTCAAACTGAACTCATTTTCTAAATTTTTTTTTATTTATTTTTTATTAACTAGAGACTTTCTGTGGAATTTGGCGCAAATTTCCAGCCAACCTGGGATACATTTGTGCTTCAGTTGGAAGCTAGGGCAGGGAAACACTGAGCTGAGTCCCTTCAGCTCACCCAGTCCTGTCACTCAGGCCTCGCTAGCCAATTAGGGCCTCCAGTGGACCTGCCAGTCAGATGGAAGGGTTCTTCCTCTAGGCAGGAGGCATCTGGCTCATCTCCTGTGCTGTGGAAATCGGAAGCTGGCCGGTGTACTGTGCGGTGGGGTCTGGGATCTGCTGTGTCTAGAGCGCTCCGCAGCCCCCACACGGAGATCGAGGGGCTTCTGTTCCCAGACGGGAGGAGTGGCCGGCCATGGTGAGTGACAGACTACTTTCCCCAGACTGGGAGGAGAGGCAGTGGGAGCCAGGTCCTCTCGGGGCTGCGTGGGAGTCAGCAGCCAGATGCAGAGTTCGGCATGGTCCTGCCTCCTCATGTGTGGCCCTGCGAGTCCCACGTGTGCCTTCCTGGTCCTGCGTGTCCTACATGATCCTTGCAACTTCCTGGGCTGGGGCGGCAGTCTCTGAATAACTTCACTCCTTGGGCTGTGTCTGTGCAGAGCATTGGGAACAAGACTTAGAAATATTCTTATTGTTGATGTCACTATGAAATGCTGGCTCCTGTAGTGCTTGTATTGTCACCTTGGAAAGCAGATTTGCCAAAATGGGAGAGCCCTGGTCTCTCTAGTATCTTTCAGAAGTTCTGCACTTTTAACATTTAGGTTACGATTTGTCTGTTGTTAATCTCGTGGAGCTTGTAAAGGGCATCTCCTGTGTAGAGTAGCACTCCACTGCTAAACTGTGATGTAGAAGAGTAGAATTGGTGGTAATAGAATTGACGGTATAAGGATTTACCCATTTTTAGGAGACATTAAGTCACAAAGTAGAATTAAGCTAAGAGAGGGCTGTCTCCCAGATATCCTTAAGATAAGTAGTACTCTTGCTGATGTATCCAGAGTTCCCAAAGGACCATCAAGAGACCAAATGCGATGCAAAAGCAGAGTCTTTTTATTCTTGAAGGTTAACTAGGGCCTCTCCATTCACCTGATGCAGCAGCAGGGCAGGAGAGACCCTGAGCAGCAATGGGGCAGAGTTTTTATTGGGTAAAGCAAGAGGGGTGTTGGGGTCTACAGACTACTTAGGAACAGACTCAGGATTGATGACTGTCCCATCCAGAGTTGCTGTCCTTGGTTAACTTGCAGCTGCAAGAAAACTACTAGCTCTTTCAGCGGTTGCTGTGGTAACTCCATTTTTTCTTTATCATGAGTCTACTAGCTGTCTAGGTAGGGGCCTGGGTTCCTCACTTACCATGTTTTTAGAGATTAGTATGATAAGATTTAAATGTTTTCCTCAGGATTAACCAGCCACATTCCTATAACAAAGGAGAAATCTCCGATTTACAACCATCCAAATGGGTCTCTCCATTCCCTGTCCCCACTCCCTGTGGAAAATAGGCCTCTAAACTGCTGCCTAAGGGGGTATTACAGGGTCACAACTAACATTAAGTCCTGGTGTGCCATCAAGGATATTTTAAATCTAGAACAGCTGGGGAGTCTTTTTGAAAAGTTATTTTGAGTCAGAGTCTCTGATGTAGATTGAGGTGGACTTGAACCCTGTCTGTATCTCCACAGGGCATTCCCCTTGCTATTGTCCCAACTAAGCACCATGAATTCTTGGATTGCAGGTCTGTAGCACCACAGAGTTCTAAAGTAACCACTTTGAGTCACATAGTGGACTGTCCATTGCAGTAACAGGAAAGGATTTGAGTGTGGATCATGGTATCTCCCTTCAGGCCAGAAGAGGAGGAACAGTGTCCTGTGTACACTGCACGGGGAAACAGACTAGGCAATAGCTAAATCATGGGCTGGAGTTTAAGGCAGTGAGCTGCAGAGGTCTCCATCATAAAAAAGGACCCGCTGGGCAGGGGGAGTGACTTTCTGTGTAATTTAACTCCTGGTATCATTCCTTCCATGTGAATGAAGATAGGCAGAATTGGTGGGTGTATAATTTAGGGAGGGTAACTTGAAGTACTGAGTCTTCCGTTTCCAGTTAGGGAACTCTCCTATGCAGATATGAGCATTCCTGGTTGACACAGTTAAGTCAGCTCAGAGGTTTGAGACACAGGCCATTGGCTTTAATGTCATGTGTCAGCTTATAGCACCCAGCAGCTAACACTTTACATGGGAAAGTCCTGCAGTGTTTTATGAATGGCATTCTCTCTAGCAGGGAAGTGCCTACTCTGTTGCAAAGTCAGAACTGCTAAGTGTTCTTCCAATCATTTCTATCATGTTAAAAGGTCAATTAGTGTTATCATTTTTTAAATTTCACTTTCTTTAAATACATTAAGTTCTAATCTGTTTCTATTTTCCAAAGTTTCCCAACCATTAGTATTTCGTTCCATTTTTTCTTAGTTGTTATATCTATCTGTCTATCTATCTGTCTATCTATCTATCTATCTATCTATCTATCTATCTATCTATGTATTTATTTATTTATAAAGTTTATAGAGCAGTGGTTCTCAACTTGAGGCATAAAGGCTCCCTTTAACCGGAGTGGCCTAAGATCATGGTAATACATAGATATTGTTATTACAATTCATAACAGTAGCAAAATTTTAGTTATGAAGTAGCAGTGAAAATAATTTTATAGTTGGGTTCACCACCTCATAAAAGACTGTATTAAAGTATGACAGAATTAGGAAAGTTGGGAACCACTGGTTTAGACCAATGTCTCCTGTAGCTCGTTTGTCTCATACTACATAATTGAGAATTGCTTTGAACACCAAATCCTGCCTCTGCTACCCAGTGCTGGGAAGACAGTCCTGCAAATCCTTCCAGGCTGGGCCTTGACTGGTCAGTGAGATGGAAAATAGACCAGTGAATGAGTACCCTCAACCTCTAGATTTCATTGTGAAATTACAGATGAAGTGGGACCTGTGTAAGAGTTGAGTTCACTGACCCACAGTAAAGCAGGTGTAGTCACAGCACAGAAAGGGATGGCAAGAAGGAGGTGAAAGCTTTCCTGCTGTGACAGGAGTTGACAGTAGCAATGAGTAGTGAGGTCATTGATTTTAGACATTCCATAAATGTCCTGACTGGCCATTTCTCTGTTTCACAGACCAGACAATCAAGAATCTGGATAAAGATCTGAATTTTTGTGAAACCAAATTACAGTAGTTATACCAGTTCAACCTAAATAGAAGACTTGGATAAAATGGTGTGGCCCTGCCTAACGTGACTCTTTTCCAGGTTTAAGATGTACTGCCTGGGAGAAATGGATTGAGTAGTACTTAGTGTGCTCTAATACACATCCCTAGTCTCTGGAGCATATGGCCATAAAGCCTGTTTCAACTTTCCAACATAATTTTTTGGATTATAATTACCTTATTTCCACTGTCACTTTTCTGGCTCCAAGCCCTACCATAGACCCCTCATTGTGTTCTAATCCATGACCTGTTTCTGCTTTAACAACAGTTACTGTTTGAATGTGACCTGTGTTTGGGTGCAGGACCTCCCAGCTCTGAAGCAAAGGGTTGGCTTCACTGGGCATTGAGTGTGTAATGGAATGTGCATGCAAAGGACTCTGTGCCTTTGAAGTGGAACAGGAAGTGCTCTGGAGAATGGAAGATTCTATTTATTAAACTACAAATTTCCCAGACTAGTGTCTCGTCTGTTCCTACTGTTGAAGGGCAGAGCTGGGAGGGTTTGTGCAGTTTGAGACGTTTGATCTCAGCTCAACCAATAGGGTAACTGCTAATGTCCTGAGGTCCAACTGGGTGGTCCTAACTAATGAGGAGCTTTGGGAAGGCTTAGCCATCAGGAGCACCAGTGGAAGGGAGCTTACAGGTTATTTCCAGGATTCTCTTCTGCTTTTGCTGTAGGAAGCTGTAAGGAAGACCACAGCCATGGTATGGTGAATGTGGGGGCCACTGTCCTCAACCTATGAAGAGCGGGTTGGCTGAGCTTCAGAGTCTGAGCTGCTGAGACTGGGATGGACCATAAGCCAGACTGTTTTTGTTTGTTCCTGTAGTGACCTGAGCAGTGGCCCTTGGCCTCTGATCCTTAGTGAGTGTGGATTCCCTGGGGATGAGAAGGCTCTGCCACCCTGGCATGGGAGGCTATGATGCTTGTAATATCACTGTCCAGTGTGCACACACAGGCTTTGCTTCTGTGACAGTGGGAATCTGGGAAGACAGATTGGAAAACTGAAGGTCTGGTTTCTACAAGTTCTGGATGTTACATTTCCCTTTCAGGTTTGTCTTATAAATGTTACGGACAGTTTAGAAAATGGTAGAAAGGGAGTGATGGGGATCATCCTTCAGCAAGACATGATTAGAATGCTTTTAGCTTTCTGTTACTGCCAGCCACTATGGTGTGATTCAGTGAAGGTCAGTTCCAGGGGACAAAAGGAAGTTCTGATCTGCAGAAATTTGCATGGTTTTGGGCAAGCAGATAGAGCAGATGCCACATCTTGTGACATAATCTATGTGGGTGGAATCAGACATTAAATGATTCTTCTACAGTGTTTTCTGTGTAGGCATCATTGGGGCTCGGTTTGCCTGAAAACACAAGGGAGCATGAAGGTTGCAGAGTGGTAGCAGGATCTGGAGAAGTTCACCACCCTTTGCAAAGATCATGGTACCTCTCTGGAAGAAGTATCAGTAGCTAAAGTGCAGAAACATAGCAGTTTAAGGGTTACTATAAGCTAATTTTGTGAAAGTTGTGAAGTATGTGTTTATTTAATTTCTATACACATGGAATCATAACATACATACATGGTCAGTAACATTTGTCAAGATCATTCTTTCCTGGCTGAGATTCCTTTGGTCTTTTGTTTAAAATTTTACTATATTTTATTACTATTGTTCTTTGCTTTTTCTCTCCATCCTCTTTAGTCTTTCACAAATGTACACATTCTTGATTGTTGTAGCTTTGGGGGTAAATATGGAAGTCACATGTGTCAGTGTGTGTGCTATCCTTTCATAATCCCATTGATCATTCTGAGTATTTTGACTTTGCATGTGGCTTTGAAATCAGCTTTCCTATTTTAAATTGTTGGGTATTGTCTTTGGAGTGTATTCACTATATGGAGCAAATTTACCATTCACAACATCTTAATATTGATGCATCATGTTCCCAAGGATCATTTATTTACTTCTTTAGTTAGTCTTGTTCTTGTTGTTGTTAATCTGTGAAAGACTTTTGTATTATTGGATAAACAGTATTATCTCTGAGTTCCTGTCCCAACACCCATGTTGGGAGTTTCATAACCACCTACTACTCCAGATTCAGGGTAACAGACACCCTCTTTTCTTGTGTGTCACCTGTACACACATGGAAGTCATTCTCTTGAACATACACTGTACACATAAAAAATGGAGATACATTTTCTTTAAAAGTTCTTGGGGCTGGAGAGATGGCTCAGCGGTTAAGAGCACTAACTGCTCTTCCAGAGGTCCTGAGTCCAATGCCCAGCAACCACATGGTGGCTCACAACCACTTGTAATGAGATCTGGCGCCCTCTTCTGGCCTGCAGGGACAAATGCAGGCAGAACACTGTATATATAATAAATAAATAAATCTTTAAAAGAAAAGTTCTTATGACTTATAAAGCAATTAGAGCAAGACAATTTGCTTTAGCTGTATAGTACAAATCATACTGTTTCTTTTAAAATCTATTGTCATGCATTTTTTTTGAGAAAGTTTCTGATGCAGACTTACATCCAATCATCAATCATAGGAAACAAAATGGTTTCTAAGTGATTCTAACTTTGATGAGCAAGAAGGTAGATATGCATAATTAGTATAACAAAAGTTATATTTGTTTATGGTCATCACACAAGGTTCACCCTCTAAATTCCTAAATGTGGTCCTTAGTCTATTTCCTTAAGGGTACTCACCTATGTGACATATCCTAGTTGAAGTTCAGTTCCAGTCTCTAACAGAAGTCTCTGATTCAATGGTCAGAATTCTGGGGGAGATGCTCCAGCTGCAAGACTGATCAAGGTGATGTCTCTTCAGATGTGCAGAGCAGAGCATTGTTCTTGGTATGTGCTTATATACTGTCCACTGGGTGACCTGGGGTCTTAGGACTATCTGGTTATATTAAATGAGTGATATTATGGGGTTCTGGTTATCAGGTACAGCCTTGGGTGTATTGGGGTTTCTGACTAAGCTATTTTTACATGTCTAAAACACATGTATGTTCTTTTAATACTACGCTCATTACATTTGATACCCTGGTCCTTGTGGCATACAATAAATATTCTAATTACTAATAGACAAATAAATGCAGGAATATAAATCTCAGGCACTAAAACACACAAACATTAAGTACAATTGTCAAATCAATATAGATTACAGGATGTTGTTATGATCTCTCTGTTATATAAGAGATTTCCCCGAATTCATATTTTCTCCAGGTTTTGTATGCATCAAGTTGAGAACACATTCAGAAAGAAAAGGAAATGCAATCACTTTCAGTCTAAAGTGTTTTAAAGGGGACATAGCAGGGTTGGAGCTGCAGGACTCGGAGCTCAACCAATCATAGTAGAGCATCGTCCTTACTTGTTCAGTGTCAAGTAGGAGCATGTGGTTCATAGCCACGGGAGAGGTAGTTCTTCTTTTTTTAATGGAAAGAGCAACCAAGAGTCCAGTGAGCTTCATAATTAGCTTCCAATGTTGTTTCTCAGGTTTTTTGTATGTTAATATAAAAAAGCAAATGATAAAGCATCACGAAGTTTGTGAAGTCTCCAGAGGCATCCATCTCTAGTTTATGACCAATGTATCTATACCTTCTCTTTTGGCAAAAATGACAGTGACGTTGTGGGGCAGAACCGAAAATCTGGAATATAATATTCCTGACCTACAGAGTCATCACAGAGATGAGCCAAGAAGTTTCTTTAATCACGGTTTGCGCAGATGTGTTTGCAGGAATCATACATAGCTGCTTTGTTCCTTCTGATGTGATAGTAGTCTCTGGAGCTCATTGTTATAGTTCCTCCTAAGACAAAGTTTCTTAAACAAGCCCAAAATAGCCATAAGGAATTTATATGCCCAAAGGGCCAGTATGATGCATGCAAAAAGCCAAGAGCTCTCCTTTTTCCAGTGGAGTAATATCTACGTGGGGAAGCAAGTATAGTCAAATCTGAATGTCCTACCAGTGACATCAAATAAAGAGCATTTTAAAGATCCTTCCCCCCCCCCTCTTCAATAGGATTCCCAGAGCTCGGCCAAGTGCTTGGCTGTGGATCTCTTCATCTGTTTCCTTAAGTTACTGGATGAAGGCTCTCTGATGACAATTAGGGCTGTCACCAATCTGATTACAGGAGATGTCCACTTCAGGCATCCTTTCCACTATTGCTAGCAGAATAAAGAACATTTCTTAAGCTTGCTAACTATGGGTATAGGAAATAGTGTTTGCTTTGAATACAGCTAATAAATATTGGACTCTGTCAATCTGTCCTCCCAGGTTCTCAAGATCCCTAGCAATCTCAGAATCCATTGACTGTAATTGTGTCATGTTAAAGGAAAGAACAGTGGAACTCTCATTAATGGCTTTTCTAGCCTTTCCTAGCAAGTCATCTTTGGGTTCATTATTCTATAGAGTTCATGAGTCAAAATCATGTCTCTGTTATGCCTCTGTTTGAGTGTTAGGCTGGAGATCTTGGACATGTTTACCTGTCCTGAGAAATGAACTGTAATTCTAGTAGCATTAAATATAGCCAGACAACCAGGTTCTGCAGAATAAAAAGTGGACTCCAAAGTATCCATGGTGATGTTATAGATGTCAACTGTGAGGTTCAAGGCCTTCATGGAGCATGTAATAAAGACTCTATTGCCAAAGTCTGTGAGTTGGTTTATAAATACATAAGGGGCCAGTTCTCACATTTGGAGCTCACTGGACAGAGAGTGGGTGGCCACAAAGATGTTGGCCCCAAGTGAAATGGTATGTTCCTTTGTGTTGCAAGAATTCTAATTGGTCTTATAATAAAAACCTGGAGGCATATATTGGGGTAAATGCAGAAAGATCAGAGAGAAACAAGCCATAGCCAATTCTCACCTCAACAACTCATCAGCTGAAAAGGGAAGATCCTGTCTCCATGAATCCTCAGACTGAAGACCCTGAGTCCTCAGCCAAAAGGGTTTGAACTCTTGCCTTCTCCAGCCTTATATTCCTGTCTTCACCCAGCCATGTCACTTCTTGTCTCAACCTTCCTAGTGTTGGGATTAATGGTGTGTGTGCTTCTCAAGTACTGTGAGCAAAGGCATGAGATCCCAAGTGCTGGGATTAAAGGTGTGTGTACTATTGCCTGGATGCTTCTCTTTCAGACTGGATTACTCTCCTGTAGTCCTGGGTGGACTTGAATTCAGAGATCCATCTGCCTCTGCCTCCTGAGTACTAGGATTAAAGGTGATCTCTATGGCTAACTCTGTCTGGCTCTTCCCTCTGATCTTCAGGCAAGCTTTATTTGTTAGAGTACACACAAAATATCACCACACCTCTGGCTAGTAAGTAGATACCCTTTGTATTTGTCCAACTAGTCCATAGGAAGGTATAAGTAGGTACAACAAGCTCATTATCAAGTTTCCAAGGCCATGGGTGTGTGTGCCAAGCTGGTACTGCATTGTTCCTATAGACTAAGTGTAAATGTATTTTGCAGAATTCATGCTCACACCAAGAGGTTTGCCTTGGGTCCAGTAGAGACTTACAGATAGATGGCAGTTTTTGTTCCAAATCCTGTGGGAAAGGGCTGAGATAGGTCTGTGTACTCATTGTAAAGTGAGTCTTGCTTGGATACATTCTTCTTTTTGTTCCCCTGAATAAGTTGTAGCAGATAATTTTGAGAGATCTTTTTGTCTACAGATAGTCTCTTCAAATTTCAGATATTTGTTAGTACCTGCCAATGATTGCTTTAATGCATATATTTCCAGATGAAGACCTATAATCAGTTCATGAGTAGTAACTAGTCCACCAAAGATTTCAGATGTCTGCTGTGTCTGTGTTGATTTCTGAAAGAACAGAAGATGCTTTGCCAGCTCTGAGTAAGGAGCCAACCAACATAGCTCCAGTGATTATGAATTATAAGGGCTTTCTTGGGGCAAACCTATTTCCTGAGGAGTAGGAGAAGACTGGTATTCTCCTCAGTTCAAGCTCAGAATAGGGTTCTAAAGGTGGGAGCCATGATTTGAGGTTGAAGGTAAAGAAGATATTCTGATCCTAGGTGTCATGATGTTTTACAGGTAGACTAAGATCAGGCATCACCATAGATTTCCCAGTAACCATTGCTGGGGAAGAAAGGGTGTTGACAAATGCCACCTTTTAGTGGACTGTGAAGAATTTGTTCTCATCCCATCCTCCTCCATCAATAACATGGTGTTAGGCTGCCTTATTTGATTTTACAGGATTTCCATGTTATGGGGAAGACATATCCATCATCAAATTGGATTCCTTTGTGCAGAGTTCCTCCATGTGATATATTGAGTATGGGCTTATGGGCCTCAGAGTCTCCAATTCCCCATTCCTTGAGCTGTGGTAGTGGAAGTATCATGTAGAAATAATAGAGAAGTCTGGGGTGTGTGAGTTTCCAGGTTTCCAGTCTGGAAAGATCCATACCTGCAGTTTTCCACCAATGTAAGTTTCTGTGGTCTGCCATTTTTTTTCTTAAGATTCATTTATTTATTATGTATACAGTATTCTGTCTGCATGTATACCTGCAGGTCAGAAGAGGCTTCCAGATCTCATTACAGATGGTTGTTAAGTCACCACGTTGTTGCTGGGATTGAACTCAGGACCTCTGGAAGAACAGTTAGTGCTCTTAAACGCTGAGCCATCTCTCCAGCCCCATAGTCTGCCATTTTTATGTTATACTTGACACAAAGGAATCATAGGATCTAGGTATTCCTCTTTTTGCAACTTGTATGATGTCCACTCTTGGGTTGATGTAATCCATTTGGAGCTGAAAGAAGTGCAGGCTGGAATTCCAGTAGTCTGGGAACTAATGTTCCATATTTGGGGAGGAAAGAAGTATGTGATGTTCCTGGTGTGGATATCCAGAGGTATTGGGAAGTCTATTGTTTCATTGTCGTGGGGTGCATGCATGGAATCACAGCTACAAAAGTTTTCTCATTTGGCAAGCAGATTTTTGTTTTTAGGTTACAATTATGGATTTCTCTGTATCGTTGATAATTAGTGGAGTTCATTGTTCCTTTAGTTTTATAATTTACCTTAAAAATGTGTCAGTAAATGTAATTGTCAAGTTGTAAATCTTCTGAGAGTGGTGTATGGAAAAGACTGGTGGGTCAGTTAGGTTTTCCATTGTCTCTTCCACCACTTAGATTGGTTATTTTGTTTCTGGTGTATTAAACCTTGTATGGTAGTGGTCCAGCTGAAGTTGGAGCCCTTGATGGACTACAAGGAAATTTGTACAGACTTGCCCTCACAAGTCCAGGGTGAATTGGATGATTACATTGAGTGGTCCACCCATATGCAAGAAGTGACATTAGTCAGTACACCAGTCTAGTTTGCATCAGTTGGCACCCATCCCAGAGATTCTATTATGAGTGTTGAGGCCTTTGCATTAAAAATCATGGCCGTATATAGGCCATGTCAGTACAAAACAGGGCTGGCTGTGCTAAGGTGTAATCTGAGTTCTGTAGAACACCATGCAGGCACAAAGTGTCTGAGTGTCTGCATGGATTCTGCTCAGGTGATGGGGCTTCAATATCACAAAGATGTGTGAAGGGTTGTGGCAGCAGGTCAAAATCAATGGAAATCTGTAACATTGTGTCCCCAATGCTGCAGTTTCTAGCCAGTCATTAATATGTGGAAATGAATCATTTTCTGCCTTTTCTATCCATATGTCCATCTTACCGTAGTAGGGTAGGTTAGGGAATTTGGCCACAAACACTACAGTTACATTTGGCCTATTCAGTTTTGGGTATAGTCCAAAAAGTGAATTTGGACATTTGGATTCATATGGTAGTGGTATTGTATTCCAAGAGAGAAAATGCTCCCATCACTTTGTCCTATCACTGTCTGGATTAAAGGTACAATTCTGACAAATCCTGGGTTCACATGGCTTTGTTGTGGCTGATATTGATGTCACCTCAGTCAATTTATCTGGCTCCTCATTCTGGTTCCAATTGGGATCATTGTATACATTTTTATTTCCATCCCTGTAAATACAATCCCTGTAGTTTTATTGTACTGGTTGCCAAGCCTAGGGTTGGTCTGCAGTATGTGTGAGGCCATAAATGCTGAGAGGAATTTTGCATTTGCTGCTGTTCACATTCTCCCCTTGTTCTTCACTGTAAGGTGGAAGAATGATTTAGTAGATATTTCTCTCCAGTTAAAGTTGTAGATGGCTGATGCTGCTGTGATATTTCTCCAAATCTGTGTTAAATGGCATTTCAATGGGTTTCTTTTGTTAAAATTGGTGTTTTTAATGTTGTCTTGGTCATTGGTGACTATGACTGTCAAATTTGGCTCAGTATGGGCATTAGCCTTTCTCATTCATCACAGTAGCTATATCAAACGGTATTCCCCAAAGCTCCACAATGAACGTATTGAATGCATTCATGGTGTATGTGAGGTTTGGGATGAAGTGTTCATGGTTCTAATATTCTGGTAGGAATCTATCCAAGGTGTAGCAGGGTAAGTCACCAATATCACACTCACTCTTGGTTTGTTTGTTATGGTAGCTGATGGTTTGGTGGTTATTTCATTCATTGTTCATGTTGCTATCGATATGGTCATTGAAGGCTATGATGTCTCCAACTTTGACCATCTCAGTAGTGTTGGTGATGGTGAAGCAAACAATGGTATTGCTGAAGAGCCTGAGCTTGACTCTCTGGTTAATCTTAAACTTATGGAATTCAACAGGAGGAGTTTCAGGAACAGTGTCCTGGGTGCCTTTGCCCAGCAGATTGATACCTCTTTTATTTTCTTGTTAGACTTTCTATGAGGCATAGGGTGTAATTTGTTATGGCTCTGCCTTGCCATATTCTATTTTCCATTCTGTCTGGGCAGAAGGTATAATGCCCAGTAAGCGGCAGTGCTGAGTAAAGCAATTCTAAGACTATTACTATCCTTATGAAAGTGCAAATGCATTACATTGGGTTAACTATATTATGTGCATAGATCATCTAATTTTTCAAGGTTCAGATTTGCCTTCTTGTCTGTGGTCCAGGTTATATTGCCTGTTCCAGGTGCCACAACTTGTGTCTCCTTTAAGTCTTGAGTATTTCCATCCCTGTAAACACATTTATGAGGAATTATTCTTCATGGCCAGGAAATATCTGGTTGTTGCTCTCTTTCTAAGTCTGACTTAATAGCTTCTTCTAAGGGAGAAGTTCTGTTCAATTTTTGTCTAGTATTTGACTCATAGCATGCAATTTCAATAGCCTTTCTCAGGGGTATCTTTGAGTTGTAATAACTTGTTTTTAAGCAGTCCATTCCATCTTATTATATTGTCAGGTAGAGTTGGAGTCTATGCTAGATGGAAGACCCCACCGTATGTCCATAGCCTGCAGACACCTCTGGACTTTAGAACCTGTAAAGTGGGTCCCTTGATGTAAATCAATAGTTATTGGGCAGCCATATGTGGCTTATCAACACCAGAGTGTTTATTTTGTTGCCAACTGGTCCTATCTCTGACTTTCTCTAGTTAATCAAGCCCTGTGCTTACATCTACTAGGGTGTAGGCATATAGGCCCCTGTAAGTATTCAAGGGTCCAATGAAATTTATTTGTAGCATTTAATTAAATTTTTTTAGGACACCATGTTACAGCTGGTACTTGAAGTCTGGATCTAGTTTTAAGGTGGCAATCTCTATGGCCTGTTTACAGTCCTGCCAGGTTCCTTTCATCAAACCATTATTAGAATAAAGCATGTATGCCTATATATCCCAAAGTTTTATGGAATCTTAGGATTTCTTCTTTAGTAATCATGGTATCATTGTGTGTGGGGGACATGTGTGGAGGTCCGAAGTTCTCTCTCTTGCCTATCATGTGGTGCCTGGGGATGGAACTCAGGTCAGGCTTGGCTCAAGCCCCTCTACCCTCTCAGCTTTCTCACCAGCTGCTCAGTAATGCTTTTATGTTTTGATCTTTTTTTAAACAGTGGCCCATGCTGCCCATGAATTCCTGGTCCTCCAACCTACACATTTGAAGTGCTGGAGCACATCTGTAATCTGCATTCTTAATGTTTCAACTCTAGTACTTTTCCTTAATTTGAGAGAACACCAAGGCACACACAAGGTCTAAACACGTGTGCTAGTAAATTTTGATATTTGAACAAGTCTGTGTCTTACAGCTTTTGGTCATGCCATTATTTTTACATTTTTGAGAGAAATTGCTATTATTTTATTGAATTTCTATTTTCTTACACAAACATTTGGATGGTCAACTTTGAGTGTTTACGACAGCCTTAAACTAATTTCTACTTAGCTAGATTTCTAAACAATGGTATAACATACTTAGGGCTTCTGCCCTATAGTTACAGGATTGTAGAAGTAACCAACGGTCTGATTAAATAAGAAACACAGAGCCGATTCAGAGAAGAAAGCCAAGAGGTCAGAGCTAAGAGCCTTACCCTTCCTGATTCAGGGATCCTCTTCAGTCAAGAGAGCTCTCCGAAAAAAGGGACCTACTTCCTGTGTGTATGTCTTTATATACTCTAGCTGTTCTGCCTTCTCATTGGTTGTAAACCCAAACATATGACTGCCTCGTCACTGCCTGTATTTACCGCCCTCCAGGTCCTTAAAGGTGTGCGCCACCGCCGCCATGCACTTGCTATGGCTCTAATAGCTCTGACCCCTAGGCAACTTTATTTATTAACATACAATTAAAATCACATTTCAAGGCGCAAAGCTACACAGAGAAACCCTGTCTGGAAAAAACCAAAAAAAAAAAAAAAAATCACATTTCAGTACAAGTAAAATACAACCACATTTCCCCTTTTCTATTTTAATAAAAAGAAAAAAAAGAAAAAGGTTATAACTAACAAAAAAAATATATACAAAAGTACAATAACTATATACAATATATACAAGTAATAAATGTCTAAACAATGTCTAGTCCATTTGTATTTGACAAATTCAGAGAAAATAATTTCATTATCTATCCTATTTTGTTAAGTCCAACATGTATCTAATTCACTTTCTATCCTAATTAACCTTCAACTATAACTAACTAACCTTCAACTATAACTAACTAATCTTCAACTCCCTCAGAGACCCAAGAAGGAAATAATATTAGCTAACAAAAATAAAAACAGGAACTTCCAAAAAAAATTTGTGAGTTGACAGAAACAGCCAGCTGCCTGGACAGTCACCTGCGGTTTCTCTGCAATGCTGGGACATCATCTTCAGCCTATAGGCTTAGCATATCTAACAGACTCATTTGTGAAGTAGGATGTACACAAGGTCAACAGTTCAACCTCACATTGGGTGAGAGCAGTCCATGTACCAGAAACACCTGAATTCCACTAGTGTCATGTTATGATTCAGGATATTAAATTCTGGAAATTGTTGATGGTTTTTTAATTCAACTGTCCATTCTTCTTGGCTGTATATATATGGCTTCATTTCAGCATCCCATTCTTCTCTACATCCCTCTATCAAATGCCAGTCTACTACTGAGAGGCATGAGCTTAGTTACTCTTCAAGAATAACTGTTTCAGCTGCTGTTCCATTGCACATCAGAAGCCATCGGCCCACTGCCTGTTCAGCTGCCTTCGAAGAAAAGGGCACTGTACCTTTTCCGAATTGCAAAGGCCACTTCAGGGATGGTGCCATATTGTCCTGGCCTCAGAAGATGCCTTTTGATAAAGCCATAACCACACTTGTTTTGGAAAGAATCAGTAGTCCTTTGTTTCATGTCCTGTCTGTCCTTTTTGTCAGCAGTTAATTCGAGGATACTTTGTTGTCCAGTGGCTAACTTTTGCCACAATGAAAGTTAACTCCATATGCAGTTTCTTCAATGCCCATATTTTCTCTGAAGTAGATTGGTACTGCCAGGAGCCGACATGTCTCATAATCATAACAAAAAAGAAAAATTTTCTAAGTTATTAAAACATCTTAAATGCCATATTCTGTAGATCTCTGAAGGGTTTGAAGATGACCTGTCTATCTAAAATATATCTGCTCAATTTTTAAAACATATCTAATATGACTACAAGTTCTATTGTAATGTCTAACTACTAACTTTCATTTCTTTATATCCTAATAGTTGGTAATAATAACATTCAAGGATCAGAAAATTGCAATGTTAAATGAATGGTATAAGTACAATTAGAAATATACATATAGCATTTTCTAACAATATCAATTTCAATATATATAATTTGTATACAATATAAAACAATCCAATCCAATGTAAAGTATTTAAAACTAGTAATTGTCTTTTTCTTCTTCTTTCTTTCTTTCTCTCTTTTTTTTTTAAACAAGAACCTTAAATCTAATCTCCTTTGCTTAGCCTTTTTCCTAACCCTTGACAATAACTTGTAACCAACCCCCCTAAACAATGAAAACTATCCCAGACCCAAAACCCATTAAAAAGACCAAAAAACCACCCACCCCACACCACCTCTTTGGGAATGTGGGCGTCGTATTCTTAAAATTGCTTCCTGCTGGGTATGGGCGAAGTTATCTTTATCCTGAAAGAAAAATGTTAGGTTAATTGTCAAATTCTAGGACAGGTAACTGTATCCTTCATTATCTAGTCTGTGTATAATGCCAAAGTTCAGGGTTTATCTCAAGTCCTTATTCAAGTAGTCTTTGAGACTGGATCATCTCAGCTAGTCATCTCAAAATTGCTCTGAGCACCTTGTAGTTCAAAGCTGATTTATAGATGATGTTTGTCAGCTTAGTGATATTATTATTGTCCACATGGAATTGTTGTTGTTGTGGGGCCCCAACTTCTTCCTGGAGACTTCAGTTGATGTTAGGCCTGGCGGTGATTTCCTGCAGAAAACTGATAAGAGACTTGAACACAAAGACATATATAGGCAGCTAATTGAAGCCTTTTTTCTAGAATTAGTTAGTACTCTATATGACCATTCATATCTTAACAAAGTTTAAAATGTATATATATCTATATATCTATATATATTAATCTTGTAAATTTTGATATAAAATTTATACTTTAAGAAAAGTTTTAAAGAATCAGAATAGAATCAAAGAGTTGAGATTAGTAATAGAATAGTCCCTTAATTAATTTCACTTTTCTCCTGTCCCATAGCAGAAGATGGCTCTTTTCTTCTGGCATGATACAGGGAGTTTGCATTTTCCTTTTAACAACATGCTTGAGTTTAAAGAAGGAGAGAGCCATTCTCCAACTCCAAAGTCAGCTTTAAATTTTAATTGAACTGGGACTATTAGAAGACCAATAGTGTTAAATCTTTAGAGAAAAGCAGAAACAAACATTTAGGAAGACATAACATTTTTTAGATAATATATACCCATATCCCATTTCACTCTGTTTCCTGGGATAGATGATTTGTCCCTTTTCTTCAGTTGTCTCATTTGTCCAGTGTTCTTCAGATTCCTTAACCTTCATTCTCCTAAAAGACAAAAACAAAAACCTTTCCCCAAGACTAATTTTGGGGATGTTCCTTTTTGGCAAGTTATTATCTGATTAAATGAAAAGACATGTGTTACTGGTAAGTTAGTTTAATTTGGATGTTCATGCTGGTTGATGAACTATCACCTCCTCTAATTAAGAGGTTTCTCTTGTTCAAATCGAACTTTTATCAATTTTGATGGTACCCACAACTTATCTTCTCCTGTAGAAACAAAAGGAAAATCTCATCCCCAACGTAACACATACCCTGGTTTCCATTCTGAGGTCAGCACATCCTTAAAGTATATAGGCTGATTTAATTCTGTAGTTTTTTCTATTATCCAATGTCTCTCTGCAGCTGTTGTTCCTTTCTCATTGGCATTAAGAAAATTCAAAGTTAATAGAGCATTATGCAGTCTGTTTCTGGGGGTTTTTGTTACCCCTTTCTGTTTATTTAGCTTATCCTTTAGAGTTCTGTTTGATCTTTCTATAACTGCTTGACCTGTAGGATTATGTGGTATGCCTGTAATATGCTTTATATTGTAATAAGCAAAAAACTGTTTCATTTTAACAGAGACATATGATGGAGCATTATCAGTTTTGATTTGTGCAGGTATACCCATGATGGCCATAACTTCTAGCAAATGAGTGATTACAGAATCAGCTTTTTCAGAACTCAAAGCAGTTGCCCACTGAAATCCTGAATAAGTATTGATAGTGTGGTGTACATAGTTCAGTTTTCCAAATTCTGCAAAGTGAAACACATCCATCTGCCAGATTTCATTCCTTTGAGTACCCTTTGGGTTACATCCTGCTGGTAATGGCATTTGATTGTAGAAGGAACAAGTAGGACATTTCTTTACTATTTCTTTGGCTTGTTGCCAGGTTATGGAAAAATCCTTTTTTAAACCTTTACTATTGACATGATTTTTTTATGAAATTCTGAGGCCTCCAGCACATTTCCTATCAATAATTTAGCAATCTCATCATTGCCTTGTGCTAGAGGGCCTGGCAGACCAGTATGGGATCGAATGTGAGTTATATATAAAGGATGACTCCTTTTCCTGATTGTATCTTGTAATTGAATAAATAGTGAAGTTAATTCTGAAGCATCAGGGATAAATTCTGCAGTCTCAATATGTAATACTACTCTTTCAGCATACTGAGAGTCAGTTACTATATTGAGAGGTTCTGAAAAATCCATTAATACCAACAGAATAGCATACAATTCTGATTTTTGAACTGAATTATAAGGACTTTGAACCACTTTATTTAAATTTCCTATTTGTAACCTGCTTTTCCTTGTTTGTTGGCATCTGTATAAAATGTATGAACTCCAGATATGGGCTTTTCCCGTACAATTCGAGGTAAGATCCAATCAGCTCTCTTTATAAGATCAATTCTATCGCTTTTGGGATATTTGCTGTTAATTTCTCCCAAAAAATTACTGCAAGCTCTTTGCCAAGGTTCACTTTCTGTCCATAATTTTTCAATGTCCTCCTTAGTTAAAGGTACAACAATTTCTGCTGGGTCTATTCCTGCTAATTGACGAAGTCTCAATTTTCCTTTCCAAATCAAGTCAGAGAATTTTTCCACATAAGTTTTTAATTTTTTATTTGGTTTATTTGGTAAAAATATCGATTCTAATATAATATCTCCCCTCTGCATTAATATTCCTGTAGGAGAATGCCTAGAAGGTAAAATAACCAAAATGCAATCCAGCTTTGGATCAATACGATCCACGTGCCCTTCATGTACTTTCTTTTCTACCAAGGCCAATTCTTTCTCAGCTTCAGGTGATAATTCTCTTGGACTATTTAAGTCCTTGTCACCTTCTAAGGTTTTGAACAAATTATGCAGTTCATCATTTTTTACCCCAACAATAGTTCTTAGATGAGAAATAGCTCCAAATAATCTTTGAAAGTCATTAAGAGTCTGTAGTCTATCTCTCCTAATTTGTACCTTTTGGGGTCTAATTTTTTGTAGCTCTATTTTATATCCTAAATAATTAATAGAATCTCCTCTTTGTATCTTTTCAGGATCAATTTGTAATCCCCAGCAAGGCAAAATTTTCTTTACTTCTTCAAACATTCTTTCTAAAGTATCTGCATTTGAGTCAGCTAGTAAAATATCATCCATATAATGATAAATTATAGATTTAGGAAATTTTTTATGTATCACTTCCAATGGCTGTTGTACAAAATATTGGCACAGAGTTGGGCTATTCAACATTGCCTGTGAGAGGACCCTCCATTGAAATCTTTTAACCGGTTGAGAATTATTATAAGCAGGCACTGTGAAAGCAAATCTTTCTCTGTCTTTTTCTTGTAAGGGTATTGAAAAGAAACAGTCTTTTAAATCAATAACTATGAGAGGCCATCCTTTTGGTAACAGAGTAGGCAAAGGAATTCCAGATTGTAGAGAGCCCATTGGCTGAATTACTTTGTTAATTGCTCTAAGGTCTGTTACCATTCTCCATTTACCAGATTTCTTTTTAATAACAAATGCAGGAGAATTCCAAGGCCTAATTGATTCCTCAATATGCTGAGCATTTAACTGTTCTTCCACCAGCTCTTGTAAAGCCTGGAGTTTGTCTGTTGTTAAAGGCCATTGCTGGACCCATACAGGCTTGTCTGTCAACCATTTTAAAGGTAGAGCTATTGTTGTTTGTGGAAGATCATCAGTTGTTGTGCCCAGTTCTTGTATAATATGGATGGCTGGTGACCACTCAGAATAATGCCTTCTAATATTTCTCCCAGAAACATGTGCTAGTTTATGATTTGTTTCTGAGACTGGAGGGATGTTAATCTGAGTATTCCATTGTTGCAACAAGTCTTGACCCCACAGGTTCATAGCTATGTTAGCTACATATGGTTTCAATTTTTCTCTCTGTCCTTCTGGACCTATACATTTGAGCCATCTTGCACTCTGTTTCACCTGAGATAATGTCCCAATACCTAACAGTTGAACGTTTACCTCCTGAAGAGGCCAAGTTGGATGTCAAAATTCTGGTGCAATTATGGTAACGTCCGCACCTGTGTCTACCAGACCAGACAACAAAACACCATTTATTTTTATCAATAATTTTGGTCTTTGTTCATTAATAGAAGTTTGCCAAAAAATTTTCTTTATGTTTTCTCCTGAATTTTCTATTCTCTCTGTTTCATCATCCTGACCAGCATGACTTATTCCAATAGGCATTTGGTTATTTAATTGCTCTGAGTAGGGGTTTCCTCTACAACTGCAGGAAAGGTTTGAACTGGATTTGCTATTGGGGCCTGCATGAGGCCCCTCAGGGTGTTTCCCGAAGACTGAGGCAAAGGATTACCCTGTCTGTCCCTTGTTGATCTACATTCATTGGTCCAGTGTTTTTCTTTACCACACCTTCTGCATACTCCAGAAGGAAGGGGTATTCTGTTGCCATTGTTCCTTGAAGAAACATTGTTTCTAGGAATGACCTGTTTACAGTCCTTTTTCAAATGTCCTTGCTTTCCACATCCAAAACATCTAACATTCCTCATACCTTTTGAAATTGCTTCTCCTACCTACGTATCATCATGCTCATGAGCTTCAACCTTAACCGTGTCTCTAATCCAATCTTCCAAAGGTGCAGATCTTGCCTTTAACGGCCTGATTATTGTTTTGCATGTTGCATTCGCATTCTCAAAGGCCAAAGATTCAATTATTATCTGACTAGCTTCTGAATCCGGGACCATTCTCTTTACTGCTGAAGCCAGTCTTTGTAAATAATCTGTGAAAGATTCTTTTGGGCCTTGTACAACCTTTGTAAATGACTCAGTTTTTTTTCCTGGTTCCTCAACTCTGTCCCATGCACTCAAGGCTGCTGTTCGACATAAAATTAGGGTTTGGACATCATATAAACATTGTGCTTGTGCTGAAGCATATTGACCTTCTCCAATAAGCTGATCCTGGCAGACTTGTATTCCTTTATCCCTCCATTGTTTTTCTATGTTTTTAGCTTCATCCTTGAACCAAGTTAGCCATTGAAGCCTTTGACTGGGTTCAAGAACAGCTTGTGCCAGCTCCCGCCAGTCCTGTGGTACAATCCTATTATATGTTGACCAAGAGTTTAATATTTGCTTTACATATGGGGAATGCATGCCATAAGATACTATTGCCTCCTTAAACCTTCGTAAATCTAACATTTCAATTGGAGCCCAAATATTTTGTGTAGTCATTTGATCAGGCAACTGCTGTACGGTTACTGGACAAACTAAGGGTGACTGTGTGAAAACAGGCTTTCTTTCTGTAACCCTATGATCCAATCTTGAAGCAACTTCACTGTTAGTTTCTTCTGTCTGAGTTTTTACAGATTTATCAAGTTTTTCTAAAGCTGTCACCCTGGCACTTAAATTGACTATCTTTTTAAATACTAAAATGAGGATAAACATAGTAATAAAATGCATAATTCGGTCAACATTAATCTTCTCATATAGCTGTTCCATTGTCAGACTGCTTAAAATTGCAAACAAAGCCCAATTTTCTTCCAATGTACACAGAAAACCCATTTTTTTTAATGTGGAAAAAATTTCTCTTTTAAATAGTTTCCTTTAAAATATTTGATATGTTAAGTGACTTACGAAGTCCTCGTAGAACAGTACCAATCTGAGGGAGTTTCAAAACAGCCACCTAGTGTCCAAGGTGTGAATCCAGAGAGAGAGAGAGAGAGAGAGAGAG
Source organism: Peromyscus californicus insignis (assembly GCF_007827085.1). NCBI lineage: Eukaryota > Metazoa > Chordata > Mammalia > Rodentia > Cricetidae > Peromyscus > Peromyscus californicus. The sequence continues at coordinate 16,991,058 of NW_026294617.1, read as the reverse complement.
AGAGAGAGAGAGAGAGAGAGAGAGAGAGAGAACACGCTCTGGCGGGAAACCGGACCTGCCGCCAAGCCAAGTTAAGCGGTTTTTAATGGATTCTTGTCACGTTGGGCTCCAAATGTAGATGTAACCAATGGTCTTATTAAATAAGAAACACAGAGCCGATTCAGACATGTGACTGCCTCGTCACTGCCTGTATGTACCGCCACACAGGATGGTTGTAGTTGCTGAAATCAGCTCTTGTTGTGTATGTAAGCAGTGTGATTTCGGGGTAGATATCAGTTGACTGATGCTACAGTGAGCATGACACTTAGCTGTTACATTTGAGAGACTGTACTAAGTTGTATGACACTAATTCTCAATCATTCCAGTGCCTGGTATTTCAGGTTTCTATCCAGTCTGAAGGTTTCTACCCAGTTTTAAGGGCTTCTGTGGCACCTGATATTTGCAAAGCCCCTTTGCACTCTGATCTGATCACATAGCCACACTTGAAATCACTCTGTAGCTTCTTCTGGTCTACTGGTTTTATGTATAGGGAAGATTCCAGCTTGATACTTCCTATTGTTCAAAGTATCAAGGTGGAATCTTCCCTATACATAAGTGTAGATGTAACCAACCTTCTTATTAAAATAAGAAACACAGAACCGGACTGGAGAGATGGCTCAGCAGTTAAGAGCACTGGCTGTTCTTCCAGAGGTCCTGAGTTCAATTCCCAGCAACCATATGGTGGCTCCCAACCATCTGTAATGAGATCTGGTGCCCTCTTCTGGCATGCAGGCAGAACACTGTATACATAATAAATAAATGTTTTTTTTTAAAAAAAAAAAAAGAAACACAGAACCAATGCAAAGAAGAAAGCCAAGATATCAGAGCTAAGAGCCTTACCTGTCTGCTGCAGCTAGCCACTTCAGCCAAGAGAGACCTACTTCCTGAGTGTTTGTCTTTATATAGACTTTCTATTCTGCCTTCTCATTGATTGTAAACCCAGCCACATGACCGCCTCATCACTGCCTGCTTGTACAGACCTCCAGATCTTCTGTGGTTAGTATTGAGATTAAAGGTGTGTGTCTCTAATGATGGCTGTATCCTTTACCATACAGAGATCTACCTAGTTCTGCCTACCAAGTGCTGGGATTAAAGATGTGTACCACCAACTCCCAGCTCTAATATGGCTTGCTATTAGCTCTGACCCCCAGGCAACTTTATTTATTAACATACAAATAAAATCACAATTCAGGACAAATAAAATATCACCATATTTCCCCTTTTCTATTTTAATAAAAAGAAAAAAGGAAAAAGGATATAACTAACATAAGAAAAACTATATACAAAAGTGCAATAACTATATGCAATATATACAAGTAATTAATACCTAAACAATGTCTAGTCCATTTGTATTTGACAAATTCAGAGAAAATAATTCCATTATCTATCCTATTTTGGTAAGTCCAAAATGTACCTAATTCACTTTCTATCATAACTAGTCTTCAACTATAACTAACTAATCTTCAACTATAACTAAATAATCTTCAACTATAACTAATCTTCAACTCCCTCAGAGACCCAAGAAGGAAATAATATTACCTAACAAAAATAAAAACAGTAAGTGCATACAAGCAAATTCCAAAAAATTTGTGACTTGACAGAAACAGCCAGCTGCCTGGTCAGTCACCTGAGGTTTCTCCATAGTGTTGAGGCATCATCTTCAGCCTATAGGCTTAGCGTATCTGACAGACTCATTTGTGAAGTAGGATGTACACAAGGTCAACAGTTCAACCTCACATTGGGTGAGAGCAGTCCATGTACCAGAAACACCTGAATTCCACTAGTGTCATGTCATGATTCAGGATTTTAAATTGTGGAAATTGTTGATGGTTTTTGAATTCAGCTGTCCATTCGTCTTGGCTGTGTATATATGGCTTCATTTCAGCATCCCGTTCTTCTCCACATCCCTCTATCAAATGCCACTCTACTATTGAGAGGCATGAGCTTAGTTACTCTTCAAGAATAACTGTTTCAGCTGCTGTTCCATTGCACATCAGAAGCCATCGGCCCACTGCCTGTTCAGCTGCCTTCGAAGAAAAGGGCACTGTACCTTTTCTGGATTGCGAGGGCACTTCAGGGATGGTGCCATATTGTCCTGGCCTCAGAAGATGCCTTTTGATAAAGCCATAACCCCACCTGTTTTGGCAAGAATCAGTAGTCCTTTGTTTCGTGTCCTGTCTGTCCTGTTTGTCAGCAGTTGATTTGAGGATACTTTGTTGTCCAGTGGCTAACTTTTGCCACAATGAAAGTTAACTCCAATTGCAGTTTTTTCAATGCCCATATTTTCTCTGAAGTAGATTGGTACTGCCAGGAGCCAACATGTCTCATAGTCATAACAAAAAAAGAAAAATGTTCTAAGTTATTCAAATATTTTAAATGCCATATTCTGTAGATCTCTGAAGGGTTTGAAGATGACCTGTCTATCTAAAATATATCTGCTCAATTTTTAAAACATATCTAATATGACTACAAGTTCTATTGTAATGTCTAACTACTAACTTTCATTTCTTTATATCCTAATAGTTGGTAATAACAACATTCAAGGATCAGAAAATTGCAATGTTAAATGAACGGTATAAGTACAATTAGAAATATACATATAGCATTTTCTAACAATATCAATTTCAATATATATAATTTATATACAATATAAAACAATCCAATCCAATGTAAATTATTTAAAACTAGTAATTGTCTTTTTCTTTTTTTTTTTTGATTTTTCGAGACAGGGTTCTCTGTGTAGTTTTGGTGCCTGTCCTGGATCTCTCTCTGTGGACCAGGCTGGCTTCAAACTCACAGAGATCTGCCTGCCTCTACCTCCCAAGTGCTGGGACTAAAGGCGTGTGCCACCACTGCCCAGCTCTGCTATGGCTTGCTATTAGCTCTGACCCCCAGGCAACTTTATTTATTAACATACACATAAAATCACATTTCAGTACAAATAAAATATCACCATAGCTTATTATATTTCTTATATATTATTTTATTTTTTAAGACTTTATTTTGTTTTTATGACTATACAGCCTTTCTCTTCTCTCTCTCAATCCTATGTACCTTTTACATAAATTGCAACCCATTTAGAGTTTTATTCATCTGCATCTGTCTTACTGTGAATCTCTAATCCTTTCTTGGCCAGGAGAGATTTTAAAGTGGTAAGCAGCTTGACTAGGATGAAAGTGGCATCCCTGGTTGCTGACTTCACCCCCCTCAGCTTCCCAACATGGTTGGAGGTACGTTTATCACCACCTCTGGGAGCCATGCTCACCACCGTCTCTGCGAAGCAGCATATCTATGCCTCCATCAAGCACCATGTAGCCCAGAATCCTTTTTTTTTGTCTGAATTTGCAAAGGCTAAATTCACCATGCAGTGCACTGCACAGCTTGGAGACACCTCTGTGTACCACCTCAGGAATCCACCATGCTGTGCTCAAGCTTGAATATACAGAGGTATCTATGTAGTGTGGACCCCATGAGACATATGAACTAGGAAGTTGCTCTTAACTCCATTTTCATAAGTTCTCTCAAGTTTTAGATGGAAACTCTTCCATCATGTTTGGTTTGAGACCAAGCAATTTCCCTCTATAGCTTCCAAATGGCTCTCAGGGGCTATATTTCCAATGGGTGGGGTAAGCATCCTTGGTTACTAGGCAACCTGCTTAAGCAGTAGAGGAAGACTAAAAGTAGATTTTGGTCTGCTGTAGCACTTTCACTATAATCAGTTGCTTAAAAGGAACTTCTTTAGATCTAAGGACTACACGTATTGCTTAAAGCTACAGAACAAAGATGGAATTAATCTTAGACTTTCTCACTACATTTCAGGGTAAACCCAAACAATAAATCTCAAAGCTAAAATCTTGTGTTAATAAACCAAGGAGAAAGAAGTACAAGGAGTTAGGAATTTAAGGTTAGTGAGGTTAGCTCGGGATAGTTTTTCTTATCTGCAGGATAAGTAAAGCAGGGCACATTTCTATCTATCTAAGGATTGCAAATCAACAATGTGGTAATACTTTGCCCTTGAATGTCTGAAAATGTCTCAAATGAAATCCTTTTGCCTGGAAACTGACAGTGGTCAAATGCCTCCCAACAAAGAAAACTGCAGTAAGTCAGACACTGAAAGGTTATGTTGGAAAGGGAACAAAGACCTGATTGTGGGAAAGAGGTTTTCACCTGCATATCTGTCTCCACACATAGCTAGGGGACAATATGAATATACCCCAAATGCATCGGGGAAATTGTGGCCAGTAAATGATCAGTCACACTGCCAAAAGCTTTTGTGAAATGAATCCCAAGGTTGTAACAGATAGGAAAGCTACAATTTCACCTAAGAAATTCACTTCAGGAAACAGCCAATACATTGAAAAGGCAATAATCCCAAACTGCATTGTGTCTGGGCTCCTCCAGAACCCCTGGTTCTAATGAGTTGGCCTTGTCAATGATGGCTGAGTCGCTACTTCATATTTCTGTGGTTCATAGCAATTTGGGTATATCTGTGAGGGATTATTCTTAACTAAAGGTTTTGAAATGGGAAGACCCTTCATATAATCTGGATCTTTCTTTGAGGTAATACCATCCACCGTTAATCTTGGCCAGCCCTTCTGGTGACGGCCCATTTATATAAAGAATATTGAAGAAGGAAGCTCTTTCTTTCTGCCTGATTGCCATGGCTTTGCCTAGGAAGGTCATTCAATTACTCTCTTTAGAGGCAAAGAATGATATCCACCTTTAATGTCAATCCCACTTTCAGGTGGCAGCCTACATATATAAAGGATATTGAAGAAGGAAACTTTCTCTCTCTCTTTGTCCTCTTGCCTTAACTCTGGCTACCAAGTTCTTTTCTTTATAGCATTAAAGCCTACTTCTTCAGAATTCTGGTGTATACTGAAGATTATCTGAGACATCCAGCCTCATGGGTTGAAGAAGTACTGAATTCTTCAACTTTCCATTTGTAGACAGCCGATGTTGGACTAGCAGGATCACAGACTGTGAGACATTCTAATAAATCCACTTTCTGCCTACATAGGCAGACTGATTCTATCAGTTCTGTTCAAGCAGAGAACCTCACTAATACTGTTTTTTTGTTTTGTTTTCACTTGCCTGGCGAAAGATATTGTACCTAACAGTAGTGCTCATAAAAGAACTTGTTCCATTTCTCTCTATGTATTCAATTTATTGTGAAGACTACACTTCATATTGTTGTTAAATTGTCAAGAGATTGAAATGGATTTTAGGAATAAAACTTCTAAAGCAATGGAACCACTATCCAGCCTTCTGATGGAAGAAAGATCTATCTTGTCTGTGATCTGGTTCCAGATTTTTCTCCTGGTTGTCTAAAGTCCCTGTGACAACCAGGTAAAAAGTACCTGAGTTCATCAGACCTCAGTGTGAAGCCATAAAACAAACATCTCATTTTGTGTCCTAAAATCTCTCTTTAATTGTTAATATTCTGGGCATCCTTTAACCTGGTGGAGAGGGGAATCATTCTACTCCACATTGTGTAATAGGCTGTGCAAGCTAGCCACATGGTGTCCAGGAGGAAGAAGGGGAAGTGCCTGTGGAGTGCAGGAATATAGCAGGGTCAGCTATTTGAGCCAGGGGCAAAGTGCTGTTGTAATGGAAATCACTGCAGATCTAGAAAAGGTCTGGGTCTTGGGTGGAAGGCAGGGCCAGGAACCACTGTACAGAGTCTTTAAGCACACTGTTACCCTAAGGGAGGTGCTCTTGTCACTCAGGCTTCAGTAGCCAATCAGGCCCTCCAGTGTGACCTGCCAGTCAGAAGAGTGTGGTGATGTTGGGGCTTTCCAGGGCCAGGCTGCAGGCTTGTCTTTGTAGTCAAGGTCAACCTGCTTTTCATGCAGCCATGGAAGGCAGGCTGCTAAATTTGTAGAGGTCTAGTTTCTCTAGTGACTTCTAAAAGTTTTGCACTTTGGATTTAATATTTAAGTGAAAGATCAATAATGATTTTGTGAGGATGATAAGTGGCATGTCTTGTGTTGAGTAGCGCTCCACTATTAAGCTGTGATGTAGAAGAGTAGAATTGGTGATGTGAAGGATTTACCAATGCTTAGGAGATAGTAAGTCACAGAGAGTAGAATTTAGTTAAGGGAGGCTGCCTCTAAAATACCACAAGGATAAGTATATGCTAACCAGGTCTGTTAGAGATTAAGATGCTAGGATACACATTTGTTCACCAGGATTGTCCAGACATTTGGCTCCAAACTATAACAAAGGAGACACCCCTGATTTTCAAGCAGCCACTAGGCCCATCCTTATATCAAAGAACAGGCCTCTAACAAGCTTTCTAGGGGGCACTACAGGGTCACAACCAACCTTAAGGCCTGGTGTGCAATTAAGGTCTTAATTTTCTTCTTGAGAAAAGCACTGTTCTGACAGATAGACAAGGTGATACCTGTTTGAAAAGGAAAACACTGTTGTGTTGAGGGCTGGCCTGATTAGCAAGACTTTTCCTGTAGGCCCTCACCCAGGAAGAAGGAACATTCTTCAGAGAGCCAGAAAAGGCCTGGAGTCTACGACTTGGGAGCTTTCTCCAAGGACCTGATATATTGAGGATAAAACAGAGCTCCTCCTTTAAAACCAGGAACATGCTAGGGAGACCTTGTAATGATGTTGGACCAGGACCTTTGTGGAGGAGTTGCTTCAGATCCTGGGAATACAACTCTTATTACCACATGGCACTATGGTTATCAATCCTAAGGTCACTGTGTGCTTAGTCATTAATGTTTTTGAGATACTCTGTGTTCTCCTTATGCAGCAGTGTGTGAATTGCCTCCTCCTGAGTTTGCCCCATCGTATGGTAGTTTCTGTTGACTTCATAGAAGTCTCTCATTTTCTTCCATTTCCCCACTGGAAGATGCTATTCTTCTTAAGAACTTTACTTGGCATGAGGCATAGCTCGTGCAAGACCTCCCTGCCCCAGCCTTTATTATTATTATTATTATTATTATTATTATTATTATTATTATTATTATTATTATTTTGCCTTTTACTTTTCCTATCCTTTTCATCCCCTGGTTGAGAAGGTGCCTTCTCATCTCCTGGCACCTCTACCTCAGGACCGTGTCACTGATGAATGACCTACTGTTTCATGTTTGTGGTGTACTTAAGAAATAAATCTGAAATTATCTTTGCTTTGTGAGTTTCCTATCTGCCTAAGTGGCTAGATTTACAATCTCCTGATACTATTTAAATCTTCAAAGTGTAACTTGAGCCTGAACCTAAAAGAAACTAAAGGATGACAGAACATGTGGAATGCAAAATCTGTTCCAGGCTGGCTCCTCTTTGAGTATTAGCCAGAGATGGATGCATGCTCTCATTAGAGACATTTTTCTTTTCCAATCTCAAGTTTATGGAGTGATTTCTCCTTTGGAAGGCATATTAATTCTTGAATAGCTGCACCTCCAGCTATTTAGAAAAATTTTTCTGAGACAAACTCTCCTATGTTGATTCTAGTGGCCTTGATCTCAATATGTTGGTCCCCACAGTGATGACCTTGGTGTCCATGTTCAAACATTATAAATTCTTAAATGACTTTACCAACTCAGAATTTTAAAATTACTCATTTGTGTCATGTAGTTGACTATCCATTGCAGTCACAGGAAAAGGATTTGCATGTGGAGTATGGCTTATGCCTTCAGAGGAGAATAGGAGGAATAGTTTATTGTGTGCACTTTAGGGGGAAACAGGATTGGCAATCAGCTGCTGGAGTCACCATTATGAAAGAGGACCTTATTGTTTCAGGGTGAGTGACTTTGTATTTTTCCAGCATATTTTAATTCATGTTGTGAACACACACGACATTGGTGGGTGTACATTTGAGAAAGTTTGTTTGAGCCAATGAATATTGAATTTCCAATTAGACAACTCATTTTGCAGATATGTTCAGTCCTGCTTGACAGAGTTAAGTCAACTCAGAAGATTGAGAAATAGACCATTGCCTGTAACTCTGTGTGTCAGGTTACAGATTTCAGCAGCCAACATGTGCACATGGGCAAGATCTGTCAGTCTCTTATTAATTGCGTTTCCTCAACTAGGGAAGATTCTATTCTTTTTTTTTGAAGTCAATATAGCTAATATAGGCAAGTGTTTTGCCTTAAAAATAAGCTACTTTTTATCATGCTAAAAGGTAATTATTGTTATTTTTTTTCAAATTTCACTTTTTTAAAATGCCTTCCTTTTCTGTCACATGTGGTGTTGCTGAAGTTCTTTTCCCATTCTGTAATCTGTTCCTTTGTCTTATTGACTGTGTCCTTTGCCCTAGAAAACCTTCCTAGTTTCAGGAGGTCCCACTTATTAATTGTAGAGGCCTGATCTGCAAAATATATAAAGAATTCAAAAAACTAGACATCAAAATACCAAACAATACAATTAAAAATGGGCTACAGAGCTAAGCAGAGAATTCTCAATAGAAGAATCTCAAATGGCTGACAGACTTTTGCTCAACATCCTTAGTCATCAGGGAAATGCAGATCAAAATGACTCTGAGATACAATCTTATACCTGACAGAATGGCTATGATCAAAAATATTGAAGACAGCTTATGTTGGAGAGAATGGGGAGCAAGGAGAACACTCCTCCACTGTTGGTGGGAATGCAAACTTGTACAGCCACTTTGGGAATTCTGAGCTATGGTGGTAGCTCAGAAAATTGGAAATCAATCTACCTCAAGACCCAGCTATACACTCTTGGGCATATACCCAACGAATGTTCAATAATACCACAAGGACACATGCTCAGTTATGTTCATAGCAATGTTATTCATAATAACCAGAACCTGGAAACAACTTAGGTGCCACTCAACCAAAAATGAATAAAAAATATGCAGCACCTATACACAATGGAGTACTTCTCTGCAATATTAAAAAAAAAAGAAATGAAGCCTGCAGGCAATTGGATGGAACTAGAAAATATCATCCTGAGTGAGGTAACCGAAACCAAAAAGAATTAACATGGTATGTACTCACTCATAAGTGGATACTAGATGTGTGAAGCAAAGGATAACTAGAATACAACCCACAGCTCCAGAGAAGCTAACTAACAAGGAGGACCCTAAGAGGGACACATAGGTAGCCCAGAGATGGAGAAATAGATGAGATCTACCTGAGCAAACTGGGGGTTAAGGGGAAGCAATGGAGGGCAAGGAATGGGGTTGAGAATATAAGGAAATGGGAGGTTTGAACTGCAACAGGGACAGAGTGGGAGAGCAAGGAAAGAGATACCATGATAAATGAAGACATTGTGGGAATAGGGAGAAACAAGGTGCTAGGGAAGTTCCCAGGAATCCACAAGGATGACCCCACCTTGGACTACTAGCAATAGTTGAGAGGGTGCCTGATCTGGTTTATTCCAGTAACTAGATTAGTGAATACCCTGTCATCATAGAGCCTTCATCCAGTTACTGATGGAATCAGATGCACAGATCCATGGCCAGGTCCCAGGCTGAGCTCCAAGAGTCCAATTGATGAGAGAGAGGAGGGATTCTATAAGCAAGGGACATTGAGATCATGATGGGAAAACATACAGAGCTGTCTGCCAAACTAGTGGACACACCTGAACTGTGAACCAATAGCTGAGGAGCCCCCATGGGACTAGACTGGGCCCTCTGGATATGGAAGACAGTTAATTAGCTTGAACTGTTTGGGAGGCCCCCAGGCAGGGTGATTGGTATCCATCCCTGGTGCATGAGCAGGCTTTTTGGAGCCCAGTGGCTAAGGTGTGACACCTTGGGCAGCCTTGGTGCAGGGGGGATGGCTTTGGACCTGCCTCAACCAAATGTACTAAGCTCTGCTGACTCCCCATTGGAAACCATAACTTGGAGGAGGTGGGGATGAGGGGTTATTGTGGGGGGAAGGCTGAGGTGTGGCAGGAGGGAGGAGGGGGTATCTGTGGTTGGTATGCAAAATGAATAGAAAATTTTTTAATAAAAATTTGAAAAAATGAATGCATTTCTTCTCTAATCCTAATTTGTTTCTGTTTCCCAATGTTTCTTGGTCATTAATAGTTTTATTCTTTTTCTTTCAAGTGCTGTTGATTTTTTTTGTTTCTGTTTAGAGCAATGTTTCCTGTTGGCTTGCCTCATGCTATGTAAGTGAGAATTGTTTGGAAAACCTAATCCTTCGTCTGGTGCCCAGTGCTGGGAAGAGTCCTTCAGTTCCTTCCAGTTGGGTCTTGATTGGTCAGTGAGAAGGAAACATAGACCAGTGAATGAGTGTTCTCCAATCTCTCTGGCTTTTATTGGGGATCTAGAAATGAAGAGGGACCTGGGCAAGAATGGAGTTCCCTGAACAATTTTGAAGCTGGTGTAGTGACAGTGTATAAAGAGAGGGGCAGGAAAGAGGGTGAAACATGTTCTGCTTTGGCAATAGTTGAGATTAGCATTGTGGTAGGTAATCAGTTTCAGATGCTCCATATATGTCCTGACTGGTCATTTCTTGGGATCCACAGACCAGAGAAATCAAGAATCTGGATAAATGACTAACCGTATCATGAAACCAAATTACTGTAGTTATAGAAGTTCAACCAAAATAGAAGATCTGGGTACAATGATGTGGCCTTGCCTAAGAGGACTATTATTTTCCTGGTTTGAGATGTTCAGCCTGAGGGAAAAGGTGTGAGTAATCATTGGTGTGCTCTCCTACAAATCCACAGCACGTGGCCCTAAAGCCTTTTTCAACTTTTCAAAATAGTTCTTTGAGAGTATAACTACATCATGTCCAGTCTCTTTCCTGCCTGCAAGCCCTACCACTGCCCCTCATGTTTTCTAATTCATGACCTGTTTTTGCTTTAAAAACAATTAAACAGTAACAACAGTCGCTTTTTGAATGTGGCCTATTTTTGAAAGTAGAAGTTTTCAGTTAAGAAGCAAAGGGTTGGCTGCATTGTACATTGAGTGTGTAATGGATTGTTCACACAAAACACTCCCTGCCAGGAAGTTGTCTGGGAGACTGGAAGAATTTCTATTAAAATACTAGGGACCTGTCTCGGGGGGTGGAACTGCAGAGCAGGGAAGGCCTGTGCTGTCTGAGTCACTTGACCTCTGATCACCCAGTAAAGCAGGCGCTAATGCCCTGAGGCCCAGCTGTGTGGCCTAGGCTAATGTGGGACCCTGGGAAGGTTTAGCAATCCTGAGTACCAATGGGAGGTAGCTATACAGAGCTGCGAGGGAGACCAGAAGCCATGCCATCGTGAGTGTGGGGTCACCGTCTTCACTGTCACAGAGCGGGAACAGTTCTTCGGAGGTGCAGAAGTTTCAAAGTTGTGTGTGGTTTGGGGTGAGTAGATAAGGCCGATTCCACATTTGTGACATATTCCACGTGACAGGAATTTGACATGTAATTCTTCTTCCACCGTGTGTTCTGTGTGGGCATCCAGCGGGGTAGGTTTGCCTGAAACCATGAGAGGACGTTATAATTTGCAGAGCCAAAGCAGGAGATCACCTCCATTTGCAGAGAGAACTCTGGAGCATGGGACCTCTCTGTTTTGAAGAAATAGCAGTAGATAGAGGGTTAGAAACATAACAGTTTAATGGTCACTTGGAGTCAGGTTTGTGGAAGTTGTGATGTCTCTGTTTATTTAGTTTCTATACAGATAGAATCATAGGGAGCTGGGTAATATTTGTGAAGATCACACTTTTCCTGGCTGAGATTCCTTTGGTCTTTTGATTAAGGTCAAAGATTTTTAAGTGGTACTTTACCAGATCTTCTGTTTTCCATGTGCCAAGGTGGGTAGAGCGGTGAATGTGAGAAAGGAGGGCTTCAGCCAGCTTTCCTGGTATGATCAGTCTTCCATTGCTGGTCATCTACCAGCTCTCTGGCCATTGGGGCTGCCATGCCCTCAGTAAGTGCTGTACCATGCACAAGCCAGCAGGGCTGTAGGCTTGATTCTCAGGGAGGTCCAGTGGTCCTAGTTCTGCCAGTGTCAGGGCGCTGAGGATATCTATCATCTGTTCCACAGCTTTCTTTGCTCCCCAATCTGTCCTTTGGCTCCCTCTAACTGTTAGGGTATCAATTTTTTGATGCCCAGGATAACGGATAGTGGCCAATTTGTTTGGCATCCATCAGGCTGCCACCAAGTCTAAAAATCTCCTGTTTGTTTCTCATGGGCTTTCTCTCAGTGCTAAGGAACCCGAGTTCTTGGTAGATGACCCCAGGACATTGGTAGCAGTGAGGCATAGTGGCTGTTTGTGTACATGTTTAGACTCTTTTCCTTTGCCATTTCCAGTGCCTTAGTAAAGGCTATCAGTTCAGCTCTCTGGGCAGAAGTCCCAGATGGGAGGGCAGTCATGCAAACAGCATCCTCTTCTGATACCACAGCCACCCATGTGTACCTTTTGTCATCTCGTATAAAGCTGCTCCCATCCGTATAATAGATGAGGTCAGCATCTGGCAAGGGCTGGGTTGTAGGTCTTTTCTCAGTCCATATACCTGGCTCAGGATTGCTTCACAGTCAGAGTGGGGCGTCCAGATCCGGATCAGGGAGTAGGTATGCGGGATTTAAGGCCACACTTGGAAGAAACTGGATATGAGGTGGATTAAGGAGGAGGCTTTGGTAGTGAGCCACTGGAGCATTGCTCAGCCATCAGTCAGGAGGTTGTTTGAGCTCTCCCTTCATGGCATGAGGGGTGGTGATAAGGAGCTCTTGGCCCAAAGTTAACTTTAACCAACAGGGCAGGGACTGCAATGATTCTTAGGCATGGAGTCACCCTGCTGCCACCAGGTCGAGTCTCTTTGACAGGTAGGCCACAGGCCTATTCCAAGGTCCTAGCCTTTGAGTCAGGACCCTTTAGCTAGGTGTTTTCTGTCATCTACATAGAGATGGAAAGGTTTGGTTATATCAGGCAATCCAAGTGCAGGTGCCAAAAGGAGGGCATTTTTTAACTTATTGAAAGCCTGTTCATCGGCCTCAGTCTATTGAAAGGGATGGCTTTTTTTTGTTGCTTCATACAGTGGTTTAGCCATTTCAGCAAAACTGGGGATCCAGAGACAGCAGAAACTGGCTGACCTGAGGAATTCTCTAACCTCCCTTCTGGAAGTGGGGGCAGGTACTTTGAGCAAAGTCTCTTTGTGGGCTTCAAAGAGCCAATGCTGACCCCCTTCAAGGACATATCCCGGATACGTCACTTTTGCTGGGCAGATCTGGGACTTTTTAGCTGATGCTTGATTCCCAGACTTTCCAAGGCAGTAAGCAAATTGTCAGTGATTACCTTACAATCTTCTTCATTGTCAGCTGCTATCAGAGGATCATCCGCATACTGCAGGAGAGTGACCTGTGGATGCCCCCTCCAGTATTCCCTGAGGTTCTCATCAAAGATGGTTGGGAGTTCCTGTACCCTTGGGGCAGCCTGGTCCAAGTCAGTTGTCTATTGTATCCCTTCCCAGGGTCGTGCAACAAGGACTGGCTCTTTGCACTAAGGGCAGGCTGAAGAAAACATCTTTAAGGTCAAATACTGTTTACCAGGCCCGAGTGGGAGGAAGTGAGTTCAAGGGTGTATGGATTCAGAACAATGTGGTGGACATCCATAACCCTGAGATTGACCTCCCCAAGATCCTGCATAGGCTGGTAATCACTTGAGTTTGTCTTTTTAATGGGGCGCAGGAGAGTATTCCAGGCTGACTGGCAAGGAACCAGAATTCCTAGTTCCATGAAGTGCCTGATGTGAGGGGTGATTCTCTCCTTCGGCTCCTTGGACATGGGGTGTTGCCGCACCTGGGTGGTGGTGGCATGGGTCTTCAGCTCAGTTAGTATTGGGGCTCAATGTTTTGCAAAGCCCATCCCCGCCCCCCAGTCTCTGTGAATGCCTCTGGATAATTGACTAGCCATGTGGTCATGTCCTGAGGGGCAGGTGGCAGATCCTGATGTAATCTATATTTGTCCTCAAGCTGAAGGGTGACTATTTCAGTTGTCTGGCCCTTCTGATTCCTAATTGAGACTCCATTCTTATTGAAAGTGATCTGAGCCTCAACTTTAGTAAGTCTCTTCTTAAAAAGAGACAAGGGCAGTTAGGTATGACCAGAAATGAGTGGGATACCCCGCCCATTCTGAGATCCACTGTTATTGAGGTAGTCCATGAATATTGTCTCATACCTGTGGCTCCCTGGACTGCAGACTTTTCCTGAGAAAGATTTCCTTGGGGTTTGATTAAGATCGAATGTTGAGCTCCAGTATCTACTATGGAATCTGTAAGTTTCCCATCCACTCTGAGTGTTACCCTGGGCCCGGGAAGGGGATCCAAACCACGACTCCCCTTATCACTGAAGTTGCCTGATTCTGCAACCAGTACACACCCCGGATCATAATCCTTGCACTTGGAGTTTTTAGGGCATTCTTTAGCCCAGTGTGCCACTTCATTGAAAAGCACACTAGTCTTTTGGCACCCTGTAATACTCCCTTCAGTGGGGGTCGTTTTTTTGGCTTCTGGCGAGGCATCTCAATTGGCACCTTCCTTTCATCTGGATCTCCTGTATGCAGTGACTGCTAGGAGGAGTCTCACCATATTTTGAGTCTGCTTTGACTTCTCTGCTGCCATGACCCTCATCTGTCTCTCTTCCAGGCTTTCTCGGTTGTTGTACACTTTCTAAGCTACAGGTCACAGCTCCTGGATACTCTTTTCTGCCAGCCCATCTATCTTTTGTAACTTGTGTCTAATGTCAGGTGTGGCCTGATTAACAAAGGCCATGACCATGGCTGATCTATTTTCCTGGGCCTCAGTATCCATAAGAGAGTTTGCCCTAAAGGCCTACATAATCCGATCTAAGAAGGCTGATAGAGACTCTGTCTTTTCCCATCGTACACTACTGACTTTGCCCAAATTGGTGGGCCAATGCTCAGCTACACAGAGCCCCCTCATTAGAACCTGGCAGTAGACCCAGAGCCTCTCCTTACCGTGTGTCAAGTTGAAATTCCAATTAGGACGGACCTGAGGGAAGCCTTGGGTCTATTAAGGCAGGGTTGACAGTCGGTTTTCCATCAGGTCCCAGAACCAATTTCTGGGCTTCTGTCAGAATTCTTTTTTTCTTATATGGTAAACAGAATCTGTAAAAGCTGTTGACAGTAATTCCAAGTGGGCTGGTGAGTGACTATAACTGAATCTTGGAGGTTAATAAGGGCCCATGGATTGTCTGAAAAACTGGAGTTTTGTTTTTTTCAGTTATAAGCATCACTCATAGTGAAAGGCCACTACTGCATCTGTTCATTGCCCTCATCATCCAATGGGCCTACCACTCTCAAGGGGAGAGTGACAGAGTCAAGCACCTGGAGCAATTCTCATTGGGCTCACCCCCTGGTGAAAGGTGGGCTTCCAGCATTCCTTCCATCCCACTGGGCTGCCCTGGCCACCTGATCAGTTGGGAGAGGTGGCCGGTAAGGGGGAGGGGAAAAAGAGTTAATCCTCTGTACCCCCTTGCAAAACAGGGCCAAAAATGGCTTAAGGTCCTCTCACCCTTTGTCTTCCTTTAAGGCGAGGTCAGTCTTGTTCACCCGTCCTGTGGAGATAACGGGTTTTAACCAAGGGCGAGGATGTGCTACAACCTCCTCCCAGGTGACTGTGTTAGGAATTTGGTCCAAGTGTTTGGGTTTGCCAAAACTCCAGTCTTCTGTCCTACAAATGATGTATGAGTCAAAGGTTCCCTCTATTGGCCACCCCGTTCCAAATGTTGGCCATTTGGTCTCACAAAAGATGGTACGTTTACCTTTTTGAATAGTTTCCACTCCTTCTCTCTTTGCCCTATTTCTAAAGTCCTGAAAATGGTCCAGAATCAAGGTTAGGGGAGTAGGAGTACTCTTTAGTCTGTCCCATTATGTCAGTCTCATAAGTCAGAAAGAGAACAAACAGAATTACAGCACACACAGGGCTGCAAACAATACAACCACAACTCCTGGCTCCTGAAGACAAAACTGAGGTGCTGCCAGCTTCCAAATCAAATCCAAATTAATCAAGGATGTCAATTCCCCAACCTAGGGCACCATTTGCAGGCATTTACAAATTTTGGGCTTACTTACAAAAGGATATCCAAAGGAAAGTAAACACAAGTAAACACAAAAAACACAAAAGTAAACACATACCAGAGGCACACAGAAAACGTACCAGGCAGCTTCAGGCTCTAAGGGCAGTGCTCCCTGTGGGCTTGGGAGATCCCAGATGATCCCCCAAATGTTCTGGCCAGTTCATGGGGACCCCCAAAAGTCCACCACAGAGACCAAATCCCTTATGTAAAAGCAAAGAGACTTTATTTTCAAGTTACAAGCTTGGTTTTTCTGTTTGTCTGATGCAGCAGTGAGAGCAGAGAGTCCCTGAGCCCAGGCATGGTAGAATTTTTATTATAACTGAGGTTGGAGTGAGGGAATTTCCAGGTTTCAGGATCCTGATGGGCTGACATTTGTCTAGGGCTATCTTGCTAAGAAGAGGAAATGAGTGTATGCTAGGCTCAAGGACTTCTGGCTATCATATCTGAAGGTTGAGATGTTTGGGATGTTAGGTACTTGCCCATCCCTGGCCTATCTCTGGGTGGATATCTGTGTGGTGTCATCTCACGGCTTTCCTGGATCTGATTCTTGCCTGCCAGTAAGCCACTTACAAAAGCTCTGTGGGGGCCTCTAGGCCTATCTTAACAGCTGTGTGGTCAAGCTGTTTTGTGCTCAGATTTAACTTGTTTTCTGATTTTACAAGATGTCAGAGTCATGCAATCACCTTGAGTGTCCAAAGAGACCTTGAACATTTGAAATGGTAGATGCTTTTGAAGACTATGAGAATCATTAAAGTTTTGATCATGGCATGACCATAAGCATATAGTGACTTAGGTCAGAATATATTTCAGTCGACAGAATGAAAATCCTCTGAGATAGAATGATATATTTGAATACTTGTCTCTCCTTGGTGGCTTTGTTTTGGGTGCTTGTGGAACGTTTAGTAGGAGGAGTCTCTGGATGAAGTTCAATATTGGTGAAGGGATTCGAGTGTCTTTGGCCCATTTCCTATGCAGCTGTACCCTCAACCCCAGCGAACAACCTCCATGATGATCAAGCCACCAGACACACACCACAACATAATCACACAAACACCTTCCCAGCCAGCACAGATGGGCTTAAGCATAGGTACTGGTACAGCCCAATCACCTGAGCATTCCACAGCCCTTATCCGAAGCTCATGTTCTTTGTGTCTGCCTGTCATGACTTCACCACAATTATAGGTAGTATCACTAAATCCCATATGATACAGTTGAAGCAATTGCTATTCAGTGCTAAGCCATTTTGTAACCTGAGATTTTTTTTTTTTTTAATCTTGTTGTTTATACTTTTGTTTTTGAGGATAAGATTTATCTGTGTGGCTCTGGCTATCCTGAAAGTAGCTCTGTAGACCAGGCTGGCCTAAACTCAGAGATCCAAATTATTCTGGCTGCTATGTCTTGTGATTAAATGTGGCCCATCATGCCTGGGTTTCTTTATATTATTGTCTGATGGGGCTGTAATGTATGTTTTTGTACAAGTCAAGCATGTGCTGTTTTGCTGAACCTCACCCACATCTTCAATTTTGAAATCTGGCAGAGTGTACTATTCTCTTCCCCAGGATGGCAGTAATCCTGACATTAAAACTACCCGAGCCTTCTGAGGCATTCTATTGAAGGTGTGTGACATTCTTAATACCTATTGTATTTTTTTTCAAATTCTTTTGAATGAATATACATCTTTTGCCTGTGTGCCTGGTCCTCAGACTGATCAGAAAATAGTTTTACAACCCCTGAAGTTGTAATGGCTAGTTGTAAGCCCTCATGTAAGTATTGGCAATAGAGCCCAAGTGTCTGCAACAGTAGCAAGGGCTCTTAAATGCTGAGCCATCTCTACTGTCCTATGTTGTGTATTTTGATCAATATTTACATTGCTAACATTTTCATCTGCTCATTTGTAACTTTAAACATGCATTCTCTTTTGGAAAAATCTTATTTTTTAAACCTTAAACTGGTTTCTGGAAGATGAAAACAGAACTAGAATGTATGCATAATTCTTTGTAGGAACTTTGATAAACACCTGTGAGTTCTTTCTACCTTTTTTGATCAATTTATTTTTATAGATGAGACAGGGTCTTGCCAATATTTAACTCTATCTATCCTGAAACTCACTGCATAGGCCAGGATGTCATGCAACTCAGTTAAATTCACCTGCCTTTGCCTCGTGAGTGCTGCGATTAAAGGCATAAACCAATACACACAGATTGCCCATCTTTTTTGTAGTTAATAATTGTTCATTCAATTTCTCTGTGTACTTTGATCTGTTTGCTTGCCTCTCTCTTTATGTCTTTTAATAGGCATTTGTCTTGGAAGGCTATATCCTAGACAAAGGGTACAGAAATGACAGAGGTGAACCTCATTGTTCAATTTTTGTTTTCTAAAATGAGTTGATGATTATAACTTCCATGTCATGGAATAACTGTGGGGATCCCCAAAATTATATGAATATATATACTGCCAAAGAAGTATACATCACCATGCTGTCAGTATCACACTCTCTGTTGTACACATGTATGGGATATTTTAGACTGCAGTGACCTATGATGATGTGCATATCGACTTCACTTGGGAGGAGTGGACTTTGCTGGATCACTCCCAGAAGAATCTCTACAAAGATGTGATGCAAGAGACATACAGGAACCTCACTGCTATAGGTATGACTGAATTTTTTTTAAAATCACATTTTAAAACAATGGGAGAACGGTTCCTTTGTCATTGATATACTTTCATAATTTCAATTGAGAAAGAAGAAGAGTGAGGTGAATAAATCTGGCATGGTTCTAACTTTCACTGAAGATAGTAACCTAAATATTCCACAATTTCCCATAATATATCATACATTTACTGGTATTGTATTTTAGGCTACACTTGGGAAGACCATAATATTGAAGAATATTGTCAAAGTTCTGGAAGACATGGAAGGTAATTTTCATGTGTAAGCTGATAAGAATGTACCTATGGAGAAATTTTAATGTGTCCCAGAAGTTTTAACTGAAAGCAAGAGTGTAAATAAGCACATTTTAAAGTGTACTGATGTTTCTAAAATTCTCACAAAACCAAATACCTCAATGTCAGGTAGCTGACATGTGCTTGCAAGGCATTGCTCTAAGAATGCCTTAATTGATGTTCCCTGAAAGAACACAGGGAAACAATGCCTTAATTGATGTTCCCCTTTGAATTACACCTCCATGATAGCTATGCTGTAGAACAGCCAGTCTGTTTAATTTCATGCCATTTAGATATTGAAAAAGGTATACATGATGAATAGGTGGTAAGTATATAACAAAAACCTAATAAGCACGTAGTTCAGAGTGAGCTAGTGTTACTCTTATACTTATTGTGACTTTTCTAAGTTTAGGGAGAGGGACACTCTATAACAGTCAAGAAAGTTGTGGAGAAAACTTTAATCGCCATACCACATATCTATGAAGAACAGAAAGTCAAGCTGTGCGAATGCAGTGGAGACATTTTTCTTGTTAGTTACCTTTATCAGTGTATCTTCTGTCACTCTGGATACAAACCATGTGAGCATAGAGATATGGAAAGAAACAACATAACTCTCTCATATAGGAAAATTAGAAGACATGTAGTACTCCCCAATTTGAGTAGAATTTTTTAATGTGATACAAGTTTTAAATTAATTGGTTTTTCATCTTCATTGGGAATTTCATGCTGCAGAAAAGCCCTATGAGTATTGTTATGTATAAATATGGTTGTCCTAGTTCACTTTGCAAATAGAGTATGACTCACACAATTGGAAAATATGTGATTGTAATTACTATATCAAAGCTCTGCATTCTTCCAGTTCTCTTCAAATATGTGAAGAATCTCATAGAAAAGAAAAGTTACAAATGTGGACCCTGTAAGAAAGGCTCTTACCATTACAAATACATTCAAGGACAAAACATCCCTAAATGAAGGGGAACACTATGAGTGTAAACTTTACGATCTTCTTTGTCTTAAAAATTAGACTAAATTGTAAAATGAATTTATAAAGATAAAATATTCATCAGTGTAATAAATCTGAGAAAGCTTTTACATGTGCCAATTATCATTACAGCTACAAAAAATGTCATAGAAGAGAAAAAGCCTCCAAATATACTCATTGTGCAAAACCATCTTCATATCACAGTCATCTTCAGAAGAATGAAAGTATTCATAATGGAGAGAAATTCTATGTTTGTATTCAATATGGTGAAAGCTTTGCACACAACACTAGTCTCAGAATACATAAAGGAAAATGTATTGCAAAGAAAACCAATGAAAGTATTCAGTGCAGTAATGCTTTCAATAGTCATGGTCATCTTGGAATACATAAAAGAACACATACTGGAGAGAAACCATATGAATGTAATCAATGTGGTGAAGTGAGTACATGTGTCAGTAGTCTTTGAACATATAAAGGAACACATAATGGAGAGAAACACTATGAATGTAATAGATATGGTAAAGACTTTGAATATGTCAGTAATCTGCAAGTACAAGAGAGAACACATAACAGAGAGAAACCCTACAAGTGTGTTGAATGTGATGAAGGCTTTTCAAGACAGATTACACTTCAAATAAATAAAAGAATACATGCTGGGGAGGAACCCTACAAATGTAATCAATATGATAAAGTGTTTTCACAAGTCAGTCATCTCCAAAGACATAAAAAAACACATACTGTAGAGAAACCCTACAAATGTAATCAATGTGGTAAAGTCTTTTCACAAAACTTTAATCTCCAAGTACATAAAAGAACACATTCTGTGGAAAAACCCTACAAATGTAATCAATGTGATAAAGCCTTTTCACTATACAGACATCTCCAAAGGCATGAAAGAATACATAATGGAGAGAAACCCTACAAATGTCATCAATGTGATAAAGCCTTTTCACTATACAGACATCTCCAAAGGCATGGAAGAGTACATAATGGAGAGAAACTCTACAAATGTACTCAATGTAATAAAGTCTTCTCAGGATCCACTAATCTCCAAGAACATGAAAGAACACATAATGGAGAGAAACCCTACAAATGCAATCAATGTGATAAAGTCTTTTCCAGACAAAGTTTTCTCCAAGTACATAAAAGAACACATTCTGGAGAGAAATCCTACAAATGTAATCAATGTGACAAAGTCTTTTCACAACACAGTAATCTCCATGTACATGAAAGAACACATAATGGAGAGAAACCCTACAAATGTAATCAATGTGGTAAGGACTTTTCACAAAAAGGTCATCTCCAAATACATGAAAGAACACATACTGGAGAGAAACCCTACAAGTGTAATCAATGTGATAAAGTCTTTTCACAACACAGTAATCTCCATGTACATGAAAGAACACATAATGGAGAGAAACCCTACAAATGTAATCAATGTAATAAAGACTTTTCACGACACAGTCATCTCAAAATTCATGAAAGAACACATACTGGAGAGAAACCCTATGAATTTAATCAATGTGGTAAAGCCTTTTCATGTTCCAGTAGGCTGCGAATACATGAAAGAACACATACTGGAGAGAAACTCTACAACTGTAATCTATGTGATAAAGTCTTTTTACTACACAGTCATCTCCAAAGGCATGAAAGAACTCATACAGGAGAGAAACCCTATGAATGTAATCAATGTGGGAAAGCCTTTGCCTGTGCCAGTAGTCTCCGAATACATAAAGGAACACATTTTAAATAGAATCCCTGTGAATGTAATTATTGTGGTAAAGTTCTTATAAGACACAAAACATCTCTGAACACATAGAAGAACACATACTGGAGAGAAACCCTATGAATGTCATCAATGTGGTAAAGCCTTTGCATGAATCAGCAGTCTGAAATAATGAGAAAATACTGTAGAGAAACCCTATAAATGTAGTGAGTGTGGTAAAGTTTTGCACTTCATGGTAGTCTTTATACAAGAGTAAGACTTGTAGTGTATAATTGGTCTCTTAAAATCTTTGCATTTTACAGTAGTCTTTGAGGGCCTGACAAAATTAATACTGAAGGAAAGGCCATAAAGGATTTGGTAAAATCTTTCATTTGAACAAAAGACCTGTAAATTTAAATGATGAGGTTTCCATTTTCTATTCCACAGTTCTCTTCAATTACATGCAATAAGGCATCCAGGTTTAACACTTACTGGATGTGTAGTAGTATTTCCTTGTCTATTGCTGTGACAAAACATAATATCTAAGTCGACTCATGAAAGAGTTGTCCCTTGGGTCCAGAAGGGTACAGAATCACAATGGAAGTGGCATGGCAACAAGTTTCAAACACGGCAGCTGCAGCAGAATGGTAAGAACTGTCATCTTTTACCTACAACATGAAGGTGAAACTAAAACTGGAAATGGTGTGTGGATGTGAATTCTCATGCTCACCCCCAGGGACTTAATTCTTTCAGCAGGGCATGAATTACCCAAATCTTTCCAAATGATACCACCAACTGAGCAAAAATGATTTCTCTGACTGCAAGCCTACATGCTTGCTCTGCTTGCTTTCTGTTACATAAATCAGTTCATGATGAAGAAAGCTCTGTAAGTAAGCCTTTTGATACTTCAACACCTGGGTTACAGGAATAAATCCTTAAGAGAGAAAAACATTCTTGAGTGAAAATCTCACTGTTAAAAATTTGTTTTAATTGTGTGATCTCAGTGTGTCTTTACTGTGTGCATGGTGATTCCCCAAAAGTGTATACCCTTGGCTCTCCTTTTAGCTGGAATTACAGAAAGTTGTTAAAACCCTGACCTTTTTCCTGGGAATGAACTTCTCATAACTACTTGGCCATGTCTCTCAGCCTATAGATATTTAAAAATCTTTATATTTCATCTTGATGTCAGGAAATAGGCTATGACCCACAATTGGATGAACAACTCAAGAACTGAGAAATTTATTTCAAACCTTACAAGGTGACAAGGACTTAAATAGTTGAAGAGATTATCAGCTTAAGCTGAGAAAGAAATGGCTCTGATAGAAAAAAAATTATAGGATGCACATGTGGATCATGTAGATCTCTAACTTGTTTGTATTCTGGTTATTTTACCTTCTATGTATTTCCCTGTAGAAATTTTAATGCAGAGATAATAATATCTTAGAATGGATATTTTTACCATATAAACAGAATAAGAAATTAATGACCTATGTAGAAAATTTCTGAGTGGATTCTAAAATGAAAGCTGAGACTTTCCAGTTAACAGGAATAAACCCAGCAGAAATCATACTACCTTTTACTAATGCTGAAATTTCCTCTTTATCGGCAGAAAATGAACCTCAGCAATGGATTACAGGGTAATTTTTTGTAGAGATTAACAACAAATATCCCAAAAGCAAGAGAATTAAATTATAAAGAGAAGTAACTGGATCCTTCCTCACATTAAATGGGAACAACAATTTCTGGAGCCCCTAATTTCTATACTGATGCAAACATATCAGGAATTTTTTTTTAAAGTGACTCAAAGCCCTTATGATCCTGTTCAAAAGTCAGAATTATATGCTATTCTCACAATATTATTAGATTTCTCTTTATATAGTTACTGACTCTCACTATGCATAAAGAGGTGTTTTACATATTGAAACTGTACTTACTTCAGATGATACAGAGTTGATTTTGTTATTTATTCAGTTACAAGAAATAACAATAAGTTGAAATCATCCCTTATGTATAACACATGTTAGATCCCATATGGTTCTATCAGGCTCTCTAGCACAAGTTTTTTATGAAACTGATCAACTATTGGTAGGAAATGTACTAGAAGCCTCAGAAGTTCATTTAAAACACTATGTCAATGGCAAAGGTTGTAAAAGGGTTTTCTCACCACTTGATAGAAAGTCATAGAAAATATAAGAAAATGTTCTACTTGTTCCTTTTGTAACCAAATTCCACTATCTGCAGGGAGGAGCCCAAAGGGTACTCAAAGAAATGAAATTTGGAAAATGGACGTGTTTCATTTTGCAAAGTTTGGAAAAGTAAAATGTCTACCACAGTATAGATACATATTCAGGATTTCAATTGGAAATGGCTATGAGTTCTGAAGAGGCTGATTCTGTAATCACACATTTGTTAGAAGTTCTGCCATCATGGGGATAACTGTACAAATTAAGACTGACAATGCTCCAGAATATGTGTCTAGTAAAATGAACAATTTTATGCATATTACAACATAGAATATATTACAGGTATGCCACACAATCCTATACAGGTAAACAAAGATGTAATCACACTCTAAAAGATATGCTTAATAAACAGGAAGGGGTAATAAAGACCCCAGAGATAGATTGCGTAAAGCTTAATAACTTTGTTTTCCAAATGCTAATGAGGAATTACAGCTGCAGAGAGACATACGGCAATAGAAAATCCTACTAAATTAAATCAGCCTGTATACTTTAAGCATGTGTTGATCTCTGTGATTTCTTAATCTTGCAAGTTGTTTGTTTTTAATTTCCTGTTTACTCTGGTAATATTATATCCTTCTAAGTTCTCTGGTGGAGTTAAAGACTAGATGGTTATAGTTTTCGTTTTGAACAAATTCAGAAAAGACACTCATAAAAGAGGTGTAAAGTGTATTGTCAGGGACAAGGATAGAATCTCTAGTTAGTGGAAAAATACAGACCCCCGATAAGACAGGGAACTAGATCATCTTACAGTCAGGTTGCCTAGCAACAGGACATTGAGGCAGAGCCCTTGACCCTTTCACCCTGTAAACATCCTATACAAACATCCTGTTTGCTTGCCCCACCTTATGCAGATGACAGCTTCTTGCTCCCCCCACCCTGCAGGAACTATATAAACCCTCTTGGAGAAAAATAAAGTTGCACCTTGATCAGAATCTAGACTTGGTGTATTTCCTTGTATCTCCTGTCCCTATCATTCCGTGCTTAGGGTGGTCGAGAACCCATTAAAGCCCTGCAGGCGGGGCAAACTGGCGCCCAACGTGGATGAAACCACTTCTTGAGGATTTGGAACGTCGTCTCCCGGAGGAAGACCAAGGCCTTGGTGAAGTTGTTGGATCCCCCTGAAATCGCCCGGTTCAGGACGCGATCCCGGAGGAGGGCGGAGACGACGCAGGTAAGAAAGTGACAAGCCATGAGACAGGCAACTTCATCACGAGATTTATTTATTTCTGGCCTAAATGAGCCCCTCAAGATACAAGAAACTAGGGTAAAAAAAAAAGACCTTAAAGCCTTTGTTGATTATTGATATTTTTAGGATCTATAAATATTCCCCTGACATACAAAAGGTTATTATTAATATATAGGAGAAAAAAATGTTCAAAGAAGCCTTTCACTCCCCCTCTACCTGCCCTAAGACTCCCCAAGCACTTTCTGGTCCGCCTTCAGTCTGTCCCTCGGTTCACAACCTGCGCTCTATGGAAGAGGGGATGCTCATGACTTTTAACCTAACAATCCCCAGGAGTCCGCTCCTCCCCATCCTCATCCCTCTGTTAATAATTTGACCTCTAACTCCCCTCTAGACCCCACCGAGGAGGCTTCCCTAGAGAAAGGGGCGGCCCGTTACCATAATCCAGACTGGCCCCCTGCAAAAATCTCCCCTTAACACAGGAGTCCTTGGGCCCTTTTATACCACCTCAAAAATCTCCGGCAGTTCCCCCTTCCGCAATGTCCCCTCCCTATGTTTCTCCGTCTTCCCATTTTTGCGGGCCTATTCTTAATGAGTTGGCTCCCCGTGTCCCAGATCTTGGTTCACTTTGACGGGCCCTACAGGCTCACAGGGAACATGTTGAGCTTTTAAGGAAATTGAAAACTCTTGACAAAGAACTTAAAGATCTTGCCCTTGAAGTGGTGGCTCCCGGTCCGCTAAAACCATCTCAAAAATCTAGTAAATCGAAGAGTAAGCCTCAGCCTGTCCTGGCATTTCCTGTTACCAGGAGCCAGACCTCTGGGGACTCATCCGAGGCGGCTGCCCAGAGCGGCCCCTCAAGGGGTTTGGAAGATCAAAATGAGGAGGGGGAAGAGGGGGAGGAGGAGGAGGAGGAGGAGCCGTCACCAGAGGACCCCCCGCCAGGACAGATTTATCACAAATTAAATTTCCACCTAGTTGAAAAGCTGAAATCCACCTGTGCTCAGTATGGTCCTACGGCTCCTTTCACGTTAGCCTTGGTGGAAAACCAGAGCGAACATTGGTTGACCCCTAATGGCTGGTATTTTCTTGCCCATGCGGATCTTTCTGGGGGTGACTTTGTCCTCTGGAAAACAGAATTTACAAAAAATTGCCTAGAAGTTGCTCAAAAAAATATTAAACAGCCGTCCTCAAAAACTTGCACACTAAAGAAACTCCTTGGCAACCCCCCTTACGATACAAATGCAACACAGACAAAATTCTCTCCTGGCCTCCTGGCCCAGATTCAAAACGCGGGGGTCCGGGCCTGGAAACGCCTGCCCCTAAAGGGTTCGGCTACCACCTCATTGACAAAGATTTGTCAGAGCCCTGATGAACCTTTTAGTGAATTTGTCTCTCCCTTAAATGATGCAGCTGAGAGATTTTTTGGGCCGAACGAACACGAAAGCACCTTTGTTAAACACTTGGCCTTTGAAAATGCAAGCCCTGCCTGCCAGGAAGTCCTCCGCCCTCATAAAAACAGAGCGGACCTGTCTGAATATGTGAGACTCTGTTCAGGTGTTGGTGCCACCCATGCCATGGGATCAGCTATAGGTACTGCCCTCAGGGCTTCACAACAGCCTGGAGACCGCACCTGTTATTTCTGTAAACAACTTGGACATTTCGCTAGGGAATGTCCCCAGAAAGGTCACAGCCTCGCGCCCTTAGCCCAGCCGGCTCAGGAGGCCGCCTCTATGAGGCCCCTGCCTTCCACTCTCTGCACCCTCTGACCCCCACCCCCACCCCCACTGCAACAAGGGCCATCATTGGGCTACAAAATGCAGGTCAAAAGTCAATTAAAAACTTCCAAAGGGGCCAGCCCCTGGCCCCAATGCCTCTAAGACTGCACCCTGGGGCCTTGAGGTCCACTCACCTCCTGCCTCCCCAGCCTCAACAAATTCTCCCGCCCCAGTTCCATTCTCCTCCCTCCGGAGAGCAACTCCAGGCAGTGCCGGATTGGACTTGTGTGCCGCCGCCGAAATAGTATTAAACTCCCTTAAAGGGACTCAGGTCATCCCTACAGGGGTGACAGGGCCCTTACCTCCTAATGTTTGCGCACTTGTCCTTGGCCATGCTTCTGTGGCCCTCCGAGGGGTCCAGGTCTACCCTGGCATAATAGATAATGATTTCACAGGTGAAATTAAGGTTCTGGCCACTGCTGTAAATGGCATGGTCAGGACTTCTCAAGGTATGCGCCTGGCACAGCTAGTTCCTCTACCCTCCTCTGTCTGTGATAATCCCTCAATTACAAACACCCCTCGGGAGTCAGCTGGATTGGGCTCCTCGGACGCCTGCTGGGTCCAGCCTGTTACTCAGGATCGCCCTACTCTCACCCTTACTATAGAGGGAAAGAAGTTTCAGGGTATCTTGGATACCGGGACAGACACCACAGTCATTTCAGTCTCACTGGCCGTCTGCTTGGCCACTGGTTCCATCCCTCACTGATTTAAAAGGAATCGGTCAGTCTAATAATCCTTTAATTAGTTCAAGGACACTTTCCTGGAAGGACGAGGAAGGAAACCAGGGGACTGTCACTCCTTTTGTGGTTCTGGGCCTGCCTGTTAATCTTTGGGGAAGGGACATACTTTCACAAATGCAAGTAATCTTATATAGCCCAAACTCTACAGTCACACAACAAATGCTACGGATGAATTATATCCCTGGCACAGGCTTGGGCAAGGCAGCTCAGGGGAGAGTTCAACCAATTCAGCCCGTTCCCAAGGAGGATAGACATGGCCTGGGATATTCGGGTTTTTAGTAGCGGCCACTGACCCTCCTGTACCCCATGCAGACAAAATTACCTGGATGACCCAGACCCCTGTCTGGGTGGATCATGGCCCCTTACTCAAGAAAAGCTACAGGCCACCACTATGCTTATATAGGAGCAGCTTATGGCTGGCCACATTGAGCCTTCAAACTCCCCTTGGAATACTCCTATATTTGTTATCAAAAAGAAGTCAGAAAAATGGAGGCTCCTTCAAGACTTAAGGGCAGTAAATAAGGTAATGAGGCCTATGGGGGCACTTCATCCTGGATTGCCTTGGCCTGTGGCTATTCCTGCTAAATTTTACAAGATGGTCATTGACCTTAAAGATTGTTTCTTTACTATTCCCTTGCACCCTGAGGACAGAGCCTATTTTGCATTCAGCCTTCCCCTCCCCAATTTTCAGGGGCCGATGCTTTGCTACCAATGGAAGGTATTACCCCAGGCCATGGCCAACAGTCCTACTCTCTGCCAGAAATTCGTGGCTCAGGCTGTGGACCCTGTCAGACTTAATTGGCCCCAGATATATATCTTACATTACATGGATGACCTTCTCCTCGCTGCACCTGACCCCATCTCCCTTGAGCAATGTTTTTCAGAACTCAGTAGAGCCCTTAATGGATAGGGACTACAGATTGCTCCAGATAAGGTCCAAACCCAGGACCCTTTCAATTACCTGGGGTTGGAACTCCATTCAAACCGGGTCCTCATTCCTTGCGTCCAGTTACGCACTGACCATCTCCATACCCTAAATGATTTCCAACAATTGCTCAGCCATATCCAATGGCTTAGGCCTTATCTTAAACTTCCTACAGATTCTCTCCTTCTCCTCTACGAGATCCTCCGGGGCGACCCTGACCCCACATCACCTAGTGTGCTTTCCCCTGCAGCCAACGAGGCTTTGATTCAGATAGCCATTGAAATTAACCAACAGTCTTGCTTTCAGATTTCCTATACCATACCTCTATATTTTATAGTTCTGCCCACACCACACACACCCACAGGAGTCTTTTGGCAACATGCTCAAGAACCAAATCTTAAAGACAAGATACTCCTCTGGGTCCACATGCCCGCTGCTCTTTCGAGATTCATTTCCGTCTACCCTGAACAGGTGGTCATAGCCATGTTGGGTCAGCTTGACGCAGCCTGTGGCTGGCAAGTAACACAGCAAACAGGGTAGCACCAGAGATGCCACTCAGGGCACTTAGGTCCCTTCCACCTAGACTAACCTATTATTCCTCAGATCAATTCCTAGATCTCTAGGAAGAGAAGCCACGCTGAGATGACTGCCTTGACAGGAGCCTGTTACTGCCATCACCTTAGCAGTCCTTCTCGGGGTTGGAGCAACGGGAATAGGCACAGGAATTCCCTCTCTGGTCCTGTCCAACCAACATTACTCTGAGCTTTGACTGTCCATAGACAAGGATATTGCTCAAATTGAACAGGGAATTTCTGCCCTCAAGTCATCCCTTTCCTCCTTAGCTGAGGTAGTTTTACAGAACAGGAGAGGCCTGGATCTCCTCTTTCTACAACAGGGTGGCCTTTGTACTGGGCTCAAAGAGGAATGTTGCTTCTTTACAGACCACACCGGGGTAGTCAGTATGGTAGGTTAAAAAAGGACTAAAAAAAAAACCAAGAGCTTGGATGGTTCCAAAATTGGTTTTCCAACTTCCCTTAGCTAACAACCCTTCTTCCCTCCCTCCTAGGACCTGTTGTAGGCCTGCTCCTGGTCCTTGCCTTTAGGCCATGGGCACTTTCCTGCCTCACTCGATTCATCCAAAGCCAAATAACAGACCTGCCAGCCAGGCAGATCCAGGTTCATTACCACTGCTTTGATATGCAGGACTCCAGGGTTGAAATTTCCCCTGATGAGAGATGCCCCACACAGACCCCTTCACTCGGGGGAGGCTACACCTGTGTGTGGGAAAAAGGCTCACTCAAGGCATGATTAGAGTGCAACTGGGACTACACAGGCTGGGGACCATGGTACCCCAAAATCCCGAGAGCCTAGATTATATGCCCTGTTGCATAGCGGTTGTGCAGTAGCAGCCTTGCATTTACCCATTTCCGCTCCCTCAAAAAACTGCACAGTCCATTGATTCCCGCACTATGGGGACGCCTGTGGTACTTGAGTCTGGAGAGACATTCCCTCTCAGACACTTTTTTTACAACCTTTAGAGGGATAGGGCCTCTGTAATCCTCCATGCAAAGCCTCTTTCAGAGCCCTCCTTTTAGACCATTCGAACCTGGTTTATGTTGGCCCTTAGATTTATTAGTAAGAAGGGGCAGATGTCAGGGACAAGGATAGAATCTCTAGTTAGTGGAAAAATACAGACCCCCGATAAGACAGGGAACTAGATCATCTTACAGTCAGGTTGCCTAGCAACAGGACATTGAGGCAGAGCCCTTGACCCTTTCACCCTGTAAACATCCTATACAAACATCCTGTTTGCTTGCCCCACCTTATGCAGATGACAGCTTCTTGCTCCCCCCACCCTGCAGGAACTATATAAACCCTCTTGGAGAAAAATAAAGTTGCACCTTGATCAAAATCTAGACTTGGTGTATTTCCTTGTATCTCCTGTCCCTATCATTCCGTGCTTAGGGTGGTCGAGAACCCATTAAAGCCCTGCAGGCGGGGCAGTGTATAAGGTTGAGAGACATAAAAAGATAGTTTTGGGTTTGTAATGCAAGTTAGGCTAGAAGGTGAATTAGGTAGCACACTTTGGAGTCACCAAGATAGGACAGATAATGGCAGTGTTTTCTCTTAATTTGTCAAATGTTAATGGACTAGACATGGTTAATGTAATTATTGCCTTATATATTTATATATAGTTATTGTATTGTATATATTGTTTTGTGTTCATTAAAACCTTCACTTTGTATTTAGGCAAAAAGGGAGAAATGTTGTGTGATATTTTGTTTGTGTTTAGACAAATAAGCTTGCCTGGACATCAGAGGGTAGAGTTTAGCCACTAGTTAACCACAGAATCTTGGTGTGGGTAGCTCATGCCTTTAATCCCAGGCTTGGGATTCCTCCTTATTATGGGCTCTCTTGTGTGTTTGAAGATACTAGTGACTGTTAGAGCCTTTAGTACATGGATCACTTTTATAGTATCCTTATTCATATGAGTTTTTTTCATATAATTGAAGAAAGCTGGAAGAACTCAGAGCTTTACCACACTGATTTCATTTATAACATTTTCCTTTGTGGTGAGTCACACTACATTTGCAAAATGAACCAGAACAAATAGAAGAATTTACACTCTTTTTGTATTTAAAGGTCTTTTCTGTGGTGTGAATTGGTTGATGTGTTTCCAATGAGATTTGAAAAGCAATTATTTGTAAACTTATATCACATTCAGAAAGGCTATTCAAAGTAGGGACTACTACATGTCTAATTGTTTTTGGTAAGAGAGAGAGAGATACATTGCTTCTTTCCATATCATTTATGCAACGTTAGCATGTTTCCACAGTGATTTATTGTATACCATTACAGAAAGAATAACAAAAGTTTCTATATTGCATTCCTAAACTGTATTTTTGTTCCTCATAGAGATGTGGTATAGATATTCTGGTTTTTCCTCAACAACCTTCTTACTTCTCATAAACTGACTCTATAACAAAAGTTTGATTACTCACCACAAGTTACACTAGCTTTACAAGGTAGTATTTGGTTCTTAGAGGATTTTGAACATACACTTATCTCCCAATGCACAGGTATGCCCTTTCCTATACCTGAGTGGTATGGGAACTAAATGTATTAACAGTTTTATAGTCTAGTTCTCATGAGGCTATGATTAAAATAGTGATATCTGTTAAGGCATTATTTGATTGTCTTCTTTCTGAGAGGAATGCCTTGCAAACAGAGATCATCTACTTAACATTGAGGTACACAGTGATGTGAGAATTCAGGTAATTATCAATACACTGAAAGCTGTTCTTATTTATAGTGTTGCTTTTCCATAAATTTTCGAGGGCAAAGTAAAATTTTTTATATGGAATTCAAGGCCAGCCTGATCTACCAAGCAAGTTCTAGGATAACCAGGACTTTTACACAGAGAAACCCTGTCTTGAAAAATCAAATAAAAAAAACCTTCTTTGGGATATTTGTATTATCTTTCATCATAAAAGTTACCTTCCATGTCTTCTAGATCAATGTCCTTTAACGTTGTGGTCTTCCCATTTGTACTCTAATATATACCAAAAAACGTCTGATTTATTATTGGAAACTATGCAGAATTTTAATTTCTTTATCCAGTTTTGTGGTGATATTTTATTTGTACTCTAACAAATAAAGCTTGCCTGAAGATCAGAGGAAAAAGCCAGCCATTATATTAAACACAGAGGCCAGACAGTAGTAGCACACACCTTTAATCCTAGCATTTGGGAGGCAGATCTTCATCCAGATCGCGGTGAGTTCATGGCCATACTGCAAACAGAGCCAGGCATGGTTGCACACATCTTTAATCCCAGCCCTAGTTAACCTAGAAGTCTGGAGGTCTAAACAGACAGACAGAAAGTGATAGAGCTGGGCAGAAAGAGAAAGTGATGTGGCTGGGTGGAGAGAGGAAGTGAGATGGCAGGGCACAGAAATGTATACAGGTGTGAGTATACAGGAAGTAGCTCGCTCTTGGGCTGAGGATTTCCTAGCAGTAAGAACATGGCTGGCTTCTTTCTGCTTCTCTGATCTTTCAGCTTTCACTCCAGTATCTGGCTGTAGGTGTTTTTGTTTTGTTTTGTTTGTTTGTTTTTTGTTTTTTTACTAATAAGATTATTTAGCAATTTGTGTTACACAGTTTACCAAAAAATCATGCCTGACTCATTCACCACATTCTTCCCCTTTATTGACTGAAATTACAGAAGAGCATGAAAAACCAAGAAACCGTTGTCCCCTTATTTTAAATGTTGAAGGAAAATCCACAGTCTTACCTATGGGAGTGAGGTTCGGGTAGGTCTCCAGCATAACATCTCTGTGGAGACTCTACTAAGAAGAATTCAGTAAAGCCCACTCCTCCCAAGTGAAGTTAATTAGAACATCATCATAGGTGATAATATAATCACCATGTCAGTTTAGAAGGAAATTGAAAAGGAGGTTCTCATGTGTCATTTCTTGGCCCTTTGAACAGAACTTCCCTTTCCAAGAGAAATGACTATTAACACTCATAGAGAGAGAGAGACAAGCAAACAAGTCAACATACTAAGTACATGTCAGAGAAACTGTATGAACAATACTAACTACAAAGAAAGACGGGCAAGCATTGTGTATTGTCTAATACCTTTAATCCTAGCACTCAGGAAGCAAAGGCAGGTGTTGGAGTCCAGCCTGGTCTATGAAGTGAGTCAGGATAGCCAGACTTACATATTTGGACCCTGTGGCCCCTCAAAAAGATAACCAGCCAAAGAAACAAAAAACAGGGTCTCACTGAAGTTCTGACAAAGAGATGTACATTCATTCCATTTCTGTATTCAGCTCCCAGAAGCCTGAAGTGTTACAGTTTAAACTACAGTTAATAAGATCTCACTAAAAGGAATGCATGTTTAACGCATTAGACATGCACAAATGAAAATACAATGATTGTTAGTGGATTAAAAAACAGGGCATGAGAGATGACTCAGTAGTTAAGAATACCTGCTGATATTGTAGAGGAAACAGGTTCACTTGCCAGAATTACATAGCTCACAACCCTCTTCTGACTACTAGGAGCACCAGGCTTACATGTGGTACATATCCGTGCATGCAGGCAAAACACTCATATTTATTTAAAAAAATCAAAGTATATGCAACAAGTAGAAAGAATATCACCCACAATCTAATGACACAGGATCCTCAGGTATTATTAATATCATGAATATATGCCATCCAAAGAGAAAAAAAAATGATATCCTCTGCCAAACTTTAAAAGTCAAGATGTTGTTGAAGCTTGGCACAACAGCACATGCTTGGCATGTACAAAAACCTACATTCTAGGTCCACCAGCCAATAACATAAAAATAAACCTGGGTGTGTTGGCATAAACATTTTTTTTAGTGAGAGATTTTCTATTCATTTTACATATCAACCACAGATTCCCCAGTCCCCCATCTTCCCACCCCCTACCTTCTCCCCTAAACCACCCCCCATTCCCACCTCCTACAAGGCAAGGTCTCCCCTGGGGAGTCCAGAGAGCCTGGTACATTCAGTAGAGGCAGGTCCAATTCCCTTAAGGGCCTTTTTTGACCACTGGCTTCCTTTTGCTGGCTGTGTGTGTTGCATGTCAGGTATCCCCATCTCAAGGTTGTTGTCGCCTGTGTTTTACCTGGTGGTGGGATGGGTGAGGGCCCTGGTGGCTTTTTGTGGAAAGGCTCTGTATTTGGGCACAAACATTTAATATGAGCACCTGAAAAGGAGAGTTAGACAGATCTCTGAGTTTGAGACCAGCCTAGTCTCAAGACAGCCAGTGTTATACTGAGAAACTTTGTCTTCTAAAGCAAAAGCCAGATAACAAAGAAATAAATTTAAAAAAGCAACCAAAATGGCATAGCAACTAAAAGCAATTGCTTCTACTGTATCTTATGCTATTTAGGGATAAAATCTATAATGGTGAATCCATGACAGCGAGAGAAAGAAACTGGCTTATCAATTTCAACCCCAAGAAAGTAGACACAATGAATAGGAAATGGGGTGAGGCATTAGACATTCAAATCCCATCCCCAGTGAGGAACTTCCTCCAGAAAGGCTGCTTCTACTATAGATTCCATAAGCACTGCAAAAGAAGCCACCAAATGAGAGCCAAGTGTTCATCTATATCATCCTATATGGAGGTTTATATTCACTCAATCACATGCTGTCCCAGGTCACTATAGACCTATGGTCATCCCATGATAAAAATGTATTTAGTCCATGCATCTCCCCTAGAGCCCTCCTTGTCATTTAGGCTCTCTGGGTCTGTGGATTGTAGTGATTATCCTTTACTTGACAGCTAATATTCAGTTACTAGTGAGTACATATCATGTTTGCCTTTCTGGACCAGGACTGGCTCTCTCAGGATGATTTTATAGTTCCATCCATTGCCTGCAAATTTTATTATGTCAGTTTTTAACAGTTGAGTAATACTCCATTATATAAATGTACCACATTTTCATTATTATCAAGGTGAGAGACATCTAGGTCGTTTCCAGTTTCTGACTATTATGAATAAAACTTCTATGAATATAGTTGAGCAAGTGTCCTTGTGGTAGATGTTGCAACTTTTAGGTGTATTCCCAAGCATGGTATAGCTCCGTCTTGAGGTATGTCAATTTCTACTTTTCTGAGAAACCTTCATATTGATTTCCAGAGTGACTATACAAGTTTGCACTCCTACCAGCAATGAAGGAGTGTTGTTCTTTCTCATCATCCTTGGCAGCATGAGCTGTAATTTGTGTTATTGAACTTAGCCATTCTGATAGATGTAAGATGGAATCTCAGAGTACTTTTGGTTTGCATTTCACTAATAGCTAAGGATTTTCAACATGTCCTTAAGTGTTTCACAGCCATTAGAGATTCCTCTAAGAATACTCTGGACCTGTACCCAATGTTTTAATTGGATTCTTTGGGTTGTTGATGTCTGTCTCACCAAGGACACAAGTTGTCCTGACTCTGCCATGGTGAGCTCAGAATCCATGCAGGGCTGCATAGTCTCCAGGCCCCAGTCTTCCATCTATCAGCCTGTGGGGTAGGGGCTGGGCAGGCTCCAGACATGCCAGGAGTCCTCTGAGGTTCTGCGTCCCTTCTCAGGTAGCTAGAGCCCTGCTGCAGTTTGCTCCCCACAGCTTCACCTGGCCAGGGTTATCCTGGGAAGCAGGCTGTGGCAGGAGTCCTAAGAGTGCAGGACCAGATGAAAGACCTTAACCCTTCAGGCTTACACCCCCCAAGCCCCAACAGAATAAGGAACTAAAAAGAAAACTAGTTCCAGGAGCAAGCTGACTCAATCATTATTCAACCACCCCTGTAACAATGTAAAAAGATTT
This sequence comes from Peromyscus californicus insignis, assembly GCF_007827085.1. Taxonomy (NCBI): domain Eukaryota; kingdom Metazoa; phylum Chordata; class Mammalia; order Rodentia; family Cricetidae; genus Peromyscus; species Peromyscus californicus. The sequence continues at coordinate 16,955,152 of NW_026294617.1, read as the reverse complement.
CTGTTAAGAGATGTACTCAACTGTGACTGAGATAGTTGCAAGTGTTCCAGGAAGGACCACTGTGACCTTTGTGTAAACTCCACTCCCACCCTGATATCCCCCTTGAGGTTTTAGGAAGAATGTACCTGTTGACATAACTGTACCCCCTCTGTGATCACTCTGTAACCAGACCATGATCCTATGAAGTTAGCCTTTAGCCATAAATCAATCGAAACAAAATTGTATGGGAATTGTAATCTTGTGGTTCTTGTGGGTTTTTCCTTTAAAAATGCCTATGTGGCTGTAGTGTGATGCGACTCTTACTCTTTGGAGCTGAGTTTGCCATTCTGTACGGTCGCCACTTCAATAAACCTCGTGCTGTTGCATCAACTGGACTGGAGTCTGGGTTCTTGGGGTACCCACTCGAGACCCTAAACCTTTGGGGTCCAACACAGGTCCTTGATCTAAGGGCTTCATGGAGTTGTGGCCTTGCAGCGTTTTTCTTGCAGCCAGATAAAATGAAAGGACTTTTTGTCAGCTGGACTGTCCCAGCTCTCTGGTCCCAGACACTAGCTGCCCCAGGATTTTCCTAGACCACTGTTGTTATGAGGCCCTAACCCACCAGTCTCTACCCTGTGTGCCATTTTTTTTGTACCCTATTTCACTATCTAGGGATCTCTCTGTAGGATGAGCTCTCTAATCATCCTGATTTTAGGTGTGTATCTTTTGTTGTCTCACCACCTCTTCCCCTCAAGGCATTTATTTTCCTGAGTGCCATTCTCAAGGCTATTGGATGGAGTCTGAATTCCCACTTAATCACTGTGTACTACCCTCCCCTCCCTGAGCCTTTTCTGTGTGTTTGTTGCTGGAGATGGAGCCTAGAGAATGGATACTAAGGAAGTGCTCTGTCATGAGCCCACCCTCTGTGTAACAGGAGCATCCATGCTGATTCCAGCTGCCTAGGTGGCCAGGTTCTTCCCAGAATCAAAGAATTGAATGCCCTGGGAGCAAAAAAGGAAGGATTCACATCTCTTGAAGCAAATGCATTCTATCAGAATGGTGAGGTCTTCTGAGCAGGGACATTTGGGGGTGGTCTTTGAGACTGTCCTTTTATTGGGCCCTGGGTCTTTCTTCCCATTGATCCTCTCTGCCTGTACTCCATCCCTAGCCCAGGCAGCCATCGCCTGTATAAAGGGAACCGAGGCAAGTAGTCCTGGTTGAATGAAGACCCTTTTGAAGTATTCTCCTCCTTAAGTGGGAAGCTACTTTCTGTTTTCCCTCTTCACCCTCTTCCCTCCCTGCCTGCCCCTCTCATCTCCTGACTCCCAGTCTTCTTTCTTTCTCTTTTCTCTTTTGAGGCATGGCTTCACCCTGCAGCCCAGGCTGACTACAGCTTATGGCCATCCTTCTACCTCAGCCTCCTAGCACTGAGATTTATAAACATGAACCACCCCCCTCCTTCCCTGCAACTTTGCTTATTGGTTATTTCATTCAGTCTGTGTCCTTTGGAGCATGCAGGCCATTGATATTTAAAATTACTGAAATGTATTTCAGTAGTGGTAATGGTGTTGTTGATTTTTGGTAGTTTTCTTCCTCTCTGTGGTTATTTTGTGTTTTGAAAATTAAGACTTGGTATTTATTCCCACAGTCTCACTCTCTGCTGTGCTCAATCCTCTATTCAGGGAGAAATAAAGCTTCTTATATTTTCTCTAGCTTTTAGTTTGCTGCATATAACTTGGTTAGACTGTTTATGTCATGGAATGTTTTTCATTCTCCTTAAATCATCACAGTTTTGCTGGGCATATTATTTTAAGTCTGCTGTTGTCTTCTGAATTGTTTCCACTGAGAAATCAGCTGTTATTCTGATATATTTTCCTTATATGTGACTTGCATTTTTCTCTCACTCCTTGCAACATACTTTCTTTGTTATGTATACTCAGAGTTTTAGTATGCCCTGAGGATTTTCCTTTCTGGTCCTGTCTATTTGGTGTTGTGTGTGCTTTTTTGTTTTTGCATGGATGTGTCTTTCTTTATTGTGGGTAGTTTTCTTCCATTATCATGTTGAAGCTCTTATCTGTAGCATGAATCTTAAAAGTTCTTATTAATAAAGTCAAACCTGAGGCCTGTTATTGGGGTGAATACTGGAAGATCAGAGAGACAGAACAAGCCACAGTTAACCTACCTGGCCAACTTCTCAGCAGATCTTGTTTCCTCGGCCTGGAAGCCTCTGTGTCCTCATATCCGAATGGCTCTCAGCTGAACTGTCCTGCTCAAAACCTAAAAGCTTAACCAGCCAAATGCTTCTAGTTTCTGGTCCTCATGTCTTATATACCTTTTTACTTTCTACCACCACTCCCTGGGATTAAAGGCTCGCTTTCTGGGATTAAAGGCATGAGAGACTATGCTTGTCTGTGTCCTTGAACATATGGATTTCTGCCTCTGGTATGCTAGGATTAAAGGCGTGTGCTACTACTGCCTATCCTCTATGTTTAATATTGTGGCTGTTCTGTCTCTGACCCCAGATAAGTTTATTAGGGTACACAATAGATCGGGGAACACAATACCACCTCACTTATGTATGCCATTAACTTGGTATGCATCTCCATCTTTGCCAACAATCAGAGGCTTGTTTTTAGATGGTGTTACATATGTCTTATGTTTGTGTGTGTGTGTTTGTGTGTGAGTTTGTGTGTGTGTGTGTGTGTGTGTGTGTGTGTGTGTGTGTGTGTGTGTGAGATAAGTGTTCATGTGCCTTTGAGTTCCTGCCTTAACTTCTCTTCTTGCTGGACTACAACTCTAAAGTAAAATAAACTTTTATTCTTGCCCCGGCCAGCAGGGTCTCATTGGGGGCGACCCACCTGTCGGAGAGAATGAAAGGGATGGGAGACATGAAGGAAGACAGCAAGAGGGTTCTGATCAAGCTGCAAATATTATTCTCCTCAGCAAGGCTTATATAGCATGGGAGGGGGAGGGGGCAAGAAGGAGGGAAGGGGTACAGGACATGCAGGATGTGCAGCTGAGGGGGGGACATGTACCTGAAGGGGGACATGCAGGTTGTGAAGCTGCAGGATGTTGTGCTAGGTGATAAGGTCACTGGTCGGGGCCCATTGTTCTGTTGCTATGCTACCTGACCATGGGATGTTCTTTATATTTGGGGGCATCTGGTTTAGGGCCTGTGTCTTGTTCTCTGGCCTAGCTAGTACTTTTCCATGGTTCATGTTTGGTCCCTGACATATTCTCCCAGTTGTTTTTGGTGGTGGTGATGTATGAAAACAGTAGCAACTTAGTAAGACAAACATGAAGTTGCAGAGATTGTTCCATGATTTGAATTTGTCCATGATGTTTAATACTCTAATGCATTAGTATTATAAAAGAAATTAGAATTTTTAAGTGTCATCAGAAAGCTGTAGAGACTTGAAACTTATTCTCTTAGAGATTATGTATGAAAGATATTTGACAGATACTTTAAAAATTCTGATTGGAATGTCATAACTTTATATGTCAGTGAGATCCATAGATGAAATTTTCATAAAATGATTCTTATGAAAGCCTGAATCCTTTCCTCTGGGGTATGATGTTACATGAACATCCAAAGTAACAATTATATCCAATCACACCATTTTTTTTATGTAGAAGGCCAAAGTAAATTGAGCCAATAATGAAACAAAATGAGTTTCTTTAAAAAACAGTTTAAAAATGTTATTTTTTTAATGTTGCAATGTGCATTTTTTCAGCCTTTATAAATTTGGAATTTGCATTGGATTCTATTGTTATTTCTAAGAATAATAATCCCTTGTTCATCATTTGTGAATTGGCATTTAAGGGATTTGCTACTTCAGATTGTGTAAGGGTAAATACAATGTTTAGATGCACTACTAGAATCATTTGCTTTACTCTTTTACGTATAATATATGTATTTGTAACAAGTATTTCTTGATATGAGCTTTTGTAGGTTTAATTATGCCCATTTCTAGAAGATCCTCTGTTTCTGTTTTTGTAAAGCACCCAAGGCCCAAAATACTTCAGAGTTTTCTGGATTTTATTTCTGTAATACAAGAGTGTACAGTACACCAACTTTGAAAAAGCTCTGGAATTGTTGAACTTGTTGACCCATTTAAAATAATTCAATTATTCTTCAAAGTCTGTTTCTTATTCAATTCTTTATGACTAAGTTTTCAATGTAGTTAAAGAGTACCTAAATTTGAATAATATTATGTGTTTGTTAGTGAGCTTATGTTCACTTTTGGTTAACAGTATCACCCATAACCACTAAGATTCTTCCATAAAATTAAAGGTCTTTTCATTTTATTTTTTTTTATTTTGGGGGGGAGGGTTGAGACAGTGTTTCTCTGTGTAGCCTTGGCTGTCCTGGAACTCAGACTGTAGACCAGGCTGCCCTCAAACTCAGAGATCTACCTGCCTCTGCCTCTCAAGTGCTGGGATTAAAGGCATGCACCACCATTTCTCATTCCATAAAGCTCTTTTTATCTTTTGTAGTTGATCATATATTAAATCTCATAGGTACCTCTTAAATTTAGATTGGACCTTGGCATAGTAATCTTTGACAAATGGGACATTAGTAAACATTGACTGTTCTAGCTTCTGAAAACTCTGCTACCATGTGAAGAAGGATGAACTAACCTGCAGTAGGCTAAGAAAAAATCACTAGCCAGTTCAAATGGCAGACATGTTAGTGAACCCCAATTGAGGTGCTAGATGACTTCACATTCATGAGATACACAACTAAGACCAGATAAAATGACCATCTGAGTAGCGAACAAAGAACTATATAAGTCATGAACAAAACAAGACTGTCTGGACATCAATTAGTGAAATATTTATTATTACAATAAAGAGTATGCTTAATACAATAAAATCAAATATATGTAATTCACTGGTCATTAATATCCCTTAATATCAATAGAATCAATCCCCTATAAAAAGACACAGGCTAACAGAATGGATGAGGAAACAGGATCCACCTGATGCATACAAGAAACACACCTCAACTTCAGAGTCAGAAACTACCAAAGAGTAAAAGGCTGGGAAAAGACATTCCAATCCAATGGACTTACAAAGCAAGCTGGTGTAGCTATCCTAATATCTAACAAAATAGACTTCAAGCTAAAAAAAATCAAGAGATCAAGAAGGACATTGCATATTTACCACAGGAAAAATCCATCAGGAAAGAAGGACATTGCATATTTACCACAGGAAAAATCCATCAGGATAAAGTTTCAATTCTGAACATTTATGCCCCAACGAGAAGCTCTCCCACATTTATAAAAGGAACATTACTAAACCTTAAATCGCACATCAAACCCCATACAATAGTAGTGGGAGATTTCAACATTGTACTGGTCAATAGAATGGTCTGCCGAACAGAAACTTAACAGAGAAGTAAGGAAACTTACAGACATTACGACTCAAATGAACTTAATAGATATTTACAGAATATTCCACCCTAAGACAAAAGAATATACCTTCTTCTCAGCACCCCATGGAACCTTCTCTAATATCGACCACATGCTTGGTCACAAAGCAAATCTCAACAGATTAAAAAAAAATTGGAATAACCTCCTGTATCTTATTGGACCACCATGGCCTAAAGCTAGATTTCAACAACAACAAAAATTACAGGAAGCCTATAATGTCATGGAAACTGAATAAAGCTCAACTGAATCACCAATGCATCAAGGAAGAAAAAAAGAAAGAAATTAAAACTTCCTACAATTCAATGAAAATGAATGTACAACATATCCAAACTTATAGGACACTATGAAAGCATTGCTATGAGGAAAATTCATAGCATTAAATGCCCCATAATGAAGTTGGAGAAATCTTACACTAGCACCATAAGAGCACACCTGAAAGTTCTATAACAAACAGAAGCAAAGTCACACAGGAGGCATAGCCACCAAGAAATAATCAATTTGAGGGTTGAAGTCATTAAAATAGAAACAAAGAAAACAATACAAAGAATTAATGAAACAAAGTGACGGTTCTGTGAGAAAATCAACAAGACCCTTATCCAAACTAACCAAAAGGCAGAAAATTGCATCCAAATTAACAAAATCAGAAATAAAAAGGGAGACATAACAACAGACAATGAGAAATCCAGAGAATCATCACATAGTACTTCAAAAACCTGTACTCCACAAAATTGAATAATTTAAAGAAATGGAAAATTTTCTGGATAGGTACCACATACCAAAGTTAAATCAAGAACAAATAAGCAATTTAAATAATCCAATAACTCCTATGTATATAGAATCAATCATTAAAAGTCTCCCAACCAAAAAGAAAACCCAGGACCAAATGGTTTCAATGCAGAATTCTACCAGATTTTCAAAGAAGAGCTAATACCAATACTTTTCAAATTGTTCCCACAATAAAAACAGAAGGAACAGTACCAAACACATTTTATGAGGCTAAGGTTACACTGATACTCAAACAACACAAAGATGCAACAAAGAAAGAGAATTATAGACCAATCTTCCTCATGAACATTGATGCAAAAATATTCAATAAAATATTGGCAAACTAAATACAAGAACACATCAAAAAAAATTATCCACCATGATGAAGTTGGCTTCATCCCAGAGCTGCAAGGATGGTTCAACATATGAAAATCTGTCAATGTAATACACCATATAAACAAAATGAAAGAAAAAAACACATGTTAATCTCATTAGATGCTGAAAAGGCCTTTGACAAAATCCAACACTCCTTCATGATAAAGTTCTTGGAGAGATCAGGAATACAAGGAACATGCCTAATCATAATAAAGACAATTTACAGCAAGTCAACAGCCAACATTAAGTTAAATGGAGAGAAACTCAAAGCAATTCCACTAAAATCAGGAACAAGACAAGGCTTTTCATTCTTCCCATATTTATTCAATATAGTAGTTGAAGTTCTAGCTAGAGCAATAAGACAGCAAAAGGAGATCTAGGGGATACACATTGGAAAGGAAGAAGTCAAACTTTCACTATTTGAAGTTGATATGATAGTATACATGAATGACCTCAAAAATTCTATCAGGGAACTCCTACAGCTGATACACACCTTCTGTAATGTGGGAAAATAAAAGATTAATTCAAAAAATCATTATCCCTCCTATATAAAAATGATAAACGGGTTGAGAAAGGAATCAGAAAACATCACCCTTTATAATAGCCACAAATAATAAAAAATACCTTGGGGTAACTCTAACTAAGCAAGTGAAAGACCTGTGTGATGAGAACTTTAAGTCTCTGAATAAAGAAATTGAAGATGTCAGAAAAAGGAAAGATCTCCCATGCTCTGTGATAGTTAGGATTAACATAGTAAAAATGGCAATCTTACCAAAAGCAATCTACAGATTCAATGCAATTCCCATCAAAATCCCAACACAATTCTTCACAGATGTAGAAAAACAATACTCAACTTTTTATGGAAAAACAACAACAAAAACAGGATAGCTAAAACAATTCTGTACAATAAAGCCATCTCTGGAGGCATCACCATCCCTGACTTAAGCTCTACTATAGAGCTATATTAATAAAAGCAGCTTGGTATTGGCATAAACATCAACCTGTGGACCAATGGAATCAAAATGAAGATCCTGACATTAATCTGCACACATATGAACACTTGATTTTTGACAAAGAAACCAAAATGTCCAATGAAAAAAAGCATCTTCAAATGGTGCTGGCATAACTGGATGTCAACATGTAGAAGACTGCAAATAGATCTATATCTATCACATGCACAAAACTCAAGTCCAAGTGAATCAAAGATTGCAACATAAATCCACTTACACCGAACTTGATAGAAGAGAAAGTAAGAAATCTTGAATGCATTGGCAATAGGGACCATTTCTTAAATATAACACCAGCAGTACAGACACTGAGAACAATAATTAATAAATGGGACCTCTTGAAACTGAGAAGCTTTTGTATGGCAAAGGACACAGTCAATAAGACAAAATGACAGCATATAGAATGGTAAAATATCTTCACCAACCCCACATCTGACAGAGGTCTGATCTTCAAAATATATAAAGAATTCAAGAAACTAAACATCAAAAAACATAATCAAATTTAAAAAATGGGTTACAGAGCTAAACAGAGAATTTGCAACAGAAGAATCTCAAATGGTCAAAAGACATTTGAGAAATTGTTCACCATCCTTAGTCATCAGGGAAATACAAATCAAAATGACTCTGAGATACCATCTTACTACACCTGTCAGAATGGCTATGATCAAAAGCACAGCAGAGCCAGTCGGTGTTGGTGCATGCCTTTTATCCCAGCACACGGGAGGCAGATGCAGGCAGATCTTTGTGAGTTTGAGGCCAGCCTGGTCTACAGAGGGAGATCCAGGAAAGACACAAAGCTACACAGAGAAACCCTGTCTCAAAAAACCAAAAAAAAAAAAAAAAGCACTGCAGACAGCTTATGTTGGAGAGGATGTGGAGCAAGGGGAACACTCCTCCACTGTTGGTGGCAGTGCAAACTTGTACAGCCACTTTGGAAATCAGTATGACTGTTTCTCAGACAATTTGGAATCAATCTGCCTCAAGACCCAGCTACCACAAGGACACATGCTCAGCTATGTTCATAGCAGCATTATTCATAATAGCCAGAACCTGGAAACAACTCAAATGCCCCTCAACCGAAGAACTGATAAAGGAAGTGTGGCACATATGCACAATGGAGTACTACTCAGCAGTAAAAAACAATGACATCATGAAATTTGTAGGCAAATGGTTGGAACTAGAAAATATTATCCTGAGTGAGGTAACCCAGATCCAGAAGGACAAGCATGGTATGTATTCACTCGTAAGTGAATATTAGATCTAAAGCAAAGGATAAACAGACTACAACCCACAGCTCCAAAGAAGCTAGCTAAGAAGGAGAACCCTAAGAGGGATGCATAGATCACCCTGGGAAGTGGAAATAGATGAGATCTCCATGAGCAAATGGGGTTTGGGGGGGTGGGCAATGGAGGTTAGGTCATGGAGGATGAGAACATAAGGGAATGGGATGGTCAAGCTGGAACAGGGACAGAATGGGAGAGCAAGGAAAAAGATTCCATGATAGAGGAAAATGTTATGGGAATAGGGAGAAACAGGGTGCTAGGGAAGTTTGCAGGAATCCACAAGGAGGACACCACCTTAGACAACTAGCAATAGTGAAGAGAGTGCCTTAAGTCGCCTATGCTGGTAAACAAATTGGTGAATACCCTAACTGTCATCATACAGTCTCTATCCAGTAACTGATGGAAGAAGATGCAGAGATCTATAGCCAAGTACCAGCATGAGCTCTAGGAGTCCAGTGTAAGAGAGAGAAGAGACATTCTATGAACAAGGGGCATCAAGATCATGATGGGAAATATACAGGACAACCAATCTAAAGTAGTGGGAACTCATGAACTGCAGACCAATAGCTGTGGAGCCTCCATGGGACTGGACTAGGCACTCTGCATAGCTGAGAGAGTTGTTTAGCTTGACCTGTTTAAGGGGCCCCTGGAGTGGGATCAGGATTTGGCCCTGCTGCATGAGCATCCCTGTCTATGTTGGGACACCTTACACAGTCTTGGTTTAGGGGGAGGGGCTTGGACCTGCTTCAACTGAATGTACCAGGCTCTGCTGAATCCCCATGGGAGTCTTTGCCTTGGAGGTCATGGGAATGGGGAGTGCATTGGGAGGGAAGGTTAGGGGGTGGGAGGAGGGTCACTGGCAGTTGTTATGTAACATGAACAGACAATTTTTTAGTAAGAAAAAAAAAGAACTGTAACAATAAATGAAGAAGGAAGTAAAATATGGGTATAGGACCCAAATCTCAGTCACTCCCAGCATGTCTGCTGTGATATTTGTCCAAACTGGGACTTTGCCAGGCCATATGATGAAGCCACTGGTTTCTCTTGTTTCTGTGATGTGGCTACAATATACCTTGGATGAGTCCAAGAGGCCACTGTTGTACCCAAAGTTCAGATCCCCAAAAGATCACCAAGAGATTGAATCTGACACAAAAGCAGTCTTTAATACGAGTTAACTCAGGCCTCTCTGTCCAACTGATGCAGCAGCAGAGCTGGAGAGAGACCTCAAGCCCCATGGTGCAAGGGTTTTTACAGTGGCTGGATGGTGGGGGGAGGGAGTGCCTTGGGGAATTCCAAGACTGCCCAGTTACAGACCTGGGATTGGCTCAAGACCTGGTTAGGGGTACCTGGACTGTGCTGATTGGCTCTCTTAGGTCTATAGAATTGCAACATTGTAGCTTCAGCACCTGGTGTTTTCTGTCTGTTTCTGACTGTCCCTCCACAATAGGGTGAGGTATTCCTGGCTCCTGGTAGGCCCTTCTCTGTGGGGTGAGTTGTTCATGGTTTCTGATTGGCCCTTTTCTTTTTTTTTTTTTTTTTGGTTTTTCGAGACAGGGTTTCTCTGTGTAGCTTTGCGCCTTTCCTGGTACTCGCTTTGGAGACCAGGCTGGCCTGCCTCTGCCTCCCGAGTGCTGGGATTAAAGGCGTGCGCCACCACTGCCCGGCGATTGGCCCTTTTCTATGGTGTGGGTGGCTAGCTAGGGTAAAGGCCCTCTGATTGGGCCTTCCGTGTGGTGTGAAGAGTTCATGGCTCTCTCTGTAGCTAGGGCAAAATGTCAGAGGCCATCAGGAGGTCAGGAGTTTGGCCTTCCTGCTCAGGCCTTTCTGCTATGCCTGCAATTCTGCTGAGGCCTAGGTCTCTCACCACCAGATGGCACCCTTGACTTGAACATCCTTCATGATTTAGAAAGTTTTTGCAAATTTTCTATTTTGAACTTGCAAGTGAGCTGTGCTCCCTTACCTACATGGATTCTGGCATTTATGTTCTGGCCCCTTCCTCTGAAGCCAGTGCTCCATGGTGTTGCTGGAGAATTTCTCTCCAGCTCCCACCACCAAGTCCCACCAGTCCCAGAGCCCACTTATAAAATAAACACTCAGACTCTTACATTATTTAAACTGCTTGGCCATTAGCTCAGGCCTATCATTGTCTAGCTCTTACTCTTATATTTAGCCCATTTCTATTAATCTTTACTTTGCCACATGGCTCATGGCTTACCGGTACTTTACATCTTCCTTGTCCTGGCGGCGGCTCCAGGCAGTCTCTCCTCTTCCTTCTTGTTTCCTCTTTTCTCCTCTCCGTTAGTCCCGCCTATACTTCCTGCCTGGCCACTGGCCATTCAGTGTTTATTTATAAGAACGATATCCACAGCACTTCCCCTTTTTTTCATTTTCAAAAAGGAAGTTTTCCATCTACCATTTCTCAGGTACCATTATATTCTTTCTCAGGTCTTTGATGGGATTGAAGACTAGCAGTTACAGTTACAACTTAGTATACATATAATATCTTAGATAGAACACATTAAGTATTAGATTCAGGTTCTTTAGGATAGGACACCTTTTGGAATGATCTTTGTAACATGCCATTTACCTATGCTCTATACTTCTCTAGATTTTATTATGTGTTTCTTGCTTGATATTGTTCACATTGGTTGTAGTTCCATCTTATCTATGTCATTATCCCTCATTATTCCTAGGCAATATTTGATAACCATTCCTTTGTATATAGTCTTGTATTAGGTTAGAACCTTCTTATGTAGACAAAAAGGGGGAGATGTAGTGGGTAGCCATTCCAGCTTTAATCTGGAAGTTCCAACCTCCATTGAGGCTTCAGCAACTGTCATGCCTACAAGGAGGGGCCAAGGGAGGTGCCAAGAGACCCGAGATCTGGATGGACCAGTGCTCTCTCTGTGCCTGGACCCTTGACGGTGGAGGTTGATGGAACAGAGCTCCAGAGAACACCGCTGGACTGCGATACACCTTCCCAAGACCCCGCAACCTGCCTATCCCTTCATTTGTAAGTTACCCACTAAATAAATCTTCCTTTTAACTACATGGAGTAGCCTTAATAATTTCACCAATACCATGGCTTAGGTTCTGCTGGCCATGGTCAAAGAGCCTCAGTTGTGCTTTCATTTGGAGGGACTGACCCTGAGCCTTCAGCCCTAACTGAATCTCATTGGCCTCTGCCAGCACTGTCCCCTTCTTCTCTAGATTTTCTCCTACTTTGTCCACTCAACACACCCTGTCCCCACTGGCAGCCCTAAACCCCCTTATTCACCACTTCCAGCTTCTACACAGAAACCCAAGGCCTCACCTACTCTCTGCCCCTGACTCCTTCTCCTCTTCCATCACCAATATCTCCACCCTCTGACCAAAATTTCCCTATGTGCCAGCCTTCACACCAGCACCTAGACTCTTCTCTTCCTGGTCACTGATGACACAGTAGTCCACCTCTCCAGGGGCTGCCCACACAGGATCCCAACAGAACCTTGCTCCCCTCCCTCCCATCCAGGAGGTGGTTAGAGTCAAAGCTGTCTTCTGGGTTCAGGTTCCCTTCTCCCTCCAATATCTTGCTAACATGGAACAATGGTTGGGCTCTTTCTCCACTATTCCCTGTGTCTACATAACAGAGTTCCATCACTTTCTCAAATCTATGACTTAACCTGGCATGATCTCTGAGTTAGTCTCTCCTCCACCCTTATGCTTGAGAAGCTCAGCAGAGTCCAGGCAATGGCCAGAGAGTATGCAGAGTGGAACCATTTGGCAGATCCTAGCCTGGCTGGGACTACTAGCAGGGACAGGAGGGCCACCTGAGCAGGGATATTATGATTTGCTGCTTCCTGAAAGGCATGGAGACAATTTCTAAGAAGTTAGTAAACTTTGTTTATTTTTATTAAAAATTATAAATACAATCTCTAAAGAAGAAAAGGGGATATAGATATGATAGGATCAAAGAGTAGATTATTGAATCTACTTTTAAAAAGCAACAACATTGCTACAGATTTTGGTTTATTGCTACAAATTTAAAGTCAATTTTGATATACTGTATATTTTTACTCTTCCTTAAGGTGTTATTTTGATGCAACTCTTTTAAAAATGTAATGTACAGTTAAAAAATACAAATTAACCAGGTGGTGGTGACATACACCTTTAATCTCAGCACTTGGGAGGCAGAGTCAGGCAGATCTCTGTGATTTTCAGGCCAGCCTGGTCTACAGCACAAGATCCAGGACAGGCACTGAAACTACAGAGAGAAACCCTGAAACCAAAAACCAAAAACCAAAAACCAAAAAAAAAAAAAAAAAAAAGATCGAAAGCAATACAAATTAGTAGTCATGTTAGTTAAGTTTTTTAGTTATACTCTGGTATATTTTAAATTAGGTTGGTAATCTTCAAACACTTCAAAGACTTGCAGAATATGGTGTGGTGGCATTTTACTTGTACTGAAATGTGATTTTAATTGTATGTTAATAAATAAAGTTGCCTGGGTGTCAGAGCTATTAGAGCCATAGCAAGTGCGTGGCAGCGGTGGCGCATGCCTTTAAGGACCTGGAGGGCGGTACATACACGCAGTGACGAGGCTGTCACATGTTTGTGTTTACAACCAATGAGAAGGCAGAACAGCTAGAGTATATAAAGACATACACACAGGAAGTAGGTCCTTTTCAGAGAGCTCTCTTGGCTGAAGAGGATCGCTGAATCAGGAAGGGTGAGGCTCTTAGCTCTGACCTCTTGGCTTTCTTCTCTGAATCGGCCTAATGTTTCTTATTTAACAAGACGGTTGGTTACATCTACATTTGGCGCTCAACGTGACAAGAATCCATTAAAAACCACTTAACTTGGCTTGGCGGCAGGTCCAGTTTCCTGCCAGGGCAGCCGGCTCCCTAGCCTGGGCCCAGGTCAGCTTGGCCTCAGGCCGGACTAACCTTGAGCTACTTGCTTAAAGCTGGTGCTACAAACAACTCAGTCCTGCCCTGCCGAACAGGGCCCCTGCCTGTAAAGCCAACGCACGTGGTTGGAGCTTAAGGTAGCCAGAGCCAAGGCTTGACTAGGCTCAAGCGGGAACACATGGCTGGATTCAAGCTCTTAGGCAAAACTTGCGGCTACGGTTCTTGCGTGTTCTCTCTCTCTCTCTCTCTCTCTCTCTCTCTCTCTCTCTCTCTCTCTCTCTGGCTTCACACCTCGGACACTAGGTGGCTGTTTTGAAATTCCCTCGGATTGGTACTGTTCTACTCGGACTTGGTAAGTCACATAACATATCAGATATTTTAAAGGAAACTTTTTAAAAGAGAATTTTTTTTCCACATTAAAAAAAATGGGTTTTCTGTGTTCATTGGAAGAAAATTGGGCTTTGTTTGCAATTTTAGGCAGTCTGACAATGGAACAGCTATATGAGAAGATTAATGTTGATCGAATTATGCATTTTATTACTATGCTTATCCTCATTTTACTATTTAAAAAGATAGTCAATTAAAGTGCCAGGGTGACAGCTTTAGAAAAACTTGTTAAACCTGTAAAAACTCAGACAGAAGAAACTAACAGTGAAGTTGCTTCAAGATTGGATCATAGGGTAACAGAAAGAAAGCCTGTTTTCACACAGTCACCCTTAGTTTGTCCAGTAACCATACAGCAGTTGCCTGATCAAATGACTACACAAAATATTTGGGCTCCAATTGAAATGTTAGATTTACGAAGGTTTAAGGAGGCAATAGTATCTTATGGCATGCATTCCCCATATGTAAAGCAAATGTTAAACTCTTGGTCAACATATAATAGGATTGTACCACAGGACTGGCAGGAGCTGGCACAAGCTGTTCTTGAACCCAGTCAAAGGCTTCAGTGGCTAACTTGGTTCAAGGATGTAGCTAAAAACATAGAAAAACAATGGAGGGATAAAGGAATACAAGACTGCCAGGATCAGCTTATTGGAGAAGGTCAATATGCTTCAGCACAAGCACAATGTTTATATGATGTCCAAACCCTAATTTTATGTCGAACAGCAGCCTTGAATGCATGGGACAGAGTTGAGGAACCAGGAAAAAAACTGAGTCATTTACAAAGGTTGTACAAGGCCCAAAAGAGTCTTTCACAGATTATTTACAAAGACTGGCTTCAGCAGTAAAGAGAATGGTCCCGGATTCAGAAGCTAGTAAGATAATAATTGAATCTTTGGCCTTGGAGAATGCAAATGCAGCATGCAAAACAATAATCAGGCCGTTAATGGCAAGATCTGCACCTTTGGAAGATTGGATTAGAGACTCGGTTAAGGTTGAAGCTCATGAGCATGATGATACGTGGGTAGGAGAAGCAATTTCAAAAGGTATGAGGAATGTTAGATGTTTTGGATGTGGAAAGCAAGGACATTTGAAAAGGGACTGTAACAGGTCATTCCTAGAAACAATGTTTCCTCAAGGAACAATGGCAACAAAATACCCCTTCCTTCTGGAGTATGCAGAAGGTGTGGTAAAGGAAAACACTGGACCAATGAATGTAGATCAACAAGGGACAGACAGGGTAATCCTTTGCCTCAGTCTTCGGGAAACACCCTGAGGGGCCTCATGCAGGCCCCAATAGCAAATCCAGTTCAAACCTTTCCTGCAGTTGTAGAGGAAACCCCTACTCAGAGCAATTAAATAACCAAATGCCTATTGGAATAAGTCATGCTGGTCAGGATGATGAAACAGAGAGAATAGAAAATTCAAGGGAAAACATAAAGAAATTTTTTTGGCAAACTTCTATTAATGAACAAAGACCAAAATTATTGATAAAAATAAATGGTGTTTTGTTGTCTGGTCTGGTAGACACAGGTGTGGATGTTACCATAATTGCACCAGAATTTTGGTATCCAACTTTGCCTCTTCAGGAGGTAAACATTCAACTGTTAGGAATTGGGACATTATCTCAGGTGAAACACAGTGCAAGATGGCTCAAATGTATAGGTCCAGAAGGACAGAGAGGAAAATTGAAACCATATGTAGCTAACATAGCTATGAACCTGTGGGGTTGAGACTTGTCGCAACAATGGAATACTCAGATTAACATCCCTCCAATCTCAGAAACAAATCATAAACTAGCACATGTTTCTGAGAGAAATATTAGAAGGCATTATTCTGAGTGGTCACCAGCCATCCATATTATATGAGAACAGGGCACAACAACTGATGATCTTCCAAAAACAACAACAGCTCTACCTTTAAAATGTTTAACAGACAAGCCTGTATGGGTCCAGCAATGGCCTTTAACAACAGAGAAACTCCAGGCTTTACAAGAGCTGGCAGAAGAACAGTTAAATGCTCAGCATATTGAAGAATCAACCAGCCCTTGGAATTCTCCTGTATTTGTTATTAAGAAGAAATCTGGTAAATGGAGAATGGTAACAGACCTTAGAGCAATTAACAAAGCAATTCAGCCAATGGGCTCTCTACAATCTGGAATTCCTTTGCCTACTCTGTTACCAAAAGGATGGCCTCTCATAGTTATTGATTTAAAAGACTGTTTCTTTTCAATACCCTTACAAGAAAAAGACAGAGAAAGATTTGCTTTCACAGTGCCTACTTATAATAATTCTCAACCGGTTAAAAGATTTCAGTGGAGGGTCCTCCCACAGGGAATGTTGAATAGCCCAACTCTGTGCCAATATTTTGTACAACAGCCATTGGAAGTGATACATAAAAAATTTCCTAAATCTATAATTTATCATTATATGGATGATATTTTACTAGCTGACTCAAATGCAGATACTTTAGAAAGAATGTTTGAAGAAGTAAAAAAAAATTTTGCCTTGCTGGGGATTACAAATTGCTCCTGAAAAGATACAAAGAGGAGATTCTATTAATTATTTAGGATATAAAATAGAGCTACAAAAAATTAGACCCCAAAAGGTGCAAATTAGGAGAGATAGACTACAGACTCTTAATGACTTTCAAAGATTATTTGGAGCTATTTCTCATCTAAGAACTATTGTTGGGGTAAAAAATGATGAACTGCATAATTTGTTCAAAACCTTAGAAGGTGACAAGGACTTAAATAGTCCAAGAGAATTATCACCTGAAGCTGAGAAAGAATTGGCCTTGGTAGAAAAGAAAGTACATGAAGGGCACGTGGATCGTATTGATCCAAAGCTGGATTGCATTTTGGTTATTTTACCTTCTAGGCATTCTCCTACAGGAATATTAATGCAGAGGGGAGATATTATATTAGAATCGATATTTTTACCAAATAAACCAAATAAAAAATTAAAAACTTATGTGGAAAAATTCTCTGACTTGATTTGGAAAGGAACATTGAGACTTTGTCACTTAGCAGGAATAGACCCAGCAGAAATTGTCGTACCTTTAACCAAGGAGGACATTGAAAAATTATGGACAGAAAGTGAACCTTGGCAAAGAGCTTGCAGTAATTTTTTGAGAGATATTAACAGCAAATATCCCAAAAGCTATAGAATTGATCTTATAAAGAGAGCTGATTGGATCTTGCCTTGAATTGTACGGGAAAAACCCATATCTGGAGTTCGTACATTTTATACAGATGCCAACAAACAAGGAAAGGCAGGTTACAAATCAGAAAATTTAAGTAAAGTGGTTCAAAGTCCTTATAATTCAGTTCAAAAATCAGAAATGTATGCTATTCTGTTGGTATTAATGGATTTTTCAGAACCTCTCAACATAGTAACTGACTCTCAGTATGCTGAAAGAGTAGTATTACATATTGAGACTGCAGAATTTATCCCTGATGCTTCAGAATTAACTTCACTATTTATTCAATTACAAGATACAATCAGGAAAAGGAGTCATCCTTTATATATAACTCACATTCGATCCCATACTGGTCTGCCAGGCCCTCTAGCACAAGGCAATGATGAGATTGAAAAATTATTGATAGGAAATGTGCTGGAGGCCTCAGAATTTCATAAAAAGCATCATGTCAATAGTAAAGGTTTAAAAAAGGATTTTTCCATAACCTGGCAACAAGCCAAAGAAATAGTAAAGAAATGTCCTACTTGTTTCTTCTACAATCAAATGCCATTACCAGCAGGATGTAACCCAAAGGGTACTCAAAGGAATGAAATCTGGCAGATGGACATGTTTCACTTTGCAGAATTTGGAAAACTGGAATATGTACACCACATATCGATACTTATTCAGGATTTCAGTGGGCAACTGCTTTGAGTTCTGAAAAAGCTGATTTTGTAATCACTCATTTGCTAGAAGTTATGGCCATCATGGGTATACCTGCACAAATCAAAACTGACAATGCTCCATCATATGTCTCTGTTAAAATGAAACAGTTTTTTGCTTATTACAATATAAAACATATTACAGGCATACCACATAATCCTACAGGTCAAGCAGTTATAGAAAGATCAAACAGAACTCTAAAGGATATGCTAAATAAACAGAAAGGGGTAACAAAACCCCCCAGAAACAGACTGCATAATGCTCTATTATCTTTGAATTTTTTTAATGCCAATGAGAAAGGAACAACAGCTGCAGAGAGACATTGGATAATAGAAAAAAAACTACAGAATTAAATCAGCCCATATACTTTAAGGATGTGCTGACCTCAGAATGGAAACCAGGGTATGTGTTACGTTGGGGACGAGGTTTTGCTTTTGTTTCTACAGGAGAAAATAAGTTGTGGGTACCATCAAAATTGATAAAGGTTCGATTTGAACAAGAGAAACCCCTTAATTAGAGGAGGTGATAGTTCATCAACCAGCATGAACATCCAATTTAAACTAACTTATACCAGTAACACATGTCTTTTCATTTAATCAGATAATAACTTGCCAAAAAGGAACATCCCCAAATTAGTCTTGGGGAAAGGTTTTTGTTTTTGTCTTTTAGGAGAATGAAGGTTAAGGAATCTGAAGAGCACTGGACAAATGAGACAACTGAAGAAAAGGGACAAATCATCTATCCCAGGAAACAGAGTGAAACGGCATATGGGTATATATTTTCTAAAAAATGTTATGTCTTCCTAAATGTTTGTTTCTGTTTTTCTCTAAAAATTTAACACTATTGGTCTTCTGATAGTCCCAGTTCAATTAAAATTTAAAGCTGACTTTAGAGTTGTAGAATGGCTCTCTCCTTCTTTAAACTCAAGCATGTTGTTAAAAGGAAAATGCAAACTCCCTGTATCATGCCAGAATAAAAGAGCCATCTTCTGCTATGGGACAGGAGAAAAGCCAAATTAATTAAGGGACTATTCTATTACTAATCTCAACTCTTTGATTCTATTCTGATTCTTTAAAACTTTTCTTAAAGTATAAATTTTATATCAAAATTTACAAGATTAATATATATATATATATATATATACATTTTAACCTTTGTTAAGATATGAATGGTCATATAGAGTACTAACTAATTCTAGAAAAAAGGCTTCAATTAGCTGCATATATATGTCTTTGTTTTCGAGCCTCTTATCAGTTTTTTGCAGGAAATCACGGCCAGGTCTAACATCAACTGAAGTCTCCAGGAAGAAGTTGGGGCCCCACAACAACAACAATTCCATGTGGACAATAATAATATCACTAAGCTGACAAACATCATCTACAGATCAGCTTTGAACTACAAGGTGCTCAGAGCAATTTTGAGATGACTAGCTGAGATGATCCAGTCTCAAAGACTACTTGAATAAGGACTTGAGATAAACCCTGAACTTTGGCATTATACACAGACTGGATAATGAAGGACATAGTTACCTTTCCTAGAATTTGACAATTAACCTAAAATTTTTCTTTTAGGATAAAGACAACTTCGCCCATACCCAGCAGGAAGCAATTTTAAGAATACGACGCCCACATTCCCAAAGAAGTGGTGTGGGGTGGGTAGTTTTTTGTTCTTTTTAATGGGTTTTGGGTCTGGGATAATTTTCATTTTTAGGGGGGTTGGTTACAGGTTGTTGTCAACTGTTAGGGGAAAGGCTAAGCAAAGGAGATTAGATTTAAGGTTCTTGTTTAAAAAAAAAGAGAGAAAGAAAGAAAGAAGAAGAAAAAGACAATTACTAGTTTTAAATACTTTACATTGGATTGGATTGTTTTATATTGTATACAAATTATATATATTGAAATTGATATTGTTAGAAAATGCTATATGTATATTTCTAATTGTACTTATACTGTTCATTTAACAATGCAATTTTCTGATCCTTGAATGTTATTATTACCAACTATTAGGATATAAAGAAATGAAAGTTAGTAGTTAGACATTGCAATAGAACTTGTAGTCATATTAGATATGTTTTAAAAAGTGAGCAGATATATTTTAGACAGGTCATCTTCAAACCCTTCAGAGAGCTACAGAATATGGCATTTAAAATGTTTGAATAACTTAGAAAATTTTTCTTTTTTGTTATGATTATGAGACATGTCGGCTCCTGGCAGTACCAATCTACTTCAGAGAAAATATGGGCATTGAAGAAACTGCATATGGGGTTAACTTTCATTGTGGCAAAAGTTAGCCACTGGACAACAAAGTATCCTCGAATTAACTGCTGACAAACAGGACAGACAGGACATGAAACAAAGGACTACTGATTCTTGCCAAAACAAGTGTGGTTATGGCTTTATCAAAAGGCATCTTCTGAGGCCAGGACAATATGGCACCATCCCTGAAGTGGCCTTTGCAATTCGGAAAAGGTACAGTGCCCTTTTCTTCGAAGGCAACTGAACAGGCAGTGGGCCGATGGCTTCTGATGTGCAATGGAACAGCAGCTGAAACAGTTATTCTTGAAGAGTAACTAAGCTCACGCCTCTCAATAGTAGAGTGGCATTTGATAGAGGGATGTGGAGAAGAACGGGATGCTGAGATGAAGCCATATATACACAGCCAAGACGAATGGACAGCTGAATTCAAAAACCATCAACAATTTCCAGAATTTAAAATCCTGAATCATAACATGACACTAGTGGAATTCAGGTGTTTCTGGTACATGGACTGCTCTCACCCAATGTGAGGTTGAACTGTTGACCTTGTGTACATCCTACTTCAAAAATGAGTCTGTCAGATATGCTAAGCCTATAGGCTGAAGATGATGCCCCAGCATTGTGGAGAAACCTCAGGTGACTGTCCAGGCAGCTGGGTGTTTCTGTCAACTCACAAATTTTTTGGAAGTTGCTTGCATGCACTTCCTGTTTTTATTTTTGTTAGCTAATATTATTTCCTTCTTGGGTCTCTGAGGGAGTTGAAGATTAACTATTTATAGTTGGAGGTTAGTTAGTTATAGTTGAAGATTAATTAGGATAGAAAGTGAATTAGATACATTTTGGACTTACCAAAATAGGATAGATAATGAAATTATTTTCTCTGAATTTGTCAAATACAAATGGACTAGACATTGTTTAGACATTTATTACTTGTATATATTGTATATAGTCATTGTACTTTTGTATATAGTTTTTCTTTTGTTAGTTATAACCTTTTTACTTTTTTTCCTTTTTATTAAAATAGAAAAGGGGAAATGTGGTGGTATTTTACTTGTACTGAAATGTGATTTTAATTGTATGTTAATAAATAAAGTTGCCTGGTTGTCAGAGCTATTAGAGGCATAGCAAGTGCGTGGCGGCGGTGGCGCACGCCTTTAAGGACCTGGAGGGCGGTACATACAGGCAGTGACGAGGCAGTCACATGTTTGTGTTTACAACCAATGAGAAGGCAGAACAGCTAGACTATATAAAGACATACACACAGGAAGTAGGTCCTTTTCAGAGAGCTCTCTTGGCTGAAGAGGATTGCTGAATCAGGAAGAGTGAGGCTCTTAGTTCTGACCTCTTGGCTTTCTTCTCTGAATCGGCCTTGTGTTTCTTATTTAATAAGACAGTTGGTTACATCTACAATATGGCATTTAAATTGTTTTAAAAACGTTGACTTTTCTAGACAGTGAGACATGTCTACTTCTGGCAGCACTGATCTACTTAAAAGAGGAAGATGGGCATTGAAGAAACTCCATATGGAGTTTGCTTTCTTTATGGAATAAGTTAGCCATTTGGGCAAGAAACTGCTCTTGCCTGGACTGCTTAAGGGTATGTTGTATAAACTAGATATGCAGAACCCATAAGAAGATGACCACTGAGCTTTGCAAGGTGAGATAGTTCTTGAGGTTCCTGCTTCACAGAAGAAACTGCCAGACATTCTATAGGACACGAAGAAGTGACTGACAAATTTGCCAAAATGGGCAGAATAATGCTTCAAATTTTCCTCTTCACTAAAAAGTCAGCCTGAGATTCTAGGCCTGTAGGCCGAAGATGAATGCACCAACATTGCAGAGGAATATTGGATGACTATCCAGGCTGCTAACTGTCTCATTTCCAGAACTTTGGAAGTTGCTTACATTGCACTTCCTGTTTACTTAGATACCATTATATCCTTCTGGCATCTTTGATGTAGTTGAAGCCTAAATAGTTAAAGTTATAATTTTCTTTGATTATGATAATAGATAAATTAGATATAAATCTTTAGACTCACAAATATAGAACAGATGACAAATATTTTCTTTAATTTTGCCAAATACAAATAGATTAGATATTGTAACTATAATTTTTGCATAACTGCTCTATAATATGTAATTTTACTATGTTAAAGTTAAAACCTTCCTTTTTGATTAAACATGTGGCTTTTCATGAATTCATGCCTCAAAAGATGGACACCAGGTGAATTCTGAACTTAATTAGTCTTATCAATAAAAACCAAGAGTCAGATATTGGCATAATAACCTAAAAGATCAGAGGAGCAGACACTAGTGACTTTTTATCTCTCTAGATCCTCCAAATGAAAGGGCTGAGATCCTGTCTCCACCCATTATCACTTTCTCTCCCCAACTCTCAAGTGCTGGGATTAAAGGCATGAGTTTCCTAAATGCTGGAATTAAAGGATAAGCCTTCCAAGTACTGGGATTAAAGTCATGATCCTCCCAAGAGCTGAGATTAAAGTGGTGACTCACCACCATCCAGGTTCTATGGTTAACTAGTGACTGACTCAGCCCTCTCATCCCCAAGCAACCTTGTCAGAAAACAAACAAAATATCACATAACTAGTAATAATTAAAGAAATCATGGGCCAGGACTCATGCTTTAAACACTCTAGTACTCTGCTTTGCCAATAACAGAAAATGGTGTTTGTGAGATTGTTCTTCCAAATTGGAAATATTTACTTGAAGTACACTGATGTTTCACCTTTGGAGATATTAGTTTTAACCAATAAAAAAATGTTTCACTCTCTTATGGTAAAGGAAATGATATCTATTATGATCAGTAAGAAATTATTTTATGTTTGCAATGATTAATGACTGAATGTACATCTGTAGCACAGTGAAGAACAATAATGTATACCTTTTATAACCAAAAGCAAGATAACAATTTTTTTAAAGAAAAGTTATGTAATTTCTGTTGAACACATAAAGCAATGTGTTTTACTCTAATTCCTTTACGAGCCATAAGTGCTTTGGGAAAAATAAAATATTCCCATTTTAAGTGTGCTTCTATGTGTGAGAGAGAATGTCTTCCATGCTTATGTAAGTGACACCTGAAAGAAGAGGTGTCAGATCCCCTGGATCTGGAGTTGCAGATAGTTATGACCCCCACAACTTAAGCACTGGGATCCAATCAAAGGTCATCCCAAAGAAGACTGTGTGCTGGGCCACTCGTATATCTTCAAAGTAATTTTTATCCAATATACTAAATCTTTCACATATTATCAAAAATTAAAAGAACTAAATGCTGTGGGATGGTCTGTATGTCAAATGTGTTACTGATTGGTCAATGAATAAATCACTGATTGGTGAGTGGCCAGGCAGGAAGTATAGGCGGGACAAGGAGGAGAATAGAGCTGGAAAGTGGAAGGCTGAGTCGGAGAGACACTGCCAGCCGCCATGATGACAAGCCGCATATGAAGATGCCGGTAAGCCACGAGCCATGTGGCAAGGTATAGATTAATGGAAATGGATTAATTTAAGCTGTAAGAACAGTTAGCAAGAAGCCTGCCACAGCCATACAGTTTGTAACCAATATAAGTCTCTATGTTTACTTGGTTGGGTCTGACAGCTGTGGGACTGGCAGGTGAGAGAGATTTGTCCTGACTATGGGCCAGGCAGGAAAACTCAAGCTACAACTAAATAAATGGTGAAATAGCCAATGATCATTGTGAACAAGATGAATCAATATTATGATGTCAGGTATGTTCAATTTGCAACATGAATTCAACATACTCAAGAAAAACTAATGATTTATAAAAGAAAAGCTGATTCTAAGCCTATATGGAAAGCAGAAAAACGTGGAATGCTCAATAGGATTGTAAAGAAATAATACTGTGACACAATTTGACTTCTACACAAAGTACAATACCAGAACAACAACAACAAAAAAGGATGATATATCTGTAAAAAAAATACTGATGGAGAGAAAAAGTCAAGAAAAAAAGCATAAAACTATAGTGAAGTTTCAAACAAAGGACCAAAGGAAATTTAGCAAGTAAAATTGTGATCTTGAGACATGCTACCCAAGTTCCTATGATTCTATAGGAATGTATGAAGTCTAAGAACGTGTATAGAGATTAAGTACACAAAGGCTTCTCAACTCCTACAAAACTGACTTAAACTGATCCTAAACTGTTAGGTTACTGGCTCTCCAGCTGGTGATCTTCCTACCAACATATAGGCCCCATTCTCTACAACTTTCTCTGGACATAGAGGAGATCAGAGATGTCTGCTGTGCCTCTGCAGCCTCCTTATTTTCTCTTTGGATTCAACAAATGCAGCCACATTAATGTTTGTGAGAAATATTAAATATGAATCCTTTTTATCAATGACTATAAAAATTGCATTTAAAGCCGGGCGGTGGTGGCACATGCCTTTAATCCCAGCACTCGGGAGGCAGAGCCAGGCGGGTCTCTGTGAGTTCGAGGCCAGCCTGGGCTACCAAGTGAGTTCCAGGAAAAGGTGCAAAGCTACACAGAGAAACCCTGTCTCGAAAAACCAAAAAAAAAAAAAAAAAAGTGCATTTAAAATGTGGAAGTCAAATTATAATACTTCCTCCATTCAGTAAAATACTGTTTATTTCAGGCCCCAAGCCTAAATTATAAGAATTTTATGGCCAGAAGAAGTGACTGATTCTCCATTCCAGGAAGCAGTGCACATTCCTCCTTCCTTCATACTCATGTAATGAATAAGACTGTGAAGTCTGACTCTAGATATTGGGGAAAAGATGCAGACACCACTTTCCTTAGGATAAAATCAAGTGCAGTTCCTATCTAGGTAAGATGCCCTTTCACCAGGACACCCTCTTGAGAAAGAGAAAAGTTTGTCTTGTCCAGACACTTATTTCTAGCAATTCACAGGTTAGTCTAAGAACATAGCTTACGCAAGGAACCGCCTCAGATGGCCTCACATAAATGCTTCCCAACAGCTTGTGTAGCAGCCTGGCGACTCTGGAACACTGCAGTTCAGCAAAAGAACCCCAGGGATGGAAGTCTGCCCTGGCCAGCAGGGCTTCAATGGGAACTCGACCACCCTAAGGATGGAATGATAAGGATAGGAGACACAAAGGAAGACACCAAGACAGGATTCTGATCAAGGTACAACTTTATTTTTCTCCAAAAGGTTTTATATAGCTCTTGCAGGGTAGGGGGAGCAGGAAGCTCTTATCTGCGTGGAGCAAGGTAACGCAGCTGCAGGATGTTTGTGTAGGATGTTTGTGCAGGATGTTGACAATGTGAAAAGGCCAAGGGTTCTGACTCAATGTCCTGTTGCTAGGCAACCTGACCACAAGATGTTCCAGTTCCCTGTCTTATTGGGGGTCTGTATTTTTCCATTAACTAGAGATTCTGTCCTTGTCCCTGACAGAAGTCCCTGAATATCACAGTGACAGTGGTACAACGAAATTACCAGGGAACACACAACCAATTTGTATACAGACTAAAGGTAAGAAATGCTATGAGGAAGAGAATACTACTCTTTTGGTGGTCTGGTTATCCAAGGGTTGAAACTTGTGTTTGACATGAAATTTGGGTACAAGCAATCTCCATAAATGGACACTAAGCACACTGTAAACCAAGATGGGAAGACAATCTAGGTTTAAAAAAAAACTCTAAAGAAGATTAGAGACAGAAAGAGACAAAGAAACTGAAGAAAGAAAATATTTCCCTTAAGGAGAAGGGGGCCAAGTTCTCAGGCTGACCTACAGTCTCCCTTAATATAATCTGCCCGATCTTGACGAAGGAGATTGGACAATGAGAGACCTCAAACTTGGGTTTAAGTCCCTATCTTTCCTCTGCATGCATGGCATTATCCACTGTATCCCTCCCCACCCAGTTCACTGAGAGAATCTGTGAAACCTTGAATCAGGTCTGGTGGAAGGAACAAAGCTAGTTTTATGGTGTGGTTAAGTTGGTCTTAGACAATGACATGAGGCAATTCTATTCTGAGTAAAAGTGCCACAAAAAGCTCCCAAGATTTTATTAGGATGAACTCTTTCAAAAACTTTGTTTCCAAAAGATTTAAATTCTATCCCATATGGAGGGTGACAGATCCATCTGATGATCTCAGCTTACTAACCTGGGATAGTTGGGGTAAGAAACACCTTGAGTTTGGGGACTAAAAGGTTAAAACCTCTGGATGACAATGCTTGGCTTTCACAGTTACAATTACAATGAAAGATATATAAACTCAACTGTCTCTGACCAAGACCATGGACTCCTTTTCCTATATTCTTTTTGCTATTTAGGGCCTACTTGTCTAGGCCATAGGCAACATCTCCTCCTATATTCATGCTAAACTAACTAAAGTGGGTTTTTTAAGGAAATGGTGTAACAGTGCACATTTAACCTGTCAGATGTGTGTATCCTACAGGGACTTGTGCCTGATGGGGAATGGGCTCACCTTCCCATGGGGCTGAACTAACCTTGAGCAGAAAGGAACCATGTGGTTTGCCTTCTTCTTTGCTGGTGACTTCATCAAAATAGAAGGAGCCATGCCAGTCACAACTTGGGAATCTTTTTTGCTAATGGTTTCATAAAATGTAAGTGACATGTGACTTTTGTATTATTGTGGCATAAAACAAAATGGAGATATCCATAAACACACAATGAATATACACTAGAAAAAGGTGGAAATCTCAGGGTCTATCCCAGGTAAGCAAGGCCTGTTCATCACCATGTGAGCGAGGGCTCCTCAGTTCACTTGGACCTGCAACACCCTCCCCTGTCACTGTGACTAGGCCTGTGGTTGGGGAAGAGGCACATGAATAACCACCATAGACAATGGGCTGTTGTGGCTATTTCTGTCCTTGCCAGTCCCACAAACATATAAAAGAGACATTATCTACTTGGTACAAATGCTGTCTGCTTAGAATACAAGAGGAGTGAGACTCCAACATTCCAGGGCTCCTAAACTTTCTTTTCAGGCTGCTGAGAAGAGAATGCCTTGATGAGGGTCAGAAGACATCCTGAGCCTCAGAGTTAACACATGCTTGTGCCATACTCCCTGAAGTTCTGGAGCTTCAGGAAAGACTATGGACATTGGCCTGGGCCAATCCCGGTCTCCCTTCATTTAGTGGGTTTCCCACCATACCCCAATGACCACTCTCAACTTGGATGAATTGAAATCATGAATATCCTGACTCCACTTTCTAAGTGGTATGATTATAGTCTTGTGCCACCATGCCTGGCTTAGGTGGCTTCTTTTCATTTAGTGAGTCATTAGAATGGGGGTGCAAGGATGATGAACAGTTACAGTTAACCATATTCAAGAACCACTTATCTTTGTGAGCCTGGGTTTCACTATCTGTGTATAAGGGCAGAATTTTGCCCAGGTCCTTTGATAAGTTATACAAGAGTCAATGATAAAGAAAGACAGTACTGCTCACAATTGCAAGACAGTGGACTGTAAAACAGGAGGGCTGATGGGATCCTTCTTATTTTACAGGAGTTAGGACCAGAGGATGTGTCCTACCTACACTTAATCAGCCAGGCTCAGTTACTCATCCTCAATAAGTGAATTTAAAGAGCCAAATTAGTTTGTTGTGATGTGCTATAATACAGGTGCTCTGCAGACAAGGTGGATAAATCTCTTTGATATTTTGGAAGAACCTAGTCTATTTAGTGAGTTCCAGGCCAGCAAGGGAGTCATAGGGAGACTGTTCTTTAAAAAATTTTAAAATGACAATGAAAAAGCAAATTTATCATGAATTGATATGTATTCAGTATGACCAAATTGGAACAGTGATGAAGATAGAAGTTAACTATTCTTGTCATCCTGTTTTAATAGAAAGCAAGAGGCATTACACAAGCAAGAAACCTAACCAAACCATACAATGAATTTCTACCCATTCTTTAAACTCTCCCTCATTCTTAGCTTCTCTGTGTCCTGCAAGGTATTGTTCAGGTAGGGTGCAATATGGAATCTGTTTTTTTTCCCCAGAATGTTATTGTAAGAGAAATTTGAATTTAATTCAGTTCACTGTTTATCTAATTGTTAGCCAAAGGGAAACATAAATGTTTCTTTAGAATATCCTAACTTTTGTCAGGCAATCAGGTGAGAGGGATGATGACAGGCTGGGAACCACCACATGGGGGGGATGCAGGGTGCTGTCAGTGGCAGCTACACTGTAGTTGCCAAGAATAAGAAAAGTGTGGAAGACCTGGAGGTGGCTAACCCACCACAGCTGGGTAGATACAGAGAGCACAGTAGGAGCCAGCTTGTCCTCGGGTACACCCTGATCATTGTCCTCTGGCAATTTGATCCTCTGGCTCTCACATTCAAAACTCCATCCCTAACAGTTCACCCATAATCTCTTTGTAAATGCCTGTTTGCATTTATAGTGACTTCTGTTTAAGTCTCAGGATCTCCTGGTAATCTGGATTTCATCTGGAGTCATCATCACTCAGGGACACTAATTGAACCTTTTGAAGACATTAAGGAAACAGAATATGATGCCATTCAGACAAGTTGGTCTTCATGCCTCCAAGTTCCTTTTCTCTCCTTACAGGAAGCTTAAACTCCAGCAGGTATACACAGAGGCAAGACTCATACACCTAAATTACTTTAAATTCTTTTTAAAAATAATATAAACATGAAGAAAACCTTTTTAACAATCTGGAATCCCAATTATATCTGTCTTTTCACTATTTGCATATCTGGTGTCCTAGGAGGCCAGATGAGGCATCAGCTCTCCTGGAACTGGAATTACAGGTACTTCTGAGCTATCAGATGTAGGTGCTAGGAACCAAATATGGGGGCCCAACAGGAGCAATACTACTGAGCAAACTCTTCAGCTCCCCAATATGTCATTATAATGCAGAAGATGAAAATGCTCCATTACTCCTACTGTGTCCTATCACTTGAACATGCTGAATGTCCCTGCTAGATAGTTGTCAAAGGACTCCAGTCAGAGTGTATTAGGAAATTTTCCATAATTTTAGATATGCATTTCCTTTTTGTATTCTTTTAAGACAGCCATGGCTGCCCTGGAACTCATTATGTGGAACAACCTGACCTCAAATTCAGAGAAATTGGCCTGCCACTGTCTCCCAAGTGCTGGGGTTATAGGGATGCACCACTAAGCCAAGCTGAGATTATGTTTTTACATGGCCTATCTTTGAATCAGAGAATTAATGGACAAAATAAGAATTTACAAGGAACCAGGGATGTTTTGGTGAAGACTAATACTTCTTGAAATTTTATAGTAATAATTTAAACTGACAAATCATTTCATATGTTCTCAATAATAGGGTTATTTTCTTTGCTTTGTTAATTTCACCCAATTAAAAATGCTTAACTATGTTTATATTTTTACCTGAGCCATGTTGTGTATATGGCAATGAGAGGACAACTTTAAAGGTGTCTATTATCTACTTCTCCTATGTGAGTTTTAGAGATGAAATCCATAGTGCTGTTTGGCTACACGTGAACTCAATGGCACATAACTGGGTTTAAAAATTATTCATGTATGTGCTGGTGTAGGAGTGTATATATGCCACAACCCAAGTGAAGAAATAAAAGAAAAATTTCTAGGAGTATTATGGGTTTCTTAGAGATTGAATTTAGGTCATCAGGCTAAGCAGCAACTCACTTTATCAACTGAGATAATTCTGTGGCATTCATTTGTGGTTCTGAGAAAGTGTTATGAAAAAATGTTTAGTCCTCAGAATAAACTAATACATTCCAAAAGAAAGTGATATGGGTATATTATTTTCATTTGCAAATAAGATTTTTTATTCAAATTGTCCTGTTTTCCACTATTCTTTGATGAAAGTATGTTTACAATTTGAAAAGAAAACAATATTTTAGTTTAGAAAACAGAGAAAAACAATTTATATGTTTCAACCAATCTTATTTAAGAATCAGAGATGTGCCTCAGTGGGAAATGTCTGTTGTAAGTGAGATTGACAACCTCATCTTCATCATCATATGAATAAGAAAAAAAAAGGAGTCCTCACAAAGTTGTCTTCCAGTCTCCGATATGTGTCATGGCTCATAAAACTGTAATCATATCACACACACACACACACACACACATACACACACACACACACACACACACACACACACACACACACACACACACACCAGAATTTCTTTTTAAACAAATTTCATTACCATTACATTATCTGGCATCTCTGGATAATTTCCTTAGAATGTAGTATTTCAAGATGAAGTGTTAAATGCATAACTAATGGAGACATGAACACACATAGAACTTCAAATACTATATACATATCCATAGCAATCAAGCTATGTTTTGAAATATACTGCTGATTGCTGATTATCCTCCTTTATTACATCTCTACCAGATATATGAAAATGCAGCTTTGGATACACATGAGGTAATGTTTTTTGTATTCTCTTCTATTAAGAATTTTAACATTAACATTGTTAAAACATGCTAATAAAACAGCATACATCGGGGTACATTATCTACCCTTGGACTTGTACTCAAGAGGGTGACACATAAGCATCAAGAGTTTAAATGTATCCCTGGCTAATTACTGACATTGAATAATAAATTTCAAAGGAATTTGTGAAAATATGAAGAAAAAAAAAACAGGAAAACTCACCACCTTTTCATAGACACCCTTACTTGAATAGTATGATCACACACTGCCTGATATTTAAATAAACAATAGACCACTTAGATGATGGGCATCCCATTCTATACACTGTAGCAGAAAAATACCTATTACTAAGTGAAAACACAACAGAAGATGAACAGAAGTCAAAGAAAGAATATAAGAACCACAAAATACACTTCACTAAATGGATTTGCCACATGTATAGCACACTGTAGTATCTACCTCAAATGTTGCCAGATAGAAACCACAATGCAGTCATCTCTACAATCTGTCTGGAATGAACATGGTAAATAGTTTACTTCCTTCAAGGTTATGATGTAAAAGAGATGAAACAAGATCTTTTCTTGAAACTGAAGACAACTGTGATGTCTCTAAAGTCCTTACCAAATTGTTTACCCGAATAGAGGTATGGTGATATTTTATTTGTACTGAAATGTGATTTTATTTGTATGTTAATAAATAAAGTTGCCTGGTGGTCAGAGCTAATAGCAAGCCATAGCAGAAGCTGGGTGGTGGTGGTGCACGCCTTTAATCCCAGCACTTGGGAGGCAGAGCTGGGCAGATCTCTGTGTGTTCAAGGATACAGCCATCACAGAGACACACGCCTTTAATCTCAATACCAACCATAGAAAACCTGGAGGTCTGTATAGATGGGCAGTGATGAGGAGGTCATGTGGTTGGGTTTACAACCAATGAGAAGGCAGACTAGAAAGTCAATAAAAGGGCAAACACCCAGGAAGTAGGTCTCTTGCTGAGGAGGACAGCAGCGGCAGTGAAGGGTAAGGTTTTTAGCTGTTAGCTTTTGCTCTGACCTCTTTGGCTTTTAACTTTACAATTGGCTCTGTGTTTTTAATTTAAAAAGACAGTTACATCTACATAGAGGTATGAATTATTTCCTATTTTCTGACATCAAGATCATATATGAAGGCTTAAAAATGTGTACAGGGTGAGAGACATAGCCGAGCAGTTAAGACAAGGTCATTCCCTGGACAAAGGTTGGGTTTTTGACAACTTCCTGTAATTCCTGCTAAAAGGAGATCCAAGGATCTAAACTTTTGGGGAATCAGCACGCACATACCCACACAAAGACACACTGACATCACAATCAGATTTTCACTCAAGAACATTTTTCTCTTGTGAGCATTTATTTCTGTAACTCAGTTGTTGAGGCATTAAAAGGCTTACTTACAGAGTTTTTCTTCATCATGAACTGGTTCATGTAACAGAAAGCAAGCACATAGGCTTGATGTCAGAGAAATCAATCTTTCTTAGTTGGTGGTATCATTTGGGAAGATATATATAACGCTCACCCTGCTGGAGAAAGTACCTCCCTGGGAGTGAGCATGAGAGTTCACATCCACACACCATTTCCAGTTCCCACTTTCACATTCATGCCAAAGGTGGAAGATGTGAGTTCATAGCTTTCTGCTTTAGCTGCCATGTTTGACACTTGTTGCCATGCCACTTTCATGGTTATCCTGGATCCTTCTGGACTCAAGGGCAAACTTTTAGTAAGTTGACTTACTTAGACATAATGTTTTATCATAGCAACAGAAAAGGCACTAATACACACCCATTAAGTGTTAAACCTGGATGCCTTATTTTATGTAATTGAAGAGAACTGTAGAATAGAAAAGTGCCACCTCATCATTTTGTCCATATGAGTTTGATGGTGCAAACAAAATAAAGAGGAACATCATAATGCTTGAACAGATAGGTGACACTTGTCAGGTATTTTGTCCAGAATAAACTTGTGTAACTGAATGTAAGTCTGTTGGGTAAACATCTTCCAAAACCTTTATGGCCAGATTTCCTTGAGTATTAGTTTTCTCAGGCCCTCAAAGACTACTGTAAATTGAAAAAGCTTTAAGAGACCAATTAGACACTAAAAGTTTTACTCTTGTATAAAGACTAACATGAAATGCAAAACTTTGCCACACTCACTACTTTTATAGGGTTTCTCCACTCACTACTTTTATAGGGTTTCTCTGCAGTATGAATTTTTCTCATGAGTTGAGACTGCTGATTCATGTAAAGGCTTAACCACATTGATTATATTCATAAGGTTTATCTCCAAAATGTGTTCTTTTATGTATTTGTATTTTATGTATGTAATAAAGCCTTTCATGAGTCTTTATCACATTGATTATATTTGAAGGGTTTCTCACTAGTATGAATTCTTTTATGTATTTAGAGATTAAATTATTATGAAAAGGCTTTATTGCATTGATTCTATTTGTAGGGTTTCTCTCCAGTATGTCTTCTTTCATGTTTTTGGAGATGATTGTGTCGTGAAAAGGCTTTATCACATTGATTACATTTGTAGGGTTTCTCTCCAGTATGTGTTCTTTTATGTACTCTGAGATTACTGGCATATGCAAAGGCTTTATCACATTGATTACATTTGTAGGGTTTCTCTCCAGTATGTGTTCTTTCATGTACTCTGAGATTACTGGCATATGCAAAGGCTTTATCACATTGATTACACTTGTACGGTTTCTCTCCAGTATGTGTTCTTTCATGTATTTGGAGATTATTGGCACATGCAAAGTCTTTATCACATTGATTACATTTGTAGGGTTTCTCTCCAGTATGCGTTCTTTCATGCATTTGAAGATTACTGTATTGTGAAAAGGCTTTACCACATTGATTACATTTGTAGGGTTTCTCTCCAGTATGTGTTCTTTCATGTCTTTGGAGATGACTGTGTTGATAAAAGGCTTTATCACATTGACTACATTTATAGGGTTTCTCTCCAGAATGTGTCCTTTTATGTATTCGGAGATATCTGTGTTGTGAAAAGGCTTTATCACATTGATTACATTTGTAGGGTTTTTCTCCAGAATGTGTCCTTTTATGTATTCTGAGAGTTTTGAGTTCTGAATAGGCTTTATCACATTGATTACATTTGTAGGGTTTCTCACCAGTATGTGTTCTTTCATATATTTGGAGATTACTGGCACATCCAAAGTCTGTAGCACATTGATTACATTTGTAGGCTTTCTCTCCAGAATGTGTTCTTCCATGAATTTGAGGATTACTGTGTTGTGAAAAAGCTTTATCACATTGATTACATTTGTAGAGTTTCTCTCCAGCATGTGCTATTTTATGTACTCTGAGATTACTGGCATATTTAAAGGCTTTACCACATTGATTACATTCATATGTTTTCTCTCCAGTATGTGTTCTTTTATGTATTTGAAGATGACCATGACTTGTGAAGGCTTTACCATACTGATTACTTTCATTGTTTTTCATTCCAGCACATGTTCCTTTAAGTATTTGGAGAATACTGTTGTGTGCAACGGCTTCACCATACTGAATACAATCGTAGGGTTTCTCTTCAGTATAAATATTTTCATGCTTCTGAAGATGACTATGATATGAAAATTTTGCACATTGAGTATATTCACAGGGCTTCTTTCCAGTATGACATTTTTTGAACCTGTAAAGATAATTGGCACAAGTAAAAGCTTTCTCACATTTATTAACTGCTGAATATTTTTATCTGTATGAATTAATTTTACAATTTGTTCTAATCCTTAAGACAAATAAGATCTTAAAGTATACACTCATAGTGTTCTCCAACATTTAGGGATGTTTTGTGTCTTGGATGGCATCTGTAATGGTAAGAACATTTATTAGAGGGTCCACATTTGTAACATCATTTTTCTATATGAGATTCTACACATATTTGAAGAGAACTAGAAGAACTCAGAGCTTTAACATACTGATTGCATTCATAAATATTCCAATAGTGTGAGTCATACTACATTTGCAAAGTGAACCATGACAAACAGACATATTTATATATTCCAATGCTCATAGGGCTTTTCTGTAGTGTGAGTTTGTTGATGTATTCCCAATGAACTTGGAAAAGCAATTAATTTTAAACTTGTATCACATTCAAAAATCCTACTCAAAGTGACTACTATATATCTTCTAATTGTTGTGTGTGAGAGAGTTATGTTGCTTCCTTTCATATACCCCTGCTCACATGGTTTGTATCCAGAGTGACATAGGATATATTGATAAAGGAAAACTAATAAATAAAATGTTTCTACACTGCATTCACACAGCTTGACTTTCTGTTCCTCACAAACATGTGATATAGGGATTAAGGATTCTCCACAACAACTTCTTGACTCTCATAAACTATCCCTTTCACTAAACTTAGAAAAGTCACAAGTAAAAGAGTAGCACTAGTTTACTCTGAATTATTTGCTTACTAGAAGGTTTTGGATATATACATCTCACCTATCCAACATGAATTCTTTATGCAATACCTGAGTGACATGAAATTAAACAGATTGGCTGTTCTATAGCCTAGGTACCATGGAGCTGCAATTCAAATGGGGATATCAGATAAGGCATTGTTTTCTTGTGTTCTTTCTTAGAGCAATGCCTTGCAAACACATATCAGTTATGTGACATTGAGGTATTTGGTCTTGTGAGAATATAACTATCATCAGTATACTTTAAACTGTGCTTATTTACACTGTTACTTTTGTTTTAAACTTCCAGGATACATTACAATTTCTCCATAGGCACATTTGTATCAGCTTGCACATGAAATTACCTTGCATGTCCTCCAGAACTTTGACAATGTTCTTCAATATTATAGTCTTCCCAACTGTAGCCTAAAATACAGCACCAGAAAATTAATGACATTATATGGGAAATTGTGCAAAATTTAAGTTACTATCTTCAATGAACCTTAGAACCATGCCAGATTTATTCACCTCATTCTTCTTTTTCAGTTGAAATTACAGAAGTATATCAATAACTAAGAAACTGTTTTCCCATTATTTTAAAATGTGATGGAAAATTCAGTCTTACCTATAGCAGTAAGGTTCCTGTAGGTCTCCAGCATCACATTTTTGTAAAGATTCTTCTGAGAAGGATCCAGCAAAATCCACTCCTCCCAAGTGAAGTCGATATGCACATCATCATAGGTCACTGCAGCCTAAAATATCCCATACATGTGTACAACAGAGTGTGATACTGATAGCATGCTAATGTATACTTCTTTGAAAATATATTCATATAATTCTGGGGCTTACCACACTTATTCAGTAACAGAAATTCTAATCAATTCATTTTAGAAAAAAAAAGTGAACAATGAGATTCACCTCTGTCATTTCTTCACACTTTGTCTAGGATATAGCCTTGCAGGAGAAAGGCCTATTAAGAGACACAGAGAGGCAAGAGATCGGAGTACACACCAGAGAAATTGCATGAATAATCACTAACTACAAAAATGATGGGCAAGCTGTGTGTATTGGCTCATGCCTTTAATCGCAGCAGTCACAAGGCAAAGGCAGGTGTATTTGATTGAGTTGCATGACAGCCTTGCCTGTGCAGTGAATTTCAGGATAGAGTTAGATATTAGTAAGACCCTATCTCACCTATAAAAATAAATTGAACAAAAAAGGTAGAAAGAAGTCACAGGTGTTTATGGGAATTTCCACACACACCTGCAATTGAATGATTCAGAAGGCTCAGGCAGTTTTAATGTTATGATTACTGCCATTCTAGAAAAAGAATGATATACTCTGCCAGATTTCAAATTCAAGATGTGGGTGAAGCTCAGCAAAACAGCATATGCTTGACATGTACAAAAACCTACATTCCAGGCTCATCAGCCAATCTCTTGAATGTAAAATATTCTAAAATCAAGAAACAAATTAAACCTTTGCAACATGCAATGGCACAGGATATATTCTCATTCAGAAAGAGGAATGTGGCTAGGTTCCAGTACAAAACTCAGGTAGTCAGCCCATGCTCATGTTCAGGCCACACAAGCCAGAAGAACAGGTAGGACACCAGCCCATGGAACTTCCTAATTCTTTTTGTTCCCATAGACACACTCCCCCATCAACCCTCCAGCTACCACCAACTTGGACATCGTCTGTTCAAGTACAGGCCATATAAGCCAGAAGAGCACATAGACAAACTCAGGCAAAGACTCCCTTTTGGACTAGAAGCCATACCAGCCATCCGATATTCATGTAGGATGCCTACCCATGGACCTCCTCCATACTTCCTGTACCCCTAACACTGCTCTTGGGAACTTTTCCTCCTACTGGGTTGCCTCATCCAGTCTTCATGAGGGTTTCTGCCTAGTCTTATTGTAACATGTTGTGTCATGTTTGGTTGATAATCCATGGGAAATCTGCCCTTTACTGAAGAGATATGGAAGAGGAGGGGATCTAGGGGAGAGGAGAACAGGGAAGGAGTAGTGGAGGGAAAACTGCATTTGGGATGTATTGTGTGAGAGAAAAATAAATTTTAAAAAAGAAAACAGAGGAATATAGGTACAGAGAGGCAAGATTGGACCAAGGCAAGACTAAAACTCAGCAGAGCAAAAAACCAAATCCTGTAGCTCTATCTAAGATACATGGGGCTTCATTCTCAAAGGGCTTAAATAGCTTTAATCCTGCAACTTTTCATACATGTCTCTCCAGTGCTACTTCTACTCCACGTATGCAGTTCCCCATGGCAGATGTCCCATAGCTTGGGTATTTCAACAACCCATTGTAAACGAAATTCTAAACAGTCTTATTAAATAAGAAACACAGAGCCAAATACAGAGTTAAAAGCCCAAGAGATCAGAGCACTAGCGAAGAACCAAGACCACCTTATCTTACCACCTAGTCACCGTCGCTTCCCCAGAGAGACCTTCTTCCTGTGTGACTTGTCTTTTTATTGCCTTTCTGTTCTGCCTTCTCATTGGCTCTAAACCCAACCACATGACTTCCTTATCACTGCCTGTCTATACAGACCTCCAGGTCTCTCTGGTTGGTACTGGGATTAAAGGTTCTGGTCACCACACTTGACTGTGTCCTCAACCACACAGACACTCTGCCTGCCATGTGATTGGATTAAGGGCGTGGGCTACCACCACCTGAATTCTGTTCCTGCCTCACTAATGACCTCTGATCTTCGGGCAAACTTTGTTTATTAACATACAAATAAAATCACATTTCAGCACAATTAAAATATCACCACATCCTATGGTCTCAAAAATGCAACCCAGCTTCATCTTCACAACTTTATGCAATGAACACTCATAGCCTCCTCACAGTTTCTGACTCTGCCAAACATAGATGGGTACAACAGTGCTAAACAGATACCACAGAGAGTCTATGACCTTTAAATTGTGCATCTTTCCCATTTCCAGAACCAATACAACATGGGTGACTCCCCCCAAATTTGGCTTCTAAGTTGTGATGGACCCTGCCATGCTTCGACCCGAGTTACAGCAGGCTCTGTGTAAAGTTGCATCCTGGGAGTAGAAATCACTTTGCTCAATCCATTCATAAACTGAAGGGTTAGCTGATGGAGTCTTACACTTAGAATACACTGATAGGCTTCTACTGTAGAGAGCAAGGGAGTTCTCTTTAACAATAACAGTGTCTTTGAAAGTACCTACTGGCTTCACAAGTGGACTGTCATCTGAAACTACATAGTGCTGTTTTTCTCTACAAAACACAGACTTTTCATTTCTTTCTGCCCCACTTGTTTTTCACTGTAGAACCTGAATGAGTCAGCAGTAATAAGCAAGCAACAGAATCAATATATTGTCTAAGAAATCAGCTCACTACTTTTTATTTATGGCTTACTCAATTTCTAATGGAATGGAGAAAGTAAGAATGATTTTGGGCCAAAATATTATACAAATGACCTCTAGCTAAATTTTTCATGGAGTCTAGTTCCCACTGAATTCCTATGACCTCAAGCTCCACTGTATGCATTACTCTCAACATTCCCATCTTCCCAATCCTACAAGAATAGCCAATTAAGCTATGTGTACAACTTTCTATGGATTTTGCCATCTAAAGTACTAATATCTTCAATATTCCTCCAAAAGTCATCAATCCAAGGTCCTTTGCATTAACAAAACTACTTCTGGTATACCACATCTTGTTCTAACTTGCTTGTTTCTTGCTGTGATTAAATTCTCTAACCAAAACCATCTCAGGTAATGAACAGGTTTATTTGGCTGATATTGCCAGATCACAGTCCATCATTTTGAGAGCTTAGGATAGAAATTTAAGCAAACAATTGAAGGCAAAAAGCACAGGGAAACTGCTTACTGCCTTTTTCTCTCCCTTGGTCACTCTCTCATGCTTAGCTAGCTCTCTCATCCATCTCAGGCCCACTTGATTAGGGATATTGCAACCTCAGTGGAAGAGCCTTCTCACATCAATCATCAATCAACACAATCTCTTAGAGACATAGCAGTTCCTGGCTATTATGAATGGATGAGTATGATGGATGAGTGTATATAAGTAAACATCAGAGTATTAAAACCAAATGCAAGATAACACATTTTTAAAGAAACAGTGTGATTTGTATTATACACCTAAAAAAACCCAAAACTTGTTTTGCTCTAATTGCTTTGTAAGTCACAAACACTTTCAAAAACAAGTTTATTCCCATTTTTATGTGTATGTTTGTGTGGGAGAGGAAATGATTTCAGTGTGTACAGGTGACAGAGCAGAGAAGTGGGGGTCAGATATCCAGTATATGGAGTAACAAGTGGTTAGGGGCCTTCCAACTAGAGTGTTGGTATATGAACTCAGGAAACCCCCAAGAAGAATATGTGGTAAGTCACCTGCTAAGCCCCTTAGTACTTTTCAATCCAACAAACTAAAAGTCTTTCATTGTGCTGAAATGTGGTGATATTTTATTTGTGCTTTAATAAATAAGGCTTGCCTAGAGATCAGAGGAATGGGAACAGCCATTATAAGTAAACAAAGAAGTCATGCAGTGTTAGCACACGCCTTTAATCCTGTCACTTGGCAGGTAGGATCTCTGTGTTCAAGGCCACACTGGAAACAGAGCCAGGTGTGGTAGCACATGCCTTAAATTCAAAACTAGTTAACCATGGATTTCTGGAGGTCTGTACATACAGACAGTAAGAGACAGGGCTGGGCAGGAAGAGGAAGTGATGTAGCTAGCAGAGTACAAATCAGATGGCAGAACAGCAAGGCATATGTGTGGGGGTAGACAGGAACTAACTCGCATTTAGAAGCTGCAGAGTTGGTGAGGTAAGGTTGGCTGGTGGCTTTCCCTATTTCCCTGATCTCCCTAAGGCTTTCACCTCTATATTTGGCTCTGTGTTTTTTATTTAATAAGACCATTTTGAAATTTGTCTACATTTCATAATTTAACAACAACAATAACAATAAAACCTAAATAATATAAAGAAGTAAATAAATGATACTTGGGAACATTATGCATCAATATTACAATGTTGGCTCTGGTAAATTTGCAGCATGAATTGAATACAATCTGAAGAATATTCCCAAAATTTTATAACATGATATTTAATTCCAAAGCTACATGCAAAGTGGAAAAACTCAGAATTTTAGCCATAAGTTTCTCCTGGCCCACCCAGCTCCACAGTTCCACAGTTGCTTATAAAATAATCACTCAGAGGCTTAATATCAATTACTACCTGTAAGGCCTAAGGCAGGCCTCTTGCTAGCTAGTTCTTATAGCTTGACTCCTCCCATAACTATTAATCTATGTATTACAGGATCTTCCATGGCTTTACCTGCATCCCATTACATGTTGCTCCTAGGATGGCGGTTTGGCATCTTCCCCACTCTCCTTTCTCCTCTCCTATTTCTCTTGGATTTTCCCACCTGGCTCCTGCCATAAGCCAATGTAGTTTTATTTATTACCCAATGAGAGCAACACATATTCAAGCATACAGAAAGACATCCCACAGCACAGAATGCTCTATTGAATTATGAAAAGATAGCACACACACTGGCATAATGTGACTTCTAAATTAACACAAAGCTACACCAATCAAGAATGTGTACAATATTTATGAAAGAATAAATCAGATAGAGAGAAAAAGTCAAGAACAAAACAGAAAAATATACTCCACTTTTAATCAAAAGACCAAAGGATACTCAGCCAGGAAAAATGTGATCTTGACAAATATTACCCAGCTACCTATGACTCTATGTGTATAGAAACTAAATAGACACAGACATCACAACTTCCACAAAACTGACTCCAAGTAACCATTAAACTGTTATGTTTCTAACCCTCTAGCTACTGCTATTTCTTCAAAACCGACAGGTTCCATGCTCCAGAGTTCTCTCTGCAAATGGAGGTGATCTCCTGCTATGGCTCTGCAAACTATAATGTCCTCCTCTGGTTTCAGGCAAACCTAGTCCCACGGATGCCCATACAGAAAACACTGTAAGAGAATAATTAAATGTCAATTTCTTGCCATGTGGATTATGTCACAAGATGTGGAATCTGCCCTATCCACTCACCCAAAACCACACACAACTTAGAAACCTCTGCACTTTGGAAGAACTGTTCCTGCTCTGTGACAGTGAAGACACTGACCCCACACTCACGATGGCAT
Organism: Peromyscus californicus insignis; assembly: GCF_007827085.1. NCBI lineage: Eukaryota > Metazoa > Chordata > Mammalia > Rodentia > Cricetidae > Peromyscus > Peromyscus californicus. Next base: position 16,913,848 of record NW_026294617.1, on the reverse strand, counting down.
GGCTTCTGGTCTCCCTCGCAGCTCTCTATACCTACCTTCTATTGGTACTCCAAATTACTAAACCTTCCTAGGGTCCCACATTAGTCTAGGCCACGCAGCTGGGCCTCAGGACATTAGTACCTTCCACGACTGGGTAAAGTGACTCAGACAACACAGGCCTTCCCTCCTCTGCACTTCCACCCCAGAAGACAGGTCCCTAGTACTTTATTAGAAATTCTCCCAGTCTCCCAGACTGATTCTTCTTCCAAGGCATGGAGTGTTATGTATGAACAATCTATTACCCACTCAATTTACAATGCAGTCAACCCTTAGTTTCTAAGCTGGGAACTACTACAGTCAAACATAGTTCACATTCAAAAAGCAACTGTTGCTATTATTTAACTATTTTTAAAGCAAAAACAGGCCATGAATTAGAAAACATGAGGGGCAGTGGTAGGGCTTGCAGGCAGGAAAGAGACTGTGGACATGATGTAGTTATACTCTCAAAGAACTATTTTGAAAAGTTGAAGCAGGATTTAGGGCCACATGTTGCAGAAACTACAGATTTGTATGAGAACACACCAATGATTATTCACGCCTGCTCCCTCAGGCTTAACAGCTTAAACCAGGAAAATAATAGTCCTGTTAGGCAGAGCCTCATTATTTTACCCAGCTCTTCTATTTTGTTTGATCCAGGATAACTACAATAATTTGGTTTCATGATAAAGTCAGTCCTTTATCCAGATTCTTGATTGCCCTGGAATGTGGACTCCAAAAAATGCAAGTCAGGATATTACTGGAGCATCTGAAATTGATTAACTACCACGTTGCTAATCTCAACTACTGACAAAGCAGGAAATGTTTCACCCTCCTTCCTGCTCCTCCCTTTCTGCACTGTCACTACAACAGCTTCAAAATTGGTCAGTGAATTCCATTCTTGCCCAGGTCCCTCTTCATTTCTAGATCCCCAATAAAAGCCAGAGAGATTGGAGGACTGGTCTATTATTCCCTCTCACTGACTAGTCAAGACACAGTCTGGAAGAGTTGCAGGACTAACTTACCAGTATGGGGCAGCAGAGGAAGGATTAGGTGTTCCAAGCAATTCTCACTTACATAGCATGAGGCCAGCCTACAGGAGACATCACTCTACATATAGCTAAATAATCAACAGCACTTTCAAGAAAAGGAATGAAACTATTAATGATCGAGAAACATTGGAGAATAGAAACAAATAGGGATCAGAGAAGAAATGCATTTAAAGAAAAGGAAATTTAAAAAATAATACTAAGTGTCTTTTTAGCATGATAAAAGTAATTTATTTTTAAGGTAAAAACTTAGCTATGTTGACATAAAAAAAGAGTAGGATCGTCGCTAGCCGAGGAAATGCAATTAACAAGAGACTGGTTGCTCTTGCCCATGTGCATGTGTTGGCTACTGAGATCTGTAACCTGACAAAGAGTTACAGGCAATGGTCTGTTTCTCAGTCCTCTGAGCTGACTTAACTCTGTCAAGCAGGACTGAACATATCTGCAAAGGAGAGCCATCTAATTGGAAATTTGATATTCATTGGCTCAAACTAACTTTCTCAAATTGTACACCCAACAATCTGATCTGTGTTCATGATATGGATTAAAATATGCTAAAAATTACAGAATCACTCACCCTGAAGTCCTTTTTCATAATGGTGACTCTAGCAGCTGATTGCCTACCCTGTTTCCCCCTGAAGTGCACACAATAAACTATTCCTCCTATCTCCTCTGAAGGCAGAAGTCATGCTCCACATGCAAATCCTTTTCCTGTGACTGCAACGGATAATCAACTACATGACACAAATGGGGAATTTTAAAACTCTGAGGTGGTAGTCACTTAAGAATTTATAATGTTCAATCATGGATGCCAAGGTCATTTCCCTGGGGACCAACAGACTGGGATTAAGGTCACCTGAGTCAACATAAGACAGTTCTCTCAAAAATATTTTTCTAAATAGCTGGAGGTGCAGCTGTTAAAAAATTAATATGCCTTCCATACACTTAAGAGATTAATAAAGAAAAATTTCTCTAATGAGAGCATGCATCCATATCTGGCTAATGCTCAAAGAGGAGCCAGCCTGGAACAGATTTTGCATTCCACATGTTCTGTCATCCTTAAGTTTCTTTTAGGTTAAGGCTCCAGTTACACTTTGAACATTTAAATAGTATCAGGAGATTGCAAAACTAGCCACTTAGGCAGATGGGAAACTCACAAAGCAAAGATAATTCCAGATTTATTTCTTAAGTACACCACAAACATGAAACAGTAGGTCAGTCATCAGTGACACGGTCCTGAGGTGGAAGTGCCGGGAGATGAGAAGGCACCTCCTCATCCAGGGCATGAGAAGGATAGGAAAAATAAAAGGCAAAAAATAAAATAATAATAAAGGCTGGGATGGGGAGGTCTTGCACGAGCTATGCCTCATGCCAAGTAAACTTACGAAGAATAGCATCTTCCAGTGGGGAAATGGAAGAAAATGAGAGACTTCTATGAAGTCAACAGAAACTACCATACAATGGGGCAAACTCAGGAGGAGGCAATTCACACATTGCTGCATAAGGAGAATACAGAGTACCTCAAAAACATTACTGGCTAAGCACATAGTGGCCTTGGGATTGATAACCATAGCGCCATGTGGTAATAAGAGTTGTATTCTCAGGATATGAAGCAACCCCTCCACAAAGGCCCTGGCCCCAGATCATTACCAGCTCTCCCTAGCATATTCCTGGTTTTAAAGAAAGAGCTCTGTTTTATTCTCAATACATAAGGCCCTTAGGAAAAGCTCCCAAGTCCTAGACTCCAGGCCTTTCCTGGCTCTCTGAAGCACCTTCCTTCTCCCTGTGTGAGGGCCTAAAGGGAGTACTGTTGATCAGGCCAGCCCTCAACACAACGGTGTTTTTCTTTTCAAATACGTGTCATCTCGTCCATCTGTCAGAACAGTGCTTTTCTCAAGAAAACTGGACATTTATGGCACACCAGGCCTTAAGGTTGGTTGTGACCCTTCAGTGTCCCTAGAGCAGCTTGTTAGAGGCCTGCTCTTTGAATAAGGAAAGGTTTAGAGGCTGGATGTAGCTTAAGGGTGTCTCCTCTGTCATGATTTGGAGGCAAATGTCTGGACAATCCTCGTGAACAAATGTGTATCCTAGCATCCTAATCTCTAAAAGACCTGGTTAGCATATACCTACCTTTGTGGTATTTTAGAGGGAGCCCTCCCTTAGCTAAATTCTACTCTCTATGACTTACTATCTCCTAAGGATTGGTAAATCCTTTATATCACCAATTCTACTATTTTCCATCACAGTTTAGTAGTGGAGTGCTATTCAACACAAGAGATGCCATTTATAATCTCCACAAAATTATCTGCAAATGGATCTATCATCTAAATATTAACTCCAAAGTGCAAAACTTCTAGAAGATACTGGAAAAAGTAGTCCTCTCTGAATTTGGCTGCCTGCCTTCCATGGATGCATCAAAGGCCTGTTAACCTTGACTACAAAGATGTTTCTTTCTACACATAATTCCCTGTTCCCAATGCTCTGAGCAGAGGCAGCCTACAGAGCAATGTTATTCAGAGTCCTGCACCTGGGTCCAGGGAGTTGCAAGGATCACATGGGACCTCACAGGACAGGGAATCTTGCTACAGGTTCCCACCCAAACCCAGAGAGGACTGTCACACTGGCTCCTGAAACTCACCATTTGCTCCTCCTGACCTAGGGACAGCAGCCTCTTGTTCACTGTCTTGACTTCCCAGGTCACCCATGCTCTCCCCTCAGCTCCTTCCAACAGCACAGGCAGCACACAAAACCACTGGCATACACTCTGTTACAAAGACAAGCCTGCAGCCTGGCCCTGGAAGGGCCCCTGCACTCTTCTGACTGGCAGGTCAGACTGGAGGGCCTGATTGGCTAGTGAGGCCTGAGTGACAAGAGCACCTCCCTTAGGGCAACAGTGTGCTTAAAGACTTTGCACAGTGGTTCCTGGCCCTGCCTTCCACCCAAGACCCAGACTTTTTCCAGATCTGCAGAGATTTGCATTTCAATAGCACTTGCCCCTGGCTCAAATAGCTGACCCTGCTATATTCCTGCACTCCACAGGCACTTCCCCTTCTACCTCCTGGACACCATGTGACTAGCTTGCACAGCCCATTACACAATGTGGAGTAGAATGATTCCCCTCTCCACCAGGTTGAAGGATGCCCAGAATATTAACAATTAAAGAGAGATTTTAGGATACAAAATGAAATATCTGTTTTATGGCTTCACATTGAGGTCTGATGAACTCAGGTACTTTTTACCTGGTTGTCACAGGGACTTTAGACAACCAGGAGAGAAAAGCTGGAACCAGATCACAGACAAGATAGATCTTTATTCCATCAGAAGGCTGGATGATAGTTCCATTGCTTTAGGAGTTTTATATATTCCTGAAATCCATTTCAATCTCTTGGCAATTTAACAACAATATGAAGTGTAGTCTTCACAACAAGTTGAATTCTTAGAGAGAAATGGAACAAGGAAGGATGCCTTTATGAGCACTACAGTTAGCTACAACATCTTCCTCTGGGCAGGTGGAAAAAAAAGCAAGAACAGTATTAGTAAGGTTTTCTGCTTGAACAGGACTGATAGAATAAATCTCCCTATGTAGGTAGAAAGTGGATTTATTAGAATGTCTCACAGTCTGTGATTCAGCTAGTCCAGCATTGGCTGTCTACCAGTGGAAAGGTCAAGAATTCAGTATTTCTTCAATCCTTGAGGCTGGACATCTTGGATGGTCTTTAGTATATACCAGAATTCCTAAGAACTGGGCTCTAAAGAGAGTAAATGAATGACCTTCCTAGGCAAAGCCATGACAATCAGGCAAAGACAAAGAGCTTCCTTTTTCAATATTCTTTATATAAATATATAGGCTGCCACTAGAAGGTCTGGCCAAGATTAAAGATGGATCATATCACCTCAAAGATCCAGATTGATCAAGGGTCTTCCCATTTCAAACCTTTAATAATCTCTCAGCTGGGCTGTGTGGCGCATGCCTTTAATTCCAGCACTCGGGAGGCAGAGCTAGGCGGATCTTTGTGTTTTTGAGGCCAGCCTGGTCTACAGAGCGAGATCCAGGACAGGCTCCAAAACTACACAAAGAAACACTGTCTTGAAAAACAAAAGAAGAAGAAGAAGAAGAAGAAGAAGAAGAAGAAGAAGAAGAAGAAGAAGAAGAAGAAGAAGAAGAAGAAGAAGAAAAAGAAGAAGAAGAAGAAAAAGAAGAAGAAGAATCTCTCACAGGTATACCCAAATTGCTGCAAACCACAGAAATATGAAGTAGGGACTCAGCCATCATTGACAAGGCCAACTCATTAGAATCAGGGGTTCTGGTAGAGGAGTTAAGCCCAAATACAAGGCATTTTGGAATTATTGCCTTTTCAATGTATTGGCTGTTTCCTGCAGTGAATTTCTTGTAGCTTTCTCATCTGTTACTACCTTGGGATTCATTTCACAAAAGCTTCTAGCAGTGTGATTGATCATTTATTGGGCACAATTTCCCCTATGCATTTGGGGTATATTCATAATGTCCCCTAGCTATTTGTGAAAACAGTCATGCAGGCAAAAATTTGAGACATTCTCAAACATTACCACATTGTTGATAGTTAGATAGATACAGATAGATAGAAATGTACCCCGGTTTACGTTGCCTGCAGGTAAGAAAAATTATCCCAAGCCAACCTCACTAACCTTAAATTCTTAACTCCTTATACTTACTTTCACCTCAGTTTATTAACACATGATTTTAGCTTAGAGATTTATTGCTTGTAAACACTGAGATATAGTGGAAAAGGTAATCAGCCATTTGCTAGTTCCTAGAGAAGAGTAAACTTTCCCACTGACCCTCTAGGACCTGGCCACCATGGCTTGAGGGACTGGAAGGTGCCAGGTTCTGTTTCTTGTGCAAATTAAGCTTAATCCTATCTTTGTTGTGCATCTTTAAGCAATAGGTGTAATCCTTAGATCTAAGAAGTTCCTTTAAAGCAACTGATTATAGCAAAAGTGCTACAGCAGAGGAAAAGCTGCAGGTCTTCCTCTACTGATTATGCAGATTGCCTAGTAACCAAGGATGCTTACCCATTACCCAGCCCATTGGAAAAATAGCTCCTGAGAGCCTTTGGAAGCAGAGCAGGGAGAAAAGACAGTTTTACCTTATTCATGATTTTCACTAATAGACTTTTAACTTTAAACCAAGCCATACTTAGGAATGTAGTTTGAGCACATGAATTGCTCTCTTAGATTCCCTCTATTGATTTAATCCTTAGTTGACCTCACCAGAAAACTATCATTAGCCACTCCCACCTTGTGCCATCAATGAAACCTGACAGTTATTGCTCTGTGTGTGAATTCTATACCTTTTTCTATGATCCTGAGAAATTCAAGCCGCACATTGCATTGCCAATTTTATAAGCTGGTATCCTCACTGTAGAGATGACACTTACTTAGAACAATATAGACACATGGACACATGGTGTGAGTAGATTCATTCCTCTATCCTTTAATCTAGTTTTCCTCTGCTGGTTGTAGAGTCTCCTTTGGATTCTGAGAGAAAAATCTTTAAAGCAGGTCCCTAAAGGCTTTCGTTACCTTTACCCAATTCTTTGTGTATTAGTTAATTCCAGAGGTAGTCATTTTGTCTACCAAGAATAGTCAAAACAAGAGCCAAGACAGAGGACCTGAGATTTCTTACCTGCAGGAGGCAAGGAGAACATAGGAGTCATTTCCAAAGCAATGCTTTCCCTAAGCAACAGACACATGGGGATTTTACTTGGGGAGTCTGCACACATTCATATACAGTTCTGCTATTCTCACAATAACAAAGGACAGAAAACATGAATTCAGAAAACACAAAGGAAAAGTCACCTATCACCACTGTGGTCACTGCTCTTATTTGGATGGCTCTGCTGAGCTATTGTAACCTCAGAACAAGGCTTCTTTTGCCTCTGAGCAGGCTGACTCAGAAAAACATGACAGTTGCTTCCATGGAGATCAGAAGGAGTTTATTTTCACTAGCCCTGGCTGCTTTCTGTCTCAGGACTGTGACATTGCTGTACAGAATTTCAATTTTTTTCCTTTTTATAACTTTTAAAAAAATTTTAGTTATATGGGTATTTTGCCTGCATGTGTCTTTGCACAGTACCTACAGAGGCCAGAAGAGGGCAGGATATGACTGGGACAAATGGTAAGCTACCATGTGGGTTCTGGGAATGGAACCTGGGTCCCCTGTAACAACATCCAGTGATCTTATCTACTGAGCAATCTCTCTAGCCCCTTCTATTATTTACATTTTATTTCCATACATTTTAATTAAAAGATACAGCATCACTTTCCGCCTTGTTCTCTCTTCACTCCATCCCTTTTCCAATGTTTCCCTTCCAACTTCTTCCTTGTCAAGTATGTATGAGTAAGTATGCTGAAATACGTGAAGGTAACCTGCTGAGTCTGTTTTTGTTGGTTGTATATGGTTGCAGGGCTGACGACAGTGTAATAGAGAGCAGTAAGGGAATGTACATTAGTGACACAGAAGAGGACTCAAACCTGCATGTTGAAAGTGTGTTTCAGTAAGAGGCCTTGCAGATGCCCATGAATTCATATCCAGGTTCTTTTCATTTTGAGCACCAAACAGGGCAGTGGAGTATTCTCATTTCTATTAAACTGATAAAATAATCTAACTCAAGGTACCTTAGGGGGAAAACATTCATTTTATTCATAATTTTATGATACATTCCAATCAAACAAGACCTTTCCATCCATGGTATCTGAAGTATCATGCTAATAATAATGTAAAACATTCTTACCTTCTTAAATCCCATAGTCTTTAAAAATTCCAAAATTTAGTAAGTCTACAGTCTCATAAATATATATTCTTTGAAAAAAATGAGTAACAGCCCACTGTTTTCAAAAAGCAGAGAACGGGAGAATAGCAAATCAATCACATTTAAGGAAATCAAAACCTAAGTGCTTCCTGTATTAGATTGTGCAAGTTCTGAGACTCTAATGATAGTCTGGGCTCTCAGAGATTGTGGAAGCTCCATGTTTCAGGCTCTGCCATCTCTAGCATACACAGCTTGCCTACCATCCCAGTTCTACTCCACAACTGCAGCTCTCCTTGGTCATCCTACAGTCCAGGAACCTACCACCCCTTCAGGTGTCCACTGGACTCACTGACCTCTCAGGGCCTCTCCACGGGTGTTTCAAATCTGTTCCAGTGTCATCAGCTCTTCATGAGCCCTTCAGTCTTGGATTGGCAGGCAAGATACCGAGGCAGAAGAATCCCAGCAAATTACCAAACTGTCTGGGCTCTGCCCAGATAGAAAGCAAGAGTAGTAACTATTCCTTGAGTCTATCTTATGTTGATTCTACTTTTACCTGAGAGCTTACTGAATTTGAGGGGATACAAAGGGGAAAAATATACCCAGTAGATAGGAAGAGACATGAAGGAGATGGGAAAGGACAGGAGAGGACCTGAGTGTCCCCAGGGCATTGGAGGTGCTGGAAGTTCTCTGAGTCCCAGTCCCAGCTCCCTGGAGTCTCTACTGTCTGGGCCATCTAGTCCTGACCTCCTGGAGATGGTGCATTGATGGAGCCTGGGAAGTGCTATTCCAAGCTTTGTAATTACTGTTTGTTCCTGAAACCAGCATGGCTTGCTGGTTTTTGAAAGTGAGCAGGGAAAGGGCAGAAAGATATTAACCCCATCCAATCAGCAGCTGGGCAAAGTCTTCTCCCCATCCCCTACCCTCACATCCTGAGACCACGCAACTATAGAAACGTTGTGCATTGGATTTCAAGGCAACTGGGACTCACATCTCCACAGCTCAGACCTTGGGGTGCACATGCATCATGGAAGAAGACACCTTGAGCCTTAGATCTGAGATTGTCCAGAGGCCCACGGGTTTGCTATAGTCTGGGGAGAGTTTCCTGGGCCCAACATACTCTTGTCTGCTCCTGGGAACCTGACTCCATACCCCATTGTACACTCAATCCTTTCACATTGTTGAAACTCTCAAATTCCAGCTTCTGCCTACTAAATTTTGTGATCAGAGGGTTCTGACACCATGTCTGGCTTTGGTGACTTCTTACTCCACTTTATTGGAGTCAGCATGAACATGTGGATGCTCAAAAGGTAAAATTTTAAAAGTGAATAAAAAGAACGTTTATAAGAAGTAGGCATGGTGGAGGGTAATGGTGGTTGATCACACTGTATCCACAGTCAGGAAGCAGACAGTAGAAAGTTGATCATTATTACATAACTCAGTGCCAAATCCATGGAATGGAATGGAATGGTGCTATCCGTTTCTCCAAGGCAGAAGAGTCTTCTCATCTCAATGAACTTAATATACAAGCTAATCTCCCGCAAGCACAACCCAGATGTATAATATGATCTAGATAAGGCCTCACAGGTGTGAGTGGAGGAGTAACCCTTGGCTGATTCTAGGTCTTAGTAAGTTGAAAATCAATATTAGTCAGGATACAAAATTAATAAAATTTGCTGTGTAGACTACCTTTGTAGACAGGGACAATATTCCTTTTTTTAGTAATATCCCAAATACCTATAAGCCATGTTTGAGGGCAAAGTAAATAAAACTTTTTGAGTATGAACATACTCCTTTCCCAGATGTAAGCAGCAAATTGCTAAGGATCTCCAGGGCAGGAATATGAACCCCATGTAGAGTAAGGCACCTTGGAGAACTCTGCTGACCCATGCTTTTACTTTATTAAATCAGAATCTTACCCAAGCCATCTCAGCAACTGAGCTATGATCTTCTTACCAAAGAGAAGAGGAGACAGAGAGATAGAGACAATATAAAGAGACAGAGAGGGAATGAGAAAGAGTGTGTGAGAGACAGACTCCCTAAGGACCCATTGAAATGAAACTTACAAAGTCAACAGAACTGTAAACATGGCTTTGTGTCAATTCTTAAGTGTGGCTCTCCCTCACAAGACTACACTATCCAAAAGTCCTTTCTTTCCACTAATATCTGTGTTAAATCCATGATAAACATCTCTTTTAAGTCAGGTGTGGTCACATAGGCAGAGGCAGGTGGATGTCTGTGAGTTCCAAGTCTAGCTATCTACTACATAGTGAGTTCCAGGTCAGACAGGGTTAGAAAGTGAGACTGTGTCTCAAAACAGACCCACTCCATAAATCTCTACATAATAAACTTTAGGGCTGAGAAAGTGGGTTAACAGATAAAGTACTCACCTTGCAACTACCCCTCTACTTCTGCATTATAAAGCCAGTTGCAACAGTGCATGCCTATAGTCCAGTGGTTTAAGGTAAGATAAAAGGCAGGCAGCTACCTATGACTCTATATGTATAGAAATTAAATAAACACAGATCTCACAACTTTCAACTCAAAGTGACCCTTAAACTGTTGTTTCTGACCCTCTAGCTACTGATATTTCTCTAAGAGAGGCTCCATGTTCTAGAGCTCTCTCTGCAAAGGGAGGTGGTCTCCTGCAGATCCTGCTATTGCTCTGCAGCCTTCATGCTCCCTTGTGTTTTCAGGCAAACCCAGCCCCAATGATGCCCACACAGAAAATACTGTATAAGAGTAATTTAATGTCTGATTCCTCCCACATAGATTATTCCATCTCACAAGATGTGGCATCTGCCCTATCCACCTGCCCCAAATCATGCAAACCTGAGATACCTCTGCAGCTCAGAGCTTCCTTTTGTCCCCTGGAACTGAGTCACACCATGGTGGCTGGCAGTAGCAGAAAGTTACAAAGCATTCATAGCCTCCCATGCCAGGGTGGCAGAGCCTTCTCCTCCCCAGGGAATCCACACACACTAAGGCTCAGAGACCAAGGGCCACTGCCCATGTCACCACAGGAAACAGCAGAAACAGTCTGGTTCAGGGTCCATCCCAGTCCCAGCAGTTCAGACTCTGACAGCTCAACCAACCTGTTCTTTCTGGTCTGGGGACAGTAGTTCCCACACTCATCATGGCATGGCTGTAGTCTTTCTTACAGCTGCTACAGTAGCAGAGAGAATCCTGGAAAGAACCTATAAGCTGCCAGGAGGCAGTGACACATGCCTTTAATCCCAGCACTCGGGAGGCAGAGGCAGGCAGAGCTCTGTGAGTTCGAGGCCAGCCTGGTCGACAGAGTGAGTTCCATTCAGGACAGGCACCAAAACTACACAGAGAAACTTTGTCTCGAAAAAACAGGAAAAAAAAATGTGTCAAGGTTTTGCTTCAGAGCTGGGAGGTCCTGCAGCCAAACACGGGTCACATTCAAACAGTAATTGTTGTTAAAGCAGAAATAGGCCATGGATTAGAACACAATAAAGGGTCTATGGGAGGGCTTGGAGCCAGGAAAGAGATAGTGGAAATGAGGTCATTATAATCCCATAAAATTACGTTGGAAAGTTGAAACAGGCTTTATGGCCATGTGCTCCAGAGACTAGGGATGTGTACTAGAGCACACTAAGTACCACTCATGCATTTCTCCCAGGCTGTACATCTTAAACCTGGAAAGCAGTAATATTAGGCAGGGCCACACCATTTTACCCAGTTCTTCTATTTAGGTTGAACTGGTGTAGCTACTGTAATTTGGTTTCACGAAAATTCAGCTCTTTATCCAGATTCTTTTTTTTTTTTTTTTTTTTTTTTTTTTTTTTTTTTTTTTTTGGTGTTTTTGAGATAGGGTTTCTCTGTGTGGTTTTGGTGCCTGTCCTGGATCTCACTCTGTAGACCAGGCTGGCCTTGAGCTCACAGAGATCCACCTGGCTCTGCCTCCCAAGTGATGGGATTAAAGGTATGCGCCACCACTCCCCGGCCCTTTGTCCAGATTCTTGATTGTCTGGTCTGTGGAACAGAGAAATGGCCTGTCAGGACATCTATGGAATGTCTAAAATCGATGACCTCACTACTCATTGCTACTGTCAACTCCTGTCACAGCAGGAAAGCTTTCACCTCCTTCTTGCCAATCCTTTCTGTGCTGTGAGTACACCTGCTTTACTGTGGGTCAGTGAACTCAACTCTTACACAGGTCCCACTTCATCTGTAATTTCACAATGAAATCTAGGAAGGTTGGAGGACACTCATTCACTGGTCTATTTTCCATCTCACTGACCAGTCAAGGCCCAGCCTGGAAGGATTTGCAGGACTGTCTTCCCAGCACTGGGCAGCAGAGGCAGGATTTGGTGTTCAAAGTAATTCTCAATTATATAGTATGAGACAAACTTGAGCTACAGGAGACATTGGTCTAAACCAGTGGTTCTCAACCTTCATAATGCTGTCACACTTTAATACAGTCTCTTATGAGGTGGTGAACCCAACTATAAAATTATTTTCACTGCTACTTCTTAACTAAAATGTCACTACTGTTATGAATTGTAATAAAAATATCTGCATATTCCAATGGTCTTAGACCACTCCTGTTAAAGGGAGGCTTGATCCCTCAGGTTGAGAACCACTGCTCTATAAACTGATATAAATAAATAAATAGAACCTAAGAAAAAATTGCATGAAATATTAATGGCTGGGGAACATTGGAAAACAGAAACAAATGGAGATTAGAGCTATAATGCATATAAAGAAAGTGAAATATAAAAAATGGTACCAATAATTGACTTTTTAAAATGATAAGAAATAATTGGAAGAACACTTAACAATATTGACTTTGGAACAGAATAGGCACTTCCCTGCTAGAGAGAATGCCATTCATAAGACACTGCATGACTTTCCCATGTAAAGTGTCAGCTGCTGGGTGCTATAAGCTGACACATGGAGTTAAAGCCAATGGCCTGTGTCTCAAACCTCTGAGCTGACTTAACTGTGTCAATCAGGAATGCTCATATCTGCATAGGAGAGTTCCCTAACTGGAACCTGAAGACTCAGTACTTCAAGTTACCCTCCCTAAATCGTACACCCACCAATTCTGCCTATCTTCATTCACATGGAAGGAATAATACCAGGAGTTAAATTACACAGAAAGTCACTCCCCCTGCCCAGCGGGTCCTTTTTTTATGATGAAGACCTCTGCAGCTCACTGCTTTAAACTCCAGCCCATCAGCTATTGCCTAGTCTGTTTCCCCGTGCAGTGTACACAGGACACTGTTCCTCCTCCTCTTCTGGTCTGAAGGGAGATGCCATGATCCACACACAAATACTTTCCTGTTACTGCAATGTACAGTCCACTATGTGACTCAAAGTGGTTACTTTAGAATTCTGTGGTGCTACAGATCTGCAATCCAAGAATTCCTGGTGCTTAGTCTCAGGACAATAGCAAGGGGAATGCCCTGTGGGGATAAGTTTAAGTCCACCTCAATCTATATCAGAGACCTTGTTCAAAAACACCTTTGAAAAAGACTGGAGATGCAGCGCTGTTCTAGACTTAATATATCCTTAATGGCACACCAGGACTTAATGCTGGTTATGACCCTGTTATAGCAGGTTAGAGGCCTGTTTTTGATTGGGAGTTTCAGGGGGCAGGGAATAGGACCCTTTTGGCTGGTTGTAAATCAGGGTTGTCTCCTTTATTATAGGAATGTGGCTGGTTAATCCTGGGGAAACACATTTAATCTTATCATACTAATCCCTAAAAGGCATGGTAAGTGAGGAACCCAGGCCCCTGCCCAGACTCCTGCCTTGGCTATTCTGCAGCCATGACAGGCTTCAGAAAAGACCCAACAGGATGTAGGCCCCTGGAACAGTACAATGTGCCCTTGAGCCCCCAACCTTGGGCCTGCCTCTAGTTACAGGAAAACCCCTTTAGATGTCCCCATATAGTAGAAGAAGCCAATTAAAAGTTACAGCTAGTAGACTCATGATAAAGAAAAAATGGAGTTACCACAGCAACCGCTAAAAGAGCTAGCTGATTTCTTGCAGCTGCAAGTTAACCAAGGACAGCAACTCTGGATGGGATGGTCATCAACCCTGAGTCTGTTCCTAAGTAGTCTGTGGACCCCAACACCCAATAAAAACTCTGCCCCATTGCTGCTCAGGGTCTCTCCTGCTCTGCTGCTGCATCAGGTGAATGGAGAGGCCCTAGTTAACTAGCAAGAATAAAAAGATCCTTTACTTTTACATCAAATTTGGCCTCTTGATGGTCTTTGGGGAACTCTGGGTACAATAGTAAGAATACTACTTATCTTAGGGATATCTGGGAGACAGCCCTCTCTTAGCTTAATTCTACTTTGTGACTTAATGTCTCCTAAAAATGGGTAAATCCTTATACAGTCAATTCTATTACCACCAATTCTACTCTTCTACATCACAGTTTAGCAGTGGAGTGCTACTCTACACAGGAGATGCCCTTTACAAGCTCCCCGAGATTAACAACAGACAAATCGTAACCTAAATGTTCAATGTTAAAAGTGCAGAACTTCTGAAAGATACTAGAGAGACCAGGGCTCTCCATGTTTGGCAAATCTGCCTTCCATTATGAAAATACGAGCACTATAGGCCCCAGCATTTCATAGTGACATCAACAACAAAAATATTTGTAAGTCCTGTTCCCATGCTCTGCACAAACACAGCCCACAGACTGAAGTTATTCAGAGACTGCCGCCCCAGCCAACAGGGTTGCAAGGACCACGTAGGACACGCAGGACCAGGAAGGAACACGTGGGACTCGCAGGACACACAGGACCAGCCAGGACCACGCCAAATGTGCGTCTGGCTGTTGGCTCCCACCCCGCCCAGGGAGGACCTACCACCCGGCTCCCACGGCTCAGCCGGCCGCTCCTCCCAGTGTGCGGAAAGCATCCCCTCGCTCACCATGGCCGGCCAGTCCTCCCGCTCTGGGAACAGAAGCTCCTCGATTACCATGTCACCGCTGCTCTCTCCACAGCAGAACCCAAGGTACAACACAGGAGCCAACTTCCGGTTTTCTCTGCAGAGAAACTGAGCCAGAATCCTAGCGTCAGGAGGAAGAACCCTTCCATCTGACTGGCGGGTTTGCTGGAGGCCCTGATTGGTTAGTGAGGCTGAGTGACAGGACCGGATAAGCTGAAGGGAGACAGCACAGTGGTTCCCAGCCCTGGCTTCCACCTGAAGCACAAACCTATCCCAGATTGACTGGAGATTTGAGCCAAATTCCACAGCAAGTCTCTAGTTAATATAAACTAATGGGTTCAGTTTTTTTTTTTTTTTTAAAGTATACATTTTCAGAAGGAGGCTAATCTGACAATATTGCACAAGAGGAACACAAGGTATCTCTAGAACATCATTATAAACAAAGTCCACAGTGGCTGGGACCAATTACCACAGCCCAGGTGTGGAAAGAGATGGTTCTCAGGATCTGAAGTAACCCCTTCCCAAAGGCCCTGGTCCCAGACCTTTACCAGCTCTCCCAAGCATATTCCTAGTTTTAGAGAAGGAATTCTTTTTTCCCCTCTCAGGGCCTTAGAGAAATCGCCCAAGGCTTAGGCAGGTTGCAAAACTAAGAGAGGCATAGTTTCTCAAGTATCTTCTAGAAGTTCTGCACTTTGAATTTAACATTTATGTGTAAGATCCACTTGGAGTTAATTTTGTGGAGATTACAAATGGCATCTCATGTACTGGGTAGCACTCCACTACTAAGCTATGATGTATAAGAGTAGAATTGGTGATATAAAGGATTTAGCAATGCTTAGGATATAGTAAGTCATACAAAGTAGAATTTAACTGGGGCATGTATTGGGGGGGGTCTGCCTCTAAAACACCCCAAACAGTAGTATGAAAACCAGGCCTGTTACAGAATAAGATGTTAGGATGTAATTGTTTGTTCAGCTTTTATGTATAGTGGTCACATGTCTGTGGTAAAAACAGCTAATTGGATGTATATTGCTGTATTTAACAAGGCAATTCCATGTAAATTATCTGGTAATTAAGAGAGGTTTATTTCTGAGATAACTTACAGCCAATAGGGATTGGTTACAGAATCCAGGAGAAATGAGGTACCATCCAGTGGAGAACTCAGGCTTGGTCTCCCATCCAGATTCCGGGACCACAAGATATCCAAAAGAGGCCAAGCACATATGCACCTCGAGTCTTAAGGGGCTACCTCTCGGCCACGCCCCAGGGGAAGGTCATAGGCAGGTGTGGCAGTTACTTGCAGTCACTCTAGGAGCAAAGTTTTAAGGTCAAAGCTGGAACAGCTGCCCACTACAGATGCGTATCCATGGTGAGAACAGGGCAAACCCTCTATACAATGATCTCTCTATACTAAGCTAGATCATCATAGTTTTAAGAGGGATTTTTTTAGTTGTGCTGTACTGGATGCTGTACACATCTATTCAATGATGTTTTGTTATATATTTGCTGTATCTTTGTATTGCCTACATATACTCATTAAAAACCAAAAGTATGGTTATAGTAGTGATGCTATGTATTGTCTGAAGACTGCCTTGTGTTTTCTCTAAGGTTCAGTTTAACAGATTGTACCTAGGAAGTACTATTTATTACATTATCTTATACACAGTTTCTATTCAGCTTTCTTTTGTTTGATTCTTGTTGCTCAGCACTATCTAATGATACTTCTTTAATACTGACTAATAAGGCACTTCTTTAATACTGGTTATGTTTCCCGAGATTCCTGTTTTAAAAGCTCTGCTTCCAATAACTTGTACAGGGTAAACTATTTTTTTGCATTTTATCATTTGCCCAAGAAAAACCCATACCATTATTAATTCCAAGGCATCCTTGTGTATTATTTGTTACTCATGGCCAAATATTTGTGAATCAGAAGCCTTATTGTTATGAGCATAGTAAAAAAAATACATATCCTTTAGACATGTAAAAATAGCTTAGTCAGGAACCCCACTACAACTAAGGCTTCACTTAATAACCAGAATTCAATCACATCAATCACTCATGATAACACCATGAGGCCCACTGGACAGTATATAGGCAGAAACCAAGAGTAATGCACTGCGTGCAGTTCACACATGCTGTCATTGATATGAGGAAAAAGAACTCCATTTCAAGTTGAGGGAATGCAAACTGGTGCAACCATTTCAAAAAAAAAAAAGGTGACACACGCCTTTAATCCCGGGAAATGACGGCAGGAAGCAGAAAGTTATATAAGGCGTGAGGACCAAGAACTAGAGCCTGGTTAAGCTTTTAGGCTTTTAGCAGCAGTTCAGCTGAGATTCATTTTGGATTTATTTTGGACTCAGAGGCTTCCAGTCTGAGAAAGTTGGTTATCCTCAAGAACTTGATGATAAGACCCTATTGCTGAAGCCACCATATGCTTGAGTCATAAAGCATGGCAAAAATCAAACTGGTAAAGATACTAAAGCTTCATCTCACTGACTTGCTTTCATAGTGCTGGAACATGCTATGTAAGGAGGAGACAAGCAATCATCAGTCTTGCCCAACTACAAGCACTTCAAGCTACAATGACTGACCTGACATGACCTGCTGCTGGTCTTAGGGAAGAAAATAACTTGAAGATAAATGTTATTTTATGCAGGTGGCCATGGCCATTCAGAGCAACAGCAGGTAGCAATTAAAGTTCTGCTCAGCAGATTAGAAATTCTCTGATGGGTATGTCTCCTTCAAGTGAGGCTTGTGAGAATACAGCTTCCAGAATGTATTTTGCTTCTGTAGTGTACCTGGATGCTTACTGCTATAATGTATATGGTGTGGGGAGTCCTCCACTACTTTTATTATAGTGTGTCTATCTCATGAATACATCCTGATCTACTGGGCATATTTATAACTGTGGATTGTCAGGAAGATGCTGTATAATTTTGACATAGTCAGGGACCATTGAGTTCCACTAAAAAGCTGCTTTAGATCACAGCTAAGGTTGACATAGGAAAACAATTGAATTTCTCTAGCTGCCAAGATAGCTGTACACTGCTAGCTGACATAAAACTTCAAAGTAGTTTTAGATTAGACCAGGTGCCTTGCTAATGTTTTTTTTAGATAAACATTCCCAATCTTTAAGTTCACAAGGACATACTGCTGTACTATCTGGCTAGGTCATAAAAACAAAGCAGCTCAATTATTGCTAGCTGGCAAATG
This sequence comes from Peromyscus californicus insignis, assembly GCF_007827085.1. Classification (NCBI taxonomy): domain Eukaryota; kingdom Metazoa; phylum Chordata; class Mammalia; order Rodentia; family Cricetidae; genus Peromyscus; species Peromyscus californicus. Next base: position 16,895,847 of record NW_026294617.1, on the reverse strand, counting down.
AGTCCTTGCACCCTTTCCTGACCTCAATTTGTGAAAATACATTCTAACTAGTCAAGGCTACAGAAAATAACTTGACTCTGTAGCACCAAATGAGGGCTGCAGGTGTTCTTGAATAATTAGAAGTTACACACAATCTTTACCTTTGAAATGTGACTGTTTTATGACTCTTATTGCCTGAAAAAGTTTGTTGGCATATATAAAATTGTAATAAGACATAAGAGGACAAGATCAGTGAGAAGGAACAACATGAGAGAGAACAGCATGATGAGAACAACATGAAAAAATACAGAAAAGAAACCATCAATAGTATGTGTGAGTTTTTCCCTTCCCTAAAACCTCTGAGATAAACAAGTCTTAGTTTGTGCTATACTGTGGACTTTCCCTTGAAGCCCTTTCTGAAGTCTGGTACCTGATTCTTCATGGGTTGTGATAATTTTACAGGGCAAAAATCTGTATTCCCAGCTCTTGGAAGGCAGCAGGATTACCCCAAGTGTGAGACCAGCCTGATCTACATAGATAAATTCCAGGAAAGCCATCCAGCAAAACTTGCTCAAAAATATCAATTAATCCATTAATTAAAAAATTAAAAACAGGGTAAATGTAATTTAGTGAAAATATTTTTTAGGATTTGTAACAAAAGAAAAAAAACACTCTCTTACATGCAGTCTCCAAACCATCAAGAAAACCTTGAGTCTTGATTCAAAGATGGGATACATGATAAATTATTTGCCTTTAGAGCTAAGTCATCTATCTAACCGCACAATTATCCTACTGTGAGAAAACCCACTAAAGATGTAAAAAGTAATATAAGATATTTGTTAAGAAAAAGTCTTACTCTATTTACTAAAATCATACCAAAGAAAAATACTTTCAAACATCAAACAAGTATTTCTAAGGAAGGGAGCAGCTCAGTGGTAGAGCAACTGCTTAGCATGAACTCTGACTAGGTTTCACTCCCAACATGAAAATTATCTAGAATCATGGGGAATCTAAGATGTGCAAAAATATCTTTATTGGAAAAGCAAATGGGTTTTAAAAAAGGAAAGCTGAGTAATAATGGTGATTTAGAACTAATTCTTGTAGACATGGGTCAAAAAGGACAAAAAGCAAACAGAAATCATACACATCTGAATGAAAAACAAAATTATTCTTCAACTCTGAATCAAAACCTATGCAGTGTGAACAAAGGAACAACATTGCTACCTTTTACATGTTTAAATCATAAACCGGTCAGTGACCTGTGTGAAGGTAAGAGCATCAAGACAAGGTCATCCTTAGGTGAGTATGGAATTCAAGGCCACCCTGGCCTACTAAAGACCAGGTCTCAAAATAAGCAAGTTTGACCTCAAATTTTTAGCCCACATATATTATTTTACTTTTTCAAAGCACAACAACATTTAGTGGTTATATAAAAAAGATCTCAGCCAGGTGTGTTGGCACATATTTTAATCCCAGGGCTCTGGAGTGAGAGGCAAGCAGATCTCTGAGCTTGAAGCCTGCCTGCTGTACTCAGCAACTCCAGGTCCACCAAGGATACATATTGACACTGTTTCAATGAACCTAAAACCAAGGCCAGGCTTGCTGGTGTAAGCCTTTCTTCCCAGCACATGGGAGGCAGAGACAGGAGGATCTGTCTGTGAGTTCAAGGCCACACTGATCTACATAGCAAGTTACGGAATAGTGAGGGCTACATAGAAAGAATGTGCCCAAAAAACCCCAAACCAAAACAAAAAATGTTTTTCTATTCTATTGATAAAATTCAAAATGATTATTTTAAATCCGTAATATTAAATGAAAAAACTATTCATGATCTCCTCATAGTAACCAAATTATTCCAAGTATCATATTTTGCAATTAAGCAAAATAGTATGCATATTTTATGGATACTAGAACAGACTAGTTCTATGAGGTCAGAACTTTTCAGAACATACTGTTATGTCATACAAATTACAATAAAAAAATTGAACAAAAAATCCAGTTCTGTGTAACTTTATTCACTGCACATATCCTAAGGGTTCCTTAAATACTTATACGGCTATTGAAGGTTTGTGTGTGTGTGTGTGTGTGTGTGTGTGTGTGTGTGTGTGTGTGTGTGTGTGTGTGTTCATGTTCTTTCTATGTTGCCCTGACTATCCTGGAATTTGCTACGTAGACCAGGCTGACCTTGAACTCCCAAACAGATCCTCCTGTCTCTGCCTCCCATGTGCTGGGAAGAAAGGCTTACACCAGCAAGCCTGGCCTTGGTTTTAGGTTCATTGAAACAGTGTCAATATGTATCCTTGGTGGACCTGGAGTTGCTGAGTACAGCAGACAGACTTCAAGCTCAGAGATCTGCTTGCCTCTCACTCCAGAGCCCTGGGATTAAAATATGTGCCAACACACCTGGCTGAGATCTTTTTTATATAACCACTAAATGTTGTTGTGCTTTGAAAAAGTAAAATAATATATGTGGGCTAAATATCTGAGGCCAAACTTGCTTATTTTGAGACCTGGTCTTTAGTAGGCCAGGGTGGCCTTGAATTCCATACTCACCTAAGGATGACCTTGTCTTGATGCTCTTACCTTCACACAGGTCACTGACCGGTTTATGATTTAAACATGTAAAAGGTAGCAATGTTGTTCCTTTGTTCACACAGAGTTGATTCAGAGTTGAAGAATAATTTTGTTTTTCATTCAGATGTGTATGAATTCTGTTTGTGTTTTGTCTTTTTTGGCCCATGTCTACAAGAATTAGTTCTAAATCATCATTATTACTCAGCTTCTTTTTAGAGCTTATTTGATTTTCCAATAATGATATTTTTGCATATCCTAGATTCCTCATTATACTAGATTATTTTCGAATTGGAAGTGAAACCCAGGCAGGGGTCATGCTAGGTAGTTGCTCTACCACTGAGCTGCTCCCTTCCTTAGAAATACTTGTTTGATGTTTGAAAGTATTTTTCTTTGGTATGATTTTAGTAAATAGATCAAGCCCTTTTCTCAATAAATATTTTGTATTAGTTCTTACTTCTTCTGTGGGTCTTCTCACAGTAGGATAATTGTGCAGTTAGATGACTTAGGTTTTTTTTCTTTTTCTTTTATTAAGACATTTTCTATTCATTTTACATATCAACCACAGATTCCCCTATTCTCCCTCCTCCCACCCCCAGCCTTCCCTCCACAATCCCCGCGCCCCTGCAATTCCCACCTCCTCCAAGGCAAGGTCTCCCATGGTGAGTCAGCAGAGCCTGGTACATTCAGTTGAGGCAGGTCCAAGCCCTCCTCCCTGCACAAAGGCTGTACAAAGTGTCTCACCATAGGCACTGGGCTCCAAAAAGCCGCCTCATGCACTAGGGACAGGTCCCAGTCCCACTGCCTGGGGGCCCCCTAAACAGTTCAAGCTAAACAACTGTCTCACTTATCCGGAGGGCCTAGTCCAGTATAATGGGGGCTCCTCAGCTATTGGTCCACAGTTCATGTGTTTCCACTAGTTTGGCTAGTTGTCTCTGTACTTTCTCCAATCATGGTCTCGATATCTCCTGCTCATAGAATCCCTCCTCTCTCTTGTTGATTGGACTCCTGGAGCTCTGCCTGGGTCCTGGCCGTGGATCTCTGCATCTGCTTCCATCAGTCACTGGATGAGGGTTCTATGATGACAGTTAGGGTGTTTGGTCATCCTATCACCAGAGTAGGTCAGCTCAGGCACCCTCTCGACCATTGCCAGTAGTATATGGTGGGGTCATCATTGTGGATCCCTGAGGACCTCCCTAGCACTCTGCTTCTTCCTATTCCCATGGTGTCTTCATTTATCATGGTATCTCTTTCCTTGTTTTCCCACTCTGTTCCTGATCCAGCTAGAACCTCCCGCTCCCCTAAGCTCTCTTTCCCCAGATTCTTCCCCTCCATTACCCTCCCTCACCCCCAGTTTACTCATGTAGATCTCATTCATGTCTCTGTCACTGGGCAATCCCTGTGTCTTTCCTAGGGTTCTCCTTACTAGCTAGCCTCCCTGGAGCTGTGGGTTGCAGTCTGGTTATCCTTTGCTTTATATGTAGTATCCACTTATGAGTGAGTACATACCATGTTTGTCTTTCTGAATCTGGGTTACCTCACTCAGGATGATATTTTCTAGTTCCATTCATTTGCCTGCAAACCTCATTAATGTCATTTTTTTTCTCTGCTGAGTAGTACTCCATTGTGTATATGTACCACATTTCTATATCCATTCTTCAGTTGAGGGGCATCTAGGTTGTTTCCAGGTTCTGGCTATTACAAATAATGCTGCTATGAACATAGTTGAGCATGTGTCCCTGTGGTATGATTGAGCATTCCTTGGGTATATACCCAAGAGTGGTATAGCTGGGTCTTGAGGGAGATTGAGTCCCAATTTTCTGAGAAACCACCATACTGATTTCCAAAGTGGCTGTACAAGTTTGCATTCCCACCAACAGTTAAAAATATGGAACGCTTCACAAATTTGTATATCATCCTTGCACAGGGACCATGTTAATTTTCTCTGTATCATTCCAATTTTAGTATATGTGCTGCCAAAGCGAGCACTAGATGACTTAGTTCTTAAGACTTTTTTGTTTCTTGTATCCCATCTTTGAATAAAGACTCAAGCTTTCCTTGTGGATGGTTTGGAGACTGCATGTAAGAGAGTGCTTTTCCTTTCATCACAAAGCCTAAAAAATGTTTTTACTAAATTATATTTACCTTGTTTTTAATTTTTTAATTAATGAATTGATTTATATTTTTGAGATAGTTTTGCTGAATGGCTTTCCTGGAATTTATCTGTGTAGACCAGGCTGTTTTCATACTTGGGGTAGTCCTGCTGCCTTCAAGAGCTGGGATTACAGGTGTGAGCCCTATAAAATTATCACAGCCCACGAAGAATGAGGTTCCAGGCTGCAGACAGGGCTCCAAGGGAAAGTCCACAGTGTATCACAAACTAAGTCTTTTTAGCTTGGGTAGCTTGGTGGATATGCCTCAGCAAGTTCATTGCCATTTTGGCAGGCAGGATTACTCTATTGCTTCCTGTCAGCCACCATTCTTCTGGATCTTGGGGCTGTAGCTGAAGTTTTCTCCAGTCCTGCCTGGCCCATGGTCAGGACAAATCTCTCTTACCTGCCAGTCCTGCAGCCACTTAGACCCAACCGAATAAACACACAGAGACTTATATTGCTTACAAACTGTATGGCCATGGCAGGCTTCCTGCTATCTAGTTCTTACATCTTTCATCTTAAATTAACCCATTGCTATAAATCTTGCCACATAGCTTGTGACTTACCAGTGTCTTACATGTTGGTACTCAGGGTGGCAGCTGGCAGCATCTCCTGACTCAGCTTTCCTGCTCCCAGAATTCTCTTCTCTGCTTGTCCTGCCTATACTTCCTGCCTGGCTACTGTCCAATCAGCATTTTCTTTATACAGAGCAATATCCACAGCATGGGGCTTCCAGGCTTGGGTTAGGCTGTGGATGAGGGTCAAATCTTCTGCAGTATGTGCCGGCTTGTCAGTCAGTTTATGGAGGCTCAAGTCTGGCAGCTTCAGAGTTAGTATTGAGGCTGCTTGTTCTGCAGCTGCCTTAGCAGCCTTGTCCATTCACAGATTTCCCTGAGCAAACAGGGAGTCTCTTTTTTGATGTCCTAGACGCTGAATGATTGCCAGCTTGGTTGGGAGCCATAGGGCTTCCAGTAGGTTTAGAGTTTCTTGTTTATTTTTGATAGGTTTTCCCTCAGCTATCAGAAACCCCCTTTTTTGATATATAGTACCATGTATGTATGCCATAGCAAAGGCATAGTGGCTGTCCGTATATACATTAAGTCTCTTACTTTTGTCTAATTGTAAGGCTTTGATTAAGGCAATCAGTTCTGCCTTTTGGGCGGATGTCCCTGGGGCCAGAACCTCAGCCCAAATGTCCTCTCCTTCCATGACTACCTCTGTGCCTGCATACCTTTTTCCATCCTTGATGAAACTCGTCCCATGGGTGTACCAGGTGAATTCAGCATCTGGCATCAGTTGGCCCCTCAGATCAGGCTGTGTCCCACGGACTTGGCTAAGTATCTCAGAGCAGTCATGAGTTGGTTAATCCAAGTTGGGTTCAGGGAGCAGGCTGGCCAGATTTAGGGCCATTGACAAGGCAAAGCGTAGACGTGGGGGGTTAAGGAGAGGAGGTATGGTAGTGGGTCATGTGTGCATTGCTCAACCAGCAATTGGGAGGCTGATTGAAGACCCCTTCTATGGCATTCGGCATGGTCACATTCAGTTCTTGCCCCAAGATGAGCTTGTCTGCATCTATGACAAGCAAGGCAATGGCCACTGATTCTCATGACAGGGGCCATCCTGAGGCAACAGTATACAGTTTCTTTGAGAGATAAACCACTGCTTTCACCATGGCCCAAGAATCTGGGTAGGACTCCCTTTGCTACCCCTTTGTTTTCATCTACATATAGGCAGAAGGGCTTAGTGATGTCTGGGAGCCCTAGTGCTGGGGCTGATAACAGAGCTGTTTTAATCTGGGCAAACACTGCTCCTGTTCATCTGTCCAGTCAAAGGGCTGCCCTTCTCGAGTGGCTTTGTTCAGGGGTTTGGCCGTTTCAGCAAAGCTTGGGATGCAGAGGCGGCAGATGCAGGCTAATCCCAGGAACTCTCTAACCTGCCTTCTGTTAGTTGGGGTGAGTATATTTAGCACAGCCTCTGACAGCCAGCACTGCCCCCCTTTGAGAATATAGCCTAGATACGTCACTTTTTCTTGGCAAACCTGTGCCTTTTTGGCTAAAACTCGATACTGGAGAGTTCCCAGAGTCTGAAGCAAGGTCCTTATCCCTACCTTACAGTCCTTTTCAGTGGCAACTGCAATCAGGAGGTCATTCACCTACTGTAGGAAGACAATTTCTGGAGTGCTCAGTCTGGTAGGCATCCAGAACTTCATGGAGAGCCTCATCAAATATGGTGGATGAGTTTTTGAACCCCTGGGCCAGTCAAGTCCAAGTCAGCTGTCCATTGACTCCTTTTCCTGGGTCATGCTATTCAAAGGTGAAGTGAGCCTGTCTCTGAGGGGCCAGCGGTAGGCTGAAGAAAGCATCTTTAAAATCTAGCACAGTATACCATTGTAAGCTATGTGACAATGAGCTCAGAAGAGTATATGGATTTGGGACTGTGGGGTGAATGTCAATGACCCATTTATTAACCACTCTCAAGTCTTGGACAAGGCAGTAGTCATCAGAGTTTATCTTCTTGACTTGGAATAAGGGGCTGTTCCAGGCTGACTGACAAGGCTTTAAAAATTCCTTGGTCAAGTAGGCGACAGATGTGGGTGGTTATTCCCATCCGTGCTTCTGTTGACATGGGGTATTGACAGACCGGCATTGGAGTGGCCCCTGGTTTTAATTCTACCAAGATGGGGGGTCAGTGTTGAGCCAGTCCAGGCCCCCCTGTCTCCACAAATGTCTCAGGGTATTGTGTTAGCCAAGGACCCAATTCTTAGGGTGGGGAGGGCTGTTCATGGAGTCTATATTCATCTTCTAACTGTACTATTAGGACTTGTATTGCTTTTCCTTTTAAGTTTGTTCCTGCCACCCCTTCTTGTACAAAGGTTATTTGAGCCTCAATTTTAGTTAATAAGTCTCTTCCCAGAAGGGGGTATGGGCAGTCAGGCATGACCATGAAGGAGTGGAATACCTGGCCCAACCCAAGGTTCACCTGTTTTCGGGTAGTCCTTGAGTATTGGCTCATGTCAGTGGCTCCCTATACCCATACCCTTTCATTGGTTATAGAACCCATAGGCTCTGTCAGAACTGAGTATTGAGTACCCATATCCACCATGAATTGGACATGCCTCCTTTCCAATTTTGATGTTACCCTAGGTTCTGGGAGGGGAACCAAATCCCATCCCCTTCAACCGATCTCTTCTCTGTCTTTTGTCATCAACACCTGGGGAGGTGGCTTTTTTTTTTTTTTCAGAGACAGGGTTTCTCTGTGTAGCTTTGAGCCTTTCCTGGAACTCACTTTGTAGACCAGGCTGGCCTTGAACTCACCGAGATCCATCTGCCTCTGCCTCCCAAGTGCTGGGATTAAAGGCATGTGCCACCACCGCCTGTCCGGGGAGGTGGCTTTTTATGTCCCTCTTTTTGGGGGCATTCTTTTGCCCAATGGGCTATCTTTTTACAAGAGGCAAATTGGTCTTTCTGCAGAGGGGGGTCTGCCCTCACAGCAGGAAGACTTACCTTGGTTTCCAGTCAGGCACTGCAGCTGCGTTCACTTCTCTGGATCTGAAACCGTGGCCACCAGGACTAGGTAAGCCATGTCATGTGTCTGCCTATCCTCTGCAATTGCCATGGCATGTCTCTGCTTGTCATTTTCTGCAGCCTTCATCCTGTCTCCCTGTTCATTTGCTTCAATCCTTAACCTAGCCGGTCTTTCCTCTGGAGTTTCTCTGTTGTTATACACCTTAGCTACTACTTCTAGAAGTTCAGACAAACACTTTACTGCTAAACCATCTATCTTTGGTAGCTACTTTCTAATGCCTGGGGTGGCCTGATTAACAAAGTCTAAGATCACAGCTGATTTGTTACCAGCTGCCTCCAGATCTATTGCAGAGTAGACTCTGAATGCCTCCATCAGCTGCTCTAAAATGGCCACTGGAGACTCAGTTGGTTCCTGTAAATGTTATTAATTTGGTCAAATTGGTAGGTCACCATGCAGCAGCCTTGAGGGCCCCCCATTAGAGCCTGAGGGTAGATTTTTGAGGCTTTTTCTACCTTCAGGTATATTGACATTTTATTCAGGCCTGGTCAACGGGAAGGCTGCATTGATGAGGGCTTGGTTAGTGGTGGAACAGCCATCAGGACCCAGGACCAAATTTCAGGCTTCCACCACAATCCATTCTTTCTCTTCTTTTGTGAACAAAATCTGTAATAACTGCTAAGAATCATCCCCAAAAGGCTGATGAGTAAAAATAACAGAATCTAATAGGTTAATGCATCCTTTTGGGTTACCAGAGAAGGGAGGGTTCTGGTTTTTTACAAATATACAAGTCAACCATAGCAAATGGCCAGTACTGATAGCACATTCCCCTGTTCATCCTGTGGCCCTATTGCCTGGAGGGGCAAGGTGGTAGAGTGTGGCTGGTGTCCAGTAGCTTCAATAGGGAATGCATCGACAATTGTATGGGGGGCTGGCCATCACTTTGGCTTCTTCCTGAGGGGCAGGGGGTACCTGTTGAGGGTTTGAAGGGGAAGGTGAGGGTTATGGTAGGGGTGTGAGGAGGAGGTCTTCCTCTGTCCTCCCTTGCAAGATGGGGGGGGGGGTCGGGGCAGAAGGGGTAGCTTTCTTGGGCACACCCTTTTCTTTTAGCATAGAACCTGTGACTTTTGTGGCAGTTGAGTCAGGACTAGAGGCTTAAGCCAGGGTGCGTGTGTGTGGTGGTGGTGGTAATAGACCAGGTCTTCCCACACAGAAATGTAAGGAATATGGTCAGGGTGTCCTGGTCTTCTGTGGATGACCTCCTTGGTTTTCCAATAATAGATTGGTCAAAAGTGCCGTCTTGTGGCCACCTAGTGTTAAAGGCAGGCCATTCTAGCTCACATAGGCTTCTCAGGTGCCCCAACTTTAAATTGTCCAATTCAGTGTGACACCCAATGTCCTGAAGTCCTTAAAAGTACCAGGGAACAGGCTTAGTGGGGTGGGACGACTAGAGGCTTGGTCTATGATCCTAGGATGTTCAAACCACCAAAACAGAGGAGCAAACACAACAACAACAACAACAACAACAACAACACACACACACACACACACACACACACACACACACACACACACAAACGGCAAACAAAACAGACAACTGTGCACAGATCTGAAAATGAGACACTGGACAAATGACTGTGTCGTGACCCACTCTGTCTCTGCAGAAGAACTATAGGGATCCAACCCCCTCCGAAGAGTCTCCAGATCCACCAGCAGGATTCTTGGGCATCCCCTGGTCTCCCAGCCTGTGATCTGTGTGTCTGCCTAGATCTTAAACAGTCTATAAAGAAAGAGCTCCAACAGCCCGAAACAGAAACCAGAGCTTTCTTGGGCAAATTAGAAAGATACCTGCTAGTTCTGAGAGTTGGCGCCTTAAGAGTCAAGGGAGGGTGGTCTTGGTGGACTTTGGAAATCCTGGTGGGACCTCTAAAGGTTGGTCACAAAGTCCAGACCCCCAAAGTCCAGACCACCAAAAACCAGATCTGATGCAATGACAAAGAGTCTTTTAATTGTGAGTTCAGACCCAGGTCTCTCATCCATCTGATACAGTGGTGGAGCAGAGGAGATCCTGAGTAGCAGTGAGGCAGTGTATTTATTGGGGGTAAAGCAGGAAAATCTAGGGGTCTACAGACTACATAGGAACAGACCCAGGATTGGTGTACCTCCAAGCTGAAGGTACCTGTCCTTGGTTAATTGGTTAGTTATAGCTGCAGGGAAGTTTTGCTCTCTTGTGGTAGTTGCTGTGATTATGCATTCCATCTTTATTAGAAAAGCACCTCAAGAGCCTGCTAGTTTCACTTCTCATTGGTTCTTTAACATATGGGGACATCTGGTTTTTCTTAGTAACTAGGACTGAATTCAAGGTCAGGGGCTCAAGGGCTCATCCTGTTGAGTCAGAGGCCTACAATCTGCTGGGTCTTGTCTGCAGCAGCTGCTGAATAGCCAAGGCAGGGGTCTAGGCAACGGCCTGGGTTCCTCAGTGTACACAAATGATTTTAACAACTGTTATTTGCAATATCATCCAACTGGAGCCTGCCACAAGTCCTTCTGTGGTGAAATACTTAAAAGGAAATATATAAAGATATGTTCCACAGGCATGATGTATACTTGGTACTCTATGAGTGAACATCCAAATAATATGCAGTAATATGAGTCATTAAGTGAAACTCCAATTATGATTGTTGGAAAAGAATTTCCAAAAGCCCAAATACAGCTTATGCTCCTCAATATACTGTGTTCTTGAAAAGAAACCACCACAGAAATGGATAGTGGATAATGGCTTGAGAACTACAAAAAGGATGGTCAACACAAGAAGCCCACTGTTGTTATTGTAAAACCAGGGCCAGGCATGAGATATGTCCTTCAAATCATTGGTCAGGACAATCTAAACAACTCCCCAAGCAATGCAGTTTATTGACCTTGTTGGCAGTTTCCTCTCAGGGCTTGATGATGAGCCCATATTACTGAGGATGCTACACACTATGGACACAGGACTTAGAAGGTTGGAGCTGAATCTAACCTGAAAGCCACTTCCTGTGTTCTAGCTTCGATGGTTACAGAGAATACTATACAAATTTCCAAAGGAGGGAAGCAGATATGCAGTCCTATCTAACTACAGCATATATGGACCATGGCAACTACCAGCCAGATAAGATCATATAAAGTTGTGAGAAGTGGCACTCACTCAATGGCTCCCCACAATTGTCTAACTAGACTTCTGTCTAACTCAAGAGGAGGGAAATCATAAACTGGTACTAGAATCTTAGCCAGCTTCTTGAGGCTAGTGAGGTTATGGACCTTGGAAAACTATCTATTACCACTACTTTGCTAGACCATCATAATCCCTTACTGAGTTCTAAATTTTGTCCTTATACCCACAGGTAAGTGTAGATACCACTCCCTCCCATTCTAAGAAGCCACTCTTTACAGAAAATGGAGGCCAGCATAGAAAGGCACAATTGGAAACACTAGCTATCACTAAATCGTGGGAAACCCAGTCCCAGTAAATAGATCTATATGTATCTCCTGCATGTTTGGTTCAGGGGACATCACAGAAGAGGGGTTGGGACAACTGTAAGAGCCCAAACACAGGAAGTCTGCTGTGAAACAGTCTGTCCTAGAAACAGCTTCATAAACAAGACCAGAACAATGGCACTGTCAATGGACATGTTAACAGTAAAGATAAGATATTTCACAGGGTCACGTGTCTAGAAAAGGAAGTACAGAAAACTAATGATTGCTGGAAAAAGGAAAAATAGCATTTTCCCAGGATCTAACCCCTGTGTTGGTTTTCCAGTGCAGAGTGGCTGGCCTTGAAATCATAGACACACAAATAATGAAAATAGAGTCAGCAAGAACTATTTATGTGTGTGTGTGTGTATATATATATACATATATATATATATATATATGCATAACTAGATATATTTATATACAAATGTAAAGCATATATAATTTATATGTATATACTTGTGTAAAAGCAATAATAATGTGGCAATGTTGAGAGAGGGTGGCATTTTCTAAGAAACAGGACCCACAAGGATGCCACCCTGTAATTGCAAGTGCTGTTCTCTGAAGGGATTAAAGTTGATTTAGTGTGACCTTTCTAGTAGATACATGAGCATAATTAACAGAGGACAACAGTAAGCCTGTCTTCACTGTTTGGCTCATGTCTCACCACATGCTGTCTCATTCATGTCTCTGACATGATGACATTTGATTTGATGCAACATAATCAAGGTTACAGTGACTAGAGGGCAAATTGATAGACGACTCTTATTCTTTTAAACTTTACAGCAATGAGCGCTGGGAAATAATTTTATATATAGTTATCATAGCACACTAGGGTTTGGGGATACAGGTTACTTTTGATATGAATGGATGATAATATTTCTATTGTACAAATTTGTGTCATCACAGTATCTCTGTTCATCCCTGAAACTATTTTTGAATCTAAAATTGTATCTTGATTTAAAAAAAAATGAGGGAAAAGCACATATCATTTTGTCAGTTATGTCACAATCCTCAGAACTCTGATGTCACAGAGGTCAGTCACCTTGACTACTGCAGACTCCTCAGACTTCAGTAGTTAGTCTGCCAACTGCTGTAGCTATCTTTGGTGTTTAGTGCCGTGGAGGAAAAAGAGAATTTCAAGTCCATTGAAAGGCCCTCCATTCCAGGCTCTGCTGAAAAGGTATTCTCTAATATCTACTTTTGATCCTTAGGATAGGCTGGTGGTCTCAGGAGATGTCCTATCTTGATTCTTCCAGATTGTGTGAACTAAGTATAACACTACAGCTCTAGCTTCATGAAAAGCTACTTAGGATAATAACCTTAAGTGCTGTTCTCTAAAGAAAGGAGACTCTAAACTGTCAGGGGAGATATGTTCTGAACCACATGGTAGGAAAACCTCTGATTCTTAAAATGGCTTTTGGAGTTATATTGAGGTTTTATGCCCTGCTCAGTTGTGTTGTTTTAACTATTTTGACCATAGATCATTACTGGATAGTGGTCACATTTCATCCAAAGTCCTACAAACTCTCCTGTTTTTCAGAATCTTTTGATCCTTCCAAAATTATTTGCTGTTCTTCTGCACCTATTTCTCAAAATTTGAACAATGCTTATGACAGAAATGACTTTCCAAGAATTCTCACTCCCTTGAATTTTTATGCTAGTATGTAAATAAATTGGAGCTAATTGTTCACATACCTTCCTAAATTTTTCAGTTTTGGGGAACAACTACATTGTTTGTTTGTTTTTGTTGTTTGTTTTGTTTGTTGGTTTGGTTTAACCCCTTCTTGTCATTATATACCTTCTCAAATTTTTCAGTTTTGGGGACAACTACTTTTTTTCTTATCCCTTCTTGTCGTTTTTGTCTAAGTCCTTGCTCAGTAAATGTGTTGTATTTATGTGAGTCTTTCTTGAAGAATGCAGCATAGAAAATGAGCTTAATATGTATGCACACACACATATGGGTGTGTATATACAAACATAGTGTATAGGTAGCTATACTGCATAGATTAATGAGATCTCTAGCAATTAATCCTCTTGAAATTTGTGTGAATGTACATTTTCATTCCTTAATTTTAGTGACATCTGTAATCATTGAATATGAACCTAATTGAAGCCTTTTCTTAGTTTCAGCCTCTTTTCTTGCATTGTTAAATTTATTTTACTTTAGTAGCTTTTACACAGACAGAAATGTTTAAGTAATTGTGAAAAGCAGTCTGGTCATATACACTATACAATAGAAGTTGCTCATTTTCCGGGCTGGAGAGATGGCTCAATGGTTAAGAGCACTAGCTGCTCTTCCAGGGGTCATGAGTTCAATTCCCAGCAACCACATGGTGCCTCACAACCATCTGTAATGAGATCTGGTGCCCTCTTTTAGCCTGCAGACAGAACACTGTGTACATAATAAATAAACCTTAAAAAAATAAATAAAAGAAGTTGCTCATTTTCATGTTGTCACAAAGAAAGGCCGATTTTGTCTTGTTTTACTTGTAGAAAGGGACCTTAATACTTTTATAATTACTTCTATTTTTTTTAAACAAAACATTTGTTTTTTCTCCAATAACAATTAAGCTAATGTTTTTCTTTAAGTAATGTGATGATTATTATTCACATGAAAGTAACACTGGGACCCATGTTATTGTGTTAGGTTCCTAGTGTCCCCATCTTGTAGTATCCTTAATATTTTACATCATTATGTTTTTTCTGATTTCTCTGTTTTAACCTTTTATTGAAAATAAATTATTTTTCTCAAATAGCATGTCCTGATTATGGTTTCCCCTCTCCCTCCTCCTCTCGGTTCTTTCCCACCTGGCCTCCCACTCCAATCTATCCTCTTTCTATTTCTCATTAGAAAAGAAGGAAGCATCTAAGGGATATTAATAAAAGAAAATTGCTGGGGGCCAGCCCCAACAGTGAAAGGGTTCCAGAGAGGATGTAAGGACCATGGGAAGGGAAGTTTGAGTCAGACACCCAGATGGGAAGACTTTGCAAACTGACTGAATAGCAATCAGAAAATTTCCTTATTTATACAGATTCATTATTTCTAAAGAGATACAGATCACATCATTTTGTCCTGGGAATACTTCTCTAGTATGCCCAGGGTTATAGGCTAAGTACATATAGAATAGATTTTATCAACTCCACATCGCTGTTCCCAGAATTCCACAGATTGTTTCAGCTTAAGCAGGCATAATATAGCAGCTTGCTTTAAAGCTGGCATCAGTTTGTGGTTTCAAGATGCTTTAGATAATATTTGGGTCAGTCCAGGCGAATCACCATCCTTTGAACAGTATTTTTTTTAACTTTTAATGGTGAATCATATTACTTGCAAATTAGACTAAGCCACTCAGGCTTAGGAACCATTGTAGCTGTTATTTCAATTTTTTATATTTATATTTATAATCTTATAGGAATTTGTTGAGTAAAAGAATTCTTTTGTTTCTAAATTAAGTAATACCACAACTGCTTGATGTAAAGCAATCTTTTTAGGAAGGACAAATCTTAATACCTTACACTTCTTACATTCTGTGTCATTCTTATACCACCTATATATGCTGTTACATTTCCTAGTCATTCTAGCTCTTATTGCTGAATTCCTTTTAGAAGCTTAATATGCATGGTCTTCCATCTTATAGGTTATATACCTAAGACATTCTAAGTATACTGTAAAAGGAGGTCTGTGCTCTAATCTGCTGCTGATTCTCCAATCCTGATGAACCTTGTCAGCCTTTTCCGAATTCATATGGTTCTATTTAGTTCCTGACTGCATAGGGGCAGATAACAGTCTCCAAGACACAAAGAAGACTCCTCAAATTCAGCTGACTTTCCCCTCCATGTCACCCTGTCTCACCCTTCTCCACCTGATTCTCTGGTTAGAACTTCCACCCCATCCATCCATAACTATTTCTCTTTGCCTTGACATTGATTTCCCCTGGCCACTTAATCTATATTTAGCATCTGTAGTTTTACAGATTTTGGTCAGTTATCATGAAAATAAATATACTAATTAAATATGGGGTACAGATCTAAAGAGGAGATTGTCAATAGACGAAACTCAACCAACAGTGAAATGCAAATCAAAACTACTTTGAGATTTCACCTTATACCTGTCAGAGTTGCTAAGATTTATAAAACAAGTGACAGGTCATACTGGCAAAGATGTCAGTGAAATATCCATACATTCCTAGTGTGAGTAAAATATTGTATAGCTACTGTGGAAATCAGTGTGCTGCTTCCTCAGGAAGATGGAAATTGATATACCACAAGATTCAGCTATATCACTCTTGAGCATATACCCAAAGAGTGCTTCATCTTACCAAAGAGACACTAGCCCAATCATATTCATTGTGGCTCTCTTCATAATAGCCAGAAATTGGAAGCATCCTAGATGTCTCTCAACAGAAGAATAGATTTTCAAAATGTGGTATGTTTACACTATGGAAGATATACAGCTGGTAAGAAAAATAAAAATTTCAGGCAAATGGATGGAAGAAGAAAAAAATGATCCTGAGTGAGGTAACACAAACTCAGAAAAACAAAAATGGTAGGTACCAAGTCATAATTGGATATTAACTGTGTGGCTTTTGTCTTTTGGTTTGTTTATATGGAAGATTATATTTATCAGTGTACATATGTTGAAACATTACTGCATCTCTAGGATAAACCCTACTTGATATTGGGGAGATGATCTTTTTGATGTGTCCTTAGATTCAGTTTGCAAATGTTTTTTTGAGTATTTTTGCAAGTATGTTCATAAGGGAAATTGTTTTGTAATTCTCTTTCTTTGTTGGGTCTTTATGTTGCTTGAGTATCAGGATAAGTGTAACTTCATAAAATAAATTGGGCAATGTTCCTTCAGTTTATATTTTGTGGAATAACTTGGGGATTATTGTTCTTAACTCTAAAAAAGTTCTGGTAGAATTCTGTGCTAAAACCATCTGGACCTGGGTTGTTTTGGTTGGGAGACTTTTAAAGACTGCTTCTAATTCACTATGAGTGATAATCTGTTTAAATTACTTATCTGGTCTTGATTTAACTTTGGTAAGTTGTATGTATATGTAGAGAAAATTATCCACTTCTTCTAGATTTTCCAATTTGATGGTGTATAGGTTTTTAAAGTATGTCCTTATCATGCTTTGGAGTTCCTCAGTGTCTCCTGTTATATCCCCCTTTTCATATTTAATTTTCTTAATTTTGATGTTCTCTCTCTGCCTTAGTTAATTTGGATAGAGTTTTCCTTGGAATAATCCTCTTGTACACTGTAAAGATTTGTCACTTGAATTGGTTTAATAAAACACTGATTGGCCAGTAGCCAGGCAGGAAGTTTAGGTGGGGCAACAAAACTAAGAATGCTGGGAAGAGGAATGGCAGAGTCAGGAGTCACCAGCCAGATGCAGAGGAAGCAAGATGAGAATGCCGTACTGAGGAAAGGTACCAAGCCACATGACTAAATATAGATAAGAATTATGGGTTTATTATGTGTAAGAGTTCATTAGTAATAAGCATGAGTTACTGGCTGAGCATTTATAATTAATATAAGTCTCATGTCAATAATTTGTGAGTTGCTGGTGGGACAGAAACTTTACACCTACAGGGATTGGGTAATCTCATTTGATTTTCTCAAAGAACTAACTTTTCATTTAATTTATTTTTTGATGTTGTTTTTCTATTTTCTTGATTTCTGCCTTGAGTTTATATTTGCACATCTCCTTCTTTTCATGTGATTTTTTTCCTTTTGTTCTAAGCTTTTAATAGAGTTATTAAGTTAGTATTATTAGATATCTCCAAGTTTTTGTATAGGCAATTAGTGGTATGAACTTGCCTCTTAGAACTACTTACAATGACTTTTAATATAAGAATGTTAGGTACAGAATACCATTGTTTTTACTAAATATGTAATTTCATAATTTTAAAACTATGTGTTCTGCATAGTCAGAGGCACAATTCTAATATAGATATATCAGTTACCAAAGATACAAAATATGTAGAATCTCTTCCATGAGCCTTAATTATGTGTTCCTAAGATTGATCATACACAGTATCTTTACAATTATTACTGCTGCCCATATGAACTTATGATGATTCATACACACTCTAAGGAAATAATGCTTCAACTTATTGATCCCATAATCTCTTCAGAGTGCTCAATAGCTGAGCTTTATTTTACAAAATTCTGCATGTGGGTACCAATTTGCTCAAATTAAGACAAACTTTGTTCTTTAAAAGTCTTCAACTTTTTCAAAAATCTGTTTTCTGCTTGTTACACATTTTTGGCATTTGATACAGCAGCAACAGCTCCCCCTCCAAGTACTATAAAATACATGTGTAACAATTGTTAAAATCTTAATCACTGAAAACAACACTGATAAGCTTCAATTCCACAGGCAGTAAGGGCAGGTGGACTTCAGAGTTCCTATACTCAGGATGGAACAGGTTGATCAAGAATATGATAGGGCTGCAGAGTTCCCATCTGGCTCAGTGGTGAGTGACTGGGTTCATACCCAGGGAGGCCTGCCCTTACGTCCCATCCCTGGGTCCCAGCCCTTCCAGGGGAAGACCTGCCCAACTTGGCCCCAGTTGCTGGCCAGCAGGCAGGGCTCCCATGGGAAGGTTCCCCTTCTCCAAGACCCCCCAGTTGACACTGCAATCTATACGCCCTGCCTCCACACCCATCCACCACTTTCTGAGACTTGGAGACTAGCCCCCAGCTCCCATCCAGCCCAGAGCTCCCATCAGGCCCAGAGAAAGAGAGAGCTCTCATTGGACAAAGAGCCGTCATTGGACCAAGAATAAACTCAGGAGACAGGGAGTCTGCCAGCCCTGATTAGACCAAGAGTGGCTTTCTGAGAAGTAGAATCCACCACCTCTCACTGGACCAAGAGAGGCTTCCTGAAATGCTGAATCTGTCAGCTCTGACTGGACCAAGAGCCCTGATAAGACCAAGAGCAAATCTGTGAGTCACAGAATCAACTAGCTTGGGTTGACCCAAGAGCAGCTCGCTGAGACATGGAAGCTGCCTGCTCCAATCAGACCAAGAGCTAAGATTAGACCCAGAAGGGCCCCCTGAGACACAGACACAACAAACACAGAGTGGACCAACAGCAACTCACTCAGACACAGGCACCTCTTATACCTATTAGACGAGGAGATGGGCAGACATCAAAGCAGAAGTACATACAACAACATAAAGAGCAATACAGCATCACCAGAACCTAGCCCTCCTCCAACAGCAAGACCTGAACACCACAAGGTGGAAGAAGCAGAAGAAAGCAACCTTAAGAATAGCATCATAAAGATGCTAAAGGCCTTTCAAGAAAAAATAAAAAAATGAAATTGAGGAAAAGATAAACAAAAAAGTGGAGGAAATCAATAAAGAAAATGAGAAAAAGTCAAACAAAAAATGGGAAGAAATCTATAAAGAACTAAAGGAAAAGACAAATAAAAAAAGTGGAAGAAAACAATAAATGCCTTAAAGAAAACTATGAAAGAGCAATGAAACAGGTGAGGAAAACAGTTCAAGACCTGAAAAGGGAAATAGAAACAATGAAGAAGATTCAAACAGAGGGAATGCTGGAAATAGAAAATCTGAGTAAACAAACAGGAAACACAGATGCAAGCATAACCAATAGAATACAAGAGATGGAAGAGAGGATCTCTGGTGTAGAGGATACAATAGAGGAAATGGATTCGTCAGTCAAAGAAAATACCAATTCCAAAAAAATCATAACACAAACTGTACAAGAAATCTGGGACACCATGAAAAGACCAAACCTAAGACTAATAGGGATAGAGGAAGGAGAAGAATACCAACTCAAAGGCACAGAAAATATATTCAACAAGATCATAGAAGAAAACTTTCCCAACTTAAAGAAGGAAATGCCTATGAAGATACAAGAAGCCTATAGAACACCAAACAGACTAGACCCCCCAAAAGTCCCCTCGCCACATAATAATTAAACAACTAAATGTACAGAATAAAGAAACAATATTAAGAGCAGCAAAGGAAAAAGGCCAAGTGACTTATAAAGGCAAACCCATCAGAATAACAGCCGATTTCTCAATGGAGAATTTGAAAGCCAGAAGGACCTGGACAGATGTAATGCAGATGCTAAGAGACCATGGATGCCAGCCTAGACTAATATACCCAGCAAAATTTCAATCATCATAGACGGAGTGAACAAGACATTCTAAGACAAAATGAGATTTAAACAATACTTATCCACAAACCCAGCCCTACAGAAAGCACTAGAAGGAAAATTCCAACCTAAGGAAGTTCAGATACACCCACAAAAATACAGGCAATAAATAACACCACAGCAGTAAACCCCAAAGAAGAGAAGTACACATACACTACCAGCAAAAGATAATAGGAATGAACAATCACTGGTCATTAATACCCCTTAATATCAATGGACTTAATTCACCTATAAGAAGACACAGACTAACAGAATGGATATGAAAGCAGGACCCATCTTTCTGCTGCATACAAGAAACACACCTCAAATTCAAAGATAGACACTACCTAAGAATAAAAGGCTGGGAAGAGACTTTCCAATCAAATGGTCTTAAGAAGCAAGCAGGTGTAACCATCCTAATATCCAGCAAAATAGACTTCAAACTAAAATCAATCAAAAGAGATCAAGAAGGGCATTACATACCAATCACAGGAAAGATTCACCAAGATGAAGTTTCAATTCTGAACATTTATGCCCCAAACACAAGGGCACCCACATATGTAAAAGAAATATTACTAAAGCTTAAATCACATATAAAACCCCACACATGAACAGTGGGAGACTTCAACACTCCACTCTCACCACTGGACAGATCTGCCAAATTGAAACTTAACAGAGAAATACAATAGCCACAAATAATATAAAATACCTTGGGATAACACTAACTAAACAAGTGAAGGACCTTTTTGATAATAACTTTAAATCTCTAAAGAAATTGAAGAAGATATCAGAAAATGGAAGGATCTCCCATGCTCATGGATAGGTAGGATTAACATAGTAAAAATGGCAATCTTACCAAAAGCAATCTACAGATTCAATGCAATCCCCATCAAAATACCAACACAATTCTTCACAAACTTGGAAAGAAAAATACTCAACTACATATGGAAAAACAAAAGACCCAGGATAGCTAAAAGAATCCTGTATGATAAAGCAACCTCTGGAGTCATCACCATCCCTGACCTCAAGCTCTACTATAGAGCTATAGTAATAAAAACAGTTTGGTACTGGTATAAAAACCGACATACGGACCAATGGAATTGAATTGAAGACCCTGACATTAATCCACGCACATATGAACACCTGATTTTGACAAAGAAGCCAAAACTATACAATTGCAAAAGGAAAGTATCTTCAACAATGGTGCTGGCCTAACTGTATGTCAATATATAAAAGATTACAAATAGATCCATATCTGTCACCATGCACAAAACTCAAGTCCAAGTGGTTCAAAGACCTCAACATAAATCCAGTTACACTAAACTTAATAGAAGAGAAAGTAGGAAGTACTCTTGAATGCATTGGCACCGGAGATCACTTCCTAAATATAACACCAACAGCACAGACACTGAGCACAACAATTAATAAATGGGACCTCTTGAAACTGAGAAGCTTTTGCAGGGCAAAAGACACGGTCAATAAGACAAAAAGACAGTCTACAGAATGGGAAAAGCACTTCACCAACCCCACATCTGACAGAGAATTGATCTCCACAGTATATAAAGAACTCAAGAAACTAGACATCAAAATACTGAACAATCCAATTAAAAAATGGGCTGTAGAGCTTAAGAGAAAATTCTCAGCAGAAGAATCACAAATGGCTGAAAGACATTTAAAGAAATTCTCAACATCCTTAATCACCTGTCAGAATGGCTATGATCAAAAAAACTAATGACAGTCAATGTTGGAGAGGATGTGGAGCAAAGGGAACACTCCTCCACTGTTGGTGGGAATGCAAATGTACAACCACTGTTGAAATCAGTATGGTGGTTTCTCAGAAAATTGGGAATCGAACTACCTCAAGACCCAGCCATACCACTCTTGGGCATATACCTAAGGAATGCTCAATCATACCACAAAGATACATGCTCAACTATGTTCATAGCAGCACTATTTGTGATAGCCAGAACCTGGAAACAACCTAGATGCCCGTCAACTGAAGAATGGATTAAGAAAATGTGGTACATATACACAATGGAGTACTACTCAGCAGAGAAAAACAATGACAGCATGAAATCTGCAGGCAAATGGATGGAACTAGAAAAAAATCATCCTGAGTGAGGTAACCCATATCCCAGAAGGACAAACATCGTATATACTCACTCATAAGTGGATTCTAGACATAAAGCAAAGAACACTCAGACTGCAGCCCACAGAACCATGGGGGCTATATATATATATATATCATGGGGGACCCTAGGATGACTGTGGCTTACAATAAGTTTTGGTTTTACTCAATTACTGAGCAAGCCTCAATGAAACATTTCACTATTAAGATAAGAATTTATACTGTATCAAGCTGATAATAGAAAAATTAATTAATTAATTAATTAATTAAAAATAAAAAATGAAAGAAAAATTTGAACTATTAAAAAAAAACCAAACAAACATATTTTGCTAAAGTAAAAAGGGGGGAGGTAGGGGCTCATCATTTCTCTCCACATTCTATTCTTTCCCTTGTTTTATATATTTTAAATTTTTTATCAGTGGATTCTGCTGGAGTATCTGCTGCAGATAAGCACTGGAGGGCTCCTGTTGCAAATCACTCCCAGGAGCGATGGAAGGATCTTTCTACTGGCACTTGGAGGGGACCCAGTATGGTGTTGGTGTGGGCCTGGGGTTCTGTTTATGTCTTTCCTCAAGACAATGAGGTTCCTCTTTGGGTTCCTGAGCACTGTGTGCGCCCTGTGGCTGCTGCTGAAGCCCAACATGGCAGAGACCTATTGGGCCTTTGTGAAAAACTCTCCCCTTCTGATGCCAATGGGGATTGAGAGCCCAACATGGCCAGCCTTGGCAAACATTAACACAAGTCTAGGAACTATAGCCATGTGGTTGGATTCTCCAGAAGGAAATGTATGGTAACTGCTTTTTCAAGTATGTTTGAGAACGTGTCACTCAGACACCTTGGAGATTAAGGATAACCCTGAAGGTCACTGACCTCCATTTGTTAACAGCAGCATGCCAGCTAAGCCTTTTCATTTTCACAATCCTCTTCAAGCTGGTGTAGTACCTACTTTTCAGGGGTGGCTCTGTGCAACATTTATTGGCCTCCTGAAATTCATTTAGCCCTCTTTGAAGATACCTTAAAATTTGTGAGCCTGAATGTAGCCAGTATGAGACCATTAGTTCTGCTCCTTGTGAGCTGCCTGTTTTTTCTTTATAGTTCTTAGTTGTTCTTTTTCAGAGCTGCCAGCTTAAGTCGTGCTGGGATCAAGAAAATTGGGCCTTGGTTGTTCATGTTCCTGGAGTTGTGTCCATGCCAGAGGATGCCCACACGCTCCAGAAGAGAATTTGACATCGCTGCTGCCATTGTTGCTGTTATAGCAGTGGCAGCCACCGCTGCTACTGTTTCTGGGATTGCCATTTCATAATTGGTTACTACAGCTAGCACAGTGGAGACCCTGGCAGCAAAAGTAGCTACCACAGTTAGTTAATCTTTCATTCTATTGGGCATGATAAATTTAATTCAATTGTTATATACATTTCAATTGGCTTTGAAAGCTATAAATTTATAAACTGAAGTTCCATTTGCTTTTGGGATACCATCTTACAAGGACTCCAATTTTCAGTAAGGCTGGTTAAGGAAGGGAATAGCTCAGTTGCCTTTAGCCTCCTGGCTATGGGTGGGTTAGGACTTCTGTTGGTCTTTTCTGTGTCAAACACACAGATTGCAAGTCCAGCACCACTTTGAGATCTTTGGCAGCAGTTAACTCTGCAGCTCACCCATGAATGAGCCTGTATGATGAGTATTCCGAAATGGGTAATGCCTGGGGGGTGCTCACCAACCTAAGACAGAGCGCCTTTGTGGCCTGGTCAGGTGTCTCCATGATGGGTAAGGTGACCTGCTGACATCCCACACAACCTAAGTCAGAAGCTCATTTTTTTAGTAAAAGGGGGGACCTGTAGGACCCTGGCCCCTGTTTTGGGTAACTGTTGCCTTGCTTGCTGACCTTGACCTTGATGTCCTCCCCATGCTAATTCCCTGCTGGGTTCCACCCTTCTGAATGCTTAAGGGAAGTTCCTTGTCTGTGTATCCTGCATATTGGGTGTTAACAGCTTAGATGCAAGATTGTAAAACATCGGTAGTGAACTTCAGCCCTCTGGGGTTCTCCCATTGTGCTGTAAGCCTATATTTAAGACTTCCTCCCTCCTTCAATAAATGGCATTCAGCATTCAAAAAATAAATAAGTAAATAAATAAAGGCATGCATCACCAAAAAAGAAAAAAGAAAAACAATGACATCATGAGGTTTGCAGGCAAATGGATGGACCTAGAAAAAATCATCCTGAATGAGGTAACCCAGACTCAGAAAGACAAACATGATATGTACTCACTCATAGGTGGATACTAGATGTAAAGCAAAGGATGACTAGACTGCTACTCACAACCCCAGGGAGGCTACCTAGTAAAGAGGACCCTAAGAAAGACACAGAGATCATCCAATGACAGAGAAATGGATGAGATCTACATGAGCAAACTGGTCGTGAGCAGGGGTAATGAAGGGCAAGGGTCGAGGGAAAGAGAGCCTAGGGGAGCGGGAGATCCCAGCTAGATCAAGAACCGAGAGGGAAAACAAGGAAAGAGATACCATGATAAATGAAGACCCCATGGGAATAGGAATAAGCAAAGTGCTAGAGAGGTCCCCAGAAATCCACAAAGATACCTCCACAATAGACAACTGGCAATGGTCAAGAGAAAGCCTGAACTGACCTACTCTTGTAATTGGATGGCCGAACACCCTAACTGTCATGATAGAACTCTCATCCAATGACTGATGGAAGCAGATGCAGAGGTCCACAGCCAGGCCCCAGGTGGAGCTCTGGGAGTCCAATTGACGAGAGAGAGGGGGGGGGATTGTGTGAGCGAGAGATGTTGAGACCATGATTGGAAAAAGCACAGGGACAAATAGCCAAACTAGTGGAAACACATGAACTATGAACCAATAGCTGAGGAGCTCCCAACTGGATCAGGCCCTCTGGATAAGTGAGACAGTCGATTAGCTTGAACTGTTTGGGAGGCCCCCAGGCAGTGGGACCGGGACCTGTCCTTAGTGCATGAGCTGGCTGTTTTGAGCCTGGGCCCTATGCAGGGACACTTTGCTCAGCCTGGGTGAAGGGAGGAGGGGACTGGACCTGCCTGGACTGAATCTATCAGACTGAGCTGAACCCCCAGGGGAGTCCTTGCCCTGGAGGAGGTGGGAATAGGGGGTGGATTGGGGGGAGGGCGGGGGGGGGGCGCGGGAGGAGGGAGGACAGGGGAATCTGTGGCTGATGTGTAAAATTAAATTAATTATAAAATTAAAAAAAAATTGGTTGGGGATTTAGCTCAGTGGTAGAACACTTGCCTAAAAAGTGCAAGGCCATGGGTTCGGTCCTCAGCTCTTAAAAAAAAAGAATGTGATAGGCCTGCATTCTTTCTTGGAGACGCAGAATGGTCTGGTTCTTGGCTCATTCAGAGTTTGAATTTGATTATTGCGGAGGATGGTCACCTGGGAACTATGGTTTCCTCAGAGAAAGCTGCTATTTCTTCCAATGCATTCCATTCCACTTTAGACAACAACTGCTGGTTGAATCCCTATTATTTTTCAAATCTGACTCTCCCTAGAGTGGCAGTTGACTGGCTTCTATCTGTGTAGGTCATTGTAACTTATAGTATCTCAGGGGATGAAAATGGAGCTGATGGGCTTCAGGATCATGATGTCAGTGACATCTGCATGGTATCTGTCCTACCTGACATATTTATCATTTGGAGGAATCAGGGATTTGGAATCTTTGAGGAAAATACTGCGTTTTATGGTCTTTTACAATAGTATTCCTATCATTCTTCAGATATTGTTTCTCTTTGGCTTAGTATTCTCAATGACTTATATGTTGCTACTCCATTGGCCATTTCTGAAGAGTTACATATCTTGGTTTTGCTGTAGTTTTTGACACAGCTATTGTACACTACTTGTAATATGGACATTTCTCTTTTCTCAATGTGTTTGCTGATTCTTTTTCCTCCAATATATATTATTCTTCAAATTCTGATTCTTGAGTCAGTTCTTAGTACAACTTCCTAAATGTCCTTACCCATAATGTATCTTTTAAAACTGTTACTCAGTGGAGCCCTGCTACAAGAAATGATTAATTTCATGTAACTCCTCAACTTTTGTATTTGGTTGACTATTGACTATCTACTCTCTTAGTGTTTGGCCTGTACTAAGAAAAGCCTCTCTACTGCAGTCGAAAGTGTCAATGAGAAAGTCATCACTGGGAGATAAATATTCAATAGGTGGTGTCCCATGGACCAGTGGAATCAGGAGAGGCTGTAGCAGTAAGAAGTACCATCCCCATTTGTACAGAGACTTCTTGGTTGTAACTAATAGTCAGAATGTATTTACTTCATATCATACTGATTATCAAAGATTGTATTATCTCTAATTCTTAAGGTAAAACAAATCAAATGGATTTTTACCCTTCTGTACTAACATATATTTTTATTCTTTATTCATTCAACAATTTGTTGAGGTCTTATTCTGTGTTTTGCCCCTGTAGAAAACCAATCAAGAATTTACCAAGTCATCTAATATGTGGCTCATGTCATTAATCCCACCACTTTAGATAGTTATTGTCATAGCAAGATAGATCTGGTTATTAAGAGAAAGAAACACATTAGGCATCCTATGAGAAAATGTTTGAGTATAAAGCCATATTATTGTACATTTTATGTATTTCCAAGGTAGCTGTAGATTTATTGGTAACACATTTATATAATTTATCACCTCACTCCTAATGTAAGCATGCAATCTCATTTGAAATGCTGATTGTCCCAGGAAGAAAAGGGAGACAAGGCTACATAAATAAGAGTTACTTTCCTGAGTGGTGCTCCCAAACAGAAGCTTTAGGACACAGATGATGAGCCAGAGAGGCCCCACAGTTCTGATCTGTGCTTGGCTATTAGACTGCCCAGTGCCAACCCTCTCTTTGCTATTTTGGGATATTAGCCATTATGACACTGCCTGATCTATAAAGTGGGGTAAACAGAGATCAGGTAATGTTATTTGAAGACTAAATATTTTCAAAGGTTCTTCATAAGTGGCAAGTGCCCATTAAGTACTTAAGTACAAAATATAAAACCTTGGTTTTTACACAATTTACTTACGGCAGTTTTTTAAGAACGTATTTCATTGAAAAAAGGGTTTGGTTGAGTATATTTTCAGATACAAGAATACATGCTCTATTCCTGACCACCTATAGACAGCTTCATTATGAAGTTTAGTACCAATAGTAAAAGTGTTTTGAGGATAAACTTGTCCCTATCTTTCTTAAAAGTGAGTTAAATTACATATAGCATACAATTAATTGATCAAGAGTGACAATATTTGTTCATTCACAAGAGTGGCCACTTACATGATTATGCCAAGAACATTTTCCTTATCGTAAATGATCCCTAAACCAGATCACAACTCTCATACTTTTTCTCCTACAGTCTACTCCAGATTTCTTTTAGACATTCAATGGCTGAATACTTAGTTTCTTTCCTCTTTTTGGAAGTTGTGAACCATGTTGTGAGTTAATTTTATTCACAGAATTTTGTGTGGTTGTGGAATATCATTTTCATGGGTCTACACCCAAGACTAGAGCTGTTAAGTCAAACAGAAATTCTGTTTAACTTTCCAGTTGGGTATCTGGAAGAAGCTTTTCTGATGAAGGTTGACTGATGTGTTTATGTAAGGTATAGCAATATCTCATTAGGAGTCATTTTATGTTCTTGTAACAGAATACTAGTAGTCAGTTTTCTTAAAGGCCTATGATTCATCTACTCTCAGATCCTGGTTACTTTATCAGTATCATTTATGGGTACCATCTCCTGGAGTAAGCATTAAAATCAATCAAAAACTCCATCATATATGCCCTATTTCACCAGTATAACTTCCAGGAAAGTCACAATTCTAGATTGCAGAGTTCATAGCTGAATGCTACTGGGAATTACTTTTGTCCTAATATTCAGTGTAATATTCACATTTCTTCTATCAGACCCAGGGAATCTGCTCTCATTTTGGAGTTTAGTTTTTGGCAGGATGATGTATATGATTCTGTTTGGTTGGCCTAGTACCTTTTGCTGAAGATTATTTTTTTTTCATTGTGTGTTTTTGGCTTCTTTGTGAAAAATCAGGAGAATGTAGGTGTGTTAACTTATGCCTGGATATTAACTTTAAGTCCATCAGTCAACATGTCTACTTTTATACCAGGACCAAAGGTGAAATCCTCAGGGAATGGAGGTTATATGGAGGGAACAGCTCCTGAATGCAGGCTCCAGCAGGACTAAGTATAGTCTATCCAGACTGAAATGAAAGGGATGGAGGTTAGCTGGGAGAGGGGTTTCTGCAATCCAACTACTATAGGACTCAATTATGTCCTTTTAAACAATCATTCAAGACCTAATATGTATGAATGTTCTGCACAAGTGGCTTTTCATGACTTTTTTTGATAGACTTTAGTGTTATTTGTCCTTTCCCATACTTCCTTGTCTGCCTTACCTTCAGCTTCCTACCCACTTAACCTTTCCTGCTGCATACATTGTTCACCCATAACCCAATGTACTAGCATATTCTATATCTCTTCCCTAGACCATACCTCCATATTACCCATTAGTAATTTTTTTACCTCTAATGGTCATTCAAATTAAACACACCATATCTGAAGAGTCTTTGTTTGTTTGTTATTTTGGTTTTTGAGAAAGAGTGTCTTTGTGTAGCCCTGACTGTCCTGGGACTAGCTCTGTAGACCTGGCTAACCTCAAACTCACATAGATATGCCTGCCCCTGCCTCCCAAGTGCTGAAATTAAAGGTATGTGCCACCGCTACCTGGTGTAAAGAGTCTTAACATTCACAGAGAAGAGAAAATGTGCGGGTTTTGTCTGTCTGAGTCTGGGTTACCTTAAAGTACTTGTTTCCTACTCATTGCATTTATCTGTGAAGATCAAATTTTCATTCTTCTCCATGGTTGTGTAATATTCTGCTGAGAATATATACACGCTTTCCCTCATCAATTCATCATTTGATGAACATATAGATGTTTTTTCTATCTATGAAGAGGAGAGCACAGATGACCATTAATGATCAGGGGTATCTGTAAAGTAGGTTGAGAGTCCATGTGTTTATCAAAGAATAGTACAGTTGAACCATGTGGTGGGTTTATTTCTTTCTTTTTGAGCAACTGGCACACCAATTTCCATAGTGGTTGTACAGATTTGCATTCCCACGAGGAGTGAATAAGTGTTCCCCCTTTCCAACATTTTCATCAGCATTTGTCATCATTTGAGTTTTTATTTTATCTATCTTGATTAGGGCAGGATGAAAACTTAAAATACAATTAATTTTTATTGTTCAGGTGGCTAATGATGTTAAAATTTTAAAAAGTAGGTTTTTTGTATAACATGTTTTGAGGATTTTTTTTATATAGGTCATTTACTTTTTTGATCTTTTTTAAAAAGTTCTTTATGTATTTTAGACACTCACTGTATAAGAACTGGAAAAGATACTTTCCCATTCTGTAGGATGTATCTTTGGTCAAATGATGGTATCTTTTTGCTGTACAGAAACTTCTTAGCTTCCTGAGAATCCAGTTATTACTTGTTGGTTTTTATATCTGCACTATTGGTTTTCTGTTCAGAAAGTATTTTCCTGTGCCAATGAATTTGCATGAATTTCCTAATTTCCTTCTATATAAGATCCAGGATACCAGAGAGTTTTGTGTAGTTCAAGAGACAATAATCAAATTTTATTCTTCTACAGGTAGTGATTAAGTTTGTACTGCACTATTTATTGAAGATGCTGTATCTTCTCCAATGTGAATGGTTGCCTTCTTTGTCAAAAATCAGGTGGCTGTAGCAATATGGATTTGTATGAAGACATCAATTCTACTCCATGGGTGACTGTTTTTCTCCCAGAACAGTTTTTGTATTTATTATTGCACTGTAGCATAACTTGAGATCTTTTATAATAATACCCCCAGCATGTAGTTGTTTTAATGATGATTAATATTTAGTTTTGTTCTGGATATCTTCAGTCATTTGTATTTCCATATGAAACTCAAAAATAATTAATTACTTTTAAAATTTTTGTTGGCCATTTTCACATTAATCTTGACAATCTATGAGCATGGGAGGTCTTTCCATATGCTGGTATCTTTGATTACTTTTTTCAATGTGTTAATGTTTTCA
The DNA here is from genome assembly GCF_007827085.1 of Peromyscus californicus insignis. Classification (NCBI taxonomy): domain Eukaryota; kingdom Metazoa; phylum Chordata; class Mammalia; order Rodentia; family Cricetidae; genus Peromyscus; species Peromyscus californicus. The sequence continues at coordinate 16,865,668 of NW_026294617.1, read as the reverse complement.
TTGCGCAAACCAGTTATTTCTTTGATCAAATCAATTTCAAGGGTTTTGTTGTTGTTGTTTTATTTTATTAGACTACTGAGAATAGAATTGTCGTCTTGATTTATTTTTTGTCATTTGCATAGAAGAAGGATGCTGATAGTTGTGTTTTAATTTTATATCCTGCTACTTTTCTGAATATCTGCTCTAGGAGGTGTTTTGTTTTTGCATGCTATGTTTTTATATATAGAATCTTTTCATATGGAAATAAATATATGTTGACCTCTTCCTTTATCATTTGTTTCTGTTTCATCCCCTTCCCTTGTTTTACTGCTCTAGCTGAAATTGTAAGAATTACATTGAGAAGTGATATTAATGGACTTGTCTTGTTCCTGATTTTAGCACCAATGTATTGAGTTTCTTCTCTTTTTAGGATGGCTTCTCCAACCTTTATGTTGAATCAATGAGCAGCATGTGAAGTGCATTTGTACTGCTAGAGCACAATAAACCCTGTGTGTGTGTGTGTGTGTGTGTGTGTGTGTGTGAGAGAGAGAGAGAGAGAGAGAGAGAGAGATATGAAAATGCATGTATACACGAATTGTATGTAAATATATGTATACACACAATGAACATGATGTAAAGTTGTCAATACAATTTTACATTAGATATCTTTGGTGCCACTTTTTCTATGTCTTCTTTGTCATGTAGACATTTTTGATACTGATTTATTTGTTAAGAACAAGGTTTCAAATTAATAATTACAGAATGATAGGTTTGATATATAATTTCATCTAGACTATATCACTAGAGCTGTGTCCTCTGAATACCTGTATTAAGGATCTAATAGATGATGCCTAAAATAACTGGTAAAGAGGGAAACATATTTTGAAAATGACCTTAAATATAGGCCATTCATTTTAATTTTAGTGTGTGTGTATACATGTATGTGTAGGAGTGCACTCATTTACTATCATAATATCATAAATGGGACTTCACTCTGCATGTAAAGGTAATTATTTTCTATCAGGAATCAAAAGTAAACAAGTTATTAATAAGCCATAACTCTACTTAATGCATTTTCTTTGGTACCTCATGTGGGGCTCTGACACAATTCAATAGCTACTACATAACATATTTGGTTGTTTCAAATGGATCCCAGTGTTAATGTGTTTTGTATTGTTTTTTTTTTTCTTCTAGGTCATTACAAAAGTTAGATACCTGGCCGGGCGGTGGTGGCGCACGCCTTTAATCCCAGCACTCGGGAGGCAGAGCCAGGCGGATCTCTGTGAGTTCGAGGTCAGCTTGGTCTCCAAAGCGAGTTCCAGGAAAGGCGCAAAGCTACACAGAGAAACCCTGTCTCGAAAAAACCAAAAAAAAAAAAAAAAAAAAAAAAGTTAGATACCTTCCTTTCTCCTTGGAGGACAGGGATTCTCAGAATGAAGGTGAAATGTTGATTTCATGTTCTAGTTCCCCCACAAGGACTCCCTTGCTTTTGTCTCCTGTACTCAGGTTGCTGACATTCCAAGTCTTCTAAATTTAGCTTTGTTCAGTCATCATAGGCACGGTGGACACATGGCACTGGGGTAATAAGTTGTCTGGACAGGAACACATTATAGCAAACCTCAATTTTCTCCAAGGCCTGTAGGGACATGGGTGACAGGGACAATTTCTTGCTTGGAAACAGGGCATGGAGTGATTTCTTATTCCCAGTTGCTGTGGGATGGTTTGTATGTCAAGTGTGTTGCTGATTGGTCAATAAATAAATCACTGATTGGCCATTGGCTACGCAGGAAGTATAGGTGGGACAAGGAGAAGAATAAAGCTGGGAAGTGGAAGACTGAATCAGAGAGACACTGCCAGCAGCCACGATGACAAACAGCATGTGAAGATGCTGGTAAGCCACGAGCCATGTGGCAAGGTATAGATTAATGGAAATGGATTAATTTAAGCTGTAAGAACAGTTAGCAAGAAGCCTGCCATGGCCATACAGTTTGTAAGCAATATAAATCTCTGTGTGTTTACTCGGTTGGGTCTGAGCTGCTGTGGGACTGGCGGGTGAGAGAGATTTGTCCTGACTGTGGGCCAGGCAGGAAAACTCTGTCTCTGTGTTTACTTGGTCGGGTCTGAGTGGCTGTGGGACTGGCAGGTGAGAGAGATGTGTCCTGATCGTGGGCCAGGCAGGAAAACTCTAGCTACACCCAGTGTCACAAAAATGTAGTAAAAAGAATACAGTTTGCATTGATAAATCTGTTCTACCAGAAATGAAAAGTCAGGAATCTGAAGATTCTCAGGGAGAGCAGGGACCACTGAACTCACCACTGTTAATTTTAATGGCAGCCTCCTCTTACACAGAACAGAATTATTATTGCCTGCTTCAGACTTTCCAGTTTTAGAGATGCGGAAGAGGAAAGAAAATGTGTACTTAAAGTGTGTATTGGGGAAGGTACATTATGACTTTTGGTTCTGTTTTCCAGAATGCTGAGGAAGATTATCAACTGTGGTTTTCTTCTAGCCAGGAAGAAGTGTCATGCCCACTCCTGAGTAAGCATCTGAGAAACCTAAGGAGGCATTGATTGAGTTAAAAAAAATGTAACCCAAAATTGCTAAAGTTTTCATTGTTTCCCTTAAGCTTAAATACCCTCAAATGTAAAAATCATATGAAATGTTCTTTCACACATTTAAAAAATACTTATACTAGTTAGTCTTAACCCTCATCCAAGTATATGATAAAATCTTCTTGAATTTACATCTATTTGAGAATTTCATACATCAATATTGTATTTACATAATTTCCATCCTTTCATTTGGCCCCTTCATCCCTTCCCACATCCTCTTCACTCCTCTTTAATTTCATGACCTCTAAAAATTAATCTTGTTTTTGTGTTTGGTTGGGTTTTTTTTTTTTTTTTTTTTTTGTGTGTGTGTGTGTGTGTGTGTGTGTGTGTGTGTGTGTGTGTGTTTGAAGGGCAGGGAGAAAAAGCACATTTAATGTTGCTCATATAAATGTGTATTTAAAGATGAACAATTGGGACAGGATAAATTATTAGTTGGCTCATCCCTGGGGGAGACTGATTCTCCCTCTGAGTAGCCATTGACTGTCTTTAACTCTTGATCTAAGGATGAAGTTTTGTGAGATTTACCCATGCATAGTGGCAGTTCAATTGGTGCTGCCATTTTTTAAGTCTCATTGGGGCAATTATATTGTTGAAATTTCAGGTGCAGCCTTCCTCTCATATACTGAAGACAGGACCTCCTAGAAAAGGTCCTGGTCCTCTGGCTTTTACAAGGTTTCTTCTTACTCTTCCAGGAAGGTGACTAACTTTAGATATAGAAACTGCCTTGTAGATATACCAATTGTAGTTATGGACCCTGCAAACACTTATTCTCCATCTGGCTGTGGGTAACTGCATACCTTAAGATCTCTGCATGCAACAATATCTGGTCAGTCTAAAAATAGAAATAGTACTCAAGACATACACATGGAAAGAGCAGACAGAAACTGGAACTACATTCATTTTATTTTAATGTGTATATTAATTTTATAAAATGTTATCTTGACATCAAGACTCAGAACAGCTTTGTGCACCATGTCTGGCTTGAGGCTTCCTTATAATCTGTCAATCATGGCGGCTCTGTTTCGGTTACATTCTATATGGCAGTGATATAAACACCATGACCAAATGTACTTGGAGAAAAATGGAGAAGAGTGCACTGCTGAGAAAGTCAGAGCAAGAACTCAAACAAGCTGGGGACCTGGAGGCAGGAGCTGATGCAGAAGCCATGCAGAATTCTTGTTTACTTGTCTTGGTCTATATTACTTTGCTCCATCTTCTTTCTTATAGTGTCAAGGATCATCAGTGTAGAAGAGGTACCATCGAGATATTGGATGGGGCCTCCCACGTTAATTACTGTAGGGAGCAGAGAATTCCCTGAATTAGTGGATTAGAGGATTCCTGAATGAATGTGTTTTATGACAAAGCCATGACCATGTTGGAGATTTCAAAGACTTGGACACATGAAATAATCAGCAAATCTGTCTCCTTACATGGACCAGGCTCCAGAGAAATAACACAGCTTTCATTGGGAGTCTTTGTCTGAGTGTTTATTGACCAGGGTATGCAAGACTATCAGCTGCAGCTTCCTCCTCCTGGGTGTTTACATCTTGAAAGTGGTCATCTTCAGAGACCTCCTGGGAGATGAGCTAACTTGTGGTGTACCTAATAAATATCCTGAGGGTCTGAGTTGTGGAGGGTTAGAAAATTCCCTAGCTATACTGTATGTATATCTCTGGGTCAGTATTTCCTTCATTCCCTCACAACTCCTAGAGAGATTCCCAGGACCCAAGCCATGCAGGTCGCAGATAATCACTATTTAGAAATTGAACCACAGATTTACCTTCAGGTCAGACAATATTAAGGCATTTTATCAATTGAGAATTTTTCTTCCCAAATGATTCTGGATTCTATTAGGTTGACATAACACCAAAGAGCACAGGCTCCTTTCTCAATGCAAATACACTGAGTTCTTATGTTTTCATTAAATGTTATCCTGGTGCCCTTGTAGATGTTTCTGTACCATCTGTAGATGTTTCTGAGCTTCCTGGACCCCAATCATTTCTGTAGGAAAAAACCTACATCAGTGCTGTAGTTTTTGTCCCAAATGCATAGCATCTGTTCCACAAGGAAGAGAAAAGCAAGAGCTTCCCAGTTTCATCAGTGATTAATGAGAAATGAGGAAAGGAGACTTCCTGTAAAAAAGGAAAGCCATTTTGACAGTACAGGATCTTTGAAAATTTGTTGTAGAGGAAGTGACTGAAAGCATGAAACAATAAACCAAGTATTATGCATGTAAATGGAGACAAGAGAGTGCATGGTCTTCTGTCTTGTTAATGCTGCTTTGCAGGGGCTTCTGTGTTTCTAGTATCCTGTGACTTTTCCCTGATAGTTGTCTTATGGAAAACAGTGGGAAAAAAGCATAAGGAAAAACACTCCACTCCACTTGAGAAGCCTGGCTTCAGAACTTACAATGGGAAATGAGCTATCTCTATAAACCTGTCAGGAATCATGCTGGAGAAAATACTGATCAGAGCCATTTTAACATGTGTTGTTAAATTATTGAAATGACAATAGATAACAAGAAATTAATATATTTTCTTCTTTCATAACTCTTTGACATATGGAAGGCACATGACTGAAATCATTAGTCTAGAGCTATAAGGCTCTTGCAGATCTCTAGTTTACATGATTTGTAACTAGGCAACATGTTCAAATTTTATCCTCTGAACTTTTAAAGCCTGTACTTAGACACCTGCTTTACTAAAAATTCTTCCCTGAGGACTCCAGGAGTCAGATGAAACATGCAACTCATTTTAATGTCTTCTTATGCTCACTGAAAGGTCTATTTGATCACTCATCACTCTTATCATTAATCTATATTTAGTATTTTTTCTACTTAGGACATTAGAACCGATATGCCATCAGAATGAGTGACCTTCAAAATTCTACCTTCCTGTCAGTGAGGCCAAGTGACTACATAAATTATCTTAATATCAACAAGGCCATCCCGGAGCTTCCTGTAGATGGAAGTATATCTGGTCTTCCCTGGCCCTGCGGTTAGGATGAATATCTCCCACCTGTGGTCCCTCAGCTACTTATAAAATAATCACTCAGAGGCTTATATTAGTTGCAAACTGTATGGCTTCAGTGTGGTTCAGGCTTCTGGCTAGCTAGCTCTTTCATCTTAAATTAATCCATTCCTATTAATCTATATGTTGCCATGTGGCGGTGGCATTACCAGTTTGCTGGCATCTTGTTGCTCCTTTGGCAGCAGGCTGGCATCTCTCTCCACTCTGACCTTCCTCTTTCTGTATCTTTGCATGGATCTCCTTCCTGGCTGTGAGCTTTCTTGTCATAGGCCAAAACAGCTTTATTTATTAGCCAATGGGAACAACACATATTCACAGCATACAGAAAGACATCCCACAGTACATCCTTTTTTGTCTAATCAAAAAGGAAGGTTTTACCTTTAACATAGTAAAATTACATATAATAGAACAGTTATCATGCAAGAATTACAGTTACAATATCTAGTCTATTTGTATTTGGCAAAATTAAAGAAACTATTTTGTCATCTATCCTATATTTGTGAGTCTGAAGACTTATATCTAATTTATCTTTTATCATAATCAAGGAAAATTGTAACTATTTAGTCTTCAACTACATCAAAGATGCCAGAAGGATATAATAGTATCTAAGTAAAGAGGAAGTGCATTGTAAGCAACTTCCAAAGTTCTAGAAATGACGGAGACAGTTGGCTGCCCACTCTGTGCAATTTCAATCTTTACATGGCTTATTAAATATTTTGTATATTTTTAAAGACTTTATTTTATTTTTATGACTATTGATATCCATTCTTTTCTCTCTCTCAAGTCTACGTATCTTTTTACATATGTTGTAAACTGTTCAGAAGTTTTTTCCATCTGAATCTGTCCTATTGTGTATCTGTAATCATTTTTTTGACCATTGAGATAACCTGAAGCATGGCTTGGACCAAAGCAGCAGCTCCAGCTGCTGGCTCCACCCACCTTGGCTTCCCAAGATGGTGCAGCTCTGGGATTCATGGTCACCAACAACTCTGGGAGCAGTGGGGCTATGCCTCCATCCAGCAGTGTGTAGCCCAGAAACCTTTTGTTTTCTGTACTAGCAAAAGCTAAGTCCACCTTGCAGTACAGTGCATGGCTTGGGGATAACTCTGTGTACCACAGCAGGAATCTGCCATACTGCAGTTCAAGCCTGCATGCTACAGAGTTTCTGTATCATGGCTCGCCTGAGAGACACAACTAAGAAGCTGTTTTTAGCAACATTTTAGAATCTTTTTTTAAAGCTGTCTCAGGTTTTGGGTGGAAATTCTTGCTACCGTGTTGTGCACCAATTGTAGACAGAAGTTTGTTTCTCTGGTCCTGCCCAGCCCAGGATTGGGAAGAATTTCTCCCACCTATTGTCCCGCAGTCACTTATAAAATAATCACTCAGAGGCTTATGTTAATTGCAAAGTGTATGGCCTATATTTCAGGCTTCTGGCCAGCTAGCTCTTTCATCTTAAATTAAGCCATTCCTATTAATCAATTTGTTGCCATGTGGCTGTGACATTACCGGTCTGCTGGTATCTTATTGCTCCTTTGGGGGTAGGCTGGCATCTCAACTCCACCCTTCCTTTCTCTGTATCTCTGCTTGGATTTCCTGCCTGGCTGTAAGTTTTCTTGCCATAGGCCAAGTCACCTTTATTTATTAGCCAATGGGTACAACACATATCCACAGCATACACAAAGATATCCCACAGCAGCTCCCCTCCCCACATGTGTTAGGACTATTAATCCTGAAGCCAAAGGTCTTTGGATTCACCCAAAGACCACAGCTGTGAATCTCTTAACTTCCTTCAAGGTTTTAAATTTACAGGTTTTAAATCCTTCTGTCCCCATTTGCACTAATAATTCTAGTGTAACCTCACTGATATTTCTTCATCTAATGAAAACATATCAATTGGGGAAGAGTTTACAAAAGAAAAGAAATTGTGGTAAGCATGTTTTGTTTGTGATTGTTACTGTGTGAATATCCAGCTATTATTTTTTATTTGATCAGCATCACAGTTAAAAGCATCTTACAGTAATAGATGTTTACATTAAAGTCTTTTTGTAGTGCCCAGATGCTTTTGGGTCTGGGTGTGTAAATACCTTTTAGTTGTTACAGTTTCTTACTTGATGATCTCTGGACTCCGGTTCTGTGGTGGTCCTGTATCATTGGCTGGACAGTGAGTTAGAACAGAGAACTGGGAAGAGAAAAGCTTGTGGTGCAAGAGAATTTATTTTTTTGGAATTAGGGACAAAGAAAAAAATCAGGGCCCTGTCTGTATGCATGTGAGAAACACAGGCAGTGGTTCTGGAGTGAAGCAATGAGCTCTTATGTTAGGTGGAAATCTTTTTTCATTAAGTAACTCTGCAAGTGCAATTAAATCTGGTGAGGTGGTAAGGCTGTCCTCTGTACCTGACGATAAAGAAGAGGTGATATCCCAAAACTCCCAGGACTGAGTCAGTGGCTCTAGTGTCCAGAAGGAAAGAAACAGATCGCTTCCCTGCTGCGTTCTGGGTTCCCTGCCATGTCTGTAGCCAAGCCTAGGTCTGTTGGAGGTCTTAGCTTGATGTACCAATGCATCTTGGTGCCTGGAGGCAGTCAGCTGACTTTGTCTTTCTAGGTGCCACTTTTAACAAGGCTGTTGATGGCCTGGCAGGGCATTCGCTAGCCTGTGGCCTTTTTCCTCACTTAAAACAGGGACCCAAAAGCTTTTGAGAGTCAACGAGTGCCAGCACTTGGCAATTTTGTTTTCAGGCTTTTATCTCTTCCCTGGCATACCTTAAATGCCACAGATGACTATTTTGCCTGTGGGGTCAGGAGCCTTGCTCTCCAGATGCTTAAGTTTTAGTCGGGAAGACCTGGGGAACAAGAGACAGATTTTATTCCATGTCCTGATTTTTTTTTCTTGATGACTGATGGCTTAAGGACAGCTTTTGGAAGATCTGCCAGTAGGCAGACTATAAACCAATCCTTTTGGAAGACTTGTCTGAGGCTATAAGCTGATTTTTGGCTTAAGAGCCATCCTGACTACTGTAAACTTATTTGGATCTTAGCCGCTTCCAGACCCATCTGTGCTTCTCAAGGCAGTTTGAGGATGAGTGGGTGGAGTTAAGGTGAGTTAGGGTGAGTCATAGAAACCGCCCAAGTCAGCCCTTTTGAGCCTGTCCACTGCCGGCGGAAGTCAGACAGAAAAGGTTGCACATGGCAGACACAGAAGTGGAGGAGAAGGGTTTAGAGCTTTAGCAGAAAGCTTGGGAGATAAAGTAACTCTTATTTGCCCATTCTCTGGCAGAAGTTCCCAGTGGCCAGGTTTATGCTGTTATGTGGCCAGGTTTATGCTGTGCCCGCCCCATCCGCCAATGTAGGTGGTAAATGTATTGTATCCACCCCTTTGTCTCATGGCTGTAGCCGAGAGAAAAATACAAAATTAAAATAACAAACTGGGATCAGACTACAATCTTGGGCATCCCCAAAGAGTGGAGAGAGATCCATGAATCAGCTCAAGTCACCATTCCTTTTTGTCAAGGGAAGGTGAGGGCTCAGCTGCACTGTAGTTGGTCCACTGTTGAACCCTAGACACCATTTACCCCCTCATCAGGAGTGAAAATGTGCCTGCCATTGCCAGTATAGCCCGAGGACAACCCCCGGGGTGTCTGTCAAAAAAAATATAGCTCAGACTGCAGCCGTGAGAATGGCAGACTCACTGTGGTGAAGAATCATTGTGTTATGTGGTAGCTGTATAGGAGTCCAGAGGAGGCAAAGGTCGAGCATGTGCTCACAGTCTCACGGTCTCACTGGATGGGGGAGGAGGCAGCAGGCAGCCGTGGTCACCGCAGGTCCTCTATGCTTGGTGGTGTATCCGAGTCACCGCACCAATGTTGGTTAAGCGGCACACTGCTCCTGGCTGGCCGCTGCCCACGGCGGCCATGCTGGCGGAGTGCTGATAGGAAGAATCACAGCCGTGGTTACCTTTTTAGAGCTTTATTGAGACAGAAGGGGGATGGAGAGAAAGAGAGAGAGAGAGAGAGAGAGAGAGAGAGAGAGAGAGAGAGAGAGAGAGGAGGGAGGGAGGGAGGGAGGGAGGGAGGGAGAAGGAGAGAGGGGAGACAGAAGGAGAGAGCAGAAAGGAAGGAGAAGGTCGCACAGAGGGCCCACCCAATTTTTTAGGCTAGGACGCCGTCACAAGCTGATGACATAATTAAGGACAGAATCCTTACACCCCCCAAAGAGTAAAAAGTAAGAAACAATCATTTAAAATGAGCTTTTGTGAGTGTGAGCTTCTGGGACTCTCTTTGTCCCTTTGAGGACTGTAAGCACTGGCATCTGGCTGGGAAGTGGAGCACTAGGATCTTTTTTCCAGAAACCTCCAGACTAAAACAGACAAGTATTGGAGACTATGGGGGTCCAGCCCCTTGATAGTCCCCTCCCAGGGTCTGGGAAGAATCTACAACCAGCTGATAATTAACCTTTGATGAAAAGAAATGAATCTATGTACATGAAATCCCTTAGTCCATATACTTTATTATTCTGTGACAGTTACAAGCTTATATTCTGCTGTCATATTTAGCTCCTTTCTTGCCCAATTACTCTTTACATTTATCTGTTGTCCCCTCCATTACTCTTTACATTTATCTTTTGTCCCCTCCAGGTTCTATCTTAATTCCTTCATCTAGTTCTGCCCCTTCTAGATTCTCATCCATCTAGTTCTTTTCATATCAGCTACTCTCCCATCTTCTCTCTCATCTTGTTCTTTCTCTTCTTGTTCTTCCCCATCTGGCTCTTCCTCATCTCCCATCTTGTTCCTCTAGTACTCTCTTCTAGCCCTTCAACCTAGTTCTTCTCCATCTCAGTTTGTTCTTCTCAAGATCTTACCTATCTAGTTCTTCCATTCTCTTTTCTCTTCTCCTCCTGTGCCCTGGAAGTCCCAGTATATGAAGGGAGGGTCTAAGCTAAATTGTGTAAAGCTATTACTTAACATCCACCTCACTTAGGCGATGTCTCCTTGTGGAATTTACCTTAAGTCAGGAGACTTGCATGTGGGTTGTTATCACTGTTAGTCCTTGAAAGTTGGGCATCAACCTAGGCGGTGTCTCCTGTTAGTCCTTGAAAGTGGCTAAGGGAGAGATCTGATTCCAGAGAAAGCCTTTCCTGAGGCTGTTCTCCAAATACCTGGAATGTGTATGTCCAGAGAGTGATTAGTCCACACGGTTAGCCCTTCTTAGGGAAAAGTCAATTGGGAAAACTATGAAGGCACACATGATTTTCATAACAGAATATAGCTGATATATAACAAGCCAAATAACACCAAAAACTCCTTGGAATTTGGCTTCCTCTGGAGGAATTCCCTGATCCCTCCAGGTAGTGACTTTGCAATAACCAGCTGAGTTCTTATGATATATTCCTGCAGCCTGCAGCAGGGAAGCACTCAAACAGATAAAGAAGGTGGTGGTGGCAGCAGCCATGGCCGAATGCTGCTTACTGGCTTGTTCTTACATGATCTGCTTAGCCTACTTCTTACTGCACCCATTACAACCATTCCAAGGACGCCACCACCCACAGTGAGCTGAGATGTTGGACATTTATCATAAAAAGATCACAAGAAAAGAGACCACAGTCTTTCCCACAGGCCAATCTGGGAGTGGCATTTTCACATTAGAAGGTCCCTCTACCCAAATGACACTTGCTTAGGTAAGGGTGATACAAACGTAGCTGGGAAAGAGCCTTCCTTTTACAGTATTCCCATTAAAGTTAAGGAGTAGGATATATTTGGATGATATTCAAAATAATAAAATGAGTTTGAGAATAGAGATACCAGGCTGCATAGAAAACTTGAAATGTCTACCTCCATGTTTAACTATCAAATATTTGTACCTATTGACTTGTAGAAACATTCTTCCACATGGAAGGATGTGTGTGCTTTCTCCTTTCTCTCAATTTTAATTGCAGTAATGGGACTGCATGGCTTCAGGACTTCATACCTATTAGTGGTTGTTTATCCAAATGGAGTATAGCTAAGGAGGCAGTTTTGGTTAGAATGCCAAAATCCCCTTAGTAAAGGTTAGCATTTTATAAACATGTCTTTGACCAGGCCTGGAGCTATTCAGTGCTTAATGTCATTCATGGGTAGGTAATCTCATTCATTATAAAACTGATTAAAAGTAAGATCAGAGAAATTTTATTTTTTTATACTTTCATATATTGTATATTTATCATATTTAATGCCAACTTCTCCCACATTCATGCCTTTTCCCAAACTCATCTACTTTGTGTCCTTTCAATTTTCCTTAAAACAATTTTAAACATCCAATTGTATATTATCCCTATACTCTTGGGTATATATACATATCCAGTGGAGCATGGTCCACCACCTAGAGACCACATCCTTAAACAAACTGAATTTCACTATTGGACAGATAGGATTTGTCCAGAGCACCTCACATGTAGGTGAGACTTTCTGTTCAACTCATTTCCCCATGTGGGGAATATTTCTAGAATTTTGAGCTTGCACATGTATTGTGCATGTCGCAACTGTTGAGAGTTCATATTGGCAACTGCTGTTTGGTGTGTAGAAAACATTTTTCATTTTATTCAGCTACTTCCTTTTTCTCGTAGTCTTTCTGCTCTCTTTTCTTCAAATGAGCCATAGGAGGAAGGACTATGAATTATTGACATAACATTTAGGACTCTACACTCAACAGCCTTTTATTTTCTTCATGATGACTAGCTATAGATCTGTGTGCTAAATCACTATCTACTACCAAGGAAGCAACTCTAATGAGGACTGAGATTGCACTAATCTATTACATAAGTCATTAGGAGTTGGTTTACTACTACACACATATACTACTAAAAAATAGTGATAGTTTTTTGCTTAAGGCCTCAACCTATCTAGCTAGAGACTATTGGCCCTGATAATGGTACCAATATGTGTTCCATCTTGGGAATTGGACCTTAATACAAGAATGTAGTTGGTAACCACATGGACTTTGTGCTGCTGTTGCATCACTGGGCAAATCTTGGCAGGACATTTATTTCTGTAGCTCACAGAGTTACAGTGAGGTAAGGCTGATGATTACTTTTATTCTCCAATAGTGTACATAGCACAGTTGGAAGGAAACTTTCAGGTCTTTACCAGGTTGACTTCTCCATTTTTGTAAGTCAAGCATGTGTTATCTCCACAAATGGGAGCTGAGTGTCAAGTTCTGGAGGGTAACCAAGATCAATGTCAATAGCCTGTTAGGAATCTATGGGATCCACTGCCCAACAGCTCAAAGATTATCCCATTTCTAGCACTGTACTTGTATTTGTTAGACTATGGAGTCTAGTGTGAGTATCATCACTTGTTAGTGGATAACTCCACTTATACTCCTTTTAAATATGTACATGTATATATTTACGCAGCTTCTACAAGAGTTGGCTTTCAGCTGGCTTTTGAAAAATTAATGTTAGTATCCTCCTAGTAGTCACTCCTCTATGTTGCCTCTCACTCTGACATCATGTAACCTTTTTCCATGATTCCTCTTTCCCCCTTTATATCCTTGTTTTCTATTTCCTATGATCTGAAATTTTCACCATCTTGCTTACTCATTTTCTGATTTCTAAGTCTATTCCAAGGGAAACACATTTATCTAGAGCTTTGAGTAACTGACTTAGAATTGGTTCCCAGAGTTAAGATCCTACCTAGTTCCTTGACTAGTGAGCTGGGTTTATTAAAGAAGTAATTCCAAGAAAAGATAAGTGACAAGGTAGACTAAGACAGAGTAGAAGAAGATGAAAGACTGATTCAAAAGACATGTGCTGTGAATATCGCTCTGTATAAATAAACACTGATTAGCTAGTAGCCAGACAGGAAGTATAGGCAGGACTAACAGAGAGGAGAATTGAGGGAACAGGAAGGCAGAGGGAGAGACTGCTGGAGCTGCCACCAAGGAAGATGTAAGGTATCAATAAGTCATGAGCCACATGGCAAAGTATAGATTAATAGAAATGGGCTAAATATAAGAGTAAGAGCTAGACAATTATAGGCCTGAGCTAATGGCCAAGCAGTTTAAATAATATAAGCGTCTGTATGTTTATTTTATAAGTGGGCTAAGGGACTGCCAGGGCTTGGCGTGACCTGGAGAGAAAACTCCAGCTACAAATGGCGCCCAATGTGGGGCAAGAGTTTCCACTTAAAACCTGAGTAAAAAGATTCTAAAACAGAGCTAAAAGCAGTTCTAGTTGTCTCTTTCAAGTTAGCAGCAGCCAGCATGTTTGAGCTACTATGTACTATGGCGGGTTCCTAGTGTGCACGCTTGACCTGCAGTATGGCGGAAATGAGGCCTCTGCAAGTGACACATTAAGCTGTGTGGTGAATTTAGCCTTTGCTAGTACAAAACAAAAAGAGATTTCTGGGCTACACGCTGCTTTGATAGAAGCATTGACCCACTATTTCTGAGAGTTGATGGCTCCCAGAGCTGGTGGAAATGTACTACCACCATGTTGGGAAGCTGAAGAGGGCAGAGCCAGCAGCCACAGTGCCATTTCAGGCTTAGAATGCTGCAGTTTAAAGCAATAGGTTTACAATAAGACAGATTCAGATGGAATAGTTTACAATGTATGTAAAAATGTACGTAGGCTTGAAAGAGAGAGAAAAAGGAATATATGCAGTTATATAAACAAATAGATAGTTTTTAAAAATAAAGTCTTTAAAGAAACAGTAAAGGTAATAAGTCACATGAAGATGGCTATCACACAGAGAATCTGGATTATCTTGTCTTTGATATTCATAACTGAAGGAAAACATTTGATTGTAAAAGCTGTTGAGTTATGCCAAAATGTATACTTTAAAGTTACCTTGACTTCAAAATTTGGATCTAAGGATATGTTGCTTTGGAAAGGAGGCTCTGCTTTTGCTTCCACAGAAAGCCAGAGGCTATGGATTTGTTCCAGATTAAGATACATCAGGTTTGACCAGCCAAGACCCCCTGAAAGGTCTCTGATGACACCATGGCCCAGATGATCCAACATCCAGAACCATTTCAAGGCAACTGGCTCAGATGATACACCCTCACGGACTACTCCATAATCCTAAAATTTTCTTTGTGTCCCCATAAGATACAATGCCCCCTTCCAGCAGGAAGTAGTAAGAGAATCTATGCCCAAATTCCCAAATATACCAAGCTGGCTCTCTCTAAACCCAGGTATATTGCTAAAAAAAAAAAGAGAGAGAGAGAGATTCTTATGTCCCAAATCAGAAGAACCCTCTGGGGTGGGAGAGAAAAAAAAATATTTTTGTTTAAAACAGGTTGATTATAATGCAAAGTCTTTCTAAAGAACAAAAGGGTATATAATATAGATATGATAGGATAAAAGGCTAGATTAATGAACCTACTTTTAAAAAGTAACAACTTATTTAAAATGTTTTATATTGCTATAGATTTTAGTTTATTGGTGCAAGTTTAAACTTAATTTTGTTATACTATATATATATATTCTTGTTTGAGGTATTATATTTATGTAACTCATTTAAAATTGTAATAGATGATTGAGAAATAGATTAATAATTAGTCATCCATGATAATCATATTTCTAGCCATTTTAGTTAAGTCTTCTAGATATACATAGATATATTTCAGATAGATAGGTAATCTTCAAACACTTTGAAGACCTACAGAATATGGCATTTAAAATGTTTTAAAAATTTAGACTTTCTTGACAGTGAGACATGTCTGCTCCTGGCAGCACCAATTTACTTCAGAGAGGAGGATGGGCATTGAAAACACTCCATATGGAGTTTATCTTCACCTTGGCAAAAATAGCCATTTGGGCAAGAAACTGTTCTTGCCTGGACTGCTTGATCAACTGGACATTCAGGACCCACAGGAAGGTGACCACTGAACTTGCTTGACAAAATGGTCCTTCAGGTTCTTGCTTTGCAGAGGACATTCTACAGGACACACAGAAAAGTGACTGGAGACTCTAGGCCTGTGGGCTGAAGACAGATGCCCCACCTTTACAAGAGAACTTTGGATGGCTGTCCAGGCTGCCAGCTGTCTCTATCTACCCTGCAAGACTCCCGAAAGTTGCTTGCATCCTTCTCCCATTTCTCAGGTAGTATTATATCCTTCTGAGGTCTTTGATGTGGTTGAAGACTAGATACTTACAATTTTCCTTAGTTATGATAAAAGATAAGTTAGATATAAAACCTTAAACTCACAAATATAAGATAGATAGGATATCTTCTTTAATATTGTAACTGTAATTCTTGCTTGATAATTGTTTTCTTATGTGTAATTTTTTTTTTTTTGGTTTTTTCAAGACAGGGTTTCTCTGTGTACCTTTGTGCCTTTCCTGGAACTCACTTGGTAGCCCAGGCTGGCCTCAAACTCACAGAGATCAGCCTGGCTCTGCCTCCTGAGTGCTGGGATTAAAGGCGTGTGCCACCACTGCCCATGTTATATGTAATTTTACTATGTTAAAGTTAAAACCTTCCTATTTGAAAAAGAAGAAAAGGGGAAGTGCTGTGGATATCGCTCTCTATAAATAAACACTGATTGGCCAGTAGCCAGACAGGAAGTATAGGCGGGACTAACAGAGAGGAGAATTGAGGGAACAGGAAGGCAGAGGGAGAGACTGCTGGAGCTGCCACCAGGACAAGGAAGATGTAAGGTACCAATAAGCCATGAGCCACATGGCAAAGTATAGATTAATAGAAATGGGCTAAATATAAGAGTAAGAGCTAGACAATTATAGGCCTGAGCTAATGGCCAAGCAGTTTAAATAATATAAGTGTCTGTATGTTTATTTTATAAGTGGGCTAAGGAACTGCCAGAGAGAAAACTCCAGCTACAGACATGTCATCAGTAAGTACAGACAGTTGCTGATCAAATGATGAAAGGATCAGGACATACCATTTCTGACTAGATTTGGGAACATTTTCAGTCAAAACTATAAATGGAACCTATGCATGTGCGTGATCAATATGGTCAGTTAAATCCTGTGTAAGGTGCTCATATACTCAAGTTCATGTCCTATCTTTTTACCTCCTAGTGGTCCATAGGACGACATAAGATGGCAGAGTTCTTTGAATTAAAAGAAATAGGATCTTTGAGAAAAATAATTACTTGATCAAAACATTCTAAAGAACAAAGTTCTGTGCACTATTTACTGTGTGGTTACTGTCAGAATATTCTGTCACCCTATTTTCTTCATCTCAAATACTGGTAAAATATCAAATAATTAGCCGTTCTAAATAGTTTAAATAAGATAGCCTACACAATGAATTTCTTGAATAATAAACTGAGTGTAGGAAAGTTTTCTTTGAAGTCAGCAGTTAGCATCGTATAACCCCAGGGATATACAGCTAACTATCAGTTCATAATGCACTGTCTAGAATAGAGATGAGATTCAGAACTTGAAGTCATACATCTTTAGTCCTTTCATCTTCAAATTCCTGATATTTCTTTGCTTGATATTACTTGTTTAATTCTATTCAAAAGTCTTTGGAATCTATTTCAATAAAGCCTGAGGTAATCTAGTGTCTGAGTGGATATTTATACTAAGATATTTTTCATTCAGCAGTGACAATGGAACAACCTTTTGACCCAAGGCCATTAAATGTCACAGTATCCTGCATAAGCTGTGGCATGGTGTCTGAAGCCTCATGTGAATCAGCACATTTAGATAGATGTCCATGATACTTTTTTTTCATTAATTTAGAGACTAGAATCCCTATACCCATATTTTACTTCCTTCTTCATTTATTGTTACAGTATTCTTTTTTTCTTTTTATTGCTAAAAAATTGTCTGTTCATTTTACATACCCCCTATCCTCCCTCCTCCCACCCTCCAGCCTTCCCTTCCAACCCACCCCCCATTCCCATGTCCTCTAAGGTAAGGACTCCCATGGGGAGTCAGCACAGCCTGGTACATTCAGTTGAGGCAGGTCCTAGCTCCTCCTCCTGAACCAAGGCTGTGTAAGGTATCCCAACATAGGCAGGGATGCTATACAGCAGGGCTGAATCCTGATCCCACTCCAGGGGCCCCTTAAGCAGGTCAAGCTAAACAATTCTCTCAGCTATGCAGAGTGCCTAGTCCAGTCCCAAGGAGGCTCCACAGCTATTGGTCTGCAGTTCAAGAGTTCCTACTAGTTTGGTTTGGTTTTTCTGTACATTCATACATCATGATCTTGATGACCCTTGCTCATAGAATCTCTCTTCTGTCTTTGACTGGACTCCTGGATCTCGGCCAGGTACTTGGCTATGGACCTCTGTATCTTCTTCCATCAGTTACTGGATGGAGGCTGTATGTATGATGACAGTTACTGTATTCACCAATTTATTTAGCAGCATAGGCCAGTTCAGGCACTCTCTTTTTTTAAAAAATTTATTTATTATGTATACAGCATGTATGACTGCAGGTCAGAAGAGGGCACCAGATCTCATTACAGATGGTTGTGAGCTACCATGTGGTTGCTGGGAATTGAACTCAGGACCTCTGGAAGAGCAGGCAGTGCTCTTAACCTCTGAGCCATCTCTCCAGCCCCCAGGCACTCTCTTCACTATTGCTAGTAGTCTAAGGTGGTGTCATCCTTGTGGATTCCTGCAAACTTCCCTAGCACTGTTTCACCCTATTCCCATGATGTCTTCATCTATCATGGAATAGCTTTCCTTGCTCTCCCATTCTGTCCCTGTTCCAGCTTGACCATACCATTCCCTTATGTTCTCACCCTCCATCACCTACCCTCCATTGCCACCCCTCACCCCTACTTTGCTCATGGAGAGCTCATCTATTTCCCCTTCCCAGGGTGATCCATGCATCCTTCTTAGGGTTCTCCTTGTTAGCTGGCTTCTTTGGAGCTGTGGGTTGTAGTCTGGTTATCCTTTGCTTTACATCTAGCATCCACTTATGAGTGAGTGCATACCATGTTTGTCCTTCTGAATCTGGGTTACTTCACTCAGGATGATATTTTCTAGTTCCATTCATTTGCCTAAAAATTTCATGATGTCATTGTTTTTTACTGCTGTGCATATGTGCCAAACTTTATCCATTTTCAGTTGAGGGGCATCTAGGTTATTTCCAGGTTCTGGCTATTATGAATAATGCTGCTATGAACATAGTTGAGCATGTGTCCTTGTGGTAGCTGGGTCTTGAGGTAGATTGATTCCCAATTTTCTGAGTGGCTGTACAAGTTTGCACTCCCACCTACAGTGGAGGAGTGTTCCCCTTGCTCTGCATCCTCTGCAACGTAAGCTGTCATCAGTGTTTTTGATTTTAGCCATTCTAACAAGTGTTATATGGTATCTCAGTGTAGCTAGGGTTTTCTGTTCCTGTCTGGCCCACAGTCAGGACAAATCTCTCTCACCTGCCTGTCCTGCAGCCACTCAGACCCACTTGAGTAAACACACAGAGACTTATATTGCTTACAAACTGTATGGCCATGGCAGGCTTTTTGCTATCTAGTTCTTTTACCTTAAATTAACCCATATCTATTAGTCTATAAGTTGCCACGTGGCTCGTGACTTACTGGTACCTTACATCTCGCTTGTCATGGCGGCAGCTGGCAGCATCTCTCTGCCTTGGCCTTCCACTTCACAGAACTCTCCTCTCTTCTTGTCATGCTTATACATCCTGCCTGGCTACTGGCCAATCAGTGTTTTCTTTATTAACCAATCAGAGCAACACATTTAACATGCAGAATGTCCCACAGCATCTCAGAGTCATTTTGATTTACATTTTCCTGATGACTAAGGTTTGAGCAATTTTTTAAATGTCTTTTGGCCATTTCAGATTCTTGTGTTGAGAATTCTCTGTTTAGCTCTGTAACCCAATTTTTAATTGAATTGTTCATTATTCTGATGTCTAGTTTCTTGAATTCTTTATATATTTTGGAGATCAGACCTCTGTGGAGCTTGTGAAGATCTTTTCTCACTCTGTAGGCTGTCATTTTGTCTTATTGACCATGTCCTTTGCCATAAAAAAGCTTCTCAGTTTCATGAGGTACCATTTATTAATTATTGTTCTCAGTGTCTATGCTGCTGGTGTTATATTTAAGAAATGGTCTCCTGTGCCAATGCATTCAAGACTACTTCTTGCTTCTCTTCTATCAAGTTAAGTGTAACTGGGTTTATGTTGCAGTCTTTGATTCACTTGGACTTGAGTTTTGTGCATGTGATCGATATGGATCTATTTGCAGTCTTCTACATGTTGACATCTAGTTATGCCAGCACCATTTGTTAAAGATGCTTTCTTTTTTTCATTGCACAGTTTGGCTTCTTTGTCAAAAATCAGGTATTTATATGTGTGCAGATTAATGTCAGGGTCTTCCATTCAATTTCATTGGCCCACAGGTTGATTTTTATGCCAATACCCAGCTGTTTTTTTTTAATTACTATAGCTCTATAGTAGAGCTTGAGGTCAGGGATGGTGATGCCTCCAGAGGTGGCTTTATTGTACAGGATTCTTTTAGATATATTGGGTTTTTTGCTTTTCCATATATAGTTGAGTATTGTTTTTTCCAGGTTTGTGAAGAATTGTGTTGGGATTTTGATGGGGACTCCATTGAATCTGTAGATTGCTTTTGATAAGATTGCCATTTTTACTATGTTAATCCTACCTATCACAAAGCATAGGAGATCCTTCCATTTTCTGATATCTTCTTCAATTTCTTTTTTCAGAGACTTAAAGTTCTTGTCATACATGTCTTTCACTTGCTTAGTTAGAGTTACCCCATCATATTTTATATTATTTGTGGCTGTTGTAAAGGGTGGTGTTTCTCTGATTTCTTTCTCACCCGGTTTATCATTTTTTTATAGGAGAGGTACTGATTTTTTTTGAGTTAATCTTTATTCTGCCACATTACTGAAGATGTTTATCAGCTGTGGGAGTTATCTGGTAGAATTTTTGGGGTCACTTATGTATACTAGCATATCAACTTCAAATAGTGAAAGTTTGATTTCTTCCTTTCCAATTTGTATCCCCTTGATCTCCTTATATTGTCTTATTGCTCTACGTAGAATTTCAAGTTCTGTATTGAATAACTATGGGAAGAATGGATATCCTTGTCTTGTTCCTGATCATAATGGAATCGCTTTGAGTTTCTCTCCATTTAATTTGATGTTGGCTGTTGACTTGCTGTAAATTGTCTTTATTATGTTTACGTATGTTCCTTGTATTCATGATGTCTCCAATACCTTTATCATAAAGGGGTGTTAGATTTTGTCAAAGGCTTTTTCAGCATCTAATGAGATTATAATGTTTTTTTTCTTTCAGTTTGTTTATATGGTGCATTACATCGACAGATTTTCATATGTTGAACCATCCTTGCATCTCTGGAATGAAGCCTACTTGGTCATGGTGGATAATTTTTTTGATGTGTTCTTGTATTTGGTTTGCCAATATTTTATTGAATATTTTTGCATCAGTGTTTATGAGGGAGATTGGTCTGTAATACTCTTTCTTTGTTGCATCTTTGTGTGGTTTGAGTATCAGGGTAATTATAGCCTCATAAAAGATGTTTGGTAATGTTCCTTCTGTTTTTATTTTGTGGAACAATTTGAAGCGTATTGGTATTAGCTGTTCTTTGAACATCTGGTAGAATTCTGCATTGAAACCATCTGGTCCAGGGCTTTTTTTGGTTGGGAGACTTTTAATGACTGATTCTATATTCTTATGGGTTATTGGACTACTTAAATTGTTTATCTGGTCTTGATTTAACTTTGGTGTGTGGTATTTATCCAGACAACTTTTCATTTCTTTAGATTTTTCAATTTTGTGCAGTATAGGTTTTTGAAGTATGACCTGATGATTCTCTGGATTTCTCATTGTCTGTTGTTATGTCTCCCTGGTCATTTCTGATTTTGTTAATTTGGATGCTTTCTTGCTGCCTTTTGGTTAGTTTGGTAATGGCTTGTCTTGTTGATTTTTTCACAGAACCAACTCTTTGTTTCGTTGATTCTTTGTATTGTTCTCGTTGTTTCTATTTTATTTATTTCAGCCCTCAATTTGATTATTTCCTGGTGTCTGTGCCTCCTGTGTGAGTTTGCTTCTTTTTGTTCTAGAACTTTCATGTGTGCTCTTCAGATGCTAGTGTAAGATTTAATGCCATGAATTTTCCTCTTAGCACTGCTTTCATACTGTTGCATAAGTTTGGGTATGTTGTACATTCATTTTCATTGAATTCTATCAAGTCTTTAATTTCTTTATTTCTTCCTTGTTGCATTGGTGCTTCCATTGAGCATTATTGAGTTTCCATGAGATTGTAGGCTTTCTGTAAGATTTTCGTTGTTGAAATCTAACTTTAAGCCATGATCATCTAATAAAGTACAGGATGTTTTTCCAATTTTTTTGTATCTGTTGAGATTTTATTTTTGACTGTGCATGTGGTCAATTTTAGATCAAGTTCCATGGGGTGCTGAGAAGAAGATATATTCTTTTGTGTTAGGGTGGAATGTTCTGTAGATATCTATTAAGTCCATTTGAGTCATAATAACTTTTAGTTCCCTTATTTCTCTGTTAAGTTTCTGTCTGGCAGACCTGTCATTTGGTGAGAGTAGGGTGTTAAAGACTCCTACTACTAGTGTGTGGGGTTTGATGTGCAGTTTAAGCTTAAGTAATGTTTCTTTTACAAATGTGGGCACCCTTGTATTTGGGGCATAAATGTTCAGAATTGAGACTTCATCTTGATGAATTTCTTCTTGTGATGAATATGTAATGTCCTCCTTGATCTCTTGATTGTTTTTGGCTTGAAGTCTATTTTGTTAGATATTAGGATAGTGAAACCAGCTTGCTTCTTTGTTTTTTTGTTTGTTTGGTTTTTTTTTTTTTTTGGTTTTGGTTTTGGTTTTTCCGAGACAGGGTTTCTCTGTGTAGCTTTGTGCGTTTCCTGGATCTCACTCTGTAGACCAGGCTGGCCTTGAACTCACAGAGATCTGCCTGGCTCGGCCTCCCGAGTGCTGGGATTAAAGGCATGCACCACCACCGCCCAGCTGTCTTTTCCTCAATTTCTTTAAGGGAATTTTTCATTTCTTCTATAAAGGCCTTCTTAATGTCATTTTTAAGGTCGACTTATTCTGCATTGGGATTTTCAGGTCTTGCCGATGTAGAACCACTAGGTTCTGGTGGTGCCATACTGCTCTTTATGTTGTTGAATATATTTTTGCACTGGCATCTACCCATCTCTTCCACCAATCAGTGCAAATGGTATCTGTGTCTGAGGGAGCCTCTTTATGTCCAATTGGCACTCTTGTTCCAATGAGAGCTCTTGTTCCAATGGAAGCTCTTGGTCCACTTGGAGCTGATGGAGTCCATGTCTCAGGGAGGAGCTATAATCTCTTGGTCCATTCAGAGTTCTTGGTCCACTCAGAGCTGGTGAAGTCTGTGTCTCAGGGAGCAGCTATGATCTTGAAGGATAGGTGGAGTTGGGGGATGGTGTGGGGCTTATAATTTATAGGGTCTGGTGGGAGATGGTGGTAGTCTGGCCTGCCTGCAGGAGTCCTGCCTGCTGGCCTGCAGCTGGGACTGCAAAGGGTGGGGGTATGGGGACATGGGAGCATGGGTTGTGCTTCTGGGCCTAAAGCCTATAGGCTGGGGTAATTGGGTAGGATAAGAAAGATTCACTTCTTGGTCCACTCAGAGCTGGGGAGTCTGTGTCTCAAGGAGCAGCTGTGATCTCAGAGGATGAGTGTGTTTGGGGGATATGGTGGGGCCTGTAGGTTGCAGGGTCTGGTAGTCAGCCTGTCTGCAGGAGTCCTGCCTGCTGGCCTGCGACTGAGACTGCAATGGGTAGCGGTAAGTGTATGGGTTGTGCCCTTGGGCCTAAAGCCTAGAGGCTGGGGTTATTGGCTAGGAGAAGAAAGACTTACCTCTTGGTCCACTCAGAGCTGGGGGAGTCTGTGTCTCAGGGGGCAGCTGTGATCTCTTGTTACAGTAGTCTTCTGACAGCTCTTTTTCAAAATGGTGGAAGGAAATTTCATGGTGTCATTTTTTTCTCTGCTGAATAGCACTCCATTGTGTATATATACCACATTTTCTTTTTTTCATTTTTCTTTATTAAAAAATTTTCTACTCACTCCATTTACTATCCACAGATCTCCCCTCCTCACTCCTCCCCCTGCCAGCCCTCTTTCTCAAGCCACCCTGCATCCCCACATCCCCCAAATCAAGGTCTCCCATGGGGAGTCAGCAGAGCACAGCACACTGAGCCTAGGCAGGTCCAAGTCCCTTCCCACTGCACCAAGGCTGTGCAAGGTGTCACACCACAGGTACCGGATTCTCAGAAGCCTGCCCATAGACCAGGGACAGATCCTGATCCCCTGCCTGGGTGCCCCCCAAATAGTTTGAGCCAAACAACCATCTTCCAGAGGGCCTAGTCCAGTCCCATGGGGGCTCCACAGCCACCAGTCCACAGTTAATGGGCTTCCACTAGTGTGGCCGGTCATCTCTGCACATCCTCTCATTGTGATCTCAATGTTCCTCGCCTGCAGAATCCCTCCTCTCTCTCATCAATTGGATTCCCGGAGCTCAGCCTGGTGCCTGGCCGTGGATCTCTGCATCTACCTCCATCAGTCACTGGACAAAAGCTCTATGATGACAGCTAGGTTATTTGCTAAACCGGTCACCAGAGTAGACCAGTCCAGGCACCCTCTGGATCACTGCCAGCAGACCAAGGTGGGGTTATCCTTGTGGATTCCTGAGAGCCTCCCCAGCACCCTGCCTCTTCCTATTCCCATGATGTCCTCATCTATCATGGTATCTTCCTTGCTGCGCTCCCACTCTGTCCTTATTCCAAGTTGACCATCCCATTTCCCTATGTTCTCATCCCCCACTCCTCGCCCTCTGTCACCTCTCCCACACCCAGTCTGCTCATGTAGATCTCATTCACTTCTCCTTCACAGGGTCATCCATGTGTCCCTCCTAGGGTCTTTCCCTGTTAGCTAGCCTCTCTGGAGTTGTGGGTTGCAGTCTGGTCATCCCTTCCCTCACATCTACTATCCACTTATGAGTGAGTAATTACTATGTTTGTCCTTCTGAGTCTGGGTTACCTCACTCAAGATCATATTTTATAGTACCATCCATTTGCTTACAAACTTCATGATATCATTGTTTTTTACTGCTAAGTAGTACTCCATTGTGTATATGTGCCATGTTTTCTTTATCCATTCTTCAGTTGAGGACCATCTAGGTTGTTTCCAGGTTCTGGCTATTATGAATGATGCTGATATGAACATAGTTGAGCATGTGTCCTTGTGGTAAGATTGAGCATTCCTTGGGTATATGCCCAAGAATGGTAT
Organism: Peromyscus californicus insignis; assembly: GCF_007827085.1. Lineage (NCBI taxonomy): Eukaryota > Metazoa > Chordata > Mammalia > Rodentia > Cricetidae > Peromyscus > Peromyscus californicus. The sequence goes on along the minus strand of NW_026294617.1, from coordinate 16,840,795 downwards.
AACTGGGTCTTGAGGAAGACTTATTCCCAATTTTCTGAGAAAGGACCACACTGATTTCCAAAGTGGCTGTACAAGTTTGCACTCCCTCCAACAGTGGAGGAGTGTTCCCCTTGCCAACATAAACTGTCTGCAGTGCTTTTGATTTTAGCCTTTCTGACAGGTGTAAGATGGTATCTCAGAGTTGTTTTGATTTGCATCTCCCTGATGACTAAGGATGTTGAGCAATTCCATAAATGTCTTTTGGCCATTTGAAATTCTTCCTTTGAGAATTCTTTGTTTAGCTCTATAGCCCATTTTTAATTGGATTCTTCATTATTTTGACGTCTAGTTTCTTGAGTTCTTTATATATTTTGGAGATCAGCCCTCTGTCAGATGTGGAGTTGGTGAAAATCTTTTCCCATCCTGTAGTTTGTTGTTTGTCTTATTTACTGTGTCCTTTACCTTACAGAAGCTTCTCATTTTCAGGAGGTCCCATTTATTAATTGTTGCTCTCAGTGTCTATGCTACTAGTGTTATATTTAGGAACTGGTCTCCTGTGCCAATGAATTCAAGACTATGTCCTACTTTCTCTTCTATCAGATTCAGTATAACTGCTTTTATATTGAGATCTTTTTTCCATGGTACAGTTTTGCCTTCTTTGTCAAAAATCAGGTGTTCATAAGTATGTGGTTTAATGTCAGGGTCTTTAATTTGATTCCAGAATCTAGATGCCCCTCAACCAAAGAATGGATAAAGAAAATGTGGCACATATACACAATAGAATACCATTTAGCAAAGAAAAAAATGACATCAAGATATTTGCAGGCAAATGAATGGAACTAGAAAATATCATCCTGAGTGAGGTAAGCCAGATTCAGAAGAACAAACATGGTATGTACTCACTCATAAGTGGATACTAGATATAAAGCAAAGGATAATTAGACAACAACCCACAACTCCAGAGAAGCTAGCTAACAAGGAAGAACCAAAGAGGGACTCATGGATTGCCCTCAGAAGGGGAAATAGATGAGCTCTCCATGAGCAAAGTGGGGTTAAGGGGTGGGCAATGGAGGGTAGATGATGGAGGATGAGAACATAAGGGAATGGTCAAGCTGGAACACAGATGGAGTGGGAAAGCACTGAGAGAAATACCATGGTGGAGGGAGATATAGTGGGGATAGAGAGAAACCTAATGCTAGAGTCATTGCCAGAAATCCCCAAGGATGATCCCAGCTTGGACTATTAAAAATAGTAGAGAGGGTGCCTGAACTGAACTGACTTGCCCCAGTGATCAGATCGGTGAATACTCTATCATCACAGAGCTTTTATCCAATGATTGATGAAGGCAGATGCAGAGATCCATGGCAAATCACCAGGCAGAACTCCAGGAGTCCAGTCGGAGAGAGAGAGAGAGGAGGGATTCTATGAGCAAGTGTATCAGGATCATGATGGGAAAACCTGCAGAGACAACCAAACCAAACTAGTGGGAACTCATGAAAGTTGGATCAATGGCTGTGGAGCCTACATAGGACTGGACTAGGCCCTCTGCATGGCAAGACAATTGTATAGCTTGATTTGCTTGTGAGGTTCCCTGGTGGTAGAATCAGAATCCATCCCTGATGCATGAGGAGGCTTTCTAGAGCCAACTACCTTTGATGCAGCCTTGAGGTAGGATGAAGGTCTTGGATTTACCTCAGTTGGATGTGCCTACCCATGGGAGGCCTTGCCTTCTTGGGGGGGGGGTGAGGTTTGGGTTGGGGGGAGACTGGGAGGCAGGAAGAGGGGGATCTTTGACTGGTGTATAAAATGAATAAAAAAATTCTTAATAATAAAAATACTGAAAGGATTTGTTAGAACTTGGTTTAAATCCTGAATGTATAGAAATAAGTGAATTCTTCAGCAAAAGAGTCAAAACACCAAGCTGGGCAATGGTGGCACATCTTTAATCCTAGCAGTCAGGAAGCCTAGAGGCAGGTGGATCTCTGAGTTCAAGGCCAACCTGGACTACTGACTGAGTTCCAGGACAGCCAGCACTGCACAGAGAAGCCCTGTTTCAAAAAAATGCAAAGCAAACAAACAAACTAAAAAGGGCCTCAAAACACCAAGCATAAACTAAGAGAAGCACCTGAGTTCATGCCTCCTTTCAATCTATTCACAATTGAGAAAAACTACTTCAAGGCACATGCCTTTAATCTCAGCACTCAGGATGCAGAGGCAGGTGGATCTTTGTGAGTTCAAGACCAGCCTGGTCTACAGAGCGAGATCCAAGAAAGGTGCAAAGCTACACAGAGAAACCCTGTCTCAAAAAAAAAAAAAAAAAAAAAAAACTTCTCTGTTTTTCTGTTTTATATTATTTGAATTCTATTCAGTATATTACAAGAATTACATATATTTATTTTGTTGTATTAAGCATATTCTTTACTGTAATAATAAATATTTCACTATTTGATGTCCAGACAGTCATGTTTTGTTCTTGACTTACATAGTTCTTTGTTGGCTACTCAGCTGGGCATTTTATCTGGTCTTAGTTGTGTAACTCATGAATGTGAAGTCATCTAGCACCTCAATTGGGGTTCACTAATATGTCTGCCTGTAGCTGGAGTTTTTTTGGTACTGCCTGGCCCGTGGTCAGGACAAATCTCTCTCACCCGCCAGTCCCAAAGCTGCTCAGACCCAACTGAGTAAACACACAGAGACTTATATTGCTTACAAACTGTATGGCCATGGCAGGCTTCTTGTTATCTACTTCTTCTATCTTAAATTAACCCATTTCTATTAATCTATACTTTGCCACGTGGCTTGTGGCTTACCAATACCTTACCATGAATCTCCCTTGTCATGGCGGCAGCTAGCAGCATCTCTCTGCCTTGGCCTTCCACTTCCCAGAATTCTCTTCTCTGCTTGTCCCCCCTATTCTTCCTGCCTGGTTACTGGCCAATCAGTGTTTTATTTATTAACCAATCAGAGCAACACATTTGACATACAGAACATCCCACAGCATCTGTCATTTGAACTTGCTAGTAATCTTTTTCTTAGCCTACTGCAGGTTAGTTCATCCTTCTTCACATGGTAGCAGAGTTTTCAGAAGCTAGAACAATCAATGTTTACTAATGTCCCATTTGTCAAAGATTACTATGCCAAGGTCCAATCTAAATTTAAGAGGTACCTATGAGATTTAATATATGATCAACTACAAAAGATAAAATAAAAAAAAACTTTATGGGCTGAGAAGTGGTGGTGCATGCCTTTAATCCCAGCACTTGAGAGGCAGAGGCAGGTAGATCTCTGAGTTTGAGGGCAGCCTGGTCTACAGTCTGAGTTCCAGGACAGCCAAGGCTACACAGAGAAACACTCTCTCAAAAACCCCCAAAAAATGAAAATAAAATGAAATAAAAATAAACTGAAAAGGCCTTTATTTTTATGGAAGGCTCTTAGTGGTTATGGGTGATACTGTTAACCAAAAGTGAACATAGCTCACTAACAAACACATAATATTATTCAAATTTAGGTACTCTTTAATTGCATTGAAAACTTAGCCCTAAAGAATTGAAGAAGAAACAGACTTTGAAGAATGATTGAATTATTTTAAATGGATCAAAAAGTCCCACAATTCCAAAGCTTTTTCAAAGTTGGTGTACTGTACACTCTTGTATTATAGAAATAAAATCCTGAAAATTCTGAAGTATTTTGGGCCTTGGGTGCTTTACAAAAACAGAAACAGAGGATCTTCTAAACATAGGCATAACTAAACCTACAAAAGCTCAAATCAAGAAATACTTGTTACAAATACATATATTAAATGCAAAAGAGTAAAGCAAATTATTCTAGTAGTGCATCTAAACATTATATTTACCCTTACACAATCTGAAGTAGTAAATCCCTTAAATGCCATATTCACAAATGATGAATAAGGTATTATTATTCTTAAGAAATAACAATAGAATCCAATGCAAATTCCAAATTTATAAAGGCTGATAAAAATGCATATTGCAGCATTCAAGAAAAATAATTTAACACTTTTAAATTATTTTTAAAGAAACTCATTTTTTTCCACATTATTGGCTCAATTCATTTTGGCCTTCCACATAAAACAATGGTGGTGATTGGATAGAATTTGTTACTTCAGATGTTCGTGTAACATCAAATCCCGGAGGAAAGGATTCAGGGTTTCCTAAGAATTATTTTATGAAAATTTCATCTATAGATCTCACTGTCATATAAAGTTATAAGATACTAATCAGAATTTTAAAGTATCTATAATCTTTCATACATAATCTGTAAATGAATAAGTTTCAAGTCTCTATAGCATTCTGATGACACTTAGAAATTCTAATTTCTTGTATAATACTAATGCATTAGAGTATTAAACATCATGGACAAATTCAACTCATGGAACAATCTCTGCAACTTCATGTTTGTCTTACTAAATTGCTACTGTTTTGATATATCACCACCACCAAAAACAACTGGGAGAATAAAAGCTTTATTTTACTTTTGAGTTGCAGTCCACCAAGAAGAGAAGTTAAGGCAGGAACTCAAAGGCACATGAACACTTATCACACACACGCACACACACACACACACACACACACAAAAAAAAAAAAAAAAAAAAAAAAAAAAAAAAAAAAAAAAACCATAAGACATATGTAACACCATCTAAAAACAAGCCTTTGATTATTGGCAAAGATGGAGATTCATACCAAGTTAATGGCATAGATAAGATCTTCAACATGATCATAGAAGAAAACTCCCCACAATAAAGAAAGACACATCCATGCAAAAACAAAAAAGCACGCACAACACCAAATAGACAGGACCAGAAAAGAAAATCCTAAGGGCATGCTAAAACTCTAAGTATACATAACAAAGAAAGTATATTGCAAGGAGTGAGAGAAAAATACAAGTCACATATAAGGTAAATATATCAGAAGAATAGCTGATTTCTCAGTGGAAACTGAAATTCAGAAGAGCCTGGAGCAAGGCATTCTGAGTCTTAAAGACTACAACAGCAGACTTAAAATAATATGCCCAGCAAAACTGTGATGATTCAAGGATGAATGAAAAACATTCCATGACATAAACAGTGTAACCAAGTTACATGCAACAAACTAAAACCTAGAGAAAATATAAGAAGCTTTATTTCTCCCCAAAGAGAGGATTGAGCACAGCAGAGAGTGAGACTGTGGGAATAAATACCAAGTCTTAATTTTTAAAACACAAAATAACCACAGAGAGGAAGAAAACTACCAAAAATCAACAACACCATTACCACTACTGAAATATATTTCAGTAATTTTAAATATCAATGGCCTGCATGCTCCAAAGGACACAGACTGACTGAAATAACCAATAAGCAAAGTTGCAGGGAAGGAGGGGGGTGATTCATGTTTATAAATCGAAGTGCTAGGAGGTTGAGGTAGAAGGATGGCCATAAGCTGTAGTCAGCCGGGACTGCAGGGTGAAGCCATGCCTCAAAAGAGAAAAGAGAAAGAAACAAGACTGGGAGTCAGGAGATGAGAGGGGCAGGCAGGCAGGGAAGAGGGTGAAGAGGGAAAACAGAAAGTAACTTCCCACTTAAGGAGGAGAATACTTCAAAAGGGTCTTCATTCAACCAGGACTACTTGCCTCGGTTCCCTTTATACAGGCGATGGCTGCCTGGGCTAGGGATGGAGTACAGGCAGAGAGGATCAATGGGAAGAAAGACCCAGGGCCCAATAAAAGGACAGTCTCAAAGACCACCCCCAAATGTCCTGCTCAGAAGACTCCACCATTCTGATAGAATGCATTTGCTTCAAGAGATGTGAATCCTTCCTTTCTTGCTCCCTGGGCATTCAATTCTTTGCCTCTGGGAAGAACTTGGCCACCTAGGCAGCTGGAATCAGCATGGATGCTCCTGTTACACAGAGGGTGGGCTCATGACAGAGCACTTCCTTAGTATCCATTCTCTAGGCTCCATCTCCAGCAACAAACACACAGAAAAGGCTCAGGGAGGGGAGGGTAGTACACAGTGATTAAGTGGGAATTCAGATTCCATCCAATAGCCTAGAGAATGGCACTCAGGAAAATAAATGCCTTGAGGGGAAGAGGTGGTGAGACAGCAAAAGATACACACCTAAAATCAGGATGATTAGAGAGCTCATCCTAGAGAGAGATCCCTAGAGAGTGAAATAGGGTACCAAAAAAAATGGCACACAGGCTAGAGACTGGTGGGGTGGGGCCTCGCAACAACAGTGGTCTAGGAAAATCCTGGGGCAGCTAGTGTCTGGGACCAGAGAGCTGGGACAGTCCAGCTGAAAAAGTCCTCTCATATTAGCTGGCTACAGGAAAAAAAACGCTGCAAGGCCACAACGCCATGGAGCCCTTAGATCAAGAACCTGGTCCTGCACTCTTAGGACTCCTGCCACAGCCTGATTCCCAGGATAGCCCTGGTCAGGTGAAGCTGTGGGGAGCAAACTGCAGCAGGGCTCTAGCTCCCTGAGAAGGGACCCAGAGCCTCAGAGGACTCCTGGCATGTCTGGAGCCTACGCAGCCCCCACCCCACAGCCTGATAGATGGAAGGCCAGGGCCTGGAGACTACGCAGCCCTGCATGGATTCTGAGCTCACCATGGCAGAGTCAGGACACTTTGTGTCCTTGGTGAGACAGATATCAACAACCCAAAGAATCCAATTAAAACATTGGGTACAGGTCCAGAGTATTCTGAATAGAGGAATCTCTAATGGCTCTGAAACACTTAAGGACATGGTGAAAATCCTTAGGTATTGGTTAAATGCAAACCAAAAGTACTATAAGATTCCATCTTTCATCTATCAGAATGGCTAAGATCAATAACACAAATTACAGCTCATGCTGCCAAGGATGATGAGAAAGAACAACACTCCTTCATTGCTGGTAGGAGTGCAAACTTGTACAGCCACTCTGGAAATCAATATGAAGGTTTCTCAGAAAAGTAGAAATTGACATACCTCAAGACGGAGCTATACCATGCTTGGGAATATACCTAAAAGTTGCTCCATCCTACCACAAGGACACTTGCTCAACTGTATTCATAGAAGTTTTATTCATAATAGCCAGAAACTGGAAACAACCTAGATGTCTCTCACCTTGATAATAAAGAAAATGTGGTACATTTACACAATGGAGTATTACTCAGCTATTAAAAAATGACATAATAAAATTTGCAGGCAATGGATGGAACTATAAAATCATCCTGAGAGAGCCAACCTGGTCCAGAAAGGCAAACATGATATGTACTCACTAATAACTGAATATTAGCTGTTAAGTAAAGGATAATCACTACAGTCTACAGACCCAGAGAGGCTAAATGACAAGGAGAGCTCTAGGGGAGATGCACAGACTAAATACATTTTCATCATGGGATGACCATAGGTCTATAGTGACCTGGGACAGCATGTGATTGAGTGAATATAAACCTCCATATAGGATGATATAGATGAACACTTGGCTCTCATTTGGTGGCTTCTTTTGCAGTGCTTATGGAATCTATAGAAGGAGCAGCCTTTCTGGAGGAAGTTCCTCACTGGGGATGCGATTTGAATGTCTATTGCCTCACCCCATTTCCTATTCATTGTGTCTACTTTCTTGGGGTTGAAATTGATAAGCCAGTTTCTTTCTCTCGCTGTCATGGATTCACCACCATTATAGATTTTATCCCTAAATAGCATAAGATACAGTAGAAGCAATTGCTTTTAGTTGCTATGCCATTTTGGTTGCTTTTTTTTTATTTATGACTTTGTTATTTTGCTTTTGCTTTTGAAGACAAAGGTTCTTAGTATAGCACTGGCTGTTCTGAAAATAGTTCTTGAGACTAGGCTGGTCTCAAACTCAGAGATCTGTCTAACTCTCCTTTTCAGGTGCTCATATTAAATGTTTGTGCCCAAATACAGAGCCTTTCCACAAAAAGCCACCAGGGCCCTCACCCATCCCACCACCAGGTAAAACACAGGCGACAACAACCTTGAGATGGGGATACCTGACATGCAACACACACAGCCAGCAAAAGGAAGCCAGTGTCAAAAAAGGTGCCTCAGGAAATTGAACCTGCCTCTACTGAATGTACCAGGCTCTCTGGACTCCCTGGGGAGACCTTGCCTTGGAGGAGGTGGGAATGGGGGGTGGTTTGGGGGAGAAGGTAGGGGGTGGGAGGAGGGGGGACTCAGGAATCTGTGGTTGATATGTAAGACGAATAGAAAATCTCTTACTTAAAAAAATGTTTGTGTCAACACACGCAGGTTTTTTATTTTTATGTTACTGGCTGGTGGACCTGGAATGTAGGTTTTTGTACATGCCAAGCATGTGCTGTTGTGCCAAGCTTCAACAACATCTTGACTTTTAAAGTTTGGCAGAGGATATTTTTTTTTTCTCTTTGGATGGCATATATTCATGACATTAACAATACCTGAGGATCCTGAGTCATTAGATTGTGGGTGATATTCTTTCTACTTGTTGCATACACTTTGAATTTTTTTAAATAAATATGAGTATTTTGCCTGCATGCACGGATATGTACCACATGTGAGCCTGGTGCTCCTAGTAGTCAGAAGAGGGTCTCAGAACCCCTGAACTTGAGGTTATGGACAGTTGTGAGCTATGTAATTCTGGCAAGTGAACCTGTTTCCTCTACAATATCAGCAGGTGTTCTTAACTACTGAGTCAAATCTCATGCCCGGTTCTTTAATCCACTAACAATTATTGTATTTTCATTTGTGCATGTTTAATGGGTTAAACATGCATTCCTTTTAGTGAGATCTTATTAATTGTAGTTTAAACTGTGACACTTCAAGCTTCTGGGAGCTGAATACAGAAATGGAATGAATGTATATCTCTTTGTCAGAACTTCAGTGAGACCCTGTTTTTTGTTTCTTTGGCTGGTTATCTTTTTGAGGGGCCACAGGGTCCAAATATGTAAGTCTGGCTATCCTGACTCATTTCATGGACCAGGCTGGACTCCAACACCTGCCTTTGCTTCCTGAGTGCTAGGATTAAAGGTATTAGACAATACACAATGCTTGCCCATCTTTCTTTGTAGTTAGTATTGTTCATACAGTTTCTCTGACATGTACTTAGTATGTTGACTTGTTTGCTTGTCTCTCTCTCTCTATGTGTGTTAATAGTCATTTCTCTTGGAAAGGGAAGTTCTATTCATGTGGCCAAGAAATGACACATGAGAACGTCCTTTCCAATTTCCTTCTAAACTGACTTGGTGATTATATTATCACCTATGATGATGTGCTTATCAACTTCACTTGGGAGGAGTGGGCTTTACTGGATCCTTCTTAGTAGAGTCTCCACAGAGATGTTATGCTGGAGACCTACCCGAACCTCACTCCTACAGGTAAGACTGTGGATTTTCCTTCAACATTTAATATAAGGGGCCAACGGTTTCTTGGTTTTTCATGCTCTTCTGTAATTTCAGTCAGTAAAGGGGAAGAATGTGGTGAATGAGTCAGGCATGATTTTTATGTAAACTGTGTAACACGAATTGCTGAATAATCTTATTAGTAAAAAACAAAAACAACAACAACGAAAAACAAAACAAAAAACACCTAGAGCCAGATATTGGAGTGAAAGCTGAAAGATCAGAGAAGCAGAAAGAAGCCAGCCATGTTCTTTTTTTTTTTTTTTTTTTTTTTTTTTTTGGTTTTTTCGAGACAGGGTTTCTCTGTGTAGCTTTGCGCCTTTCCTGGAACTCGCTTTGTAGACCAGGCTGGCCTCGAACTCACAGAGATCCGCCTGGCTCTGCCTCCCGAGTGCTGGGATTAAAGGCGTGCGCCACCACCGCCCGGCCTAGAAGCCAGCCATGTTCTTACTGATAGGAAATCCTCAGCCCAAGAGCGAGCTACTTCCTATATACTCACACCTGTATGCATTTCTGTGCCCTGCCATCTCACTTCCTCTCTCCACCCAGCCACATCACTTCCTCTTTCTGCCCAGCTCTATCACATTCTGTCTGTCTGTATAGACCTCTAGACTTCTAGGTTAACTAGGGCTGGGATTAAAGATGTGTGCCACCATACCTGGCTCTGTTTCAGTATAGCCTTGAACTCACAGAGATCTGGATGAAGATCTGCCTCCCTAATGCTAGGATTAAAGGTGTGCGCTACTACTGCCTGGCCTCTATGTTTAATATAATGGCTGGCTTTTTCCTCTGATCTTCAGGCAAGCTTTATTTGTTAGAGCAAAAATAAAATATCACCACAAAACTGGATAAAGAAATTTAAATTTTGCATAGTTTCCAATAATAAATCATACATTTTCTGGTATATTTTAGGGTACAAATGGGAAGACCACAATATTAAAGGACATTGATCTAGAAGACATGGAAGGTAACTTTTATGATGAAAAATAATACAAATATCCCAAAGAAGAAATTTTTTTTATTTGGTTTTTCAAGACAGGGTTTCTCTGTGTAAAATCCTGGTTGTCCTGGAACTTGATTTGTAGACCAGGCTGGCCTTGAATTCCATATAAAAATTTTTAATTGGCCCTGGAAATTTTATGGAAAAGCAACAGTGTAAATGAGCACAGCTTTCAGTGCATTAATGATTACCTGAATTCTCACATCACTGTGTATCTCAATGTTAAGTAGATGATCACTGTTTGCAAGGCATTCCTCTCAGAAAGAAGACAATCAAAAAGTGCCTTAACAGATATCACCATTTTAATCATAGCCTCATGAGAACTAGACTATAGAACTGCTAATACGTTTAGTTCCACACTACAAAGGTATAGGAAAAGGCATACTTGTGCATTGGGAGATAAATATATGTTCAAAATCCTCTAATGACCAAATACTACCTTGTAAAGCTAGTGTAACTTGTGGTGAGTAATCAAAATTTTGTGATAGAGTCAGTTTATGAGAATTAAGAAGGTTGTTGAGGAAAAAGCAGAATATCTATACAAAATCTCTATGAGGAACAAAAATACAGTTTAGGAATGCAATATGGAAACTTTTGTTATTCTTTCTGTAATGGTATACTATAAATCACTGTGGAAACATGCTAATGTTGCATAAATGATATGGAAAGAAGCAATGTATCTCTCTCTTACCAAGAACAATTAGAAGACATGTAGTAGTCCCTACTTTGAATAACCTTTCTGAATGTGATATAAGTTTACAAATAATTGCTTTTCAAATCTCATTGGAAACACATCAACAAACTCACACCACAGAAAAGACCTTTAAATACAAAAAGAGTGTAAATTCTTCTATTTGTTCTGGTTCATTTTGCAAATGTAGTGTAACTCACCACAAAGGAAAATGTTATAAATGGAATCAGTGTGGTAAAGCTCTGAGTTCTTCCAGTTTTCTTCAATTATATGAAAAAAACTCATATGAATAAGGATGCTATAAAAGTGATCCATGTACTAAAGGCTCTAACAATCACTGGTATCTTCAAACACACAATAGAGCCCATAATAAAGAGGAATGCTGTGGATATAAACAATATGGTAAACCTTAATATCTGATTCATCTTTGCTATTAGATAAAACTGTCAAGTTAAGTTATAGAGATGAAAGCAATCATCACCATAATAAATTTGTTAAAGCACTTACATGTGCCAATTATTCTCACAGGCATGAAAGAAGTCCTCCTGGAGAAAACCCTGTGAATGTAATCAATGAAGTAAAGCCTTTTAACAACATACTAGTCTCAAAATACAGAAAAGAACACACTGGAGAGAAGCCCTATGAATGTAATCAGTGTGGTAAAGCCTTTTCACAACAGTCATCTCTGAATTCATAGATCAACTCATACTGGAGTGAAATCCTACAATGTAGTCAATGTGGGAAAGCCTTCCCACAACACAGTAGCCTCCAAATACACAAAAGAACCCAATGAATGTAATCAATGTGGGAAAGTCTTTTCACAAGAAAGCCATCTCCAAATTCATAAAAGAACTCATCTGGGAGAGAAACCCTATGAGTGAAAGCAATGTGGTAAAAGCCTTTGCATGTCACAATTACCTTCAAAGGCATGAAGTAATTCACATTAGATAGTAACCCTTTGCATGTAATCGATGTCATAAAGACTTTGCATTTCATCATAGCCTTTGAATCCATGAACAAGTTCATCTATGAGTAAAGCCTGAAGTGTGGAATGAATTTGTTAAAGCTTTCATAAATCACTATAGTCTTTGATGAAATGAGAGAACTCCTATTGGAGGGTAATCTATGAGTATAAAGGGTTTGGTAAGATCTTTAACTAACATATGTACATTTAGTTACACAAGGTTATTATTGAGAAAAATATCTGACAAGTGTCAACAACCTACTCAAGGATTATGATGTCCCTCTTTATTTTGTCTGCACCTACAAACCCATGGACAAAAGCCCTGAGAATTTAGTTAGTAAGGCAAACCTTTTAGATATCACATTTCCCATCAATTATCCAGAGTAAACTTTATGAATGTATACTAGTGTCTTCTCTTCCTGTGATAAAACACAGTGTCTCAGGCAATCTATAAAAGAGCTTAATTTGGCTTATGGTTCCAGAGTGAAACAGGATCATCATGAGAGAGGCATGGAAACAAGTGTCAGACATAACAGCTAAAGCAGGAAGCTCAGAGCTCACAACCTCAACCTGAAGTTTGGAGCACAGAGTGGGAACTGGAAGTGGTGTGAGGATTTAAAACCCCAAAGCCCACAACCAGTGGCAACTTTCCTCTACAGTGTGGCATTTTCTAAATTTTCCAAATAATACCAACAACTTAGATGTATTGATTCTCTGACTTTGAAACGTACATGCTTCCTATCCATACTGATTTCCAAAGTATATGTATAAGTTTGCACTTTCATCAGCAATCGAGGGGAGTTCTCCTTGCTCCACATCCTCTCCAGCATAAGTTATCATTAGAGTTTATGATCTTTGACATTCAAGGGAATCTTAGACTCATTTTGATTTCCATTTCCCTGATGGCTAAGGATGTTGAACAATTTTTTCAAATGTATCTCAGCCATTTGAGATTTTTCTGTTAAGAATTCTGTTTAGATCTGTACCATTTTTAAATAGATTATATTTTTGATGTCTAGTTTCTTGAGTTCTTATATTTTAGAGATCAGCCCTCTAAGTTGTGATGTTGAAGATCTTTTCCCATTCTGTAGGCTGCCATTTTGTCTTGACAGTGTCCTTTGCATTACAGAAGCTTTTCAGTTCCATGAGGCCCCATTTATTAACTGTCAATCTCAGTGTCTATGCTACTGCTATTTTATTCAGGAAGTTGTCTCCTGTGCCATTGTATTCAAGGCTCTTTCCCATTTTCTCTTGTATCAGTTAAATATAACTGAAATTATGCTGAGGCATTTAATCCAATTGGGCTTGAGTTTTGTGCAGGGCAATAGACATGGATCTATTTGCTTTCTTCTACATGCCAACATCCAGTTATGCCAGCACCATTTGTTGAAGATGATTTTCTCCATTGTATAATTTTGGCTTCTTTGTCAAAAACAAGGTGTTCACAGGTGTATGGATTTACATCAGGGTCTTAGATTTGAATCCATTGATCTACCTGTCTGGTTTTTTTTGCCAATAACACCATCCTGTTTTTATTATTCTATCTCTTTAGGGTACCCAGGACTTCTTTGGTCCATTTGCTGTCCACTTTTGTGTCTGCCCCAGAATACCTGCATATGTAGCCTCCAGCTGTCATAGCTGCCAGGGGTAGGTGCTTGTCTGACGCCCAGGAATCTATTCCTCTCATTCCTTTGGGATACATGCTTTCCCAAGAACAGCCCTAGATGATGCAAGTTCCCATGAGTCTTTCAAGTTTAAACACTTTAAAACACCCCCTTCCTTTGATAGTTACCTAGTTTTGGAGACACTTGGCTAGGAAAATTCTTCAGTCTCTGTGGAAGCCAAAAAATATATTATGTAAAGCAATGTGTCAAAAATAAAGCAAACACACATCATGAAAATCCGGCATCACCTTCCTAGTATAAATGAGGTAATATTCTGAAGGTTCAGTGTACCAGGAAGTTTATGGTTGTCATCATTTTGGTTTATGGCAAGTGGTTTCAGTAACCAAGAACTCACATTTCATTTATCTGTTTTGTGAAACCATTAGCAAAATGGTGGCCAAGTCCCATGACTGCATCCTTCCTGATGAAGTCACAAGTCAAATTGTCAGCAGACCACATGGTGACCTTCTGTTCAATGTTAACCCAGCTCCCTGTTAAGATGAGCCCATCCATCACCAGGTACTGTCCCTGTAGAATTAAGACATCTGGACATTAAATGTTCATTTTTCCCCCTGTTCTTTGAAATGGCACTTTAGTTAGGTTATTATGAATACTATCATTAGTTAGGGTAGTGCAGGGCCCTCATGACTGCAGTGTCTCACATGATCAACAAACCAACTCTGTCTTCCCAACACACAACAGCATACAATGTACATTCCCTTCCAGTGGAAAGGGCAGCAGACACAGTGAGGAACATTTCAACCAAAGAAAAACTCTAACCCAGCAGGGCTAATACCAATTCCTGCAGCTCTGTTTCAGACACCTAGAGCTTCAGTTTCAAAAGGCTTAAAAAGCTCCATGCCTGCAACTTCTCACACATCTCTCTCTCCCTTTGGCTTGTTCTGCTTGTGATATACAGCTCTCCATGAAAAATACCTCATAATTTGGTATCTTAACATCTTGTGTCTCAAAATGCAACCCAGGCTTCATTCTCACAGCTTCATGCAATGCATTCTCAGGATCTCCTCAATGGGGTTCTCACTCTCAAACATAGATGTCTGCATCAGTGCAGAACTGAGACCATATGGGAGGAATCCATGACATTTAAATTTGCTTCTTTCTTTTTAATATAAAAAGTATCATTCAAGCCGGGCGGTGGTGGCACACGCCTTTAATCCCAGCACTCGGGAGGCAGAGGCAGGAGGATCTCTGTGAGTTCGAGGCCAGCCTGGTCTACAGAACGAGATCCAGGAAAGGCACAAAGCTACACAGAGAAACCCTGTCTCGAAAAACAAAAAAAAAAAAAAAAAAGTGTCATTCAGATGATACAACCATATGGGGATCTGGCTATGAATGGAATGGTCCAACTTGGGACAGAGCAACAACATGTGTTGTAGGAGGGTGATTTTTGTACCTACAAATTGGCTTCCCTTTTGCTTCCATAAATTGAAGACTTGGCTGAGTGAGTCTTATTATTAGGACACCTTTCCTATGCTTACAATGAAGGACATGTGTCTTCTCTTTAATGTCACTAACCTTGAAAATTACTGCCTCTGTTTAGTATGTGACTGACAACTAAAGCTGAGTTCTCAATTAAAGGCATGAGCCTCCATACCCAGCTTGTCTGCCCTTTGATAAAGTTAGTAATTGCTGATACTGTTTCTCTGATGTATACTCAATACTGTTGATCTGTTTGTGTGTCTCTGTGAATAAATGTTAGTAGGCATTTCTCCTGCAATGCCATATCCTACTGAATGGGCCCAGAAACAAAAGGGCTCATCCTCCTTTTCTGTTTCCTTCTGAAATGACTTGTTTTTCTCTCCAAATTGCATGTTTCATTTCTTTTTGCCTTACTTGTTGCTCTTTTTCACTATAGACCTGCATGAATCATAAGTACTAACTGTATCACTGACTCAATGTTTTGTCAAAGAAGTCATTACTTTTTAATTCTGCCTCAGTTTCTCAGTACTTGGGCAGAATACAGACAGATTTCTTTGCCAGGATAATATACAAATGGCCTGGCTAAGTTACTGGTTTACTGCTGTGAGGGGAACATTGTCAAATCAACTCTTAAAACAGGAGGCTTTTAATTGGGAGATTGCTTACACTTCTCAGAGGATTAGTCCTGTTAGTTTCCACCGCAGCAGCAGCCTGCTTCTGCTACGTCATCACCTGCTGCCAGGGCCTTTCCACCATCAGGATGTGATATGTGTACCCCTAAAAAGTGCTCACCAGGCACAGCTCGTTCTCTTTCCTCTCTGACGCCTCTCATCTGTCTTGTCTCTTGTCTCTCTTGCTTCTTATTCCTCTCTTGCCTCTTCTGGCCTTTCATGCTTCTCTTCTTCCTCTTCTTTCTTCCTCTTGTCTGCCTGTCTGCCTCTCTCATGTCCCACTCTGACATGGCCCTTCACACATTCACTCTCACCCTCCCCAATAACCCCCTTGCACCAACTTTGCTGCTTGTGGTGTGTTTGCTTAGTGGCAGGCACACTGTGGCAGGGCCCATCAAAAGTACCAACTTCACCTTTCTCTTTTTATTCTTTCAAGTCCATTATCGTCATTGCAGGAAAGATGGCAATAGGAAAGCATGGACCTAAGTGTTTACACCCTGATCTGAAGGCAGCAGGCAGCAAACAAGAGTCCATTCCCAATGACACACCTCCTCCATCTATTCCATATCCCCTAATGTTCTCAATCAACCCACTAAATGAGGAGCAAGCATTCTATCTAATGCCTAAACGTATGGGGGCCATTATCATTCAAAGGACATGAGCTCCAGCATGGTTTTTTTGTGGAGATTATTTCCCACTGTATTCTCATGACCTTGACCTCCACTATATAAATTACTCTCAACACTCATTTTCCAGATCTTCTTGGAATGGCCCATTAAGATCTGTGTAGAGTTTACAATGGCTTTTGATATCCAAAGTCCTGTATATCTACTGCATATCTCCAAAATACATTATTCTCAGATTCTTACAGCAACAGCCTCTTTTTAAGGGTAGCCATTTTTGTTCTAAAAATTTTCTCTGTTGCTGTGATTAAATCCTTTTACCAAAAGCAATTGAGGTGATAGACAGGCTTACTTTGCTGACACTGCCAGGGCACATCCAATCATTGAGTGAACTCAAGAAAAAGGCCTGGCTAGTAACGGAAGGTGTAAACATTGGAAAACATTGCTTATTGATGTGTTCTCTTGCCTGGTTATGGTCTTATGCTCAGCTAGCTCTCTTATCAAGTCTGGGCCACTTGCTTAGAGACACTGCTACACTCAGTGATTGGACCTTCCTACTCAAACAATAAATGTATAATCTCTCAGGCATAGCAACAGGTGATTCTGATCTATGCCAGCCCTCAACTGATAGTCCTCAGATCATGCTAGGATATGTAACAATGACAGTTGAATCCAACTAAAACACACAGAAAATAATGTGTAAGAATACTTAACAATTCAAAATCAATGTATAAACCATATCAATTATTAAAAAAACACAAGCAAACAGCAACAATTGGAAAACACAGATATGCCAAGAAATTAGAACAGGGAAGCCCAGGGCTGGGTAGTGGTTGTGCACACCTTTAATCGCAGCACTTGGGAGGCAGAGTCAGGTGGATCTCTATGAGTTCGAGGCCAGCCTGGTCTACAGAATGAGATCTAGGACAGGCACCAAGACTACACAGAGAAACCTTGTCTCAAAAAAACAAAAAGAAAGAAAGTTCCCCTCAAACAACAAATTTCTAGAAAGTAATATAATATGTTAGCCAATTTTCAAAATACAAAATTACATGTAAGTCCATCATTTTCTGAAAAAATAATACATTCTTAAACCTATAATTAATAAGAGGAATGCAATATGGACAGCACCACTGATGAAAGGCACAAACAGAAACACACAAATATAACAAGTTCCTGTGCATCTTCTGTTCACAGCCAAGTGCCCGCGTCCAGACACCACAGCCTAACTGAAAAGGGCTGGATCTTGATGAATGTCATAGATTCTAGACAGCTTGGCAGGGATGCGAAGGAAACTGGAAAATTTTTGGCTGGATTCAGTGCTAGTAAGACGATTTCGCGGAAGCTCACAGCTGCTAAGGGATCCCAGCTGGCCTGGGTCGTCCAGAGTGGGCGAGAGCGGCGTCTCTATGATCAAGGAGCCATAGAGCGGGCCTCTCTATCCGCGCCTGAGCAGTAGCTGTATCACCGGAAAGATGGTGGAGGAAGGGAGAGAAAAATGATCTCTTTGGTTCCAGAAAATCTCCTGAAAAAGAGGAAGGCTTCTCAGGCTCTCAAAGCAACCCAGGCAAAGCAGGCCCTTTTGGCAAAGAGGGAGGGGAAATAAAAAGAATTCAGGTTTAAGCGACTGGAATCATTCATACATGCGTGTCCGGCAACTAGAAGTGAAACCTCGTGCATTGGAAGTGCCTGATAAACATTCCTTGGCCTTCGTTATTTGCATGGAAAGGACAGAAGGAGTGAGTTTATTGGTACAGAAGACCATAGCAAAACTTCACCTGAAGAAATTGTTCAGTGGTGTCTTTGGCCATGTCACCCCTCAGAGTGTGAAAACGCTACGCACAGTGGAGCCTTATGTGACCTGGGGATATGTGACCTTCAGACCTTCCAAATCTGAAGTCTGTCCGGGAACGTGGACAAGTAAGGATTAACAATAAGACTGTCGCTGTGACAGACAACACAGTGATTGAGGAGCACCTGGGGAGATTTGGTGTGGAAGACCTCATCCATGAAATCACCTTCCGGGGAAGCATTTCCAGGAGATCTCCTCATTCTTGTGCCCTTTCTGCCTCTCCATGGCCCGGCATGCTACCAAGAACAGGGTGGGGTTGCTCAAGGAGATGGGTTCTCCTGGCTATCGGGTGAACGTATCAATCAGCTCATCCACCAGCTGAACTAGACTGGGACCAGGATTTCCAGAACCACAGTGCACTGGAAGAGTGCTTTTGTGTATAAGATAACCAAGTATCTTCAGAGAAGATTGTTTTCTGCCTTCCAACACCGGAAGGAAGAGGCCGGGAGAAAGACAGGAGTCCGAGCATTGTGAAGCTCAGCACAGCCCAGTTCCATGGAAAACTGGCTGCCCTGCTTCACCCTGTCTGATATCTTGGTGTTTAATGTTGGGTGGGCAAATAGTCCAAACATCCCACACACACACACACACACACATACACACACTGCTTCCAAGACTAACGCAATGGACCAGACCAGGGGCATACTTGAGTTTGGAAGAAAAGAGTTGTTTTTACTTTTTATTTTATTTTTGTCAGTGCAGGTGGCTTTTTTTGTTGTTGTTTAGGACAGGGTCTCACTGTATACAATCCTGGCTGGCTTTAAACTCCATAGCAATCCTACCTCATCCTCCTAGATGCTGAGATTACAGGTGTGTGCACCCCCAGCCTGGGAACTTATTCCTCACACATGAAATATGGTTAGGAAGTGACAAAAGCGGTGTGTGGTCTTGTGCTGTGAGGCCATGGTGTGACGTCAGTGTCAGCTTTGGTCAGGCTTACCTGTCCTGAGTCGGTGTGGTGCCGTTTGAACCCTGACCCGCTGTTTAAGATGGGTCTACGATAGGAAGACACATAACCATACACACACACTCCCAACTGTGCTTGGAACTCCATGGTGCTGAGACACACCCTCTTGGCACCCGTGCCTCTTACGTGAGGGCAGCCTGCTTTTATGTGCATTAGTCTAGCATTCTGTGCTCGAAGAGCCTAAAATTTAGTCTTGGTTGTTTCCTGTTAGAACTAGTGATAAACTGGGCCTTGTGTTACACCCCCGTAATCCCATTGCTTGGGAGACAGAGGCAGCAGAGCTCCTGAATTCCCTGCTCTACAGAGTACCAGGACACCCAGGGCCACGCACACAGAAACTGCTCAAACAAAAATGTATCCGGGAATTGCCCATTAAATTTCACCCTGGGTTTCAGGATGGCCTTGGAAATTCCCCTATCAGCCTTTCCTTAAAACCCACACCAGGGGCTGGGTGGTGGTGGTGCACACCTTTAATCCCAGCATTTGGGGGCAGGTGGGTCTCTGTGAGTTCAAGGCTAGCCTGGTCTACAGAGGGAGTTCCAGGACAACAGGCACCAAAACTACACAGAACAACCCTGTCTCAAAAAAAACAAAAAACAAAACAAATTAAAAAAAACTCACATCAGGGGTCTACTTTCTTAGCCATTGTTTTCCCTCGAGATATTCTGTAACCTTGGCTCACTGTGAAATTGAATTAGAAATAATGGCAAGAGCCAAAGCCGTGTGCTGGTAGCACATGCCATTAATTCCAGCACTTGGGAGGCAGAGACAGGCAGATCTCTGAGTTCATTCCCAGCCTGGTGTACAGAGCAAGTTCCAGGATAGCTAGGGATATATAGTGAGACCCTGTCTCAAGGGAAAAAAAAGGAAAGAAAAACTTAACTGTGCCTCAGAACATACTGGTTACAAGGTCAGTGGATTCCAGAATCCACCTGAGGTCAGTAACTGCTGTTGTAGAGCACTGGGAGATGAGGTAACCAAAAATGCCTCGTAGTTATGGACAAATGCTCGTGGGTACCATGCTTAAATGAGGGAACCCAAAGAAGTGTTAGAGTGCTTCCCTAATATGTGTGAGGTCCTTGATCTAAGATAAGGGGGCATGGCTTCAGTTTGTGGCCTGAAAAATGGAGCTAGCATCTTCCCAAATGTCTGCCTTGCTCAGAATTTAAAACAAGTTTTAAATTAATTATAAGTAAAACACTATTTTTAGATGAAAAAAAAAACAAATATAACAAGTTCCTTTAAACAAGAACTATAAGATCCTAATTAAAATAATTGAATCATGACCCTAATTAGTCTTAGCAATAAAAACCAAGAGCCAGGTATTGGGTTAAAACCTGAAAGATCAGAGAAGCAAAGGAGCAGCCACCAGTGACTTCTTACCTTTCCAGATCCTCTGACCAAAAGGGCTGTAATCCTGTCTCCACCCTACCTTATCACTTCCTTTCTCCACCTTCCTGGTAAGATTAAAGTCATGAGATTCCAGAGTGCTGGCATTAAAGGCCTGAGCCTCTCCAGTGGTGAGATTAAAGGTAAGAGCCTCCCAAGCCTGGTATTAAAGGCATGAGCTATCCACACCAAGATTCTGTGGTTAACTAGGCTAAACTCTACCTTCTGATGTCCAGGCAAGCTTATTTGTCTAAACACAAACAAAATATCACACAACATTTCTCCCTTTTGCCTAAATGCAAAGTGAAGGTTTTAATGAACACAGAAACAATATATACAATATATACAATAATTATATATTAATATATAAGGCAATAATTACATTCACCATGTCTAATCCATTAACATTTGACAAATTAAGAGAAATCTTACATCTCTTAGATGGGTTACCATTCTCCATTTTCTTTTTAATAACAAATACAGGAAAATAATAAGGAGTGTTAAATTCCTCAACATGTTGAACATTTAGCTGCTCCTGTACCAGCTGTTGTAAGGCCTGTAGTTTTTCTGATGTCAAAGGCCACTGTCCACCCAGACAGGTTTGTCAGTCAGCCATTTTAAAGGTAAAGATGTCAGTAGCTTTTAAAAAGCAGCAGCTGTTGTGCCTTGTTTTTGTACACACTGAATGGTCAGTGACTGTTCTTTATAATTTCTGTTAATATTTTTCCCAGAAACATGTTAGATTATGGTTTGTCTCTGAGATCAGAGGAATGTTAATCTTGGTATTCCATTGCTTTAACAAATCTGTCCCAATAAATGCATTGCTATATTAGCTACATATGGCTTTAATTTTGCTCTCTTTCTGACCCTTTACATTAGAACCATCTCATGCTCTATTTTACCTGAGATAATGTTCTAATCCCTAAAAGATGAACATTTACCTCTTGAAAAGCGTAATTTGGATGCCAAGATTTAGGTTCAATTATTGTTACATCTGCCCTGTGTCTACAAGACCTTCAGTTACAATGTCATTTATTCATAACTTTGGCTTTGGTATATGATCATTTATAGAAGTCTGTAAAAATATTCACTTGATGGTTACTTATGAAATTTTTGTTTTTTCTTCTAAAGCTGTTCTATCATCCAGAGCAGTATAGATTTTTTACAATAGGCATAGGTCCTTTAATTGCTCTGGGTAGGAGCTTCCTCCATGTTGACAGGGAACGACTGACCCAAATTGGATATGGAGGACTATGAGAGGCCACTGAAGGCATTTCCTGCTGGCAAAGGTTATCCTGTCTATCCCTTGTTAATTTGGATCCAATGGTCCAATGTTGGCCTTTGCTACACATTCTGTATACTCCAGAAGGCAGGGGCCTTCTAATTGAATTATTCTTATAAAAACATTGTTTCTAGGAATGCCTGTCTACACTCCTTTCTTAGGTGATGTTGTTTGCAACAATTAAAGTACCTGACATTTTTTTTTCTTCAAGCCTCTGGAAATCACCTCTCCTATCCAAACATCATCATGGTTATGTGACTCAATACTGACTGTATCACAGTACCATTCCTCTAAAGGTACTGATCTTGCCTTTAACAACCAAATTTCACTTTTGCATTGTGAATTAGCATTTTCAAATGCCAAAGATTCAATTTGTATTGGTCTAGCTTCGGAAATTGGTATATTCTGAAGTCAATCTTTGTAAAAAATCAGTGAAAGTCTCTTTTGGGCCCTGTATAACTTTAGTAAATAACTCAGATCTCCTTCTGATTTCTTCAATTCTGTTCCAAGCATTCTAAGAGGCTACATGGCATATACCCAGGGTGTGTCTAGGCCATAGGCATTATTTTCTCTTCTATACATGCCAAACTAAAGTTTCAAAGAAAATGGTGAAACACTAATTTTATATTTGTATATTTGTCACCACTAATGTGAACCTCTATCAGAATGTAAAATTAACATTTAGCCTATGATAGAAAATAAGCCACTCTGTACCATTCTAAATGGGAACTATGAGATGTTGCCAATGCAAATGTTAATTTGCAATTGGGAACAGTGGTTCATGCCTGTAACTGCAGCCACTTAGGAAGCTGGGTCTAGTACATCATCTGTGAAGCAGGTGTGAATTCTAGACAGTGTCCTGCAAACAAAGAATCTTGCCTCATTGTAAGGTGACTCTCCTATCCAATACCAGAGTCAATGAAAAATACATATTAGATGAAACCAAAGAAATAAATTGTGAAACAGATTTCAGATTATAATGAAATATAAACCAAAAATTCATCATGTTTTCCCTTAATTGCACACCTAGGGTAGAATTTTATGAATACTTATTTTATCATACATATTTGGCTATGTGAAATGAGCTGCTCTGAGTTCTGAGTTATAATTGGCAAATATCATAATCTCTCAGTTATTTGTTCACTTATAAGCCAAAGGAAGCCTTAATTTTGTTGACGACAATATTCCTTTGGCCAGGCATGGTGGCCCATGTGTATAAAAAAAACAACTGGTAGTCCAGAGGCTGAAATGGGAGAATCCCAGCAACTTTCACATAGGTCTGGATTCTAGCCACAGAGTGCAAACCAGGTAGCCTCTACTCCTTCATCCGACATGCACTACCTGCTGGTTCTGTTTTATCCTGACAGCTTACTGAATTTGAGGAGACATCGATTGCACTGGACAGGGAGAAACAAAGAGGAAATAAAGACAGCTGAAGGACATGGGAAGGGAGAGTTGAAAGACCTGTGTGACCCAGAGAGCAGGGAGCAGATGTCCAGCCCATGGAGTCTTGAGCCAATGATGCTTTCCCACTACCAGCCCCTCAGCTACACAAACCTGGCCCCAAGCCTCAGTGTCTGTTCCAGGTAAACAGGGACTGCTTGCCATCATGTGAGCTAGGACACATCACTTTAATTGGACCTGCAACACTCTCCCCTGGCACTGTGACTAGGCCTCTAAGACGTGAGTGGGGAAGAGGCAGATGAACAACCATCCTAGATAATGGGCTGCTCGGGGTATTTATGTCCTTCCCAAGCCCCATGCACATACACTGAGATAACATGCCCCTACTCGGTACAAATGCTGTTGATGTGGAATACAAGAGGAGTGTTAGCTTGGAATTCAAGAGGAGTGGGACTGCCACACTCCAGGGCTCCTAAACTGGTTTTGTAGGCTGCAGACAGGATAATGCCCCTGATGAGGGGACAGAAGACAGCCTGAGGCCCAGAGCTAACACATGCTCATGCCATATTCCCTGAAGTCCTGTAGCTTCTGGGAAGACTAAGGACATTGACCTGGGCCAATCCCAGTCTCCCTTAACTTTGTGGGTCTCCCCACAAATGGCCACTCTCAACTTGGATGACTTTGAAACCTGAAACTCCTGCCTCAACTTTCAGAGTGGTATGATTATCGTCTTGTGCCACAATGCCTGGCTCAGGTGGCTGCTTTTCAACTTCATTTAGTGAGTCATTAAAATAGGGGTTTGAGGACAATGAGCAGTTAGACTTAACTATATTCAAAACCACTTATTTCTGTGAGCCTGAGTTTCAATATATATAGAATAAGGACAGAACTCTGTTCAGGTCTTTTGATACATTATACCAGACTCAATGATAAAGAAAGACAGTACTGCTCACAATTGGAAGACAGCGGACTGTAAGACAGGAGGGCTGATGGGACCCTTCTTCTTTTACAGGAGTTAGGACCAGAGCCTGTGTTCCGCCTACACTTAATCAGCCAGGCTCAGTTACTCTCCTCAATAAGTGAATTAAAAGAGCCAAATTAGTTCACTGTGATGTGCTATAATACAGGTGCTCTGCAGACAAGGTGGATAAATCTCTCTGTTTTGGAAAAGCCTAGTCTATTTATTGAGTTTCAGGCCAGCAAGAGAGTCATAGTGAGACTATTCTTAAAATAAAAAAATTTAAAAGAGAATGATAGGAAAGAAAAAAAATTCATTATAAAAATCAAAAACATGATATGTGTTCAATGTGATTAAATTGGAACAAGGATGAAAATAGAAGTTAACTCTTCTTGCCATCCAAGTAACTAAGCTACCCAAGTCATATAATGAATTTCTACCCATCACCTAAACCCTCCCCCATTCTCTGCTCCTCTGTCTCCTGCAAAGTATTTGTTAAGGTAGGATGCATATAATTCTTCAGCAGAAACATTTTCCTTGGCAGGACTATTTATTCCCAGAATGTGATTGCAAGGGAAATTTGAATTTCATTCAGTCTACTGTTTGCCTAATTGTTAGCCAAAGAGAGAGACATACATGTCTCTTTAGAATGTCTGTACTCCTGTCGGTCAGTCAGGTGAGAGGGATGATGATGGGGTGGGGACCATTGTGTGGAAGCATGCACAGTACTGTCACTGGCAGCTAAGATGTAGCTGCCAAGACTAATGAAAGAGGTGAAAGCTGAAGGTGGCTAACCCACCACAGCTGGGTAGATACAGAGAGCACAGGAGGAGCCAGCTTGTCCTCGGGTACACCCTGATTATTGCCCTCTGGTCATTTGATCCTCTGGCTCTCACATCCAGAACTCCATCCCTAACAGTTCATCCATACCCCACATCTCTTTGTAAGTGCCTGATTGCCCCAACCTTAGAGTGACTTCTGCTTAAGCCTCAGGATCTCCTGATCATCTGGAATCACCATCACTCACGGGCACTAACTGAAGCTTTTGAAGGCATTAAGGAAGCAGAATATGATGCCATTGAGACAAGTTGATCTCCATGCCCCCATTTTTCTCCTTACAGGAGGCATAAACTCCAGCTGGGTACAGCTGACCTGTGTCCTTGTGGGCTCCCATGGCTGCCTATTTACCACATTTCAGATGAACTCAGTATTGTTGCTTTGGTCAAGCAGTCAGTCACTTTTTAATAACTTATCTTGACAGTGTCTATCCTGATAATTTTTTGTACTCTTCCTGCATTTTGTGTAGATTTGTGTTTTAACATTTCTTTTTTAACTCTTTTGGGGGAGGCCCACCACCCAGCTGCCAAGTAAATCACACACAGAGGCTTATTCTTAACTATGAATGTCTGGCATTAGCTTGGCTTACTTTCTAGCCAGCTTTGCTTCACTTTAGATTATTCATCCCTCCTTTTGCCTCTAGGCTTTTCCCATTTTCTTACTTCTGTAAGTCGTACTCCATGGCTTTCTATGTAGCTGGGTGGCTGTTCCCTGGAGTCCTCCTCCTTCTCTGGCTCCTTAAACTCTCCTCCCAGATTTCTCCCTGGATATATTCTCTGCCTGCTAGACACACCTATATTTTCTGCTGCCTTGCTAATTGGCCATTCAGGTCTTTATTAGACCATCAGTTATTTTAGATAAGCACAGTAACACAGCTTCAGAATTAATCACATAGAACATAAACAAAAGTAACACACCTTAAAATAGTAATATTCTACTAAAGATTTCGGTTTGAAAACATTTTAAGCACAAAAGTCTAAGCTAGTTTCTGATGCTATCAATCTTTGATTTCTTCTGGATTATCAGGCTGAGGTAAAGATGAGCTTAGGGTCAGCCATTCTCACCTTAATGCTGTTAATGTCATATTCATGGGGCTGAGTAGGTGGATCAACAACTAAGAGCAATGGTTGCTCATCCAAAGGGCCTGCCTGTGATTCCCAGCAGCCAAAGGACAGCTCACAACTCTCTGTAACTTCAAACATGGAGGATTTGCCACCATCTTCTGGTCTCCCTTCTACCTGACATGCATTTGGTGTATATATATATCAAATATGATATATATATATATATATATATATATATATATATATATACACACACACACACACACACACACACACACACACACAGAGAGAAAATGTTTATACACCTAAATTACTTTAAATTGTTTTTTCAATAATATATACATGAAGAAAACCTTTTTAATGATCTGGGATCCCAAATATATCTGCCTTTTCACCATTTGCATATCTGGTGCCCAGGAGGCAGATGAGGCATCAGATGTCCTGAAATTGGAATTATAGGTACTTCTGTGCTATCTGATATAGGTGCTAAGAATACTACTGAGCTCTGGAGTACACCATTACTCCTATCACTTGAATGTGATAAAACTCTCCACTAGATGGTTGTCAAAGGTTTCCAGTTACAATATATTAGAAAAACATTCATAATTTTAGATATGGAATCTGTTAAGCCTGTCCTGCAACTCATTATGAGAACAAACTTGACCTCAGAGAGATTTTTCTGCCATTTTCTTAAAAGTGCTGGGATTATAGCATACACCTCTAAGCCCAACTGAGATGTTTTTAAATTGACTCAGATATGTTCTCAATAATTGGGTTTTTTTTAAATATTTAATTTTATACACTTAAAAATGCTCAACTGTGTTTGTGTTTTTACCTGCAGCATGTTGTGTATATGGCAATGAGAGGACATTGTACTCAAAGGTGTCTATTATCTACTTATCTTATGTGAATTTTAGAGATGAAATCCATGGTATTGTTTGCTGCAAGTGACCTCAATGGCACTTACTAGGGTTTAAAATTATTCATGTATGTGCTGGTGTGGGTGTGTGCATATGCCACAGGACAAATGAAGGAATAAGAGAAAAATATCTTGGGATATTATGTGTTTAAGTAGTATTATTTGTTTAAACAAAAACCAGCTTTACCAAGTGAGATAATTGGCATTCATTTGTGGTTCTGAGAAAGTGTTATGAAAGTGTTTAGTCCTCAGAATAAACCAATACATTGCAAAAGTAGTGACAGCTGTATATCATTTTCATTTGCAAATTAGATTTATTATTCAGATGGTGCTGTTTTCCATTATCTTTGGATGAAAGTATGTTTACAACATGAAAAGAAGACAACATTTTAGCTGTATCACACTTTAACTAATCTTATTTGAGAATCAGTGATGTCTCAGTGGGAATGGTCTGTGGTGTATGAGATTGGCAAACTCATCTTATCACCATATAAATAAGGAAAAAAAGGAGACTCTGCAAATTTTTCTTCAGACTAGACATATGTGTCATGGCTCAAAAAACCATAATCATCTCTCTCTCTCTCTCTCTCTCTCTCTCTCTCTCTCTCTCACACACACACACACACACACACACACACACACACACACACCAGAATTTTTTTCAGTACATTATTTGGCATCTCTGGATAATTCCCTTAGAACACAGTAGTTATAGATGAAGTCTCAAATGGATAACTAATGGGGGCATGAAGACACTTGGAATGTCAAATAATATATACATATCCATAGCACATGAAGCTATGGTGTGAAATGCACAGTTGATTGCTGATTATGCTACATTATTACATTTCTACCAGATATATGAATATACAGCTTTGGATACATATGAAGTATTTAATGTTTCTTATACTTTTATTTAAACATTATAACATTAATGCTAAAACATGGTAACAAAACAGCATACATTGGGGTATATCATCTATTGTTGGACTTGTACTCAGCAGAGTGACACAAGTATCACGAGTACAAATGTATCCCTGACTATTTACTGACATTGAAGCCAGGCTGATAATAAACAACTTCAAGGGAATTTATGAAAATATGAAAAACAGAACAATTTACCACCCTTTCACAAGGACTCTTACTTGAAAAGGATGATCACAAACTTCCAGATATTTAAATAAACAATGGACCACTTAGAAGATGGGCATCCCATTCTATACATTGCAGTAGAAAAATACCTATTACTAAGTGAAAGCACAACAAAAGGTAAACAGAAGTCAAAGAAAGAATAACAGGACAAAAATATAAACTTCACTAAATGGATTTGCCACACTTATAGCACACTTTAGTACATAACTCAAATGTTGCAAAAATAGAAACAACAATGCAGTGCTCTCCACAATCTGTCTTGAGTGAACATGTTAAATATTATATGCTTTCTTGAAGGATACGATGAAAAAGAAATGAAACAAGATTGTTTTCTTGAAATTGAAGAAAACTGTGATGTCAAGTCTCTAACAAATCATTTACCTGAGTAGGGTTTTTCTCTTGTAGGAATTATTTCCTATTTCCTGACATCAAGATGAAATATAAAGGCTTTTAAATATCTACAGGCTGAGAGACATGGCCAAGTAGTTATGAGAAGTTCATTCCCAGGAAAAAGGTCAGGTTTTTAACACGTTTCCGTAATTCCAGCTAAAGGGAGAGCCAAGGGTATACACTTTTGGTGAATCACCATGCACACAGTAAAGACACACTGAGATCACACAATTAAAACAAATTTTTAACAGTGAGATTTTCACTCAAGAATGTTTTTCTCTCTTAAGGATTTATTCCTGTAACCCAGGTGTTGAAGTATCAAAAGGCTTACTTACAGAGTTTTCTTCATCATGAACTGATTTATGTAACAGAAAGCAAACAGAGCCAGCATGTAGGCATGCAGTCAGAGAAATCATTCTTGCTCAGTTGGTGGTATCATTTGGAAAGATTTGGGTAATGCATGCCCTGCTGGAAGAATTAAGTCCCTGGGGGTGAGCATGAGAATTCACATCCACACACCATTTCCAGTTTTAGTTTCACCTTCATGTTGTAGGTGAAAGATGACAGTTCTTAGCATTCTGCTGCAGCTGCCGTGTTTGAAACTTGTTGCCATGCCACTTCCATTGTGATTCTGTACCCTTCTGGACCCAAGGGACAACTCTTTCATGAGTAGACTTAGATATCATGTTTTGTCACAGCAATAGACAAGGAAATACTACTACACATCCAGTAAGTGTTACACCTGGATGCCTTATTGCATGTAATTGAAGAGAACTGTGGAATAGAAAATGGAAACCTCATCATTTAAATTTACAGGTCTTTTGTCCAAATGAAAGATTTTACCAAACCCTTTATGGCCTTTCCTTCAGTATTAATTTTGTCAGGCCCCTCAAAGACTACTGTAAAATGCAAAGACTTTAAGAGACCAATTATACACTAAAAGTCTTACTCTTGTATAAAGACTACCATGAAGTGCAAAACTTTACATTTATAGGGTTTCTCTGCATTATTTTCTCATGATTTCAAACTGCTGATTCATGCAAAGGCTTTACCACATTGATGACATTCATAGGGTTTCTCTCCAGTATGTGTTCTTCTATGTGTTCAGAGATGTCTTGTGTCTTAAAAGCATTTTACCACAATAATTGTATTCACAGGGATTCTATTTAGAATGTGTTCTTCTATGTATTCGGAGACTACTAGGACATGCAAAGGCTTTACCACATTGATTACAATTAAGGGGTCTCTCCCCAGAATGTGTTCTTTTATGTATTTGGAGACTACTGGCACAGGCAAAGGCTTTCCCACATTGATTACATTCATAGGGTTTCTCTCCTGTATGAGTTCTTTCATGCCTTTGGAGATGACTGTGTAGTAAAAAGGCTTTATCACATAGATTACATTTGTAGGGTTTCTCTCCAGTGTGTGTTCTTTCATGTATTCGCAGACTACTGGAACATGAAAAGGCTTTACCACATTGATTACATTCATAGGGTTTCTCTCCAGTATGTGTTCTTTCATGAATTTTGAGATGACCGTGTCGTGAAAAGTCTTTATTACATTGATTACATTTGTAGGGTTTCTCTCCAGTATGTGTTCTTTCATGTATTTGGAGATGACCTTTTTGTGAAAAGTCCTTACCACATTGATTACATTTGTAGGGTTTTTCTCCATTATGTGTTCTTTTATGTACTTGGAGATTACTGTGTCGTGAAAAGACTTTATCACATTGATTACATTTGTAGGGTTTCTCTCCAGTATGTGTTCTTTTATGTACTTGGAGATAACTTTGTCGGGAAAAGACTTTATCACATTGATTGCATTTGTAGGGTTTCTCTCCAGAATGTGTTCTTTCATGCACTTGGAGATAACATTGTCGGGAGAAGGCTTTGTCACACTGAGTACATTTGTAGGGTTTCTCTCCAGTATGTGTTCTTTTATGTATTTGGAGAGTACTTACACATACAAAGGCTTTACCACATTGATTACATTCATATGGTTTCTCTCCAGTATGTGTTCTTTTATGTATTTTGAGACGACTGACTCGTGAAAAGGCTTTATCACATTGATTACATTTGTAGGGCTTCTCTCCAGCATGTGTTCCTTTATGCATTTGGAGATTAGTGGGTCCTGAAAAGACTTTATCACGTTGATGACATTTGAAGGGTTTCTCTGCAGTATGTGTTCTTTTATGTCTTTGGAGAAGACTGTGTTGTGAAAAGGCTTTATCACATTGATTGCATTTGTAGGGTTTCTCTCCAGTATGTGTTCTTCTATGTATTTGGAGATGGCTGTGTCGTGAAAAGGCTTTACCACACTGACTACATTTGTATGGCTTCTCACCAGTATGTGTTCTTTTATGTGCTCTGAGATTAAAGGCGTATGTAAAGGCTTTATCACATTCATTACATTTGTAGGGTTTCTCTCCAGTATGTGTTCTTTCATGCCTTCGAAGAAGACTGTGTAGTGAAAAGGCTTTATCACATTGATTACATTTGTAGGGTTTCTCTCCTGTATGTGTTCTTTCATGTACTCTGAGATTACTGGCATATGCAAAGGCTTTATTACATTGATTATATTTGTAGGGTTTCTCTCCATTATGTATTCTTTCATGTATTTGGAGGAGACTGTGTCGTGAAAAGGCTTTACCACATTGTTTGCATTCATAGGGTTTCTCTCCAGAATGTGTCCTTTTATGCGTGTGAAGATTACTGAGTCCTGAAAAGGCTTTATCACATTGACTGCATTTGTAGGGTTTCTCTCCAGTATGTGTTCTTCTATGTATTTGGAGACTTTTGTGTTGTGAAAAGGCTTTCTCACATTGATTACATTTGTAGGGTTTCTCTCCAGAATGTGTTCTTCTATGTATTTGGAGATTATTGTGTTGTGAAAAGGCTTTCTCACATTGATTGCATTTGTAGGGTTTCTCCCTAGAATGACATCTTTTATGCATTTGAAGATTACTGTGTCCTGAAAAGGCTTTATCACATTGATTGCATTTGTAGGGCTTCTCTCCAGAATGTGTTCTTTCATGTATTTGGAGACTATTGTGTTGTGAAAAGGCTTTCTCACATTGATTGCATTTGTAGGGTTTCTCTCCAGTATGTGTTCTTCTATGTATTTGGAGACTATTGTGTTGTGAAAAAGCTTTCTCACATTGATTACATTTGTAGGGTTTCTCTCCAGTATGTGTTCTTTTATGTATTTGGAGAGTACTCACACATACAAAGGCTTTATCACATTGATTACATTTGTAGGGTTTCTCACCATTATGTATTCTTTTATGCTGTAGGAGATGTCTGTGTAGTGAAAAGGCTTTATCACATTGATTACATTTGTAGGATTTTTCCCCAGAATGTGTTGTTTTATGTACTTGGAGATTAAAGTTTTGTGAAAAGACTTTGTCACACTGATTACATTTGTAGGGTTTCTCTCCAGTATGTGTTCTTTTATGTCTTTGGAGATGACTGACTCGTGAAAACGCTTTATCACATTGATTACATTTGTAGGGTTTTTCCCCAGAATGTGTTCTCTTATGTACTTGGAGATTAAAGTTTTGTGAAAAAACTTTACCACATTGATTACATTTGTAGGGTTTCTCTCCAGTATGTGTTCTTTTATGTCTTTGGAGATGGCTGGTGCGTGAAAATGCTTTATCACATTGATTACATTTGTAGGGTTTCTCTCCACTATGTGTTCTTTTATGTCTTTGGAGAAGAGTGCATAGTAAAAAGGCTTTATCACATTGATTACATTTGTAGGGTTTCTCCCCAGCATGTATTCTTTTATGTATTTGAAGTGTAATCTGTATTGAAAAGTCTTTATCACATTGATCACACTTGTACGGCTTCTCTCTGTTATGTGTTCTCTCTTGTACTTGCAGATTACTCGCATATTCAAAGACTTTACAACATCTATTACATTCATAGGGTTTCTCTCCATTATGTGTTCCTTTATGTCTGTGAAGACTAATGAGACATGTACTTACTTCACCACATTGATTACATTTATATGGTTTATCTCCAGTATGTGTTCTTTTATGTATTCGAAGATGACCATAACTGGTGAAGGTATTATTGCACTGATTACATTCATTGGTTTTCTTTCCAATATGTTTTCCTTTATGTATTCTGAGACTAGTGTTGTGTGCAAAGCCTTCACCATACTGAATACAAATATAGGGTTTCTTTCCATTATGAATACTTTCATTCTTCTGAAGATGACTGTGATATGAAGATGGTTTTGCACAATGAGTATATTTGGAGAGTTTCTCTCCTCTGTGACATTTTTTGTACCTGTAATGATAATTGGCACATGTAAAAGCTTTCTTAGATTTATTACACTGATGAATATTGTATTTTTATAAATTCATTTTATAATTTCGTCTAATTTTTAAGACAAATAAGATATATAAGTTTACACACATAGTGTTCCCCTTCATTTAGGGATGTTTTGTCTTTGAATGTATTTGTAATTGTAAGAGCCTATATTACAGGGACCACATTTGTAACTTTTATTTTCTATGAGATTCTTCACATATTTGAAGAGAACTGGAAGAACGCAGAGCTTTGACATACTTATTACAATCATATA
Source organism: Peromyscus californicus insignis (assembly GCF_007827085.1). NCBI lineage: Eukaryota > Metazoa > Chordata > Mammalia > Rodentia > Cricetidae > Peromyscus > Peromyscus californicus. The sequence goes on along the minus strand of NW_026294617.1, from coordinate 16,807,578 downwards.
TTTTCCAATTGTGTGACTCCATTTGCTAAGTGAACTAGGACAACCATATTTATACGTAACAATACTCATAGGGCTTTTCTGCAGCATGAGTTTGTTGATGTATTCCCAATGAAGATGGAAAACCAATTAATTTAAAACTTGTATCGCATTCAAAAATTCTACTCAAATTGGGGAATACTACATGTCTTCTAATTTTCCTATGTGAGAGAGTTATGTTGTTTCTTTCCATATCTCTATGTTCACATGGTTTGTATCCAGAGTGACATATGATACAGTGATAAAGGTAACTAACAAGAAAAATGTCTCCACTGCATTTGCACAGCTTGACTTTCTGTTCTTCATAGACATATGGTATAGCAATTAAAGTTTTTCCACAACTTTCTTGGCTGTCATAGAACTTAGAAGTCTATGTCCCTAAACTTAGAAGTATAAGAATAATACTAGCTCACTCTGAACTACATGCTTATTGGAAGGTTTTTGTTATATACTTACCACATATTCATCATGTATACCTTTTTCAATATCTAAATGGCATGAAATTAAACAGACTGGCTATTCTGCAGCATAGCTATCATGGAGGTATAATTCAAAGGGGGACATCAATTAAAGCATTGTTTCCCTGTGTTCTTTCTTAGAGCAATGCCTTGCAAGCACATGTCAGCTACCTGACATTGAGGTATTTGGTTTTGTGAGAATTTAAGAATCATCAGTACACTTTAAAATGTACTTATTTACACTCTTGCTTTTGTTTAAAACTTCTGGGACACATTAAAATTTCTCCATAGGTACATTCATATCAGCTTGCACATGAAAATTACCTTCCATGTCCTCCAGAACTTTGACAATGTTCTTCAATATTATGGTCTTCCCAACTGTAGCCTAAAATACAATACCAGTAAATGTATGATATATTATGGGAAATTGTGGAATATTTAGGTTACTATCTTCAGTGAAAGTTAGAACCATGCCAGATTTATTCACCTCACTCTTCTTCTTTCTCAACTGAAATTATGAAAGTATATCAATGACTAAGGAACCGTTCTCCCATTATTTGAAAATGTGATGGAAAATTCAGTCTTACCTATAGCAGTGAGGTTCCTGTATGTCTCTCGCATCACATCTTTGTAGAGATTCTTCTGGGAGTGATCCAGCAAAGTCCACTCCTCCCAAGTGAAGTCGATATGCACATCATCATAGGTCACTGCAGTCTAAAATATACCATACATGTATACAACAGAGAGTGTGATACTTAGAGCATACTAATGTACACTTCTTAGACATATATTCATATAATTTGGGGGCTCCACACAGTTATTCCATGACATGGAAGTTATAATCATCAACTCATTTTAGAAAACAAAAACTGAACAATGAGGTTCACCTCTGTCATTTCTGTACCCTTTGTCTAGGATATAGCCTTCCAAGACAAATGCCTATTAAGAGACATAAAGAGAGAGGCAAGCAAAGAGATCAAAGTACACAGAGAAATTGAATGAACAATTATTAACTACAAAAATGGGCAAGCTGTGTGTATAGGTTTATGCCTTTAATCGCAGCAGTCACGAGGCAAAGGCAGGTGAATTTAACTGAGTTGCATGACATCCTGGCCAATGCAGTGAGTTTCAGGATAGAGTTAAATATTAGCAAGACCCTGTCTCATCTATAAAAATAAATTGATCAAAAAAAGTAGAAAGAACTCACAGGTGTTTATCAAAGTTCCTACAAAGAATTATGCATACATTCTAGTTCTGTTTTCATCTTCCAGAAACCAGTTTAAACTGGTTTAGAAAATAAGATTTTTCTAAAAGAGAATGCATGTTTAAAGTTACAAATGAGCAGATGAAAATGTTAGCAATGTAAATATTGATCAAAATACACAACATAGGACAGTAGAGATGGCTCATCATTTAAGAGCCCTTGCTACTGTTGCAGACAGTTGGGCTCCATTGCCAATACTTACATGAGGACTTACAACTAGTCATTACAACTTCAGGGGTTGTGAAACTATTTTCTGATCAGTCTGAGGACCAGGCACACAAGGCAAAAGATGTATATTCATTCAAAAGAATTCCAAACAAATACAATAGGTAGTAAGAATGTCACATACCTGCAATAGAATGCCTCAGAAGGCTCAGGTAGTTTTAATGTCAGGATTACTGCCATCCTGGGGAAGGGAATAGTACACTCTGCCAGATTTCAAAATTGAAGATTGGCTGAAGTTCAGCAAAACAGCATATGCTTGACTTGTACAAAAACATACATTACAGGCCCATCAGACAATAGTATAAAGAAACCCAGGCATGATGGGCCACATTTAATCACAAGACATAGCAGCCAGAATAATTTGGATCTCTGAGTTTAGGCCAGCCTGGTCTACAGAGCTACTTTCAGGATAGCCAGAGCCACACAGATAAATCTTATCTTCAAAAACAAATATAAACACCAAGATTAAAAAAAAAAAAACCTCAGGTTACAAAATGGCTTAGCACTGAATAGCAATTGCTTCAATTGTATCATATGGGATTTAGTGATACTACCTATAATCTTGGTGAAGTCATGACAGGCAGACACAAAGAACATGAGCTTCAGACAAGGGCAGTGGAATGCTCAGGTGATTGGGCTGTACTAGTACCTATGCTTAAGCCCATCTGTGCTGGCTGGGAAGGTGTTTGTGTGATTATACTGCGGTGTGTGTCTGGTGGCTTGATCATCAAGGGGGTTGTTTCTGGAGTTGAGGGTACAGCTGCATAGGAAATGGGCTAAAGACACTCAAATCCCTTCGCCAATGTGGAACTTCATCCAGAGACGACTCCTACTAAATGTTCCACAAGCACCCAAAACAAAGCCACCAAGGAGAGACAAGTATTCAAATACATCATCCTATCTCAGAGGATTTTCATTCTGTCGACTGAAATACATTCTGGCCCAGGTCACTATATGCTTATGGTCATGCCATGATCAAAACTTCAATGATCCTCATAGTCTTCAAAAGCATCTACCATTTCAAATGTTCAAGGTCTCTTTGGACACTCAAGGTGATTGCTTGACTGTGACATCTTGTAAAATCAGAAAACAAGTTAAATCTGAGTGCAAAGCAACTTGACCACACAGCTTTTATGATAGGCCTAGAGGCCCCCACAGAGCTTTTGTAAGTGGCTTACTGGCAGGCAAGAATCAGATCCAGGAAAGCCATGAGATGACACCACACAGGGATCCACCCAGAGATACGCCAGGGGGATGGGAAAGTACCTTACATCCCAAACATCCCAACCTTCAGATATGATAGCCAGAAGTCCTTGAGCCTAGCACACACCCATAGCATTAGACAAATGTCAGCCCATGGATCCTGTAACCTGGAAATTCCCTCACTCCAACCTCAGTTATGATAAAAAATTCTACCATGCCTGGGCTCAGGGACTCTCTGCTCTCACCACTGCATCAGACAAACAGAAAAACCAAGCTTGTAACTTGAAAATAAAGTCTCTTTGCTTTTACATAAGGGATTTGGTCTCTGTGGTGGACTTTTGGGGGTCCCCATGAACTGGCCAGAACATTTGGGGGCTCATCTGGGATCTCCCAAGCTGATAGGGAGCACTGTCCTTAGAGCCTGAAGCTGCCTGATATGTTTTCTGTGTGTCTCTGGTATGTGTTTACTTTTGTGTTTTCACCATGAGTGATGTTTATAACTGAAAAAAACAAAACTCCAGTTTTTCAGACAATCCATGGGCCCTTATTAATCTCCAAGATTCAGTTATAGTCACTCACCAGCCCACTTGGAATTACTGTCAACAGCTTTTACAGATTCTGTTTACCATATAAGAAAAAAAGAATTCTGACAGAAGCCCAGAAATTGGTTCTGGGACCTGATGGAAAACTGATTGTCAACCCTGCCTTAATAGACCCAAGGCTTCCCTCAAGCCCGTCCTAATTGGAATTTCAACTTGACACACGGTAAGTAAAGTTAAGGAGAGGTTTGAGGTCTACCACCAGGTTCTAAGGAGGGGGCTCTGTGTAGCCGAGCATTGGCCTACCAATTTGGGCAAAATCAGTAGTATACAATGGAAAAAGACAGAGTCTCTATCAGCCTTCTTAGATTGGATTATGGAGGCCTTTAGGCAGACTCCCCTATGGATACTGAGGCCCAGGAAAATAGATCAGCCATGGTCATAGCCTTTGTTAATCAGGCCACACATGACATTAGACACAAATTACAAAAGATAGATTGGCTGGCAGAAAAGAGTATCCAGGAGCTGTGACCTGTAGCTTGGAAAGTGTACAACAACCGAGAAAGCCTGGAAGAGAGACAGATGATGGTTATGGCGGCAGAGAAGTCAAAGCAGACTCAAAATATGGTGAGACTCCTCCTAACAGCCACTGCATGCAGGAGATCCACATGAAAGGAAGGTGCCAATTGAGAAATCTCACCAGAAGCCAAGATAAAGACCCCCACTGAAGTGAGTATCAAAGGGTGCCAAAACACCAGTGTGCTTTTCAAGGAAGTGAGACACTGGGCTAAAGAATGCCCTGAAAACTCCAAGTGCAAGGATTATGATCCGGGGTGTGTACTGGTTGCAGAATCAGGCAACTTCAGTGATAAGGGGAGTCGTGGTTTGGATCCCCTTCCCGGGCCCAGGGTAACACTCAGAGTGGATGGGAAACTTACAGATTCCATAGTAGCTCCTGGAGCTCAACATTCGGTCTCAATCAAACCCCAAGGAAATCTTTCTCAGGAAAAGTCTGCAGTCCAGGGAGCCACAGGTATGAGACAATATTCATGGACTACCTCAATAACAGTGGATCTCAGAATGGGCTGGGTACTCCACTCATTTCTGGTCATAGCTAACTGCCCTTGTCTCTTTTTAAGAAGAGACTTACTAAAGTTGAAGCTCAGATCACTTTCAATAAGAATGGAGTCTCAGTTAGAAATCAGAAGGGACAGACAACTGAAATCCTCACCCTTCAGCTTGAGGACAAATATAGATTACATCAGGATCTGCCACCTGCCCCTCAGGACATGACCACATGGCTAGTCAATTATCCAGAGGCATTCACAGAGACTGGGGAGCGGGGATGGGCTTGGCAAAATATTGAGCCCCAATGCTAACTGAGCTGAAGACCCATGCCACCACCACCAAGGTGCGGCAACACCCCATGTCCAAGGAGCCGAAGGAGAGGGGGAAATCACCCCTCACATCGGGCACTTCATGGAACTAGGAATTCTGGTTCCTTGCCAGTCAGCCTGGAATACTCCCCTGCACCCCATTAAAAAGACAAACTCAAGTGATTATCAGCCTGTTCAGGATCTTGGGGAGGTCAAACTCAGGGTTATGGATGTCCACCACACTGTTCTGAATCCATACACCCTTGAACTCACTTCCTCCCACACGGGCCTGGTAAACAGTACTTGACCTTAAAGATGCTTTCTTCAGCCTGCCCTTAGTGCAAAGAGCCAGTCCTTGTTGCACGACCCTGGGAAGGGATACAATGGACAACTGACTTGGACCAGGCTGCCCCAAGGGTTCAGGAACTCCCAACCATCTTTGATGAGAACCTCAGGGAATACTGGAGGGGGCATCCACAGGTCACTCTCCTGCAGTATGTGGATGATCCTCTGATAGCAGCTGACAATGAAGAAGATTGTAAGGTAATCACTGACAATTTGCTTACTGCCTTGGGAAGTCTGGGGATCAAGCATCAGCTAAAAGTCCCAGATCTGCCCAGCAAAAGTGACGTATCCGGGATATGTCCTTGAAGGGGGTCAGCATTGGCTCTTTGAAGCCCACAAGGAGACTGTGCTCAAAACACCTCCCCTACCTGCCCCTACTTCCAGAAGGGAGGTTAGAGAATTCCTCAGGTCAGCCAGCTTCTGCTGTCTCTGGATCCCCAGTTTTGCTGAAATGGCTAAACCACTGTATGAAGCAACAAAAAAAGCCATCCCTTTCAATAGACTGAGGCCGATGAACAGGCTTTCAATAAGATAAAAAATGCCCTCCTTTTGGCACCTGCACTTGGATTGCCTGATATAACCAAACCTTTCCATCTCTATGTAGATGAAAGAAAAAACCTAGCTGAAGTGTCCTGACTCAAAGGCTAGGACCTTGGAATAGGCCTGTGGCCTATGTGTCAAAGAGACTCGACCTGGTGGCAGCAGGGTGATCCCATGCCTAAGGATCATTGCAGTCCCTGGCCTGTTCGTTAAAGTTCACTTTGAGCCAAGACCTCCTTATCACCACCCCTCATACCAAGAAGGGAGCGCTCAAACAACTTGCTCTACTGGGTGATCAGAGGTCAAGTGACTCAGACAGCACAGGCCTTCCTTGCTCTGCAGTTCTACCCCAGGAGACAGGTCCCTAGTATTTTAGTAGAAATTCTTCCAGTCTCCCAGACAACTTCCTGGCAGGGAGTGTTTTGTGTGAACAATCCATTATACACTCAATGTACAATGCAGCCAACCCTTTGCTTCTTAACTGAAAACTTCTACTTCCAAAAATAGGCCACCTTCAAAGAGCGACTATTGTTACTGTTTAATTGTTTTTAAAGCAAAAACAGGCCATGAATTAGAGTGGTAGGGCTTGCAGGCAGGAAAGAGACTGTGGACATGATGTAGTTATACTCTCAAAGAACTATTTTGAAAAGTTGAAAAAGGCTTTAGGGCCACGTGCTGTGGATTTGTAGGAGAGCACACCAATGATTACTCACACCTTTTCCCTCAGGCTGAACATCATAAACCAGGAAAATAATAGTCCTCTTAGGCAGGGCCACATCATTGTACCCAGATCTTCTATTTTGGTTGAACTTCTGTAACTACAGTAATTTGGTTTCATGGTAAGGTCAGTCCTTTATCCAGATTCTTGATTTCCCTAGTCTGTGGATCCCAAGAAATGACCAGTCAGGACATTTATGGAGCATCTGAAATTGATTACCTACCACAATGCTAATCTCAACTATTGCCAAAGCAGAACATGTTTTACCCTCCTTCCTGCACCTCCCTTCATACACTGTCACTACACCAGCTTCAAAATTGTTCGGGAACACCATTCTTGCCCAGGTCCCTCTTCATTTCTAGATCCCCCCAAAAAAGCCAGAGAGATTGGAAGACACTCATTCACTGGTCTATGTTTCCTTCTCACTGACCAATCAAGACCCAACTAGAAGGAACTGAAGGACTCTTCTTCCCAGCACTGGGTAACAGAGGAAGGATTAGGTTTTCCAAACAATTTTCACTTACATAGCATGAGGCAAGCCAACAGGAAACATTGCTCTAAACAGAATTAAAAAATCAACAGCACTTGAGAGAAAAAGACTGAAACTACTAATGACCAAGAAACATTGGGAAACAGAAACAAAGGAGGATTAGAGAAGAAATGCATTTATTTTTTCAAATTTTTATTAAGAAATTTTCTATTCATTTTTCATACCAACCATAGATACTCCCTCCTCCCTCCTGCCAACCCTCAGCCATCCTCCCACCAATCCCCAATTCCTACCTCCTCCAAGTTAAGGTTTTCAATGGGGAGTCAGCAGAGACTGGTACATTCAGTTGAGGCAGGTCCAAAGCCCTCCCTTCTGCAAAAGGCTGCCCAAGGTGTCACATCTTAGGTACTCTGCTCCAAAAAGCCTGCTCATGCACCAGGGATGAATACCAATCACCCTGCCTGGGGGCCCACCAAACAGTTCAAGCTAAATAACTGTCTTCCATATCCAGAGGACCCAGTCTAGTCCCATGGGGGCTCCTCAGCTAGTGGTTCACAGTTCAGGTATATCCACTAGTTTGGCGGGCAGCTCTGTATGTTTTCCCATCATGATCTCAATGTCCCTTGCTTATAGAATCCCTCCTCTCTCTCATCAATTAGACTCCTGGAGCTCGGCCTGGGACCTGGCCATGGATCTGTGCATCTGATTCCATCAGTAACTGGATGAAGGCCCTATGATGACAGTTAGGGTATTCACTAATCTAGTTATTGGAATAGACCAGTTCAGGCACCCTCTCAACTATTGCTAGTAGTCCAAGGTGAGGTCATCCTTGTGGATTCCAGGGAACTTTCCTAGAACTCTGTTTCTCGCTATTCCCATGATGTCTTCATTTATCATGGTATCTCTTTTCTTGTTCTCCCACTCTGTCCCTGTTCCAGTTCAAACCCTCCCATTTCCTTATATTCTCATTCCCATTCCTTGCCCTCCATTGCCCCCCCCCCTTAACCCCCAGTTTGCTCAGGTAGATCTCATCTATTTCTCCATCTCTGGGCTACCTATGTGTCCCTCTTAGGGTCGTCCTTGTTAGTTAGCTTCTCTGGAGCTGTGGATTGTAGTCTGGTTATCCTTTGCTTCATACATCTAGCATCCACTTATGAGTGAGTACATACCTTGTTTATTCTTCTCAGTCTTGGTTACCTCACTCAGGATGATATTTTCTATTTCCATCCATTTGCCTGCAAACTTCATATCTTTTTTTTTTAATATTGTGGAGAAGTACTCCATTGTGGAGAAGTACTCCATTGTGTATAGGTACCGCATTTTCTTTATTCATTTTTGGTTGAGTGGCATGTTGTTTCCAGGTTCTGGTTATTACGAATAATGTTGTTACGAACAAAGCTGAGCATGTGTCCTTGTGGTATGATTGAACATTTCTTGGGTATATGCCGAAGAGTGTATAGCTGGGGCTTGAGGTAGATTGATTCCCAATTTTCTGAGAAACCACCATACTGATTCCCAAAGTGGCTGTACAAGTTTGCATTCCCACCAACAGTGGAGGAGTGTTCCCCTTGCTCCACATCCTCTCCAACATAAGCTGTCTTCAATATTTTTGATCACAGCCATTCTGTCAGGTATAAGATTATATCTCAGAGTCATTTTGATCTGCATTTCCCTGATGACTAAGGATGTTGAGCAATTCCTTAAAAGTCTTTCAGCCATTTCATTCTTCCATTGAGAATTCTCTGCTTAGCTATGTAGCCCATTTTTAATTGAATTGTTTGTTATTTTGATGTCTAGTTTTTTGAAATCTTTAAAGATTTTGGAGATCAGCCCTCTACAATTAATAAGTGGGACCTCTTGAAACTAGGAAGCTTTTCTAGGGCAAAGGACACAGTCAATAAGACAAAGCAACAGACTACAGAATGGGAAAAGAACTTTAGCAACGCCACATGTGACAGAAGAAAGGCATTTTAAAAAATGTAATTTAAAAAATAATAACAATAGTTGCCTTTTAGCATGATAAAAGTAGCTTATTTTTAAGGTAAAACACTTAGCTATATTAACTATATTGACTTTAAAAAGAAAAGAATAGACTCTTCCCTAGTGGAGGGAATGCAATTAATAAGAGACTAACTGATCTTGCCCATGTGCACATGTTGACTGCTGAGATCTGTAACCTGACACACAGAGTTACAGGCAATGATCTATTTCTCAATCCTCTGAGCTGACTTAACTCAGTCAAGCAGGACTGAATATATCTGCAAAATGAGTTGTCTAATTAGAAATTCAATATTCATTGGCTCAAACAAACTTTCTCAAATTGTACACCCACCAATGTGGTGTGTGTTCACAACATGAATTAAAATATTCTGGAAAATACAAAGTCACTCACCCTGAAACAATAAGGTCCTCTTTCATAATGGTGACTCTAGCAGCTGATTGCCAATTCTGTTTCCCCCTGAAGTGCACACAATAAACTATTCCTCCTATTCTCCTCTGAAGGCAGAAGCCATACTCCACATGCAAATCCTTTTCCTGTGACTGCAATGGATTGTCAACTACATGACACAAATGAGTAATTTTAAAATCCTGAGGTGTTAGAGTCATTTTAGAATTTATAATGTTTGAACATGGACACCAAGGTCATCACTGTGGGGACCAACATACTGAGATCAAGGCCACTAGAATCAACATAGGAGAGTTTGTCTCAGAAAAATTTTTCTAAATAGTTGGAGGTGTAGCTGTTCAAGAATTAATATGTCTTCCAAAGGAGAAATTACTCCATAAACTTGAGATTGAAAAAGAAAAATGTCTCTAATGATAGCATGCATCCATCTCTGGCTAATACTCAAAGAGGAGCCAGCCTAGAACAACTTTTGCATTCCACATGTTCTGTCATCCTTAACTTTCTTTTAGGTTCAGGCTCCAGTTACACTTTGAACATTTAAATAGTATCAGGAGATTGTAAATCTAGCCACTTAGGCAGATGGGAAACTCACAAAGCAAAGATAATTCCAGATTTGTTTCTTAAGTATCCCACTAACCTGAAACAGTAGGTCAGGCATCAGTGACAGGGCCCTGAGGTGGAAGTGCCAGGAGATGAGAAGGCACCTCCTCATCCAAGGGATGAGAAGGATAGGAAAAGTAAAAGGCAAAAAATAAAATAATAATAAAGGCTGGGGTGGGGAGGTCTTGCACGGGTTATGCCTCATGCCAAGTAAAGTTCTTAAGAAGAATAGCATCTTCCAGTGGGGAAATGGAAGAAAATGAGAGACTTCTATGAAGTCAACAGAAACTACCATACAATGGGACAAACTCAGGAGGAGGCAATTCACACAATGCTGCATAAGGAGAAAACAGAGTACCTCAAAAACATTACTGGCTAAACACACAGTGGCCTTGGGATTGATAACCATAGAGCCATGTGGTAATAAGAGGTGTATTCCCAGGATTTGAAGCAACCCCTCCACAAAGGTCCTGGCCCAAGATCATTACAAGGTCTCCCTAGCATGTTCCTGGTTTTAAATGAGCAGCTCTGTTTTATCCTCAATATATCAGGTCCTTAGAGAAAGCTCCCAAGTCCTAGACTCTAGGCCTTTTCTGGCTCCCTGAAGAACGTTCCTTCTTCCTGGGTGAGGGCCTACAGGAAAAGTCTTGCTGATCAGGCCAGCCCTCAACACAACAGTGCTTTCCTTTTCAAATAGGTATCACCTTGTCTATCTGTCAGAGAGTGCTTTTCTCAAGAAGAAAAGTAAGACCTTTATGGCACACCAGGCCTTAAGGTTAGTTGTGACCCTGTAGTGCCCCCTAGAGCAGCTTGTTAGAGGCCCATTCTTTGATATAAGGATGGACCTAGTGACTGGTTGAAAATCAGGGGTGTCTCCTTTGTCATAGTTTGGAGGCAAATGTCTGGAAAATTCTGGTGAAGAAATGTTTATCCTAGCATCTTAATCTCTAATGGGCCTGGTTACATGTACTTATCTTTGTGGTACTTGAGAGGCAGCCTCCCTTAACTAAATTCTACTCTCTGTGACTTACTATCTCCTAAGCATTGGTAAATCCTTTACATCACCAATTCTACTCTTCTACATCACAGCTTAATAGTGGAGTGCTACTCAACACAAGACATGCCACTTATCATCCCCACAAAATCATTTGTAAATTGATCTTTCACTTAAATATTAAATCCAAAGTGCAGAACTTCCAGAAGTCACTAGAGAAACTAGACCTCTACAAATTTAGCAGCCTGCCTTCCATGGCTGCATGAAAAGCAGGTTGACCTTGACTACAAAGACAAGCCTGCAGCCTGGTCCTGGAAAGCCCCAACATTACCACACTCTTCTGACTGGCAGGTCACACTGGAGGGCCTGATTGGCTACTGAGGCCTGAGTGACAAGAGCACCTTCCTTAGAGTAACTTAAAGACTGCACAGTGGTTCCTGGCCCTGCCTTCCACTCAAGACACAGATCTTTTCTAGATCTGCAGAGATTTCCATTACAACAGCACTTGCCCTTGGCTCAAATAGCTGACCCTGCTATATTCCTGCACTCCACAGGCACTTCCCCTTCTTCCTCCTGGACACCATGTGGCCAGCTTGCACAGCCCATTACACAATGTGGAGTAGAATGATTCCCCTCTCCACCAGGTTGAAGGATGCCCAGAATATTAACAATTAAAGAGAGATTTTAGGACACAAAATGAGATGTTTGTTTTATGGCTTCACACTGAGGTCTGATGAACTCAGGTACTTTTTACCTAGTTGTCACAGGGACTTTAGACAACCAAGAGAGAAAAGCCAGAACCAGATCACAGACAAGATAGATCTTTCTTCCGTCAGAAGGCTGGATGATGGTTTCATTGCTTTAGAGTTTTATTCCTGAAATTCCTTTCAATCTCTTGGTAATTTAACAACAATATGAAGTATAGTCTTCACAGTAAATTGAATACATAGAGAGAAATGGAACAAGTTCCTTTATGAGCACTACTGTTAGGTACAACATCTTTCACCAGGCAAGTGAAAACAAACAAAGAAAAAAAAAAAACAGTATTAGTGAGGTTCTCTGCTTGAACAGAACTGATAGAATCAATCTCCCTATGTAGGCAGAAAGTGAATTTATTAGAATGTCTCACAGTCTGTGGTCCAGCTAGTCCAACATTGGCTTTCTACAAATGGAAAGTTGAAGAATTCAGTACTTCTTCAACCCATGAGGTTGGATGTCTCAAATGGTCTTCAGCATACACTAGAATTCTGAAGAAGTAGGCTTTAATGTTATAAAGAAAAGAACTTGGTAGCCAGAGTTAAGGCAAGAGGGTAAAGAGAGAGAGTTTCCTTCTTCAATATCCTTTATATATGTAGGCTGCCACCTGAAGGTGGGATCGACATTAAAAGAGGATATTATTCTTTGTTTGCCTCTAAAGAGAGTAATTGAATGACCTTCCTAGGCAAAGCCATGGCAATCAGGCAGAAAGAAAGAGCTTCCTTCTTCAATATTCTTTATATAAATGGGCCGTCACCAGGTGGGCTGGCCAAGATTAACAGTGGATGGTATTACCTCAAAGAAAGATCCAGATTATATGAAGGGTCTTCCCATTTCAAAATCTTTAATTAAGAATAATCCCTCACAGGTATACCCAAATTGCTACAAACCACAGAAATATGAAGTAGGGACTGAGCCATCAATGACAAGGTGGACCCATTAGAACCAGGGGTTCTGGAAGAGCCCAGACACAATGCAGTTTGGGGTTATTGCCTTTTCAATGTATTGGCTGTTTGCTGAAGTGAATTTCTTAGGTGAAATTGTAGCTTTCCTATCTGTTACTACCTTGGGATTCATTTCACAAAAGCTTTTGGCAGTGTGATTGATCATTTACTGGCCACAATTTCCCCGATGCATTTGGGGTATATTCATATTGTCCCCTAGCTATGTGTGGAGACAGACACACAGGTGAAAACCTCTTTCCCACAATCAGATCTTTGCTCCCTTTACAACATAACCTTTCAGAGTCTGACTTACTGCAGTTTTCTTTGTTGGGAGGTATTTGACCACTGTCAGTTTCCAGGCAAAAGGATTTAATTTGAGACATTTTCAGGCATTTAAGGACAAAGTATTACCACATTGTTGATTTGCAATCCTTAGATAGATAGAAATGTGCCCCGGCTTTACTTATCCTGCAGATAAGAAAAACTATCCCGAGCTAACCTCACTAACCTTAAATTCCTAACTCCTTGTACTTCTTTCTCCTTGGTTTATTAACACAAGATTTTAGCTTTGAGATTTATTGTTTGGGTTTTACCCTGAGATGTAGTGAGAAAGTCTAAGATTAATTCCATCTTTGTTCTGTAGCTTTAAGCAATACGTGTAGTCCTTAGATCTAAAGAAGTTCCTTTTAAGCAACTGATTATAGTGAAAGTGCTACAGTAGACCAAAATCTACTTTTGGTCTTCCTCTACTGCTTAAGCAGGTTGCCTAGTAACCAAGGATGCTTACCCCACCCATTGAAAATATAGCCCCTGAGAGCCATTTGGAAGCTATAGAGGGAAATTGCTTGGTCTCAAACCAAACATGATGCAAGAGTTTCCACCTAAAACTTGAGAGAACTTATGAAAATGGAGCTAAGAGCAGCTTCCTAGTTCATATGTCTCATGGGGGCCACAGTACATAGATACCTCTGTACATTCAAGCTTGAGCACAGCATGGTGGGTTCCTGCTGTGGTACACAGAGGTGTCTTCAAGCTGTGCAGTGCACTGCATGGTGAATTTAACCTTTGCAAGTTCAGACCAAAAAAAAAAGTTTCTGGGCTACATGGTGCTTGATGGAGGCATAGACATGCTGCTTCGCAGAGACGGTGGTGAGCATGGCTCCCAGAGGTGGTGATAAATGTACCTCCAACCATGTTGGGAAGCTGAGGGGGGTGAAGTCAGCAACCAGGGATGCCACTTTCATCCTAGTCAAGCCGCTTACCACTTTAAAATCTCTCCTGGCCAAGAAAGGATTAGAGATTCATAGTAAGACAGATGCAGATGAATAAAACTCTAAATGGGTTACAATTTATGTGAAAGATACATAGGACTGAGAGAGAGAAGAGAAAGGCTGTATAGTTATAAAAACAAAAGAAAGTCTTAAAAAGTAAAAAAATATATAAGAAATATAATAAGCCACATAAAGATGGAAATTACACAGAGAGCTTACATTATATTGTCTAAGAACTTGTGATAGCAAACTAGAGACCTTGTCTCAAACATGCTGGATAAAGACCAACATCTAAGTTATTGTCTGAATTTTACAACCATGCCATGACACATATGCACACCTTTCCACACATAAATGAGCGCACACATACAGTCCTAAGTAAATAAATAATAAAATTACAAGTTGGATAATGTGGACACAACTTTTATTCCAATACCTGGGGGGCAGAGGCAGGCAGAATTCTTGGAGTTTGGGGCCAACCTCATCTCCATTCTGAGTTCAAAGACAGCCACAAATACATAGAGAGAGAGAACCTGTCTCAAAATTTCAACTCCAATTTCTATTGTCTCATCCTGAATTCTTTTTCCAAAATGCACCAAATAGTTCCAATTTAACCAAAGCAGAGGTTCCTATGAACACCTCATTTGCAATCATACAGTGTGAGACTGTCTCTGACTATCTTTCCACAGAACTGCTGTTTTTATCTGATCATTCACAAGTCTCACTGAATAGTTTCAGGAGAGCTCACTTGAGGCATAAATAAGATTGTAAGCCTGTAATAGAAGCACACTAGAAGCAGAGGCAGGAAGTTTCAGGAAAGCGTGTGTTACACACACACACACACACACACACACACACACACACACACACACACACACACAAATATAGTTGAACATAATTTCACTTTGTTGTTTGAGACAGGATCTCATTAGAAAATTCCAGCTGGAACTCATTATCTACAAACAGCTTAATAAAAAATATATATTGAATGTTTTAGAACAAATTCCAGTAAACATTTCTTTCTATACGATTGGCCCATTATTCAAAGTATGGCAATTTTCTATATATAAGATGAAGCTTCCAAGAAATTTTCTGTGTATTTACTTATATTTCAAGAGAACCAGAACTGGGAGAAATTTTACAGTTTACATTTCTAGGTTGTTTTCCTCCATCAATCATTCTATAAAATCAATTGTAGCATGAATCTTAAATGGTCTTATTAATAAAAACAAACCCAGAGCCAGATATTGGGGTGAATGTTGGAAAACCAGAGAAGCAGAACAAGCCACAGCCACCTCATCTTGCCAATTCCTCAGCTGATCCTGTTTCCTCAGAATAGATGCCTCTGGATCTCAGCTGAACTGCTACTCTAAAGCCTAAAAGCTTAACCAGCTCTAGTTCCTGGTTTTCACGCCTTATATACTTTTCTGCTTTCTGCCATCACTTCCTGGGATGAAAGGTTCACTTCCTGGGAGAATGTAACTGTCAGTTTGGGCCCCTAGAAATCTGTCAAGGAGAAGGTAGCTCTCTGTTTGGGCCCCTAGAAATCTGTTAAGAAGGAAGCTGTCAGTTTGGGCCCGAGATATCTGTAAAGGAGAATGCAGCTGTCATTAAGGCATGTGCTGCGTCCCCAGCTGCCTCACCACCACTGCAGCTGACGACACCTCCACTGGAATATTCTTGGGGTGTTCTACTCCAGTACCCGCCTGCCTCAGGAGGTGGCAGTGCCAGGTGTCTTACAACCCTCACAGCCTGTGCCACTGTCAGTCCACAGGCCCAGAGAAGCCTGCCCAGCAAATATGGGCCAAAAGCCAATGCCCAGCCCTGAATTCCCACCCCCATACCTGATCTCTCCCTATTCTGGAAGACAGCCAATGAGTCAGGCCCAGATTCCCTTACTTTCAGCAGGTCCTTGCTCAATGGTCCATGCAGTTACAAACTTATTTTCATTGGTGCCATTTGCTTAAAGCTGTGCTGGAGCCTGCAGTCTCTCTCAGTTGGAGATCAGCCTATGATGATCACGTGGAACCCAGGTCTGCACAAACATCTTAACTTCCCAGTGAACTATGATATGCTCACAGGGGACAAGGAATAGTTCCTTCCTGTACACCAGGCACAGATTGGTTTGAATGTCTCAGATATGGCCCTCAAGGCCTTACAAGGGGCTTGGCCTGGCCTACAAGCTCTGGGCATCTCTGCCAAAAAACATGCCCCTGTCCCTGGTGAGATGGAGAGAGTCTATCTCCTTCCAATGGCAGATAACAGCCCCGCTGCTAACCCATGGGAGAGGGTATGCTTGTGTTTTTTCTCAGAATGTCACTATGGTAACATGGCTCCCAGCTAGAGATGTGCACTTGGCCACAGACCAGCCAGCCTGCTTCCACCATTTCCATCATGGTGAAGCATGGTGTGCAGGCAGATGCAGTGCACTGTACAACTGACCCACAGGCAAAAAGAAGTGGTCTGGGACACTAGGTGTGGCTTGAGCACATATGAGACCTCAAAACCCTCTCCCACAGTGACACCTCCAACATGGCCATACCTACTGCAACAAGGCCACACCTCCTAATAGTGCCACCCCCTTTGACCTTATGGGATCCAATTATATTCAGACTACCACAGGTACTAAGTATTAATGTTCACAAGGAAGTATGATATGTTCTCTTGTGTGAGGAAACAATGCACCCATACTATTGAGAAACACTAAAAGCATGATTGCTTCTATACCATAATTTATAAGACCATGAAATTTTCAGTGGGGTCACCTAAGGCCCCAAGATAGATTATATGAAGTATTCAGCTTATATTTAACCCAATGTGGGAATAATGACAAGGTTGCCCCTTGCCCTCCAATTGGACATGGAAGAAGTGAGGCACTTCTTTAATACTGGTTATGATTTTTGAGATGCCGGTTTTAATAACTCTGCTTCCAATAACTTGTACAGGGTAAACTGCTATTTTTCCCATTTTTTCATTTGCCCAAGAAAAAGGCATACCATTATTAATTACGAGTCATCCTGGTGTACTATTTGTTATTCATGACCAAACATTTGAGTCAGAAGCGTTATTGTAATGAGCATGGTAAAAACACTATATAAGCAGAGATGAAGAGTAATACTCTGCTCTCTACATCTAGAGATATGCTACTTTAATCCACATTGTGGCGGGAGAGTCTACCCCAGGATCTGACCCTCCAATCAGAGATTTCTGTTAGAGACTGAACCTGACTTTCCAGCTAAGATATACTGGACAGCCCTGGAGAAATAGGCTTAGGACCATAGTTAGGAATTCAGACTGTGAACCTTGTGTGATGGCCATCAGCATAATTAAGTATAACATTTGTTATACTAACTATGCACATCCACCTTCTTGTTCATGATGTTTCTCTTTTCCCCACTTCCTCTCCAGCATTTGTTGTCAGTTGTTTAGTGGGTCTTTGCCACAATTCTTATCAATTGACCAAAACCTGATGCTGTTTCTATGGAAACAGGAACAATCTATAAAATAAAAAAACCTCCATAATTCTGATCATAGCCAATACAACTTATGGTGATGTTTTATTTGTGCTGAAATGTGATTTTATTTGTATGTTAATGAATAAAGTTGCCTGGGGATCAGAGGTCATAGCCAATAACAAGAAGTCTGGCAGTGGTAGCACACGCCCTTAATCCGATCACATGGCAGGAAGAGTCTGTGTATTCAAGGACACAGCCAGCATGAAGACACACACCTTTAATCCAAGTACCAACCATAGAGACTTGGAGGTCTCCATAGACAGGCAGTGACCAGAAAGTCATGTGGTTGGATTTAGACCCAATGAGAAGGCAGAACAGAAAGTCAATAAAAATGGGGAAGGATAGCAGCAGCAGCGAGGGGTAAGAAGGTGGTCTTAGCTCTTGGCTACTGCTCTCTGATCTCTGGGCCTTTAACTCTGCATTTGGGCCGGGCGGTGGTGGCGCACGCCTTTAATCCCAGCACTCGGGAGGCAGAGCCAGGCGGATCTCTGTGAGTTCGAGGCCAGCCTGGGCTACCAAGTGAGTTCCAGGAAAGGCGCAAAGCTACACAGAGAAACCCTGTCTCGAAAAACCAAAAAAAAAAAAAAAAAGATAACTCTGCATTTGGCTCTGTGTTTCTTATTTAGACCGTTCAGGATTACATCTACAATAACTAGTTTTTTAAATACAAAATAGCAAACGCCTCAATACAACAGTTATAAAATCATCTGCCTCATAAAATTTCCAGTTTTACAAGGAGCTCACCTATGAGGATTAGCCAGGTTGCCCCAGGAACACTCAAATCTCTAGGAACTTCTTATATTTTTGGTTGTGAGCCATCTGTCAGGCCTGACTCTAGCAATTTCTAAAGGCTCACAAAGCAGAAGAGGACCAATGGAAAGTGTAAAGCAGATGGGCACTAGGAGGTATTGTGGGGTGTTTACCCACCAACCGCACAGCTCCCCAGAGTTTTCTTGAGTGTGATCAGCAGGAAATATTAGATAGAAGGATTTATTGGGAGAATATTGTGGAGATAAACAGATAGAAAATAAAGGATAGCCTCGAGAGGGCCTGGAACCTTTTCCAACCGGACCCAACTGTCTCTGCCCCAGGGTATTTATACAGATGCCAAGGGGTGGAGCAAAAGACCTCCTCCCCCAGCACAGCCAAGTGCAGACCATCTCAGACACCTGCACTCAGGCCCGTGGTCCTAATCATCCTCTATGCGGACCTGCTGGGTAAAGCCAGGAGGAACCCAAGAACGGGCTCCCACAAGGTATCTGGAAGGCACTTGGGCTCAAAAAAGGTTCTAGAGAGTAGCTTACAGGCTAAGGAATAAAAAGGCAACCTGGTGGTGAGAAGGTCCTTAAAAAGGAAGGGTAGGTACATACTGCCTCACTTGCCCTGTATCAGAGGTTCATCTGTATGGCCAAGGTGAGCTGTTCCTGGGCTGTTCCCAGCATCCTACCACTCCTGACTGCTACAGTGGAAGCAGTATGACTTCCATCTCTCTGGGTTTCATCATAGACTTGGTTGACTCCTTGCTCAGCAGGACTCAGGTCCTGTGGATCTCCAGGGACTAGTTCCAGGGATGAAAGGGATCAGGCAGTGTTATGTTCCTGCAATATCTCCTTCAGCTCTACAAATATTCAGAGATAGGCAAGACAAGAGCTGGGGTGGTGAGCAGGGCCTGTGAGTTTGTGCAGCCCCACCTTCCTGCCTTGCTGAGCCAATGATACCTGAAGCAGGTCCTGTGCACATCCAAAACTTCCCTGTTTTATACCTCTGAACAAAATCATCAAGCTTGTTTAAAAGCCAAACTTAAGAAAATACAAAAATACTAGCTGCTTTCATAACCAAACCTTCCAAAGTACTAGGGAAGAGGATCAAATTATTTGAAAAGAATACTGCTAAAAGATAAACTAACTAATTATGACGGTTTATTTATTTACTTTTTGTTCCTTACTTGATTTTATTTTCAGATACTGTCTCATTACATTGCACAGGCTGGCTCTTATCTCACAGTCCTTGTCTTTTTTGGCCTTTCCTCAACATGACATAAGCTAGGATTATTTGGGAAGAAGAACTTAAATTATAGGGCATTTTCTTGATTAATGATTTTTGAGAGAGGGCCCATCCCACTGTGGAGCAGTACTATTCCTGGACAGGTGGTATATTCAGTGTATAACTCAATAGAATATTGTGAAATAGACAGCCACTTAGTTTACTGTGTTTCATATGAAAATCAGATGTGACTAAAGAGACATTGATTGACTTATCTGCCAAGGGTTTGCAACATAAATCTGTTGCAGAATGAGGAGAGGTTCTATCCTTTCAAAGGGGTTTACTTTCAAAAGTCAATTTATTGTAAAAATGTGCAAGAGCTGAAGTTTGGTCATGCAGTATTAGCATTCTCATTTTTTTCTAATTCAAAGTCACTCTCATTAACATTAGTCACTTCAGAAATGAAACCAACAAAATCTACCACTGATTAAATTAAATTAAAATAGTGATTCTCAAGAATGAAAAGTATAGAACACAATGTGTCAGCATTTGGGGGAATGGTCAAAGTACAGTAACAATCTCCAATTACCAGAAGCCTATAGTGTAGTGTATCAACCACATATGTAAATCACAAATGGCTATTACAGCGCTGTAATAGGGGCAAGGGATGTAGCTCACCTAGTTGGTGGCGTGTTTGCTCTGCATTCACACTTGTAATCCCAACACTTCTGGAGACAGAGGAAGGATCGGAAGTTCAAGGATTTACAATGACGTCAAGGTCAGTCTGGGAAAACTGAAGGCCTGTCTCAAAAAAACTAAACAAACAAATGAACAAAAAACAGCTATAATGTCCAGAGACAGGATCAAATAGTTTACCTATGATGGCGGCAAAAACTGAGGGACTGGAGCAAAGGCTCAGCAATTAAAAGCACTGGTTACTTTTCTAGGGGGCCTGGGTTTGATTCCCAGAACCCACATAGCAGCTCACAGTCATCTTTCATTCCAGTGGCAGGGAATCTGACATCCACTTCTGGCCTCCGTAGATACCAGAAATGAAAGTGGCACACAGACATACATGTAGGCAAAGAACAAACATAGGAAAATTCAAATAAAAACTGCTATCTTCCAGTAAGAAATTTTCCAAGAAAAAAGTGGGGCAGGAGTGGCTACATGATGGTTCGGGCTAGAAACATAAAGAGGCAACAGTATAAAAATAAACACCAGGACTGCTTACATAGTTTTACTCACCAGAGTTAGAGACAAGGACACTCTTGGATTCTGGCTATGCTCAGTCTCTTGCTCACCTCATTCATAATCTAGGGCCTCTACATTCACAGCAAACACCAAGCAGATCTTAAAAACCAAGCTGGCTAAGCAGATCTAGTGCTGTGACAAAGTGATGCATTCATTTTTCCCTACAAGGAGCATGTAACATGAATTGCTAAATGGTCTTATTAATAAAAACCCAGAGCCAGATATTGGGGTAAAAGTTGAAAAATCAGAGAGGCAGAAAGCAAGCCAGCCAGAAGTTCTTACCTCTATAAAATCCTCAGTCTCAAACAAGTGAGTTCCTTTCCTCAAGTATTATGTGTCCTGCCATATTACTTCCTGGGATTAAAGGCATGAATCCTTCCCAAGTGAAGACATGAAATCTCAAATCCTGGGATTAAAGGTGTGTGCTACCACTTTCTGATATCTCTGTCTAATCTAGTGCCTGGCCCTGTCCACTGATCCCCAGATAAGTTTATTAGGGTACACAATATATTGAATTACATGGTATATCACTGCAGGAGCACAACATGGACTTGGTGTCCTAAAAGAACATAATCCAGGACTGCAGTAAAACTTTATTCCTTAATTTGTGTTTTTCTAGACCTTCCTAGTACATTGTTACTGTTGTAGAAAAGTAATAATAACTTAACATAAACATACATAATGTCGCAAAACTTACATAGAACTGTAAATAAATCCTGCACTTAAGTAACCTGAACCCAAGAATCCTAACTATCAACCAAAGAATAGGAAAAACCCAATGACTGTCTACATTTGACAGCAGATTTCACATTTGCTGCAATACAGAATCATTAATTTAGACATTTCTTAGGGGAGAAAATAACATGAAGACAAAAGATATTTTACAGGGCTCACACATGTAATCCCAGCTCTTAGAGGCAGCAGGATTACCCCAAGTGTTAGACCAGCCTGGTCTACATAGATCAATTCCAGGGAAGCTATCTAGCAAAACTAGCTCAAAAATATTAATTAATTCATTAATTAAAAAAATTAAAATCAGGGCAACTGTAATTGAGCTAAAATATTTCTAGGCTTTGTGACAAAAAGAAAGACACTTTTTTACAGGCAGTCTCAATACCATCCACAAGGAAAGCTTGAGTCTTGATTCAAATATGGGATACATGAAACAAAAATATGCCTTAAGAACTAAGTCATCTAACTGCACAATTATCCCACTGTGAGAAAACCCACAGAAGAAGCAAAAATTAATACAAAATATTTATTAAGAAAAGGGCTCGATCTATTTACTAAAATCATACCCAAGAAGAAAAAACATTCAAATATCAAACAAGTATTTCTAAGGAAGGGAGCAGCTCAGTGGTAGAAAAACTGCCTAGCGTGAACTCTGACTAGGTTTCACTCCCAACATGAAAATTATCTAAAATCATGGGGAATCTAAGATACATAAAATTATCATAATTGTAAAAGCAAATAAGCTTTTTAAAACGAATGCTGAGTAATAATGATGATTTAAAAGTAATTTTAGCAAACATAAATGATACAGATCTGAAAGGAAAACAAGATTATTATTTTTCAACTCTGAATCAAAACCTATGCAATAAACAAAGAAACAACATTGTTACATTTTAAATGTTTAAATCATAAACTGGACAGTGGCCTGTGTGAAGGTAAGAGCATTAAGACAAGGCCTTCCTCAGGTGAATATGGAATTCAAGGCCACCCTAGCTATTAAGACCAGGTCTCAAAATAAGCAAGTTTGGCCCAAAATTCTTAGTCCACATCTGTTATTCTACTTTTTCAAAGCACAACAACATTTAGTGGAGAGATGGCTCAGGAGTTAAGAGCATTGGTTGCTCTACCAGAGGTCCTGAGTTCAATTCCAACAACTACATGGTGGCTTACAACCATCTGTAGTGAGATCTGGTGCCCTCTTCTGGGATAAAGACATACACACAGGCAGAACACTGTATACAGAATAAATATATCTTAGATAAAAAAACAAATTTAAAAAAATTGCATCCAGGTGTGGTGGCACATAAGTTAATCCCAGGGCTCTGGAGTGAGAGGCAAGCAGATCTCTGAGCTTGAAGTCTGTCTGCTGTACTCAGCAACTCCAGGCCCACAGAGGATACATATTGACACTGTTTCAATGAACCTGAAACAAAGGCCAAAGGCCAGACTTGCTGGTGTAAGCCTTCATTCCCAGTACATGGGAGGCAGAGACAGGAGGATCTATCTGGGAGTTCAAGGCTAGTCAGGGCTACATAGGGAGAATGTGTCCAAAAACAAAAACAAAACAAAACAATGACTTTTTATGCTATTGCTGACATTCAAAATGATTCCAAAGGTAGTAATATTAAATGAAACAACAAATTATTCACACTGTACTCATAGTAGTCAGAGTACCCCAAGTTTCATACTTTCCAAATATTAGCTTTATAGCTACTAGAACAGACTACTAGTTCTTTGAGGTCAGAACTGTTCAGAACATGCAGTTATGTCATACAAATTACAATTAAAAAATTGAACAAAGAATCCAGTCCTGTGTAAACTTATTCACCATGCATATCCTAAGGGTTCTTTAAATACTAATATTGCTTTTAAAGGTGTGTGTGTGTGTGTGTGTGTGTGTGTGTGTGTGTGTGTGTGATGTGTATGTATTTATGTTTATGTATATATCACTGTGTATTTCTGTGTTTGGGTGTGTGTGATCTATGTGTGTTTATTTGACACGTTTCAATTTAGTTTGTGTGTATGTTCATAAGTTTCTTTAAGTTTCTGTGTGTATTTGTATGTGTTTATTTGTATTTGTGTGTATGTGTATTTGTGTGTGTGGTATGTGTTTATGTGTGTGATATGTGTGCATTTGTGTGTGCTTCATGTGTACTTATGTATATGTGTGTGAGAGAGGTGTGTGTGATGTCTGCATCTGCTTGATGTGTGAGTGTAGGTACATGCTATATCTCATGTGTAAGGGCCAATGGACAATTTTCAGGACGTGGATCTCTCTACCATGGGTTCCCAGGAACAAGCTTATTGCGCTTATACAGCAATGTGCTTTGCCCTGATGAGTCATCTTAAGATCTCATAAACACATGTAAATAAACTTAATAAAACAATTGCTGTCACCTAAAGCCTGTATAAATATACAGTCTTGAGTGATTACTTTTCAAGCATACAAGAACTAACTCAAGTTTACTACAGAACCATCTTAGGTCAACTTCATGAGTGGGATGATTTTAGCGCTTAAAATAAAAGCAACAGTGGCTACAATTACCCAAATTCACTAAATCCATTGGTCTTTGCAGTTGCTAACACCAGTGTGAAACTTCTCTAGTGCCTTTGCCACAGGACAAAGTTGGCAATTTAAGATGCATACAAATTATAAAACTATCCATTAGTATAGGCAGGTGACAAGGAAGTTTTTAAACTTTAAAAAATACAGAATATGTGCACTAGCAAATAATCCCTCTAGTGTGACAATTCCACATGATGCCAAGTTGAGAGTTCCTCCTTCGATGAAACTCTCTAGAGCGACAGGTTACAAATACCTACATTAAACCAGTTTCCTTTAAATTTCCATTTTCTAGGCTCTATCTCTTAGCTGCTATGATTCAGAGTAACTCAGATTTTGTCAAGAAAGCTATAGTAAGCTCTTCTTGCAATCCTGACAAGCAGTCAAATTTGTTTACCATTAGTCCACACTTGTTGAGATTTTGTTTTTAAACCCCCATATCAATTCCCCCAAATGTGTGAATGGCGCAATGGATGTGAAAAAATTCCCTCAGTCTCTGCAGCCTGTGTTATGTCAGTCTCGTTGGCTGACCACTTTCCTCTCCACCTCTTAAAGGAGCAGTAAACTAGCTCCTGGTATTATGATAAGGCATGCAGGAGGCCTTGGGAGGTTGGGCCAACGTGCCCCAGTGGGTGAGAGAGACACGCAGTGCAGACTCAGTGGAGGTCAATGTGGCATGGTGGAAAGTTACTCACCCCAGGCAAGGCATCCATGTAGAAGATTATTCTAATAGAGAGAGGGGGAAAGAAAGGAAAAGAGGGAGAGGGGAAGAAAGAGAAAAGTAGGGTTAAAGGGAAAGTGGACGTCTGAACACCTCATGGTGGGAAAGGGAAAAAGGGAAAGAGGAAGAAGAAGGGAGAGGCTTTCCCCAAAGGAGGCCTTACGTCAGGACAGAGGGTGGGTGCCCAAGGG
The DNA here is from genome assembly GCF_007827085.1 of Peromyscus californicus insignis. Taxonomy (NCBI): domain Eukaryota; kingdom Metazoa; phylum Chordata; class Mammalia; order Rodentia; family Cricetidae; genus Peromyscus; species Peromyscus californicus. The sequence goes on along the minus strand of NW_026294617.1, from coordinate 16,782,453 downwards.
GCAGGCCAGAATGCTAACACTTGGGATCTGACACTAACTTTACTATTCAGAAGAGTACATGGAGAGGCTTTCCCCAAAGGAGGCCTTACGTCAGGACAGAGGGTGGGTGCCCAAGGGGCAGGCCAGAATGCTAACACTTGGGATCTGACACTAACTTTACTACTCAGAAGAGTACATGGAGAGGCTTTCCCCAAAGGAGGCCTTACGTCAGGACAGAGGGTGGGTGCCCAAGGGGCAGGCCAGAATGCTAACACTTGGGATCTGACACTAACTTTACTACTCAGAAGAGTACATGGATATAACCACAGTACTCACATGCTGGGAGGAAAACTACCATGAATCAGTGGCCACCCTGGACTAGGACATAAAACAAAAACAACAAAATTCCACTCAAGATAGAGCAGGCCTAAATATTTGAAGTCACTGAGAAACTCTTCAAACCTCAGAGTGGTATGAGCTGAGCAATACTTTAACTAGATCACTCTGGGAAATAACTTGCAGCAGAAAGGAAAACCCACCACTCAGGGACTCCTAAGGAATCACTATAGGAGGTGGCAGAGAGCAGGAGAACCATCCTATCCTAAGTACTGGGAAGGTCCACCTGAAGTGCACTCTCAGGGCAGAGATAAAGTCTTATGTCAGGGAAGATTCCAGCTTGATCCTTTCAACAACAGGAAGTATCAGGCTGGAATCTTCCCTATACATAAAACCAGTAGACCAGAAGAAGCTACAGAGTGATTTCAAGGGTGGCTATGTGATCAGATGAGAGTGCAAAGGGGCTTTGCAAATATCAGGTGTCACAGAAGCCCTTAAAACTGGATAGAAACCTTCAGACTGGATAGAAACCTGAAATACCAGGCACTGGAATGATTGAGAATCAGTGTCACACAACTTAATACAGTCTCTCCAAGGTATCAGCTAAGTGCCATGCTCCCTCTAGCATCAGTCAACTGATATCTACCCTGAAATCACACTGCTTACACACACAGCAAGAGTTGATTTCAGCAAATACAACCATCCTGTAACTACAGGGCAGAAGCCCTAAGTATGTTATACCATTGTTGAGAAATCTAGCTAAGTAGAAATTAGTTTAAGACTGTCATAAACACTCAAAGTTGACTATCCAAATGTTTGTGTAAGAAAATAGAAATTCAATAAAATAATAGCAATTCTCTCAAAAGTGTAAAAATGTAGTGGGTTGCCATTCCAGCTTTGACCTGGAAGTTCCAACCCCCATTTAGGCTTTGGCAACTGTCACGCCTACAAAGCGGGGCCAAGGGAGGTGCCTGGAGACCAGAGATCTGGATGGGCCAGTGCTCTCTGGGTTCCTGGACCCTTGATGGTGGAGGCTGACAGAGCAGAGCTCCAGAGAACACCGCTGGACTGAGATACACCTTCCCCAGACCTCACGACCTACCTATCCTTTCATTTGTAAGTTACCTACTAAATAAATCTTCCTTTTAACTACATGGAGTGGCCTTAATAATTTCACCAATATAAAAATAATGGCATCACCAAAAGCTGTAAGACACAGACTTGTTCAATTATCAAAATTTACAAGCACATGTGTTTCGACCTTATGTGTGTGCCTTGGTGTTCTCTCAAATTAAGGAAAAGTACTAGAGTTGAAACATTAAGAATGCAGATTGCAGATGTGCTCCAGCACTTCAAATGTGTAGGCTGGAGGACCAGGAATTCATGGGCAGCATGGGCACTGTTTAAAAAAGATCAAAACATAAAAGCATTCCTGAGCAGCTGGCAAGAAAGCTGAGACAGTAGAGGGGCTTGAGCCAAGCCTGACCTGAGTTCTATCCCCAGGCACCACATGATAGGCAAGAGAGAGAACTTGGGACCTCCACACATGCCACCCCCAACAATGTTACCATGATTAGTAAAGAAGAAATCCTAAGATTCCATAAAACTTTTGGATATATAGGCATACATTCTTCATTCAAATAATGGTTTGATAAAAGGAACCTGGCAGGACTGTAAGCCATCCATAGAGATTGCCACCTTAAAACTAGATCCAGACTTCAAGTACCAGCTATAACATGGTGTCCTAAAAAATTTAATTAAATGCTACAAATAAATTTCATTGGACCCTTGAATACTTCCAGGGGCCTATATGCCTACACTCTAGTAGATGTAAGCACAGGGCTTGAATTAACTAGAGAATGTCAGAGATAAGACCAGTTGGCAACAAAATAAACACTCTGGTGTTGATAAGCCACATATGGCTGCCCAATAACTATTGATTTACATCAAGGGACCCACTTTTACAGGTTCTAAAGTCCAGACGTATCTGCAGGCTATGGACATACAGTGGGGTCTTCCATCTAGCATAGACTCCAACTCTACCTGACAATATAATAAGATGGAATGGACTGCTTAAAACCAAGTTATTACAACTCAAGATACCCCTGAGAAAGGCTATTGAAATTGCATGCTATGAGTAAAATACTAGACAAAGATTGAACAGAACTTCTCCCTTAGAAGAAGCTATTAAGTCAGACTTAGAAAGAGAGCAACAACCAGATATTTCCTGGCCATGAAGAATAATTCCTCATAAATGTGTTTACAGGGATGGAAATACTCAAGACTTAAAGGAGACACAAGTTGTGGCACCTGGAACAGGCAATGTAACCTGGACCACAGACAAGAAGGCAAATCTGAACCTTAAAAAATTAGATGATCTATGCACATAATATAGTTAACCCAATATAATGCATTTGCACTTTCATAAGGATAGTAATCGACTTAGAATTACTTTACTCAGCACTGATGCTTACTGGGCATTATACCTTCTGCCCAGACAGAATGGAAAAGAGAACATGGCAAGGCAGAGAGAGCCATAACAAATTACACCCTATGCCTCATAGAAAGTCTAACAAGAAAATAAAAGAGGTATCAATCTGCTGGGCAAAGGCACCCAGGACACTGTTCCTGAAACTCCTCCTGTTGAATTCCATAAGTTTAAGATTAACCAGAGAGTCAAGCTCAGGCTCTTCAGCAATACCATTGTTTGCTTCACCATCACCAACACTACTGAGATGGTCAAAGTTGGAGACATCATAGCCTTCAATAACCATATCGATAGCAACAGGAACAATGAATGAAATAACCACCAAAGATTGTTTGGAGACATTTCACATCTACAAACTATTGTTGGGGTAAAAAATGATGAACTGCATAATTTCTTCAAAACCTTAGAAGGTGACAAGGACTTAAATAGTTCAAGAGAATTATCACCTGAAGCTGAGAAAGAATTGGCCTTGGAAGAAAAGAAAGTACATGAAGGGCATGTGGACCGTATTGATCCAAAGTTGGAATATTAATGCAAAGGGAAGATATTATATTGGAATGGATATTTTTACCAAATAAACCTAAAAAAATTATAAACTTATGTGGAAAAAATCTCTGACTTGATTTGGAAAGGAAAATTGAGACTTCATCACTTAGCAGGAATAGACCCAGCAGAAATTGTCGTACCTTTAACTAAGGAGGACATTGAAAAATTATGGACAGAAAGTGAACTTGGCAAAGAGCTTGCAGTAACTATTTGGGAGAAATTAACAGCAAATATCCCAAAAGCGATAGAATTGATCTTATAAAGAGAGCTGATTGGATCTTGCCACGAATTATGGGAAAAACCCATATCTGGAGTTTGCACATTTTATACAGATGCCAACAAACAAGGAAAGGCAGGTTACAAATCAGAAAATTTAAGTAAAGTGGTTCAAAGTCCTTATACTTCAATTCAAAAATCAGAATTGTATGCTATTCTGTTGGTATTAATGGATTTTTCAGAACCTCTCAACATAGTAACTGACTCTCAGTATGCTGAAAGAGTAGTATTACATATTGAGACTGCAGAATTTATCCCTGATGCTTCAGAATTAACTTCACTATTTATTCAATTACAAGATACAATCAGGAAAAGGAGTCATTCTTTATATATAACTCACATCCGATCCCATACTGGTCTGCCAGGCCCTCTAGCACAAGGCAAGGATGAGATTGATAAATTATTGATAGGAAATGTGCTGGAGGCCTCAGAATTTCATTAAAAACATCATGTCAATAGTAAAAGTTTAAAAAAAGATTTTTCCATAACCTGGCAACAAGCCAAAGAAATAGTAAAGAAATGTCCTACTTGTTCCTTCTACAATCAAACACCATTACCAGCAGGATGTAACCCAAAAGATATTCAAAGGAATGAAATCTGGCAGATGGACATGTTTCACTTTGCAGTATTTGGAAAATTGAAATATGTACACCATACCATTGATACTTATTCAGGATTTTAATGGGCAACTGCTTTGAGCTCTGAAAAAGCTGATTCTGTAATCACTCATTTGCTAGACGTTATGGCCATCATGGGCATACCTACACAAATTAAAACTGACAATGCTCCATCATATGTCTCTGTTAAAATGAAACAGTTTTTTGTGTATTACAATATAAACCATATTACAAGTATACCACATAATCCTACAGGTCAAGCAGTTATAGAAAGATCAAACAGAACTCTAAAGGATATGCTAAATAAACAGAAAGGAGTAACAAAAACCCCCAGAAATAGACTACATAATGCTCTATTAACTTTGAATTTTCTCAGTGCCAATGAGAAAGGAACAACAGCTGCAGAGAGACATTGGATAATAGAAAAAACTACAGAATTAAATCAGCCTATATACTTTAAGGATGTGCTGACCTCAGAATGGAAACCAGGGTATGTGTTACGTTGGGGACGAGGTTTTGCTTTTGTTTCTACAGGAGAAGATAAGTTGTGGGTACCATCAAAATTGATAAAGGTTCGATTTGAACAAAAGAAACCTCTTAATTAGAGGAGGTGATAGTTCATCAACCAGCATGAACATCCAATTTAAACTAACTTATTCCAGTAACACATGTCTTTTCATTTAATCAGATAATAACTTCCCAAAAAGGAACATCCCCAAAATTAGCCTCGGGGAAAGGTTTTTGTTTTTGTCTTTTAGGAGAATGAAGGTTAAGGAATCTGAAGAACACTGGACAAATGAGACAAATGAACAAAAGGGACAAATCATCTATCCCAGGATGGGTATATATTATCTAAAAAATGTTATGTCTTCCTAAATGTTTGTTTCTGCTTTTCTCTAAAGATTTAACACTATTGGTCTTCTAATAGTCTCATTTCAATTAAAATTTAAAGTTGACTTTGGAATTGGAGAATGGCTCTCTCCTTCTTTAAACTCAAGCATGTGTTAAAAGGAAAATGCAAACTTCCTGTATCATGCCAGAATAAAAGAGCCATCTTCTGCTTTGGGACAGGAGAAAAGCCAAATTAATTAAGGGACTATTCTACTACTAATCTCAACTCTTTGATTCTATTCTGGTTCTTTAAACTTTTCTTAAATTATAAATTTTATATCAATATTTACAAGATTAATATATATAAATATATATACATTTTAAACTTTGTTAAGATATGAGTGGTCATAAAGAGTACTAATTAATTCTAGAAAAAAGGCTTCAATTAGCTGCATATATATGTCTTTGTTTTTGAGTCTCTTATCAGTTTTCTGCAGGAAATCACCGCCAGGCCTAACATCAACTGAAGTCTCCAGGAAGAAGATGGGGCCCCACAACAACAACAATTCCACGTGGACAATAATAATATCACTAAGCTGACAAACATCATCTATAGATCAGCTTTGAACTACAAGGTGCTCAGAGCAATTTTGAGAGAGCTAGCTGAGATGATCCAGTCTCAAAGACTACTTGAAAAAGGACTTGAGATAAACCCTGAACTTTGGCATTATACCCAGACTACATAATGAAGGATATAGTTACCTTTCCTAGAATTTGACAATTAACCTAAAATTTTTCTTTCAGGTTAAAGGTAACTTCGCCCATACCCAGCAGGAAGCAATTTTAAGAATATGACGCCCACATTCCCAACGAGGTGGTGTGGGACAGGTGGTTTTTTGGTCTTTTTAATGATTTTTGGGTCTGGGATAATTTTCATTGTTTAGGGGGGGTTGGTTACAAGTTGTTGTCAAGGGTTAGGAAAAAGGCTAGGCAAAGGAGATTAGATTTAAGGTTCTTGTTTATAAAAAAAGAGAGAGAAAGAAAGAAAGGAAAAGAAAAGAAGAAAAAGACAATTACTAGTTTTAAATACTTTACATTGGATTGGATTGTTTTATATTGTATACAAATTATATATATTGAAATTGATATTGTTAGAAAATGCTATATGTATATTTCTAATTGTACTTATACTGTTCATTTAACAATGCAATTTTCTGATCCTTGAATGTTATTATTACCAACTATTAGGATATAAAGAAATGAAAGTTAGTTAGACATTACAATAGAACTTGTAGTCATATTAGATATGTTTTAAAAATTGAGCAGATATATTTTAGAAAGGTCATCTTCAAACCCTTCAGAGATCTACAGAATATGGCATTTAAAATGTTTTAATAACTTAGAAAATTTTTCTTTTTTGTTATGACTATGAGACATTTCGGCTCCTGGCAGTACCAATTTACTTCAGACAAAATGTGGGCGTTGAAGAAACTGCATATGGAGTTAACTTTCATTGTGGCAAAAGTTAACCACTGGACAACAAAGTATCCTCGAATCAACTGCTGACAAAATGGACAGACAGGACATGAAACAAAGGACTATGGATTCTTGCCAAAGCAAGCATGGTTATGGCTTTATCAAAAGGCATCTTCTGAGGCCAGGACAATATGGCACCATCCCTGAAGGGGCCTTCGCAATCCGGAAAAGGTACAGTGCCCTTTTCTTCGAAGGCAGCTGAACAGGCAGTGGGCCGATGGCTTCTGATGTGCTATGGAACAGCAGCTGAAACTGTTATTCTTGAAGAGTAACTAAGCTCACACCTCTCAATAGCAGACTGGCATTTGATAGAAGGATGTGGAGAAGAGCGGGATGCTGAGATGAAGCCATATATACATAGCCAAGAAGAATGGACAGCTGAATTCAAAAACCATCAACAATTTCCAGAATTTAAAATCCTGAATCATGACATGACACTAGTGGAATTCAGGTGTTTCTGGTACATGGACTGCTCTCACCCAATGTGAGGTTGAACTGTTGACCTTGGGTACATCTTACTTCACAAATGAGTCTGTCAAATACGCTAAGCCTATAGGCTGAAGATGATGCCCCAACACTGCGGAGAAACCTCAGGTGACTGTCCAGGCAGCTGGCTGTTTCTGTCAACTCACAAATTTTTTGGAAGTTGCTTGCATGCACTTCCTGTATTTATTTTTTTGTTAGCTAATATTATTTCCTTCTTGGGTCTCTGAGGGAGTTGAAGATTAGTTAGTTATAGCTAAAGATTAGTTAGTTATAGTTGAAGGTTAATTAGTTATAGTTGAAGATTAATTAGGATAGAAAGTGAATTAGATACATTTGGACTTACCAAAATAGGATAGATAATGAAATTATTTTCTCTGAATTTGTCAAATACAAATGGACTAGACATTGTTTAGGTAATTATTACTTGTATATATTGTATATAGTTACTGTACTTTTGTATATAGTGTTTCTTTTGTTAGTTATAACTTTTTCCTTTTTTCTTTTTATTAAAATAGAAAAGGGGAAATATGGTGGCATTTTATTTGTACTGAAATGTGATTTTAATTGTATGTTAATAAATAAAGTTGCCTGGAGGTCAGAGCTATTAGAGCCATAGCAAAAGCTGGGCAGTGGTGATACACGCCTTTAATCCCAGCACTTGGTAGACAGAGCTAGGTAGATCTCTGTGTGTAAAAGAATACAGCCAGCATTGGAGACACATGCCTTTAATCTCAATCCCAACCATAGAAGACCTGGAAGTCTCTACAGTCAGGCATGGACGAGGCAGTCATGTGTTTGGGTTTACAACCAATGAGAAGGCAGAACAGAAAGACTATATAAAGACAAACACACAGGAAGTAGGTCCCTTTAGGAGAGCTCTCTTGGCTGAAGAGGATCACTGAAGCAGGAAGGGTAAGGCTCTTAGCTCTGACCTCTTGGCTTTCTTCTCTGAATTGGCTCTGTGTTTCTTATTTAATAAGACGGTTGGTTACATCTACACATATTGAGCCAAATTTGAGAGCCATAGTCACCCATGACCAAGAGGACATTAAAAACACCAATTTTAACAAAAGAAACCCACGGAAATGCCACTTAACATAGATTTGGAGAAATATCACAGCAGCATCAGCCATCTACAACTTTAACTGGAGAGAAATATCTACTAAAGCATTCTTCCACCTCACAGTGAAGAACAAGGGGAGAAAGAGATTTGAGATGTCAGACATGAAAACAGCAGAAAATGCAAAATTCCTCTCAGCATTTTTGGCCTCACACATACTGCAGACCAACCCTAGGCTTGGCAACCAGTACAATAAAACTACATGGGTTATATTTACAGGGATGTAAATAAAAATGTATACAATGATCCCGATTGGAAACAGAATGAGGAGAGAGATAAATTGACTGAATAAATTGACAGCAATATCAGCCACAACAAAGCCATGTGAACCCAGGATTTGTCAGAATTGTACCTTTAATCCAGACAGTGATAGGACAAAGTGATGGGAGCATTTTCTCTCTTGGAATACAATACCGCTACCATATGAATCCAAATGTCCAAATTCACTTTTTGGACTATACCCAAAACTGAATAGGCCAAATGTGACTGTAGTGTTTGTGGTCAAATTCCCTAACCTACCCTACTACGGTAAGATGGACATATGGATAGAAAAGGCAGAAAAATGATTCATTTCCACATATTAATGACTGGCTAGAAACTGCAGCATTGGGGACACAATGTTACAGATTTCCATTGATTTTGACCTGCTGCCACAACCCTTCACACATCTTTGTGATATTGAAGCCCCATCACCTGAGCAGAATCCATGCAGACACTCAGACACTTTGTGCCTGCATGGTGTTCTACAGAACTCAGATTACACCTTAGCACAGCCAGCCCTGTTTTGTACTGACATGGCCTATATATGGCCATGATTTTTAATGCAAAGGCCTCAACGCTCATAATAGAATCTCTGGGATGGGTACCAACTGATGCAAACTAGACTGGTGTACTGACTAATGTGACTTCTTGCATATGGTTGGACCACTCAATGTAATCATCCAATTCACCCTGGACTTGTGAGGGCAAGTCTGTACAAATTTCCTTGTAGTCCATCAAGGGCTCCAACTTCAACTGGATCACTATCATAATAAGGTTTAATATACCAGCAACAAAATAACCAATCTAAGTGGTGGAAGAGACAATGGAAAACCTAACTGACCCACCAGTCTTTTTCATATACCACTCTCAGAAGAATTACAACTTGACAACTACATTTACTGACACATTTTTAATGTAAATTATAAAACAAAAGGAACAATGGACTCCACTAATTACCAATGATACACCGAAATCGACAATTGTAACCTAAAAACTAAAATCTGCTTGCCAAATGAGAAAATTTTTGTAGCTGTGATTCCATGCACACACTCCACAACAATGAAACAATAGACTTTCCAATACCTCTGGATATCCACACCAGGAACATCGCATACTTCTTTCCTCCCCAAATATGGAACATTAGTTCCCAGACTACTGGAATTCCAGCCTGGACTTCTTTCAGCTCCAAATGGATTACATCAACCCAAGAGTGGACATCATACAAGTTGCAAAAAGAGGATGCCCTAGATCCTATGATTCCTTTGTGGCAAGTATCACATAAAAATGGCAGACTATGGAGCTGGAGAGATGGCTCAGTGGTTAAGAGCACTGACTGTTCTTCCAGAGGTCCTCAGTTCAATCCCAGCAACCATGTGGTGACTCACAATCATCTGTAATGAGATCTGGAACCCTCTTCTGGCCTGCTGGTATACATGCAGACAGAATACTATATACATAATGAATAAATGAATCTTAAGAAAAAAATGGCAGACCACAGAAACTTACATTGGTGGAAAACTGCAGGTATGGATCTTTCCAGAGTGGAAACCTGGAAACATACACACCCCAGATTTCCCTATTATTTCTATATGATACTTCCACTACCACAGCTCAAGAAATGGTAAATTGGAGACTTTGGGGCCCATGAGTCCATACTCGATATATCACATGGAGGAACTCTGCACAAAGGAATCCAATTTGATGACGGATATGTCTTCCCTATAACATGGAAATCCTGTAAAATCAAAGAAGGCAGCCTAACACCATGTGTTATTGATGGAGGAGGATGGGATGAGAACAAAAAAATCTTCACAGCCCACTAAAAGGTGGCATTTGTCAACACCCTTTCTTCCCCAGCAATGGTTACTGGGAAATCTATGGTGATGCCTGATCTTAGTCTACTTGTAAAACATCATTACACCTAGGATCCAGAAGATCTTCCTTACCTTCAACCTCAAATCGTGGCTACCACCTGAAGAACTCTGCTCTGAGCCTGAACTGAGGAGAATACCAGTCTTCTCCTACTCCTCAGGAAATAGGTTTGCCGAAAGAAAGCCCTTATAATTGATGATTACTGGAGCTATGTTGGTTGGCTTACTTACTCTTCTGTTCTTTCAGAAATCAACACAGACACGGCAGACATCTGAAATCTGGTAGACTAGTTACTACTTATGAACTGATTATAGGCCTTCATCTAGAAATATATGCATTAAAGCAATCATTGGCAGGTACTAACAAATATCTGAAATTTGAAGAGACTATCTGTAGACAACCAGATCTCTCAAAATTATCTGCTACAACTTATTCAGGGGAACAAAAAGAAGAATGTATCCAAGCAAGACTCACTTTACAATGAGTACACAGACCTATCTCAGCCCTTTCCCACAGGATTTGGAACAAAAACTGCCATCTATCTGTAAGTCTCTACTGGACCCAAGGCAAACCTCTTGGTGTGAGCATGAATTCTGCAAAATACATTTACACTTGGTCTATAGGAACAATGCAGTACCAGCTTGGCACACACACCCATGGCCTTGGAAACTTGGAAATGAGCTTGTTATACCTACTTATACCTTCCTATGGACTAGTTGGACTAATACAGAGTGTATCTACTTACTAGCCAGAGGTGTGGTGATGTTTTGTGTATACTCTAACAAATAACACTTGCCTGAAGATCAGAGGGAAGAGCCAGACAGAGTTAGCCATAGAGATCCCCTTTAATCCTAGTACTCAGGAGGCAGAGGCAGATGGGTCTCTGAATTCAAGTCCACCCAGGACTTCAGGAAAGTAATCCAGTCTGAAGAAAGAGAAGCACCCAGGCAGTAGTCGCACACACCATTAATCCCAGCACTAGGAAGCTTGAGACAGGAAGTGATATGGCTGGGTGAAGACAGGAATATAAGGTTGAAGGAGGCAAGAGTTCAACCCCTTTTGGCTGAGGACTCAGGATCTTCAGTCTGAGGATTCGTGGAGACAGGATCTTCCCCTTTCGGCTGATGAGTTGTCGAGGTGAGAAGGGGCTATGGCTTGTTTCTCTCTAATCTTTCTGCATTTACCCCAATATATGGCTCCAGGTTTTTATTATAAGACCAATTAGGATTCGTGCAACACAGAGGAACATACCATCTCACTTGGGGCCAACATCTTTGTGGCCACCACTCCTGTCCAGTGAGCTCCAAATGTGAGAACTGGCCCCTTGTGTATTTATAAACCAACTCACAGACCTTGGCAATGGAGTCTTTATTGCATGCTCCATGAAGGCCTTGAACCTCACAGTTGACATCTATAACATCACCATGGATACTTTGGACTCTGCTTTTTATTCTGCAGAACCTGGTTGTCTGGCTATATTTAATGCTACTAGAGTTACAGTTCATTTCTCAGGACAGGTAAACATGTAAAAGATCTCTAGCCTAACACTCAAACAGAGGCATAACAGAGGCATGATTTTGACTCATGAACTCTATAGAATAATGAACCCAAAGATGACTTGCTAGGAAAGGCTAGAAAAGCCATTAATGAGAGTTCCACTGTTCTTTCCTTTAACATGCCACAATTACAGTCTATGAGATTGCTAGGGATCTTGAGAACCTGGGAGGACAGATTGACAGAGTCCAATATTTATTACCTGTATTCAAAGCAAACACTATTTCCTATACCCATAGTTAGCAAGCTTAAAAAATGTTCTTTATTCTGCTATCAATAGTGGAACGGATGCCTGAAGTGGACATCTGTAATCATATTGGTGACAGCCCTAATTGTCATCAAAGAGCCTTCATCCAGTAACTTAAGGAAACAGAAGAAGAGATCCACAGCCAAGCACTTGGCCGAGCTCTGGGAATCCTGTTGAAGAGGGGGGGAAGGATTTTAAAAATGCTCTTTATTTGATGTCACTGGTAGGACATTCAGATTTGACTATACTTGCTTCCCCACATAGGTATTACTCCACTGGAAAAAGGAGAGCTCTTGGCTTTTTGCATGCATCATACTGGCCCTTTGGGCATATAAATTCCTTATGGCTATTTTGGGCTTATTTAAGAAACTTTGTCTTAGGAGGAACTATAACAATGAGCTCCAGAGACTAGTATCACATCAGAAGGAACAAAGCAGCTATGTATGATTCCTGCAAACACATCTGCGCAAACCGTGATTAAAGAAACTTCTTGGCTCATCTCCGTGATGACTCTGTAGGTCAGGAATATTGTATTCCAGATTTTCGGTTCCGCCCCACAACGTCACTGTCATTTTTGCCAAAAGAGAAGGTATAGATACATTGGTCATAGACCAGAGATGGATGCCTCTGGAGACTCAACAGACTTCCTGATGCTTCATCATTTGCTTTTTCATATTAACATACAAAAAACCTGAGAAACAACATTGGAAGCTAATTATGAAGCTCACTGGATTCTTGGTTGCTCTTTCCATTAATAAAAGAAGAACTCCCTCTCCCGTGGCTATGAGCCACATGCTCCTACTTGACACTGAACAAGTAAGGACGATGCTCTACTATGACTGGTTGAGCTCCGAGTCCTGCAGCTCCAACCCTGCTAGGCCCCCCTTTAAAACACTTTAGACTGAAAGTGATTGCATTTCCATTTCTTTCTGAATGTGTTCTCAACTTGATGCATACCAAACTTGGAGAAAATATGAATTTGGGGAAATCTCTATGTAACAGAGAGATCATAACAACATCCTGTAATCTATATTGATTTGACCATTTTGCTTAATGATTGTGTGTTTTAGTGCCTGAGATTTATATTCCTGCATTTATTTGTCTATTAGTAATTGGAATATTTATTGTACGCCACAAGGACCAGGAGATGGAATGTAATGAGCATAATATTAAAAGAACATACATGTCTTTTAGACATGTAAAAATAGCTTAGTCAGGAACCCCAATACACCCAAGGCTGTACCTGATAACCAGAACCCCATAATACCACTCATTTAAGATAACCAGACAGTCCTAAGACCCCAGGACACTGGACAGCATATAAGCACATACCAAGAACAATGCTCTGCTCTGCACATCTGAAGAGACATCACCTTGATCAGTCTTGCAGCTGGAGCATCTCCCCCAGAATTCTGACCATTGAATCAGAGACTTCTGTTAGAGACTGGAACTGAACTTCAACTAGGATATGTCACATAGGTGAGTACCCTTAAGGAAATAGACTAAGGACCACATTTAGGAATTTAGAGGGTGAACCTTGTGTGATGACCATAAACAAATATAACTTTTGTTATACTAATTATGCATATCTACCTTCTTGCTCATCAAAGTTAGGATCACTTAGAAACCATTTTGTTTCCTATGATTGAGGATTGGATGTAAGTCTGCATCAGAGTGAGGAAATGGAAACTTTCTCAAATAAAATGCATGGTAACAGACTTTGAAAGAAACAGTATGATTTGTACTATACAGCTAAAGCAATTTGTCTTGCTCTAATTGATTTATAAGTCATAAGAACTTTTAAAGAAAACGTATTCCCATTTTTTATGTGTACAGTGTATGTTCAAGAGAATGACTTCCATGTGTGTACAGGTGACACACAAGAAAAGAGGGTGTCAGTTACCCTGAATCTGGAGTAGTAGGTGGTTATGAAATGCCCAACATGGGTGTTGGGACAGGAACTCAGAGATAATACTGTTTATCCAATAATACAAAAGTATTTCACAGATTAACAACAACAAGAACAAGACTAACTAAATAAAGAGGTAAATAAGTGATCCTTGGGAACATGATGCATCAATATTAAGATGCTGTGAATGGTAAATTTGCACCATATATTGAATACAATCCAAAGACAATACCCAACAATTTAAAATAGGAAAACTGATTTCAAAGCTACATGCAAAGTCGAAACACTCAGAATGTTTAATGGGATTATGAAAAGATAGTGCACACATTGACACAATGTGACTTCCATATTTACCCCAAAAGCTGCAACAATCAAGAATGTGTACATTTGTGAGAAAGACTAAAGAGGATGGAGAGAAAAAGCAAAGAACAAAAGTAGGAAAATACAGTAAAATTTTAATCAAAAGACCAAAGGAAACTCAGCCAGGAAAAGTCTGATCTTGACCAATGGTACCCACCTACCTATGATTCCATGTGTATAGAAATTAAATAAACCCAGGCTTCACAACTTTTACAAAATTAGCTCATGGTAACCCTTAAACTGCCATGTTTTTGCCCTCTGGCTACTGATACTTCCTCCAGAGAGGTACCATGATCTTTGCAAAGAGCAGTGAACTTCTCCAGATCCTGCTACAACTCTGCGGCCCTTCATGCTCCCTTGTGTTTTCAGGCAAACCCAGCTCCAATGATGCCTACACAGAAAACACTGTAGAAGAATAATTTAATATCTGATTCCACCCACAGATTATGTCACAAGATGTGGCATCTGCCCTATCCACCTGCCCAAAACCATGCAAACCTGAGATACCTCTGCAGATCAGAGCTTCCTTTTGTCCCCTGGAACTGACCTTCACTGAATCACACCATGGTGGCTGGCAGTAGCAGAAAGTTAAAAGCATTCTAATCATGTATTGCTGAAGGATGATCCCCATCACTCCCTTTCTACCATTTTCTAAACTGTCTGTAACATTTATAAGACAAAGCTGAAAAGGAAAAGTAACATCCAGAACTTGTAGAAACCAGACCTTCAGTTTTCCAATCTGTCTTCCCAGATTCCCACTATCACAGTAGCAAAGCCTGTGTGTGCACACTGGACGGTGATATTACAAGCATCATAGCCTCCCATGCCAGGGTGGCAGAGCCTTCTCATCCCCAGGGAATCCACACTCAGTAAGGATCAGAGGCCAAGGGACACTGCCCAGGTCACTACAGGGACAAACAAAAGCAGTCTGGCTTATGGTCCATCCCAGTCTCAGCAGCTCAGCCTCTGACAGCTCAGCCAACCCGCTCTTCATAGTTTGAGGACAGTGACCCCCACACTCACCATACCATGGCTGTGGTCTTCCTTACAGCCCCCTACAGCAGAAGCAGAAGATATCCTGGAAATAACCTGTAAGCTCCCTCCCACTGGTGCTCCTGATGCTAAGCCTTCCCAAAGCTCCTCATTCATTAGGACCAACCAGTTGGACCTCAGGACATTAGCAGTTACCCTATTGGGTAAGCAGAGATCCAATGACTCAAACAGCACAAACCTTCCCAGCTCTGCCCTTCCACACTAGGGTTGGACAGGTATATAGTCTGAGAAACTTGTAGTTTAATAAATAGAATCTTCCATTCTCCAGAACACTTCCTGTTCCACTTCAAAGACATAGAGTCCTTTGCATGCACATTCCATTACACACTCAATGCCCAGTGAAGCCAACCCTTTGCTTCAGAGCTGGGAGGTCCTGCAGCCAAACACAGGTCATATTCAAACAGTAGCTGTTGTTAAAGCTGAAACAGGTCATGGATGAGAACACAATGATGGGAGAACTTGGAGCCAGAAAAGTGATAGTGGAAATGGGGTAATTATAATCCAAAAAATTATGTTGGAAAGTTGAAACAGGCTTTATGGCCATGTGCTCCAGAGACTAGGGATGTGTACTAGAGCACACTAAGTACTACTCAAGCCATTTCTCCCAGGCTGTACACCTTAAACCTGGAAAAGAGTCACATTAGGCAGGGCCACACCATTTTATCCACTTCTTCTATTTAAGTTAAACTGGTATAACTACTGTAATTTTGTTTTACAAAAATTCAGTTCTTTACCCAGATTCTTGATTGTCTGGTCTGTGGAACAGAGAAATGGCCAGTCAGAACATTTATGGAATGTCTAAAATCGATGACCTCACTACTCATTGCTACTGTCAACTCCTGTCACAGCAGGAAAGCTTTCACCTCCTTCTTGCCATCCCTTTCTGTGCTGTGACTACACCTGCTTTACTGTGGGTCAGTGAACTCTCTAGATTTCATTGTGAAATTACAGAAGTGGCTGGTTAATCCTGAGGAAAACATTTAAATCTTATCATACTAGCCTCTAAAAACATGGTAAGTGAGGAACCCAGTCCCCTACCTAGACCCCTGCCTTGGCTATTCTGCAGCCATGACAGGCTTCAGAAAAGACCCAACAGGATGTAGGCTCCTGGAACAGCACAATGTGCCCTTGAGCCCCCAACCTTGGGTCTACCTCTAGTTACAGGAAAACCCCTTCAGATGTCCCCATATAGTAGAAGAAGCCAATTAAAAGTTACAGCTAGTAGACTCATGATAAAGAAAAAATGGAGTTACCACAGCAACCACTGAAAGAGCTAGTAGTTTTCCTGCAGCTGCAAGTTAACCAAGGACAGCAACTCTGGATGGGAGGTTCATCAATCCTGAGTCTGTTCCTAAGTAGTCTATAGACCTCACCACCCCCTCTTGCTTTACCCAATAAAAAATCTGCCCCATTGCTGCTTAGG
This sequence comes from Peromyscus californicus insignis, assembly GCF_007827085.1. Classification (NCBI taxonomy): domain Eukaryota; kingdom Metazoa; phylum Chordata; class Mammalia; order Rodentia; family Cricetidae; genus Peromyscus; species Peromyscus californicus. Next base: position 16,765,559 of record NW_026294617.1, on the reverse strand, counting down.
GTCTCTCCTGCTCTGCTGCTGCATCAGGTGAATGGAGAGGCCCTAGTTAACTAGCAAGAATAAAAAGACTCTGCTTTTGCATCGCATTTGGTCTCTTGATGGTCCTTTGGGAACTCTGGGTACATCAGCAAGAGTACTACTTATCTTAGGGATATCTGGGAGACAACCCTCTCTTAGCTTAATTCTACTTTGTGACTTAATGTCTCCTAAAAATGGGTAAATCCTTATACCGTCAATTCTATTACCTTCGTTCTACTCTTCTACATCACAGTTTAGCAGTGGAGTGCTACTCTACACAGGAGATGCCCTTTATAAGCTCCACGAGATTAACAACAGACAAATCGTAACCTAAATGTTAAAAGTGCAGAACTTCTGAAAGATACTAGAGAGACCAGGGCTCTCCCATTTTGGCAAATCTGCTTTCCAAGGTGACAATACAAGCACTACAGGAGCCAGCATTTCATAGTGACATCAACAATAAGAATATTTCTAAGTCTTGTTCCCAATGCTCTGCACAGACACAGCCCAAGGAGTTAAGTTATTCAGAGACTGCCGCCCCAGCCCAGGAAGTTGCAAGGATCATGTAGGACACGCAGGACCAGGAAGGCACACGTGGGACTCGCAGGGCCACACATGAGGAGGCAGGACCATGCCGAACTCTGCATCTGGCTGCTGACTCCCACGCAGCCCCGAGAGGACCTGGCTCCCACTGCCTCTCCTCCCAGTCTGGGGAAAGTAGTCTGTCACTCACCATGGCCGGCCACTCCTCCCGTCTGGGAACAGAAGCCCCTCGATCTCCGTGTGGGGGCTGCGGAGCGCTCTGGACACAGCAGATCGCAGACCCCACCGCACAGTACACCGACCAGCTTCCCATTTCCTCAGCACAGGGGCTGAGCCAGATGCCTCCTGCCTAGAGGAAGAACCCTCCCATCTGACTGGCAGGTCCACTAGAGGCCCTAATTGGCTGGCGAGGCCTGAGTGACAGGACTGGGTGAGCTGAAGGGACTCAGCTCAGTGTTTCCCTGCCCTAGCTTCCAACTGAAGCATAAATGTATCCCAGGTTGGCTGGAAATTTGCGCCAAATTCCACAGAAAGTCTCTAGTTAATAAACAAAACAAAACAAAACGAAACAAAACAAACAAACAAACAAAAAAACAACAATGAGTTCAGTTTGAAAAGGAAGCATTCCATTTCAGAAGGAGGCTAATCTGACAATATTGCACAAGAGGAACATGGTATCTCTAGAACATTATAAAAAAAAAAGTCCACAGTAGCTGGGACTGATTACCACAGCCCCAGGTGTGGAAAGAGATGGTTCTCAGGATCTGAAGTAACCCCTTCCCAAAGGCCCTGGTCCCAGACCTTTACCAGCTCTCCCAAGCATAATCCTACTTTTAGAGAAGGAACTTTTTTCCCCCTCTGTGGGAGCCCGTTTTCAGGTTCCTTGTGGCTTTACCCAGCAGGTCCACATAGAGGATGATTAGGCCCACGGGCTTGAGCTCAGGTGTCCTAGAAGGTCTGCACTTGGCTGGGCTTGGAGAGGAGGTCTTTTGCTCCACCCCTTGGCATCTCTATAAATACCCTGGGGCAGAGACAGTCAGGGCCCATTGAAAAAGGTTCCAGGCCCTTTTGAGGCTATCCTTTATTTTCTATCTGTTTATCTCCACAATAAATCCTTCTATCTAATATTTCCTGCTGCTCACACTCAAGAAAACTCTGGGGAATTGTGGGATTGGTGGGTAAACGCCCCACACTCCTCCCATCATGGCCTTAGAGAAACCTTCCAAAGACTACCCGGGTTGGAAAACTGAGAGAGGCATAATTTGTCAAGTATCTTCTAGAAGTTCTGCACTTTGAATTTGACATTTATGTGTAAGATCCACTTGGAGTTAATATTGTGGAGATTACAAATGTCATCTTGTTGGGGGCCGACTCCGGACAGCTGTGTCTTGAATTTTGTGTGACCTTCCTTACTTTATCAAACCTTGCAAAAACAGGTTCCTGGCCTAACCTCAGGCTGTACAACTTCCGGTAGTACGTGCTAATCAGTTAGCTGCAGGGGCCTGGGACCAAAGCGACCTCACCCTTCCTCGGGAATTTTTCATTCTTCTCTCTCTGCTTCCCCTGCTCCCCCTCCCTGCCTGAAGCCCTGCTTATAAACCTCAATACCCAGTCAATAAACGAGACCTTGACGCGACTCAGACTGACTCTGTCTTCCCTTATTGCGCCTGGTCTCCTTTCTCTCTCACCCCCATTGATCTTTCAGGAGGTGCCGCCTTGGGTCTCCCCAATAACCTGGCCCGCGGGATGGGTCAAGTGGCGCCCGAACGTGGGGCTTGAGGTACGGTGACCTGCCAGACGACAACAGAAGGGCCCCCGGAGAGGATCAGGATAGAGACGCCCGGACCGCATCACTCGTGCAACGCGGGAGAGTCTTGAGGTAAGTATGTCGTCCCATCGATCATGGGCAAAAATTTATCTAAAGAGGCTGTTTTTCTCAAGGAGATGAAAGGTAATCTTAGGGAGAGAGGAATAAGAGTTAAGAAAAAGGATTTGAGGCCAGGCAGTGGTGGCGCATGCCTTTAATCCCAGCACTCGGGAGGCAGAGCCAGGCGGATCTTTGTGAGTTCGAGGCCAGCCTGGTCTACAGAGCGAGATCCAGGAAAGCAGCAAAGCTACACAGAGAAACCCTGTCTCGAAAAACCAAAAAAGAAAAAGGATTTGATAAAATTCTTCCAATATGTGGAGGAGAAATGTCCCTGGTTAGTGATTAATGGACCAGGAATTCACCCTTTGACTTGGAACAAGGTTGGAAAAGATATTAACAAATTACTCAGAGATGGGGAAAATGTCCCCATGCCTTTTTTAGTTTTTATGGTGTGATTAGAGATGTTCTAAAGGAAGCAGAGGGAGATGGGCATGTTTCACATTTACTAGCCCTTGCAGAGGATTTTCTCTCAAACTCCCCCTGCCTGACACCCAAGGGTCCAGAGGTTTATTGACATCTACCGGTATGAGCGCTCTCTGTCTTGTCTGTGTCTCTCTGTCTTGTTACTTTTGTTTTGTACTTTGCAGGCTTGATTTGTATTTTGCAGGCTCTCACTGGGACAGACGTGTCCGGACAGTGAACCTGGCGGCCAAGGGAGACGTCCCAGAGCCCTAAGGCCACCTCAGAGGTGACCATTTGGTTTAGGAGCATCTTTGGGTATCTTCCCCCACGGTGGGAGGAAGTGCCACTTTGTATTTTGTCCCGGGAAATTGTCAGAGCCATTTTGTGGGGTTTTTTTTTGTGTGTGTGTGTGTTTTGTTGTGATCATTGTTACTTTACTCTCTCCTTCTCTTCCAAGAAAAAAAAAAGGTGCATGTCTGACTGACAGGGATGTGGAAGCCCCTGATGTCTGTTTGATTAAGGACGGAGATCCTCCAGTCTGGATTGTTTTTGGTGTGATTGAGCCTGGAGGGTTGCCCTCCCCCCACCCAGAGCACATCAGGCTGTCATTGTTCTTGGAACTTTGTTGGTTGTTTTGTTGGGGCAAAGTTTTTTCGTGTGCCCTTGGTCTTGTGTGTAATGTATTAACTGTTCTCATTGTTGACTTGACTGTGACGGACGCTATGGGACAGTTTCCTTCTTCTCCACTAGACCTTTGCCTAGCCCACTGGAAGAATGTGTGAGCCACAATAGAGGGAACTGGGTTCCCCACCCCCACTCCCCGATTGAACTGAGATAAACAGGTAGCTCCTGCCAGGTGTGGCTTGCATACCGTAAGAGGGACTTGCTGGCTGTTAATGAGGCCATCCTCTCAGTGCTGATGTTCCGGTTGGTTCTTGGATTGTCTGTGTAAATGTTATTTGTTTCTGTCTACTAACCTCCGTTATTTTCCTAAAGGAAGAGGAGGAAAGAGAGGCATAACAAAGGCCACCTCCGTCCCTCCTTAGCTCTCTTGCTATCAGGACTGCAGCCAGCTGGCCGCTCTCACGAGGGTGGGGTGCCTGCTCTCGGTACAGGCGGGCAAAGACAGGAGCTCTGGACAGGGTAATGGGAACTGCCTGCAATTGACAAAAACTGTGTGAACACTGAACAGAGAATCTGACTTTAGTCAGAGGAGTTAACAAAAACTTTTTTTCAGGAACACTGGCAGCCAAGGACATGCTCTATGCCCACTGCTCCCCTTCCCTTCCTTTACTGTGATAACTTCAAGGTCTCTTCTGCCGGCCAGCAGCTTCTCTTGTTAACCCTTCTCTGTCCTGGTATTGCTTAAAAAGAAATGTTAAAATTATCAGTTCAAGATACTGGGAAAATTATGCTTTTGTTTCCACAGGAAAAATAAAAATTTACATGGTGTGAAACCTCAATAACCCCCCCTTCCTCTATCCCCTACAGACAAAGAGGAGCCTAAACCAGGATTCCTAAGTGTAGATAAGAAGTTAGACCCCTTTTTCCCAGGTGGCTTTATCAGCTACAGAAACTTAAAAAAAAAAAACACAGAGTCCGAATATATGACCATCTGACAGAGGCTAAGTGGTCATAAAACATCCCAAACTTCTCGAACCCCGGAGACAGCTCGTAAAACTCCTAGACACGGTTGTTTAACAAACAAAAAATAAAGATAACATACTGATATGAACCAGAAAGAATGGAGGCAGGCTATGAGAGATGAATTATGTGGTCTGTGCCTTTAAGAACTAGCCTCACAAAGAAAGGGCACGCTCCTTCCAATCTCCCTGCTGTGCGTGAGAGATTTGGAACGAGCCCCCTGCCGCGGCTTGTAAACTTTGACTTCATCTGAATAAACCTTGCTTTTTGCATTCTGTACCTAAGTCTCCAGGAGGGTTCTTTGGGGGCGATCTGGGCATAGCAATGGGTTTTGGTCATTTGAGTTCAATGGGTTACAAATACTTGCCATCATTTAAGAGAATTGGTTTCAAATTATTGTTGGTTAAGATAAAAAAAAATGTTTTAAAAAAATATGTAAAATGCAAGTTATTAGAATATGTAAAAGCAAGGTATAAAGGTCTGAGGATAAAGAGGCTTAAATAATGATCTAAAAAAATGACTTGAGATATATAAAAAAAAAAATGAAACATGTTTCAGATTTCTTTGTCTTGCTATTCTGCTGTTACATTGAGACTCCAAAGGGTTATAGGTGTAAAAATGTCTGTCTACTGTACAGGTATGAATGAAAAATGTGGCCACATGTATGTTTGGTTTTGAATGTCTGAGTTTGCATGTCCTTTATGTTAAGGAATACAAGTTAATACTAGTCATCTGGCTATTCAGATACTAGTTTAAAGCATAAACTGTTCTATTTAAAAAAAAAATGAGAGGTATATTTGACTAATATATCTATAAGAGAACAAATTGGCCTGGTTATTGTTACCAAACTTAGAGATATTTTCAAGATTGGGCCTAGATTTGTTTGGCTCAGATACATTTAATAGATAATGGTCCTCAAACCTGTCAAAGATCTGATAAATATGGCATTTACATTATTTGATAAAAAGCTTACTATAGCAAACAGAGACTCCAAGCTCCCCAGCTCCTAGCAATGACTCCCAAGGTCTCCAAAGAAGATATGGAACAATGACAAAAAGATGCCACCTAAATTGCGGACAACACCGACCACTGGGCAAGACGCTCTGACTCAACACCTGCTGACAGGGATTTGGCCTATGAGACACTGTCAAGATAAGGTCAGTTTTTACCAAGCTGCTCCTCAACAGGGAGAATTTCACATTATGGGCCCAGTAGCCAAGACTGATGCTGTCCTGACACCTGTCCTGCCAACACTATGAAGACTATAGGAGCCTGGGATGATGGCAGTCTGGGTTATGGATAGTCTATGTTGTTTTTTTTTTTTTAATAGATTTAAAAGTCTGCACTCAGGTAAAGTTTATCCTTCTCAGATCTTTGATGATATTGATGACTGGACTAGCTATAGCTTTCTCAGCTTAGTAATTGATTGATCAATGGATTAACTAATTAAAGCTAATAAGTCTTTTTAAAAAAGATAAACAGGTTCTAAATATAGACTTACAGATGCTTTTCATTGGGCCAAGGAAATTTCAGTCCAGTCTATACTTGGCTCTCTGGATGGAAAGGACACTATGGATTTCAGGGCAAATTGATAATACTACAATTACTAAGACTATGGGTCTAAAAGTTCCAAATAAGTTCATAAGTTTTAACTCCTGTTCCTAGTTTATATGTATCTCAACAGGTTTCCACTTGGCTGACAGATACATCCTAGCATCATTTGCTGGTGACAACCTACTGCGAATGACTGTGAACCCTGAACTTGCTGAAAGCTGATATGGACCAATTCAGCCGATATGCATACCATCTCTTCAGCTGGTCAATAGAACGTTCCCTCTTGTCTTTGACTAACATTCTGGCTTTCCAGGGCCTTGACAACAACGTCCCAATGTCAGCAGGAAGTAATTATAGAAGAGAAAACATCGCCCTTGTTTCCCGCCCCCCCAGAATGTTAGATCAAAAGGGAATTTCTTGTCATAGGGAACCTGAGATATAGTTCTAAGTTCCTTGAGGATAAGGAACTCTGTCAGCCATCACAGGTTTTTGGCCCTTGTGCTTCTGCTAATTATTGTTGGCTCTTATATCACTGATGTCTTAACTAAATGATAATGCATGTCTGGGTACCACTAAACTGAGGATGCTAGAATTCCAAGATCCACCTCTGAACCCATGACACACTTGCAGATGGCAAAAACTGAATAAGGGGAAGCTCGCTTTGCCATTGATAAGGGGAAAACTCTTATGTTCTGGTCCAATTAGTCTCCGATATGGAATTCTTTGAGCAGAGAGGCAGATACACTCGAGAACCTGTGTCTATGACTATTGCCCTATTGTTAGGTATTGGGGGCATCACTGCAAAAATTGGTACAGGAACTACTGCCCTCGTGCAGAGCAACCACCTTATGCAGTTACAAATGGCTATGACTACTGACCTAGAGGCCATAGAAAGATCCATTTCTGCTCTGGAGAAATCTTTAACCTTGCTCTCTGAGGTTGTGTTACAAAACATAAGAGGTCTGGATTTATTATTTTTAAAGGAGGGGGGATTAAGTGCAGCCTTGAAGGAAGAATGCTGCTTTTATGCCGACCATACTGGTATTGTCAGGGAATCGATGGAAATATTAAGAGAAAGGCTAGCTCAAAGAAAAGGGGAGTTTAAAAACCAGCACGGGTGGTTTGAAAATTGGCTGCAAGGGTCCCCCTGGCTCTCTGCCTTGCTACCTACCATTCTAGCCCCCTTAGTTGTTTTTCTCCTCATTACCTTTGGTCCCTGGGCCTTTCAGCAGTTGACTCGGTTTATCAAAAATCAGATTGATTCGGCCTCACCACCACACATCTCGATTCATTATCATAGAGTAGATTCCGAGGAGGCTGGCCAGGAGCCCCATCAAAAACTCAGATTCAGTGTCCTAAGGCCCTAGCGTCCCCACGGTCCTGCTAGAGGGTACCCAATGACGGGAATAGTACAGGGCCCACGCCGGAGACAACAGCGTACAGAGGTCGTCGAGACCGGCTCAACATGGCACGCTGCCGAGCGTGGGAAGCCCCCTGTGTAGCCTAAGACAGGGACTCTCTCGGACCCTAGCCACCCCGATCCATTTTTGAGAAAAGGGGGGGAACTGTTGGGGGCCGACTCCGGACAGCTGTGTCTTGAATTTTGTGTGACCTTCCTTACTTTATCAAACCTTGCAAAAACAGGTTCCTGGCCTAACCTCAGGCTGTACAACTTCCGGTAGTACGTGCTAATCAGTTAGCTGCAGGGGCCTGGGACCAAAGCGACCTCACCCTTCCTCAGGAATTTTTCATTCTTCTCTCTCTGCTTTCCCTGCTTCCCCTCCCTGCCTGAAGCCCTGCTTATAAACCTCAATACCCAGTCAATAAACGAGACCTTGACACGACTCAGACTGACTCTGTCTTCCCTTATTGCGCCTGGTCTCCCTTCTCTCTCGCCCCCATTGATCTTTCAGGAGGTGCCTCCTCGGGTCTCCCCAATAACCTGGCCCGCGGGACGGGTCATCATCTCATGTACTGGGTAGCACTCCTCTACTGAGCTGTGATGTAGAAGAGTAGAATTGGTGATATAAAGGATTTAGCAATTCTTGGGGCATAGTAAATCATACAAAGTGGAATTTAGCTGGCGGGTGGGTTCTGCCTCTAAAAGACCCAAAGCCAAGTAGTATGTAAACCAGGCCTGTTACAGAATAAGATGCTAGGATGTACTAGTTTGTTCAGCTTTTATGTAGAGTGGTCACATGTCTATAATGTGCTAATGGGATGTGCATCTATGGACAGGATAGAGAGTACCTTCTGTGTAAAGATCCCTCCATACTAAGCTGGAACATCATAGTTTTAAGAGGGATTTCTTAATTGTTCTGTACTGGACGCTGTACACATCTATTCAATGATGTTTGGTCATGTATTTGCTGTTTCTTTGTATTGCCTACATATACCCATTAAAAACCAAAAAACAAAAGCATGGTTTTAGTAGTGATTTCATGTATTATATATGAAGACTGCCTTGTGTTTTCTCTAAGGTTCAGTTTAACAGATTGTACCTAGGAAGTACTATTTATTACATTATCTTATACACAGTTTCTATTCAGCTTTCTTTTGTTTGATTCTTGTTGCTCAGCACTATCTAACGATACTTCTTTAATACTGGTTAACAAGGCACTTCTTTAATACTGGTTATGTTTTCTGAGATTCCTATTTTAATACCTCTGCTTCCAATAACTTGTACAGGGTAAACTATTATTTTTTGCATTTTATCATTTGCCCAAGAAAAAGCCATAGCATTAATTCCAAGGCATCCTGGTGTATTATTTGTTATTCATGACCAAACATATTTGAATCAGAAGCCTTATTGTAATGAGCATAGTAAAAACATACATGTCTTTTAGACAGGTAAAAATAGTTTAGTCAGGAACCCCACTACAACTAACCAGAATTCAATCACATCACTCAAGATAACAGTCCTAGAACCCCATGATGCCCACTGGACAGTACATAAGCAGAAACAAAGGGTAATGTTTGGCTCTCCACATCTGGAGGTCTGCACTGTGTCTGGAGAGTCTCCCCCAGGATCCTGACCTCCAATCAGAAAATTCTGTCACTGGACCTGACTCTCCAGATAAGATACATTGCACACAGCCCTAGGGAGATAGGCTTAGGACCCTAGTTGGGAATTCAGACAGTGAACCTTGTGTGATGGCCATCAGCATAATAAAGTATAACATTTGTTATACTAACTATGCACATCCACCTTCTTGTTCATGACGTTTCTCTTTTCCCCACTTCCTCTCCAGCATTTGTTGTCAGTTGATTAGTGGGTCTTTACCATTCTGACTGCAATTACCACAATTCTTACCTAGAGACCAAAACCTGTTCCTATTTCTAAAAGAGGAACAATTTATAATATCAACAACCTCCATCATTCTGATTATGACCAATATAAATAGTTTTTAAAATACAAAACAGCAAATGCCTGAAAACAACAGTTATGAGTTCCTCTGCCTAAAAACTGCAGTTTTATCTAGGAGCTCACCTATGAAGATTAGTGAGGCTACCCGGAACATTCAAATCACAAGCACCTTCTGCCTCTGAGCTCCCTGCTCCCTTTTTTAGCATTTGAATTGGGTATCTGCATTTTGCAAATATCCCCTTTAGCTATATCCAAAGACAAGACCAGCCCCAAACAAAGCATTGAAGGACAAGCAAGGAACAGAATAGTGGACCAGAACACCTGCTAGGCGCCTGAAGCCCCTGAACTAAGGTGAAACATCCTTTGTAGACAACCTGGCTCCTAGGCCAAGTGCCTGGCTCCTAGGTGCACAGCTTTACTTCTGGTGCAAATCAAGTCAGATCTCCCCTCACTGCCCCACAGCAACTTCCGAGAACAAAAGGTTTTCTTCTCACCAGGTGCTTCAAGCTGTGATGCAGATTGACTGGCTGTCAACACTCCTCCTCCGCCCTGTCAGAAAACTGGCCACATAGGAAGATAGAGGCAGTTTTATTTTTAGTGATTTGTTTACCCTATCACCTGTACGTTCATAGTTTGAGCACATTCACCTAACCACAGATGAGGATATATTTATAGCCCAGAAATTCCTTTTCTGATTTATTCCAGCTTCTACCTAACTCTTTTTTTCTCCCCCTTTGGGTTGCAAATGAAGTTAACCAGGAAGCTTCTGGTGGGGACCTTGCAATTCTTGTGTTGTATTGTAAACATGAAGGTTGTTGCCATTTTTGGAGAGATATAGACCGGACCCCAAAGAACCAGGCAGAATTATGGTGGCAGGCGAATAAACGAGTTGGACGAAAGACCTCCATGTATCTAGATTCATTTCCTCGCCATTAGTTATGTCTCTTCTAGGTCCCTGGGAAGGAAATTAAGAGGCTGGACCTCAAAATTTTCATTATGCAAGATCTCGGGTAGAGGAGAAAACATGTTCAGTAGGCATACTAGCATAATATTGGGGGAAGGAATCTAACGAGAATCTATCCCCAGACAAAGTATTACAGGAAATTATTGACTGTTGAGAGAAGGAGGATTATTCTTTCCCAGGCATGAGCCTCCTACTTGGTTATCCAAAACAAAGTGGTCTGCCCTGAAATCATATAAGTACATGAAATACCAAATGGACTCCGCAGCTTATATTTAAATACTTATGTGCATAGACATATAAATATAAATGCAATAATAACAAAAAAAAAGAGACAATCAATTTGAGATGGAGTAACTGGGGAGCATGAAGTGATTTGAATGAGGAAGGAAAAGAGAGTTGTAATGGGTTTATCTTTTAAATATTAATCATAGGACATAGAGCTAAATAGTGAATTCTCAAAAAATAAAATACAAATTGCTAACAAAAAATTAAGAATGTTTAACATACTTAGCTATTGAGGAAATGCTAATTACACCTTCTTTTTAATTTCATATCACCCCAGCAGAATGCCTAAGGTGAAAAAACAAAAAACAAAAAAATGACACATGCTGTCATTGATAAGAGGAAAAAGAACTCCATTTCAAGTCTTGAGGGAATGCAAACTGGTACAACAATTTTAAAAATCAGTATGGAGGTTATTCAAAAAGGTCACTCTAGATATGCCATATGACCCAGCTGTAGCTGGATTTTTTCCAGTCCTGCCTGGCCCATGGTCAGGACAAATATCTCTCACCGCCAGTCCCACAGCCGCTTAGACCCAACCGAGTAAACACACAGAGACTTATATTGCTTACAAACTGTATGGCCACAGCAGGCTTCTTGTTATCTAGTTCTTATATCTTAAATTAACCCATATATATTAGTCTATTAGTTGCCACGTGGCTCGTGGTTTACCGGTACCTTACATCTTGCTTTTCATGGTGGGGTCTGGTGTCCTCTCTCTGACACAACCTTCCACTTCACAGAATTCTCTCTCCTTGTCCCTCCTATACTTTCTACCTGGCTACTGGCCAATCAGTGTTTTATTTATTAATCAATCAGAGCAACACATTTAACATAGAACATCCCACAGCACCAGCAGTACCACTTCTGTATATATATATAAAAGGGAGTCCATATCCTCTTCCAGAGACATCTGCTAGTCCATGTTCATTGTGATTATATTTACAATAGCCAGGAAATGGAAGCACCCTAGATTTGCATCAACTGATAAATGAATAATGAAACTTGTTAGTCATACAGGGTAATGTTATTCAGATATGGAAAAAAATGAAACTATGGAATTTACAACTAAACAGATGGAGCTGGAAACAATTATTTTAAGAATGGTAACCCAGACCAAGGGAGATAAAACCTGTAAATAAAGCCAAGAAAATGGAAACAAACAGTTGAAGGGAATGGACAAAACTGTTCAAGGAAGTGGACAAAACTGTTCAAGACCTGAAAATGAAAATAGAAACAACAAAGAAAATATGAACTGAGGGAATTCTGGAAATGAAAAGTTTAGGAATGCAAACAGATATTACAGATGCAAATTTCACCAACAGAGGACAAGAGATAGAAATGAGAATCTCAGACACTGAAAATAAGACAGAAGAAATGGAAACATCAGGCAAAGAAAATGTTGAATCTGAAAATAAGACAGAAGAAATGGAAACATCAGGCAAAGACCTACAGAATATTGCATTTAAAAAATTTAAACTTTCTGGACAATGAGACATGTCTACTCCTGGCAGCACCAATTTACTTCAGAGAGGAGGATGGGCATTGAAGACACTCTATATGGAGTTTATCTTCTTCTTGGCAGAATTAGCCATTTGGGCAAGAAACTCTTCTTGCCTGGACTGCTTGATCAACTGGACATGCAGGACCCATAGGAAAGTGACCACTGAACTTTGCTTGGTAAAATGGTCCTTCAGGTTCCTGCTTCACAGAAAAAACTGCCAGACATTCTACAGGACACAGAGAAAAGTGACTGAGAGACTCTAGGCCTGTGGACTAAAGACAGATGCCTCAACTTTACAAAGGAACTTTGGATAACTGTCCAGGCTGCCAGCTGTCTCTGTCTACTCTCGCAAGACTCCCGAAAGTTGCTTGCATCTGTCTCCCATTTCTCAGGTAATATTTATCCTTCTGAGGTCTTTGATATAGTTGAAGACTAGATAGTTAGAATTTCCTGAGTTATGATAAAAGATAAGTTAGATATAAAATCTTAGACTCACAAATGTAGGGTAGACAGGATATCTTCTTTAATTTTACCAAACATAAATAAACTAGACATTGTAACTGTAATTCTTGCTTGATAATTGTTTTGTTATATGTAATTTTAGTATGTGAAAGTTAAAATCTTCCTTTTTGAAAAAAAATAAAAGGGGAAGTGCTGTGGATGATTGATTGATAAATAAAGTACTGATTGGCCAGTAGCCAGGCAGCAAGTAGAGGCAGGACAAGGAGAGAGGAGAATTCTGGGAAGTGGAAGGCTGAGACAGAGAAACGCTGCCAGCCACCATGATGAGAAGCAGATATTAAGATACTGGTAAGCCATGAGCCACATGGCGACTTATAGATTAATAGAAATGGGTTGATTTAAGATATAAGAACAGATAGCAAGAAGCCTGCCACAGTCATACAGTTTATAAGTAATATAAGTCTCTGTGTGTTTACCTGGTTGGGTCTGAGTGGCTGTGGGACTGGTGGGTGAAAGAGATTTGTCCTGACTGTGTGCCAGGCAGGATTAGAAAAAACTCCAGCTACAAGGAAAGCCTATGCTATCTAGTCACACACACTCACATATGCACACATGCACACACAAGCAATGCAAAAGAAGATCCAATCTGAATAATAAAGAGCACTGGAGTTTCTGGACAATGTCTCTTAAACCCTATTCAGGTATCAACCACTGGTCCCTGTTAAATCATTCTTAGAAATAAATATATCTGAGCAAAGTAGCAGAGCCAGGGATCCCTCCATAAATTTGAATCACCTTGATCTACATAGTAATTATGATAGTAAGACATGTCCAGTAAAACACACACACACACACACACACACACACACACACACACACACACACACACACTCACAGAAACACTACAACCTCCAGGTGTGTCTGTGTTGAGTATTTCCACACAGGTTTAATGATGCGGAGAGACTTGTGGAATTTGTAGGCACAATCCTACTGATTAAAGAATAATTAATGCTGAAACCAGCTAAGTACCAGTTTTAGTTTCTCCTTGTTTAGTGATTGCAAACCCACTCCTGTTACCAGAAGTCTCTGTATGGAATAGATAATCTAGATTCTTTGAATCTTATCTAAATGTGATTGTAACTGCATCTATATTGCAAAGTTTTAAGGACATATTAGAAAGAAAAGTGACAAAGAGCTGAGAAGCTGCCAAAAGGAACTCTGAGTGAATTGAATTATAGTATGTGTGTTGATTATTGTTTTCATTGTCCTTTGGTGGAGATGAAAAGGAGGAAGTGTTTCATTGTAGAAGTTTCAGTGGCATACCACTCATATTCCAGGTGTCTCAATATTTGATACCCTGTTCTTGACACCGTTTGGGTGGTTTATGTGGTTTGACCTTCCTGGAGGAAGTACGTCATTGGTTGGAACTTAGGGTTTTAAAACCCATGAACCATTTCCAGTGCACTCTCTCTGCTTCATGTTTGCTGTCTAAGACAAGAACCTCGGTCTCAGCTTCCTGTTTTAGTTGTCCTGCCTGCTGGCAGTCCTTCTCCTCTGCTGTGATTGTGAAGGACTCTAATACTTCTGTATCTCTAAGCCCCAAAGAAACACTTCCTTCTATAAATCTCCTTGGTTGTGGTGTTTTACTAAAGCTGTAGAAATGTAACTAAGACAAAAGAACTTAGTTCCAAGAGTAGCAAATCCATATCAAAGAAGAGGGAATCTTAATTGAGAAAATGCCTCTGTAAGATTGGCCTGTAGTATAGGAAAGTCTGTAGACTATTGTCTTGACTAATGATTGAAATTTTAAAGACCAGATCAATAGGATGGTGTCATCCCTGAGCTATTGGTCCTGAGTTCTATAAGAAAGCATGCTTAGAAAGATTTGAGGTGCAAGCCAGTAAGCAGCACTCTTCCATGGCTTCTGCTTCAGAGCCTGCCTCTAGGTTCCTGCCCTCCTTCAAATTGTCCCCTGACATTTCACAGTAACTGATGGAAGTTTAACATGATGTGAATTCTTTCTTCTATAAGCTGCTTTTCCTCCTTGTTTTTTCATAACAATAGTCCAAACTAAGTCACTTGCTAAGTTGAAAACAGTGCTAATACTTTTTTTTCTGAGATGGTCAGGGTTCTCAGAGGAACAGAAGGTATAGAATGAAACTCTTTCTCCCTCTCTCTCTCTGTCTCTTTCTGTCTCTGTCTCTATCTCCCTCTCCCTCTCTTTCTCTCTCTATATATGCATGTGTGTGTACATATATATGTACACATATGTATGTATGTATAGATAGATAGAAAGATAGATAGATGATAGATAGACACATAAATAGATAAAAGATTTATTAGAATAGCTTACATAGTGAATTGGTTGTGGTTCTCAAGATCCCTAGCCATCTCAGAATCCATTGAATGTAATTGTGGCATGTTAAAGGAAGGAACTGTGGAAATCTCATTAATGGTTTTTCTAACCTTTCCTAGCAAGTCATCTTTGGGTTCATTATTCTATAGAGTTCATGAGTCAAAATCATGCCTCTGTTATGCCTCTGTTTGAGTGTTAGGCTAGAGATCTTGGACATGTTTACCTGTCCTGAGAAATGAACTGTAACTCTAGTAGCATTAAATATAGCCAGACAACCAGGTTCTGCAGAATAAAAAGCAGAGTCCAAAGTACCTATGGTGATGTTATAGATGTCAACTGTGAGGTTCAAGGCCTTCATGGAGCATGCAATAAAGACTCCATTGCCAAGGTCTGTGAGTTGGTTTATAAATACACAAGGGGCCAGTTCTCACATTTGGAGCTCACTGGACAGGAGTGGTGGCCACAAAGATGTTGGCCCCAAGTGAGATGGTATGTTCCTCTGTGTTGCACGAATCCTAATTGGTCTTATAATAAAAACCTGGAGCCATATATTGGGGTAAATGCAGAAAGATCAGAGAGAAATAAGCTATAGCCCCTTCTCACCTTGACAACTCATCAGCCGAAAGGGGGAGATCCTGTCTCCACGAATCCTCAGACTGAAGACCCTGAGTCCTCAGCCAAAAGGGGTTGAACTCTTGCCTCTTCCAGCCTTATATTCCTGTCTTCACCCAGCCATGTCACTTCCTGTCTCAACCTTCCTAGTGCTGGGATTAATGGCGTGTGTGACTGCTGCCTGGATGCTTCTCTTTCTTCAGACTGGATTACTATCCTGTAGTCCTGGGTGGACTTGAATTCAGAGATCCATCTGCCTCTGCTTTCTGAGTACTAGGATTAAAGGTGACCTCTATGGCTAACTCTGTCTGGCTCTTCCCTGTGATCTTCATGCAAGCTTTGTCAGAGTATATACACAATATGCTTGCACAGCACCTTCCAGCACTCTGAAAGCAAGTTAGGAGGGATAAATCTGCTTCTTTACAGTGCTATATGACTTAAGTATATGGAGTCTTTAGCACTAGGGTCTTATCATCAAGTTCCTGAGAATAGCCAAGAACAATAGCAATACAATGTAATGTTTCAGTGGTCTTTGGGACCTAATTGGCAAGAACTCCAAAAGAAGTAACTTCTACATGGCACAGAGATTTTATATGTTATCCAATGTTGTCTAGTAGGTACATTGTTCCTCTGTTTAAGAGTAGCTGCATTTTAATTCTGTCTTTCTCTCTCCTCTCTCATTTCCTTTTGTGTATATGTTTGTGTCTGTCTGTGTGTGAGTGTATATTAGTGATATTAAAGTATAGTCAATTTCCATGTCTTTTTAAAAGTTCTTTGGTTTTATTGATCTCTTTCCCTTCTCCCTGTGGTTGCCCACCCCCACTCCCCCATCTCAGCTTAATTCCACTTGGTCCATGTTTCCTTTTTTATATGTGTATTCTATCTCTGCTCTATTCATAGCAGTTCCCATGGCACTTCATTAGTTTCATGAACATTATGAGTCTTACAATTGAAACACATATCTGAAGATTTAACACCAACTTCCACAGAGACAGAAAATGTGTGACATTGGTCTTTCTTGGTCTGGGTTTCTCAAAATAATTGTTTCCAGCTCCATCTGTTTAGTTGTGAATTCCATAGTTTCTCAGTATCTGAATAACATTACACTGTATGACTCTAACAATTTTCATTATTCATTCATCAGTTGATATAAATCTAGGGTGCTTCCATTGTCTGTCTATTGTAGATATAATCACAATGAACACGAACTAGCAGATGTCTCTAGAATAGGATGTGGACTCCCTTTTGTATATATATGGAAGTGGTACTGCTGGGTCATATGGCATATCTCCAGTGACCATTTTTTTTTGTTTTAGTTTTTAGAGCTTTATTAGGAGGAAAAGGCAGGAGGAAGAAAGAGAGGAGCCAGGCTTGGTGGGGGAGGGAAGCAGGGGAGGGAGCAGAGCAGAGAGCAGAGAAAGAACACAGAGAGAGTAGAGTTACCTGTTTAAGTAAACCCCACACTGATTTTTAAAATGGTTGCACTAGTTTGCATTCCCTCAAGATTTGAAATTGAGTTTCTTTTCCTCATATCAATGACAGCTTGTGTCATTTTTTTTTTCTTTTTTCATCATAGGCATTCTGACTGGGGTGACATGACATTAGAGAGAAGTTGTAATTTGCATTTCCTCAATAGCTAAGTATGTTAAACACTTGAATTGTTTGTCAGACATTTGTATTTTATTTTCTGAGAATTCACTATTTAGCTCTATGTCCCATGATTAATATTTAAGATGTGAACACATTGAACTCCCTCCTCTTTCTTCTTTCTAATCATTTTATGTTCTTCACTTGCTCCATCTCAAATTGGTTGTCTCTTTTTTATTATTATTTCATTTATATTTACATGTCTATGCACATAAATATTTAAATATATGCTCCTGAGTCCATTTGGTATTTCATAATTTATGATTACAGGGCAGACCACTCTTTTGCATAACCAACTTGGAGGTTCATGCCTGGGAAGGAATAATACTTCTTCTCCCAACAGTCAATTGTTTCCTGTAGTACTTTGT
Organism: Peromyscus californicus insignis; assembly: GCF_007827085.1. Taxonomy (NCBI): domain Eukaryota; kingdom Metazoa; phylum Chordata; class Mammalia; order Rodentia; family Cricetidae; genus Peromyscus; species Peromyscus californicus. The sequence goes on along the minus strand of NW_026294617.1, from coordinate 16,747,909 downwards.
CTAGAAATAGATTCTCATTAGGTTCCTTCCCCCATCTTATGTTAGTACATCTACTGACCATGTTTTCTCCACCACCTCAGATCTTATAGATCTTGCAGTTCTCAGGGTCTGACTACCCTGCCAGTTGTGACTTTGGATTCCCGGCTCCTGTATGACACCTTCTCTTCCAGGGCTCTGTGGTTGCAGTTGATGGCTGCCTTGGTGTCTCCCCTGGACCTTGGACCTAAGAGCAGCTCTCCAGTTTAGCAGACAGGCACTCCTCATTCTGCCTATTTCTGAAGGGCTGAGGTCACCACAGGATTCTCAGGTCCTCAGGTCCTCTGAGTCAGGCTAAAAGAATGTCTGGAAAGGCATTTTCTAGGTGGAGGGTGGTGTGTCTGTGAGCATATTGTGTGGGTGTGTCTGTGAGAGACTTGCCTGGGGATGCACCTGAAGATTGCTGTCCTTGAGGGATGATTTTTCTGGATTTCCTCAGGGAGAGAGGGTGTTTAGCATGTGATTGTCAGGCTTGGTTCAGCAAGGTGGGAAGGTGGGGCTGCACAAGCTCACAGGCCCTGCTCACCACCCCAGCTCTTGTCTTGCCTATCTGTGAATATCTGCGGAGATGAAGAAAGTCTTCCAGGAGCATAATCCCGTGCATCCCTGGAACTAGTTCCTGGAGATCCCCAGGACCTGAGTCTTGCTGAGCAAGGAGTCAACCAAGTCTGATGGTGAAATCCAGAGAGGTGGAGGTCGTGCTGCTTCCACTGTAGCTGTCAGGAGTGGTGGGATGCTGGGAATAGTCCAGGAACAGCTCACCCTGGGGATACAGTGAAGGGTTTTTGCACCCGATAAGCCTCTCCACTGATGCAGCCATCTTAATGAGACCAAATTAGAAAAAGCCCCAGTTTAATGGGTAAAGCATTCCTGAGTGATCCTCCAGCCGTAAAACCATGTGTCTGTTTTCTGGGATGCAGTTTAAATAGCCTATGGCAGTGGTCTTGAGCATATCTGGGGGAGGAGCCATGTTTGGTGGGCTTTGAGGGGGCAGGTTTGGGGAAAGAGATGGGGGAGAGGAGTTGAGATGGACCTTCCACCAGAACATACGAGTGAACCTCTGATGCGGAGAAAGTGAGGCTTTCCTTTTTAGACCTTCTCACCACAAGGTTGCCTTCTGATTCCTTAGCCTGTAAGCTACTCTCTATGTCCTTCTTTGAGCCCAAATGCCTTCCAAATACTTCCTGGTGCCCAGCTGCTTTACAAAGCTTTCCATGGGGCCACTATTGCCTTCTGAGCCCTTAGAAATTGCTAATCAGGCCTGGGAGATGGTTCTGCCATTAAAGGCCAGGCTCACAACCGAAAGTATAAGAAGTTGCTAGAGTTTTAAGTGTTCCTGGGCAGCCTGGCTAATCTTCATAGGTGAACTCCTCAGTAAAATGGAAATTGTATGAGGCAGATAAACTCTTAACTGTTGTTTTGAGGCATTTGCTATTTTGTATTTAAAAAACTAGTTATATTGGCTATTATTAGAATTATGGAGGTTGTTGGTATTATAAATTGTTCTTGTTTCTATTAGAAAGGTTTTGGTCTCTTGGTAAGAATTGTGGTAATTGCAGTCAGAATGGTAAAGACCCACTAAACAACTGACAACAAATGCTGGAGAGGAAGTGGGGAAAAGAGAAACGTCATGAACAAGAAGGTGGATGTACATATTTAGTGTAACAAATGTTATACTTTATTATGCTGATGGCCATCACACAAGGTTCACTGTCTGAATTCCTAACTATGGTCATTTCCCCAGGGCTGCTCACTTGTGCAATGTATCTTAGCTGAAGGTTAGGTCCAGTGACAGAAGTCTCTGATTGGAGGTCAGGATCCTGGGTGAGACTCTCCAGACACAGTGCAGATCAAGGTGGCATATCTCTAGATGTGGAGAGCAGAGCATTACTCTTGGTATCTGCTTATAAACTGTCCAATGGACGTCATGGGTTTGTAAGACTGTCCGGTTATCTTGAGTGAGTGATGTCATTGAATTCCGGTTATCAGGTGCGGCCTTGGTTTTAGTGGGGTTCCTGACTAAGCTATTTTTACATGTCTAAAGACAAGTATGTTTTTACTATGCTCATTACAATAAGGCTTCTGATTCACAAATGTTTGACCATGAATAACAAATAATACACCAGGATGCCTTGGAATTAATAATGGTATGGCTTTTTTTTGGGCAATGAAAAAAAATGGGAACAATAACAGTTTACCCTGTAAAAGTTATTGGAAGCAGAGGTATTAAAACAGGCATCTCAGCATAACCAGTACTAAAGAAGTGCCTCATTTCCTCCGTGTCCAGTTGGAGGACAAGGAGCAATCTCATCATTTTTCCTACATTGGGTTTCATGTAAGCCGAATACTTCATATAATTTATCAAGGGGCCTTGGGTGACCCCACTGAAAATTTCATGGTCTTATAAGTTATGGTGTAGAAACAAACATTCTTTTAGTCTTTCTCAATAGTATGTTTTCATTGTTTCCTCACACATGAGAACCTATCATACTTCCTTGTGAACATTAATACTTAGTACCTGTGGTAGTCTGAATGTAATGGGCCCTCATAAGCTCAAAGGGGGTGGCACTATTAGGAAATGTGTTTTTGTTGCTGTAGGTATGGCCTTGTTGGAGGAAATGTATCACTGTGGGAGTGGGTTTTGAGGTCTCATATATGCTAAAGCCACACCTAGTGTCCCAGACGACTTCCTTTTGCCTGTGTGTCAAGTTGTACAATGCCCAGCTTCTTCTCCAGCACTATGTCTGCCTTTACACCACTATGTTGCTCAATGATGATAATGGACTAAATCTCTAAAAATGTAAGTCACTCCAATGAAATGTTTTTCCTTTATAAGAGTTGCCATGTCTGTATAATATTAGAGGGACCAGCCTTAACATTATACATCCCAGGGGCTCAGGAGAGAAATTATGAATGGTGAGGACTATTTTCAGGAAAATAGAATCTCAGCACACTGAGCTCTTTAATTTATCCTTCAGTCTCTAGCTTTATAGTTATATACCCAAACAATCACATTCCTCCCCTCCAGCCAGGTCACAAGGCCTGAATTCCTGTGTGGTCATAAAGGCAGGTAAGCAGTTCCTCAGGCAGTGATTGTCAGGCTTCCAGGGTCAAACTGAGGGGTGATAAGAGTCACATAGAGAGGCAGTAATTGTTAATTATCATTTGCAACCCAAAAGGGAAGTGACTAATGAATTAACTAAAGGCTAAATTTGGGTAATATCTAAGAAGAGGGATTTTATGTACTCAACTATAATCTTAAATGTGATTGGTAGAAAATGTTAAGAATCTATAAATTGCTAAGTCAATGGGAGAAAATAAAACTGCCTTCTTTTTTCCTGTGGCTCCTATCTGTTCAGGCTATCTGCCATTTTTCTGCAGGGCAGGGGAAAGTGTGCTCAGTTGCTAGGCAACTCTACAGCTAGCTGCCTCTGGTGATAGTTAAAGGGAGATCTGGAACTAGAGGAAAGATTTGGGAAAGGAGGTAGTTAAGCTTAATTGGGACATCCGCCAGGCCTTCTCAAATGGGTAGTCTGGATGCTTAAGTCTGTTCTTAGAGAGTACAGAGGTATCTCCGATAAGATATTTTCCTCCCTCTGGGGATGGTCCTGGCCAGATGCTGCCAAAGACGATAATTACAGGGAGGCTTGAACTGAGCATAGTTGTCAGCGCAGAGGGTTATCTGATATATAACAAACCAAGTAACACCAAAAGCTCCTTGGAATTTGGCTTCCTCTGAAGGAATTCCTTGATCCATTCAGGTAATGACTTTGCCATAAGCAGCTGAGTTCTTAGGATATATCCTTGCAGCCCATAGCAGCCATGGTCATGGTGTCTCTTAACAGCAGTAGAAACCCTAACTAAGACAGTACATGATTCAGTCATTACCCATTAGGGAGAAAATATTATGAGAACACTGCTAATTTTACTGGTTTCTTTTAAGTATGGAAGATCCCATTTTTATTTTATATTTCAGCTTTGCAAGCATGGCACAGATACTGTATAGCAGTCTCGTCTACATATCCTGTTCCTCCACTTACAGCTTTGACATGTGCATTTTTAAAATTATTATTTACTTTAAATTAACATATAGGTTGACTTTTTCCATTGCATATAGTAACTAATGTTATGTTTTTCATAAAGATCATAAAAAGACATGAGCTTTGTAAAGTAATTATGGATTGAGTCCTGTATTTCAGTTAGTATAGGAGTTGCATAAAATGCACAAAGCCCTGTGTTCAGTGTCCAAAACCACATCAACTGCACATGTTAGTGCTTACACTTAATATGGAAGACCCTAACCCTTCAGGTTATACCCCCCAGGCGCCAGGAGAAAGAGGAACTAAAAAGAAAGCTAGTTCCAAGGGCAACCTGACTCAATCATTACTCAACTACCCCCTGCAACAATGTAACAATGTAAAAAGATTTCTGTTAAGAGATGTGCTCAACTGTGACTGGGATAGTTGCAAGTGTTCCAGAAGGACCACTGTGACCTTTGTGTAAACTCCACTCCCGTCCTGATACCCCCCTTGAGGTTTCAGGAAAAATGTACACACTGACATAACTGTACCCCCTCTGTGATCACTCTATGACCAGACCATGATCTTATGAAATTAGCCTCTAGACATAAATCAATTGAAATGAAATTGTATGGGAATTGTAATCTTATGACTTTTGTGGGTTTTTCCTTTAAAAGCACCTATGTGACTATGGTGCAATGTGACTCTTGCTCTTTGGAGCAGAGTTTGCCCATCTGTACAGTCGCTTTAGTAAAAACCTCGTGCTGTTGCATCAACTGGACTGGAGTCTGGGTTCTTGGGGTGCCCACTTGAGACCCTAAACTTTGGGGTCCAACAATATTAGCACTTAGGACTTGAAGTAAATCCATTTTAGCATCAACTCATTAACATTTTTCTTCTAATTATTATAGAAAATTAAATTTATGGCATTTATATTTCCTTCTTATATTTTTAAAATCTCAGCTAATTTTACTTTTGATATAAACATATTACACATAAGGTTGTGTTGTTGATTCTCATGTGTTACTAATAGAAAATGTAGTACTCCAGTATAGTCATTCTTTATTTCATGTAACATACAATAACAGCTATTTAACTCTATGTGTTGATAGCACAACAAATAATGCCATAATTGTGAATCATCAACATCCTTTTAGTTTTTTATAGCAGTAAAGTTAAAACAAAGAGTGGTATTACAAAAATTTCAATACAATACTTGGAAAATTTCTAACTTTTTTAGAAAAACATTCTTAAAAATTTATTGGGTTACTGGCAGCTGGAATATTTACTTTAGTAGTTATTATTTCAGCCTCCACAGTTAGAGTCTTAGCATAAAACAAAATGTGAACATAAAACAAAATGTGAAAACAACTCAATTTACAAACAAACTATGAAAATGTTTCTAAATTAGAAAAAGTTCAAGAAAAATTGATATTGATTTTATAGTGATAGACCCCAAAGTCTAGGGTCTCAAGTGGGCACCCCAAGAACCCAGACTCCAATCCAGTTGATGCAACAGCACGAGGTTTATTGAAGAAGTGACTGTACAGATGGGCTAACTCAGCTCCAAAGAGCAAGAGTCGCATCTCACTACAGTCACATAAGTACTTTTAAAGGAAAAACCCACAAAAGCCATAAGATTACAATTCCCATGCAATTTTGTTTCGATGGATTTATGTCTAGAGGCTAATTTCATAAGATCATGGCCTGATCACAGGGTGGGTACAGTCATGTCTGCATGCATATTCTTCCTGAAACCTCAAGGTGGGGTATCAGGACAGGAGTGGAGTTTACACAAAGGTCACAGTGATCCTTCCTGGAACACTTGCAATTATCCCAGTCACAGTTGAGCACATCTCTTAACAGAAATCTCTTTACATTGTTACATTGTTGCAGGGGTGGTTGAATCATGACTGAGTCAGGTTGCCCTTGGAACTAGTTTTCTTTTTAGTTCCTCATTCTGCTGGGGCTTGGGGGTTGTAAGCCTGAAGGGTTAGGGTCTTTCAATAGAATGATTAGATGGAGGAAAACAACCTAGGAATGTAAACAGTGTAAAATTTCTCCCACTTCCAGTTCTTTTGAAATATAAGTAAATATACAGAAAATTCCTTGGAAGCTCCCTCTTGTATAGAAAATTGCTGTACTTTGAATAATGAGCCAATGGTATATAATGAAAGCTTGCTGGAATTTGATTTAAAATATTCAATATATATTATTTATTAAGCTGTTTATGGATCGTGAGATCTAGGTCAGCTGGAACTTTCTAATCAGATCCTGTAACAAACAAAAAGTAAAATTATATTCAACTATATTTGTGAGTGAGTGTGTATGTGTGTGTTAAGACATGTCTAACTATCATACTCACTATGTAGACCAATGTATCTCAAATTCAAGGAAATCTGCCTGGCTCTGCTATGTACCGTGCTTGGCGACATTCATTTCTGAGAATAATTTGACAGGGACCAGTGAATGGACACCTGAAATGACTTCAAGAGATATTGTCCTGAATCTGCTGTGCTCTTCGTTATTTAGTTTTGTTTTTCTTTTACATTGCATGTGTGTGTGTGTGTGTGTGTGTGTGTGTGTGTGTGTGTGTCTGTCTGTCTGTCTGTCTGTCTATATAGGACAAGCTTTCCTAAAACTGCCAGTGGTCTTCCTGCCTCTGTACTCCCATTTATGGCTCAAGTAGGCTCTGCAAAATTTATTTAGTGAGACTTGAGAATGGTCAGACAAAAATATTGGTTCTGTGAAAGGATGAAGACCCAGAGACACAGGCTCATGCTGTGTTGCTGCAAACTGGGTGTTCATAGGGACCTCTGCTCAGGTCAAGCTGGGGCACCTCAGTGCACTTTGGAAAAGGATTTCAGGATGAGTCAATGCAAATCAGAATGTGAATTTTATTTCAAGACAGGTTCTCTCTGTATTAGTGGCTATCATTGAACTCAGAATGTAGACTAGGTTATCCCCAAACTCCCAGAATTCTACCAGCCTCTGCCTCCAAGTATTGGAATAAAAGTTGTGTCCCCATCATTCAACTTGTAATTTTATTATATATTTTCTTCTGACTGTTTGTATGGGTTGGTTCATTTGTGTGTGGAAAGGTGTGCATGTGTGTCATGGGATGGGTAGAAAATTCAGAGAATAACTTTAGTTGTTGGTCTTTTCCCATCAGCATGCTAGAGACAGGATCTCTATTCTGCTATCTATTTTGTTCATAGCTGGCAGGATTTCTCCTCTCTGCCTTTTATCTTGCCTTAAACCACTGGACTATAGGCATGTACTGTTGCAACTGACTTTATAAACGGATAGTCGCAAGGTGAGTACTTTATCTGTTAACCCATTTTCTCAGCCCTAAGGTTAATTGAGTAGAGAGTTTTGGAGTGGGTCTGTTTTGAGACACAGTCTCACTTTCTAACCCTGTCTGACCTGGGAACCATTATGTAGTCGATAGGCTAGGCCTGGAACTCACAGACATCTACCTGTCTCTGCCTCATGTGACCACATCTGGCTAAAAAGAGATGTTTATCATGTATTTAACACAGATATTAGTGGAAAGAAAGAACTTTTGGATAGTGTGGTCTTGTGAGGGAGAGCCACACTTAAGAACTGACACAAAGCCGTGTTTACAGTTCTGTTGACTTTGTAAGTTCCATTTCAATGGGTCCTTAGGGAGTCTCTCTCTATCACTCTTTCTCATTATGTCTTTGTCTCTCTATCTCTGTCTCTCTATCTCTCTACCTCTCCTTCCCTTTGGTAAGAAGATCATAGGTCAGTTGCTGAGGTGGGGAGGGTACTTTGTAAGGCTGGGAATAGGAGCACTTCATCAGGCTCCACCTAGTGCCCCAGAAGGTCACATGTCATTAGGTCTGAATTGCATGGGAAAGAGGTTCTATACTCCAAAGGAGGGAATATCTTCTTCTATGATGGAATATCAACAGCCAGCAAACCTGATGGTGGTCATCCCTTATAAGCAGGCACAGCTGATCATAGGATGGTGCCAATTGTTTGTCCTTAGATAGTACTGAGGAACAAGAATCAAACAAAAGAAAGCTGAATAGAAACTGTGTATAAGATAATGTAATAATTTAGTCCTTAGAGAAAACACAAGGCAGTCTTCATATATAATACATGGCATCACTGCTTTGTTGTAGTTGTTGTTGTTGTTGTTTTAGACAGGGTTTCTCTGCACAGCTTTGCGCCTTTCCTGGAACTTGTAGACCAGGCAGGCCTCGAACTCACAGAGATTCGCCTGCCTCTGCCTCCTGAGTTCTGGGATTAAAGGCGTCTGCTGGCACCGCCTGGCGCTTTTGGTTTTTAATGGGTGTATGTAGGAAATACAAAGAACCAGCAAACACATGACAAAACATCATCGAATAGATGTGTACAGCCAACACAACTATGAAATCCCTCTTAAAACTATGATGCTCCAGCTTACTATAGAGAGATCTTTACCCAAAGGGTTCGCTCTATCCTCTCTCCATAGATGCACACCCCATTAGCACATGTACAGACATGTGACCACTATACACAAAAGCTGAACAAACAATTACATCCTAGCATCTTATTCTGTAACAGGCCTGGTTTACATACTACTTGTCTTTGGGTGTTTTAGAGGCAGACACCCCCCCCCCACACCATTTAATTCCACTTTGTATGATTTACAATGACCAAAGCATTGCCAAATCCTTTATATCACCAATTCTACTCTTCTACATCACAGCTCAGTAGAGGAGTGCTACCCAGTACATGAGATGCCATTTGTAATCTCCACAAAATTAACTCCAAATGGATCTTACACATAAATGTCAAATTCAAAGTGCAGAACTCCTAGAAGATACTTGAGAAACTATGTCTCTCTCAGTTTTGCAACCAGTCTAAGCCTTGGGAGGTTTCTCTAAGGCCCTGATATATAGGGGCGGGCAGGAGCGGGGTGGGGGGAGAGTTCCTTCTCTAAAACTAGGAATATGCTCGGGAGAGCTGGTAAAAGTCTGGGACCAGGGCCTTTGGGAAGGATTTGTTTCAGATCCTGAGAACCATCTCTTTCCACACCTGGGGCTGTGGTAATCAGTCCCAGCCACTGTGGCCTTTTTTTTTTTTTTTTGTAATGTTCTAGAGATACCTTGTGTTCCTCTTGTGCAATATTGTCTGAGTAGCCTCCTTCTGAAAATGCATACTTTCTTTTAAAACTGAACCCATTGGTTTATATTAACTAGAGACTTGCTGTGGAATTTGGCTCAAATCTCCAGCCAATCTGGGATAGGTTTGTGCTTCAGGTGGAAGCCAGGGCTGGGAACCACTGGACTGTTTCCCTTCAGCTTACCCGGTCCTGTCACTCAGGCCTCACTAGCCAATCAGGGAGTCGAGCGGACTCACCAGTCAGATGGGAGTGTTCTTCCTCCTGGCGCTTGGCTTCTGGTTCAGCTCTTATGATGAGGAAGTAGGAAGTTGGTCTCTTGTGCTGTGCCCCGTGGGCTCTGCTGTGGGTTGAGTACTTGGCAGCTGCGCCATGGTGAGCAAGGGGCTTCTGTTCCCAGACCGGGAGGAGTGGCCGGCCATGGTGAGCGAGGGGCTGCTTTCCCCAGACTGGGAGGAGCGGCCGGCTGAGCCGGAGCCGGGTGGTGGGTCCTCCCGAGGAAGGGTGGGAGCCAGTGGCCAGACGCAGAATTCAGCGTGATCCTGCCTGGTCCTGTGCGGCCCTGCGAGTCCCACATGTTCCTTCCTGGTCCTGTGTGTCACGCGTGTATTCCTTTTTGATCCTGCGTGTCCTACGTGGCCCTTGCAACTCCTTGGGCTGGGGCTGAATCCTCAGAATAACTTCTCTCTGTGGGCTGTGTTTGTGCAGAGCATTGGGAACAAGACTTACAAATATCCTTGTTGTTGATGTCCCTGTGAAATGCTGGGGCCTGTAATGCTTGTATTGTCACTATGGAAGGCAGATTTGCCAAACTCAGAAAGTCCTGGTCTCTGTAGAATCTTTAAGCAGTTCTGCATTTTCAACATTTAGGTTTAGGATCCATCTGTAGTTAATTTTGTGGAGCTGGTAAAGGACATCTGTGTAGAGTAGCACTCCACTGCTAAACTGTGATGTAGAAGAGTAGAATTGATGGTAATAGAATTGATGGTAAAACGGTTTACCCATTCTTAGGAGACATTAAGTCACAAAGTAGAATTAAGCTAAGGGAGGGCTGTCTCTCAGATATCCCTAAGATATGTAGTATGCTAACCGTGCCTTTTAGAGATTAGTATGATAAGATGTAAATACTTGTTCCCCAGCACTAACCAGCCATTGAGGAACATTCCCATAACAAAAGAGAAAATGCTAATTTACAACCAGCCAAAAGGGTCCCCCAATTCCCTGGCCCCTGTCAAAGAACCGGCCTCTAACAGGATGCTCACAGGGTCACAACCAACATTAAGTCCTGGCTTGCTGCCATCATAGCCTAGAACAGCTGCATTTCCAGTCGTTTTGAAAAGTGTTTTTGAGTCAAATTCTCTGATGTAGATTGAGGAGGACTTGAATCCTGTCTGTATCCCCACAGGGTATTCCTCTTGCTATTGTCCTGACCAAGCACCATGAATTCTTCTTTTTTTTTTTTTTTTTTGCTTCTCAAGACAGAGTTTCTCTGTGTAGCTTTGTGCCTTTCCTAGAACTCCCTCTGTAGTCCAGGCAGGCCTCAAACTCACAGAGATCCATCCGCCTGCATCTGTCTCCCGAGTGCTGGGATTAAAGGTGTGCGCCACCACTGCCCAGCTAGCACCATGAATTCTTGTATTGCAGGTCTGTAGCACCACAGAGTTCTAAAGTAACCACTTTGAGTCACATAGTGGACTGCCTATTGCAGTGACAGGGAAGTATTTGTATGTGGATCATGGTATCTCCCTTCAGACCAGAAGAGGAGGAGGAACAGTGTCCTGTGTACACCGCAGGGGGAAACAGACTAGGCAATAGCTAGATCATGGGCTGGAGTTTAAGGCAGTGAGCTGCAGAGGTCTTCATCATAAAAAGGACTGGCTGGGCAGGGGGAGTGACTTTCTGTGTAATTTAACTCCTGGTATTATTCCTACCATGTAAATGAAGACAGATAGAATTGGTGGGTGTACAATTTAGGGAGGGTAACTTGAAGTACTGAGTCTTCAGTTTCCAGTTAGGGAACTCTCCTGTACAGATATGTGCAATCCTAGTTGACACAGTTAAGTCAGCTCAGAGGTTTGAGACACAGGCTTTAACTCCATGTGTTAGCTTATAGCACTCAGCAGCTGACACTTTACATGGGAAAGTCATGCAATGTCTTACGAATGGCATTCTCTCTAGCAGGGAAGTGCCTACTCTGTTGCAAAGTCAGTACTGCTAAGTGTTCTTCCAATTATTTCTATCATTTTAAAAAGTCAATTAGTGGTATCATTTTTTAAATTTCACTTTCTTTAAATGTATTATAGCTCTAATCTCCATTTGTTTCTGTTTTCCAATGTTTCCTAACCATTAAGAATTTCTTTCCAATTTTTCTTAGGTGCTATTTATTTATTTATATACCTTTATAGAGCAATGGTTCTCAACATGAAGGGTAAAGGCTCCCTTTAACAGCAGTAGCCTTAGACCATTGGAATATACAGATGTTTTTATTATAATTTATAACAGTAGCAAAATTTTAGTTATGAAGTAGCAGTGAAAATAATTTTATAGTTGGGTTCACCACCTCATAAAAGACTGTATTAAAGTATGACAGAATTAGGAAAGTTGGGAACCACTGGTTTAGAACAATGTTTCCTGTAGCTCAAGTTTGTCTCATACTACATAATTGAGAATTGCTTTGAACACCAAATCCTGCCTCTGCTGCCCAGTGCTGGGAAGACAGTCCTGCAAATCCTTCCAGGATGGGCTTTGATTGGTCAGTGAGATGGAAAATAGACCAGTGAATGAGTACCCTCAACCTCTCTAAATTTCATTGTGAAATTACAGATGAAGTGGGACCTGTGTAAGAGTTGAGTTCACTGATCCACAGTAAAGCAGGTGTAGTCACAGCACAGAAAGGATTGGCAAGAAGGAGGTGAAAGCTTTCCTGCTGTGACAGGAGTTGACAGTAGCAATGAGTAGTGAGGTCATCGATTTTAGACATTCCATAAATGTCCTGACTGACCATTTCTTTGCTTTACAGACCAGACAATCAAGAATCTGGATAAAGAACTGAATTTTTGTGAAACAAAATTACATTAGTTACACCAGTTCAACCTAAATAGAAGAACTGGGTAAAATGGTATGGCCCTGCCTAACATGACTCTTTTCCAGGTTTAAGATGTACAGCCTGGGAGAAATGCATGAGTGGTGCTTAGTGTGCTCTAGTACACATCCCTAGTCTCTGGAGCACATGGCCATAAAGCCTGTTTCAACTTTCCAACATAATTTTATGGGATTATTATTTCCTCATTTCCACTATCTCTTTCCTGGCTCCAAGCCCTCCCATAGACCCTTCATTGTGTTCTGTTTCTGCTTTAATAACAGTTACTGTTTGAATGTGACCTGTGTTTGGCTTCAGGACCCCCCCAGCACTGAAGCAAAGGGTTGGCTTCACTGGGCATTGAGTGTGTAATGGAATGTGCATGCAAAGGACCCAGTATCTTGAAAGAGGAATAGGAAGTGCTGTAGAAAATGGAATATTCTCTAAATTACAAGTTTCTCAGACTAGATACCTGTCCAACCCTAGTGTGGAAGGGCAGACCTGGGAAGGCTTGTGCTGTTTGAGTCATTGGTTCTCTGCTCACCCAGTAGGGTAGCTGCTAATGTCCTGAGGTCCAACTGGGTGGTCCTAACTAATGAGGAGCTTTGGGAGACTTAGTCATCAGTATCACCAGTGGGAGGTAATTTCCAAGTTCTCTTTGGGATTCTCCTCTGCTTCTGCTATAGGAAGCTCTAAGGAGTGCCATAGCTATGCCATGGTCAGTGTGGGGGGTCACTGTCCAGGAAGAGCAGGTTGGCTGAGCTGTCAGAGTCTGAACTGCTGGGACTGGGATAGACCATGAGCCAGAGTGTGTTTCTGTTGGTCCCTGTAGTAACCTGAGCAGTGGCCCTTGGCTTCTGAGCCTTACTGATCCAGGGAGTGTGTATTCCCTGGGGATGCGAAGGCTCTGCCACCCTGGCGTGGGAGGTTATGATGCTTGTTATATTACTGTCCAGTGTGTACACATAGGCTTTGCTTCTGTGACAGTGGGAATCTGGGAAGACAGATTGGAAAACTGAAGGTCTGGTTTCTACAAGTTCTAGACGTTACATTTCCCTTTCGTGTTTGTCTTGTAAATGTTACAGACAGTTTAGAAAATGGTAGAAAGGGAGTGATGGGGATCATCCTTCAGCAATACATGATTAGAATGCTTTTAGCTTTCTGTTACTGCCAGCCACTATGGTGTGATTCAGTGAAGGTCAGTTCCAGGGGACAAAAGGAATTTCTGATCTGCAGAGGTATCTCAGTTTGCATGGTTTTGGGCAGGTGGATAGGGCAGATGCCACATCTTGTGACATTATGTGGTTGGAATCAGACATTAAATTATTCTTCTACAGTGTTTTCTGTGTGGGCATCATTGGGGCTGGGTTTGCCTGAAAACACAAGGGACCATGAAGGCTGCAGAGCTATAGTGGGATCTGCAGGAGATCACCTCCCTTTGCAGAGAGAGTTCCAGAATGTGAGCCTCTCTTAGAGAAATATCAGTAGCTAGAGGGTCAGAAACAACAGTTTAAGGGTCACTTTGAGTTGAAAGTCGTGAAATCTGTGTTTATTTAATTTCTATACACATAGAGTCATAGGTAGCTGCCTGCCTTTTATCTTGCCTTAAAAGCATTGGACTATAGGCATGCACTGTTGCAACTGACTTTATAATGCAGAAGTAAAGGGATAGTTGCAAGATGAGTACTTTATCTCTTAACCCACTTTCTTAGTCCTGATGTTTATTAAGAAGATTTTTTGGAGTGATCTTTTGGATAATGTGGTCTTGTGAGGGAGAGCCACACTTAAGAATTGACACAAAGCCATGTATACAGTTCTGTTGATTTTGTAAATTCCATTTCAGTAGGTCCTTAGGGAGTCAGTCTCTCTCTCTCTCTCTCTCTCTCTCTCTCTCTTTCTCTCCCCCCCCCCCCCCCGTCTCTCAGTCTCTCTGCTTCTGTCTCTCCTCTTTGATAACAAGATCATTTGGAGAGACACAGTCTCATGTTCTAACCCTGTCTGACCTCGAACTCACTATGTAGTAGATAGGCTAGACCTGGAACTCACAGACATCCACCTGCCTCTGCCTCATATGACCACACCTGGCTTAAAAGAGATGTTTATCATGGATTTAGCACAGATATTATTAGAAAGAAAGGACTTTTGGATAGTGTAGTCTTGTGAGGGAGAGCCACACTTAAGAATTGACACAAAGCCATGTTTACAGTTCTGTTGACTTTGTAAGTTTCATTTCAATGGGTCCTTAGGGAGTCTGTCTCTCACACACTCTTTCTCATTCCCTCTCTGTCTCTTTATATTGTCTCTATCTCTCTGTCTCCTCTTCTCTTTGGTAAGAAGATCATAGCTCAGTTGCTGAGATGGCTTGGGTAAGATTCTGATTTAATAAGGTAAAAGCATGGGTCAGCAGAGTTCTCCAAGATGCCTTACTCTACATGGGGTTCATATTCCTGCCCTGGAGATCCTTAGCAATTTGCTGCTTACATCTGGGAAAGGAATAAGTCCATACTCCTATGTTTTATGTACTTTGTCTTCAAACATGGCTCATTGGTATTTGAGATATCATTAAAAAAAGGAATAGTGTCACTGTCTACACAGGCAGTCTACACAGCAAATTTTATTAATTTTGTGTGATGGCTAATATTGATTTTCAACTTGATAAGAGTCAGTCAAGGGACACTCTTCCAGTCACACCTCTGAGGGCTTATCTAGATCATGTTATTCTCTGAGGTGTGCTTATGAGAGATTATCTTATATATTAAGTTCATTGAGATGAGAAGACTCTTCTGCCTTCTAGAAATGATAGCACCATTCCATTCCATAGATTTGGTACTGAATTATGTAATAATGACCGACATTCATCACTGTCTGCTTCCTGACTATGGATACAGTGGAATCAATCACCATGGTTACTTCTTTTTATTGACTTTTAAAATTTTATATTTTGAATGTCCACATGTTCACTCCATGACACCCATTAAAGTTGAGTAAGAAGTCACCAAAGCCAGACATGGTGTCCAACCCTGTGATCACAAAACTTAGGAGGCAGAGGCTGGAGTTTGAGGGTTTCAACAACATCCAAGGGCTAAGTGTACAGTGGGGTATGGAGGCAGGCCCCCAGGAACAGACAAGTCTATGGTGGGCTCAGGAAACTGTCCCTTGCTATCTTCTGCAGACCTGAACAAGACTGTGGGCCTCTGGATAATCTCACCTCCAATGCTTAAGGTGTCTTTTTCCATAAGGCATGTGAACCCCAAGGTTGAAGCTGTGGGAGATGTAAGTTCCAATTGCCTTAAAATTCAGGCTCACAACATTTCTAGGGTGACAGGGTCTCAGGATGTGAGTGTAGAGGATGGGGAGAAGACTTCGCCAGGCTGCTGATTGGATAGGGTTAATATCTTTCTGTTCTTCCCCTGCTCACATTTCTGTGTCCTTGTCACTTGACTGAGGGCAAGCCAAGCTGATTTGAGGTACAAACAGTAACTGCAAGGCTGGGAATAGGAACACTTCCCAGGCTCCATCAGTGCACCATCTCCAGGAGGTCAGGACTAGATGGACCAGACAGTAGAGATTCCAGGGAACTGATACTGGGACTCAGAGAACTGAAGCACTTCCAGTGCCCTAGGGATGATCAGGTCCTCTCCTGTCTCCTCCTGTCCTTTCCCATCTCCTTCACGTCTCCTCCTGTCTGCTGTGTTATTCTTTACCCCTTTGTATCCCCTCAAATTCAGTAAGCTGTCAGGTAAAAAGTAGAATCCACATACAGTAGACCAAAGGAATAGATACTACCTTTGCTTGATATCTGGGCAGAGCCCAGACAGTTTGGTAATTTGCTGGGATTCTTCTGCCTCGGTATCTTGCCTGCCAATCCAAGACTGAAGGGCTCATGAAGAGCTGATGACACTGGAACAGATTTGAAACACCTGCGGAGAGGCCCTGAGAGGTCAGTGAGTCCAGTGGACACCTGAAGGGGTGGTAGGTTCCTGGACTGTAGGATGACCAAGGAGAGCTGCAGTTGCGGAGTAGAACTGGGATGGTAGGCAAGCTGTGTGTGCTAGTGATGGCAGAGCCTGAAACATGGAGCTTCCGCAGTCTCTGAGAGCCCAGAATATCATTAGAGTCTCAGAACTTGTACAGTGTGATACAGGAAGCTGCTAGGTTTTGGTTTCCTTAAATGTGATTGATTATTTGCTATTCTCCTGTTCTCCCCTTTTTGAAAACAGTGGGCTCTTACTCTTTTTTTTCACAGAATATACATTTATGTGTCTGTAGACTTAATAAATGTTGAAAATTTTCAACACTTTGGGATTTAAGAAGGTGAGAGTGTTTTACATTATTAACATCATGATACTTTGGGGACCATGGCAGGAAAGGTCCTGTTTGATAGGGATGTACCATAAAATTATGAATCAAGTGAATGTTTTCCCCCAAAGTTACTTTGAGTCAGGTTATTTTATCAGTTTAATAGAAATAAGACTTCTTCACCACCCTGTTTGGTGTTCAAAATGAAAAGAACCTGGATATGAATTCATGGACATCTGCAAGGCCTCTTACTGAAACACACTTTCAACATGCAGGTTTGATTCCTCTTCTGTGTCACTAATGTACATTCCCTTACTGCTCTCTATTACACTGTCGTCAGCCCTGCAACCATATACAACCAACAAAAACAGACTCAGCAGGTTACCTTCACGTATTTCAGCATACATACTCATACATACTTGACAAGGAAGAAGTTGGGAGGGAAACATTAGAAAAGGGATGGAGTGAAGAGAGAACAAGGGGAAAGTGATGCTGTATCTTTTAATTAAAATGTATGGAAATAAAATTGAAATAATAGAAGGGGCTAGAGAGATTACTCAGTAGATAAGATCACTGGATGTTGTTTCAGAGGATCCAAATTCTATTCCTAGAACCCACATGGTAGCTAACTATTTGCTGTAACTCCAGGCCCAGGGATATCTTGCTCCCTTCTGGCCTTTGTAGGTTCTGTGCAAAGCCACATGCAGGCAAAATACTCATATAACTAACATTTTTTAAAAAGTTAGGAAAAGGAAATAATGGAATTGTCTATAGCAATGTCACAGTCCTGAGACAGACAGCAGCCAGGGCTTGTTAAAATGAACTCCTAGTCAAAATGATCCTGTGTGGAAGCAGCTGTGGCCTTCTTCTGAACTTGCCTGCTCAGAGGCAAAGGAAGCCTTGTTCTTAGGTTACAGTAGCTCAGCAGAGCCATCCAACTAAGAGCAGTGACCACAGTGCTGATAGGTGACTTTTCCTTTGTGTTTTCTGTATTTATATTCTCTCTCCATTGTCAGTGTGAGAACAGCAGAACTCTATATAATGTTTACAGACTCCCCACGTAAAATACCCATGCTTCTGTTGCTTAGGCAAAGCATTGCTTTGGAAATGACTCCCACATTCTCCTTGCCTCCTTCAGGTAAGAAATCTTTCTCAGATCTTCTGTCTTGCCTCTTGTGACGACTGTTTTTGGTACCTAAAACTGACTAGCACTGGAATTAACTAATGCACAAAGAATTGGGTAAGGATAGCAAAAGCTTTTAGGGGCCTGCCTTAAAGACTTTCTCTCTGAGTCGAAAGGAGACTCTACAACCAGTGGAGGAAAACTAGAAGTGAGGGGAGAGGAATGAATCTACTCACACTGTGCTCTTTCAGTCCATCTTTTTATTGTTCCAAGTAAGCATCATCTCTACAGTGAGGGTACCGGCCTATATACATTTAAAAACAATAGTTCTTTGGCAATGCAAGGAGAGGCTTGAAATTCATACACAGAGCAATAACTGTCAGGTTTCACTTATGACACAAGGTGGGAGTGGCTAGTGAAAGTTTTTTGGTGAGGTCAACTAAGAATTAAATCCACAAATGTAATCTGAGGTGGGAATTCCTGTGCTCAAACTACATTCCTAAATGTGGCTACATATAAGTTAAAAAAATCTATTAATCATGAAAATGATGAATAAGGTAAAACTGTCTTTTCCACCTGCTCTGCTTCCAAAGGGCTCTCATGAGCCATTTTTCCACAGGCAGGGTAAGCATCTTTGGTTACTAGGCAACCTGCCTAAGCAGTAGAGGAAGATGTGCAGCTTTTGGTCTGCTGTAGCACTTTAGCTATAATCAGTTGCTTAAAAGGAACTTCTTAGATCTAAAGATTATACCTATTGCTTAAA
The DNA here is from genome assembly GCF_007827085.1 of Peromyscus californicus insignis. Classification (NCBI taxonomy): domain Eukaryota; kingdom Metazoa; phylum Chordata; class Mammalia; order Rodentia; family Cricetidae; genus Peromyscus; species Peromyscus californicus. Next base: position 16,729,456 of record NW_026294617.1, on the reverse strand, counting down.
GATGCAGAATCAAGATAGAATTAAGCTTAATTTGTACAAGAAACAGAACCTGGCACCTTCCCGTCCCTCTGGCTATGGATGGACAGGTCCTCAGAGGGTTCTTGGGAAAGTTTACTCATCTCCAGGTACTAGCAAATGGCTGATTACCTTTTCCACTATATCTCAGTGTTTACAGGCAATAAATCTCTAAGCTAAAGTCTCGTGTTAATAAACTGAGGTGAAAGTAAGTATAAGGAGTTAAGAGTTTAGGGTTAGTGAGGTTTGTTCAGGATAGTTTTTCTTATCTGCAGGTGAGGTAAAGCCAGAGTACATTTCCATCTATCTAAGGGTTGCAAATCAACAATATGCTCATACTTTGTCCTTGAATGTCTGAGATGTCTCAAAATTTTGCCTGTGTAACTGTTTTCACACATAACTGTGGGAAGTTATCAATATACCCCAAATACATAGGGGAAATTGTGCCCAATAATGATCAATTACACTGCTAGAAGCTCTTGAATTGAATTCCATGGTAGTAACAGATGAGAAAGCTACAATTTCACACAAGAAATTCACTGCAGGAAACAGCCAATACATTGAAAAAGCAATGACTCCAAAGCATCTTGCTTTTAGGCTTTTAACTCCTCTACCAGAACCCCCAGATCTAATGGGTTGGACTTGTCAATGATGGCTGAATCCCCACTTCATATTTTTGTGGGTAAAGCACTTGGGTATACCTGTGAGAGATTATTCTTATTTAAAATTTTGAAATGGGAAGACCCTTCATTAATCTGGATCTTCAAGGTAATTTGATCCACCTTTAATCTTGGCCAGACCTTCTGGTGGTAGCCTATATATATAAAGAATATTGAAGAAGGAAGCTCATTCTCTTTGCCTAGGAAGGTGATTCATTTACTCTCTTTAGAGCCCAATTTTTAGGAATTCCGGTGTATACTGAAGACCATTCGAGACATCCAGCCTCAAGGATTGAAGAAGTACTGAATTCTTCAACTTTTCATTGGTTGACAGCCAATGTTGGACTAGCTAGACCACAGAATGTGAGACATTCTAATAAATTCACGTTCTACCTAAATAGGGAGACTGAATCTATCAGTTCTGTTCAAGCAGAGAACGTTACTAATACTGTTTTGTTTTATTTTCATTTGCCCAGAGGAAGATGTTGTACCTAACAGTAGTGCTCATAAAGGAACTTGTTCCATTTTTCTTTAAGTATTCAACTTATTGTAAAGATTACACTTCATATTGTTGTTAAATTGTCAAGAGATTGAAATGAATTTCAGGAATAAATCTCCTAAAGCAATGGAACCATCATCCAGCCTTCTGATGGAAGAAAGATCTATCTTGTCTGTGATCTGATTCCTGCTTTTCTCTCTTGGTTGTCTAAAGTCCCTATGACAACCAGGTAAAAAGTACCTGAGTTCATCAGACCTCAGTGTGAAGCCATAAAACAGACATTTTATTTTGTGTCCTAAAATCTCTCTGTAATTGTTAATATTCTGGGCATACTTCAACCTGGTGGAGAGGGGAATCACTCCACTCCACATTGTGTAATGGGCTGTGCAAGCTAGCCACATGGTGTCCAGGAGGAAGAAGGGGAAGTGCCTGTGGAGTGCAGGAATATAGCAAGGTCAGCTATTTGAGCCAGGGGCAAGTGCTGTTGTAATGGAAATCTCTGTAGATCTGGAAAAGATCTGTGTCTTGGGTGGAAGGCAGGGCCAGGAACCACTCACTGCACAGAGTCTTTAAGCACACAGTTATCCTAAGGAAGGTGCTCTTGTCACTCAGGCCTCAGTAGCCAATCAGGCCCTCCAGTCTTACCTGCCAGTCAGAGGAGAGTGGTGGTGGGGGTGGGCTTTCCAGGGCCAGGCTGCAGTCTTGTCTTTGTAACAGAGTGTATACCAGTGGTTTTGTGTGCTGCCTGTGCTGTTAGAAGGAGCAGAGGAGGGAGCATGGGTAAGCTGGGAAGTCACAGCATGGTGAGCAAGAGGCTGCTGTCCCTAGGTCAGGAAGAGCAAATGGTGAGCCTCAGAAGCCAGTGTGGCAGTCCTCTCTGGGGTTGGGTGGGAACCTGTAGCCAGATTCCCTGTCCTGTGAGGTACCATGTGGTCCTTGCAACTCCCTGGACCCAGGTGTAGGACTCTGAATAACATTGCTCTGTGGGCTGTCTCTGCTCAGAGCATTGGGAACAGGGAGCTATGTGTAGAAACATCTTTGTAGTGAAGGTCAACATGCTTTTCATGCAGTCATGGAAGGCAGCTCTTAAATTTGTAGAGGCCTAGTTTCTCTAATGATGAATTTGCAAATAATTTTATAGGGATTATAAATGGCATCTCTTTTGTTGAGTAGCACTCCACTATTAAGCTGTGATATAGAAGAGTAGAATTGGTGATATAAAGGATTTACCAATGCTTAGGAGATAGTAAGTCACAGAGAGTAGAATTTAACTAAGGGAGGCTGCCTCTAAAATACCACAAAGATAAGTATATGCTAACCAGGCCTGTTAGAGATTAAGATGCTAGGATACACATTTGTTCACCAGGATTGTCCAGGCATTTGGCTCCAAACTATGACAAAGGAGACACCCTTGATTTTCACTAGGCCCATCCTTATATCAAAGAACAGGCCTCTTAATAAGCTGCTCTAGGGGGCACTACAGGGTCACAACCAACCTTAAGGCCTGGTGTGCAATTAAGTTCTCAATTCTTTTCTTGAGAAAAGCATGGTTCTGACAGATGGACAAGGTGATACCTATTTGAAAAGAAAAATACTATTGTGTTGAATGATGGCCTGATCAATAAGACTTTTCCTCTAGGCCCTCACACAGAGAGAAGGAAGGTGCTCATAGAACCAGAAAAGGCCTGGAGTCTAGGACTTGGGAGCTTTCTTTAAGGACCTCATATATTGAGAATAAAATAGAGCTCTGTAGCTTGAGTTTTCCTGCCTAGCCCACAGTCAGGACAAATCTCTATCACCTGCCAGTCCCACAGCCACTCAGACCTAACCAAGTAAACACAGAGACTTATATTGGTTACAAACTGTATGGCCGTGGCAGGCTTCTTGCTAACTGTTCTTACAGCTTAAATTAATCCATTTCCATTAATCTATACCTTGCCACATGGCTCGTGGCTTACTGGCATCTTCACATGCTGTTTCTCATCGTGGTGGCTGGCAGTGTCTCTCTGACTCAGCCTTCCACTTCTCAGCTTTATTCTCCTTGTCCCGCCTATACTTCCTGCCTAGCCAATGGCCAATCAGTGTTTTATTTATTGACCAATCAGCAACACATTTGCCATACAGAACATCCCACAGCAGAGCTCCTTCTTTAAAACCAGGAATATGCTAGGGAAAGCTGGTAATGATCTGGGCCAGGACCTTTGTGAAGGGGTTGCTTCATATCCTGAGAATACAACTCTTATTACCACAGGGCACTATGGTTATCAATCCCAAGGCCACTATGTGCTTAGTCAGTAATGTTTTTGAGGTACTCTGTGTTCTCTTTATGCAGCATTGTGTGAATTGCCTCCTCCTGAGTTTGCCCCATTGTATGGTAGCTTCTGTTGACTTTATAGAAGTCTCTTATTTTCTTCTATTTCCCACTGGAAGATGCTATTCTCCTTAAGAAGTTTACTTGGCATGAGGCATAACTTGTAAAGACCTCCCTATACCAGCCTTTATTTTTTCTGACTTCTACTTTTCCTACCCTTCTCATCCCCTGGATGAGGAGGTGCCTTCTCATCTCCTGGCACCTCTACCTCAGGACCCTGTCAATGAAGAATGACCTGCTGTTTCATGTTAGTGGTGTACTTAAGAAATAAATCTGGAATTATCTTTGCTGTGTGAGTTTCCCATCTGCCTAAGTGGCTAGACTTGCAATCTCCTAATCCTATTTAAATTGTTCAACGTATAACTGGAGCCTGAACCTAAAGGAAACTTAAGGATGACAGAACATGTGGAATGCAAAATCTGTTCCAGGCTGGCTCCTCATTGAGCATTAGTCAGAAATGGATGCATGCTATCATTAATAAAATTTTTCTTTTTTAATCTCAAGTGTATGGAATGATTTCTCCTTTGGAAGGCATATTAATTCTTGAACAGCTGCACCCCCAGCTATTTAGAATGTTTTTCTGAGAGAAACTCTTCTATATTAATTCAAGTGGCCTTGATTCCAGTACATTGGTCCCCACAGTGTTGACCTTGGTTTCCATCATCAAACATTATAAATTCTTAAATTAAATGACTCTACCACCTCAAAGTTTTAAATTTACCCATTTGTGTCATGTAGTTGACTATCCATTGCAGTCACAGGAAAAGGATTTGCATGTGGAGTATGGCTGATGCCTTCAGAGGAGAATAGGAGGAATAGTTTATTGTGTGCACTTTAGGGGGAAACAGGATTGGCAATCAGCTGCTGGAGTCACCATTATGAAAGAGGACCTGATTGTTTCAGGGTGAGTGATTTAGTATTTTTCCTGCATATTTTAATTCATATCATGAACATAGACCAGATTGGTGGGTGTACAATTTGAGAAAGTTAGTTTGAGCCAGTGAATATTGAATTTCCAATTAGACAACTCTCCTTTGCAGATATGTTCAGTTCTGCTTGACAGAATTATGTCAGCTTAGAAGACTGAGAAATAGACCATTGCCTGTAACTCTGTGTGTCAAGTTACAGATCTCAGTAGCCAACATGTATGTGCACATGGACAAGATCAGTCAGTCGCTTATTAATTGCATTTCCTCAACTAGGGAAGATTCTACTTTTTTTAAAAAAGTCAATATAGCTAATATAGCTAAGTTTTTTATCTTAAAGTACTTTTATCATGCTAAAAGACAATTATTATTTTTAAATTTCATTTTCTTTAAATGCATTTCTTCTGTCAGATGTGACATTGGTGAAGATCTTTTCCCATTCTGTAGTCTGTTCTTTTGTCTTATTGACTGTGTCCTTTGCCCTACAAAAGCTTTCAGGAGGTCCTGTTTATTAATTGTAGAGGGCTGATCTCCAAAATATATAAAGAATTAAAAAACTAGACCTCAAAATGTAGAACAATACAATTAAAAATGTGCTACAGAGCTATAAACAGAGAATTCTCAATAGAACAATCTCAAATGGTTGAAAGACTTTCAAGGAATTACTCAACATCCTTAGTCATCAGGGAAATTCAAATCAAAATGACTCTGAGATACCATATTACACCTGACAGAATGGCTATGATCAAAAATATTGAAGACAGCTAATTTGGAGATGATGTGGAACAAGGGGAACACTCCTCCACTGTTGATGGGAATGCAAACTTGTTCAGCCACTCTGGAAATCAGTATGGTGGTTTCTCAGAAAATTGGGAGTCAGTCTACCTCAACACTCAGCTATACACTCTTAGGCATATACCCAAGGATTATTCAATCATACAACAAGGACACATGCTCAGCTATGTTCATAGCAACATTATTCATAATAACCAGAGCCTGGAAACAGCTTAGATGCCACTCAACCAAACAATGGATTCAGAAAATGTGGCACATATACACAATGGAATACTACTCAGCAGTTAAAAAAAGTGATATCATAAAATATGCAGGCAAGTGGATGGAACTAGAAAAATCATCCTGAGTGAGGTAGCCCAGACCGAGAAGAATAAACATAGTGTGTACTCACTCATAAGTGGATACTAGATGTACAAAGCAAAGGATAACCAGACTACAACCCACAGCTCCAGAGAAGCTAGCTAACAAGGACAACCCTAAGAGGGACACATAGGTAGCCCAGAGATGGAGAAATAGATAAGATCTACATGAGCAAACTGAGGGTGAGGGGACGTTAATGGAGGGCAAGGAATGGGGTATGAGAACATAAGGAAATGGGAGGTTTGAGCTGGAACAGGGACAGAGTGGGAGAGCAAGGAAAGAGATACCATGATAAATGAAGACATCATGGGAATAGGGAGAAACAGAATTCTAGGGAAGTTCCCATGAATCTACAAGGATGATCTCACCTTGGACTACTAGCCATAGTTGAGAGGGTGCCTGAACTGGTCTATTCCAGTAACTAGATTAGTGAATACCCTAACTGTAATCATAGAGCCTTCATCCAGTTACTGATGGAATCAGATGCACAGATCCATGGCCAGGTCCCAGGCCGAGCTCCAGGAGTCCAAACAACAAGAGAGGGATTCTATAAGCAAGGGACATTGAGATCATGATGGGAAAACATGCAGAGCTGCCCGCCAAACTAGTGGACACACCTGAACTGTGAACCAATAGCTGAGGAGCCCCCATGGGACTAGACTGGGTCCTCTGGATATGGAAGACAGTTATTTAGCTTGAACTGTTTGGTGGGCCCCCAGGCAGGGTGATTGGTATTCATCCCTGGTGCATGAGCAGGCTTTTTGGAGCCCAGTGCCTAAGGTGTGACACCTTGGGCAGCCTTTTGCAGAAGGGAGGGCTTTGGACCTGCCTCAACTGAATGTACCAGTCTCTGCTGACTCCCCATTGGAAACCTTGACTTGGAGGATGTGGAAATGGGGCGTTAGTGGGGGGAAGGCTGAGGGAGGAGAGGGTATCTATGGTTGGTATGTAAAATGAATAGAAATTTTCTTAATAAAAATTTGAAAAATAGCACTATGTAGTTTCAGATGACAGTCTGCTGGTGAAGCCAGCAGGATCTTTCAAGAAGACTGTTACTATTAAAGAGAACTCCCTTGCTTTACAGTAGATGCCTATCAGCCCTATGTGTAAGACCCCATCAGCTAAACCTTTAACTTATAGATGGATTGAACAAAGTGATTTCTAGTGCCAGGTTGAAACTTCATACAGAGTCTGCTGCAAATCAGTTTGAAAAATGGCAGGGTCCATCACAACTTAGAAGCCAAATTTGGGAGGAATTACCCATGTTGTACTGGTTCTGGAAACAGGAAAGATGCACAATTTAATGGTCATGATTTCTTCCATGGCATCAGTTTAACACTGTTGTACACTTTTGGTTTTGGCAGAGTCAGAAACTCTGTGTGGAGGCTGTGAGTATTCATTGCATAAAGTTGTGAAGATGAAGCTGGGTTGCATTTTGAGACCATCAGATGTTGAAATACCCAAGCTATGGGACATCTGCCATGGAAAGCTGAATACATGGAGTGGAAGTAGCAAAGGAGAGACATGTATGAAAAGTTGCAGTGTTAAAGCTATCTAAGTCCTTTGAGAATGAAGCCCCATGTATCTGAGACAGAGCAACAGTATTTGGTGTTTGCCCTGCTGAGTTTTAGTCTTGCCTTGGTCCAATCTTGCCTCACTGTGTCCATATTCCTCTACTTCCTTTCTTTATTAAAATTTATTTTCTCTGACACAATACACCTCAAAATACAGTTTCCCCTCCTTCCACTCCTTCTCTGTACCTCTCTCCCCTAAATCCCCTCCTCCTTCATTTCTGTTCACTAGAGGGCAGATCTCCCAAGCATATTAACAAAACATGACACAGCAAGTTATAGTATGATTAGGCACAAATTCTCATATCAAGGCTGGATTAGGCAATCCAGGAGGAGGAAAAGGATCTAAGAATAGGGAAAATAGTCAGAGATACCCTTACTCTCACAAACACATCAAGGTAAAAAAACACAGCATGTATGCAGAGGACCTGGCACAGACTCATGCAGTACCCATGATTGCTTCATCTGTCTCTTTGAGCCCCTTTGGTCCCTGCCTAGTTGATTCTGTGGACATGTTCTCCTGGTGTTCTTAACCCCTCTGGGTCCTACAGTCCACCCTTATGCAGGGTTCCCAGAGCTCCAGCTAGTATTTGGATGAGGATCTCTGCATCTGCTCCCATCACCTGCAGGAGGAGGCCTCTCTGATGACAATTGGACTAGGTACTAATCTATGATAATAGAATATTGTTAGATATCAATTCATTGACTTTTTTTTCTTTTTGGTCAGTTGTATTTGGTTCTACCCTAGTTCTCTGAGCCATCTAACTTCTGGTTCCTGTTCATCCAAGCAGTGTTGGGCATGGGCTCCCTCTTTGATCTTGGGCCTCAAGTTAGTCCAGTAGTTGGTTGATTACTACACAAATTCCAAGACACCATTACCCCAGAATATCTTGCAGACAAGGTAAGTGTGGGTTGAACATTTTTGTGGCTAGGCTGGTGTCCCATTCCCACCACTGGGAGCCTTATATGGCTAGTTCAGGCTCCATATTCTCAAATATTTGGAGTCCTCATTAGAGTCATCCTGATAGCTTCCAGAAAGTTTCTACCATACTAGGTTTCCACATCACCCCCAATAGCTACCCTATTGCACTCACTTTTTCCTATATTCTCTCCCTCTGTCCCTCTCTTACTTGATATTTTCTGTTCCTGCCCCCAGTCCACCCATAAAATCTATTTTATCTCCTCTTCCCAGGGAGATCCATGCATTCCCCTGCCTCCACAACCATCCTGGTTACTTATCCTCTCTGGGTCTGTGGATTATATTGTTGGTATTGTTTACTTGACAGCTAATGTCTAATTATAAGTGAATAGCATATCATGTTTGTCTATGTGGTTCTGGGTTGCCTCACTCAGAATAATAAACAACTTAAGAAACTAGACATCAACAAATAAAATGGTTCAATTAAAAAATATGGTACATATCTAAACAGAATTCTTAATAGAAGAATCTAAAATGGCTGAAAAACACTTAAGGAAATGTTAAACATCCTTGGCAATCAATGAAATGTAAGTCAAAATTACTTTGGTATTTCATCTTACACCTGTCAGAATGGCTAAGATGAATGACACAAGTGAGAGCTCATGCTGGCCAGGATGTGGAACAAGGGGAGCACTCCTCCATTGCTGGTGGGAGTGAAAACTTGTTCAGCCATTATGGAAATCAATATACCAGTTCCTCAGATAATTGGGAATCTATCTACCTCAAAACCTAGCTATTACCACCCTTGGGCATATATCCCCCAAATGTTTCTCCATCCTGACACAAATACACTTGCTTAACGATGTTCAAAGTTGGTTTATTCATAATTGTCAGGAACGGCTATGTCTGTAAGAGATTGTGTTGATGATTGATGTGGGAAGACTCTTCCAGTGAGTTGGCAATATCTCTAAGCAAGTGGACCTGGGATGGATAGGAGAGCTGACTGAGCACAAGACAGTGACAAAGCAAGTGAGAAGGCCAGGAAACAGCGTTTGCCCATTGTTTTTATCTTTATTTTATATACCACAATGATGGATTGTGACCTGGCAGAATCAGCTAAATAAACTTACCTGAGAAGATTTTGATTAGAAGATTTAATCAGAGCAGCACAGAAGCAAGTTAGAACAAAAAATGGAACACCAAAAATGATTGTGTTGCTGGGAAGAATCTGGGAATGTTGTCCTTTAGAGGAATGTAGAAGATATCAGAACTTAAATGACAAAAGTCATAGAAAACTATACACAGAGCTCAATAGGCTGTTCTTGTAGGATGAGGAAGATGAGACTCATGAGAGTAATGCACACAGAGGAGGTCAAGGTCATAGATTTTAGTGAGAAGTAGACTCTATGAAACATTAAGCTAGAGGTCATTTGTGTCTTATTTGGCCTAGAATCTTCCTTATTCTGCCCTTGCCCTGAGAAATTGAGTAAGGCCAAATTAAAAAGTAATGGGCTCATTTCTTAGATGGAATATTGAATCTGTTGCTTGCTTATTACTGATGACTCATTCAGGTCTACAGTGAAAAATGCAATAATTTTTTCAGACACCAGTGACAATGAAAAGGTAGTTTCACATGGCAGTCATGTGCTGAAACAGATAGGAATTTTCAAGTAGATCACCATTAAAGAGAAGAAAGCCTATCTAGGTACCCTAAGGTCTTCATGTTAAGCCTTCAATTAATGAGAGGATTAGGCAAATTGATTCCTATTCCCAGGAAGCAGCTTCATACAAAACCTGCTGCGTGTTGTCCTAACTCTGCAAGGTCCATCTCAATTAAGAAGCCAAGCTTGTGCTGGTTCTGGAAATAAGAAAGAATCAAAATTTCTGGTCATGGATTCCTGATCTGTGGTTTCAGTTTAGCACTTTCGCAGTCATCTATGTTTGGCAGAGTCAGAGCCCCAGTGAGGATCCTGTGAAAGTTCATTGCTTGAAGCTTTGAGCATGAAGCCCAGGTTACATTTTGAGACCACAAAATGTTGAGATACCAAAGCTGTGAGACATCTGCCATGGAGAGCTGCATATAGGGAATGGAAGTAGCCAAAGAGATATATGAGAAATTTCAGGAAAATGAGACACCTAAGCTTTGAAACTGAAGCCCCATATGTCTGAGACAGAGCTGCTGGATTTGGTGTTTACCCTGCTGGGTTTCAGTCTTGCCTTGGTCCAGTCTTCACTCACTGTGTTCCACTTCCTCTTTGGGAATGGTAATGGGTATTCTGTGCCAGTGTATGTTGGAAAGATGTAACTTCTTTTCTGATTTTACAAGATGTCAGAGTCAAGGAATCACCTGAGTGTCCAAAGAGACCTTGAACATTTGAAACTGTAGGTGCTGTTGAAGACTATGAGGATCATTGAAGATAGACTAAATGTGTTTTGATCATGGGGTGACCATAAGCCTATGTTCAGGATGTTTTCAGTTGAATGAAAACACTCCCAGATAGGATAATGTATTTGAATACTTCTCTCTCCTTGGTGGCTTTCTTTTGGGTGTTTGGGGAAACTTTAGCAGGAAGAGACTTTCTGGATGAAATTCCTCACTGGGGAAGGAATTTGAGTGTCTTTAGCCTCAATCCATTTCCTATGCAGGTGTACCCCCAACCACAGCAACAACCCCTACAATGAGCAAGTCACCAGACACACACCACAGCATAATCACACAACTTTCCAGTCAGGGCAGACAATTTCTAATGTTATCATGCCTCTAGGTACAACTCTATGATCACCAAAGTCCACCAACACTGGAATAGGATCATCAGTGTCTCTAGGCCTCAGAAAAACAAATAGGACCAAAACAATACTTTCAACAGCATTAAACATACCATCCCGTCATCTGGAACTGGGACACCCACTCTTCCTGAGAAGTCAGCTTTAACTCCACTCTCATTAACACTAGACAAAGTCACTGACACAAACAAATTTTTACCCATGATAAGTTTGGCTGTTACAAACACCTCTTCACCAACCACAGCCACCCTGAGGAAAACTGTTCACAGCAAACAAAGTTCTGTCTGAGACTCAGGAAAATGCCACTGCAACTGTTTCCCCAAACCCAGCAACAATGTCCACAATGAGCAAGCCACCAGACCCATACCATAGCACAGTCACACAGACATCTTCCCAGCCAGTACAGATGGGCTCAAGCCCAGGTACTGATACAGCCCAGTCACCTGAGCATTCCACAGCCCTTTTCTTTAGCTCATGTTGTTTGTGTCTGGCTGTCATGTCTTAAACCACTGCTATACATGGTATCACTAAATCCTGTAAGATATAGTTGAAGCAATTGATATTCACTGCTAAGCCATTTTGTAACCTGAGTTTTTGTCCATTTTGTTGTTTTTATTTTTGTTTTTGAAGAGAAGGTTTCCCTGTGTAGTCCTGGCTGTCCTGAAAGTACCTCTGTATACCAGACTGACCTAAACTCAGAGATCCAAATTATTCTGGCTCTTATCCTGTGATTAAATGTTGGCCATCATGCCTGGGCTTTTTTGTTTTTATATTATTGGGTGATGGGCTTGTTGTATAGGTATTTCTACATGTCAAGCATATGCTGTTTTGCTGAGCTTCACCCTCATGTTGAATTTTGAATTATGGCAGAATGTATCATTCTCTTTCCCAGGATGGCATACTCATGACATTAAAACTGCATGAGCCTTCTGAGTCATTCAATTGCAGCTGTGTGACATTCTTCCTACCTATCATGTTGGTTTTCAATTCTTTTGAGGAATGTGCATCTTTTGCTTGTATGTATGGATATGTACCACATGTGTGCCTGGTCCTCACAGGAATCAGAAGATAGTTTCACAACCCCTGGACTTGTAGTAATGGATAGTTGTAAGCCCCCATTTATGGTGAGCCCAACTGTCTGTAAGACCAGCAAGACGTGTTAAATATTGAACCATTTCTACTGTCCTATGTTATTTTTTATGATTAACATTTATATTGCTGATGTTTTCATCTGTTCACTTGTAACTTCAAACATGCATTCCCTTTTAGTAAGATCTTATTATTATTATAATTTAAACTGGTTTCTGGAAGATCAAAACAGAACTGGAGTGTATGCATAATTCTTTGTAGAAAGTTCTATAGAAACCTGTGTGTTCTTTCTACCTTTTTTGTACAATTTATTTTTATGGGGGAGAAAGAGTCTTACTAATATGTAACTGACTAACCTGAAATTCTTTGTATAGGCAGGTTGGCAGCAAACTCAATTAAATTCTCCTGCCTTTGCCTTGTGAGTGCTGGGATTAAAGACTTGAGCCAGTACACCCAACTTGCCCATCTTTTTTGTAGTTAGTAATTGTTCATTCAATAACTCTAATGTGTACTTTGATCTGTTTGCTTGCCTCCCTTATATCTCTCTTTTTTTAAAAAAAGATTTTTGGTTGTGAGCCTAGTTGGGCGTTGGTGGTACATGCCTTTAATCCCAGCACTCGGGAGCCAGAGCCAGGTGGATCTTTGTGAGTTTGAGGCCAGACTGGTCTACAGAGCGAGATTCGGGAAAGGCACAAAGCTACACAGAGAAACCTTGTCTCAAAAAACCAAAAAAAAAAAAAAAGATTCATTTATTTCTTTATTATGTATACAGTGTGCTGTCTGCATGTCTGCCTGCAGGCCAGAAGAGGGCACCAGATCTGATTACAGATGGTTGTGAGCCATGTGGTTGCTAGGAATTGAACTCAGGAACTCTGGAAGAACAGCCAGTGCTCTTAACCACTGAGCCATCTCTCCAGCCCCTCTTTATATCTCTTAATAGGTATTACTCCTGCAAGGGTATATCCTAGACAAAATGTTTAGAAATAACAGATGTGAACCTCATTGTTCAGTTTTTGTTTTCTAAAATGAGTTGATGATTAGAACTTTTGTGTCATGGAATAACTGTGGGGAGGCCCAGAATTATATGAATATACTGCCAAAGAAGTATACATCACCATGTTGTCATATCACACTTTCTGTTGTACACATGTATGGGATATTTTAGACTGCAGTGACCTATGATGATGTGCATATCGACTTCACTTGGGAGGAGTGGACTTTGATGGATCCTTCCCAGAAGAATCTCTACAAAGATGTAATGTGGGAGACCTACAGAAACCTTACTGCTGTAGGTAAGACTGAATTTTTTTTTTATCACATTTTAAAATAAGGGGACAACTCTTCCTTAGTTATTGATACACTTTTGTAATTTCAATTGAGAAAGAAGAAGAATGAGGTGAATATATCTGGCATTGTTCTAAGGTCCACTGAAGATAATAATTTAACTTTTGCACAGTTTCCCATAATATATGATATATTTTCTGGTACTGTATTTTAGGCTACAGTTGGGAAGACCATGATATTGAAGAACATTGTCAAAGTTCTGGAAGACTTAGAAGGTACTTCTCATGTGCTGGCTGATACAAATGTGCCTATGGAGAAATTTTAATGTGTCCCAGAAGTTTTAAATAAAAGTGACAATGTAAATAAGCACAGTTGAAAGTGTACTGATGATTGTTAAATTCTCACAAAACCAAATACCTCAATGTCAGGTAGCTGATATGTGTTTTCAAGGCATTCCTCTAAGAAAGAACACAGTGAAACAATGCCTTCACTGATATTCCCATTTGAATTACAGCTCCATGATAGCTCTGCTGTTGAACAGCCAATCTGTTTAATTTCATGCCACTCAGATATTATAAAAGGAATATGTGTTGAATAGGTGATAAGTATATATCCAAGTATATATCTATGAGGAACAGAAAGTCAAGTTGTGTGAATGCACTGTGGAAACATTTTATTTGTTTGCTTTCCTTTATCAGTATATCATATACTACTCTGGATACAAGCCATGTGAGTATAGGAAGGATGCAACATAACTCTCTCTCACACACACAGAATAATTAGAAGACAAGTAATAGTCCCCACTTTGAGTAGAATTTTTGAGTGTGATACAAGTTTAAATTTAATTGATTTTCCAACTTTATTGGGAATACATCAAGACACCCAGACTAGAGAAAAGCTCCTTGAGTATTGGAATGTATAAATATGTCTATTTCCTGGTTCACTTTGCAAGTGGAGTATGACTCTCACTATTGGAAAACTTATGAGTGCAATAAGTATGTTAAAGCTTTGAGTTCTTCCAGTTCTCTTCAAATATGTGAAGAATCTCATATAGACAAAAGATTGTATAAATGTGGACCCTATAATAAAGGCTCTTACCATAACAGATACCTTCAAAGACACAAAACAGCCCTAAATGAAGGGAAACACTATGAGTGTAAACTTTAAGATCTTATTTGTCTTAAAAATTAGACAAAATTGTAAAATTAATTCATACTGATATAAATATTCATCAGTGTACTGAATGTGATAAAGCTTTTACATGTGCCAATTATCTTTACAGGTACAAAGAACATCATATTGGGGAGAAACCCTCTGAATATACTCAATGTGCAAAAGCATTTTTATATTACAGTCATCTTCAGAATAATGAAAGTATTCATACTGGAGAGAAACTCCATAGTTGTATTCAATATGATGAAGCCTTTTCACACAACATTAGTCTCCAAATACATAAAGAAACACATACTGGAAAGAAAATCAGTGAGAGTAATCAATGTGGTAAAGCCTTCACAAGTCATGATCATTTTCAAATACATAAAGGAACACATACTGGAGAGAAACCCTATGAATGTAATCAATGTGGTAAAGCCTTTGCATGCACCAGTAATCTCCAAAGACATGAAAGAACACATACTGGAGAGAAACCCTACAAATGTAATCAATGTGATAAAGCCTTTTCACAAAACAATACTCTCCAAATACATAAAAGAACACATTCTGGAGAGAAACCCTACAAATGCAATCAGTGTGATAAAGCCTTTTCACAATACAGTAATTTTCACATGCATAAAAGAACACATTCTGTAGAGAAACCCTACAAATGTAATGAATGTGATAAAGCCTTTGCATGTGGCACTAGTCTCCAAATACATGAAAGAACACATTCTGTAGAGAAACCCTACAAATGTAATCAATGTGATAAAGCCTTTTTACAACACAGTCTTCTCCAAAGACATAAAAGAACACATACTGGAGAGAAACCCTACAAATGTAATCAATGTGATAAAGCCTTTTCACAACACAGTCTTCTCCAAAGACATAAAAGAACACATACTGGAGAGAAACCCTACAAATGTCATCAATGTGATAAAGCCTTTTCACAACACAGTTATCTCCAAATGCATGAAAGAACACATGCTGGAGAGAAACCCTACAAATGTAATCAATGTGATAAAGCCTTTTTACGACCCAGTCGTCTCGAAATACATGAAAGAATGCATTCTGGAGAGAAACCCTACAAATGTAATCAATGTCATAAAGCTTTTGCATGTGCCAGTACTCTCCAAATGCATGAAAGAACACATACTGGAGAGAAACCCTACAAATGTAATCAATGTGATAAAGCCTTTTTACAACACAGTCAGCTCCAAATACATGAAAGAATACATTCTGGAGAGAAACCCTTCAAATGTAATCAATGTGATCAAGCCTTTGCATGTTCCAGTAGTCTCCGAAAACATGAAAGAACACATTCTGTAGAAAAACCCTACAAATGTAATCAATGTGATAAAGCCTTTTCACAACACAGTCATCTCCAAAGACATGAAAGAACACATTCCGGAGAGAAACCCTACAAATGTAGTCAATGTCATAAAAACTTTTCACAACACAGTCAGCTCCAAATACATGAAAGAACACATTCTGGAGAGAAACCTTACAAATGTAATCAATGTGATAAAGCCTTTGCATGTTCCAGTAGTCTCCTAAAACATGAAAATATACATTCTGGAGTGAAACCCTACAAATGTAATCAATGTGAGAAAGCCTATTCACAACACAGCCATCTCCAAAGACATAAAAGAACACATTCTGGAGAGAAACCCTACAAATGTAGTCAATGTCATAAAAATTTTTCACAACACAGTTTTCTCCAAATGCATGAAAGAACACATTCTGGAGAGAAATCCTACAAATGTAATCAATGTGATAAAGGCTTTGCATGTGTTGGTAGTTTCCAAATACATGAAAGAAAACATACTGGAGAGAAACCCTACAAATGTAATCAATGTGATAAAGCCGTTTTACAACACTGTCATCTCTACATATATGAAAGAACACATTCTGGAGAAAAACCCCATGAATGTAATCAATGTTGTAAAGGCTTTGCATGTTCCAGTAGTCTCCAAACACATGAAAGAACACATTCTGGAGAGAAACCCTACAAATGTAATCAATGTGATAAAGCCTTTTCATGACACAGTTATCTCCAAAGACATGAAAGAACACATTACTGGAGAGACATCCTACAAATGTAATAAACGTGATAAAAGCATTTCACAACACAGTAACCGTTAAATTCATGAAAGAACACATACTGGATAGAAACCCTATGAATGTAATCAATATGGTAAAGCCTTTGTATGTACCAATAGTTTCTGAAGACATGAAAGAACACATACTGGCAAGAAACCCTACAGATGTAATCAATGTAATAAAGGATTTCACAACACTCTCATCTCCAAAAACATAAAAGGACACAATCTAGAGAGGAAACCCCCTGAATGTAGTCAATGTGATAAAGCCTTTGCATGTGCTGGTAATCTCTGCATACATAAAGGAACCTTACAAATGCAATCAATGTAATAAAGCCTTTATATGACACAGTCATGTCCAAATACAAAAGGAATACATTCTGGACAGAAACTATGAATTTAATGAATGTGGCAAAACCTTTGTATGTCTCAACAATCTTGGAATACATAAAGGAATACATACTGGAGAGAAACCCTAAGACTGTAATCAGTGTGGTAAAGCCTTTGCAATTCAAGGTCATTTTTAAATACATAAAATAACATATACTTGAGAGAAACCCTGCTGTGGGGTGGTCTGTATGTCAAATGTGTTGCTCTGATTGGTTAAAAAAATAAAACACTGATTGGCCAGTAGCCAGGCAGGAGGAAGTATAGGCAGGACAAGGAGGAGAAGAATTCTGGGAAGTGGAAGGCTGAGTCAGAGAGACACTGCCAGCTGCCGCCATGACAAGCAGCATGTGAAGATGCCGGTAAGCCACGAGCCACGTGGCAAGTTATAGATTTATAGAAATGGATTAATTTAAGATATAAGAACAGTTAGCAAGAAGCCTGCCATGGTCATACAGTTTGTAAGTCATATAAGTCTCTGTGTTTACTTGGTTGGGTCTGAGCAGCTGTGGGCCAGGCAAGAAAACTCTAGCTACAAATGGCGCCCAATGTGTTGGCAAGAGTTTCCACCTAAAACCTGAGAAAAAAGATTCTAAAATGGAGGTAAAAACAGCTTCCTAGTTGTCTCTCTCAAGTTAGTGGCAGTCTGCCGGTTTGAGCTACTATGGCAGGTTCCTGATGAATGTGCATTTGACCTGCAGTATAGTGGAAATGAGGCCTCTGCAAGTGGCACATTAAGCTGCGTGGTGGATTTAGCCTTTGCTAGAACAAAGCAAACAAAAAAAAAGAAGTTTCTGCGCTACACGCTGCTTTTATAGAAGCATAGACCCACTATTTCTGAGAGTTGATGGCTCCCAGAGCTGGCGGAAAATGTACCACTGCCATGATGGGAAGCTGAAATGGGCGGAGCCAGCAGCCAACTGCAGTCTTAGAATGCTGCAGTTTAAAGCAATAGGGTCAAGGTAATATAAAAAATAAGCCATGTAAAGATGGCTACTACACAGAGAATCTGGATTATGTTCTCTTTGATATTTTAACTGAAGAAAAACATTTGATTACAAAAGCTATTGAGTTATGCCAAAATGTATATTTTAAATGTACCTTGATTTCAAAATTTGGATCTAAGGATATGTTGCTTTGGAAAGGAGGCTCTGCTTTTGTTTCCACAGAAAGCCAGAGGCTATGGATTTGTTCCAGATTAAGATACATCAGGTTTGACCTGTGAAGACCCCCTGAAAGTTCTCCGAAGACACCATGGCCCAGATGATCCAACATCCAGAATGGTTTAAAGGCAACTGGCTCAGACAATACAGCCTCATGGACTACTCCATAACCCTAAAATTTTCTTTGTGTCCTCATAAGATACAGTGCCCCCCTCCAGCAGGAAGTAGTAAGAGAAACTACGCCCAAATTCCCAAATTATATGTAATTTTACTATATTAAGGTTAAAACCTTCCTTTTAATAAAGAAAAAGGGGAAGTGCTGTGGGATGGTCTGTATGTCAAATGTGTTGCTCTGATTGGTTAAAAAATAAAACACTGATTGGCCAGTAGCCAGGCAGGAGGAAGTATAGATGGGACAAGGAGGAGAAGAATTCTGGGAAGTGGAAAGCTGAGTCAGAGAGACACTGTCTGCTGCCGCCATGACAAGCAGCATGTGAAGATTTCAGTAAGACACGAGCCACGGGGCAAGGTATAGATTTATAGAAATGGATTAATTTAAGATATAAGAACAGTTAGCAAGAAGCCTGCCATGGCCGTATAGTTTGTAAGCAATGTAAGTCTCTGTGTTTACTTGGTTGGGTCTGATCGGCTGTGGGCTAGGCAAGAAAACTCTAGCTACAAAACCCTATGAATATAATCAATGAGATAAAGCCTTTTCAAAACACAATAACCTCCAAATCCATAAAAGTGCACATACAAGAGAGAAATCCTATGAATGTTATCAATGAGGTAAAACCTGGATGTGTCAGTAGTTTCTGAATACATAAAGGAACTCATACTAGTGAGAAGCCCTTCAACTATAATCAATGTGATAATGCCTTTTCATGCCACAGTCCTCTCTAAATACATGAAAGAATATATTCTAAAGAGAAACCCAGTGAATAAAATTAATATGGTTAAGCCTTTACATGTGCCAATAGTCTCCAAATATATAAAAGAACACATATTGGAGTGAAATCCTGTGAATGTAATTCATGTGGTGAAGTCTTTTCACAACATTCCAGTCTTCAAGTACATGAAAGAACACATACTGGAGAGAAAACCTATGAATGTAATCAATGTGGTGAAGCCTTTGCATGTGCAGGTAGTCTCTGAAGGCATAAAGAAACACATACTGGAGAGAGATCCTATGATTGTAATCAATATGGAAAAGCCTTTGCATGAATCAGCAGTCTTTGAAATCATGAGAAAAAAATCACGCTCAGAGAAACCCTATAAATGTAGTGAATGTGGTAAAGTTTTGCAGTTTATATTAGTCTTTATACAAGAACAAAACTTAATGTGTAATTCGTCTCTTAAGGCCTTTTCATTTTATAGTAGTCTTTGAGGGCCTAAAAAAAAAACCTAATACTGAGGGAAATCTGGCCATAAAGAGTTTGGTAAGATCTTTACCCAACAGACTTACATTCAGTTACACAAGATTACTCTGGAGAAAATATTTGACAAGTGTCACCAATCTGTTCAGGCATTATGATGTCCCTCTTTTTTTATTTGCACCTTCAAACTCATATGGACAAAAACCTATGAATTTAAACGATGAGCTAGACCCTTTCTATTCCACAGTTCTCTTCAATTACATGAAATTAAGGCATCCAGGTATAAAACATGATGTGTATTAGTGCCTTTTATGTTTCTCTGATAAAACATTATGTCTATGTCAACTTGTGGAATAGTTGGCCCTTAGGTCCAGAAAGATACAGGATCACCATGAAAGTGGCATGGCAACAAGTGTCAAACATGGCAGCTAAGGCAGGAAGCTAAGAATTCACATCTTCCACCTGTGGCATGAAGGTGAAAGTGGGAACTGGAAATGGTGTGTGGATGCGAACTCTCATGTTCACACTCAGGGACATACTTCTTCCAGCAGGGCAAGCATTACCTAAACCTCCCCAATTGTGGGAGGGCTACCCACCACCCCCACATTTCTCCAGAGTGCTCTTGAGTAGGAGCAGCAGAAAATATTAGATAGAAGGATTTTGAGTGGGGAGAAACAGATAGAAAATACAGGATAACCTCGAGAGGGCCTGGAACCTATTCCAACAGGCCCTGACTGTCTCTGCCCTAGGGTATTTACAGAAATGCCAAGGGTTGGAGCAAAAGATCTCCCCCCAGCACAGCCCAGTGCAGACCATCTCAGACACCTGCACTCACACCCTGTGTCCAAGCATCCTCTCTATGCAGACCTGCTGGGTAAAGCCACTAGGAAACCTGAAAATGGGCTCCCACAGGTCCCCCTTTCTTAATATATAAAAAAACAACTCCTCATTAATAGTTCATAGCAATCTCCATAGCTGTCACCTCTTCCAGTATGGGAATTGAGAATAATAAAGATGACATTTCTTTTTTTGATTGGGTCCAAGGTGACTACAGCAGTCTTAGCTGCATCCAGCCTTTTCTAACCCAAAAACTCTTAATGTATTTGCAAACTTAAAGAATGCCTTAGTTTCATCATTAACATCAGCAGGTTAACAAATTTTGCTATACGTAGTTGCAATTCCATCAATCTTCCATCTCAAATCAAACTCTTAACAGAACCATTTGAATTTCTTGCTAAGAGAACATAGGAAAAACTTCTGATGTATTCACATCAAACTTAAATATTTCATTAACTTCAAACCAGGGTGGATTACTATCAATACACTCAACCTTAATTCACTCATTACTCCCTCTTTTCTTTATAATTTTTTGAACAAAATCTTGAACCTAGTTAGAAGAAAATCCAAACTTTTCCATTTAAACACAACACCAGTTTCATAAGTAATTCCATTTTTACATAAACAGTTCCATTAAAAGTTTCATTTTTAACACATAATGTTTCATGAATCACCACAGTTAATAAAGCATACATGCATATGCAAAACTGTATCTCAAGCCTAGGTAGAAACAATAAATTTCTTCATTTAAACAGTTCCTTTTTATTTTAACACAAATAATTCTAGAAAACAGTTCCTAGGTCATCCCATTGCATTGAAATCACTTTTGTTCATTTCTTAAGTACCAAAATTTAAATAATAAATTATGGTACCAGCCTTCCAAATATGAAGAAATGTTTTACAACCAAAAACTTTTTGCAGCTAACAATTTTAGTTCAAACAAGCATCTCTGCAGCTTTCATTCTTAAGCCAAAGACATCTTTAGTTACAGTAGCATTTTAAACTGCGCCATTTTTGCTGCTAGCTCAGGTTTTTCTTTGCTGCGTTGATTTTCCAATGGGTCTCAGTTGCAGATGCCTGTCTGTGATTGTTGTACAGGTTCTGTTGTCTGCAATTCTTAGCATCTTAGCAGCTTCTGGAGTTTTTGAAAATGCTCAGACTGCCAGCTTGATATATTAAGCATAGGCTCATATTCAAACATTTACACTTTTTTGCCATCTACATTAAGCATACATTCACACTCAACATTTACACTTTTTTAGAAACTCACATGTAACATATCAACATATACTCATTTATGCTTCTTACAAGCTAATATTCTTAAAGAAACTCCTTAGCAAATATACTTATATAGTTACTTCTTACATTCTTATTTAAACCTACATTTACTTATATATTTACTCCTTATATTCTTATTTAAACTTACATTTGCAACTAGCATCTTTACTTTTTACAAGCTTATTGTAGGACTACCTTAGCAAATATACTACATGTCTTTACTTTTTATTATTTATTACTACATGTCTTAAAGATATTCTATACATCTATTAGCATATATCTAACTTAGCAAACACTTAAAAGATTTCTACCAAACTTATAGAACTATTAGAATGACTTTTAACACAACAGGAAGTACACAAATCATTTCTAAATTTCAGAGGTTATAGTCAGTTTTGATATACAACACTGGGATTTAGTGAGTGTTGTTGTTATGGAGTTGTAACACTTGTTGCTAGGAGACTGTAACATTCTTGGGAAGAAGCCACACCCCAAAGTTGTTGAGTTCTTTCAGCCACTCTGGAACCAGCAGAGATGCGCTCTCAGTGGAAAATGGTTTTTAACTAGAGGCTGTCCCTTTACCCCAACTCATAATAGCTCCCCTAAGTGCTTCAATTTAGACAAATGTTTCTGTTACAGCAGTAGTTTTGGTTTGCTCTACTGAAAAGCTTTGCTTCAGGCTGAGGGTGAAATTACCATATTGAACAGCTGTAAATCTCTTAGCAAAAATCTTACACGGCTATTAGGCTATATAAAGTATTTCCACAAAGGAGCCATAAAGCCAAAAAGTGGCATATCTCCAAACTCCATTTCCTTACATTTTGCATTAACCAGTGACAAAACCTCTGAAACACTAATTCAGCCACTTTCATTCCAGTTCTTCTATGGGAATGTCATTGGAGCTGACCTTCCTTAGCTCCATGCTCCTTACCAAATGCTCCAGTAACCACCAAGCTTCATTCTCCTCTTGTGAAGAAACACAAACATGTCCTCAACCCTATATTAACACAGGATCAGGACCCTTCCATAATCCTGAGCAGAGATCCTTCCATTTCACTTGAGCAAAAGTCACTTGGTTACCACTGTGCCAAAATCTGTCCATGGCAGACTCCTCACAGACATCCATATTCAAAAAATTCAGAATGAAAAGAGCATGATTTAATGCATTATGTGGTGATTGAGGGTAAATTTCTTCCTTTTTATTTTCAGTTTTTGAAGCTGTATTTTAAGACTGCTATGAACCCTTTCTACAATAC
The DNA here is from genome assembly GCF_007827085.1 of Peromyscus californicus insignis. NCBI lineage: Eukaryota > Metazoa > Chordata > Mammalia > Rodentia > Cricetidae > Peromyscus > Peromyscus californicus. Next base: position 16,706,633 of record NW_026294617.1, on the reverse strand, counting down.
CTTGTCCCTGAGGATTATAAGGAATACCTGTTTTATGTTCAATTTTCCATTGGGTACAAAAGTGTTGAAATGCTTTACTACTATATCCAGAGCTATTATCAGTTTTAATAATTTTCGTTATACCCATATACAAAAAACACTTCAAACAGTGTGTAATTACATGCTTTGTAGCTTCCCCAGATTGTGCACTGGTCATTAAAAATCCTAAATAAGTGTCAATGGTCACATATACATATTTTAATTTGCCAAATTCTGCAATATGAGTGACATCCATTTGCTATAGATGATTAGGAAGAAGGCCTCGATGGTTTACCCCTAAGTGAGGGACAAGAAAATATTTTGGACATACCCCACATTATTTAACTATTTTTCGAGCTGCTTCCTTGGTAAGATTGAGTTGTTTTCTTAAGGTTTTGCTATTTTGATGATGAAGAGTATGTGACTGTTGAGCCAATTTCACTTGGGATAATGCTTCTATCTTTGTTAACTTATCAGCCATTGCATTACCCTCAGCTAAAGGACCAAGAAGATTGGAGTGAGCTCTAATATGGCCCACAAAGCATGGCAGCTTTCTTTTATGAAAAGCACCTTGAATTTGTTGAAATAACATTTTAACTTGATTGTTGTTAGTCCCAATATAGGGAACAGTTTCTATGATTTGAAGAGCTCTATAAATATATTGACTGCCTATATATAAGTTAAATGACTGTCTGCAAGAACCTGAAAAGTCATGTTCACTGCCTGTAATTCCACTATCTGTGCAGAAGCTGGAGTTGTTTGTACTACATAACTTTTTCCATTAATAATATAAGCAGCCTTTCCATTAGAAGATCCATCAGTAAAAACTAGCATAGCATCTTCTACGGGGTCTTTCATAGTGATTTTAGGAAATACAAAGGAATGCATTTGAATAAATTGCAACAATGGATCAGATGGGAACTGATTATCAATTTGGCCTGAAAACAGAAAAAGCAATTGTCCAAGAATCACTATTTTGAAAAAGCCAATCAACTTGCTGCTTTGTAAAAAAAACACTAATTACCATAGGTTCTTTACCAAAATAACATCTAAATTCAATTCTGCTTTTTTGTACGAAACAAGCTATAGACTCATAGTAGGGATTCAATGCTTTGATTGGTGAAACAGTAAGATGTAACCATAAGAGAGGATTGTTTTGCCATAATACTTCTGCAGGAGCATGTCTAGTGGGTAAAATATTTGTATACTGAGGTAGGGCATAATTAATGTAATGTACTTGCTGGTTTTGAATAGCCTTTTCAACTTGCAAGAGAGCTTGTCTACCTCCTTCAGTTAACTCTTTGGGTGAATTAGGATCATTATCTCCTTTTAAAACACCCCTTAAATGTTTCAAATCACCAGCAAATAGTTTTAAATAAGGGTGTAACCATTGAATATCCCCCAATAATTTCTGAAAATCATTTAAAGTTTTAAACTCATCCTTTCTTATTTCCAATTTTTGAAGCTTTATTTCCTTAGGGTATAATACATGTCCTAGATATTGAAAAGGTGACTGTCTCTGCACTTTCTCTGGAGTGATCACTAACCCTGCATGAGTAAGGCAGTGCTGAAGCTGTCCTAAGGCGTCAAGCAAAATTTCTTTGTCTTTATGCACAAGCAAAATATCATCCGTGTAATGAATAATATAAGCCAGCTGAACTTGCTTTCTAACTTTTTGGATAGCTTGAGCTACAAATTTCTGACACAGTGTTGGGCTATTAACTATTCCCCAGGGCAAAACCTTCCAATGGAATCTTTTCATGGGTTCTTTAAAGTTGACTGAGGGAACACTAAATGCAAATCTTTGACAGTCCTGGAGAACTAAAGGAATGGTATAAAAACAATCCTTTAAATCCAAAATAGTTTTATCCGTATTTTCTGGTATGGCAGTAGGGATAGGCAATCCAGGCTGCAAAGCTCCCATTGGTTGTATGGTCTCATTAATCTTCCTCAAATCCTGTAATAATCTCCATTTCCTTAACTTCTTTTTTTGATCAGGAAAATAGAATAATTCTAGAGAGAATTAGAAGGTTCAATACAACCACCATCCAGCTGTTTCTGTACTAACTGCTAGACAGCCTGTATTTTTTCTTCTGTTAGAGGCCAATGATCTATCCACACAGGCTGATTAGATTTCCAAGTGATAGGATCTGCATGGAGTACAGGCTGCTCAATGACCCTTCTTAAAAATGCTCCATACCTTCCTTATTCATTTTTTCTTTAGGGGTTAAAGATGACATTTCTGCTAACTTTTGGTCAGGAACTCTTTGTTCATAGACAGTTATATCAGGACGATACAAATATACTCCCATATGGCTCCAAGCATTTCAACCCCACAAATTTACAGGCGAGTGAGGGACAATGTATGGCAGAAAATTCCCTTCATGACTCTCTTCATCTCTCCAGGAGAGCTCATTACTGCTCTTCTCAGGACACTGAGTTTGGCCAATTCCTTGCAGCTGTGTAACAATCTCCATTTTTTGTGACAGAGCAGGCCATTGACTAGCAGATACAACAGAGAAATCTGCTCCTGTATCTAAAAGACCTGAGAGCTTTTATCATTTATGACTAACATAAGTTCTGCACATTGTGGTTCTATGGCTTGTAGCCAATGGGCATCCAACGAACCGAATCCAGCCTCTCCTCTCATTTCTTTTGACTGGATTTTTTGTTTGTATTTGAGGAAGTAAGATTAACTGTGCAAGTCCCTGACCGATCTTTATTACTGAAATTCTTGTGAGTGAATGAATCATCACCTTTATTTCTCCCATATAATCAGCATCAATCACTCCAGGGGCAACGAGAATTCCTTGCATAGTAGTACAACTTCTACCCAACAATAACCACACAGAGCCCTGTGGCAAAGGTCCATAAACACCTGTAGGGAGAGCTTGCATTCTCATTTGAGGGGTCAAAACTGTATAGATGGAAGAACTGAGATCTAATCCAGTACTACCTGGTGTTGTTCTATAGAGGTCTTGAATGTATTTCTTTGCCAGAGGATTGACTTCTGAATTACCCCAAGGTCTATCTTGTTGGGGCCTGGGGTGGGCTCCTCTGTCCATTTCCCTGAAATGGACTCTTCTGGGTATCTGCACTTGACATACATTCACTAGTCCAATGTTTCCCTCTTTTACATCTTGGGCATAAACCAGATTCTCTATTTGATCCCAAGCCCCTACTCTTGCCAGGGCACCTTCTAATATAATGTCCTATCTGTCCACACCCAAAACAACTTCCAGGAGTTCCAGTATCTTTCCCATGTCTGGAATTAGGATGTCTTTGCTGTTACAGAACTTCTCTAACCATTTTTCCTTGTAATGCTGCAGTTATGACTATCCCTTGATTGTAGGATGGCCTTATTACAGAACAAAGTTGGATATAGTCAGAAATGTTTCCCTTTTTTCGAAGAGGGCAAATGTATTATGGCCTGGCATGCTTCATTGGTGTTTTCATATGCAAGTTGTTTTACAAGTAAAAGCCCAGCTTATGATTAACCTGCTTGCCATTTTCATTAATTTGGAAACAAAATCTTGAAATAACTCATCAGGCCTTCAGGTTGTCTTCCTGATGATGGATGTGTATTCCAAGCTCTTTTGGCAGCAGGATTAACCTAAGCATACATCACTATATCAAAATTTAACTGTTGACCCATCTCTCAAGAAAGGCCTTCCCCAGCAAGCATATCAAAGGTGATGGTCAATTTATTTCAGCTATAGCCTGACACTATTCTACAAACTCACTTTTCCACAGGAGATAGTTACTGCCAGATAGACATGCTTGTGTAAATGTAACCAACCGTCTTATTACATAAGAAACACAGAGGCGATTCAGAGAAGAAAGCCAAGAGGTCAGAACTAAGAGCCTTATCCTTCCTGAGAGCTCTCCAAAAGGGGGCCTACTTCCTGTCTGTTCCTCTTTATATAGACTGTCTGTTCTGCCTTCTTATTGGTTGTAAACCCAAACACATGACTGCTTCATCACTGCCTGTATGTACAGCCCTCCAGGTCCTCTATGGTATTGAGATTAAAGACATGTGTCTCCAATGTTGGCTGTATCCTTGAACACACAGAGATCTACCTAGCTCTGTCTACCAAGTGCTGGGATTAAAGGTGTGCACCACCACCACCATGCTCTTGCTATGGCTCTAATAGCTCTGACCCCTGGGCAACTTTATTTATTAACATACAATTAAAATCACATTTCAGTACAAATTATATACCACCATATTTCCCCTTTTCTATTTTAATAAAAAGAAAAAAAAGAAAAAGGTTATAACTAACAAAAGAAAAACTATATACAAAAGTACAATAACTATATACAATATATACAAGTAATAAATGCCTAAACAATGTCTAGTCCATTTTTATTTGACAAATTCAGAGAAAAAAATTCCATTATCTATCCTTTTTGGTAAGTCCAAATTGTACCTAATTCACTTTCTATCCTAACTAGTCTTCAAATATAACTAACTAACCTTCAACTATAACTAACTAATCTTCAACTCCCTCAGAGATCCAAGAAGGAAATAATATTAGCTAACAAAAATAAAAACAGAAAGTGCATGCAAGAAACTTCCAAAAAATTTGTGAGTTGACAGAAACAGCCAGCTGTCTGGACAGTCACCTGAGGTTTCTCCGCAGTGCTGGGGCATCATCTTCAGCCTATAGGCTTAGCATATCTGACAGACTCATTTGTGAAGTAGGATATACACAAGGTCAACAGTTCAACCTCACATTGGGTGAGAGCAGTCCATGTACCAGAAACACCTGAATTCCACTAGTGTCATGTCATGATTCAGGATTTTAAATTCTGGAAATTGTTGATGGTTTTTTAATTCAGTTGTCCATTCTTCTTGGCTATGTATATATGGCTTCATTTCAGCATCCCATTCTTCTCCACATCCCTCTATCAAATGCCAGTCTACTATTGAGAGGCGTGAGCTTAGTTACTCTTCAAGAATAACTGCTTCAGCTGCTGTTCCATAGCACATCAAAAGTCATCGGCCCACTGCCTGTGCAGCTGCCTTCGAAGAAGAGGGCACTGTGCCTTTTCCGAATTGCGAAGACCACTTCAGGGATGGTGCCATATTGTCCTGGCCTCAGAAGATGCCTTTTGATAAAGCCATAACCACACTTGTTTTGGCAAGAATCCATAGTCCTTTGTTTCATGTCCTGTCTGTCCATTTTGTCAGCAGTTGATTCGAGGATACTTTGTTGTCCAGTGGCTAAATTTTGCCACAATGAAAGTTAACTCCATATGCAGTTTCTTCAATGCCCATATTTTCTCTGAAGTAGATTGGTTCTGCCAGGTGCCGAAATGTCTCAAAAAAGAAAAATTTTCTAAGTTATTAAAACATTTTAAATGCCATATTCTGTAGATCTCTGAAGGGTTTGAAGATGACCTGTCTAAAATATATCTGCTCAATTTTTAAAACATATCTAATATGACAAGTTCTATTGTAATGTCTAACTACTAACTTTCATTTCTTTATATCCTAGTAGTTGGTAATAATAACATTCAAGGATCAGAAAATTGCATTGTTAAATGAAAGGCATAAGTGCAATTAGAAATATACATATAGCATTTTCTAACAATATCAAATTCAATATATATAATTTGTATACAATATAAAACAATCCAATCCAATGTAAAGTATTAAAAACTAGTAATTGTCTTTTTCTTCTTTTCTTCCTTTTTTTTAACAAGAATCTTAAATCTAATCTCCTTTGCTTAGCCTTTTTCCTAACCCTTGACAACAACTTGTAAACAATCCCCTAAAGAATGAAAATTATCCCAGATCCAAAACTCATTAAAAATACCAAAAAACCACCCGCCCCACACCACCTCTTTGGGAATGTGGGCGTCATTTTCTTAAAATTGCTTCCTGCTGGGTATGGGTGAAGTTATCTTTATCCTGAAAGAAAAATTTTAGGTTAATTGTCAAATTCTAGGAAAGGTAACTATATCCTTCATTATCCATTCTGTGTATAATGCCAAAATTCAGGGTTTATCTCAAGTCTTTATTCAAGTAGTCTTTGAGACTGGATCATGTCAACTAGTCATCTCAAAATTGCTCTGAGTACCTTGTAGTTCAAAGCTGATCTGTAGATGATGTTTGTCAGCTTAGTGATATTATTATTGTCCACATGGAAGTGCTGTTGTTGTGGGGCCCCATCTTCTTGGAGACTTCAGTTGATGTTAGGCCTGGCCGTGAATTCCTGCAGAAAAATGATAAGAGACTCGAACACAAAGACATATATATGCAGCTAATTGAAGCCTTTTTTCTAGAATTAGTTAGTACTCTATATGACCATTCATATCTTAACAAAGTTTAAAATGTATATATATATATATATTAATCTTGTAAATTTTGATATCAAATTTATACTTTAAGAAAAGTTTAAAGAATCAGAATAGAATCAAAGAGTTGAGATTAGTGATAGAATAGTCCCTTAATTAATTTGGCATTTCTCCTGTCCCATAGCAGAAGATGGCTCTTTTCTTCTGGCATGATACAGGGAGTTTGCATTTTCCTTTTAACAACATGCTTCAGTTTAAACAAGGAGAGAGCCATTCTCCAACTCCAAAGTCAGCTTTAAATTTTAATTGACTGGGACTATAAGAAGACCAATAGTGTTAAATCTTTAGAGAAAAGCAGAAACAAACATTTAGGAAGACTTATAAAAAAATTTTTTAGATGATATACCCATACGCCATTTCACTCTGTTTCCTGGGATAGATGATTTGTCCCTTTTGTTCATTTGTCTCATTTGTCCAGTGTTCTTCAGATTCCTTAACCTTCATTCTCCTAAAAGACAAAAACAAAAACCTTTCCCCAAGACTAATTTTGGGGATGTTCCTTTTTGGCAAGTTATTATCTGATTAAATGAAAAGGCATGTGTTACTAGTATAAGTTAGTTTAAATTGGATGTTCAAGTTGGTTGATGAACTATCACCTCCTCTAATTAAGAGGTTTCTCTTGTTCAAATCAAACCTTTATCAATTTTGATGGTACCCACAGCTTATCTTCTCCTGTAGAAACAAAAGTAAAACCTCAACCCCAACGTAATACATACCTGGTTTCCATTCTGAGGTCAGCACATCATTAAAGTATATAGGCTGATTTAATTCTGTAGTTTTTTTCTATTATCCAATGTCTCTCTGCAGCTGTTGTTCCTTTCTCATTGGCATTAAGAAAGTTCAAAGTTCATAAAGCATTATGCAGTCTATTTCTGGGGGGTTTTGTTACCCCTTTCTGTTTATTTAGCATATCCTTTAGAGTTCTGTTTGATCTTTCTATAACTGCTTGAGCTGTAGGATTATGTGGTATGCCTGTAATAGACTTTATATTGTAATAAGCAAAAAACTGTTTCATTTTAACAGAGACATATGATGGAGCATTATCAGTTTTGATTTGTGCAGGTATATCCATGATGGCCATAACTTCTAGCAAATGAGTGATTACAGAATCAGCTTTTTCAGAACTCAAAGCAGTTGAATATTAAAATCCTGAATAAGTATCAATAGTATGGTGTATATATTTCAATTTTCCAAATTCTGCAAAGTGAAACACGTCCATCTGCCAGATTTCATTCCTTTGAATACCCTTTGGGTTACATCCTGCTGGTAATGGCATTTGATTGTAGAAGGAACAAGTAGGACATTTCTTTACTATTTCTTTGGCTTGTTGCCAGGTTATAGAAAAATCCATTTTTAAACCTTTACTATTGACATGATGTTTTTTATGAAATTCTGAGGCCGCCAGCACATTTCCTATCAATAATTTATCAATCTCATCATTGCCTTGTGCTAGAGGGCCTGGCAGACCAGTATGGGATTGGATGTGAGTTATATATAAAGGATGACTCCTTTTCCTGATTGTATCTTGTAATTGAATAAATAGTGAAGTTAATTCTGAAGTATCAGGGATAAATTCTGCAGTCTCAATATGTAACACTACTCTTTCAGCATACTGAGAGTCAGTTACTATGTTGAAAGGTTCTGAAAAATCCATTAATACAAACATAATAGCATACAATTCTGATTTTTGAACCGAATTGTAAGAACTTTGAACCACTTTACTTAAATTTTCTGATTTGTAATCTGACTTTCCTTGTTTGTTAGCAGCTGTATAAAATGTACAAACTCCAGATATGGGTTTTTCCCATACAATTCGAGGCAAGATCCAATCAGCTCTCTTTATAAGATCAATTCTATCGCTTTTTGGATATTTGCTGTTAATTTCTCCCAAAAAATTAATGCAAGCTCTTTGCCAAGGTTCACTTTCTGTCCATAATTTTTTAATGTCCTCCTTAGTTAAAGATATGACAATTTCTGCTGGGTCTAATCCTGCTAATTGACAAAGTCTCAATTTTCCTTTCCAAATCAAGTCAGAGATTTTTTCCACATAAGTTTTTAATTTTTTATTTGGTTTATTTGGTAAAAATATCCATTCAAATATAATATTTTCCCTCTGCATTATTATTCCTGTAGGGGAATGCCTAGAAGGTAAAATAACCACAATGCAATCCAGCTTTGGATCAATACGATCCACCTGCCCTTCATGTACTTTCTTTTCTACCAAGGCCAATTCTTTCTCAGCTTCAGGTGATAATTCTCTTGGACTATTTAATTCCTTGTCACCTTGTAAGGTTTTGAACAAATTATGCAGTTCATCATTTTTTACCTCAACAATAGTTCGTGATGAGAAATATCTCCAAATAATCTTTGAAAGTCATTAAGAGTCTTGAGTCTATCTCTCCTAATTTGCACCTTTTGGTTCTAATATTTTGTAGCTCTATTTTATATCCTAAATAATTAATAGAATCTCCTCTTTGTATCTTTTCAGGATCAATTTGTAATCCCCAGCAAGGCAAAATTTTCTTTACTTCTTCAAACATTCTAAAGTATCTGCATTTGAGTCAGCTAGTAAAATATCATCCATATAATGATAAATTATAGATTTAGGAAATTTTTTACATATCACTTCCAATGGTTGTTGTACAAAATATTGGCACAGAGTTGGGCTATTCAACATTCCCTGTTTGAGGACCCTCCATTGAAATCTTTTAACTGGTTGAGAATTATTATAAGTAGGCACTGTGAAAGCAAATCTTTCTCTGTCTTTTTCTTGTAAGGGTATTGAAAAGAAACAGTCTTTTAAATCAATAACTAAGAGAGGCCATCCTTTTGGTAACAGAGTAGGCAAAGGAATTCCAGAATGTAGAGAGCTCATTGGCTGAATTACTTTGTTAATTGCTCTAAGGTCTGTTACCGTTCTCCATTTACCAGATTTCTTTTTAATAATAAATACAGGAGATTCTTCAATATGCTGAGCATTTAACTGTTCTTCTACCAGCTCTTCTAAAGCCTGGAGTTTCTCTGTTGTTAAAGGCCATTGCTGGACCCATACAGGCTTGTCTGTTAACCATTTTAAAGGTAGAGCTGTTGGTGTCTTTAGAAGATCATTAGTTGTTGTGCCCTGTTCTTGTATAATATGGATGGCTGGTGACCACTCAGAATAATGCCTTCTAATATTTCTCTCAGAATCATGTGCTAGTTTATGATTTGTTTCTGAGATTGGAGGTATGTTAATCTGAGTATTCCATTGTTGCAACAAGTCTCAACCCCACAGGTTCATAGCTATGTTAGCCACATATGGTTTTCATTTTCCTCTCTGTCCTTCTGGGCCTATACATTCGAGCCATCTTGCACTCTGTTTCACCTGAGATAACGTCCCAATTCCTAACAGTTGAACATTTACCTCCTGAAGAGGCCAAGTTGGATGCCAAAATTCTGGTGCAATTATGGCAATATCCGCACCTGTGTCTACCAGACCAGACAACAAAACACCATTTATTTTTATCGATAATTTTGGTCTTTGTTCATTAATAGAAGTTTGCCAAAAAATTTTATTTATGTTTTCTCTTGAATTTTCTATTCTCTCTGTTTTATCATCCTGACCAGCATGATTTATTCCAATAGGCATTTGGTTATTTAATTGCTCTGAGTAGGGGTTTCCTCTATGACTGCAGGAAAGGTTTGAACTGGATTTGCTATGGGGGCCTGCATGAGGCCCCTCTGGGATTTTCCCAAAGACTGAGGCAAAGGATTACCCTGTCTGTCCCTTGTTGATCTACATTCGTTGGTCCAGTGTTTTCCCTTACCACACCTTCTGCATACTCCAGAAGGAAGGGGCATTCTGTTGCCAGTGTTCCTTGAAGAAACATTGTTTTTAGGAATGACCTGTTTACAGTCCCTTTTCAAATGTCCTTGCTTTCCACATCCAAAACATCTAACATTCCTCAACTCCTTTGAAATTGCTTCTCCTACCCACATATCATCATGCTCATGAGCTTCAACATTAACTGTGTCTCTAATCCAATCTTCCAAAGGTGCAGATCTTGCCTTTAATGGCCTGATTATTCTTTTGCATGCTGCATTCACATTCTTAAAGGCCAAAGATTCAATTATTATCTTACTAGCTTCTGAATCCGGGACCATTCTCTTTACTGCTGAAGCCAGTCTTTGTAAAAAAATCTGTGAAAGATTCTTTTGGGTCTTGTATCACCTTTGTAAATGACTCAGTATTTTTTCCTGGTTCCTCAACTCTGTCCCATGCATTCAAAGCTGCTGTTCGACATAAAATTCAGGTTTGGACATCATATAAACATTGTGTTTGTGCTGAAGCATATTGACCTCCTCCAATGAGCTCATCCTGGCAGACTTGTATTTCTTTATCCCTCCATTGTTTTTCTATGTTTTTAGCTTCATCCTTGAACCAAGTTAGCCACTGAAGCCTTTGACTGGGTTCAAGAACAGCTTGTGCCAGCTCCTGCCAGTCCTGTGGTACAATCCTATTATATGTTGACCAAGAGTTTAACATTTGCTTTACATATGGGGAATGCATGCCATAAGATACTATTGCCTCCTTAAACCTTTGTAAATCTAACATTTCAATTGGACCCCAAATATTTTGTCTAGTCATTTGATCAGGCAACTGCTGTACGGTTACTGGACAAATTAAGGGTGACTGTGTGAAAACAGGCTTTCTTTCTGTAACCTTATGATCCAGTCTTGAAGCAACTTCACTGTTAATTTCTTCTGTATGAATTTTTACAGGTTTAACAAGTTTTTCTAAAGCTGTCACCCTGGCACTTAAATTGACTATCTTTTTAAATAGTAAAATGAGGATAAGCATAGTAATAAACTGCATAATTTGATCAACATTAATCTTCTCGTATAGTTGTTCCATTGTCAGACTGCCTAAAATTGCAAACAAAGCCCAATTTTCTTCCAATGTACATAGAAAACCCATTTTTTTAAATGTGGAAAAATTTCTCTTTTAAATAGTTTCCTTTAAAATATTTGATATGTTAAGTGACTTACCAAGTCCGAGTAGAACAGTACAAATCCAAGGGAATTTCAAAACACCCACCTAGTATCCGAGGTGTGAATCCAGAGAGAGAGAGAGAGAGAGAGAGAGAGAGAGAGAGAGAGAGACAGAGACAGAGAGAGAGAGAGAGAAAAGAAAGAAAGAAAGAGAGCAAGCGTAGCCACAAGTTCTGCCTAAGAGCTTGAATCCAGCCACGTGTTCCCGCTTGAGCCTTGTCAAACCTTGGCTCTGGCTACCTTAAGCTCCAACCACGTGCGTTGGTTTTACAGGCAGGGGCCATGTTCGGCAGGGTAGGCCTGAGTTGTTTATAGCACTGGCTTTAAGCAAGTAGCTCAAGGTTAGTCTGGCCTGAGGCCAAGCCGACCTGGGCCCAGGCTAGGGAGCCAGCCACCCAAGTGGGAAACTGAACCTGCTGGCCGCTCAGGGGGGAAACCGGACCTGACGCCAAGCCAAGTTAAGCGGTTTTTAATGGATTCTTGTCACGTTGGGCGCCAAATGTAGATGTAACCAACCGTCTTATTAAATAAGAAACACAGAGCCAATTCAGAGAAGAAAGCCAAGAGGTCAGAACTAAGAGCCTTACCCTTCCTGCTTCAGCCAAGAGAGCTCTCTGAAAGGGGGCCTACTTCCTGTCTGTTCCTCTTTATATAGACTGTCTGTTCTGCCTTCTTATTGGTTGTAAACCCAAACACATGACTGCTTCATCACTGCCTGTATGTACAGCCCTCCAGGTCCTCTATGGTATTGAGATTAAAGGCGTGTGTCTCCAACGTTGGCTGTATTCTTGAACACACAGAGATCTACCTAGCTCTGTTTACCAAGTGCTGGGATTAAAGGTGTGCACCACCACCACCATGCTCTTGCTATGGCTCTAATAGCTCTGACCCCTGGGCAACTTTATTTATTAACATACAATTAAAATCACATTTCAGTACAAATAAAATACCACCATATGCTTGATCCATTTGTTTTCAATTACCTGGGGACAAAACTTTTAAAGCAAGGCTTTCTAACAATGCTGTTGTGAAAAGAACGGTAGGGCTATATTGACTACATGCTGTTTTTAACTACTTAAAGTATTTGAAAGGAATTGGAATATGCCCTCTTATAATATTACCCTGGCTATCCTGCTCTTCCTAGACAGGGAACATTTGAAAGCCTTGAATTTCTTCCCCCTTACTAGCAGCTTCCTGAAGGCTAGCTTGAAGAGGAGATGTAGTGTTGACAGAGAGGGTTTGAATTGCTTCAGAGGATCTCTGCATTATGTGAATTACAGGTCGCTTTTCCATTCTAAAAGATGCCTCCCCAGGTGAGTCTAATTCCACCCCTACAGAAGGAAGAGGAGAGACTTGGAGAGTTTCTATTTTATTGAGCTAGAGAAGTTACTCGGCTTTTCAAGCTTTTCAGTTCCTCCTTTGTCTTCTCCCAAGACTTCTGTTCCTTAAACTTAGCTTTATGGCTAAGAGAAACCAGACCCTGTTTAAATGGTATTGTACAAGGGTTTTTGCATTCTTCTGGCAGAGCAGAGGGTTTTGTCTCTGCCTCAGAGCCTTAGGAAAAGATTCCTCCTACTTTTTAGGGTTTGGATCTAAATTATCCCAAACTAATGCCCACAGGCCAAGGGCTTTCATGGGAATCTTTTTTGGCCCATGTTCTCCATAATACTTTTGCATTTCAACTCCAATTCACTCCCAGGAATATATATATATATATATATATATATATATATATATATATATATATATATATATATATATATCAGTTTCCCATAATCAGAAAGCCAAGGACACAATTCCTCTACAAACTTAAGAACCTCTGCACTTGTAGTTCCACCTTAACCCCTTTATTTTTCAGTCTTTCTACAAGTGATTCTTCGAAGATTTGCTTAGTATTTTCATGCCCCGTTTTTCTCAAGAGGTCTTTGTTTTTTCTTAGATCTAATCACAGGTGAATTACTAATATCTCCGGGTGATTTTATTTTTTGTCCTTTACTGAAAGAAAACTCAGAAAGTTCTGAAAGGCATTTTAGAGAGAGATTAACAGAGCTTTTACTTTCAGAGAGAAAGATAAAGGCTTTTAAGAGAGATTTTATGAAGATTTTTTTCCCAGAAGATAGAAAGACCATCAAATTTATTCCCAAAACTAACATTTGCTTATTCCCCCGTATTTTGCTTCAGGGAGAATTACTTTCTCCTGCTTCTTGGACTTAGTATTTTAGCTGTCCCCAGGCCAAAAGCTTCTGTAGGATTCTTTTTTCTGCCCGATAAACTCAAAGAAGAGCTTTTCTCTGCTGGTAAAGTTTAAAGAAGATAAATTTTTTCCCCCAGTTTGCATTCATGGCCCCCAAAGTTAGAAGATTGAAGACAGTTTCTCTGTCTAGTTGCCTAATTTATCTGAAGTAAATTTTTTCTGTACTACTTTACACTTCTAAGTTTTTCCAGCACTATATTAGTATACACTACCCTCCTTAATTTTCATAGAAATTGAGAAAGAGAAAAACAGAAATATTGTTAAAATATTGCGCTGCAGCATCAGACATTCTTCCAGTCTGTTTCTCATTTCTCTTGAGGATAAAACCCCTTGCCCTATTTAATTTTTCTCTTTTACTTCAATGCTAGACTGTCACTATTCAACTGGCAGGACCTAACTCCTGACTTTTCACCAAGAACTCTGAAATCAATCTATCTATCTATCTATCTATCTATCTATCTATCTATCTATCCATCTATCTATCATCTATCTATTACTAGTATTATTATTTTTCCTTTGTCTTCAGTCCCTGTTCATGGTGTCATTCTGTAGGAGGGCTACCCACCACCCCTGCATTTCCCCAGAGTGCTTTTGATTAGGAGCAGCAGGAAATATTAAATAGAAGGATTCAGAGTGGGGAGAAACAAATAGAAAATACAGGATAACCTCGAGAGGGCCTGGAACCTATTCCAATGAGCCCTGATTGTCTCTGCCCTAGAGTATTTATAGAAATGCCAAGGGGTGGAGCAAAAGACCTCCCCCCAGCACAGCCCAGTGCAGACCACCTCAGACACCTGCACTCAGGCCCTTGGTCTAATCATTCTCTGTTTACAGACCTGCTGGGTAAAGCCACTAGGAAACCTGAAAATGGGATCCCACACCAAATGATACCACCAACTGAGAAAGAATGATTTCTCTGACTGTAATCCTATATGCCTGCTTTCTGATACATGAACCAGTTCATGATGAATAAAAACTAAGTAAGCCTTGATGCTTCAACACCAAGGTTGCAGAAATAAATGCTTTAAGAGAAAAACATTCTTGAGTGAAAATCTGATTGCTTAAAGATTTGTTTTAATTTTAATTATGTGATGTCAGTGTGTCTTTTTGTGGGTATGTGCATGCTGGTTTCCAAGAAGTTTGTGAAAATATGAAAAAACAGAACCAGGAAAAACAACTCACCACCCTTTCACAGATACCCTTCCTTGAAAAGTATGATCACACGCTGCCTGATATTTAAATAAACAATGGACCACATATGTGTAGCCTGAAGACAACTTTGCAGGGTCTCCTTTTTTTCCTTATTCATATGATGATCAAGAAGAGATTGCCATTCTCACATACCACAGACTTTTCCCACTGAGACACATCACTGATTCTCAAATAAGATTAGTTGAAACATTATATAACTAAAATATTGTCTTATTTTCAGATGATAAACATACTTTTATCCAAGAATAGCAGAAAACAGGACAGTTTCAATAATAAATATTATTTGCAAGTGAAAATAATATACTGCTTTCACTTTCTTTTGGAATGTGTTAGTTTATTCTGAGGACTAAACATTTTTTATAACACTTTTTCAGAACCACAAATGACTGGCAGAGATTTTTCTCAGTTGGTAAACTGAGTTGCTGCTTAGCCTGATGACCTGAATTGAATCTCAAAGTAACCCAGAATACTCCTTGAAATTTTTCTCTCATTTCTTCACTTGGACTGTGGCATATGCACACTCCCACACCAGCACATACATGAATAATATTTAAACCCAAATAAGTGCCATTGAATTTTCTTGCAGCCAAACAACACTATGGATTTCATCTCTAAAACTCACATAGGAGAAATAGATAATAGACACCTTTAAGTTGTCCTCTCATTGCAACATAGACAACATGGCACAGGTAAAAACACAAACATAGTTAAGCATTTTTTTGCTGTGGGATGGTCTGTATGTCAAATGTGTTGCTGATTGGTCAATAAATAAATCACTGATTGGTCAGTGGCCAGGCAGGAAGTATAGGCGGGACAAGGAGGAGAAAAAACTGGGAAGTGGAAGGCTGAGTCAGAGAGACACTGCCAGCCGCCATGATGACAAGCCACATGTGAAAATGCCGGTAAGCCACGAGCCATGTGGCAAGGTATAGATTAATGGAAATGGATTAATTTAAGCTGTAAGAACAGTTAGCAAGAAGCCTGCCACGGCCATACAGTTTGTAACCAATATAAGTCTCTGTGTTTACTTGGTTAGGTCTGAGCGGCTGTGGGACTGGCGGGTGAGAGAGTTTGTCCTGACTGTGGGCCAGACAGGAAAACTTTAGCAACATTTTTTGTTGGATGTTTTTATTATTATTAAGAAACTTTTTATTCATTTTACATACCAACCAAAGATCCCCCCTCCTCTCTCTTCCCACCTGAAGCTTTCTCTCACAACTCATCTCAGCTTCCCACCTCCTCCAAGGCAAGGTTTCCCAAGGGGAGTCAGCAGAGCCTGATACATTCAGTTGAGGCAGGTCTAAGCCCTTCCTTCCTGCACCAAGGCTCCAAAAGGTGTCCCAACATAGGCACTGGGCTCCAAAAAGCCAGCTCATGCAGCAGGGATGGATCCTGATCCCACTACCTGGGGGCCCCACAGACAGTTTAAACTAAAGAACTGTCTCACCCATGCAGAGGGCCTAGTCCAGTAGCATGGGAGCTCCACAGCTATTGGTCCACAGTTCATGCATTTGTACTAGTTTGGCTGGCTATCTCTGTACATTTTTCCATCATGATCTCATTGTCCCTTGCTCATAGAATCCCTCCTCTCTCTCATCAATTGAACTCCTGGAGCTCAGCCTGGTGCCCAGCCATGGATCTCTGTATCTGCTTTAGTCACTGGATGAGGCTCATGGGGACTCCTCAGTTATTGGTCCATAGTTCATGCATTTCCACTAGTTTGGCTAGTCATCTCTGTACTTTTTCCAATCATGGTCTCAATATCTCTTACTCATACAATCCGTCCTCTCTCTCATCAACTAGATTCCTGGAGCTTGGCCTGGCACCTGGCCTTGGATCTCTGCATCTGCTTCCATCAGTCACTGGATGAGGGCTCTATGATGACAGAGTATTCAGCCATCTTATCACCAGAGTAGGACAGTTCAGGCACCATCTTCACTAAGGTGGGGTCATCCTTGTGGATTCTTGGGAACTTCCCTAGCATTCTGTTTCTCTGCATTCCCATGACGTTTTCATTTATCATGGTATCTCTTTCCTTGCTCTCCCACTCTGTCCCTGTTCCAGCTCAAGCCTCCCATTTCCTTATGTTCTCATCCCTCATTCCTTCCCCACCATTACCCCCATGACCTCCAGTTTGCCTATGTAGACCTCATCCATTTCATCTTTGCTGGGCCATCCATGTGTCCTTCCTAGGGTTCTCCTTGCTAGTTAGCTTCCCTGGAACTGTGGGTTCCAGTCTGGTTATACTTTGTTGTATACATCTAATATCCACTAATGAGTGAGTACATCCCATGTTTGTCCTTCTGAGTCTGTGTTACCTTATTCAGGATGATATTTTCTAGTTCTATCCATTTGTCTGTAAATTTCGTGATGCCATTATTTTTCTCTGTTAAGTAGTACTCCATTGTGTATATGTACCACATTTTCTTAATCCATTCTTCAGTTGAAGGGTATCTAGGTTGCTTCTAGCTTCAGGATATTATGAATAATCCTACTATAAACATAGCTGAGCATGTGTCCTTCTGGTATGATTGACCATTCCTTGGGTATATGCCCAAGAGTGGTATAGCTGGGTCTTGAGGAAGATTGATCCCCAGTTTTCTGAGAAACCACCATACTGATTTCCAAAGTGGCTGCACAAGTTTGTATTCCCACCAACAGTGGAGGAGTGAGTGTTCCCTTTGCTCTACATCCTCTCCGACATAAGCTGTCTTCAGTGTTTTTGATCTTAGCCATTTTGACAGGTGTAAGATGGTATCTCGGGATTGATGAAATTATTAAGGCCACTCCACGTAGTTAAAAGGTAGGTTTATTTTGTGGGGTAACTTACAAGTGGAAGGATAGGTAACAGTGTCTGGGAAAGGTGTAGCACAGTCCAGCAGTGTTCTCTGAAGAACTCTGCTCGGTCTACTTCCAGCGTCCAGGGTCCAGGAACCAAGAGAGCTGGCACATTCAGATCTCAGGTCTTCAGGGTCCTCTCTCAGCCCTGCCTTGTAGGCGTGACCATTAACAAAGCCTCAATGGGGGTTGGAATTTCCAGATCAAAGCTGGAATGGCTACCCACTATATCTTCCCCTTTTGTCTAAATAAGAAGGTTCTAACCTAATACAAGACTATATACAAGGGAATGGTTATCAAATATTGTCCAGGATTAATGAGCGATGATGACCTAGATAAGATGGAACTACAACCAATGTGAACAATATCAAGCAAGAAACACACACTAAAATCCAGAGAGGTCTAGAGTGTAGGTAAATGGTATGTTACAAAGATCATTCCAAAAGGTGTCCTATCCTAAAGAACCTGAATCTAATACTTAATATGTTCTACCTAAGATATTATATATATACTAAGTTGTAACTATAACTGCTAGTCTTCAATCCCATCAAAGACCTGAGAAGGAATATAATAGTACCTGAGAAATTGAAGATGGATGTATGCAACTTTCGGGAATCATGCAAGAATAGACAGAGACAGCTGGCAGCCTGGACAATCACCTAATGTTTCTCAGCATTGTTGGTGCATTCAAAGTGGCTATAGGCCTAGAGTATCTGACAGACCATTTTCAGAAGCAGAATTCTGAAAGACCATCTTACCCTGTCTTGGCAGAGTTCAGAAGTCACTTTTCCTTGTGTCCCACTTGTCCAGAAGGACAGCATTGCACTTGTATTGTCAGCAGTTGAGGCAAGGGCTCAACTTTGCCCAACAGGCCATTTTGTGCCAAGAAGAAAAACTTCCAAATGGAAATGTCTTAGAAGCCCAATATTCTCTTGGGATCAAATTGGTGCTGCCAGGTGCAATTGTGTCTCATGTCAACAGAATTCTAAGTTATTTAAATGCCATGTTCTCTAGGTCTATGAAGTGTTTGAAGATTACCTGTCCATCCTACCTATGTATCTGTAAATCTGGATAACCTAACTAACATAACTATAGAGATGACAAGACATAGGTAACTATAAATCTAGAATTATTATCTACCTAAATAACCTAAGGACTAAGGCTTCACGCAAACAAGGTAAACAGTCTATAAGCAAATGTACGGTAAAGGACAATGACTTCAAAATTTTGACAATTCACAAGTTATTTATTTATTTATTTATTTATTTATTTATTTATTTATTTATTTTTTTTTGGTTTTTCGAGACAGGGTTTCTCTGTGTAGCTTTGCGCCTTTCCTGGAACTCGCTTTGGAGACCAGGCTGGTCTCGAACTCACAGAGATCCGCCTGGCTCTGCCTCCCGAGTGCTGGGATTAAAGGCGTGCGCCACCACCGCCCGGCTCACAAGTTATTTATAACAGAGGTAGAAATGTATAGTGCAATATGCAATATGACAATAATTTTAAATATATATCAATATACAGAATATCCTAAACAGAAGTAGAACATACATACAGTATGACAGATATAAATTTACATTTGTATCAATATACAAATATTTCAAATAAGAGTAGAAATATATGTACATTATAACAAATATAGTTCTGTATTTGTTTCAATATACAAATTATCTTAAACAGGAATATAAAAGTAGTTTACATTTGTATCAACATATAAGAATCCATAACAGTGCAAATTATCTAAGGCCACTACTTTACTAAATTTGTTTACTAGTATATAGAATAATCTACCATACTATCTTATACCTATCCATTCCATTTCTTCTTCCCCCCTTTTTTGAGATACTTTCTCTTTTCCTAAGGAGAATACTGAGTTTAATATTTTCTTCCACCCCCAACCCTATAACCATCATCCATAACCCTGAGAAATATGAAACCTTAGGGAGAAGGGGCGTCATTTTCTTAGAATAGCTTTCTGCTGTTTGGGGGGGGGGTGGTATCTTTGTTGGGTACTGTAAGAAAGCTCAGATAGTTAAATCTCAGTTAGACTAACTGTAGATTCTGCAGCAAGTCTCAGAGTAATGGGTATGATTATCTGAAATTCTGGCAAGAAGTGTAGTATGATGATGATTACCATGGCATCATTCTGGATTGGGTAGAGTTGTTGTTGTTGGGGCCCCATCTTCCTTCTGGAGATGTCAGATATTGCTATTGGAAAAACTTATTTTTTTTATCAAAATGGAAAGTTTGGATTTAAAGATGACATGACATGTAAGAAAAGATTCTGAGAAATCAAGAGTAAGCATGGAGAGAATTAGAATCTTGAAGACAATGGTTCCTTTTTATTGATTTCCTTTTGTTCCACACCAGAGGACTCTTCTGGTATGGGACTGAAGAATCTCTCAACCTTTTCTTTTAGCAATATGCTTGGGTTTAGAGAAGGAGTGAGTCAATTCCATCTACAAAGCCAGCTTGGTTTATAATTGAATTTGAACCACAACTTTTCTAGATTTATAGGGATATAGATGTTAGACAGTGAGATTTTACCCTGTGTAGATTGGTACCAATAGATTCTTCCTTTCTTCTGTAAACATCCACATATCCAAGGCCTTATGATTTCAGGAAGATGGGTATTTTCATTATCCTGGAAAGATAAAAACAGAACCCTACCACAACCTTTGATTGTTAAATTTTTCTTACAACTTGTAGAGATGTCACATTGGTGGATGAGCTTTTACTTCTCCTTAAGGGGTTTCTCCTGTTCGAATCAAATTTTTATTCATTGTGTTGGTATCCATAGCTTTTCTTCTCCTGCAGAAACAAAAGCAAAACCCCTTCCCCAATGTAGGATATATCCAAGTTTCCATTCTGAGGACAACACATCTTTGAAATAAACCAGTTGGTTTAGCTCAGGGGTTTTGTCTGTTGTCCAATGTCTCTCCACAGCTATTGCTCCTTTCTCATCAGCATTGAGAAAATTCAAAGTTAATAAAGCACTATGCAATCTATTTCATGGAATCATTGTTACTTGTTGCTGTTTATTTAGCATATCCTTTAAAGTTTGATTGGAACTTTCTATGACTGCTTGGCCTGTGGGATTGTGTGGTATACCTGTAACATGCTTTATATTGTAATAAGCAAAGAACTGTCTCATTTTATTGGAGACATATGCTGGGGCATTGTCTTTCTTAATTTGTACAGGTATTCCCCTGATGGCCATAACTTCTAATAGGTGTGTAATCACAGAATCAGCCTTTTCAGAACTCATAGGAGTTACCCATTGTAATTCTGAATAGGTGTACATACTTTAATCTTCCAAATTCTGCAAAATGTAACACATCCAGCTGCCAAATTTCATTTCTTTGTATACCTTCTGGATTACTCCCTGCAGGTATTGGAGTTTGATTATAGAAGGAACAAGTAGGACATTTTTTTTACAATGTCCTTAGCTTGTTGCCAAGTGATAGAAAAATCCTCCTTCAAACCTTTGCTATTTACATGGTGTTTCTTATGAAATTCTGAGGCTTCTAGCACATTACCTATTAGTAACTGATCAATCTCATAATTACCTTGTGCTAGACAACCTGGAAGACCTGTATGGTATCTGTTATGTGTTTTATATATATAGGATGTTCCCTTTTTCTGATGATTTCCTACAATTGTATGAATAATGAAGTTAATTCTGTATTATCAGGAATAAATTCAGCAGTTTCAATATGTAAAACAACTTTCTCAGCATATTGAGAGTCAGTGGCTATATTGAGGGGATCTGTGAAGTTCATCAGTACCATAAGAATGGCATACAGTTCTGCCTTTTGTAGAGGGTTGTACCACTTTGTACCACTTTACTTAAGTCTCTTGATTTGTATCCTGCTTTCCCTGATTTATTTGCATCTGTATAGAATGTGAGGACTCCAGGGATGGTTTTTGTCATACAATGTGAGGAAGGACCCGTTCAGTCTTCTTTATGAATTCTATTTTCTTGCTTTTGGAATAGTGGTTATTAATCTCTCCCAAAAAGTTACTGCAGGCTCTCTGACAGTATTTATTATCTTTCCATAGTGATGAAATGTCCTCATTACTTAAAGGTACTACCATTTCTGCTAGTTCCATTACTGTCAACTGGTGAAGTCTTAATTTACCATTTTGAATCAAATCAGATCTTTTCTATGTAAGTCTTTAATTTCTTATTTGGTTTACATGGTAGGAATATCCATTCCAATATAATATCTTCCCTCTGCATCAAAATACCTGTGGGGGGAATGTCTGGAAGGCATTATGACAAGAATGCATTTAAGTTCTGGATCCACATGATCCACATGTGCTGCTTGAATTGTCTTTTCTACTAGAGCCAACTCCTTCTCAGCTTCAGCTGATAATTCTCTTGGACTATTTAATTCTTTGTCCCCTTCTAGAGTAATAGCCAAATTTTGTAGTCCATCTTTGGATATTCCCATGATACCCAGTAAGTTAGAAATGCTTCCCAACAACTTTTGAAAATCATTAAGAGTCTTCAATCGAGCTCTCCTTAGTTGTACTTTTTTGGGTCTAATTTTTTGTAGCTCTATCTTATATCCTAAGTAATTAACAGAATCTCCTCTTTG
The DNA here is from genome assembly GCF_007827085.1 of Peromyscus californicus insignis. Classification (NCBI taxonomy): domain Eukaryota; kingdom Metazoa; phylum Chordata; class Mammalia; order Rodentia; family Cricetidae; genus Peromyscus; species Peromyscus californicus. The sequence continues at coordinate 16,684,313 of NW_026294617.1, read as the reverse complement.
TATTTTTTAAAAGATTTGTTACTTTATTATATATACAGTATTCTACCTGCACATATGTCTGCAGGCCAGAAGAGGGCACCAGATCTCATTATGGATAGTTGTGAGCCACCATGTGGTTGCTGGGAATTGAATTCAGGACCTCTGGAAGAGCAGTCAGTGCTCTTAACCTCTGAGCCATCTCTCCAGTCCTCCTCTTTGTATTTTTTCAGGAGCAATTTGCAGTTCCCAGCGAGGCCAAACTTTTTTTGCTTCTTCAAACATGCTTTCTAATGTGTCTAACTTTGCACCAGCTAATAGGATATGATCCATACTGTGATAAATTATGGATTGTGGAAACTTTACACAAATTATCTCCAATGGTTTTTGCACAAAGTATTGGTACAAGGTAGGGCTGTTTAACATTCCCTGTGGGAGGACCTTCCATTGATATCTCTTGACTGGCTGGGAATTGTTATAATTAGGTACTGCGAAGGCAAAATTTTCTCTGTTATATTCTTGTAAGGGTATGGTAAAGAAACAGTCTTTGAAGTCAATAACTTTTTTTTCTGAAACAGGTTTTGTCTGTGTAGCTTTGTGCCTTTCCTGGAACTCACTCTGTAACCCAGGCTGGCCTCAAACTCACAGAGATCCACCTGGCTCTGCCTCCCGAATACAGGGATTAAAGTGTGCACCACCACCACCTGGCAGGAGAAGTTCCTCTTAATATTCTTCTTTTTAAAAAAAATTTATTTATTTATTTATTTATTTATTTATTTATTTATTATGTATACAGTATTCTGCCTGCATGTGTCCCTGCAGGCCAGAAGAGGGCACCAGATCTCATTACAAGTGGTTGTGAGCCACTATGTGGTTGCTGGGAATTGTACTCAGGACCTTTGGAAGAGCAGTTGGTGCTCTTAACCACTGAGCCATCTCTCTAGCCCTTAAGTCAATAACTATTTTGGCCATTCTTTGGGTAGTAGAGAGGGCAAGGGCATCCCAGTCTGTAGGGAGCTTGAAGTCAGGGGTCTTAATGCCTCCAGAGGTTGCTTTATTGTACAGTATTCTTTTAGCTATAGTGGGTTTTTTTTTGTTTTTCCATAGGAAGCTGAGTATTGTTCTTTCCAAGTCTGAAGAATTATGTTGGGATTTTGATGGGGATTGCACTGAATCTGCAGATTACTTTTGGTTAGATTTCCATTTTTGCTATGTTAAACTTGCCTATCCATGAGCATGGGACATCTATCCATTTTTCTGATATCTTCTTCAATTTCTTTCTTCAGAGACTTAACATTCTTATCATAAACAACCTTCACTTGCTTAGAGTTACCCCAAGGTATTTTATATTATTTGTGGCTATTGTAAAGGGTGATGTTTCTCTGATTTCTTTCTTAGCCCTTTTATCATTTGTATACAGGAGGACCCTTGATTTTTTGAGTTAATCTTGTATCCTGCAACATTACTGAAGGAGTTTATCAGTTGTGGAGGTTCTCTGGTAGAAATTTTGGAGTCACTTATATACACTATCATATTGTCTGCAAATAGTGAAAGTTTGACTTCTTCCTTTCCAATTTCTATCCCTTTGATCTCCTTTTGGTGTCTTATTGTTCTAGCTAAAACTTCAAGTACTATATTGAATAAATATGGGTAGAGTAGACAGCCTTGTCTTGTTCCTGATTTTAGTGGAATTGCTTTGAGTTTTTCTCCATTTAATATGATGTTGGCTTGCTGTAAATTGCCTTTATTATGTTTAGGTATGTTCCTTTTATTCCTGATCTCCTTAGGACCTTTATCATGAAGGAGCGTTGGATTTTGTCAAAGGCTTTTTCAGTATCTGATGAAATGATTGTGTGGTATTTTTTCTTTCAGTTTTTTTGTATGGTGTATTACAATGACAGATTGTTATGTTGAACCATCCTTGCATCCCTGAGATGAAGCTTACTTGGTCATGGTGAATAATTTTTTTAAGTGTCCTTGGAGTTGGTTTGCATATATTTTATTGAGTATTTTAGCATCAGTGTTCATGAGGGAGATTGGTTTGTAATTCTCTTTCTTTGTTGCATCTTTGTGTGGTTTGAGTATCAGGTTAACTGTAGCTTCATAGAAGGAGTTTGGTAATGTTCCTTCTGTTTCTACTTCATGGAACAATTTGAAGAGTTATTGGAATTAGCTTTTCTTTGAAAATCTGGTAGAATTCTGCACTGAAATCATCTGGTCCCAACCAAAAAAGGTTGGGAATCTTTTAATGAGTGTCCTTATTTCCTTAATGGTTATTGGTCTATTTAAATAGTTTATCTGTTCTTGATTTAACTTTGGTATGTGGTACCTATCCAGAAAATTGTCTATTTCTTTCAGATTTTCCAATTTTGTGGAGTATAGGTTTTTGAAGTATGATCTGATAATTCTCTTGATTTCATTGTCTATTGTTATGTCTCCCTTTTGATTTCTGATTTTGTTAATTTGGATGCTGTCTCTCTGCCTTTTGCTTAATTTGGATAAGGGTTTATCTATCTTATTGATTTTTTTCAAAGAACCACCTCTTTGTTTCATTGATTCTTTGTATTGTTCTTGTTGTTTCTATTTCATTGATTTCGGCCCTCAATTTGAATATTTCCTGGCATCTATTCCTCCTGGATGAGTTTGCTTCTTTTTGTTCTAGAGATTTCAGGTGTGCTGTTAAGTCACTAGTATGAGATTTCTCTATCTTCTTTATGGGGTCATTTAGTGCTTTGAATTTTCCTCTTAGCACTGCTTTCATAGTATCCCATAAGTTTCAGTATGTTGTACTTTCCTTTTCATTGATTTCTAGGAAATCTTTAATTTCTTTCTTTATTTTTTCTTGACCCATTAGTTATTCATTTGGGCATTATTCAGTTTCCATGAGATTGTAGGCTTTCTGTAATTTTTGTTGTTGAAATCTAACTTTAATCCATGGTAGTCTGATGAAATATAGGAGGTTATTCCAATTTTTTGTATCTGTTGAGATTTACTTTGTGACCAAGCATGTGGTCAGTTTTAGAGAAGGTTCCATGGGGTGCTGAGAAGAAGGTATATTCTTTTGTATTAGAATGGAATTTTCTATAGATATCTATTAAGTTCAATTGAGTCATAACTTGTATTAGGTCCCTTATTTCTTTGTTAAGTTTCAGTCTGGCAGATCTATCCAGTGGTGAGAGTGAGGTGTTAAAATCTCCCACTACTAGTGTGTGGGGTTTGATGTGAGATTTGAGCTTTAGTAATGTTTCTTTTACAAATGTTGGTGCCCTTATATTTGAGGCATAAATGTTCAGAATTGAGACTTCATTTTGATGGATTTTTCCCCTGTGATAAATATGTAATGTCCTTCTCAATCTCTTTCAATTGATTTTAGTTTGAAGTCTATTTTATTAGATATTAGGATAGTTACACCAGCTTAATTCTTAAGTCCATTTGATTGGAAAGTCTTTTCCCAGGCTTTTACTCTGAGGTAGTGTCTGTCTTTAAAGTTGAAGTGTGTTTATTGTATGCAGCAGAAGGATGGATCCATTCTCTCAGCCTGTGTCTTTTTATAGGCAAATTGAGACCATTGATATTAATAGATATTAATGACCACTGTTTGCTAATTCCTGTTACTTTTTGTTGGTAGTGTTGTGTGTTTCTCTTCTTTGGTATTTGTCAGTGTGGGATTATCTATTGCCTGTGTTTTCATGGGTGAATCTAACTTCCTTAGGTTAGATTTTTCCTTCTAGTACTTTCTGTAGGGCTTGATTTGTGTATTATTTAAATCTAGTTTTATCATGGAAAATTTTGTTTACTCCGTCTATGGCAATTGAGACTTTTGCTGGATATAATAGTCTGGGTTGGCATCCATGGTCTCTTAGTTTCTGCATAATATCTGTCCAGGACCTTCTGGCTTTCAGAGTCTCCATTGAGAAAGAAGTCAGGTATTATTCTTATGGGTCTGCCTTTATATGTTCCTTGACCTTTTTCCTTTGCAGCTCTTAATATTATTTGTTTATTCTGTATGTTTAGTGGTTTCATTAATATGTGGTGAGGGCACTTTTTTTTGGATCCAGCATATTTGGTATTCTGTAAGCTTCTTGTACCTTCATAGGCATTTCTTTCTTTAGGTTGGGAAAGTTTTCTTCTCTGATTTTATTGAATATATTTTCTATGCCTTTGAGTTGGTATTCTTCTTCTGCTATCCCAATTATTTGTAGGTTTGGTCTTTTCTTGATATCCTGAATTTCCTGGACATTTTGTTTTATGACTTTTTTTGGCTTCTTGTTTTCTTTGACTGATGGATCTATTTCCTTTATTAGATCTTCAATGCCAGAGATTCTCCCTTCCATCTCTTTTATTCTGTTGTTTATGCTTGCATCTGTAGTTCCTGTTCAATTAGTCAGATTTTCCATTTCCAGCATTCCCTCAGTTTTTATCTTCTTTATCGCCACTATTTCAGTTTTCAAATCTTGGACTATTTCCTTCACCTTTTGAATTACTTTTTCTTGGCTTCCTTTAAGGGTTTTATTGATTTCTTCCAAATTTTTGTTTGCCTTTTCTTCCATTTCTTTAAGGGAAATTTTCATTTCCTCTTTAAAGCCTCTATCATCTTCTTAAAGTCATTTTTAAGGTCAGTTTCTTCTGTGTCTTCTGTGTTGGAATGTTCAGGTCTTGCTGATGTAGAACCATGAGGTTCTGATGGTGCCATATTGGTCTTTATGTTGTTGACTGTATATTTGCACTGGTGCCTACACATCTCTTCCTCCACTCCATGCAAGTTTTGTCTATGTCTGAGGGAGCCTCTCTTGTTCCAATTGAAATTCTTGGTCTAATGAGAGCTCTTGATCCAATCGGTGCTGATGGATTCTGTGTCTAAGGCAGCAGCTCTTGGTCCAATGACACCAGTGGGCTCTGTCTCAGGGAGCAGCTGTTTCCAATTGGTGCATGGTAGGAACTGTTTGCTTGGTGAGGGGGTGGGGGAAGAGGCAGCTGCCTGGACCCTGGGGCTCCAGTGGTTTGGGGAAGGGGCACAGAATGTGCCCCCAGAGCCTAGGGGCTAGGGACCTGGTCTGCCCAGTCTGGAGATGGGGTCTTACCTGTTCCCAGTTGGTGCAGGATGGGTGTAAGACTGCAGTGGTTGTTGGTGTCACAGGGGGCTGTTTTATTGGTGACAGGGTTGGGGAAGAGGCAGCTGCCTGGTCCCAGTTGGTGAAGGGTGGGCTTATCTAGTTAAGCAGTTTTTAATGAATGAAATTAGAAAAGCAAAGAAAATAACCCAATTATTGAGATCATATCAAATGATTTGCCAGTTTAAATTATTATTATACAATTTCAAAAGTATTACTGTTCACCAAAACTTTCCTGGTTCCTTCTAAACTCTTATTTTGTCCTTTAATTCTCTGATTCAAAGATAGGCCATTTAAAAAATATCTCAGCTGGGCTTAAAAATATATGCCTATAACCCCAGCACTTGGAACAGTAGTAGGCCAATTTCATTAAGTTTGAGGTCAGGTTGGTCCACATAATGAGTTTCAGGATAGTCATGGCTGTCATAGAAGAGTCCAAAAAGAAAAAGCATATCTAAAATTATGGGAAAATTTCCAATATACTCTGACTGGAATCCTTTGACAGCCATCTAGCGGGGACTTTCGTCTTGTTCAAGTGATAGGACACAGTAGGAGAAATGGAGTATTTTCATCTTCTGCATTATAATGACATATTTGAGAGCTGAAGGGTTTGCTCAGTAGTATTGCTCCTGTTCGGCACCCAGGTTTGGTTCCTAGCACCCACATCAGGTAGTTCAGAAGTACCTGTAATTCCAGTTTCAGGAGATCTGATGCCTCCTCTGCCTCATGGGCACCAGATATGCAAAAGGTGAAAAGACAGATATATTTGGGTTCCTAGGTCATTAAAAAGGTTTTTGTCAGTTATTTTGCAGTGCTGTCCTCTTACCCTGCAAGGAAATGTTACGAAACACGACAGAGCCTGCTAATAAGAGTTTTATTAAGATAAAAGGGACAGAGAGTGCTCAGGCCTGTGGGAGACAGGTGTATAGAGAAGAAGAAGGTGCCGGGAATATGGCGCCAGCTTATAAAGGCTGGGCATGCATAGGTTGACGTAACTACTCCACACATGTCTGTAGATCACATGGCTACGCTGCACGCTTATGTAAACATGCAAAGTCATGGATCCTGGTCACGAGAGACATCTTGACGTGGAAATGGCTATCTTGACCTGAACTGGCTAGGTGGAAGTATCCAGGTCCACCGGGCATGTGCAAACATGCCCAACCGTGGGGACGTGTTGTGAACCTTTCATCCCTAACTCTTTCCTTTTAAAAAAGAAAAAAACTGTGGTTGACCGGGTATGGGGGTGACGTTTCTCTCAAAGATTGCTTCCAGCTGAATAGTGTACGTTGGTTGGCTCTTGAGGGGGAATGGGAAGGTATCTTTTGAAGTCCTGGGATGATGGTGGGGAGGTGCTGGAATGACGTTCTGCCATCCCCTTGTTCTGCAGCTGTCCATCCGTGCCATGGCTGGGAACCTTCTGTTTGACAAGATACTGTTGACATAGAAAAGGCTTAGAGAAAAAGAATCATTATTATTTTATTTTGGAGTTGGCATTTATCTGAGGTAGATCTGGCCTGCCCAGATGGAGACATGTGACAGCTATCTGAGGTAGATCTGGCCTTAGTACTCTGCTTAATTTTTATCTGAGACAAGCCTTATTAGAGGTAGTTTATTTAAGGCACCTGTTTCCCTTATTAGTTTAGCATTTAGGAAATGCAAGTGATCAGTTGTTGAGTATTGAACAATGATAGATTGTTGTATTACACTTTTCCTTACCACCTGGATATTTTTGATGGTCCTTTTTGCCTTCGGCTCTGTGTGGCCCTGGTTGGGAAATGAAGGGGTGATACCTTATTCCTCTGAAATTGATGACAAGGCAGGGGATCCTGATGTCCTCTGGAGCTTGAGAGTGAAAGGGTCTTTTTGTTTTACTGTATATGAAGAGAGGTTTTTCTGGGATGGAGGTGAGATAAAAGGTTTTAGATGAGACAGATAGACCCAGTGAGGAAAGCCCTCGAGTTTAGCAGCTGTAGGAGTCACAAGAATTACCTTGAAGGGTTCCTGTCACTTAGGGGAAAGGGGTGAAGGGCACTGGCCTGGAGGGAAGAGAAGAACCTGATCCCCAATGTGTATTGGAGGTGGACAATTATTGCCACACGGCTGAGGTAATGAACAGTCTGCATAGCTCCATAGGATAGACCTTAGGTGACATAAAAGAGGAGTTAACAGGCTATCTGGAACAGTTGGAGGGTTGGATAAAAGACCTGGTATTAGAACTGGCCTTCCATACATTAGTTCAAATGGAGAAATTGAAAGAGGCTTTTTCGGAAGAGCCCTGAGCCTGAGAAGAGCTAGAGGCAATAATCTTACCCAGTCGAGATGAAGTTCTTGTGACATCTTAGTAAGAATAGTTTTCAAAGACCGGTAGGTATGCTCCACCTTTCCTGAGGATTGAGGACGGTATGGGATATGAAAATGCCAAGGAATGTTAAGAGCCTTGGCTAGCATCTGAGAAATCTGGGAGGTGAACTCTGGGCCATTGTCAGACTGAAGAGAAGCAGGAACCCCAAACCGAGGAATAATTTCTCAGAGAAGGAGGTCTGCAGCTGTCTGAGACCGCTTATTAGAAACCAGATATGCGTCCACCCAATTTGAAAATGAGTCTACCATCACGAGGAGATACTTAACTTTCCTGACGTTGGGCATATAGGTAAAATCGAGCTGCCAGTCAGTCCCTGGAAGGGAACCTCTAGCCCTGGTGGGTGGAAAAAGTCTGACTCCTGTACTTGGTATTGGGATCTGTTTTTTTTGGCAGATCTCACAAGAGGCAGTAATAGTTCTTAAGAACTCTAAGTCCTCAGAAGTGGGCTGCAGGTGAGCTTTTATGAATTGAGACAGAGCAAGATTATTAGGATGAAAGAGCTGGTGTAGATAGGAAAGAATTTGAATAGTGTCTGGAGTTCCCTGTGAGGGTGTAGGATATACTGTATGGATTCCCTGTGGTGGGTGAGGTGAGACTTGGCCCTGGAGGGCCACTGTTCTGGCTGCCTGGTCAGCCCAGTTGTTTCCCCTAGAGATGATGGAGCTATTGGTCTGATGAGACCAGCAGTGGACAATTCCTATAGCCCTGGGGAGGTGGGAAGCCTCCAGCATGGCCATTATTTGGCCTGAGTTAGATATGGATCCCCCTTTTGCTGTGAGAAGGCCACGCTCCCTCCAAATAGCAGCATGGGACAGCAGGATATGAAAAGCATATTTGGAGTCTGTGTAAACATTTAGAGATTGTCCCTGTGCCAATTGGAAGGCATGGGTGGGAGCTATCAGCTCAGCCTTTTGGTTAGTGGTGTGTGGGGGTAATGCCTGTGCCTCTATTATCTCTGTATCTGACACTATGACCACTGCCAAGGGAGGAGCAGCTGCTGCTGAAGGAAGATCAGCTTTAGAAGGAGAAGAACCCGGAAGAGGAGCTGAAGGAACAGTCGCTCGAGCAGTAGGAGTCAGAGCCGGAGGTTGAACAGGTCGAACACGTGGAGGTTCGTTATCAGGGTCTAAAGTTAGAGATTCTGGAGTCAGAGAATCCTCTGGTTTAGGCATAGCTAAGAGCATATGAGCAGGAGAGAAGGAATCCAGAAGAGACAGTTTAGCACTCAGAAAGGAAAATGCTATCATGTAGGGCAACTCTTTCCATTTGCCTTCAGGCTGAAAGAAATTAGATAACTCCTGTAAAATATCGGGATCTTAGGAGCTGCTTGCTGGCCATTTTTTGTTGTTTTGTAAAGCATATTTTGGCCATTTTTTATTACAGAGATGGGTCAGCTTAGGAATCGTTATGTAAGGCATTAAGCTGAGAGGTTTTAAAGCTTCAAGAAGACAGCCTAATGGAGAGGAAGGACTAACAGGATTGGAAGCCTTGTTTCCCATGTCTGCAGTGGAGAGGCAGAAAAATAAAAAACAAATGTGATCCAGAGCCAAGGCCCCAGGCATCCCCAAGGCCAAGGACGGATAGTGGGCACAGGCCACTACTTGGCTTCTCAGCCAGATAAGCAGGGACCCCTGCCACGTGAGGCAAGGATTCCCTGGGAATCCGGACAGTGTTTGCTGCTTCGTCAAGCCAGATGAATGTGTCGGCCTCACATGGCCCCCAGGACGCACCCAACGGAGGTGGTCCCAACTACCAGAAATTTCTCAGGCTGCAGACATGGGAGATGGCTAGAAATTTAGGCCTCCGATAGGGGCTGACTGTAGCCAATAAAGACTGTGGCCAGGGATTCTCCTGGTCTCAAGAATACTTGTGAGGTGCTGGATGCTCAATGGTCATTCTCACAGATTCAGGAAACCATTTATGTTGGCTGAAAAGTGGGGGGACTCACCAATTGGAGAAAGCGATGTTGGATGTACTTTTGGTGCAGACAGGCGAATGGATAGTGGTCTGTTGCATACGGAGCAGAGTCCTCTATTTGTGTGCAGCAGTCCCCGGTTTACGGGTTTCCAGGTGCAGGACACCTGGAAGCGCCTGCTCGGTTTAACAGCACCAGATGTTAGTTATTTTGCGGTGCTGTGCTCTTACCCTGCAAGGAAATGTCACAAAACATAACAGAATCCGCTAATAAGAGTTTTATTAAGATAAAAGGGACAGAGAGTGCTCAGGCCTGTGGGAGACATGTGTGCAGAGAAGAAGAAGGAGCCGGGAATATGGTGCCAGCTTATAAAGGCTGGGTGTGCACAGGTCAACGTAACTACTTCACGCATGTGCATAGATCACATGGCTATGCTGCGTGCTTATGTAAACATGCAAAGTCACGGATCCTGGTCACCCAAGACACCTTGACCCGGAAATGGCTATCTTGACCTGGAACTGGCTAGGTGGAAGTGTCCAGGTCCACCAGGCATGTGTAAACACGCCCAACCATGGGGGCATGTTGTGACCCCTTCAGTTTTCTTCATGCATGTTACTAGAAAAAAATAGTGGCGCACGCCTTTAATCCCAGCACTTGGGAGGCAGAGCCAGGCGGATCTCTGTGAGTTCGAGGCCAGCCTGGTCTCCAAAGCGAGTTCCAGGAAAGGCGCAAAGCTACACAGAGAAACCCTGTCTCGAAAAAACAAAAAAACAAAAAAACAAAAAAAAAAAAAAAAGTGATTTAGGTGCATAAGTCTTGCCTCTGTGTATACCAAATGCATGTCAGGTACAGTGGAAACCAGAAGATGGTGTCAGATCTTCCATAACTGAAGGTACAGAGAGTTGTGAGCTGTCCTTTGTCTGCTGGGAACCACAGGCAGACCCTTTGGATGAGCAACCATTGCTCTTAGTTGTTGATCCACCTACGCAGCCCCATGAACATGACATTAATAATAGTAAGGTGAGAATGGCTGATCCTGAGTTCATCTTTACCTCAGCCCTGATGATTCAGAAGAAATATAAGATTGATAGCATCAGAAGTTAACAGACTTTGGTGTTTAAAATGTTTCTGAACACAACTCTGTAGTAGAATATTATTTTAAGTTGTGATATTTTTATTTATGTTGTATTTGTTTAATTCTGTCAAGCTGTGTTACTGTGCCTATCTAAAACACCTAATGGTCTAATAAAGAACTGAATGGCTAATTAGCAAGGCAGGAGAAAGGATAGGTGGGGCTGGCAGGCAGAGGGAGATAGAGGGAGGAATATATAGAGGGAGAAATCTGGGAGAAGAGTTCAAGGAGTCAGAGAAGGAGGAGGACTCCAGAGACCAGCCACCCAGCTACACAGCAAGCCATGGAGTAAGATTAAGATTTATAAAAGTAAGAAAATGGGAAAAGCCCAGAGGCAAAAGGTAAATGGGATAATCTAAAGTGAAGCAAACGTGGCTAAAAACTAATCCAAGTTAAGGCCAGGCATTCATCATTAAGAATAAGCCTCTGTATGTGATTTACTTGGAAGCTGGGTGGTAGGCCCTCCAAAAAAGAGTAAAAAAGTAATGTTACAACACAAATCTACACAAAATGCAGGAAGAGTGCAAAAAGTTATCAGGATAGAAACTGTCAAGACAAGTTATTAAAAAGTGACTGACTGTTTGACCAAAGCAACAATACTGAGTTCATCTGAAATGTGGTAAATAGGCAGCCATGGGAGCCCACAAGGACACATGTCAGCTGTACCCAGCTGGAGTTTATGCCTCCTGTAAGGAGAGAAAAGGAATTTGGGGGCATGAAGACCAACTTGTCTGAATGGCATCATATTCTGCTTCCTTAATGCCTTCAAAAGCTTCAGTTAGTGTCCCTGAGTGATGGTGACTCCAGATGAAATCCAGATTATTAGGAGATCCTGAGACTTAAACAGAAGTCACTGTAAGGCTGGGGCAATCAGGCATTTACAAAGAGATGTGGGGCATGGATGGACTGTTAGGGATGGAGTTCTGGATGTGAGAGCCAGAGGATCAAATGACCAGAGGGCAATGATCAAGGTGTACCTGAGAACAAGCTAGCTCCTCCTGTGCGCTCTGTATCTACCCAGCTGTGGTGGGTTAGCCACGTCCAGGTCTTCCACTCTTGCCTTATTCTTGGCAACTACAGTGTAGCTGCCAGCGACAGCACCCTGCATCCTCCCATGCAGTGGTCTCCTCCCTGTCATCATCCCTCTCACCTGACTGCCTGACAATAGAAAGAATAGTCTAAAGAGATGTTTATGTCTCTCCCTTTGGCTAACTATTAGGTAAACAGTAGACTGAAAGAAATTCAAATTTCCCTTGCAATCACATTCTGGGAAAAAACCGAGTCTGGCCAAGGAGAATGTTTCTGCTGAAGAATTATTTGCACCCTACCGAAACAGATATCTTGCAGGAGACAGAGGAGCAAAGAATGGGGGAGGGCTTCAGGGATGAGTAGAAATTCATTATATGGCTTGGGTAGCTTACTTACTTGTGTGAAGCTCTTGCTTTATACCTAAACAGGATGCCAAAAGTAGTTAACGTCTATCTTCATCACTGTTCCAATTTAGTCCCATTGAATACGTATCATGTTTCTGTTTTTACAATTTTTTTTCTTTTCTATTGTCCTCTTTTTAAAACTTACTTTAAAGAACAGTCTCACTATGACTCCCTTGCTGGCCTGGAATTCACTAAATAGATTAGGCTTTTCCAAAACATCAGAGAGATTTACCCACCTTGTCTGAAGAGGACCTGTATTATAATTGGACACATCACAATTAACTAATTTGACTCTTTAAATTAACTTATTGAGGATGAGTAACTGAGCCTGGCTGATTAAGTGTAGGTAGGACACAGGCTTCAGTCCTAACTCCTGTAAAAGAAGTGTCTCATCAGCCCTCCTGTCTTACAGTCCATTGTCTTCCAACTATGAGCAGTACTGTCTTTCTTTATCATTGAATCTGGTATAATTTTTGGTTTATATTTCATCAGAATTTGAAGTCTGTCTGTTTTATAATTTACTCCTTTGTTTTCCTCTATGATGTGTTTTCATTGACTTTGGCATTGGATAGGAGAGTCACCTTACAAAGAGGTAAGCTTCTTTGTTTGCAGTACACAGTCTAGAATTCACCCCTGCTCTACAAGTGCAGAATGGTGCAGGGTTGCTTTATTTTCTATCATAAGCTAAATGTTAATTTTATATTCTGATATAGGTTCAACTTAGTCATGACAAATACACAATTCCAGAGGAGTTTTTGGAAAAACAACCTCCCCCCCCCCTTTTTGTGAGACAGGGTTTCTCTGTGTAATAGCCCTAGCTGTCCTGGATCTCACTCTGCAGATCAGGCTGGCATCAAACTCACAGAGATCCTCCATCTCTGCCTCTTAATTGCTGGGATTAGAGGCGTGTACCACCACAGCCTAGAACAACCTCCCTTTTTTGTGAGTAGTACAAGATTTAACAGAGTCACTACCAATGTAATTTTGGAAATGTTTCTTCAACAGTAAACATTTCATGCATGCTTAATGACTAGCTATTGTCCCACTGACCAAATATGAATTGAGACAAATGGTTAGTAATTGAAGTATTGCTAATTTATTGAGAAAGTGAAAGGTCTTCTGGGGGATAGAAGTTCTCCAGTGAGAAAGAATGCACAAAAGCTCCTGACCACCCAAGCTCTCATTGATGTCCTCTTCTTTCTTTTTGTTCATTTGTCTGTGATGTGCATGCATGGTTTTATACATGTCTACATGTGTGGAGCATATCAGTTGTACACATCTGTATGGAGGCCAGAGGTTGAGTTTTGATCTTTGTTTTAGATGCTGTTCTCTTGACATGAGGAGACTAGAAAGTGAAAATAAAAGCTTTGTTCAGTGCATGATGTTCTGGTGCATGATGGGGCAACTCTAGACAACAAATGTGGAGCAAGGGAGTCTATAGTTGTTGTTTTTTTATTCTTATAGGGCCACCACCCAGCTACCAAATAACCATAAGGAGAACTATTCTTACTTAGGAATGCCCACCCTTAGCTTGGCTTATGTCTAGCCACCTTTTCTTTACTTAAATTATCCCATCTACCTCTGGGCTTTTACCTTTTTCTGTTTTATATTCATTGTGTGCTTATGGATACTTCCATTTTGTTTCATGCCATAGTAATCCAGAAGCCACATGTCATTTACATTTTATAAAACCGTTAGTGAAGAAGATGGCCAAGTTGTGACTGACACGGCTGCTTCCATTGTAATGAGGTCACCAGCAAAGATGGGGGCAAATAATGTAGTTCTTTTCTGCTTAAGATTAACTAAACCCCATGGAAATGTGAGCCCATTCCCTATCAGGCACAAGTCCCTGTACTATACACCCATCTCAAGGGTTAAATGTGCACTGTTACACCATTTCCTTTAAAAAGCCACTTTAGTTAGTTAAGCATGAATTTAGGAGGAGATGTTGCCTATGGCATAGACAGGTAGGCCCTATATAGCAAAGGAATAAAGGAAAAGGATTCCATGGTCTTAATCAGAGTCAGTTGAGCCCATATGTCTTACATAGTAATTGTAACTCTGGAAGCCAAGCATTGTCATCCAGGGGTTTTTAACTTCTCAGTCCTAAAACACAAGACATTTCTTGCTCTGATTATCCAAGGTAAGTATGCTGTCAGCTGAGATCAGATGGATCTGTCACCCTCCATATGGGATGGAATTTAAATCTTTTGGAAACAAAGTTTTTGAAAGAGTTCATCCTAATAAAATCTTGGTAGCTTTTTGTGGTACTTTTACTCAGAAAAGCATTACCTCATGGCATCCTCTAAGTCAGACTTAACCACACCAAGAGACTAGCTTTGTTCCTTCCACCTGACCTGATCTGAGCTTTTGCAGATTCTCTCAGTGAACTGGTTGGGGAGGGATACAGTGGATAATGCCATGCATGCAGAGGAAAGATAGGGACTTAAACCCAAGTTTGAGGCCTCCCATTGTTCAATCTCCTTTGTCAGGGTAGGCAGGTTATATTAAGGAAGCCTGTAGGTCAGCCTGAGAACTTGGCCCATGTCTGCTTAAGGGAAATATTTTCTTTCTTCAGTTTCTTTATCTCTTTAGAGCTCTTTCTACATAGGTTGTCTTCCCATCTTGGTTTACATTGTTCTTAGTGTCCCTTTATGGATATTTCTTGCACACAAATTTCATGTCAAACATGTTTCCACCCCCAGGATGACCTGACCACCAAAGGAATTTTATTCTCTTCCCCAAAGCATTTTTCTACCTTTAGTCTGTATATAGATTGGTCATGTGTTCCCTGGTAACTTCCCGGTACCACTGTAAATGTGATGTCCAGACACTTCCATCCCTGGGGTTCTTTTGCTGAACTGCAGAGTTCCAGAGGCACAGGGCCACTTCAGAAGCTGTTGGGAAGTATTTATCCTGTGAGGACATCTGAGGTGGTTCCCCAGGTGAGCTATGTTCTTAGACTAACTCGTGAATTGCTACAAATAAGTGTCTGTCTAAGGCAAACTTTTCTCTTCCTCAGGAGGGTGTGCTAGTGAAAGGGGGACTTGCCTAGACAGAAACTGCACTTGATTTTATCCTAAGGAAAGTGGTGTCTGTGTCTTTTTCCCAATATCTGGGGTCAGACTTCACAATCTTATTCATTATGTGAGTATATAAACAATTGGTCCATAGAATAGGAAGGAGGAAGGCATACTGCTCTCAGAAGAGAAGAGTCACTGTTCCAAGCCATCCAATTCCTAGAATTTAGTCTTAGGGCTGGCAATAAACAATATTTTACTGAATAGAGGAAGTATTTCAATTTGACTTCCATATTTTAAATTCAATTTTGATAGTCTTTGATAGTAAAGATTGATATTTAATATTTCTTACAAACATCAGTATGGCTGCATTTCTTGAATCCAAAGAGAAAATAGGGAGGCTGCAGAGGCACAACAGACTTCTCTGATCTCCTCTATGTCCAGAGAAAGCTCTAGAGAGTGGGGCCTATGTGTTGGCAGGAAGATCACCAGCTGGAGGGCCAGTAACCTAACAGTTTAGAGTCCAGTTTAAGTCAGTTTTGTAGGAGTTGAGAAGTCTTTGTGTACTTAATCTCTATACATATAGAGTCATAGGCAGTTGGATAACATCTCTCCAGATTGCATTTTTCCTGGCTGAGTTTCCTCTGTACTTTGTTTAAAACTTCAGTATAGTTTTGGCCTTTTTTCTTTACATTTTCTCTCCATCAGTTTGTTTTTTGACAAATATATCACCCATTCTTAATTGTTGTAGTTTTGTGCTTTGTGTAGAGCTTAAATTATGTCACAGTGAATATTATTTCTTCACAATTCTATTGACGAATCTTATTTTTCTGCTTTCCATATAGATTTAGAATCAGCTTTCTTTCATAAATCATAAAGAGTTTTTGTTGAGTGTGCTGAATTTATGCTGCAAATTAAACACATCTGACACTATAATATTGATTCATCTTGTTCACAATGATCATTGAATATCTCACCATTTATTTAGTTCTTTTATGTTTGATAATATGTGAAAGATGTATTTTTTTTTGGATAAAAATTACTTTGGTGATACATAAGTGGTCCAGCAATACTCTTCTTGGGGATGACTTGTGATTGAATACCAATGACAAAGTTGGGGGCTCATAACTATCTGCAACTACAGATTCAGGGGTCAGACACACTCTTCTTTAGTGTGCCACTTACATATATGTGGAATACATTCTCTCTCAAACACACACACACACACACACACACACACACACACACACACACACACATAAAAAAGGGGAATATTTTGTTTTGCCTAAAGCTTTTATGACTTATAATGGAATTAGAGCAAAACACATTGCTTTATGTATTTAACAGAAAACATACAACTTTTCTTTAAAAATTTGCTCTTTTGCTTTTGGTTTCAAAAGGTGTGCATTATTGTTCTTCACTGTGCTCCAGATGTAATTCAGTCATTAATAAGAGCAAACATAAAATAATTTCTAACTTATCATAATAGACATCATTTCCTTTACCATAAGAGAATGAAACACTTTTTATTGGTTAAAACTACTATCTCCTGTAGTATGCTACCACCCATTCACCATGTCTGAGCAAGGGGCTGAGGATTAAAAACAGAGACAAGACAGCGGGTTATTTGTCTCAGCAGAATGCCAAATGCCATTTATTAAAGGAGGTAGGAGGCCTTAAATACAGGCTTATAGCACAGTGGGAGAACCCTGGAGGGCAGTTCACTACAGATGTTTTACATTCTTGCATCCTAGCTGTTTACCTCAAATGCAGGATACACAAACAAGGAACCTCAGGTAAGCTGTTTTAGGAGGAAGGAAACCAGCAGGGAATCAGCATAGGGAGAACACCTGATCAAGGTCAGCAAGCAAGGCAACAGCTATGAAAGGAACGGGGTGGGGGGCGGGGGCAGGGCCCAACAGATTCCCCCCTTACTAAAAAGAAAAATGAGCTTCTGTCTTAGGTTACATGGGACATCAGTACATCACATTACCCATCATGGAGACACCTTCCCAGGCCACACAGGTGCTCTGTCTTAGTTTGCTGAGTGTCCCCCAAGAATTACCCGTCACTGAATACTGATTATCATACAGGCTTAACCATGTGTGAACTGTAGGGTCAACTGCTGCCAAAGATCTCAAAGTGGCACTAGGTTTGCAATCTGTGTGTTCGACAAAGAAAAGACCAACAGAAGTCCTAACCCACTCATAGCCAGTAGGCTAAGTGCAATTGAACATTTCCCTTCCTTAATGAGCCTTATAGCAAATTGGAGTCTTTGTAAGATGGTATCCCAAAAGTAAGTGGAACTTGAGTTTTATAAATTTTATAACTTTCAAAGCCAATTGAAATGTATATTACTGTTGAATTAAAATTATCATAATTAACTGTGGAAGCTACTTTTGCTGCCAGGGTCTCCACTGCACCAGCTGTAGTAACCAACTATGAAATAGCAATCCCAGAAACAGTAGCAATGGCAGCTGCTATCACTGTAGTAGCAACAACAGCCACAGTGAAGTCAAATTCTCTTCTGAAGCATGTGAGCACCATATGTGTCTTACTGCCATGGTCCACTGGCATGGACACAACTCCAGGAACACGAACCACCAAGGCCCATATTTCTTGATTCCAGCATGACTTAAGCTGGCAGCTCTGAAAAAGAACAATTAAGAACCACAAAGAAAAACAGAGACAGCACACAAGGAGCAGAACTAATGGTCTTATAATGGCTACATTTTAGGCTCACAAATTTTAAGGTATCTTCAAAAGGGAGCTATATGAATTTCAGGAGGCCATAAATGTTGCACAGAGCCATTCCTGAAAAGGTAGGTACTACACCAACTTGGAGAGGATTGCAAAAATGAAAAGGCTTAGCTGGCATGCTACTGTTAACAAATGGAGGTCAGTGACCATACTACCAAATGTCAGGGTAGCCCTTTAATCTCCAAGGTGCCTGGGTGACATGTTCTCAAACATTCTTGAAAAAGCAGTTACTATACATTACCTTCTGAAGAATCCAACCACATGACTACAGTTCCTAGGCTTATGTTAACACTTGCCAAGGCTGGCCGTGTTGGGCTCTCAATCCCCACTGGCGTCAGAAAAGGAAGATTTTTCACAAAGGCCCAATAGGTCTCTGCCATGTTGGGATTCAGCAGCAGCCACAGGGCGCACACAGTGCTCAGGAACCCAAAGAGGAACCTAATTGTCCTGCAGAAAGACACAAACAGAACCCCGGGCCCACACCAACACCGGATTGGGTGCCCTCCAAGTGCCAGTAGAAAGATCCTTCTATTGCCCCAGAGGATGATTTGCAACAGGAGCCTGCCAGTGCTTATCTGCAGTGGATATTCCAGCAGAATCCACTGATAAAAAATTTAAAATATATAAAACAAGGGAAAGATAGAAGGTGGAGAGGAAAGATGAGCCCCTAGGTCCCCACTTTTTACTTTAGCAAAATAAGTGTCTCACTCTCTGCTGTGCTCAATTCTCTCTTCAGGGAGAAATAATGTTTTTTATATTTTCCTTAGGTTTTAGTTTGTTGCATATAACTTGGTTAGGCTGTTTATGTAGTACAAAGTTTTTCATTCTTCTTCATTCATCACAATTTTCCTGGGCTTATTATTTTAGGTTTGCTGTTGTAGTCTTTAAGACTTAGAATGCATTACTCTAGGCTCTTCTGGATTTCTGTTTCCACTGAGAAATCAGCTGTTATTCTGATTCATTTTCCTTCATATGTGACTTGCATTTTTTCTCTTACACCTTAAAATATT
Source organism: Peromyscus californicus insignis (assembly GCF_007827085.1). NCBI lineage: Eukaryota > Metazoa > Chordata > Mammalia > Rodentia > Cricetidae > Peromyscus > Peromyscus californicus. The sequence continues at coordinate 16,665,591 of NW_026294617.1, read as the reverse complement.
CTTTCTTTGGTATGTATACTTAATGTTTTAGCATACCCTGAGGATTTTCTTTTCTGGTCTTGTCTATTTGGTGTTCTGTGTTTTTTTTTCATGTATATGTCTTTCCTTAATGTAAAGAGTTTCCTTCTATGATCATGTTGAAGATCTTATCTATGCCATTAACTTGGTATGAATCTCCATCTTTGCCGATAATCAAAGGCTTGTTTTTAGGTGTGTTCCATATGTCTTCTCTCTCTCTCTCTCTCTCTCTCTCTCTCTCTCTCTCTCTCTCTCTCTTTCTGTCTCTCTCTCTCTCCTCTGTCCTCTCTCTCTGTATGTCTGACTGTCTTTATGTGTTATAAGTGTTCATGTGCCTTTGAGCTCCTTCCTTAACTTCTCTTCTTGCTGGACTGCAACTTTAAAGTAAAATAAAGCTTTTATTCTCCCAGTTGTTTTTGGTGGTGGTGATGTATCAAAACAGTAGAAACCTAGTAAGACGAACATGATGCTACAGAGATTATTCTATGATTTGAATTTGTTCATGATGTTTAGTACTCAAATGCATAAGAATTATAAAAGAAAATAGAATTTCTAAATGTCATCAAAAAGGTATAAAGACTTGAAACTTACTCTCTTACAGATTATGTATGAAAGATACTGATAGGTACTTTAAAATTCTGGTAAGAATTTCATAACTTTATATGACAGTGAGATACATAGATGAAATTCTCATAAAATAATTCTTAGGAAACCCAGAATCCTTTCTTCCGGGATTTGATGTTACACGAACATCTGAAGTAACAAATTCTATCCAATCACCACCATTGTTTTATGTAGAAGGCCAAAGTGAATTGAGCCAATAATGTACAAACAAAATGAGTTTCTTTAAACAACAATTTAAAAGTGTTATATTATTTTTCTTGAATGTTGCAATATGTGTTTTTATCAGACTTAATAAATTTGAAATTTTTAGTGGATTCTATTGTTATTTCTTAAGAATAAAAATCCCTTATTCATCATTTGGGAATATTGTATTTAAGTTATTTCTACTTCAGATTGTGTAAGAGTAAATATGACATTTAGATGAATTAGTGAGAACAATTTGCTTCACTCTTTTACATTATATATATGCACTTATAACAAATATTTCTTGATTTGTGCTTTTGTGGATTTAAATATGTTCATGTCTACTGGATCCTCTGTTTCTGTTTCTGTAAAGTACACAAGGCCCAAAATTCTTTAATATTTTGAAGATTTTATTTCTATACTATAAGAGTGTACAGCACACCAACTTTTCCCTGCTTTGTTGTTTTGTTTTATTTTTCGAGACAGGGTTTCTCTGTGTAGCTTTGAGCCTTTCCTGGAACTCACTTGTTAGCCCAGGCTGGCCTCAAACTCACAGAGATCTGCCTGTCTCTGCCTCCCAAGGCAAGGATAATTGCAGAGAAGAGAGCAGAAAGACTATACAAGACAAAGGAAGTAGCTGAATACAATGAAAAAAATGTTTTCTACAGACAAAACTGCAGTTGCAAATATAAACCATCAACACTTGTGACACGCACAATACATGTGCAAGCTCAAAATTCTAGAAATAATCCCAGCATGGGGAATGGAGTTGGGCAGAAAGTCTCACCCACACATGAGGAGATATGGACAATTCTTATCTACCCAATAGTGAAATTCAGTTTGTTTAAGGATGTGGTCTCTAAGTTCTGGACCATGCTCCATTGGATGGCCACACACCCAAGAGTAGAGAAACAATATAAAATTGGAGGTTTAAAATTGTTTTAGGGAAAAATAAAGAGGACATAAAGTAGATGAGTTTGGGAAAAGGCATGAATGTGGGAGAAGTTGAGGAGTTAACATTAAATAATATAAATATACAATATATGAAAGTGCCAAAGAATTAATAACATCTCTCTGATCTTATATTTCATCAGTTTTATTATGAATGAGACTATCTAGCCATGAGTGAAATTAGGCACTGCACAGCTCCAGGGATGATCAAAGACATGTTCATAAAATGTTAACCTTTACTGAGGTGATATTTGGAACTTTAACCAAAACTGCCTCCTTAGCTATACTGCATTTGGATGAACAACCACTAACAGATATAAGGTCCTGAAGCCACACAGTCCCATTACTGCAATTATGAAGGAGAGAAAGGAGAAAGCACACACATCCTTACATGCAGGGGGATGTCCAACATCTCAGCTCACTGTGGGTGGTGGCATCCTGGAATGGTGGTCCTGGGTGCTGTAAGAAGTAGGCTGAGCAAGTCATGCAAGAACAAGACAATAAGCAGCACTTTGCCATGGGTGCAGCTGCCAACTTCTTTGTCTGTTTGAGTGCTCCCTGTGTTAGACTGGAGGTTTCCAGACAAAATAGATCCTAGTCCTTCCTTTCCAGCCAGATGCCTGCACTTACAGTCCTCAAAGTGACAAAGAGATTCCCATCAGAAGCACACACTCACAAAATCTCATGATAAACTGTTGTTTCTTACTTTTTACTCTTTTATGAGGACCCACCACCCAGCTCCCAAATAAATCACACACAAAGGCTTATTCTTAATTTTAAATACCCAGCCTTATCTTGGCTTGTTTCTTGCCATCTTTCCTTAACTTAAATTATCCTGCTACCTTTTGCCTCTGGCCTTTTTCTTTTCTATTCCTGTTTATCTTACTTTGTTTCTTATTCTGTGGCTGATTGTGTAGCTGGGTGGCTGGCTCCTGGATTCCTCCTCCTTCTCTGGCTACTTCTTTTTTTTCCTCAGATTTCTCCTTGTATATATACTCCCTGCCTGTCAGCCTGCCTATCCATTCATCTGTCCTGCTATTGCCTGTTCAGCTCTTTATTAGACCATCAGGTGTTTTACAAAGGCACAGTAATACAGCTTTACAGAGTTAAACAAATGCAACATAATCAAAAGTAAAACACCTTAAAATAATATTCTATTACATTTCCCCCTTTTTGTCTAAATAAAAATGAAAGGGTTTAACTTTTTATTTTTATTTATTTATTTATTTTTGTTTTTTTTTTTTCGAGACAGGGTTTCTCTGTGTAGCTTTGCATCTTTCCTGGAACTTACTTTGTAGACCAGGATGGCCACAAACTCACAGAGATCCACCTGCCTCTGCCTCTCGAGTAAGTGCTGGGATTAAAGGCATGTGCCACCACTGCCCGGCTTTAACTTTTACATAGTAAAACTACACATAACAAAAACAGTTATCAAGTAAGAATTAATTTACAATATTCAGTCCATTTACATTTAACAAATTCAAAGAAAGCACTGTACCATCCATCCATCTTTGTGACTATAAAATTTTATACATAATTTACTTCCTATCATAACAAAGGAAAACTACAACTATAACTATCTAGTCTTCAACTCAATCAAAGACCCTAGAAGGATAATATTATTTGAATAAACAAAAAGTGCATTGCAAACAACTTCCAAACACTCTAGAAATGACAGAAATATATGACTAGATAGTCATTCAAAGTTCCTCTGCAATGTTGAGGAATCCTACTGTCTACAGGCCTAGAATATCTGACAAACTCTTCTGTGAAGCAGGAACCCTGAAGGACTGTCCTGACTTGTTTTATCAAAGTTCAACAGTCTCTTTCCTGTGCATCCTGTATGATATCTGGCAGTTTCTTCTGTGAAGCAGGAACCCTGAAGGACCATCCTGCCTTGTGTTGGCAAAGTTCAGTGGTCACTTTCTTGTGGGGGTCGTGCATATCCAGTCTGCACAGCACACTGTCAGCAATCAAAGGCAAGAACAGTTTCTTTGCCCAGTGGCTAACCTTAACACAGTGAAAGCAAACTCCATAAGGAGTTTCTTCAATGCCCATCATCTCTGAAGTAAATTGGTACTGACAGGAGCAGATGTGTCTCATTGTCATGAAAATCCATAAGTTAACAAAACATTTTAAATGCCATATTTGTTAGGCCTAAAAGTTTGAAGGCCATCTATATATCTAAAATATACCTATTTAACCTGGAAAACATATCTAATGTGACTACAAGTTTAATCATTATGCATTGACTACTAACCTCATTTCTTACTTATACCTTGCATTTTTAAATGAACTGCATAAGCACAATACCCCAAACAACAGTAGAAATATACATACAATATGTTGTAACAAAAATAACCTTAAATTTTTATCAAAATACAAAAAATCCCCAAACAAGAACAAAAACATATATACAGTATAACAAAATTAACTTTATATTTATAGCAATATATCAAAGTCCATGCCATTGTAAAATATCTGAGTTTAATAGTTGTCTTTTCATCCTAATTCCTGTATCCCCCTAAATTATAACAAATATCCATAACCCACCAAATAACCCAAATCATCAACACCCCCTAACTCTTGGGAATGTGGGTGTAATTTTCTCCATACTTCTTCCTGCTACTGTGGACAAAGTAGCTTTATGTCCCAAAGAGAAGATTTGAGATAATTGCCATGTTCTGTGAAGACCAGCAGTAATCTTTCATGATATATATCATCTGTCAAGTTTCAGGAGTTCTCATCTGATCAAGCCTGATCCACGTTAACACTGAAGTAATTTATAGGCTCTCATCTCCTGTGGGAACAACACATCAAAGCATTTTTGATTTCCGTTTGACAAATACATTTTCTTACTTCTTTTTTTAAAGTTAAGGCATTCCTAAAGTATCCTGATTTTACACTCCATTTTACAATCCCATGTTTTTTAGCAGCTATTATTTGCTTAACAGTATTCAAACAATTCAAAATCAACAATAGGATCCAGACTCCCTATATATTTCACATCTCTATGTGGCTTATTCTTTTTTACTTTACTTTAATTCTCTCTCCAGGTTCCCAATTGTTTGAGTTCTTGCTCTGATTTTCTCAGCAGTAAACTCTTAGAGGAAAATTAAAGAAACTTGTTCTTCTCCAAGTAGATTTTGGTCATGGTGTTTTTATCACAGCCATACAGTACCTAACTGAAACAGAGGCACCATGATCGACAGATTATAAGGAAACACCAAGTCAGACATGGTGCACAAATCTGTTCTGAGTCTTGATGTCAAGATAACATTTTATAAAGTTAATACACATATTAAAATAAAATAAATGTTGTAGATGTAACCAATCCTTTTATTAAATAAGAAACATAGAACCAATGCAAAGAAGAAAGCCAAGAGATCAGAGCTAGGAGCCTTACCCTGCAGCTAGCCTCTTAAGCCAAGAGACCGCTCCGAAAGAGAGCTACTTCCTGTGTGTTTGTCTTTATATAGTCTTTCTGTTCTGCCTTCTCATTGGTTGTAAACCCAAACACATGTCTGCCTCGTCACTGCCTGTCTATAGAGACTTCCAGGTCTTCTATGGTTGCGATTGAGATTAAAGGCATGTGTCTCCAATGCTGGCTGTATCCTTGAACACACAGAGATCTACCTAGCTCTGTCTACCAAGTGCTGGGATTAAAGGTGTGCGCCACAACTGCCATGCTCTTGCTATGGCTCTAATAGTTCTGACCCCCGGGGCAACTTTATTTATTAACATACAATTAAAATCACATTTCAGTACAAATAAAATACCACCATAAAATGTAGTTCCAGTTTCTGTCTGCTCTCTCCCTGTGTATATCTTGGGTACTACTTTTATTTTTAGACTGACCAGATATTGTTGCATTCAGAGATCTTATGGTATGAAGCAACTCACAGCCAGACAGAGAATAAGTGTTTACAGGGTTTACAACTCCAGTTTGTATGTCTAAAATGCAATTTCTATATCTAAAGTTAGGTACCTTCCTGAGAGAGTAGGAAGAAAGCTGGTAAGAGTCAGAGAACCAGGACCTTTTCTAGGAGGTCCTGTCTTCAGTATATGAGAGGAAGGCTGCACCTGAAATTGCAACAATATAATTGCCCCAATGAGACTTAAAAAATGGCAGCACCAATTGAACTGCCACTATGCATGGGTAAATCTCACAAAACTCCACACTTAGATGAAGAGCTAAAGACAGTCAATGGCTATTCAGAGGGAGAATCAGTCTCTCCCAGGGATAAGATAATTAATGGTTTATTTTATCCTGTCCCAATTGTTCATCTCTAAACACACACTTATATGAGCAACATTAAATGTGCTCTTTTTCCCTGACCTTCAAACACACACACACACACACACACACACACACACACACACACACACACACAAAATCAACCAAACACAAAAACAAGATTTATTTTAAGAGGTCATGAAATTGAAGAGGGGTGAGGAGGATGTAGGAAGAGATGAAGAGACCAGATGGAGGGATGGAAATTATGTAAATACAATATTCATGTATGAAATTCTCAAATGGATGTAAATTCAAAAAGATTTTATCATATACTTGGATAAGGGTCAAGATTCACTAAGTAGTATATGTATTATTAAAATGTATGAAAGAACATTTCATATGATGTTTACTATTCAGGGTATTTAAGCTTAAGTAAAACAATGAAAATTTTAACAATTCTGGGTTACAGTTTTTTTTTTTTTAATCTCAATCAATGCCTCCTTAGATTTCTCAGATGCTTACCCAGGAGTGGGAATCACACTTCTTTCTGGCTAGAAGAGAACCACAGTTGATAATCTTCCTCAGCATTCTGGTAAACAGAAGAACCAAAAGTCATTCTGTACCTTTCTCAGTACACACAATATTTTCTTTCCTCTTCTGCATCTCTAAAACTGGAAAGTATTGAGGCAGGCAAGAATTCTGTTCTCTGTAAGAGGAGGCTGACATTGAAAATTAACAGTGGTGAGTTCAGTGGTCCCTGCTCTCCCCCAAGAATCTGCAGAGAACAAGTTCCTGCCTTTTCATTTATGATAGAACAGATTTGTCAATGCAAACTTTTCTTTCTGCTACATTTTTGTGACACTGGGAATAAGAAATCACTCCATATCCTGTCTCCACGAAGAAACTGTCCTTGTCACCCACATCCCTACAGGCTTTGGAGTATATTAAGGTTTGCTATAACACGTTCCTGTTCAGACAACTTATTACCCTGGTGCCACATGTCTACCATGTTTATGATTGAGCAAACCTAAATTTAGAAGCCTGGGAACCTCATCAACCTGAATATAGGAGACAAAAAGCTAGAGAGACCTGGAGGAGACTAGAATATGAAATCAGCATTTGACTGTCATTCTAAGAATCTCCATGCTACAGAGAGAATAGACAAGTATCTAACCTTCATAATAACCCAGAAGAAAAAAACAAGGACAAAAACACATTTATAGCCTACAATCCTGGGATCTGTTTAAAACAACCAAATGTAAATTATGTATCATCTATTGAATTATGCTAGAGCCCCACATGAGATACCAAAAAATGCATTAAGTAGAGTTATGGCTTAGTAATATCTTGTTAATTTTTGATTCCTGATAGAAAATAATTACCTTTCCTTGCAGAGTGAGGTTCCATTTATGATATTATGATAATAAGTGAGTGTGCTCTTACACATATATGTATACACACACTAAAATTAAAATGAGTTAATGAATGGTCTATATTCAAGGTCATTTTCCAAACATGTTTCCCTCTTTACCAGTTATTTCAGGCATCATCTATTAGCTTCTTGGGACAAGTATTTAGAGGATACAGCTCAAGTGATATATTTTAGTTAAATTTGTATATCAAACCTGTTATTCTGTAATTATTAATTTGAAACCTTGTACTTAAGAAATAAATCAGGCGGGCTCAGCATAGACCCCATCCCTGGGCACCTGCCACTCTGGGGAAGACCTGCCCAACTTGGCCCCAGGTTCTGGCCACTGGGCAGGTTCCCTTCTAGCCCTACTGAGAAGGCTCCACTTCTCCAAGACCCCCGGCAGACCCTGCTATCTCCACACCCTGCCCACATGCCCATCAGCCTGAGACCCCAGCCACTTCCTGAGACTTAGAGACTGGCCCCCAGCTCCCATTCTGCCCCCAGACTTCCCTTCTGGACAAGAGCTCCCATCCTACCCCGGACTTCCCTTCTGGACAAGAGCTCCCATCCTGCCCCGGACTTCCCTTCTGGACAAGAGCACCCATCCTGCCCCAGACTTCCTGTCTGGACAAGAGTTCCCATCCTGCCCTGGAGTTCCCATTTGGACAAGTGAGCTCCCATCTGGACAAGAGAGCAAGACTTCCTGATTCTGTCAGCTCTGTCTGAACCAAGTGCACTGATAAGACCAAGAACGAACCACAAGGAAATGGGCAGACATCAAGGCAGAAGTACATACAACAAAATGAAGAGCAATACAGCATCACCAGGCCCTAGCCCTCCTCCAACATCTAGACTTGAACATCAAAAATTGGAAGAAGCAGAAGAAAACAGCCTTATGAATAACATCATGAAGAAGGTAGAGGCTTACATAGAGGAAAAGACAAAAAAATGGGAAGAACACTATAAAAAACTAGAGGAAAGGACAAATAAAGTAGAAGAAAACAATAAAGTCCTGGAAGAAAACAATAAAGCACTGAAAGAAAATCATGAAAAAGCAATGAAACAAATGAAGGAAACAGTCCAAGACCTGAAAAGGGAAATAGAAAAAATGAAGAAGACACAAACAGAGGGAATGTTGGAAATAGAAAATCTGAGTAAAAGATTGGGAACTTCAGATGCAAGTATAACCAACAGAATTCAAGGGATGGAAGAGAGGATCTCTGGCGTTGAAGATACGGTAGAAGAAATAGATTCATCAGTCAAAGAAAACACTAAAGCCAACAAAGTCATGAATCAAAATGTCCAAGAAATTTGGGACCCCATGAAAATATCAAACCTATGAATAATAGGGATAGAAGGAGAATACCAACTCAAAGGCACAGAAAATATATTCAACAAGATCATAGAAAAAAACTTTCCCAACTTAAAGAAGGAAATGCCTATGAAGATACAAGAAGCCTATAGAACACCAAGCAGACTAGACACCCACAAAAAGTTCCTTTGCCACATAATAATTAAACAACTAAATGTACAGAATAAAGAAAGAATATTAAGAGCAGCTAAGGAAAAAGGCCAAGTGACTTATAAAGGCAAACCCATCAGAATAACAGATGATTTCTCAATGGAGACTCTGAAAGCCAGAAGGACCTGGACAGATGTAATGCTGACACTAAGAGACCATGGATGCCAGCCTAGACTAATATACCCAGCAAAACTTTCAATCATCATAGTTGAAGTGAACAAGACATTCCAAGACAAAGCCAGATTTAAAAAATACTTATCCACAAACCCAGCCCTACAGAAAGCACTAGAAGGAAAATTCCAACCTAAGGAAGTCAGATACACCTTGAAAACACAGGCAATAGATAAAACCACAGCAGTAAACCCCAAAGAAGAGAAGTACACACACACTACCACCAAAAAATAACAGGAATGAACAATCACTGGTCATTAATATCCCTTAATATCAATGGACTTAATTCACCTATAAAAAGACATAGGCTTACAGAATGGATATGAAAGCAGGACCCATCTTTCTGCTGCATACAACAAACACATCTCAAATTCAAAGATAGACACTACCTAAGAATAAAAGGCTGGGAAAAGACTTCCCAATCAAACGGTCTTAAGAAACAAGCGGGTGTAGCCATCCTGATATCCAGCAAAATAGACTTCAAACTAAAATCAATCAAAAGAGATCAAGAAGGGCATTACATACTCATCACAGGAAAGATCCACCAAGATGAAGTCTCAATTCTGAATATTTATGCCCCAAACACAAGGGCACCCACATATGTAAAAGAAACATTACTAAAGCTTAAACCACATATAAAACCCCACACATTAATAGTGGGAGACTTCAACACCCCACTTTCACCAATGGACAGATCTCCCAAATCGAAACTTAACAGAGAAATAAAGGACTTAACTGATGTTATGATTCAAATGGACTTAATTGATATCTACAGAACATTCCATTCTAACAAAAAAGAATACACCTTCTTCTTAGAGCCCCATGGAACCTTCTCTAAAATAGACCACAAACTTGGCCACAAAGCAAATCTCAACAGATACAAAACAATTGGAACAGCCTCCTGTGTTCTATCAGACCACCATGGTTTAAAGTTAGATTTCAACAACAACAAAAACTACAGAAAACCTACAATCTCATGGAAACTGAATAATGCTCAACTGAATCACCAATGGGTTAAGGAAGAAATAAAGAAAGAAATTAAAGACTTCCTAGAGATCAACAAAAATGAAGACACCACATACCCAAACTTATGGGACACTATGAAAGCAGTGCTAAGAGGGAAATTCATAGCACTAAATGCCCACAAAAAGTAGTCAGAGAAATCTCACACTAGTGACTTAACAGCACACCTGAAAGCTCTAGAAAAAGAAAAAGCAAAGTCTCCCAGGAAGAATAGATGCCAGGAAATTATCAAAGTGAGAGCTGAAATCAATAAAATAGAAACAAAGAGAAAAATACAAAAAATTAATGAAACAAAGAGTTGGTTCTTTGAGAAAATCAACAAGATAGACAACCCCTTATCCAAGCTAACCAAAAGACAGAGAGAGGGCATCCAAATCAACAGAATCAGAAATGAAAAGGGGGACATAACAACAGACATTGAGGAAATCCAGAGAATCATCAGGTCATACTTCAAAAACCTCTACTCCACAAACTGGAAAACCTAAAAGAAATGGATAATTTTCTGGATAGGTACCACATACCTAAGTTAAATCAAAACCATATAAACTATTTAAATAGTCCATTAACCCCTAAGGAAATAGAAACGGTCCTTAAAAGTCTCCCAAGCAAAAAAAGCCCAAGACCAGATGGTTTCAGCGCAGAATTCTACCAGATCTTCAAAGAAGAGTTAATACCAATACTCTCTAAACTGTTCCACACAATAGAAACAGAAGGAACATTACCAAACTCCTTCTATGAGGCTACAATTACCTTGATTCCTAAACCAAACAAGGATACAACAAAGAAAGAACTACAGACCGATCTCCCTCATGAACATTGATGCAACAATACTCAATAAAATGCTGGCAAACAGACTCCAAGAACACATCAAAACAATTATCCATCATGATCAAGTAGGCTTCATCCCAGGGATGCAAGGGTGGTTCAACATACGAAAGTTCATCAATGTAATACACCATATAAACAAACTCAAAGAAAAAAAAACATGATCATCTCACTAGATGCAGAAAAGGCATTTGACAAAATCCAACACCCCTTCATGATAAAGGTCTTGGAGCGATCAGGAATATAGGGAACATACCTAAACATAATAAAGGCAATTTATAGCAAGCCAACAGCCAACATCAAATTGAATGGAGAGAAACTCAAAGCAATTCCACTAAAATCAGGAATGAGACAAGGCTGTCCACTCTCCCCATACATATTCAATATAGTACTTGAAGTTCTAGCCAGAGCAATGAGACAACATAAGGAGATTAAGGGGATACAAATTGGAAAGGAAGAAGTCAAGCTTTCCCTATTTGCAGATGACATGATAGTATACTTGAGTGACCCCAAAGATTCAACCAAGGAATTGATACAGCTTATAAACACCTTCAGCAACATAGCAGGATACAAGATCAACTCAAAAAATCAGTAGCCCTCCTTTATACAATTGACAAAGAGGCTGAGAAGGAAATCAGAGATACAGCACCCTTTACAATAGCCACAAATGACATAAAATACCTTGGGGTAATACTAACGAAGCAAGTGAAGGACCTATATGACAAGAAATTTAAGTCCCTGATAAAAGAAATTGAAGATGTCAGAAAATGGAAAGATGTCCTATGCTCATGGATAGGCAGGACTAACATAGTGAAAATGGCAATTTTACCCAAAGCAATCTACAGATTCAATGCAATCCCCATCAAAATACCAACACAATTCTTCCCAGACATGGAAAGAATAATACTCAACTTCATATGGAAAAACTAAAGACCCAGGATAGCCAAAAGAATCCTGTACAATAAAACAACCTCTGGAGGCATCATGATACCTGTCTTCAAGCTCTACTATACAGCTACAGTAATAAAAACAGCTTGGTACTGGCATAAAAACTGACATGTGGACCAATGGAATCGAATAGAAGACCCTGACATTAATCCACACACCTATGAACATGTAATTTTTGACAAAGAAGCCAAAAGTGTACAATGGAAAAAAGAAAGCATCTTCAACAAACGGTGCTGGCATAACTGCATATCAGCATGTAGAAGGCTGCAAATAGATCCATATCTATCACTGTGCACAAAACTTAAGTCCAAGTGAATCAAGGACCTCAACATAAATCCAGCTACTCTGAACCTGCTAGAAGAGAAAGTAGGAAGTAGTCTTGAACCCATCGGCATAGGAGATCACTTCCTAAATAAAACACCAGTAGCACAGACACTGAGAGAAACAATCAATCAATGGGTCCTCTTGAAACTGAGAAGCTTTTGTAGAGCAAAAGATATGGTCAACAAGGCAAAGCGACAGCCTACAGAACGGGAAAAGGTCTTCACCAACCCCACATCTGACAGAGGACTGATATCCAGAATATATAAGGAACTCAAGAAATTAGACATCAAAATTCCCAACAGTCCAATTAAGAAATGGGCTATAGAACTAAACAGAGAATTCTCAACAGAGGAAACTCAAATGGCTGAAAGACATTTAAGGAATTGCTCAACATCCCTAGTCATCAGGGAAATGCAAATCAAAACAACTCTGAGATACCACCTTATGCCTGTCAGAATGGCTAAGATCAAAAACACTGAAGACACCTTATGCTGGGGAGGATGGGGAGCAAGGGGAACTTTCCTCCACTGCTGGTGGGAATGCAAGTTTGTACAACCACTTTGGAAATCAATATGGCGCTTTCTTAGAAAATTGGGAATCCATCTCCCCCAAGATCCAGCTATACCACTTTTGGGCATATACCCAAGGAATGCCCAATCATACCACAAGAGCACTTGCTCAGCTATGTTCTTATCAGCATTGTTTGTAATAGCCAGAACCTGGAAACAACCTATATGCCCTTCAACTGAAGAATGGATAAATAAAATGTGGTACATATACACAATGAAATACTACTCAGCAGAGAAAAATATTGACATCATGAGGTTTGCAGGCAAATGGATGGATCTAGAAAAAAATCATCCTGAGTGAGGTAACCCAGACTCAGAAAGACAAACATGGTATGTACTCACTCATAGGAGGATACTAGATGTGGAACAAGGATGACTGGACTGCTATTCACATCACCAGGGAGGCTACCTGGAAAACAGCACCCCAAGAAAGACACGGGGATTGCCCAATGACAGAGAAATGGATGAGATCTACATGAACAATCTGGACATGAGTGGGGGTAATGAAGGGCAAGAGTTGAGGGAAAGAGAGCTTGGGGGAGCAGGAGATCCCAGCTGGATCAACAACAGAGAGGGAGAACAAGGGATAGGAGACCATGACAAATGAAGACCACATGAGAATAGGAAGAAGCAAAGTGCTAGAGAGGCCCACAGAAATCCACAAAGATACCCCCACAATAGACTGCTGGAAATGGTTGAGAGAAAGCCCAAACTGACCTACTCTGGTGATAGGATGGCCAAACACCCTAATTGTCATGTTAGAAACCCCATCCAATGACTGAGGGAACTGGATGCAGAGATCCATGGCTAGGCCCCAGGTGGAGCTCCGGGAGTCCAATTAGCGAGAAATAGGAGGGTTTATATGAGCAAGAATTGTTGAGATCAAGGTTGGATAAAGCACAGGACAAATAGCCAAACAAATGGAAACACATGAACTATGAACCAATGGCTAAGGGGCCCCCAACTGGATCAGGCCCTCTGAATGGGTGAGACAGCTGATTGGCTTGATCTGTTTGGGAGGCATCCAGGCAGTGGGAACGGGTCCTGTGCTCATTGCATGAGCTGGCTGTTTGAAATCAGGGGCTTATACAGGGTCACTTGACTTGGCCTGGGAGGAGGGGACTGGACCTGCCCAGACTGAGTCTACCAGGTTGATCTCAGTCCTCAGGGTAGGCTTTGCCCTGAAGGAGGTGGGAATAGGGGGTAGGCTAGGGGGAAGGGGAGGGGGCCGGGAGGGGGGAGAATAAAGGAATCCATGGCTGATATGTAGAACTGAATTGTATTGTAAAATAAAATTAAATTAAATTAAAAAAAGAAATAAATCAGTATCAAAAATGTCTACATGACAAAGAAGATATAGAAAAGGCAGCACTGAAGATATCTAATGATTTGTATTGACGTTATATCATGTTCATTGGGTATATACATATATTTACAAACAATTCATACAATTTGTGTATACATGCATTTTCATGTCACATACACAGAGCTTATTGTGCTCTAGTGGTATAAATGCACTTCACATGTGCTCACTTAGATGGAATTTCATTGGAAAATACAAGAGCAGTGGCCATATATAGACTAATGTAATCTGTCAGATGACTTCTGAAAGTAGAAGGAGATAGAAATTTTTCATACATACGGTAATCAGGTATTTCTCTATGATGTTTATTCATTTATTTAAATATTAATGGATCACAAAAAGACATTAAATAAATAAAAAGAGTTTTCAAGTCTCTTGCAGGTATTTCAGCAATGGTCCTAACTTCTTGATGATGTCATTCACTGTGTCCAATTGTGCTGCTGTTACAGTGAGCAACTGTAGAAAACACAGAGAAAAATGTTACTAATTAATAATGTTCACGAAATACCTGATTTGATAGCTATTTCTCCCAGCATAATACACATCACATAACCAAAGATTTAATCAGGTACTGGCAAAGAAAAACACATATAAGGCTCAAATTGTGAGTATGATTTTCCTTTCCTTTGCATAACCTGAGGGAGATAATAGGGATTTTAGTCTAATATGTATCTCTTTAAGGATTTGGATCAGTCAAAATATAATAGGATGGGCACAGATGAACTGGATTATGGGGGATGATAAAACAAAAGTGCTTTTCCCCCCAAGCCATATGACACTAAATAGAACCCCAGAATATTCGTGATAGAATGAGAGAAGCAATTATGGCTGTATTCTGAATTATACATCACACACACACACACACACACACACACACACACACACACACACACACTGACATGCATAGACATAAAGATTGAAAAATGAGAATATATTTTCAAAAGAGACACAAGCTCTGATTCTCAGCTATGTGTATGCTTTCACAATGGGAGGGAGGTAATCTGAAGAGATGGGGAAGCATTTTCTTGTTTTAAAACAATGTGTATATAAATTGGTTTATTTTATTACACACCATGTATTCAGTTCTCACAAACTCATATGAACTGCTACAGAATTTAAAACACTATGCAGTGATGATTTCTCTGTACTTGACTTCAAGGTTAATTTGGTTGCTACTGTAATCTATTGATGAATGAAGATTTTGGTCATTAAAATTCCGTCCCTAAACATGACAATGACTAAGGACTCTATAGTAGGAAATATCTACTGCACGTTACAGGTAGAAACTATCCACAGAAAAAGGAACATATTTCCAGAACATTGCTATTGTACACAGCAGTCAGTCAACAAGAAAGTTAACTATGTTTACAGATTTTTTATAGCCGATGCATCTGCGTTTGCAGATGTGTCCTCTGGAAAACAGCATTTAGAGAAGAAAAACAGCAGAAATGACCCTTTCTAAAAACAGTAAACAGTACTAAAGGGAAATCCTTTCAGAATGAAGTAATCTTACATTAATTTTCTGACATTAAACATGCTGCACACCATAGGCTAAAAGATAAAAGTACTAGGTCAAAGAATGGATGACTTCTACTGGAGTTGTTGGACAGTGTGGTCCCATAGTCCCCCTAAATACTTGGCTATTGTCATTGTTCTTGATTATTATTCAGAAATACATGGCAAACACCTTTGGCTGAAGATACTACATACTTGAGTCATACAACAAAGAGGTAATAAATTTGGTATTGATTTGGAAATTAATGCCTATTGTCTAACTATAATAATACTTGAGTTTGGGATACATGCTACTGGAAGACAATAGCAATCTTCACTCTAATCAAGCTGTGGACCCTGTGATCCACAGTAATGACTAGCCCTCCAAGATACAGCCACTGGTGCAATGGTATCTAAATAAAATTGACTTCCTAAGATATCAAGGTGATTTTCTGTACACATGCACAAATGTTAAGCATTTGCCACAATTGAAATCAAGTAGGAAGGAAAGAACTTTCTTTCAGGAAGGTCTGTTCACCTCTGCCTCTCCGGCACACTGGTACCAAAATCAAGTGAGAGCATTCTCCTTGCTATTGGACAAGATATACTTTAATTCTTCCATTTGTCTCTTTCACTGTGATGTTGTCTAGTATAGAAAGTTTGTACAGAACTAAGCATAGAATGCTTAAAATATTTTTTTCATCATGAATATATTAGTTACTATACCACACTTTTAAAATTTAACACCCCAATTCAATGCATTTGTATATGAAAATCAAGCACATGCAAATCCCTTTATAGTAATGATTCCTTTTGATTCAATAACTCCTGGTGGTCTCATAAAAACAAAGACCTCCAGATTGCTGAATCTCACATAACAGATAAGTGCAATACCTGACCCACCAGTGGACTGTTCACTAGAAATAGAATGCTACTGGAGTAATAGATGGCAACTGGAACTTGAGTGGGAAGTTGAAATTCCATAACAGATAGAGGTGTGCTTCAATGAATAGGCAATTGGTTAAATTACAATTATCATAACCTTGATCCATTCAAGGGACAACAAACTGTTCTTGTGTTTGAGCTGCTCCAGTCCCTGAGTACCAAATATTAGCAACAAAACCTTTCTCCCAATGCCTCCTCATCAGTTTAGGGGGCCTCTTCAGTTTCTCCAATTTGATTTCCTGACCAATCTAGCACATTACTTCTAATACTGTTCAATTGCTAAAATGACTCAGCTATTCACCAGGTCTCCTATGTCATCTGGGCTATAACAGATTAACATTATGCTAGCAAAGGTGACCTCTACATCCAAGATATAGTGTAGATAAATGGCCAAACACCCAGCCAAAAACAGATAGGCATTCCTTGGCCAGATTCAGAATAATTAGAACTCACAGAGGTCTGAGAAATTTGTGCAGCAGGTTTATCAGGAAGCTGGGAATCATTCTTTCCATTCCCAGACTGCAGGATGTAACATTGGAGGATCAGGAACACAGGTTCAGCAAATCTCACTCCAGTTCCTCTGGGGAGCATCAGCAGCTACAGTGTCATCAGGGCCAGCATTCCTCTGTTCCACATACTACACCAAGTGCTCAGGCAGCCATTGAGTCTCATCTTCTTCCTGTGAAAAAACACAAACATGTGCTTGACCCCATATCCAAACAGGGTTGGGATCCTTCCATAATCCATTGCAAGGATCCTTTTATTTCACCTAAGCAAAAGTCACTCTGGCACCATCATGCCAAAATCTTTCCACAGCAGATTGCTCATGGACATCTACATTCAAAAAATTCAAAATGAAGAGGGCATGATTCTTTATGCATTGACTGAGGTTATAACTCCCCCCTCTTTGTTTTCTGAAGCTGCATCTTGAGATTGCCTTGGGCTCACTCAATGATGCTTTGTCCTTGAGGATTACAAGAAACACCTGTTTTATGCTCAATTTTCCATTTGGAACAAAATTGCTGACATGCTTTACTAATTTATCTGAATCCATTATCTGTTTTTATAATTTTAGGAATCCCCATATATGAAAAACATTTTAAGCAATGAGCTATCATGTGCTTGATGGATTCTCCAGTTTGTACAGTGGCTATCAAAAATTCTGAATAGGTATCAACTGCCACATGCACATAATTTACTTTGCCAAATTCCACAATATAAATAACATCCATTTGCCATAAATGATTAGGAGGAAGGCCTCAAGGATTTATCCCTAAGTGAAGGCATGGGAAAATACTGTGGGCACACATTGCATTGCTTAACAATCTTACAAGCAACTTCCTTGGTAAGGCCAAATTTTTTTCTTAAACTTTTGCTATTCTGATGATGAAAGGCATGTGAATGTTGAGACAAATCTACCTGATATAAGGTGACCATCAGTGTCAAATTATCAGCTGATGTATTACTATTAGGTAGAGGGCTGGGAAGACTGGAATGAGCTCGAATATGACCCACAAAGCATGGCAACTTTCTTTGATGAATGGCATCTTAAATTTGCTGAAACAGCATCCTAACCTGACCATACTAGTCCTAATGCAGGTTAAGAGTTTCTATAACTTAAAAGGCTCTGAAAATGTAATGACTATCTGTGTACAAATTAAATGAACTGTTTACAAGAAATTAGAAAACTGTAGTTACAACTCACAATTCTACTATATAAGCTGAAGCTGGAGTTGTTTATTTTCTTCCTCATTTTTTTCCTCAACAGAAATGATCTCACTATGACTCAGCTCTCATTCATGAATTCCCCTTGCCTACTACTGTCTGCTTCTTCCCAGTTAGAGAGGCAATGCTTAAACTAATACAGTAAAGCACTGACATCCTTGACTCCTCCCTCAGTGCCATGTGAAAGATGGAGATGTGCTGTGGGATAATGTTCTTGTACAGTGTAGAAATTTGTCACTTGAATCCAGAACAGCTTCAGAACTGCTGCCTGAGATGATCCAGCCTCAGCGACTACTACAGCCAAGAGTTAACCTTTATCCTAAATTTTCTCAGGGTCCCCCAAAGATTACCAGCACCCCCAATCAGCAGGAAGTAGTCTAGAGAATTATGCCCACATTCCCAAGAATAAATTATGGATATTTGTCATTGTTTGGGGGTGGGGTTGTTATGAGTTGTTATAGATAATGGTCAGGAAAAAAGCTAAACAAAGATTAGATTCAGGAATCTTGTTCTGAAAAGAAAAGGGGGTATAGAAATAATAGGATAAAAGGGTAGATTATTGAATCTACTTTAATTCAAAACACAACTATCAATCTTACATATTTTACATTAGTAAGGATTTTGGTTTATTGTTAACTTAAAGTTTTACATGAAAATGAGACACATCTGTTCCTGGCAGCACCAATTTACTTTATAGAAGAGGATGGACTTTGAAGATACCCCTTACAGAGTTTGCTTTCATTGTGGCAAGTTTAGCCACTGGGCAAAGAAACTATTCTTGCCTTTGACTGCTGACAATATGCTGTGCAGACTGGACATGCAGGACACATAGGAAAAAAGAGTGTTGAACTTTGCCAAGACAAGGTAGGACAGTCCTTCACAATTTCTGCTTCACAGAAGAGTCTGTCAGCTATTCTGCAGGACACAAAAGAAAGTGACTGACAACATTTGCCAACATAGGTGACACAATCCTTCAAATTTCCTGCTTCACCAACAAGTCTGCCTGATATTCTAGGCCTATAGGCTGAAGATGGATGCCCCAAAATTACAAAAGAACTTTCTGTGACTGCCCAGGCAGCCAGATGTCTCTGTAATTTCTAGAGTTTTGGAAGTTGTTTGCAATGTACTTCCTGTTTACTCAGGTAATATTATATCCTTATGAGGTCTGATGGAGTTGAAGACTAGAGAGTTATAATTATAGTTTTCTTTAGTTATAATACAAAACTTTAGACTCACCAAGATAAGATAGATAATTAAGTATTTTGTCTAATTTTGTCAAATGAAAATGGATTGGACATTGTTACGGTAATTCTTGCTTGATAACTGTCTTGTTAAATGTAATTTTACTATGTTAAATTTAAAATCTTACTTTTTGATTAGATAAAAATGGGGAAATGCTGTGGAATAATGCTCTTGTACACTGTAAAGATTTGCCACTTGAAATGGTTTAATAAAACACTGATTGGCCAGTAGCCACCAGGCAGGAAGTATAGGCAGGGCAACCAGACTAGGAGAATTCTGGGAAGAGACACAGTTGCCAGCCAGATGCAGAGAATGCAAGATGAGAATGTTGTACTGAGAAAAGTTGGCTAAACATAGACAAGAATTATGGCTTAATTTAAATGGAATAGCTAGTTAGTGATATGTCTCAGCTATTAACTGAGCATTAATAAATAATATTAAGCCTCTGAGTCAATTTTTTGGAAAGTGGCTGCTGGGTATTTTGGGGGTTGTGGCAGGACAGAAACTTCTGCCTACAGAGATGGTAATATGTTTCTGTGGTATTGAATCTCTGTGAGGCACTGTTGTTTGAATTTTTAAAAGTATTACTAATTGAAAATCCTGAGCCTGAGATATCAGGGTGAAAGCTGAAAGACCAGAGAAACAGAATAACCAGACAGTAGTTCTTACCTCTATGAAATCCTCAGCCTAAAGAGTGTGAGTTCCTGTTTCCTCACACCTTATATACCTTTCTCTGCCCTGCTGTATTACTTCCTGGGATTAAAGTCATATGTACTTCCCAAGCAAAGGCATGAGATCTCAAGTACTGTGATTAAAGATGTATGCCACTACAGCCTAACCTCTATGTCTTATCTAGTGACTGGTTCTTTCCTCTGATCCTCAGGAAAATTTATTAGGATATACAATATATCACCATAAGGCACACCTGTGAAGGCATTTAATCCCTGAGCTATATCTCAAGCACTTTTTGAGATAGGGTTTTAAGTAACTCAGGCTAGCCTTGAATTTGGATTTAGCTAAGGATGAGCTTGAATGGTTGCTCCCCGCCCCCCATCAAAAATGCTGAAATTGCAGGTGAGCACCATCAAACTTAGTTTATGTGGTGTTAGTGATTGAACCCAGGGCTTCAGTCATCCTTGGTAAGCAGTTACCAGTGGAGCTACAGACCCAGCTCCAACTCCTGTGGTGACTTTCATAAGAAGTTTTTACTTTGACACAGGGCCTCCCTTTGTAGCCCAGGTAGGCCTTGGGTTATAAAAAATCATTATTTTATTATTTAAGTGTCTGTGTGTGCATTGCACATGCATAGTTACCTGAGGAGGTCAGAACAGGGTATTGGATTCCATGCAGCTGGAGTTACAGGCAAATATGAGCTGCCCAACATGGGTGCTCATAACCAAACTCCAGTCTTTTAGAAGAGCAACAAATATTCTTAACTACTGAGCCATCTTTCCAGTCCCCAAAGCCTTGAACCTTTGATTCTTCACCTCAGTGTCCCAAGCAGTTTGGATTACAGGCCTGCACAGTAAGAAGACCTTTGAAATATATTGAACACATGTGCCCATATGTCATATAGAGACTGTTCAAAAGCTTTCAGCTGGTGTTTCCACAGGTTAGGTTACTGTGGCTTCTTACTTCTTGCCCTGACACACCTTTTGTCTGACAAAGTACTATCCACTTTTTCCTAAAGCTTCCGATCCACTTGGTTTACAACTTACACTTTATTAAACTGAAGTCCTTGTTATCTTCCAAAACTTCTTGGTCTGTTCCTACACCATTGTTCTGCTGATGTGATACCCCATTGTACTGACTACATGCCTGTTGCTGTGATGAAACATCCCAACTAAATCAATTGAGGAAAGAAAAGGGTCTATTTGACTTTGAATTCCAGGTCACAGTCCATAATTTTGAGAAAGTAAAAGCAAGAACTTAAGCAGCTAGTCATCTTACATCCAAATGTACACTGTGGAAATACACATACAACCCTCTCCTCATACACATAATAAATATGTCCTAATGGAAGGAAGTTTTGTCTAGGGGAGATGGTTCAGAAGGTGCTAGGGGCACAAGTCTGTCAACTTGAGGTCAGATTTCCAAGAACCCATATAAATGCCAGACCCAATAACACATCTATAATCTCAGCACTATTCCTATGGCTAGACTAGAGGTAGGACAAGAGACTCTTCAGAAGGTGGAGGGCCAGCTAACTCAGGGTACAAAGCACATAAACCAACAATGTGAAAAATCCTGCCTCAAATATGATGGAAGGTGGCTGTTGCCCTCTGATCACCACATGCACATACTCCACAGTACACCCACAAACTCACACATGAATGTGGGAACATATACACAAAGTAAATATCTTTAAAAGGATATTTGGACTCAAACCCCATGGAGCAGACAGCATATGAGGAGTTAGCAGAGGCTGGAGTAATGCATGTAGAAACCAGAAGATTTTCCCTCTTGGGCTCCAAAAGGAACCCACTTTGCAACCCCTTTGTTTTGGGACTTCTGTTCTTAAGAACTGTGACCCAGGAAGCTTTCATTGTTGTAAATCCCCAGGTTGTCTTCAGGTGTTATGAAAGCTCTAGGAAAAGCACACCTACCAATCACAATGAGAAGTATGAAGGAAAAGATGGTATCTCCTTTTCTAAACCACTCCACCCTCACTTTTCAACTGCCTAAGAATCTCTCTCTCTCAATTTACCCACTGTTCTTCCCTTCTATTCTTTTTTTTTTTTTTTTTTTTTTTTTGGTTTTTCGAGACAGGGTCTCTCTGTGTAGCTTTGCGCCTTTCCTGGAACTCACTCGGTAGTCCAGGCTGGCCTCGAACTCACAGAGATCCGCCTGGCTCTGCCTCCCGAGTGCTGGGATTAAAGGCGTGCGCCACCACCGCCCGGCTTTTTTTTTTTTTTAAAGATTTCTTTATTTATTATGTATACAGCATATGTGACTGCATGCCAGAAGAGGGCACCAGATCTCATTACAGATGGTTGTGAGCCACCACGTGGTTGCTGGGAATTGAACTCAGGACCTCTGGAAGAACAGCCAGTGCTCTTAACCTCTGAGCCATCTCTCGAGCCCCCCCTTCTATTCTTAAAGGATAGATGAGGGTCTCTCTTCCATGAGAGAAGCCATTCCAATTTAGAATCCTCCATCCACACACACGGGCACACACATTCTGTCCACATATGCTCTGCAGCCTTCCCTCCTTACATCCACTCAGGATTGGGGTTCACATTCCCAGAGGTCCTCCTTTGTCCTTTCTTGTCTTCTCATGGGAACAAATCATTGATTCATCTTGGGACCTGTCAACAGCACTCCATGGCTGGCATTTTACAACCTAACTTCTGACAATGGCCCACCAAAGAAAATGATTCTCTGTGCTAGCAAAATGACTCAGCCATTAAGTGTGGAAGCTGCTCTTGCAGAGGAACTAAGTTTGGTTCCCAGTGCCTGCATCAGACTGCACATGGCTGCCTGTAAGTCAGCATCAGGACATCTGACACCCTTGTTTGCATTCCACAGGCAATTTCATAAGAATGAAAAACACTACTCTTTCACATTAACCTGAAACCACCTCAGAGGTCCTTCCATGGTCCCTCTTCCAGTATCCCCTTGTTCTGCCTCACACCATCTTCCTGTCTTTCCTCTTAACACACCACACTGCAGTGGCCGTTCCATCTCCAGAGCTGGCTCTAGTCCTATGCCTATCTCCCCATGCAGTTTCTCTCCTTCAGAGAAAGTGTTTGGGAGCCAGAGTAGACATGCGCTGCCTCTGTCCCTCAGCTGCTTACTCACCTTTCCTGAGCATCCAGTTGTACCACCATGTACCACCCACCATGGGGGTACACATCACTCTTCAGTAGAGTCCTTAGAAAAATTAAGTAATAGGACTTCTTCAAAGCCCTTGACCATACCCAGCATCTTGCAGGCACCGAAACTCACTAACACAGCACTGTACAGGCAATTTCTGATGCTTAGAGTGCTTGACTGAAATGCTGGCTTTGCAACTGGGCTGTCAGGGGCCAGTTTCAGCAGTTGACAAGTTGAGACAGGGTGCAAGGTGTCAACAAGGGAAGAAGTGCATTAGGCACTGTGGCCCGGAGAATCTTGTAGCATGACTGACTAACAGTCAGAGTGTTTCTTTATTTATACAGAATTCAGTAAGCAGGGATAGAGTCACGTTGTTCCAAAACATAGATCATATCAACTTTGTTTGGACGTTTCACTTCCTCTTGCAAATCTTTTAATCATCATTGATAAACCATGACAGAACAGTCATTTTTTACAATTATATTCCCCAAAGTCTAATTGTCATTAATAAACAGTTATCTTTTATAACCATTTTTACTCAGCTCCATAACCCATTTTTTAAGAATCTAGAGGCATATGACAGCCTGTTCTCAGGCTAGTAGCTTTTGTGTCTTCAAGGATGCTAGACCAATACAAAATCTCCAAACCATCCCAGGCAGATTGCCACATGCTATTATTAACTCTTAGTGGCCAGAGTGCCCGAGAAAAATCGTCAGACCTAAGCTGCTGCAGTTATTATTCAAATTCTTCCATAATACAATGCTTACATTTTATGTCTTTATAAATTTTGTTTATATGTCTAATCCTGGAATTCTTTTATTCTTTGGTCATATGACACCACAGTGGCTCTGCATGAGCTAACTTTTGTAAGAAAGGAAGGTCCTGACATCTCATTCTTTTATCATCTTTCTACATCATTATTTGCCCGTAAATATAAGTCTCTGTGTCAGGCAGAGGTAACTTCAGCTAATCTAACTTTATTGCTGTATATGCCACTTAATTGCCTGAATGTATAGTAGGAAGAAGCTTGTAATCTGATCTATGGCCAACTCCTCTAGTCCACTGAACCTTGTTGACCTTTTAAAGTTTACTTTGTTTTGATTATCTTGTTCCTGATTAAGTACAGGGACAGATATTTCAAAAATATCTCATAGCTTCATAAAGAGACTTTTTGGCTTCTTTATGTGTCACAACCTCCAAGGTGTAAGAAAGACCTTCAAGTAGATAAGGCTATCTCCCTAAAAGTGGGAGGGGCAATATGTTCAAGACTTTCCTGGGAAGCTTAGAAGCAGTAATCTTGGGAGAAGGCATAAATGATTGTGGTTGATATATTGTGCACCCCAATAAACTCATCTGGGGGTCAGAGAACAGAGCAGCCACTACAGTAAACATAGGTTTAGGCAGTGGTAGCACATGCCTTTAATCCTAGCATTCCAGAGGCAGAGATCTGTCTGGATCTCTGTGAGTTCAAAGCCACACTGGAAATAGCCAGGCATGGTGACACACACTTTTAATCCCAGGAAGTGATGGCAGGAAGCAGAAAGGTATATAAGGCATGAGGACCAGGAACTAGAGTCTTGTTAATCTTTTAGGCTTTTAGCAACAGTTCAGCTGAGATCCATTTGGATGAGGACAAAGAGGCATCCAGTTTGAGGAGACAAGATTAGATGAGGAATTGGCAAGGTGAGGTTAGCTGTGGCTTGTTCTGTTTCTCTGATCTTTCAGCGTTCACCCCTATACCTGGCTCCGGGTTTGTTTTTATAATAAGACCTTTTAAGGTTTGGCTACAAATGATTAAAAAGAAAATTTCCATCAATCCAATATCCCCAAATTGTAGAAATATTAAAAGTGCCCCAAGTATGTAACAGGTGGAGATCACAACCAGAACTGGCATGGCAGCCATCGTGCAGCTCAGTTTGCTGGGTCTTGGACAAGCAGCTGGGCTGGCTTTCTGACTTTTGCCATTCCCATCAGATGTGGCTGTGCCACTGGGTAATGTTGTCTAACCTAGATTCCATGACTCAGATTTCTGTGTGTGAAACAGAGGCGATGATGACAGTGGTATCGGACTGGTGGTCAGTCTGAGACAGGTTCTCTGCTGGTCTCCCTGAGAGAAAGATGGCCTAGAGTCAGGCGGTGTGTAGGAAGGTTTGCACAGATGATTTCAGTTTCTTGTGGGAATAGTTACAGCCTCGGAACTGAAATCTTTCCATTTAGCTTGTGTTCAGGTAGTAAGTGTTGGGATGGGACTGTCTATCTTATTCTCTGCTCTATGCCCCTCCCATTGTCCCTTTAGGTGTGTTAAAACAAAACAAAACAAAACATGAACTGGTCACAAGGAATGATGGAAAGGAATAAGGGAATGGGTATGTGCTATGTGCGGCACATGTTATGTACCAATGGATTTTTGAAATTACTCAAGGAACATCTGAATAAATGAAAGAACAAAATTGTTTACTATTGAGGCCATCTTTTGTGGGACAAGGCAAGCAGCTTAGTGGTGAAGTATGGACTTGGTATATAAGAGGCCTTAAGTTTGATCCCTAGGATCATGAAGAAACAACAATGACAATAAAAATAACTAGTAACTAAAAACCCTAGAAGGAGTATAGGAAAGGAAGCCACTACAAAATGGAGCATTAGATGTGGGGAGCCAGACCTACCCAGAGGCCCTGAGGAAAGGACAAATAGAACTTTATTTCTGTCTTTACCAGGAGTGGACGCAGCAAGGCTGGTGTAGGGTTGGAGCCAGTGTCTCAAAGAACTCAAGGTTGTGGTTTGTGGGGAACTAACTCTTCCCCCTGGTTATCAGTTCTTAGGCAGCTGGGTCTGAGGTAGCCCAAGTTCTCTTTGCTGACATTGTCTGACTTAGCTCGCTGCAGACCTTAGTCATTTCTCCCCTGTTCAATAGTCTATATGATGCTGTAGTTCTTAATAAACCTGCTTGGCATAAGACAACGTTTGTGTAAGCCCTAACAAAGAAGCTTTTATCTTTTCTGTCTTCTATCTTCTCCATCTTTTTAATGCCCTGGCACCTCCCCATCATGATCCTGTCACTAAAGTATGACCTGCTTGTCCATGTTAGTCAGAAGCAACCCTAGTAAAGTTCGCAAACATTCTCAGATGACCCAGAATGCGGTGGCAGGTTGGGGGTTTGGGACAGCAACAATAATTATCAGAGCAGCCACCCCTGGGGTGCAAGGCAGCAGCTGCGTTCCTCTTCCCTCCCTAGCCGTGAAGTGGCTTGGGGACAAGCTCTGTCCTCCCATGTCATTTCTTATCTCTGGGTTCAGGGATGGAGATCTGTACCCTGCCTCTCTGAGCCTCCTTTCTTCTTGAAGGAAGCTTCTCCCTCCAGGAAGAATCTCACTCAGACTGTCGTCCAGCACAGAGGAGCACAGGGGACCTCAAATCTCAGTGCTAGTCCAGTCTCAACAGCTTCCCGGCAATGACTCTCAGTTCTCTGACATATGTGTTTTATCAGTGTGTCTGCTGAACGGTGGGGAAACTGAGTCATGCCAAGGCCAATTAATGTGGTGAAGGAGAAGCAGGATGATAATTCAGCTCTGTGGTAGAACACTTGTCTATCATGTTCAAGGCTCTTGGTACAGTGTTCAAAACTGAAAAAAAATCCAAACTAAACCAAAACACACGCATACACAGAGGTGGGGGGCGACAGAGACAGAGATAAAGACAGAAAGTAAAGGCTCACCTGTTCAAGCCACAAATCCCCAAACCCCAAGTCCAGCTTTTTCCCTCCTCAAGGTACCTTCCTAGGATTTTTCCAAGGGAATTTATAAACTGAATCTCTGGGGTGCTCCCAAGTAGAAAAACTCATTTACATTTCAAAGGAATGAGGGGTTCTCATCTAGTCTGCATCCATTTTGTTCTTACAAGCAAGTAGGGCTTCCCAGACAATGAGATATACCTTACTTCAGCACAAAAGTGATGTATCCCCAGACTATGCATGTGACACTCAGTCTTGTTGACATTCAGATACCTGAGCCTTGGCCCAGATTCTCTGGCCAGGCTCTCTGGGATAATAAGCCTGCTTCAGCACACTGGTCAACTTATCAGTAAGGCTCAAGTGAGCCAGGGTACCATAAAGTTCCCACTAGAAAGAGTCAAATAACCTTCTGACTGACTGCTTGTATTCAAGCTAGGAGAGTTTCTACCACCCTATACCTAAGGCCTTTATGTCCCCAGGCCCAGCAAGTGTCTCCATGGCCTTGGCTGTGCTGGGTGGTGAGGGAAGAGTCTGCCTCCCTCTGTAGGAAATCTAGGCTGGTCTATTAAACAGAAAAAGCTTTCAGCTTCCCAACTCCTATATCTTCTGAAAGCCATGTCCTGAGAGCACACAGGGCCAAGCCAGGCCATGTTTCCACAGATTGCTCTGGCAACCCTCCCACCATTATGGAGACAGGTTCACTTTTATTATGGTTTTAGATGTGGTCTCATGTAGCTCAGGCTGGCCTCAGACTGCTGATCCTTCTGCCACAACTTCCCTGTTGCTGGGATCAGAGGTATGTCACCACACTACCATGCTTAGTGTCTTCTCCTTTTTGAATTTTCTCCTAAGTGATATCCCTCCTTGCCTGTGGAGACTTTGGAGACATTCTGTAATTGTCAGCTGAATGAACAAATTAAGGGCAGAGGAAGACAGACTTGTTCACGGCTGACAGCAATTCAAGCTGCATGGGTAAGTGCTAGGTGGTCCTGGAATGTGCCTCAGCAAGCAGGAGGGGAGAGGGGAGAGACATTGTCTCCCCTCTGTTGTCATAACAGTGTCACTGCTGCTCTTTTAAGGTCTCTATCCATTCAGAAATCATCAGAGTGGAGTCTGTATACCGTCATGCACAGACCCAGGTTTCACTCCTTCCCTTCTCTAGTCCCCTGGCCCCATCTCCCCCAGATCCACTACACTCCTCTTTTTTCCTTCAGAAAAGAGCAGGCCTCCACTGATATCAACCAAACATGGCATAACAAGTTACAATAAGACTAGGCACAAACTCCATATCAAGGCTAAAAAATGAGGCAGCCCAGTAGAAGGAAAAGGATCCCAAAAGCAGATAAAAGAGTCAGAGACACCCCCACTCCCACTGTTTGGAGTCCCACAAGAACACCAAGTTACACATCCATAATATATACTCAGAGGACCTCGGTCAGACCTGTACAAGCTCCCTGATTTCCAGTCCAGTCTCTGTGAGGACTTACAAGCCCTGGTTAGTTGATTCTGTGGACTGTGTTCTTGTGGTGTCCTTGACCCTCTGTCTCCTACAATCCTTCGTCCCCACCTTCTGCAGGACTCCCTGGTCTCTGCATCTGCTCCTATTGCTTGCTGGATGAAGCCTCTCTGAGGATGATTATGATAGGTCTACGTGTATAGCAAGTAGAGCAGAATATCATGGAATCATTTCATTGATTTTTTTTTTGCCAGTTGTATTTGATTCTATCCAGAGAAGACTCCTAGGAATGGGAGAATACAGAGCCTGACCTAGTCACCACACCAGCCCAGCCACAAAACTTTTGACCTACCATTTGTCCTGCCTGAAAGATGTGCTGGGGAAAAGGTGCCACAGAACTCGTGGCAGTGGCCAACCAAGTGGTCAAACGTGAGACCCATGCCGTGAGGGGAGCCCATGCTTAACACTTCCTGGAGGTCCAGTAACCAGAGGCTGGACAGCCCAGAGACCTAGGAATAGAATATTCTTATTTCCTGAGAGGTATTAGAAAATATAGGTATGTTCTCAATTAGCTCGTCTGCTTGATCTTGTCATATACATTTGTGTGTAATATACTGTATTTTAGGATTAGCTAAGTATATGAAGTTAGGGATGCAGTATGGATATGGATTCTATCATAAGGTGGGTATCCGTGGAATAGGCAATGCCATATCCCAAGACACTATTGTACTATGTAACCTTGGCTGATGGGAAAGTCACAAGGGAGCCCAAACCCCCCTGGAATTTACATAAATACTTCTGTTTGTGCATTTTGGGGTTACAGAGGTATGACACAATATATGAATAAAAAAGATGGTCTTAAGTGTACAGATAAATGCTTTTTCATTCATAAAAATACAGTCATTTAACTTAATAGGGAATATAAAAGGTTAGTCAGTATATACCACGTTAGCAAATATCACAACATTGACAAAAACAAAATAAATTTTAAAATAAATAAATAACAAAACCTCAAACCAAAAAGCAAACACCAAAAAACAAACAGAAAATTAAGCTAAGGAGTATTCTCTTGCGGCAGACATAGTGGCACTCACCCATAGGCCACGGCTGCCCTTGGACACATGATAGGAAGGTAGTTATGGATTATAATAGCCTTTTCAAAAATATAAAGTGTAGCTATGCTTCTTTAGGGCTTTGTAGGTGTGAACTTCTGGGGATAGAGTGTGGGGCTCATGATAAGGGGCTCACAGGCTCAGGGTTTCAGGGTACAGGGCTCATGGGCTCAAAGTGCTGGGCTTGAGGGTCACAGGTATGGGGATCAACACTCAGGGCTCCGGTAAATGTTCATGGATGTGGATCTGCTTGGCCTGACAGAAGGTGCCACTGACGTGTAATCCTTGGAGAGGAGGATAAACACCACCTTGTGTGTGCCCAGGCAGAAGGGGCAGTCCATGCCACCAGTGCTCTCCAAGCCCTTGAGCCCCTTCCAGCTCTCATCCTCCACGTGCAGGACACACACTGCTCACAATGCCAGCTCTGGAGTTTCTTCAGGTTCCTGCAGGGTCAGGGCCTCAGAGAAAGGACTTGTGGGCTCTGGAGGGCAGGGCTATGGTGACTGAGGGCCACCCACAGCCCAGCATGCATGACACCTCATCCTCCTAATCCCCATTACTGGAAGCTTCTCCAATCAGGGCTGGTGGTTCTTTCTTCTCCCTAGAGGTGTGGGGATGGCTTCCTGCTGTCCAGAGATTACCACCTGCACTGTACCCCTCCCCATGCCGTATCTCACTGCACATCAGGCTCTGGCAGGTGTATTTACTTCTGCAGTAACGTGGGCTTCAGCAGGAAGCCATCAATGGGCGAGCTGAATGCACCCTCAATCACCACTTATTAGGAGCCAAGTTCTAGGCATGGAACAAACACAACCTATGACTGTCTGGGATAAGGTAACCAACCTCTTATCCTGGATCCCAAAAGAAGAAGCTTATGAGAGTTTGTACCCCAATGCGAAAACATTAGGAACCAGCCATGACCATGGAGTTCATGTGCAGTGCACACAAAACCCCAGACTGACACCTCCAGCAAAGGTTCTGCTGTGAGAAGACACTACAGCCTGATGATACTTAGGTCTGGGGCCAGCATGGTATGCCTGCATGGGTAAGTCTAGGCAGTCACATGGTGTCCTCACTTGGGAAGTACACCTTAGTACTGGGTTTGAGTCAATAAAAAGTCTGGGGTGTGACCCAGGGGTAGAGCTTCTACCTAGAATCTCCCAGTGAGGGGCTTGTAGAGTGGCCAGTGGGTGGAGCCCTTGCCTGGAATCTTCCAGGGTGGGAGTGTAGGCTTGTCTACCATGCACAAGGTCCTGGTTTCCAATCCCAACACTGCAAAGAAAAAAGGAAAAAAAAATAGTGTAGCTGGTTCTAGGAATGCATCGTGGGCTGACTGGACCCCAGCCAAAGTCCAGCATGGAATACCAGGAAAACTGTGGGTGTCTAGTGGCCCAGACACTGCTGAGTGACCTCATTCCTTGATGACCAAGGGCCACAAGGCTGTGGGCAAGCATGGGAGTGTAACATCCAGCCAGAGCTCTCAGTTTGAGCCCACATGGAGGGCACCATGGGCCAGTGTGGAAGTTGGTTGAGCTGCTTGCTGGGATCCACACCTGCTGGGAGCCTTGGAGTATGAAGCTATTTTGGAAGAAGGTTTTAACAGAAGCCAGGGAATAAGAACATATCATAGGAAGTTAGACAGAACAAGCTCTAAATATACTGTCTGGAAGTCTTAAAAGACACAAGGTTGGCATGGCTGCACAGTCATGTGTTCACAGAACAGTGTACAAGCCTGGGCTTTTGCTCCTCAGCTTGTGTGGGTTCCTGCCCTTCCAATTGAGTGTGTTGAGACTCTACCATTCCTGCATGGAGACACTGCAGGTGCCCAGCAGCCGCCGTGCTCACTGAATCCATGGTGTCTGTGAGAAACTTGACCTCCTCCTGGGCACAGCTACTCCTCATTCTGTACAGGCTGCCCAATGGTGCTGACCACAATCAGAGCAGATGAGTATAAGATATACTTCTTTCCCAACCTGTAAGACAGAAAACCAAGTTTGAACTGAGGTGAATGAGCAGGAATTCCTTGACTCCTCATGCCAATGAGGGATTCGTCACTGTAGCACTGAGAGTCTGACTTGGGGCTGGAACCTACCTCACAGTCCATCTGAAAAAGAAAAGAATTAACTGGTTAAGTCCATAGTGCTGAAACTTTTGCCTATGAACGCAACTTCTCTTCTTTCTTTTAAAAATACAAGGGCAGTTATGGCAGATGTGTTGCTACATGCCTTTAATTCCAATAGTTGAGATGCACAGGCAGGTGGATCTCTGTGTCCTAAGCCAGCCTAGTCTACATAGCAAGTTTCGAGACAGTCTGGGCTACCTCGTGAGATTCTGTCTCAAAAAACAAAACAAGTTACTTCCAAAAGGTAGGGCATGGTGGTACCCTCTTTTCCTGCAGCTCCTGGAGGCAGAGTCAGTTGGATACCTGTGAGTTTGAGGACAGCAGGGTTTACAGACATAATGAGTTCCAGTACTGTCAGGAATACAGAGAGGGAACCAGGTTCAAAATACAAGAAGAAAATTACCAGAAAAGCCATAACACATGAACTCACACATGAGAATAGGTTGTGAGGGTGTCAGTAAAACATAATACTCGACACATTTAAAATCTTCATTTTTATTTTATATGTGTTGCTATTTTGCCCGCATGTCCATCAGTACAGCACATTTTTGCAGTACCCCGAAAGACCAGAAGATGGCAGAATATCACCTGGAATTGGAGTTAGGGTAGGTTGGGAGCTACCTTGTGGAATGGAAGCTGGGTCCTTTGCAAGAGCAATCATACAGTGAACGTTTTACTAATGTATTCAGTAATGTGTCCAAAGTTGCATCTTTTGTACTTTGAATGACAAGTGCCAGAATATTCCAAGTTCAGTGTTCCTTGCACTGTACATTCAGCAGATGTTACATTTCTACTGGGAGCAGTGCATTCATTAACCACCTGAGGAATTAGTATGTATACATTGTGCACATGCACAATTTCAGATATTAATGCTTCCTATCTATGTGGAAGCATGCTGATGTTCATGTAACAGTGTTGATACCAGGCTAACATTTTTATTTTAAGTATTGTGATAATCTAGTTTTATATGCATATTTTTATTTCAGTTGTTATCTGAGAAAATTCTGTTCCTGGAAGGATATCCAAAGTTCAGCCAGAGGTGAGGGCTGCAAGCATCAAGCAGGAGGAATTTGCTCAGACTTAATGGTAAATGTTCACAGAACACATAGACTCCTCTTTTAAAGCCAGAGAAGGACCGGGCAGATAATTCTGTTGGAATGTTTATAACTGATGTCAATGCAGATCTCTGAAAGCTCAGATCTGCTTTGTTTTGTATTTTATTTAGAAAATAAAAGTGCAGGTAACATAAATGGCTGTAGTTGCTAGGGTGCATCACTCAATAAAGTTAAACACAGATGATGTCTGCATTAGCCCATTTTCCAATGGTTTAATAAAATCTCTGGAGATATGAACAATTGAGAGGAGACTTTAAGCAAATGGAAGGCACAAGTTGCTTTTTACAAAAGAGCAGGCACTTAGATGAGGAATCTGTTGCAGCCAAAGAGATGAGAAGTTATGTTGTGGGTATAGGAGTTTTCTTTGCTAGGCAAATGTGCAAGCAGAGATAACACATTTACCCAGCTCACAATCTGAAAGGCTTTAAGAGGCAGTGGACAGGGAAAGAGCATGGGTCCTTCCTGTCAGCCCAGGGCTGATATCAAGCAGGATGGTTTGCTTAGTCTGGTGACCATGTTCTGGCCCTGCATGTCATCTCCAGCAACAGCAAGGCTCTAGAGTGACAGGCAGATAACCTGGGAATCTTCACATCACCTGAGTGTGAGCTCTGCCAATTTCCCCCTGGCTTCTGAGGGCAGACTTGAGGGCTCTGAAATGAATCTGTATCCTGTAGGGTGAGGAGGCTGTTCCCTGGGTCACCTGGAGCCTGTGAAAGGAGGGAGAAGAAACCAGCTGACCAGGGAGATACTCCTCACCCTATAGAGAGATGAAAGTTGAAATCTACAGAGGGATGAGTCTCAACTCTGAACTTTGAGACCAGCTGAGCAGAGTCTCATCTGTCAGTCTCCTTTCCAAACACAATCCAAGTGCCAAGGGTGGGCTGAGATGAAGTGTTGTGAGGGGCAGGTGCTGTCCCTTGTCAGCTGGACTTCAGGGTGTTTGGAAGAACATTAAGATTCTTCAAGTATGGGGGATCAGTGGGATACGTGACAGGAAGATACAAGAGGGTTTTCTGTGTATATTTGGCTGGGGTGGATAACTGTATCTTCTGGGATTGGGACTTGGTTCATGAAAGTGTGATGTCTCAAGAAATACTTTAGCCCTGAACCCAGAACCCAAGAAACACACCCTGAACCTGAAACCAGAGCAAAAGAAACATAATTTGGCCTTATAACCAGACCAGTGAAAGAAATACTCCCTGCCTCTAAAATTGGAGGCACAAGGTGAAAAATGCCTAGTGAAAGAAACACAGTATGGCCCTGAAATCATAGCCAACTCTGCTCCTGACCAACTAAACCAACCAATCCCTGGGCAGGAAAAGTAACCAACGCTTGAGCAGAGAATCTTCTCCCTGGAGAGACTCTGCCCCAAGAAGCCCTATATAAGCCCCTCTGCCTGTTCAGTTGGGGCTGTCCTTTCCCACCCTGGCAGAGGCAGCCACTCTCCTGGATGCCTCCTTCCCAAATAAGTCTCTTTTTATTTTATTTATTGTTTTGTTTTGTTTTTTTCGAGACAGGGTTTCTCTGTGTAGCTTTGCGCCTTTCCTGGATCTCGCTCTGTAGACCAGGCTGGCCTCAAACTCACAAAGATCCGCCTGCCTCTGCCTCCCAAGTGCTGGAATTAAAGGCGTGTGCCACCATGGCCCGGCGTCTCTTTCTTTCTGTCTTTCTTTCTTTTTCTTTCTTTCTTTCTTTCTTTCTTTCTTTCTTTCTTTCTTTCTTTCTTTCTTTCTTTCTTTCTTTCTTTCTTTTATTGGTGGCATGCGCCACCAATAAATCTCTTTCTTAAAAGAGTTTTGGGTGAAGATCTTCTTCAGTGGATGTTCCCTTAAGGAGGCTGAGCAGAAAAAAAAAGTAATATTTTTTCCCTGGAGCCAGAGGAGATTGCTACATTTCTGCAGGGATTTTCCCTTTAGCAGAGTGAAGCAGAAGTAACATCTGGGGCTGGAGCAGAAGGAGAAACATAGAACTCTGCTAGGATATTCCCATAAAGGAACTGAGCAGAGCTCAGTTGTAATAGCTCTCTCTAGGAGAGGACCAGGATTGATACATACTTCAGGGAGACCATCCCCCCTGTACCCAGCTTCAGATACAGCCTGACTTCCCTATAAGTCAGGATACCATTTCCTCCAGAGCAGTAATGCTCACAATAAAGACACTTTTCATACCAGTTGAGGCAAATGCTTTGCTCCTCCATTCCAGTGTAGCCTCAACTTGCTGGACTCTACGAGACCATATTCAGAAATAAAGTTGTCACCCCCCCTTTACTGGGTTAGGGCTTCAATGTCTGAAAACATACAGATTACCAAGCAGTGTTCCTCAGGCCTAGGTTCCAAGGAAAACACTTTGGAGAAAAAAAATCCAGATCTGGAGAACATGCACTTCAGGCTGATCACTGGCCAGCTCCTCTTTACAGGGCCTTTCAGGATAAGTAAAAAGGTGAGGTGTGGCTTAAATAAAGCTTTGTGTTGAATGAACCCTGAGCCTCTCCTGTTGCCTGCCCCTGGCCTGTCATTTTCATGTTCTAATAGATACTGTACCCAGAAATAGCAAGGCCACTTTTAAAATAGCATGGAAATTGTCACCAGTGGTTTAGACCATGGAATTTGGCTTTTGTTGATGATTAAAATACCACAGCAGAGAACTACATCATGTTCTCCCCTTGACAGAGTGCTGGTTGGTGTATGTGTGTGTGGATGTGTGTGTTCTTTTTCCTCCTGATGCCTCCGCACAGTCCAGGTTGATCTCTTACTTACCACTGTTCTTTTCCTCAGCCTCTTGGTTCCAGGTTTGGGCCTTCATAAGCTTTCTGGGAGTGTTTGCTTTGACATCTGAGGACTCACCTTGGCTCAGGTGGCTTCAGGCAAACCTGTCAACAGCTCCTCACATTGTCACTAACAGCTTTATGGCTGACATGAGCTCTGTTGAAGCTCTACAGGAAAATTTTTATCATTACATATGTGATTTCTCTTTGGTTTGACGGCCCCCAGCTGTAAGAGTTCAATGTTCTTCCCCAGGCTTCAGGAGGAGGAGATACTGAAGTGTTTACCCTGGAGAGTCTCCTTGAAAGGGCACCTGTTGGGGTCCTGGAGAAGTCCCACAAAGGACCACCATCCATGTATGCAATCGGCAAGAGCTTTTTTATTATTCTAGTATACTAGTAGTCCAAAGGCAGAATGTCAGCGACCCCGGGGAAGGGGTGATGGGTCCTTTTAAGCCTAATTTTGGGGAGTGTCTAAGGATGTTACTTTGTCTTAGGTATAATTAGTTTGTGTGGGTGGCAATTATTGTTATTAATGTCTATTGGCTAAAAGTTAGTTGGACTCTGGTCAGGGTTATAATCTTTTATCTTTGGACAAGCCTGGATGTTTTTCAGGCTTTGTACTTATTTGGTTATTTGTCTAAGCCTGTGTACTTGCTATTCCCCTTGTCCCTGTTATCTGGAGCTTCAGTGATTAATGGCTTTTTGTTTTTTGAGAAGCAGGAAGTGGGGT
This sequence comes from Peromyscus californicus insignis, assembly GCF_007827085.1. Lineage (NCBI taxonomy): Eukaryota > Metazoa > Chordata > Mammalia > Rodentia > Cricetidae > Peromyscus > Peromyscus californicus. The sequence goes on along the minus strand of NW_026294617.1, from coordinate 16,629,171 downwards.
CTAGTGAGGCCTAGTTTTTGACTTATGTATCTAGACTAGATATTTGTCTGGCCTTTTCATACCTTGGATTAAGGTCAGTTTAGGGTGAGCTAGTTAGCAGGGAGGCAAGGACAATACAATATAACATCAGCAGTCTCTTTCTGAAACATTCTATTGTATCCTTGAGAGCCCTGGCATCTCCTGTGATGTCACCCATGTTGTGACAACACCAAATGCCAGTGGGGCATTTGTTCAGTGCCTTTACCATTAATCCATAGACATGCTTGCAAGACTGTGCAGGATGCTTTGGAGAGAGAATGGAAAGCATAAGGAGACCAGAGAGAGGTAGAAGGAAGCTGGCCTTCAGCCTCAGTGTCAGACACTGGGAAATAAGTGGTCAGGGGAAAGGCACAGTGAGTTCTGGGCAGGGGATGGGTGCTTCTTGGAGGATGTGGGGCTCAAACTGGCTCTTCCAGGAGTGGGGCTCAGGAACTTGGAGCTTCTGGTCAGCAATGAGCCTACCCTGCTTCTCTAGGTTCCTAAAAGGCAGACTCATAGTCAAGGATTTCTTTTTTTTTTTTTTTTTTTTTTTCCCAGAGCTGAAGACCGAACCCAGGGCCTTGTGCTTGCTAGGCAAGCGCTCTACCACTGAGCTAAATCCCCAACCCCAGTCAAGGATTTCTCATGGTTAGTTTGTTAATGTGTCAGGGATAGTCAGTGCTGAAGCTGCAGTTCTGGGGGCCCTCTGCTTTCACACTAAGTGGGAAGGATGCACTGAGGGACTAATGAGGTTTCAGTACCAGCACTCCACTGGAATCATTTACATTGTGTGTCACTAATAACAGGGAGTTAAAAGTCCCCTGGTCAAAGCTGGAGGTTCTCATACTTTACATTATTGCCATCAGCAGACCAGGAAGCACCAAGTACTGCTGCATGCCGGTGACCACTAAGGCTTCTGAGTTTTCAGCTGTGAGTGGCACCAAGATCTCCAGTGAGGCCTGAGAGCTGTTAGAAGCAGTGGACTATGACAGAGACTGTCCCCTTCCTACAAGCTCTGTGCTGTGGAATGCCATTCTATATGCTGTGAATGTGTGTTGCTGATTGATTGATGAATACAATGCTGATTGGCCAGTGGCCAGAGAGGAAGTATAGGTGGGACAAGCAGATGAGGAGAATTCTGGGAAGAGGAAGGGTTGAGTCAGGAGTCTCTAGCCAGACACAGAGGAATCAAGATGACAAGCCAGAAATGAGAAAAGGTACCAAGACATGTGGCTGCATATAGTTAAGAAATGTGGGTTAATTTTAAGTGTAGGAGCTAGTCAAGAATAAGCCTGAGCTGATGACCAAGCAGTTATAATTAATATAAACTTCTAGCTTTATTTTATAAAAGGCTGTGGGACTGTGGGTGAGAGATTTGTCCTGACCGCAGGCCAAGGGGGACATATGAAAACTTCCAACTACAACTACAGCTCTGGTAGTCCTGGGCTGTCAGTGAGGGTGGCTTTGTGAATCTGGTAACCATGTTGTGCCTCTGCATGGCTTCTCTATCACAACATGAAGGTCTGAAGCCCCCATCAAGTGACTTGGGCATCTGAACACCATCTGAGTGCTTGTGAACAGTACAAATATTGTCCTGGCTTCTGAAACTACATGGTCAAGGACTTTGATGCCAAGTTGTATCCTGTGCAGCTGTAAATAAGCCAGAGGAGGCTGTTTTAACCACTCATCCCAATGGCACAGGTTGGAGTGGGTATGGATATTACAAGACAGGAGTTCTAGAACCTCCCAAGACCCTGAGGATATGCCATCTTGATAGACCCAGTGCAATCAAGGCAGAACTGCATACAGATGTCTTCACAGAGCGGCTGGAATCTCAAGTGAGAGTGTAATGACCATCCTCAATCCCTCTTCTGAGGAAATGTCAGCAGTCCACAGGCTTCTCCTGTTGGTCTCTTGCAAGTGAGCACAGATAATCTGATCATGGTAGCTGTTTTGTTTGGAGGACCATACTCCAGACTATTGTCTTGAAATGTTACCTCCCATGTTGCACCATAAGTCTTAAATATGATTATCTAAGGCTTATCATTACTTGACTAACAGCATATTGGACCCCTGCTTTGCTACAGTCCACTAGGAAAGAACTCTTCTGGTTCATGAAGACCATTGGGAGCCCTGCCCCTTGGAGGTCACCTTACCGGTATCTGAGAATGACTTGGGCATGATGCTATAACCAGTTTCTGTTGAGGACCTGGCCACTGGCTCCATCAAGATGGATGAGGTCTTGTTGACTGAGCCTGGGCTGACAAGACACTGGCCTGTCAACTTGGCCTTGAATGGACTACACATGATGTGGTTGGACCTACCATATTTGACACCAATCAGGTAGTTTCCAGGGGAAACGGGAGTGTACATGACTTTGTACCCTTCTGGGGTTTCTTGGCAATCCACTCTGACCTTGGTGGTTCTTCAGTGGCAACAGATAATGTCTTTGGGCCTGCTTGAGTGGTTTTGATGAAGAATTCTGATTGGATACCTGCAGTACCCTCCTCAAGCCCAGCACCTTAGGCCGACACTAGAGCAGGATTCCTTCCCTGTTTGGCCAGGCCCCTCAACATGCACTTTGAAAGGGATCCCAACCACATGGCTCCCATTGAACTCAACATTGATTATCTGGCTCTAGTTTAGACACATGGCATTCCTTTACTGCTCCTGAGGGTTTATGCACCTTTGCATCAAGCTTTCTTTTTGCATCATTCAGCCTTATAGAAATGGATGCTGGCTGGTTAAATTTTAATCCTGATTCCAACGGCTCAGTGAGGCAGTGAGTGCCATCTGGATGTGATGATGAGCATCAGGTAGCGTCTACCAGAGATGGCCTCATGGTTAAACTTTATAGACACCTCATAGTTACCAGGCTCTTGGATAATATAAGAAATACCACATGACCCATTTTTATGGTCATCAAATGTAATCTCTGCCTTTCTAGGCCCTCAACAACAATGGAGAGGCCTTCAGCACCTGCTTCTCAGGTCCTAATGCTGAACTCAGCTGGGATGGCTATTTCTCCCCTCTCCAGGCCAGGGCCTCCTGCCTGGATCTTGTGAGCACCTCCTTCACCAAAGGGCCCATGGGAACTGGAAGGGGTTTCATGTTATTCTGGCTATGGAATTTTACACTGATTGTGTAAATGCCCATTTCCTGGGACACAAATTGGACACAGTGAGAGTTCTTCCCCACAGACACCTTGGGTGACATGGACCGAGGGGCTGGTGACCTGGGCAGATATGTCACTGCTGTTTTCTGGAATCTTCAAATTCACATCACAGATACTGCCAGCTATGGCCATAGACAGAGCCTGGCTGGTCCAAGTGATGCTCTCTTTGACTCTTCCCTCACCACTGATCTTCACAGTGAAGGGACTTCTAGGCACATGCTCATCCACAAATTTGTTGGAAATGATATAGACTCCAGGCACAGTTGGGAGGTAGGATACCTTGTGGACAATATCCTCCAGGTAGTCTATCTGTATGTCCACATCGCTGGATCATTCTACCATCAAGAATATGCCACCATAACCTGCATCTCTTGTGTCCACAATGAAGTCAGATATCTCTAAAGTCTGGCCTTCTGACAGGCCTTGGTCACATAGACTTGGGTGCAGCACAAATTGTCAGTTTTAGACTGGATCATGATAATGGATATGGGATTTCAGTAATGTGGTTGCCATTCTTCTTGATGCTGACTAGATGTTCACCCACCTCTCAGAGGATGAAAGAAATGCCAATGTGGTTTTGGGGCAGCTTCTTCAGCAGACAGGGCTTGTCATGTCCAGATGGGGCTTGATACTGACTGTCATATATTAAGATCAGTCTCACTGATGTCCAGAAGGAAGTTGGCAGCTGATCCTTGTGGTGATATATTGTGTACCCTATCAAATTTGCCTGAAGTTCAGAGAACAGAACAAGCCACCAGATTAAAATAGAGGCCAGACAGTGGTGGCACACACCTTTAATACTAGCACTTGGGAGGCAGAGATCTGTTTAGATTTCTGTGAGTTCAAAGTCTCCCCAGACTACATGAGATTGACTCACTTTAGAAGAGAAAACAGAGCCAGGCAGTGTTTGGATACACCTTTAATGCCAGTACTGGGAAGCACACATGCCTTTATCCCAGGAAGTGATAGCTAGGTGGAGAAAGGTATATAAGGTGTGAGGAGACTGGAAGTAGAGGCTCCTAGAGGCTTTTCAGCTGGAGGTGCTTTTGGCCGAAGATACCCCTTTCAGCTGAAGGCTTTTTGGCTAAGGAAGCTCTTTCAAGTTGAGGAGTTGGTGAGGTCAGAGGTGGTGGCTGTGACTTTCTCTGCTTCTTTGATCTTTCAGCTTTCACCCCAATATCAGGCTCTGGGTTTTTTATTATAAGACCATTTTAAGATTTAAGTTACATCTGGCATCCATCTTTTGGGGTATGAATTCACTCAGTCTGGAAGCTATATGTGGTCAGAATTTCCACCACACCTGGACAAGAATCCCTATCCTGCTGGCTAAGTTTTTGTTGCAGCCCTTCTGCAGCAAACTTCATAGGTTTTTGGGCTCCCAAAACAGCATGGGGTTAGCTATTTTTCATATTTTCTTCATTCAGATGGCTGGATCATTCACTTCTTTCCTCTCTCGGTGGGTTTTGGCTTCTCTAGGACCCCTCCTCAGGCTCCTGTCACACCATCATCTGAATCATCATTGTCAGCAGATTTTGTGAGTCAAGTGGGATTTCTTAAAGGGAGGAATTAGTTAAAAGAAAGTTTTTTTCCTCACATTAAAAAGGGGAAACATTTTTACAATGTATTTGGTCTCTGATAATACAATGATAAACAGTCTGAAAACGGAACAATTAAATGAGAGGATAATTAATGTTGATGGGATTTATGTAATGTTAATTATAAATATTATTTGTTTGATCATTTCTGTTTTATCATTAAAAAAGTTGGTTAATATAAGTGCCAAGATAAAAGTTTTAGAAAGCCTGTTAAAACAGATCATAGAAATATTCAGACCCAAACAGAAGAATTAAAAGGAGAACTAATCTCAGCATTGCATTATAAGGTTACAGAGAAACAGCCTAAGCCTTTCAAACAGCCAACATTAATCTATCCAGTAACCTTACAGGAACTGCCAAATGATATATATCCTCAAGGCTGTGTAAAAGCTGACTCGACTCCTGTGCAAATGCTAGATTTGAGGAGAGATTCAAAGAAGCAATAGTTTCATATGGTATCCAGTAATCTTTTGTGAAGCAGATGTTAAATTTGTGGTCAATTTGTAATAGAATTATCTCTCAAGACTGAAGAGATTTGGCTACAGCAGTTTTAGAGGCTGGTCCCCAATTACAATGGAGGACCTGGTGAAAAGATGAGGCTAAGACCATTGAACAATGGAGTAGAGCTCCAGGTATTGAAATTTGCGAAGATCAACTTCTTGCAGAAGGCGATTATGCTGATATACAAAGACAATTATTTATATGATGACCACACCCTGGCTTTCACTGCATGGGGCAGCCTTGAATGCTTGGGAAATAATTAAAGAAGTAGGAAAGAAAATTGAGTCATTTACAAAAGTTACAGGGCCCAAAAGAAACCTTCACTGATTTCTTATAAAGACTGACTTCAGCAGTGAATAGAATGATACCAAATTCAGAAGCTGAACAGATATTAATTGAATCTCTGGCTTTTGAAAATGCCAATGCACAATGCAAAAGGGTAATTAGGTCATTAAATGCAAGATCAGCACCCTTGTATAAATGGATCCAATATACAATAAATATTGAATCTCATGACTGTGATGATGCTTGCGTAGGAGAGGTGATTTCCAGAGGTTTGAAGAAAAATAGTAATGCCAAATGTTTCAAATGCAGTAAACAAGGTCACCTAAAAAGGAACTTGAACAAGACACTCCTAAAATCAATGTTTTTTCAAGGAATAATCCCAATAGAACTCCCTTTCATTCTAGATTATACAGAAGGTTTGGCAAAGGCAGACTTTGGACTAACGAATGTAGACAACAAGGGGCAAAGTAATCCCTTGCCTTTGCCATTGGCAAATGCCCTGAGGAGCCTCTTGGAGAACCCCCCATGTCAAATCCATTTAGTCCTTTCCTGTCATCCTGAAAGAAACTTTTTCCCAGAGTAATTAAAGAACCTATTGCCTATTGTAAAAAACTATACAGCTCTGGATGATAGAACAGCTATAGAAGAGAACAAAAAATCAGGAGGAACTATAAATCAAAAGTGATAAAGATTAGATTGGGAACCTCCCCAAAGTTAGGGTTGGGGAAGGGTTTTATTTTTGTCTTTCAGGAAAATGGAGGCTAAGGAATCTGAAGACCACTGGACAAATGAGACAACTGAAGAAAAACAGCATATCATGTAGAAAACTTGTCCCAAGAAAAAGATTTTCTGTAGTGAACCATGACCATGCCTAATCATGACTTTGAACTCTCCAAAAAGATGATGGGACCCTACATTGATGATTCCCTCAGGACTATGATAATACCACCAAACTGACAAACGCCACCAAAAGATTGGCTTTGGACTATAAACTGCTCAGGACAATATTGAGATGGCTAGCTGAGGTGATACAGCCTCACACTCTACTCTTGCCAGGACTTGAGACAATCCCTGTACTTTTGCATTATATAGAGACTGGACAACAATGATCCAGCTACCTCTCCCAGGACTTGACAATTAACCCAAAATATGTCTTTTCAGGATCCTCTAAAAATGCCTTTGCCCCCAGACAGCTGGAAGTAATTTAAAGAACATGAAACCCACATTTGCAAGAGGTAGGGTGGGTGGTTTTTGGTCATTCAATGAGTTATGGATATTTGTCATTGTTTAGGATGGTTGCTTAGAAGTTCTTATTGTTAATAGTCAGGAAAAAGCTGAACAAAGGAAATTAGATTCAGGATTCTTATTTGAAAAAAAAGAAAAGGAAAGGGGAAAAAGAGGATATATATAAAAAGGTAGATTATTGAATCTACTCTAAAAAATGATAGGATAAATCTACTCTGAAAAGAAAAAAAAAGATAATATGGATGTGATAAGATACAAATGTTAAATCTACTTTTAAAAAGCAACTAATAGGCCGGGCTGTGGTCGTGCATGCCTTTAATCCTAGCACTCAGGAGGCAGAGGCAGGCGGATCTCTGTAAATTCAAGGCCAACCTGGTCTACAAAGCGAGTTCCAGGAAAGGCACAAAGCTACACAAAGAAGCCCTGTCTCCAAAAAACAAAAAACAAACAAACAAAAAAAGCAACTACTACTTTTAAATATTTTATATTGGATTGGATTTTTGTATATTGTATACAAATTTTGGATATTGATACAAATTTGAGATTGATTTTACTAGAATATACTGTACATACATTTCTAAACTTGTTCAAGATATTGTATCTATACAGTTCATTTAACAATGTAATGCAAATTTCTAGTCCTTGAAAGTTATTATTACCAACTAACTAGTATATAAAGGAGTATAAGTTAGTAATTAGTCATTACAATCAAATTTGTCATCCAGTTAGGTATGTTTTCAATGTCAAACAGATATATTTTAGATAGGTCGTCTTCAAACACTTTAGAGATCTACAGATTATGGCATTTAAGATGTTTTAATAACATAGTTTTTTTATGTAAATGAGACATTTCTGCTCCTAGCATCACCAAAATGCTTCAAGAAGATGATGAGCATTGAAGAAACTCCTTATGGAGTTTACTTTCTTTGTGGCAAGTTAGCCACTGGGCAAGAAAATGCCCTTGTCTCCATTGCTGACAGTATGCTGTCCAAAATGGACAAGCAGGACACAAAAGAAAGAACTGTTGGCACCTTGCCAAGACAAGGTAGGAAGGCCCTTCAGAAAATTCTGCTTCAGAGAAAAGCCTGTCAGATATGCTCAGTCTATAAGCCAAAGATGGATACCCCAATGTTGCAGAGGAACTTTGGGTGACTCTTCAGGCAGCCAGCTGTTTCTGTCATTTCTCATATTTTTTGGAAGTTGCTTGTTTGCACTTCCTGCTTACTCAGTTAATATTATTTCCTTCCGGTGTCTGAATGAGTTAAAGATTAGATAGTTATAGTTTTCCCTGTTAACAAATTCAGAAAAGAAACTAAAGAGGTGTAAAGTGTGTAAGTTTGAAAGACATTAAAAGATAGCTTGGAGTTGGTAATACAAGTTAGGATAGAAAGTGAATTAGGTACAACACTTTGGACTCACCAAATAGGATAAATAATGGAGTATTTTCTCTGAATCTGTCAAATGTCAATAGGCTAGACATTGTTAATGTAATTATTGACTGTATATATGGTATATACTTATTGTACTTATGTATATAGTTTTTCTTATGTTAGTTATAATGTTCCTTTATTATTTTAGACAAAAAAGGGGAATGTAGTGATACATTGTGTATTCTAATAAATTTGCCTAAAGATCAGAGAACAGAACAAGCCACTAGATTAAACATAGAGGCCAGACAGTGGTGGCACACAGCTTTAATACTAGCACTTGGGCGGGGGCAGAGATCCATCTGGTTATTTGTGAATTTAAAAGCTATATGAGATTGACTCAGTCTAGGAGAGAGAACAGAGCCAGTGTTGGAATACACCTTTAATCCCAGTACTGGGAACCACACATGCCTTTAATCCCAGGAAGTGATGGGTGGGTGGAGAAAGTATATAAGGCATAAGGATACAGGAAATAGAGGCTTTTTCACTGGAGGTGCTTTCAGCTGAGGAAGCCTCTTTTGGCTGAAGGCTTTTTGACTAAGGAAGCTCTCTCAGCTGGAGCTCTTTCAAGCTGAGGAGTTGGTAAGAGGTGGTGGCTGTGGCTTGCTCTGCTTCTTTGATCTTTCAGCTTTCACCCCAATATTAGCTTCCAGATTTTTATGTAAAGACCCTTAGAAATTTGAACAACAGATCCTAGCTTCACATGTGAGTAGCTTGTGCTTGTCATTATACTTGAGCAGGGTGCTGTAGTTACCAGGCAGGGTGGGCAAGTAGGTCACTGTATATGTCCCATCTTTGTTGTCAATGTAGCTGATGTCTGCTTTTGAGGGTCAGTCCTTCAGTAGCAAAATTCAAACCACCTTCTCCTGCATCTTCTGTGACAATGGTAAATGAGGCATTTTTGTTGGCTACTCCATACACAAGGCCTGGACCATATGCAGAAAGGCTCCCACTGTTGGGTAGTTCACACAGAACAGGAGAGGGCTTTCAGGGATGTGGCTGCCCATGTATTTGATGTGCATCTTGTAAAGCCTTACTTCAGTGTGGGCATATCTAACAGTGACCATGCTATCTTTGTTGTCCATGATCTCAGGTGTAGATTTCTTCCCAGAGACACATACACCTCTCCTGTGATTTCTCCTTTCTTGACAGCAAATGAAATTGTAAGTAAATTTGTTGCAACTCTGTGGATCTGGTCCCAGATTTTGACACCAAAATGTGAGTTTTGCAACTCTGGGGAAAGGGAAAGCAACACCTTGAGCTTCTTGGGACAGCTCTGATGGCTGAAGCTGCAAGGAGACAGTTCAGCCTTGGAGGGCGAGGTATCCTGGACACCTCAAGCTGCTCAGAGCAGCTCTGCCCTGAAGGTGTCCCAGACACCTGAAGCTGTTTAGCACAGCTCTGATGGCTGGAACTGCAAAGAAGCAGCCCAACCCTGGAAGGGAAATTTTTCTGACTTCTCAGTAAAGTCAGGCCTGGAACTGCTTCAGCAGGTAAGGGTATCCTGACTGTTCAGGGAAATGCAGGGCATCCTGACTGTTCAGGAAAGTCAGGCTGTACCTGGTGTGATGGCGACTGGTCTCCCTGCAGGATATAGCAATCTTGCTTGTCTCTTGGAGAGCCTTTACTGCTGAGCTTTGGTCAACCCCACTTAAGGGGACTTTCTGGCAGAGCTCTGCTTCTCTAGCCTAAGAAATTGCAAAATGTGGCAATCTCCTCCAGCTCAGGAGAAAAGTGTTACTTTTTCAGCTCTCTCTTGCTCTGTCCACTGAGGGACATCTCAGCAATGGTCTTCTGTTCAGAGCCCCCTTGCTCAATCCACTATGGGACATCTCAGCAAGATTCTTCTGTTCAGCTCCCCCTTGCTCAATCCACTATGGGTCGTCTCAGCAAGGTTCTTCCGTGCACCAGTGAATGAAGGTCTTCACACCCAAAACTCTTTTAAGAAAGAGATTTATTTGGGAAAGAGGAATCTAGGAGAGTAGCTGCCTCTACCAGGGTGGAGAGAACAGCTCACAACTGACCAGGCAGGGTGGTTTATATAGGAGGTCCTGGGGTGGAGTCAACCGTGATTGGTTAGTTTTTTCTGCCCAGGGATTGGCCAGTTTTGTGGGCTAGGGACAGAGATGACCCTGATTTCAGGGCCAAACTGTGTTTCTTTCACTGACCTTTCTTGGCTTTTTGACACTACCTCGAAGGTCAGGGCACATTTCTTTGACTGACTCTGATTCTAGGGACCAAGAGTGTTATTTTTAGCACTAGTTTCAGAGTCAAGGCATGTTTCCTTGGTTCTGGGTTTGGGGATAAAGTGTTTTCTGGCTCAGGTCCCAAATGCAGGCTGTGTTTCTTTCCCTGGCCCTGGGCCCTAGGGCCAGGATTCTACTGTTCTGCTTTGTGATTGGTTGGATTCACAAGTCAGTTGGCCAGGGGCAGAGATGGCTCTGATTTGAGCCAAACTGTGTTTCTTTCACTGGCCTTATCTGAGACATCTTGCCCTAGTTCTGGGCTCCAAGGTCAGGGTGGGTTTCTTTAGCCAGCCCCCTTTCCCTATAGAAATCACGCAGTCAAAGGGATTAAAGCCTAGGCCATTCACTGACTGTAACACAGGCCTCTTCAATCACCTAGTATCTAAAGGACATGCATTTACTTGGGCCTGCTCCATGGCTATGACTTCTCTATCAGTGGCCATGACTGTGAAGAGGCTGTTGGGAATATCAACACCACAGAAGAGCACATGGATCCCATAGGTGCCTGGCTTGGCAGCAGTGTAGAAAATGTCATAGGTGCCATCTTCATTTCCGATGACATCAGCCTCAGCCTCTGTGACATTCAGAATCATGCAGGCCACTTTCCCCTTCCCAGCAGTCTTGGCATCCAGTACGAAGTCCATTTTCTCTCCAGTTTTCACAGTAGGGGCAATCTCAGGACCTGTGGCCAGGTACTTACTGGATCCACCTGTCTGCATGGCCCAGATAAGGTAAGGAGAATGTTGTCTCCACTATAGCCAACCCCAATTACATAGTGTCTGGTCTTATCAGAGATATAGGTAATGGCATATGTGGCGTTTTTATTGTTGTGGGCAGTGGCTCTCTGAGGCTTTCCCTCTTGGTCTGTAATCTGCACAGCCAGTAAGTCTTCACCAGCATCTCTGGCATCAATTGCAAACTCCACAGGTAAGCTGTCAGGCACCCCATAGGAACTGAGGCCTGGCCCAGAGGCAATCACTTTGCCAGCATCCTACGTGGGAATGACCTTGACCTTAAAGGGACTTTGAAGGATCTCATCATCAGTATATTTGATGGAAACAATGTAGGGCTCCTCCTGAGATGGGGTGTAAGTCTAAGTCATTGTGTGTGTGTCATCCCCATTTATTGACTCCATGGGCCCAAGGGGCCTCACTTCCAGTGGAGCTACACCAGCCTTGCTGCTGCTACTGTGAAGGACTACAGGACGTGGGCTCACACACCAGGGCCCAGACTGGGGCCAGCCATTTTGACCTTGCTGGGATCCACATCAGAAACTTTAAGAGGCTGCCAGGGATGTGGACACTTCCATATGTGATATAAAGTCATAATCTCTCAGAGCAAAAGGATGTACTCAGCACTACCATCCCTGCTGTCTCTGCAGTTTATCTTAGACTCTGATGGCCCCTTGGCAGTTAAGGCTAGCCCACCAGGTCCTGCCTTCTGGTTACCACCATGAAGATATTAGATTTGTTGGTAAAGGCTTCTTTCAATCCAGGACATTTGGTCATTACCATGGCCTGTGATTCCAGCTCTCAGACTGCCTCCCAGGGCTGCCAAGAGAATGCTTTTCAGGAGCAGGACTTAGAAAAATTTCTTAGGTACACTAAATTCACACGCGAACTGTTCCAGTCATGCTCTTTTCTTCTTCTGCTATAGCTCTAATTCTTCCTAAGTTCTAATTTCTAGTAGTTTTTGGTTCCCTCTAGCTCTCCTTTGTTCTACATGGCTTATATACACATTTAACAACAAATTTTTTTTGTAATAAAAAAAATTACAAAGGCCACATCTGAGGGGGATGAGTAACCATGGCAACGCCTGATTTCAAGGTTCCTGCTGTAAGACTGTGACCTGAGACTGGGAGCACGATGCCTGGTGAGACAAACTGCTGAGAGCACTGCACAGGGAGGCAGGTCCTTATCAGCCAGACTTTTAGCAAGGGAAGAATCGGCATAGAACCTTGTGATGCTTTGTGCTAATGACCTTGGTTAGACATCTGCAACTCTGTCCTTGTGCATATCTGTAAAGTTTTAACTTACAATCCATTTACAAAGACATTCAGTCTAGTTTGATTTTGCTCTTGAGGCTTTGAATCAATTAATTGTATGTGGCTTGTTTTAGAACTGAGAAGTAATTATTGTTTTCTTTATGCCAATCTGAGCTAGTGATATAAAACAGGGCCTAAGTGTCTTACAGTCCTCGTGGAATAATAGATCCAGTTATGAAGCAAATCCTAATACATTTTTTATTCATCAAAATTATGCAGCTTAATAAGAAGTCATCTTCCTAATCATCCACAGATACATGTGCCCATAAGATGGAATATACTCACGAGATATACTTGCAGGCAGTGGAGGGAACATGGGCAGCTGTTATTAGGGAAGAAATGGAGTGGCACGTGAGAAAAACTACAGACAGAAGCGACAGGCCATTTGGAATCAGTGACCCCACGGCCTTGCCAAGTGGGGCTTCCCATCAGAGAGTTATTTGTCTGATGGGTGGACCTGCTCAACACTAGTTATCACCTGCTGTATACTCCCACAGACTCTGGAACCTCCCCCTTTTTCTTTAATAAAAAAAGAAGCATGTAAATCTCTCTAAGGGCTGTGAGTACTGTGGATAATTTGAAAGTCTGAAGATGATTGGAAGAATGACAAGCAATATTGTAATAATTCTGAAATTAATAAGAATAATTTTTATTGATGGCAAGCTGAGAACTAGTGTAAACATTCTGTAGGTGTAGTTGTTTATGATCCCAGAACATTTCTGATTCATGAAAGGGCAGAGGAGTAACATAAAAATCTATAATAGGGAGGACCCTGAAGACCCAAGATCCATATGCGCCGACTCTCTTGGTTCCTGGACCCTGGACGCTGGAGGTAGACTGAGCAGAGTTCTCCAGAGAACACTGCCAGACCCTGCAACCTACCTATCCCTTCACTTGTACAGCTTTCTCTGGGAACTTCAGACCACAGCCCTAACAATCACGTATTCTGCCCATAGTGCCTCAGCACCCATGGAAAATGGGTTTCTCGACTTAGAGGCCGGCCACCATCTCCCATCTTGCTCCAGACTTCCCTTTTGGAACACTGAACACTGGTCTGTCTGAACCAAGTGTGCGGATAAGGCCAAGAACAAACCACAAGGAGATGGGCAGACGTCAAGGCAGAAACATATACAACAAAATGAATAGCAATACAGCATCACCAGGCCCTAGCCCTCCTCTAACACCTAGACCTGAACATCAGAAATTGGAAGAAGCAGAAGAAAACAGCCTTATGAATGACATCATGAAGAAGCTAGAGGCTTGTGTAGAGGAAAAGACAAAAAAATGTGAAGAACGCTGTAAACAACTAGAGGAAAGGGCAAACAAATTAGAAGAAATCAATAAAGTCCTGGAAGAAAACAATAAAATACTGAGAGAAAATCAAGAAAAATCAATGAAACAAATGAAGGAAACAGTCCAAGACCTGAAAAGGGAAATAGAAAAAATGAAGAAGACACAAACAGAGGGAATGCTGGAAATAGAAAATCTGAGAAAACGATTGGGAACTTCAGATGCAAGTATAATCAACAGAATGCAAGAGATGGAAGAGAGGATCTCTAGTGTTGAAGATACAGTAGAAGAAATACATTCATCAGTCAAAGAAAACACTAAAGCCAACAAAGTCATGAACCAAAATGTCCAAGAAATTTGGGACACCATGAAAAGACCAAACCTAAGAATAATAGGGTTCGAAGAAGGAGAAGAATACCAACTCAAGGGCACAAAAAATATATTCAACAAGATCATAGAAGAAAACTTTCCCAACTTAAAGAAGGAAATGCCTATGAAGATACAAGAAGCTTATAGAACACCAAACAGACTAGACCCCCAAAAAAAGTCCCCTCGCCACATAATAGTTAAACAACTAAACATACAGAATAAAGAAAGAATATTAAGAGCAGCAAAGGAAAAAGGCCAAGTGACATATAAAGGCAAACCCATCAGAATAACACCCGATTTCTCAATGGAGACTTTGAAAGCCAGAAGGACCTGGACAGATGTAATGCAGACACTAAGAGACCATGGATGTCAGCCTAGACTAATATACCCAGCAAAACTTTCAATCACCATAGATGGAGTGAACAAGACATTCCATGACAAAGCCAGATTTAAACAATGCTTATCCACAAACCCAGCCCTACAGAAAGCACTAGAAGGAAAATTCCAACCTAAGGAAGTCAGATACACCCTCGAAAACATAGGCAACAGATAAAGCCACAGCAGTAAACCCCAACGTATAGAAGTACACACACATCACCACCAAAAAAATAACAGGAATGAACAATCACTGGTCATTAATTTCCCTCAATATCAATGGACTTAATTCACCTATAAAAAGACATAGGCTTACAGAATGGATACGAAAGCAGGACCCATCTTTCTACTGCATACAAGAAACACATCTCAAATTCAAAGATAGACACTACCTAAAAATAAAAGGCTGGAAAAAGACTTTCCAATCAAACGGTCTTAAGAAACAAGCGGGTGTAGCCATCCTGATATCCAGCAAAATAGACTTCAAACTAAAATCAATCAAAAGAGATCAAGAAGGGTATTACATACTCATCACAGGAAAGATCCACCAAGATGAAGTCTCAATTCTGAATATTTATGCCCCAAACACAAGGGCACCCACATATGTAAAAGAAACATTACTAAAACTTAAATCACATATAAAACCCCACACATTAATAGTGGGAGACCTCAACACCCCACTTTCACCACTGGACAGATCTCCCAATTCGAAACTTAACAGAGAAATAAAGGACTTAACTGATGTCATGACTCAAATGGACTTAATCGATATCTACAGAACATTCCATCCTAACAAAAAAGAATATACCTTCTCAGCACCCCATGGAACCTTCTCTAAAATTGACCACATACTTGGCCACAAAACAAATCTCAACAGATACAAAACAATTGGAATAACCTCCTGTGTTTTATCAGACCACCATGGTCTAAAGTTGGATTTCAATAACAACAAAAACTACAGAAAACCTACAATCTCATGGAAACTGAATAATACCCAACTGAATCACCAATGGGTTAAGGAAGAAATAAAGAAAGAAATTAAAGACTTCCTAGAGATCAATGAAAATGAAGACACCACATATCCAAATTTATGGGACACTATGAAAGCAGTACTAAGAGGGAAATTCATAGCACTAAATGCCCACATAAATAAGTTGGAGAAATCTCACACTAGAGACTTAACAGCATACCTGAAAGCTCTAGAACGAGAAGAAGCACAGTCTCCCAGGAAGAATAGATGCCAGGAAATTATCAAAGTGAGAGCTGAAATCAATAAAATAGAAACAAAGAGAAAAATAAAAAAAATTAATGAAACAGAGAGTTGGTTCTTTGAGAAAATCAACAAGATAGACAACCCCTTATCCAAACTAACCAAAAGACAGAGAGAGAGCATCCAAATCAACAAAATCAGAAATGAAAAGGGGGACATAACAACAGACATTGAGGAAATCCAGAGAATCATCAGGTCATACTTCAAAAACCTCTATTCGACAAAACTGGAAAACCTAAAAGAAATGGATAACTTTCTGGATAGGTACCACCTCCCTAAGTTAAATCAAGACCAGATAAACTATTTAAATAGTCCAATAACCCCTAACGAAATAGAAACAGTCATTAAAAGTCTCCCAACCAAAAAAAGCCCAGGACCAGATGGTTTCAGCGCAGAATTCTACCAGATCTTCAAAGAAGAGTTAATACCAATACTCTCTAAATTGTTCCACACAATAGAAACAGAAGGAACATTACCAAACTCCTTCTATGAGGCTACAATTACCCTAATTCCTAAACCAAACAAGGATACAACAAAGAAAGAGAACTACAGACCGATCTCCCTCATGAACATTGATGCAAAAATACTCAATAAAATACTGGCAAACAGACTCCAAGAACACATCAAAACAATTATCCACCATGATCAAGTAGGATTCATTCCAGGGATGCAAGGGTGGTTCAACATACGAAAGTCCGTCAATGTAATACACCATATAAACAAACTCAAAGAAAAAAACCATATGATCATCTCACTGGATGCAGAAAAGGCATTTGACAAAATCCAACACCCCTTCATGATAAAGGTATTGGAGCAATCAGGAATACAGGGAACATACCTAAACATAATAAAGGCAATTTACAGCAAGCCAACAGCCAACATCAAATTAAATGGAGAGAAACTCAAAGCAATTCCACTAAAATCAGGAACGAGGCAAGGCTGTCCACTCTCCCCATACTTATTCAATATAGTACTTGAAGTTCTAGCCAGAGCAATAAGACAACATAAGGAGATTAAGGGGATACAAATTGGAAAGGAAGAAGTCAAGCTTTCCCTATTTGCAGATGACATGATAGTATACTTGAGCGACCCCAAAGATTCCACCAAGGAACTGATATAGCTTATAAACACCTTCAGCAACATAGCAGGATACAAGATCAACTCAAAAAAATCAGTAGCCCTCCTATATACAATGGACAAAGAAGCAGAGAAGGAAATCAGAGACACATCACCCTTTACTATAGCCACAAATGACATAAAATACCTTGGGGTAACACTAACCAAGCAAGTGAAGGACCTATATGACAAGAACTTTAAGTTCCTGAAAAAAGAAATTGAAGAAGATGTCAGAAAATGGAAAGATCTCCCATGATCATGGATAGGCAGGACTAACATAGTAAAAATGGCAATCTTACCAAAAGCAATCTACAGATTCAATGCAATCCCCATCAAAATACCAACACAATTCTTCACAGACCTGGAAAGAATAATACTCAACTTCATATGGAAAAACAAAAAACCCAGGATAGACAAAGGAATCCTGTACAATAACACAACTTCTGGAGGCATCACGATCCCTGACTTCAAGCTCTACTATAGAGCTACAGTAATAAAAACAGCTTGGTACTGGCATAAAAACCGACATGTGGACCAATGGAATCGAATTGAAGACCCTGACATTAATCCGCACACCTATGAACATATAATTTTTGACAAAGAAGCCAAAAGTGCACAATGGAAAAAAGAAAGCATCTTCAACAAATGGTGCTGGCAAAACTGGATATCAACATGTAGAAGGCTGCAAATAGATCCATATCTATCACCGTGCACAAAACTTAAGTCCAAGTGGATCAAGGACCTCAACATAAATCCAGCTACTCTGAACCTGCTAGAAGAGAAAGTAGGAAGTAGTCTTGAACGCATTGGCATAGGAGACTACTTCCTAAATAGAACACCAGTAGCACAGACTCTGAGAGAAACAATCAATCAATGGGACCTCTTGAAACTGAGAAGCTTTTGTAGAGCAAAGGATACGGTCAACAAGGCAAAGCGACAGCCTACAGAATGGGAAAAGATCTTCACCAACCCCACATCTGACAGAGGACTGATATCCAGAATATATAAGGAACTCAAGAAATTAGACATCAAAATGCCCAACAGTCCAATTAAGAAATGGGCTATAGAACTAAACAGAGAATTCTCAACAGAGGAAACTCAAATGGCCGAAAGACATTTAAGGAATTGCTCAGCATCCCTAATCATCAGGGAAATGCAAATCAAAACAACTCTGAGATACCACCTTACGCCTGTCAGAATGGCTAAGATCAAAAACACTGAAGACACCTTATGCTGGAGAGGATGTGGAGCTAGGGGAACTCTCCTCCACTGCTGGTGGGAATGCAAGTTTGTACAACCACTTTGGAAATCAATATGGCGCTTTCTTAGAAAATTGGGAATCCATCTCCCCCAAGATCCAGCTATACCACTCTTGGGCATATACCCAAGAAATGCTCAACCACACCATAAGAGCACTTGTTCAGCTATGTTCATATCAGCATTGTTTGTAATAGCCAGAACATGGAAACAACCCAGATGCCCTTCAACTGAAGAATGGATAAACAAAATGTGGTACATATACACAATGGAATACTACTCAGCAGAGAAAAACAATGGCATCATGAGGTTTGCAGACAAATGGATGGATCTAGAAAAAATCATCCTGAGTGAGGTAACCCAGACTCAGAAAGACAAACATGGTATGTACTCACTCATAGCAGGATACTAGACATGAAACAAGGATGACTTGTCTGCTACTCACATCACCAGGGAGGCTACCTGGAAAACAGGACCCCAAGAAAGACACAGGGATCGCCCAATGACAGAGAAATGGAATGAGATCTACATGAACAGCCTGGATATGCGTGGGGGTAATGAAAGGCGAGGGTTGAGGGAAAGAGAGCTTGGGGGAGCGGGAGATCCCAGCTGGATCAACAACAGAGAGGGAGAACAAGGAATAGGAGACCTGGTAAATGAAGACCACATGAGAATATGAAGAAGCAAAGTGCTAGAGAGGCCCACAGAAATCCACAAAGATACCCCCACAACAGACTGCTGGCAATGGTCAAGAGACAGCCCGAACTGACCTACTCTGGTGATGGGATGGCCAAACACCCTAATTGTCGTGCTAGAAACCCCATCCAACTACTGAGGGATCTGGATGCAGAGATCCATGGCTAGGCCCCGGGTGGATCTCTGGGAGTCCAATTAGCGAGAATGAGGAGGGTTTATATATAAGCAAGAATTGTTGAGACCAAGATTGAATAAAGCACAGGGACAAATAGCCAAACGAAGGGAAACACATGAACTATGAACCAATGGCTGAGGGGTCACCAACTGGATCAGGCCCTCCAAATGGGTGAGACAGTTGATTGGCTTGATCTGTTTGGGAGGCATCCAGGCAGTGGGACCAGATCTTGTGCTCATTGCATGAGTTGGCTGTTTGAAACCTGGGGCCTATGCAGGATTGTTTGGCTCGGCCTGGGAGGAGGGGACTAGACCTACCTGGACTGAGTCTACCAGGTTGAGCCCTGGAGGAGATGGGAATGGGGGGGGGGGGGGGGTTGGGGGGAAGGTGAGGGGGATGGGAGGGGGGAGAACAAGGGAATCCGTGGATGATATGTAGAACTGAATTGTATTGCAAAATAAATTAAAATAAATTTAAAAAAATATAAAAAAAGAAAACAAAACAAAACAAAAAAAAATCTATAATAGTATGATATGATATTGTTAAGTGTGTCTAAATATTATGTTTGAGTTATCAAAAAAGAATAGTTTTGTTTAGAATATACACTTTTGTATATTAATCTTTAATTAATTTGTTTTGAGTAACTAAGGTTAATGAAGCATTTTTAGATAAAGAGTTACCTGAATAGCAGTGTGCATCTATACCACCAAGGCTGTATCTAAAGTTGACCTGTAACTCAAATTTGTAACTAAGCAATAATAAACCATTTGGCTATAAAAGGGGCAGTACCAATTTGTCTCAAAGTATACACAGCAAGATTTTCATAATAGAACAGAAGTACAAATGGAGACTGTCTGATAAAATATACATAACAGGACCATGGGCAGAATTTATATGATTAGTAATAGAACATTTTTAAGGGCAGTCCAGTTGCTGAGCGTGGGAATTCTATAGTATAGAAATAGGAGAGAATGACAAAGGGGTGTAGAAATCGCTCATGGTTACTCCATGCTGGCATGGGCACAAGGCTGGGGCTTCTGAAGGCTCGAATGCATGGAAGCCCAGAAAGAGCAGACTGTTTCACTTGTCCAGGCTCTTTGAGAGGTGTAGGAAGGTTTGGAAGGTCTGCTTTGGGAGAGTGCAGTCAGCAAATGGATCAGTCTGTGCTGGGACATAGCCTGGAGAGTGCATTGGGGGCCCCTGGAGTGTGAGCTGGAGGGCTGGGTGCAGGGCTGCAGTGAGCTTGTGGCAGAGAAGATGATGGGGTATAAATAACCTTTTTAATGATTAGGAATCTACTGGAACAAATACATATTAATGGACAGAACTTTAAATTTCCTTTAAATTAAGGAAATTTAAAGAGGAAATTTTGGACTTAGGTGTACATTTGGAACTTTTAAGTGCATGGTTTTGGCAGATGAGAAAGGGGTATTCCAGGCCAGGAAGAGAGGAATCCCCACCCCCACTACCCCAGAAAAAAAAATAGGCAGGTGAGAAAACAAACCACAGCTTGGTAGTACTTTTCAGAAGTCTGTCTTGACCTGTGGGCATTGGTGTGTTTAGAGCTCCTGAAGCTTATAAGAACCTTCTTAAAGAGACAAAAAGTTCAGATAGGTTCATTATTATTATTTGTAGTCTGTATTGAAATCTATGTTGTAGAAGAGGCAAGGAGACTCATATTTTGAGTCATAATAAAAGTTTGGAAACCTAAAATTTATTTTGGTTAAAAGCATTTTTTTTTCTATCCAGAAAAATTGGATGAATATAGACTAGACATATGCCCTCAACATAATGAGAGGCATCCTCAAGCCCATAAATAGTTAAAAAAACAACCAAAGGGAATTTAAAATCCCAAGCCTGTGGCTATGATAATGGTAGTAGTGCTAGATTAATAGCTTATCAGAATTTTATTAATTAATGCTAAAACTAGGAACCTTTGGAGTCTCAATATAACAGCAGAATAGCAAGAGAAAGAAATCTGAAACATGTTTCATTTCCTTATACATCTCAAATCACTTTTTCCCATCATCATTGAAGCCTTTTCATCCTCAGACCCTCATAACTTCCATTTACATATCCAAACAACTTGTCCCAAAGCATTTTTCATATTTAAGCCTTTATATATCCCCATACCTTAAGTCTTTTATTTTTATCTTACATCTCAGACCCATAAATCACTTATTCAAACCTTAATGTCCTTACAAAAACTTTACATCCTAAAACATCTTCTTAACTTGCCAAAAAACATAAGTGATTGATTATTGAGGGAAGTCATTGTAAGACAATAAGTTACTTTGAAACCTGTACGGTGAGCTTATTTTTATTTGGGATCTGGTAGCAAGACAACTTGTTCTCAGAATTGGCATTAACCCAAGAAAATGAGGCCAATTACTTGATTTTTGTTCAATGAGAGAAGTTGAGAAGGCAGCTGAAGCTTTGGGAAGGATGTTTGTTATATATAACCACAGCTTTACTGGAGGCAGTGACTAGAGATTTTAGTTGTCATAAGAACAGTATAGGCCTTTGGCTGTTAAATTTAGGTCTGAAATTTTTCTGTAAAGAAGTAACTTGGTGAATAGACTGCTTTTTTTTTTTTATCAAAGCAAGGCGATTGATTCCAAAGTTTATATAATTAAAATAGAGCCCTGGTAGCAATTAAGGCATGGCATAGTTTTATCTGTAGAGAGAAGCTTAAACATTTTTAAATGCCAGGAAACTAAGAAAGGAATTGATCATATTAATATTTAGCATGTTTATAGATAAAGATTTGAATAGAGAATATGATCATTTCCAGTATGATTAAGCAACAAATTGTATCCTTTTATTTATCTTTAATTGCCTATAATTTAAGTAAAACTTATCCTTAACAGTTTATAGTTTAAGTTACTGGGTAGATGACTAGTCATTACGTTGTGTTTTTAATTATTTTTATTTTTTTAAATTATTTTTAATAGTTTATAATTTAAGTAAACTTATTCTTAACAGTTTATAAGTTTGTAGCTAGATGATTAATCATTAAGTTGTATTGTTTAGTTATCCTTAATAGTTTACAATTTTAGTGAACCTATTTTTAACAACTTATAAGTTAGTTGTCTCTATAAATTTAGAACTTTGTTTCATCCTGCTAGATTTAGCCTTAAAAATAATAAGCTTGAGTTGAAATTCTTTTAGTATGGAAACAAAGGCTCTTAATCATGAATCAGTAAAGAAACAAAAATAGCTGTTTTATGAGTGAAGAGGGGGAAAAGTTTATTTTTAAATTGTTAAGAGGAAAGATTTTTGGAGCTGATGAGACCTGGAGAGTGTAACTGAAGAGGCAGGCAGCAGCAGGGTGTCTGTTTAGGGCAGCCAGCCACCTGGGACCTGAGGGGGGCGGAGGGGAGTGTTGGAGATGCAGACAGGCAGTCAGAGTTGGAAGAAAAAGGCGGAGATGCAAAGAGAGTAAGTGTCTATGCAGCAAGGTTTTTCAGTTCTGGGACATCTCCAATCAAACCGAAAGACCTTTAGAATTTTCCAACTCATAGGGAAAGCGTCCCCTCCCCAGTGACTTGGTTTGAATGAGTTAACCGGAAGTTACTGGACAGGGCCATGATTTTTGTAAATAAACAGCTCTGTAGTAACAATTAACTCAGAAAGAGAGAGGAGAGGAGGGGAGGGGAGGGCAGGGGAGGAGAGGGGAGGAGATAGGGAGAGGGAAGGAGAGAGGGGGGGGGGGAGAGAGGGGGGGGAACAAGAGGGGGGAAGGGGGAGAGGGGAGAGGGAGGGAGAGGAGAGGGAGAGGAGAGGGAGAGGAGGGAGAGGGAGAGAAGGGAGGGGGAGAGGAGGGAGAGGAGGGAGAGGGAGAGAAGGGAGGGGGAGAGGAGGGAGAGGAGGGAGAGGGAGAGGGGGAGAAGGGGGAGGGAAGGGGAGGGAGAGGGAGAGGTGCTGGGTCTGAGAGTTAGGGAATCTTCTCTTGAGTTTTCAAACAAGCTAAGGTGTCTGGGACAGTGCAGCCAAGGCTATCTGCCCCTTAGTGAAGCTTGTTTTGTTATTTAAATGAAGAGCTGTTCCAGCTCCACAGCACAAGCAGTTTGCAAGTTAACCCTATTGTTTCCGGTGAATCATTTCACTGAAAGCTCTGATTGTAGCAAACCCCACCAGTTTTATTTAAGTTCTCAGGCAGTCACGTGGAGTGATTTATAATTAGGTAGAGCAGAGGAAGCCAAATAAGATTGTAGTACCTTGCTGCCTCTTTTTTATGTCCTAAAGGAAATAGCAGCGGGATTCTCTCATGAAGGGAGGGTATAAAATCTCTGCCTGCCATTGTGGGTCCCTGAATCTGACCTACAAAGTCAAGGAGACTCAGAGGTTCCTTTGTTTCTCTTTATGTTTCTCGGGGAGGGGGACGTTTGGGATTATGATATGTTGCTTCCTCCTCCAAGTCAGTTTTCCCTTCAGAGGTTCATTATTCTATGCCTGATTTCTTAGTACCCTCTTGAGCTGTCTTCTTTGGGATCCGTTATTACAGGGTAAGCACTAGATTCTGACTCATTCTGAGGGGAGAAACTATACAAAGAGAATGCTTAAAACAGGCTTAAGAAAACAGACTACTCACTCTTTCAAAGGCTCTGCAGCATCCAACCAGTGAACACTCCTTCTAAGGCCCCCAGTGCAGTGTCTCTCTGGAATGCTTCCAGATGGTGCTTCTTGGGGCTGACCTCCAAGGGGACCACCACCCTTCTTGCAGATAGTCTCCTTAATTGTCTCCATGCCTTTCCCTGGTTCTGGTGCCAAATAGGGGGTTTGAGAGTCCAGCTCTCAGGCTGCTCCCCAGGGTTGCTAAGAGAATGCCTTTCAGGATCAGGGCTTAGAAAAACTTCTTAAGCTATAATAAATGCACGCAAGCCAAAATAGGAGCTGCTCTCAATAAGCAACATTTTTGATATATTATCATAATTGAAATTGCTTTGAAATACTTTACTTCTGACTTTCCAGAATATTAAGAAACAAACTTTAAAACAAAATAACTATTTATAACTGATTTCCTTAATACTATTAAGAATACTAAAATTTTTACTTTTATTTATTTTATTTAGGGTAGGTTAATTTAGTGTTAGGTTTTTTTTGTTGTATTTATTTAGTGTTAGTTAATCGGCTGTGCTGTGTTCTTACCCTGCAGGGAAAGGTCACAAAACACGACAGAAACCGCTAATAAGAGTTTTATTAAAGATAAAGGGACAGAGAGTGCACAGGCCTGTAGGAAACACGTGTGTGGAGGAGGAGGAAGAACCGGGAACATGGCGCAGGATTTTAAAGGCTGGGCATGCACAGATCAATGTCACTACTCCACACAAGCTCGTAGATCACGTGGCCACGCGGCGTTCCTATGTAGCCATGGTACTGATCCTGGTCACAGGAGACACCTTGACCCGGAAATGACTATCTTGACCTGGAACTGGCTAGCTGGAAATGTCCAGGTCCACGGCATCCTGGTCATGTGAGATGCCCTGACGCGGAAATGGCTATCCTGACCTGGACCTGGATAGGTGGAAGTGTCCGCCAGGCATATGCAAACATGCCTGACCGTGGGGGCATGTTGTGAACCCTTCATCCCTGACTCTTTCCTTTTAAAAAAGAAAAAGATTGTGGTTAACTGGGTATGGGGGCGATGTTTCTCTCAAAGACTGCTTCCAGCTGAATAGTGGGCTTTGGTTGGCTCTTGGGGGGGAATGAGAGGGTATCTTGTGAAGTCCTGGGATGATGGTGGGGAGGTCCTGGAATGATGTTCTGCCGTCCCCTCATTCTGCAGCTGTCCATCTGTGCTGTGTCTGGGAACCTTTTGTGCTGTGGCTGGGAACCTTCTGTTTGACAAGATACTGTTGACATAGAAAAAGCTTAGAGAAAAAGAATCATTATTATTTTATTTTGGAGTTGGCATTTGTCTGAAGTAGATCTGGCCTGCCCAGATGGAGACATGTGATAATTACCTGAGGTAGATCTGGCCTTAGTATTCTGCTTAATTTTTATCTGAGACAAGCCTTATTAGAGGTAGTTTATTTAAGACACCTGTTTCCCTTATTAGGTTAGCATTTAGGAAATGCAGGTGATCAGTTGCTGAGTATTGAACAATGATAGATTGTTGTATTACACTTTTCCTTACCACCTGGATATTTTTGATGGTCCATTTTGCCTCCGGCTCTGTGTGGCCCTGGTTGGGAAATAAAGGGGTGATACCTTATTCCTCTGGAATTGGTGACAAGGCAGGGGATCCTGATGTCCTCTGGAGCTTGAGAGTGAGAGGCCCTGTTTGTTTTACTGTATATGAAGAGAGGTTTTTCTGGGATGGAGGTGAGATAAAAGGTTTTAGATGAGACAGATAGACCCAGTGAGGAAAGCCCTCGAGTTTAGCAGCTGTAGGAGTCACAAGAATTACCTTGAAGGGTTCCTGTCACTTAGGGGAAAGGGGTGAAGGGCACTGGCCTGGAGGGAAGAGAAGAACCTGATCCCCAATGTGTATTGGAGGTGGACAATTATTGCCACACGGCTGAGGTAATGAACAGTCTGCATAGCTCCATAGGATAGACCTTAGGTGACATAAAAGATGAGTTAACAGGCTATCTGGAACAGTTGGAGGGTTGGATTAATGAGCTGGTGTTAGAACTGGCCTTCCATATATTAGTTCAAATGGAGAGATTGAAAGAGGCTTTTTAGGAAGAGCCCTGAGCCTGAGAAGAGCTAGAGGCAATAATCTTACCCAGTCGAGATGAAGTTCTTGTGACATCTTAGTAAGAATAGTTTTCAAAGACCGGTTGGTATGCTCCACCTTTCCTGAGGATTGAGGACGGTATGGGATATGAAAATGCCAAGGAATGTTAAGAGCCTTGGCTAGCATCTGAGAAATCTGGGAGGTGAACTCTGGGCCATTGTCAGACTGAAGAGAAGCAGGAACCCCAAACCGAGGAATAATTTCTCAGAGAAGGAGGTCTGCAGCTGTCTGAGCCCGCTTATTAGAAACTGGATATGCCTCTACCCAATTTGAAAATGAGTCCACCATCACGAGGAGATACTTAACTTTCCTGACGTTGGGCATATGGGTAAAATCGAGCTGCCAGTCAGTCCCTGGAAGGGAACCTCTAGCCTGATGGGTGGGAAAAGGCTGACTCCTGTACTTGGTATTGGGATCTGTTTTTTGGCAGATCTCACAAGAGGCAGTAATAGTTCTTAAGAACTGTAAGTCCTCAGAGGTGGGCTGCAGATGGGCTTTTATGAATTGAAACAGAGCAAGATTATTAGGATGAAAGAGCTGGTGTAGACAGGAAAGAATTTGTCTAGTGTCTGGACTACCCTGTGAGGGTGTAGGCTGTACAGTATGCATTCCCTGTGGTGGGTGAGGTGAGGTGAGACTTGGCCCTGGAGGGCCGCTCTTCTGGCTGCCTGGTCAGCCCAGTTGTTTCCCCTAGAGATGATGGAGCTATCAGTCTGATGAGAAGGGCAGTGGACAATTCCTATAGCCCTGGGGAGGTGGGAAGCCTCCAGCATGGCCATTATTTGGCTTGAGTTAGATATGGATCCCCCTTTTGCTGTGAGAAGGCCACACTCTCTCCAAATAGCAGCATGGGACAGGAGGACATGAAAAGCATATTTGGAGTCTGTGTAAACATTTAGAGATTGTCCCTGTGCCAATTGGAAGGCACTGGTGAGAGCTATCAGCTCAGCCTGTTGGTTAGTGGTGTGTGTGAGTAATGCCTGTGCCTCTATTATCTCTGTATCTGACACTATGGCATAAACAGCTTTACGGGTTCCTTCATATAAGAAGGAGCTGCCATCTGTGTACCAGGTATAAGTAGCCTGAGGCAATGTGCCCTCCTGTATGTGTGAAGGGTGAGGTAACAGCTCCTCTAAGGTTTCAGTGCAGGAATGAGAAGGAGAATAGTCAGCGTTGGGTTGAGGAAGGAGGCTTGAAATATTAAGAGGTGGACAAGTCCAGAAAGTAAGTGTGGCATCCTCTAGTAATGCCACCTGGAGAGAAAGAACTCGGGAAGGAGGTAAAGTTGTAAGCCTTTATAAGTTAAAAGATGGGACAGATTATGGTGAGAGAAAACAGTAATGGATGACCCAAAGCTTAGCTTGTTTGATTCCCGAATAAGGAGCTCTGCAGCTGCTAAGGCACAGATGCAAGATGCCCAGCCCTGACTGGTAAGGTCTAGCTTCTTTGACAGATAGGCTACAGGTGCAAAGGAGGGTCCCAGCTGGTGCCCTAGAGTTCCCAGGGCAAATCCCTCCTTCTCTGCTACATAGAGGGAGAAGGGACGGGTTAAGTCTGGGAGATGGAGTGCTGGAGCCTGAAGAAGAGCCTGTTGGAGCTTTTGGAAAGGTTTAGTGACAGGATGAAGGAGGGGCTCATGTGGCCAGCCCTGAACTGCCTCATATAAGGGGCAAGCAAGGAGAGAAACAGATGGGACCCAAGACTGTAGAAAGCCAGCTATTCCTAGGAAAGACAGAATCTCCTGTTTAGTAGAAGGGACTGTGAAGGACTGGATTAGATGCTTTCTGTCTACAGTAATAGCCTTGTGAGTTGGAGTAATGGATAGACCTAAAAAGGTGACCTGGGGAGCTGACAGCTGAACTTTAGAAGGAGATACCCTGTAACCCCAGATGGATAAGAAATTTAGGAGAGCAGAGGTGTTAGTTTGGCTAACCTGTAAGGATGGGCTACAGAATAAAATATCATCTACATACTGTATTACTTTAGAGCCAGGGAGAGACAGAGAAAGCAGGTCAGAGTCCAGAGCCTGACCAAATAGGTGTGGACTGTCTCTGAATCCCTGTGGCAGAATAGTCTAGGTCAGCTGTGTGGACAGGTGAGTGTCAGGGTCAGACCAGGTGAAAGCAAAGATATTTTGAGACTGAGGACTGATAGGAATAGAAAAGAGGGCGTCTTTGAGATCTAGAACTGAGAAGTGAGAGGTTCCCAAAGGGATAGTGGACAGCAGAGTATAAGGGTTAGGCACTACAGGATGGAGAGGGACTACTAATGAGCCGGAGGTCTTGAACCAGGCAGTAGGTTCCATTAGACATTTTAACTGCAAGTATGGGGGTGTTAAAAAGTTGAAGAGGTTAGGCAGAGCAGCTTTTTCCTAAGAAGGTCAGAAATGATAGGCTTAAGTCCTCTTAGGCTCTGGAGTGAGAGAGGATACTGAGCTTGGGTGATATACCTGGCAGGATCTTGTAGCTGGATAATAACAGGCTGATGATGTCTAGCAATAAAAGGGTTTTGGGTATCCCAGACTTTTGGGTCTACCTGAGAGGCTGGCAGGGGAAAAGAATTGTTAGAGTCAAAAGAGTGAGTGGCTCGGAGGAGGAGTAGAGGAGCTGCTCGCGCGTCTGGGATGAGGCAAATGTGTGGAGCAAAAGAAATGGACGCTTCTACCTTAGCTAGAAGATCCCTCCCCATTAAAGGTACAGGGCAGCTTGGCACCACTAAGAATGTATGTGTGAGAGGGATGCCTCAGAAAATGCAATTAAGTGGTGGTGTCTGATGAGGTAGGCAATGCTGTCCCTCAACCCTGACAATAGGGAGATGAGCAGGAGAGGTGGGCCCCCTAAACTTTCTCAGGACAGAGTAGGTAGCTCCAGTGTCCAAAAGGAATGAGATAGGGTGCCCATTTACTTTTATTATTACCCTTGGTTCCCTGTGTGAGATGGGAGTGGCCGGGGCAGAAACCGGGCAGCATCAGTCCTCGCTGTAGGCCAAGCCTAGAAAGTCAGCCAGAGGGTGGTCTTCCTCTGGCATTCATATGTTGCTTGGGACATTAGGACAGTCAGCTGACCAGTGAACCTTTTGGCAACACTTTGGACAAAGCTTTGTTGGTGCTCTTTGTGGGCTGGTGGTGCAAGTCCAGGCCCAATGGCCTTCTTTCCTGCACTTGAAACAGGGACCAGACGGCTTTCGGGGAGTCGGTCGGATGGTGCTTGCCAGCATCTGGCAGTTCCTTTTCTGGGCCTTCTCATCCCTCCCATGGTACACCTTAAATGCTATCACCAGCACATCTGTCTGTGGAGTCAGAGGGCCGTTCTCCAAATGTTTAAGTTTATCCCTAATGTCAGGGAAGCTCTGTGAGACAAAGTGGGTCGTCAGCAGCTGCCTGCCCTCAGGGCTCTCTGGATCTAAGCTAGTGAACTGAAGTAGAGCTTTGGTGAGCCGCTCTAAGAAGTGAGATGGATTTTCGTCCTTATCTTGAATAACCATTTTTAGTTTTTCATAGTTTACTGGTTTTATGGCAGCCTTACGGAGACCTGTCAGGAGACAGGTAATAAACCTATCTCTGGCTAGACAACCACCCTGGGTCTTATAGTCCCGGTGTCGTTCTCGGTCAGGAATCGCCTCAGCTCCTGGAGGGTGTGAAAGGTTAGTTTGATGAATTTCGTCGGCATGGGTCCTAATCTGCTCCCATACCTGCCTGCGTTCCTCAAGAAGTAAATTATTAGAAAGTATCATGAATATATCATGAAAGGTGAGACTATAAGATTGAGTTATATATTGAAACTGTTTAATAAAGGAAGCAGAATTAGAAGTATAAGAACCCAGCTTACTTTCTATCTGAGAGAGTTCTGCTAGAGAGAATGGAGCATGAACTTTAACCAGTCCATCCACACCAGCCACCTCTCGCAAAGGGAGAACAGTAGAAGGGTTTGGATGGCTGGAATCAGGCAATTTAGCAGTCCAAGAGTGGGTGACAGGGGGAGTGAAGTTTGGAGCCAGGGCAGGGCCTTTGGAAATGGCCACTGCCGAGGAAGGAGCAGCTTTAAAAGAAGAAGAATCTGGAAGGGGAGCGGAAGGAACAGTTGTTTTAGGGGTAGGGGTAGGAGTTGGAGCTGGAGGTCGAGCAGGTCAAACAGGTGGAGGTTCGTTAGCAGGGTCTAAAGTTAGAGATTCCAGAGTCAGAGAATCCTCTGGTTTAGGCATAGCTAAGAGCATATGAGCAGGAGAGAAGGAATCCAGAAGAGACGGTCTAGCACTGAGAAAGAAAAACGCTATCACATAGGGCAACTCTTGCCATCTGCCTGAGCGCTGACAGTAATTAGATAACTCCCGTAATATATCTGGATTGAAGGAGCTGCTTGGCGGCCATTTTTTGTTGTTTTCTAAAGCATACTTTGGCCACTTCTTAGAACATAGATGAGTTAGCTTAGGAATCTTTATGTAAGGCATTAAACTGAGAGGTTTTAAAGCTTTAACAAGACAGCCTAATGGAGAGGAAGGACTAACAGGGTTGGAAGCCTTGTTTCCCATGTCTGCAGTGGAGAGGCAGAAAAAAAAAAAAAAAAAAAGAAAAAACCAAACGTGATCCGGAGCCATGGCCCCAGGTGTCCCCAAGGCCAAGGACGGATACCGGGCACAAGCCGCTCCTTGGCTCATCAGCCACAGAAGCAGGAGCCCCCCGCCACTTGAGGAAAGGATTCCCCAGGAATCCGGACAGCATCTGCCGCTTCAAGTCAGATGAACGTGTCGGCCTCACGTGGCCCCCAGGGTGCACCCAACGGTGGTGGTCCCAACGCAAGAAATATCTCAGGCTGCAGACATGGGAGATGGCTAGAAATCTTAGGCCTGCAATAGGGGCCGACCGAGCCAATGAAGACCATGGCTGGGGGTTCCCCTGGTCTCAAGAATACTTGTGAGGTGCTGGAAATCAACAGTCGTTCCTACAGATTCAGGAAACCGTTTACACTGGCCGAAAAATGGGGGAACTCACTATGAGGAGAAAGCTGTGTTGAATGGAATTTGTTTGCAGTCAGGTGAATGGAGAGCAGTCTGTCGCGTACGGAGCAGAGTTCCTCAGTCCCCAGTTTACGGGTTTCCAGGCACAGGGCACCCAGAAGCGCCCGCTCAGTTTCGGCACCAAAATGTTAGTTAATGAGCTGCGCTGTGTTCTTACCCTGCAAGGAAATGTCACGAAACACAACAGATACCGCTAATAAGATTTTTCTTAAACATAAAGTAATAGAGAGTGCACAAGCCTGTAGGAAACACATGTGTGGAGAAGGAGGAAGAACCAGGAACATGGCGCAGGATTTTAAAGGCTGGGTGTGCACAGATCAACATCACTACTCCATGCAAGTGCGTAGATCACATGGCAATGCTGTGCACCTACGTAGCCATGGAATGTCACAGATCCTGGTTACTCGAGATGCCCTGACCCGGAAATGGCTATCCTGACCTGGGCCTGGCTAGGCGGAAGTGTCCACTGGGCATATGCAAACATGCCCGACCGAGGGGGCGTGTTGTGAACCCTTCAGGTAGGAACAGCTAGAGTAATTCACTATGAAAATCTTAATCTTCTTTGAACCTGACATGCTTCCTATTTCTCTGTTCAGGCTTTTTGGAAGATGTTCCTTTACTGTGACTTATGCTTAAAAGTGATTATAGGCCAGGCGGTGGTGGCGCACGCCTTTAATCCCAGCACTTGGGAGGCAGAGCCAGGCGGATCTCTGTGAGTTCGAGGCCAGCCTGGTCTACAAAGCGAGTTCCAGGAAAGGTGCAAAGCTACACAGAGAAACCGTGTATCGAAAAAAAAAAAAAAAGTGATTATTATCTTACTATTCACATGAAAAACATTTAGCAAGTGTTCTAAATCCTTTAATTTTGAGTCCCTGTATCTTATATTAGATATTTACAAACAACAACTTTCAGATACAGGATCTCACTATGTAGCCCAACTTGAACTCACAGAGATATGCCTGCATTTTATCTCCTGAGTTCTGGGACTAAAGGCATGGGCCAAAACATGGCACAAACAACTTTGAATTCATTCTTCAACAGTTGATTATGGTTGACGACTGCTGTCCTTATCATCTTTTTTCATTTAGAAAGAGCTAATCAATCTCATACCCAAACTGCTGGCAATTAGCTACCTTATTGAAGAGTGTTTAGAGGTCATCATCCTGGACACTGATGTTGCAGTTGCTTTTATTTAACAGCAGAAACACGTCTGGATGATTATGAGCACACACATAATGCAGTGAAGTCTACAAATTGAGAGGACGTTTTAAGAAATTACAGAATACTATGTCAAAGCACATTCAAGTGTAAACACTAGATAGGATGTAAGTCATATCCCCTCAGAACAGTCCAACAGAGCCAACAGTCCTATGAGAATTTTGTTAAACTTGTTGAAGCTCTTCATTATAAGCTGGTTTGTTGTGTTTCTTAGGTAATTGATATAGGATGATAATGGTGGTTCATTTATGCTGGGGAAATGGAATTCTGTCAGATGGACTCAGTCCAGGATGATACCAGACCTTAAAAAAGAAAGCAATGCCAATGCTCCTCAAATTGGCAACTGAAGGAACATTTCATGACTCTTTTTACTAAGCCACTTTTACCCTGATACCAAAACAACACAAAGACCCAACATAAAATTATAGACTAAATCTCCTAAGAATATAAATGCAAATTTCTCAATTCAGTACATTGAAACCCAATTCAAGCACACATTAAAAAAATTATACCACAAAAACATGAAGATAACAGCCATAACATATATGCTGACTTCCTGGTGAAGTCTCATAGAGGCCCTGTGCTTGCCTTTTCAGTCAATGTGAGCCTATGTGAGTCCTGCTTAGTTGATTCAATGGGTGTGGTGGTTTGAAAGAAAATGGCCCCCAAAAGGAGTGGCACTATAAGAGATGTGGATGTTAGGCTTTATGGGAGGAAGTGTGTCACTGTGGGTGTGGGTTTTGAGGTCTTTTCCTCAAGCTTCACTCAGTGTTACAATTAGTTGACTTCCTGGTGCCTTCTGATCAAGATATAGCCAGCACCATGTCTGCCTTCATGCTCCCATGCTCCCTGTCCTAATGATAATGGATGGAACCTCAACTGTAAGCAAACAACCCCAATTAAATGTTTTCTTTTTAAGAGTTGCTGTGGTCAAGGTGTCTCTTCACAAAATTAAAAATCCCTAAGACAGAAGTTGATACCCGGACTGGGGTATTGCTGTGATAGGCCTGACCGTGTTTTGTTTGGATGAATTTGGACTTTGGTACTTTGGATTTGGAAAGAAGCAGAAGTGTTTAAGCCCTGTTTAATGGGACATACTAGTAGGAGCATGGAAGACAATAGTGCTGATAATGATTTGAAATGTCAGGAGCTGGCTCAAGAGGTTTCAGAGAAGAGTTTTAGTATGTTGTCTAGAAATGGTTCTTGTGATACTTTGGTGAAGAGAATGGCTATCTTTCCCCCTTGTCCAAAGAGTCTTCCTGAGGCTAAAGTCAAAAGTTTTGGATTAATTCCATTGGCAGAAAAATCTCAAAATGGTCTAATATAGACTCTAATCAAGATTTAAAATGAAAGGGACCAAGTTGACCAGGGTAAATTACAAAACGAAAATTTTGAGAAGGAAAAGAGCACCAGGAAGTGGAATAGAGCTAAATTCTGTGTTCAAGGAGATAGATGTATTAAGAAGGGAGGCAGAGGCTGGTGGATCTCTATGAGTTCAAGGCCAGCCTGGTCTACAGAGCGAGATCCAGGAAAGATGCAAAGCTACACAGAGAAACCCTGTCTCAAAAAACCAAAAAAAAAAAAAAAAAAAAAAAATGGAATAAAGGGAGTAGTGACCTCAGGGCAAGATCCCACTCAGCTAAGTTTCCAATTTGTACAAAGGAACTAAAGAAAAGCTTAGAGCCAGGTGTGGTGGGACACACCTTTAATCCCAGCAATGGGAAAGCAGGCTGGTGGATCTGTGAGTTTGAGGCCAGCTTGGTCTACAGAGCAAGTTTCAGGACAGCCACACTTAGGCAATGAAGGAAAAGAGAAAGCTTGTGAAGATGTAATTAAACAGGGGCTATGCACCAGCCCTAGTAAGCAACAAAACTTAGTTTCCCTTCAACTCAGATAAATTAATTTTTTCTGTGTATTTCCTCAAATCAATCAAACAAATATTATCAAGCCATGGAAAGCCACCTATGACCCCCATCTCCACACTGCACAGTGAATTACTGTGTGAACTCTGTTCCTACCCCTGAATGTGGTGTCTATTGACTTGGGGATGTGCTAGCCTATTTATCATATTACTGTGTTCACTGTAGTGGATCCTGTGTCATTTAATATTTGCACCAATGCTAAGCATTTAATAAGATTTATCTATCATAGGAGATCAAACCAACAATATTGTTTTTGGACAAACAGCACAGTTTGTAGACACTGGCCCAGGACTTTATCCTCCAGAATTTTGAATATTAAATCAAAGCATTGTTTCTAAATCATCTCTTCAAAAATTAATAATTTCAACAAACCAGATATCATGTGTGGCCTATGGACCAGAGATAGGGAAGGTAAGAAATATAACAGGTAGCCGGGCAGTGGTGGCACACGCCTTTAATCCCAGCACTCGGGAGGCAGAGCCAGGCGGATCTTTGTGAGTTCAAGGCCAGCCTGGACTACCAAGTGAGTTCCAGGAAAGGCGCAAAGCTACACAGAGAAACCCTGACTCAAAAAACAAAAAAAAAAGAAATATAACAGGTAATATTCTGGGATCAAGGGCTTCAGTAGGAGCATCTCAGTACTATATGTATGTATTTATACATGCATATGATGTATATATGAATGCATATGTATATATCTGTATGTGTACATATAATATATTTATGTATATGTATAATTAAAGAATGGTTTAAGAAACTTCTCCCATGTTGTAATAACATAATGTATCTTAGTGCTTCTGTGATGTTATTTAAAGCTGTTTTAAATCAGGGAAATGATGTCAGCTGTCATTTATGTGATGACTATTAAAAACTTCCCCTTATGGTAGGACCTTTCTCCAGACAGATCTTTTCACTCTGCCAGCCATAGTTGTCATCACTGGCAACACTCACTTTATCAGACTCTTCAACCTTATGCATGGTTGCTCATGGAACCTGATGATGCATCTTCCCCAAATACCCCCTGAAAATTCTCAATGAGAATTTGAACAATAGCAATGGGTAAGACCACAAGGCAAAAACAGAATGCTCTGTTACTTGACATAGTTTCAGTCATATTTGACATCATACACTCAATATAAAGAAAATGTGAATTACAGAATTGTGAGAAAAGAAAAGATACTATAAAAATTATATGAGACTGTGAAAGGGCTAAGAGTGTTATGAACATGTTTTTAAAATTATGGTGAATACAATATATTATAATAAAATAGGAAAAGTTTAAATGATCTCATTGCAATGAATAATGTTTTATTTTTACTTTTAATGGTGTGTGTGTGTGTGTGTGTGTGTGTGTGTGTGTGTGTGTGTGTGTGTGTGCATGTAGCCCTATGAGTATCTGTGTGCCTGTTACTGTAGTGGTAACCTCCACGCTACCACCACCCGTTCACCATGTCCGAGCATAGGGCTGTGGATCAAAAAACAGAGACAATAACAGCAGGTCATTAGTCTCAGCAGAATGCCGAATGTCGTTTATTGAAAGAGGGAGAAAACTTTAAATACAGGCTTACAGCACAATGGGAGAACCCTGGAGGGCAGAAGTTTGCTACCAATGTTCTACATTCTTACATCTAAGCTGTTTACACCAAATGCAGGATACACAAAGAACCTCCAGTGAGCATTCAGGAGGAAGGAAACTGGCAGGGAATCAGTATAGGGAAGACATCTGGTCAAGGTCAGCAAGCAAGGCAATAGCTAACCAAAAATGGGGGGCTTGGGCCCCAACATGTTACCAGTAGCACTAGAAAAGGTTATCAGATGACATGTAACATAGAATTCAGGTAGTTATGGAACATCAGACTTGGGTGATAGGGTACTCAGGTACTCTGCAAGAGTCCTCTTAAACCTAAGATATATATCAAGCCTTTGGCCAATATTTATTGTTAAACTGATTAAATTTGTGTTTTATCTTACTCTCTCTCACTCTCTCTCTGTGTCTTATATCTGTCTCTGTCTGTCTGTCTGTCTGTCTGTCTGTCTCTCTCTCTCTCTCTCTCTCTCTCTCTCTCTCTCTCTCTCTCTCTCTCTCTCTCTCTCTCACACACACACACACACACACACACACACACACTTACTCACAGAAACACTGGAATCTCCAGGTGTGTCTGTGTGAGTATTTTCACACAGGTTTAAATGATGAAAAGAGACTTCTTGAACATGTGTGCACAATCCTACTTATAAATGAGTAAATAATGCGAAACCAGCTAAGCACCAGCTTTAGTTTCTTCATGCTTAACAAATGCAAACTCAGTCCTGTTACGGGAAGTCTCTGTATAGAACGGATAATCTAGAGTCTTTGCATCTTACTTAAAGATGATTCTAACTGCATCTATATTGCAAAGTTTCAAGGACACATTAGAAAGAAAAGCAAGAGCTGAGAAGCTGTCAGAAGGAACTCTGAGTGAATAGCATTAAATTGTTGATGATTGATTGATTATTGATTATTGTTTTCATTGTCCTTTGGTGGAGATGAAAAGGAGGAAGTCTTTCATTGTGGTAGTTTGAATGGCATACCACTCATATTCCAGGCATCTCAATATTTGATACCCTGTTCTTGACACCGTTTGGGTGGTTTATGTGGTTTAACCTTTCTGGAGGAAGTATGCCTTGTGCTGGAATTTAGGGTTTCATAACCCATGAACCATTTCCAGTGCACTCTCTCTGCTTCATGTTTGCTGTCCAAGACAAGAACCTTGGTCTCAGCTTCCTGTTTTAGTTGTCCTGCCTGCTGGCAGTCCTGCTCCTCTGCTGTGATTGTGAAGGACTCTAATACTTCTGTGTCTCTACGCCCCAAAGAAACACTTCCTTCTATAAGTCTCCTTGGTTGTGGTGTTTTACTAAAGCTGTAGAAATGTAACTAAGACAAAAGACCTTAGTTCCAGGAGTAGCAAATCCATATCTAAGAAGAGGGAATCCTAACTGAGAAAATGCCTCCATAAGATTGGCCTGTAGTATAGGGAAGTCTGTGGAATATTGTCTTGATTAATGGTTTAATTTTCAGAGACCAGATCAATAGGATGGTGTCATTCCTGGGCTATTTGGTCCTGGGTTCTAGAAGAAAGCAGGCTGAAAAAGATATGAGGTGCAAGCCAGTAAGCATCATCCTTCCATGGCTTCTGCTTCAGTTCCTGCATCCAGGTTCCTGCCCTTCTTCAAATTGACCCCTGACATTTCTCAGCAACTGTTTGCTTACTGGAAGTTTAACATGATGTGAATCCTTTCTTCTATAAGCTGCTTTTCCTCCATATTTTTTCATAACAATAGTCCAAACTAAGGCACTTGCTAAGTTGAAAACAGTGCTTTTTTTTTTCCTGAGATGATTAGAGTTCTTAGAGAAACAGAACATACATAAATGAATGTCTCTCTCTCTCCATATATATGTATGTATGTATGTATGTATGTATGTATGTATGTATGTATAGATAGATAGATGATAGATAGATAGATAGATAGATAGATAGATAGATAGATAGATAGATAGGGAATTTATTACAATAGCTTTCATAGTGAGGTGGTGGTGGTTGAAACCCGTAATACCAGTATGTGGGCAGCAGAGGCACTTGGATCTCTGAGTACAAGGCCAGCCTGGTCTATAGAGTATATCCAGGTCCATCTGGCTCTCTGGACCAAGAGGGATGGATGAGCAGAAAGCTGAGTGGTCCTAGCAGCCCAGGACACAAGATCCTCACAAAGGAAAGCAGTTCCCAGCCTCTTGCCCTGAAGGAGGAGAGGAAACCATGGCATTTGTCAGGAGTCCTGGTCCAGGCTAGGCTAGCCAGGCCATACCCTGCCACTTCTTTCCATGCAGCAAGGCTTCCTTTCCAGAGCAGGAGGGTTGGGGTTAGGGTGGACCTGAGGATTAGGGAGGGACATGGAACTTTTTAAGCAAGAACTATTCATGTCCCAGCTCCTCATCTGCTGCCATCCCTCCACCAGCCCTGTCCATGCAGGGAACCTGGGTACTGCTGCTGCTAGGCCTCAGGCTACAGCTGTCCTTTGGGGCCATCCCAGGTAAGGAGGCACCCTACCTTCTTCTACCCACTCAAAAACACAGACTTCCCGCTGACACCTACCTCTTTTCTCCCCCCTGACTAGTGGAGGAGAAGAACCCAGCTTTCTGCAACCAAAAGGCAGCAGAGGCCCTGGATGTTGCCAAAAAGTGGAAGTCTGTTTAAACACCAGCCAAGAACCTCATCATCTTCTTAGGGGAAGGTGAGCATACAAAGCCTCACCACCCTGGGGCCCTTGCTCTCCAGGTACCCAAGATCACTTATAGGTCCAAGAAGGCCTGGGGTTCAAATCTGTCCAGATTCTGTTCCTTCGAGGATGGGGGTACCCACAGTGACAGCCACTAGGATCCAAAAGGGACAGCTGGAAGGCCATCTAGGACCTGAGACACTCCTAGCCATAGACCAATTCTGATACATGACTCTGTCCAAGGTGAGACTGGGACACATCTGGGATGGGGTGGGAGTGGGGGCTGGAGATGGCTGGAGGAGGAAGAACCCAGAAGAACTAGATCCCACTTTGGCAACCAGGACAGTGCAGACATGTCCCAGGAAGCAAGGACAAATGTTTACCAGTAGCACCAGCTGAGAGTGTCTGTGTTCTCAGACATACAATGAGAACAGACAGGTCTCAGAGAGTGCAGGCACAGCCACAAAATATCAAGGCCAACTACAAGACCATTGGCTTGAGTATAGCTGCACAATCCAACCAATGCAACACTGCATTTGGCACCGAAGTCATCTCAGTATCGTGCAAAGAAAACAGGTAAGCCAGGCGTGGAAGTGTGTGCCATTAATCCCAGCATTCAGAGGTCAGAGTCAGGCAGATCTGAGTTCAAGGCTGGCCTTGTCTATATAGTGATGTCCAGACCAGCCAGAACTACATAGTGAGGATTTATGCAAAACAAAGCAACAAAACCCCCAAATAAGTGTTTTAGCACCAGGCTAAGGAGCTAGAGGAGG
Organism: Peromyscus californicus insignis; assembly: GCF_007827085.1. Taxonomy (NCBI): domain Eukaryota; kingdom Metazoa; phylum Chordata; class Mammalia; order Rodentia; family Cricetidae; genus Peromyscus; species Peromyscus californicus. Next base: position 16,590,162 of record NW_026294617.1, on the reverse strand, counting down.
ATTGGAGCACTAGGTGGCCCACCTGATTATTGCCATTTCCAGGAAAGTCTGTGGGAGTGGTGACCACCACATCGATGCAGCATGCCTCTCCAGCTGGCACCCACACACACATAGTGAACATGATTGGTACTAGGATGCAGAAATGTCTGCCTCTGCAGTGCACTACAGTTGCAAGGACATTGCCTCACAGTTCATCTCCAACATGGACATTGATGTGAGCTCGAACAATGAGAGAGGAGGGCTAGATTGAATGTTGTTCACCACAGTACAGGCAGCCAACAGCCAGAGCTCTGAGTCTTCATAGCTGAGGAATTTGTAGGGGGAGGGTGTTGAAATGCAGCCCAGGAGAAACCCTTCCAGCAAGATGAACTCTGTCTGTCAGGAGGAGACAGAGGGACCCAATTCCTCCTGTCCTGACCTTCAGATCATAGGTGAGCCTCTGTGGGGGCCGCAAATTCATGTTTCCCAGGGGGACACCAGACCCTAAGTATCCAGACAACAGAACTCAGTCCAGAACCAGGCTGGGTTGACAGAATCTGGAACAGAAGTGGCTGGCCAAGCACCAGATGACGTGGGTACCGGGTAAGGGTTTAGCAAGCACTGGGGCAGTGCTGTGACTTTTAGCAGGCATCCCATGCCTGATGTTTCTATGTGACTCCTAGCATGCACCCCACTCCTGATGCTTTCCCCTTACTATAAAAAGGGGCCAGAACTCGCCACCATTGTCACAGCCTCAAAATCCAACTCTGGCTGTGGTCTCAGGTAGCTGATAAGTTTTTGGGCCCCGCAGTAATTTTTTTCTTCTTTCTTTTTTTTCTGGAATAAAGTTTACTTCTGTTGTTTTGTTTTGTTTTAAGGACACGGTACCTGCCTTGCAGGGGTTTGGTGAAGATGGTCTATTTGCCAGATTAAGGTGAAGATTGTGTTCTATATGGGAAGCAAGCCAGGGCAGTGGCAAAATATGTCTCTCTGTGTAGGGGTGGGACCCTCCTTCAATGGTCTGGATGGCAAATCCTTTACCTCCATCCTATATAGCAATGGTCCTGGCTATAAACTCCAGAAAAGTGTCTGGCCAGATGTTACTGACAAAGAGAGCCTTAAGTTTTGTGGGGCCACCACCCATGCAGTGGAGGGTAGAGGGGACTGGGGTCAAAGGCCTTCTGCAGTGAATACCTTGTTTCTGTAGATGATCCCAAATGCAGGCAGCAGGCTGCTTTACTCCTGTTATCAGAGAAACACGCTGGAGAGGATGTGGGAATATTTGAGAGTGGTCCGCAGGCAAACCTGGTGTTTGGAGTGCAGGAACAGAACTACAATGTGCACATCATAGCCTGTGCAAGTGCCCGGAGAGGTACAGTGACTGCTGGTCAGAGCACCTCAGCGAGCAGGGGCCAGACCTCCACACTGTTGGCAGAGACAATGTTGCTGCTGCTGGTGGTAGCTGAACCTTGACTAACTAAGCTCACTTGACTCCAGTCCAGGGTCCCACAGCTGGCTCCATCGTCCCACGCTATTGCTCTCCTCAGGCTCCTCCTGTCCCTCTGGTTCCCTGAACCCTGGCTTCAGGTTTCTAATCTCAGATCTGATTCAGGTTGCCAATGCTGCCACTCAGCCATGGGCTCCGACAACAGACCTCACTCAGAGTGTCACACCCAGCCTCAGAACCTGCAGCACTTCCCTCCCAGGCCATGGCAATCTAACAGGATGCCCTGCAGACAGAGGGGATGCCAGTCACAGCCACCCCTTGGCCAGCTCTCTCTGGTGTTTTTCACTGATCTCAGATCCCAAAACATGTGATGCCATGCACTCAGTCAGAGATCAGCCTATGACTAAGAAAGGACCATGTAGTCCCTTGATGTGCCCAGAGGGCAAGGACTGAATGTGCTGGCCTTTCTTGACTCAGTGTCTACAGCCCATCCAACATATCCTGCAAAGGCTGATGAAGCCAAGATAAGCAGTGGCTCTTGGACAGTCCTTAGCTGCCACCACTAAGCCTCAAACCAATGATATTCCTGACGACCTCCAGGGAGCGGTAATTCATAAATGTGCCTCTATGCCTGGTTTGCACAGTAATGGCCAAGCAAAGAACATTTTCTTCAATCTTCTGGGAGGTTTTGGAATAATGAAATGAACTATTATACAATCTAATGCCAGCAGTGCTTTCCTGAAAGAAAAGCTGAGTGTTCAGGTCGAGGTGGGGTGAGAAATGGAAAGCAGTGTGACGGAGAGGAGCAGACTGTTGGAGGGTCATTGACAAACTGAGACTTGAGCAGCACAAGTGGCCCTGTACAAATGAGGGAGGAGTCATGGTTTGCAGGTTCCACCTCCTGGCAGGGAGCTTCAGGTTTGCAAGGATCAAACAGCTTAGCCACACAGTGCTTAGCCACCGCCTAAGGCTCCACCCCTTAGCCAGCTTTAGATGTAGGGCAGGGGCTCTACAGAGCAGGTAGTGTATATAAGACAAAAGTATGCAAAGCTTTTCCTGAAGTGTCCAAAGCCCCAGTGACACAGAACATGGCCCTGCTTCTGACTAGGAAGGACCCTAATGGGTCATGGCAGTACAGTTTCCCGCCTCCCTGTAAGCAGGCCACTGCAGACTCACAGGGGCTGCCTTGGAGTTAGTCTTGACTGGGCTCAGATTTCAGATTGGCAGAGGCCAATATGCTCTCTCCAAGGTGTTCAGGACAGATAACTGTGGTCACACCTGCCCTGGAAAACATCCAAACTTTCCACCTCACCATCCCAGGATGCAAGAGCAGTTCAGGAGGACCCCAGACTTCCCAGGCTCCATTGAATAGCAGTGAGCACCAGCATGAGACCCAGGGATCTGGTTTTATGCTCTATTGATCCCAGCTGCCTCCAGCAGAGATGGGAGTTCAAAGGTCACCAAATGGACAGCTCTAGGATGTTCATAGAGGGGCCCTGAGGCAAGGAACCTGGAATGCATGAGTGAGGGACCTGCAGCCTTTTGGGTGAGGTGGATGAGCTGAGACATCTGCTATAGGTACCCCACAGCTAGCAACACCTCATCCTCAGAGAAGTCCTCCTGGAAGATTTGGTCCATAATCCACTGGAGCATTTTCAGAAATGTCACATAGTAAGAGGAGCAACCAGAGCAGCAAGAGTACACTAGAGTCCAGATGCACAGAGCCCTGGTCTAGCTCTGGGGAAGCCTTTTCCCATAGCCTTTACTGCCCACCATGTCGAGGTCACTCTGCAGGGTGCTAAGTGTCTACACATGCCCCAGCAACACTGTTGAACACCTTTACATAACAAGGTGATCTGGAGTGGAGAGCAGCCTGGCCCTGTCCTGCTCCAGCTCCTCCCAGCAATCCCCTAGTGCCTGCTGCTCATATAGGCCAGTGTGAAAGGGGCTCCAGCTGCAGGATCTAGCTCCTGGGTCTTCTGCTCCTTAGCATTGGTCCTCAGAAGGCTGAACAGCTGACCCAGGAACACCCTGCAGTACCTAGGAACACCCTGCAGTGCCCAGGTAATGAAAGCTTTTGGGGTCCAGCCCCAAATAACTTTCTCCCAGAGTCCTCAGAACAATCTACAACCAGCTGGGAAATCTACTTATCTATGAATAAATATACTTATCTGAGGGTATATCAATAAATCTATGCACACAATGCTCTTTTAGTCCATCACTTTATAGTTCTAAGTAAGCTTCAACTCTGCCTCTGATCTCTCTGCTGTTCTCTTTTTTCTACCTCTTCTCTAAGTCTACAGCTTCCTTTCAGCTCTCCTTATCTCCTCTCTTACCTGACTTTATACATTTCCAACAGGAGACTCCTTGCAATCCTGAGAAAAGTTCCAACACCCTCAAGGTCATAGAACACTAGCACTAGACCTGCTTAGCCATCTTGTCTTTTACGATCTGCTTGGTGTTTGCTGTGCATGTAGAGGCCCTGGATTAAGAATGAGGTCAGCATTAGACTGAGCATAGCCAGAATCCAAGAGTGTCCTTGTCTCCAGCTCTGGTGAGTAAAACTATGTAAGCAGTCCTGGTGCTTTTTTTTTTTTTTAATACTGTTGCCTCTTTATGTTTCTAGCCCGAACCATTATGTAGCCACTCCTGCCCCACTTTTTTCTTGGAAAATTTCTTACTAGAAGATAGCAGTTTTTATTTGAATTTTCCTGTTTGTCCGTGTGCCACTTGCATTTCTGGTACCTATGGTACCTATGGAGGCCAGAAGTGGATGTCAGATTCCTTGCCACTGGAATGAAAGATGACTCTGAACTGCTATGTGGGTGCTGGGAATCAAACCCAGGCCCCCTAGAAAAGTAACCAGTGCTTTTAATTGCCGAGCCTTTGCTCCAGTCCCTCAGTTTTTGCCGCCATCATAGGTAACATATTTGATCCTGTCTCTGGACATTATAGCTGTTTTTTCTTTCTGTTTGTTTGTTTAGTTTTTTGAGACAGGTTTTCAGTTAGTCCAGACTGACCTCGACCTCATTGTGAATCCTTGAACTTCTGATCATTCTTCTATGTCTCAAGAAGTGTTGGGATTACAAGCGTGAACCACTACCACAGCTATTACACATGCTGTTAGTAACATGAAGGAGGAGCAAACATGCCACCAACTAGGTGAGCTACATCCCTTGCCCCTATTATAGTGCTGTAATAGCCATTTGTGATTTACATATGTGGTTGATACACTACACTATAGGCTTCTGGTAATTGGAGATTGTTCCTGTCCATTCCCCCAAATGCTGACACATTGTGCTCTATACTTTTTATTCTTGAAAATCACTATTTGAATTTAAACCAGTGATGTTTTGATGGGATTTTATTCCTGAAGTGACTAATGTTAACTGACAGTCACGTTGAATTAGAAAAAAAATGAGAATGCTAGTACCACATGAGCAAACTTTAGCTCTGGCACATTCTTACAATAAATGGACTTTTGAAAGTAAACCCATTGAAAGCATAAGAGATCTCCTTATTCTGCAATGGCTAAGTTTTTAAAAGTCTTGGAGAATGATTTGACAGATTTGTATTGCAAAGCCTCTTGGCCTCTTCTTTAGGATAGGATGTTTTCTTCTATAATTTTGTTGAACATATTCTCTGTGTCTTTAACCCAAGTTTCTTTTTTCTCTATTCTTTATTATTCTTATATTTAGTCTTTTGTAATATCCTAGATTTCCTGGATGTTTTGTGTCAGGAATTTCCTTCAGATTTAACACTTTCTTTGCCTGATGTTTCCATTTCTTCTGTCTTATCTTCAGTGTCTGAGATTCTCATTTCCATCTTTTGTCCTCTGTTGGTGAAGTTTGCATCTGCAAAATCTGTTTGCATTCCTAAACTTTTCATTCCCAAAATTCCTTCAGTTTATATTTTCTTTGTAGTTTCTATTTCCATTTTCAGGTCTTGAACAGTTTTGTCCATTTCCTTGAACAGTTTTGTCCATTTCCTTCAACTGTTTGTTTCCATTTTCTTGGCTTTATTTAAAGGTTTTATTCAATTCCTCTTTAAGGACTTCTCTCATCTTCATATAGTTAGGGTTAAGATCTTTTTCTTGTGCCTCAGCTATGTTGGAATATTCAGGGTTTGCTCTGCTAGAATAGCTGGGTTCTGGTGGAGACATATTGCCCTGGCTGCTATTGACTATGTTCTTATGCTGGCATCTTGGCATCTGGGTCTGGGACGATTATAGGTCTAATCGTTGACCTATAGGTGTTGATTTCTGGGTTTGTCTTCGTTGGGTGGGTATTATGTCCTTTGTTTTTTTATTCTTCTGGGTTTTTCTAAAGTGTGATGGCTGTGTATTACCTGATTTAGCAGCTTGCTCTGCTGATGTATTGACAGGGAATGACTGCTGGTGTTGGTAACTGGGAAGCAGTAGAGTGTGGGGAGAGAGGTTTAGATAGGATGGTCTGTGAGATCCACAGGAGATGTGGGCAGGGGGAAGGGAGGCTTTATGTTCTTCCTGCTACATCTTCCAAAATGATCCCTGGGACTTAGGAGGGGATTGAGATATACTTGTTGTGTTAGGTTGAGCATTGCCCAATAATGCTTTATTCTCTGCACCTTGGCCAGATATGTATCACCATGTCAATCACAATCTACTTTAATTAGAAGCATTAACTTGAGGGATGAGAGGGCCATTGATCTATGGATACATGGGTAAATTATTTGAAGTCAGTTTAATTCTTTGTCCTCTTAGCAGCATACTAGCAATACATTCTTCCCTAAAGCCCTTGTCTGTCCTTAGGTTCTTAGTCTGATATAGCACCAGGTACGTGTATGTATCCTGCGGAGAAGGACTGAGATACAGCCAGGAAGAAGTTGCTTTATCCCATACTTGTGCTACTATTGCACCAGCGGGTATGTTTTGTCAGGTTGGCCATTATTGTAGCTTGAAGTGTTTGCAGTTGGGCAAGACTGATGATAACTTGTCTCCTTGCTGATGATAACATGCTTGCATAGCATGATCCAGCACTATGACAGCAAGTCAATGGATATAAAGCTTCTGTATCTTTTCCAGTTTGATTTTGCCATGCTTTATACTTCAGCATATGGTGGCTTCAGCAATAGGGTCTCACCATCATGTTCTTGAGGATAACCAAGAGCAATAACAATACAATGTAATGTTTCAGAGATGTTTGAGACCTAATTGGCAAGAACTATAGCAGAAGAAACTTATACATGGCACAGAGTTTTTATTTGTTAGCCTCTGGTGTCTTATAGTTGCATTTTTCCTCTGTTTAAGAGTAACTCCATTTTAATTGGTCTCTCTCTCTCTACTCTCTCTATTTTCCTTTCTGTGCATATGTTTTTGACTTTCTGTGTGTGAGTGTATGTTAGTAATATTAAAGTATAATCAATTTCCACGTCTTTTTCAAAAGGTCTTTGGCTTTATTTATCTCTTTCCCTTCTCCCTCCCACCTCCACTCCACATCCCATTTTAATTTCACTTGGTCCATTTTTTCTTTTTTATCTGTGCATTCTATCTCTGCTCTATTCATAGCCATTCCCACGGCACTTGATCAGTTTCATGAACATTATGAGTCTTGCAATTGAAACACATATCTGAAGATTTAACACCAAATTCCACAGGGACAGAAAACATGTGATGTTTATCTTCCTTGGTCTGGGTTACTTTTCTCAAAATAATTGTTTCCAGCTCCATCTGTTTAGTTGCAAATTCCATAGTTTCATTTTTTCCCAATGTCTGAATGACATTACCCTGTATGACTCTATCAATTTTCATTATTCATTCATCAGTTGATGCAAATCTAGGGTGCTTCCATTTCCTGGCTATTGTAAATATAATCACAATGAACATGGATGAGCAGATGTCTCTAGAAGAGGATATGGACTCCCTTTTGTATATATATGGAAGTGGTACTGCTGGGTCATATGGCATATCTAGAGTGACCTTTTTGGATAACCTCCACACTGATTTTTAAAATGGTTGCATCAGTTTGCATCCCCTCAAACTTGAAATAGAGTTTCTTTTCCTCTTATCAATGACAGCATGTGTCATATTTTTTTGTTTTTTGGGTTTTTTTTATCTTAGGCATTCTGACTGGGATAAGATGAAATTAGAGAGAAGTTGTAATTTGCCTTTCCTCAATAGCTAAGTATGTTAAACACTTTTGTTTGTCTGCAATTTGTATTTTATTTTTTGAGAATTCACTATTTAGTTCTATTTACCATGGTTAATATTTAAAATATAAACACATAACAACTCCCTTCTCCTTCCTATTTTTAATCATTTCATGTCCCCCACCTACTCCATCTCAAATTGGTTGTCTCTTATTTTCTGTTATTACTTTTACATGTCTATGCACATAAATATTTAAATATAAGCTGCTGAGTTCATTTGGTATTTCATGTATATATATGAATCAGGGCAGATCACTTTGTTTCGGGTAACCAACTGGGAGGCTCATGCCTGGGAAAGAATAATCCTCCTTCTCTCAACACTCAGTAGTTTCCTGCAGTACTTTGTTTAGGGATAGATTCTCATTAGACCCCTTTCCCTCACCTTATGTTAGCATATCTGCTGATCATGTTCTCTCCATGCCCTGTGATCTTGCAGATCTTGCAGATCTCAGGATCTGTCCACACTGCCAGCTGTGGTTTTGGGTTCCCAGCTCCTGTATGATACCTTCTCTGGAGGATCAAGTCTCCTCTTCCAGGGCCCTGTGGTTTCAGTTGATGGCTGCCCTGCTGTCTCCACTGGTCATGATCTTAGAGCAGTCCTCTAGTGTAGCAGAGAAGCAGTCCCCATTCTGCCCATTTCCTCAGGGCTGAAGTCACAATAGGATTCTCAGGTCCTCTGAGTCAGGCTAAAAGAAAGTCTGGAAAGGCATTTCCTAGGAGGAGGATGGTGTGTCTGTGAGCCTATTATTTAGATGTGTCTGTGAGAGACTTGCCTGCACCTGAAGATTGCTGTATTGAAGGGATTTTGCTGGGTTTGCCTCAAGGAGAGGGTACATTTAGTAGGTGATGGCAGGCTTGGCTCAGAAAGACAGGAATGCTGGTCTGCACAGGCCCTGTTTACCAACCCAGCATTTGTCTTGCCTATCTGTGAATATCTGTAGAGTTGAAAGAGGTCTTCCAGGAACATAACTCTGCCTAATCCCTTACATCCCTATTACTGGTCCCTGGAGATCCCCAGGACCTGAGTCTTGCTGAGCAAGGTGTCAACTAAGTCTGATGGTGAAACCCAGAGAGGTGGAGGTCATACTGATTCTGCTGTAGCTATCAGGAGTGGTGGGATGCTGGGAACAGCCCAGGAACAGCTCACCATGGCCATACAGGTGAACCTCTGATACAGGGAGAGTGAGGCATGTATCTCTATGAACTTTTTAAGGACCTTCTCACCACCAGGTTGCCTTCTGATTCCTTAGCCTGTAAGCCACTCTGTATGCCCTTCTTTGAACCCAAGTGCCTTCCAAATATTTCTTCATGCCTTGCTGCTTTACAAAGCTTTCCATGAGGCAACTACTGCCTTCTTAGTCCTTAGAAATTGCTAGTCAGGCCTGAGAGATGGTTCTACCATTAAAGGCCAGGCTGAAAACCAAAAGTATAAGAAGTTCCTAGAGTTTGAGTGTTCCTGGGCAGCCTGGCTAATCCTCATAGGTGAGCTCCTCAGTAAAATGGAAATTGTATGAGGCAGAGGAACTCATAACTGTTGTTTTGAGGCATTTGCTATTTTTTATTTTAAAAAACTAGTTATATTGGCTATTATCAGTACTAGGGAGGTTGTTGATATTATAAATTGTTCCTGTTTCTCATAGAAATAGGAACAGGTTTTGGTTTCTTTTTAAGAATTGTAATTGCAGTCAGAATGGCAAAGACCCACTAAACAACTGACAACAAATGCTGGAGAGGAAGTGGGGAAAAGAGAAACGTCATGAACAAGAAGGTGGATGTGCATATTTAGTGTAACAAATGTTATACTTTATTGTGTTGATGGCCATCACACAAGGTTCACAGTCTGAATTCCTAGCTACGGTCCTAAGCCTATTTCCCCAATGCTGCTGTGTAGTCAAAAGTTTTCTCCTGTCCCACCTAGCCCTATGGTCCTGCAACCACTTGTCGCTCAAAGGATTAATATTATTTACAAACTGTATGGCCTATGGCAGGCTTCTTGCTAGCTAGCTCTTATCATTTAACTCAACCCGTAACTATTAATCTATATATGGCCATGTCTTTCGTGGCTTTACCAGTCTGCTGGCATATTGTTCTTTAGGCAGCAGGCTGCCATCTATCTAGACTCTGCCTTTCTCTTTCTTGTCTCTCTCCTTGGATTTCCCACCTTCCCCTAAACTGCCTTACCATATGCCAAAGCAGCTTATTTATTAACCAATGGGAACAACATATATTCACAGTGTACAGAAAGACATCCTCCAGCACTGTTGACCTCTGTAGTGTATTTTAGCTGAAGGTCTGTTCCAGTCTTTAAAAGATGTCTCTAATTAGAGAGTGAGGATCCTGGGTGAGACTTTCCAGCCACAGTGAAGTTCAAGGTGGCATATCTCCAGATTTGGAGAGCAGAGCATTACTCTTGGTCTCTGCTTATAAACTGTCCAGTGGACATCATGGGGTTCTAAGACTGTTTCTGGTTATTTTGAGTGATGTCATTGAATTCTGGTTATCAGGTGCAGCCTTGGGTGTAGTGGAGTTCCTGACTGTGCTATTTTTACATGTCTAAAAGACATATATGTTTTTACTATGCTCATTATCGTAAGGCTTCTGATTCACATATGTTTGGCCATGAATAACAAATAATACATCAGGATGCCTTGGAATTAATAATGGTATGGCTTTTTCTCATGAAATGAAAAAATGGGAAAAATAACAGTTACCTGTGCAATAAAATTACCCTGTGCAAGGTATTGGAAGCAGAGTTAAAACAGGCATCTCAGAAAACATAACCAGTGTTAAGAAAGTGCCTTACTTCCTCTGTGTCCAATTGAAGGACAAGGAACAACCTTGTCATTATTCCTACATTGGGTTAAAGGTAAACTGAATACTTCATATAATCTATCATGGGGCCTTGGATGGCTCCACTGAAAATTTCATGGTCTTATGGTATGGAAACAAACATACTTTTGATCTTTCTCAATACTGTGAGTTCATTGTTTCCTCACACAGGAGAACATGTCATACTTCCTTGTGAACATTAATACTTAGTACCTGTGGTAGTCTAAATGTAATTGGCTCCCATAAGCTCAAAGGGAGTGGCACTATTAGGAGGTGCAGCTTTGTTGAAGTAGGTATGGCCTTGTTCAAGGAAGTGTGTCACTGTGGGAGTGAGCTTTGAGGTCTAATATATGCTCAAGTCACTCCCAATGTCCCAGACCATTTCCTTTACCTGTGGGTCAAGTTGTACAATACCCAGCTCCTTCTCCAGCACCATGTCTGCCTGCACACCACCATGTTGTACCATGATGATAATGGGCTAAATCTCTGAAAATGTATGTCACCTCAATTAAATGTTTTTCATTTATAAGAGTTGTCATGATCATGGTATCTCTTCACAGCAATAGAAACTCTAAGACATGATTTATTACCCATTAGAGAGAAAATATTATGAGAATGCTGCTAATTTTACTTTTGATATAATCATATCACACATAAGCTTGTGTTGTTGCTCTTCATGTGTTATTAATAGAAAACTCAGTAATCCAGTGTAGTCATTCTTTATTTCATGTAACATACAATAACAGCGATTTAACTTAATGTGTTGATAGCACAACATATTATACTATAATTTTGTATCAACAACCTCCTTTATTTTTTGATCCCAGTAAAATTTAAAAAAGAGTGGTATTACAAAAATTTCAATACAATACTTAAATTTTCTATTTTAGAAAACTCTTAAAAATTCATTGAGTTACTGGCAGCTGGATATTTATTTTAGTAGGCATTATTTCAGCCTGCACAGTTGGAATCTTAGCATAAAACAAAATGTGCAAACAACTCAATTTTCAAACAAACTAGTTAAAATATTTTTAAATTAGAAAAAGTTCAAGAAAAATTGATATTGATTTTATAGAATGATTGGATGGAGGAAAACAACCTAGGAATGTAAACTTTAAAATTTCTCCCACTTCCAGTTCTCTTGAAATATAAGTCAATATACAGGAAATTCCTTGGAAGCTCCATCTTGTGTAGAAAACTGCCAATTTTGAATAATAAGCCAATGGTATAAAAGAAAATGTTTACTGGTATTTATTTTAAAATATTCAATATATATTATTTATTAAGCTGTTTATAGATAGTGAATTTGAGGCCAGCTAGAACTTTCTAATGAGATCCTATAACAAACAAAATGCAAAATTATATTAAACTATATTTGTGATTGTGTGTGTGTGTGTATGATGTGTGTGCTATTAAGAAACGTCTTATTATCATACTCCCTATGTAGACCAAGCTGATTTGAATTCAAGGAAATCTGCCTAGCTCTGCTACGTACTGTGCTTGGCTACATTCATTTCTGGGACTAATTTGACAGGGACCAGTGGTGACACTGGAAATGACATCATCCTGAATCTCCTGTGCTCTTCCTTATTTAGTTTTGTTCTTCTTTCATTTGTGCCCGTGTGTGTGTGTGTGTGTGTGTGTGTGTGTGTGTGTGTGTGTGTGTGAAAGCATATAACACATGCTTTCCTCAAACTGTTTGAGGATTTCCTGTCTCTTCACTTCCATTTATGGCTCAGGTAGGCTCTCCTAAAATTATTTAGTGAGACTTGAGAATGGTCAGACAAAAATATCGGTTCTGTGAAAGGATGAAAGACACAGAGACACAGCCTCATGCTGTGTTGCTGCAAACTGGGTGTTCATAGGGACCTCTGCTCAGGTTAAGCTTGGACACTGTGGTGTATTTTGGAAAAGGATTTCAGGATGAGTAAATAAAAATCAGAGTTAGACAATCCTCAGGGGAGTCTTTGCCCTGGAGGAGATGGGAAGGGGGGTGGGGTGGGGAGAAGGCAAGGGGCAGCGGTAGGGAAGAGAACAAGAGAATTCGTGGCTGATATGTAAAATTAAATTATATTATAATTAAAAAAACAATAAATAATCAGAGTTAGAATTTTATTTTGAGAAAGAGTCTTTCTATGTATTTGTGGCTGTCCTTGAACTCAGAATGTAGACAAGGTTGGCCCTAAACTCCAAGAATTCTGCCTGGCTCTGCCTTCCAAATTTTGGAATAAAAGTTGTGTCCCCATCATACAACTTGTAATTTTATTATATATTTTCTTCTGACTGTTTGTTTGTGTGTGCTCATTTGTGTGTGGAAAGTTGTGCATATGTGTCATAGTATGGGTGTAAAAATTCAGAGAATAACTTTAGTTGTTGGTTCTTTCCCATCGGTACATTAGAGACACGGTCTCTAATTTGCTATCACATATTCATATTTTGCAGGATTTCTCCTCTCTGCCTTTAAAATTACCTTAAAAGCATTGGCATGTACTGTTGCAACTGGCTTTATAATGCAGAAGTAAAGGGATAGTTGCAAGGTGAGTACATTATCTGTTAACCCACTTCCTCAGCCCTAAAGTTTATTAAATAGAGATTTTTTGGAGTGAGTCTGTTTTGAGAAACAGTCTCACTTTTCAAACCCTGACCTGGAACTCACTGTATCATAGAGAGGCTAGACCTGGAACTCACAGACATCCACCTGCCTCTCCCTCATGTGACCACACTTGCCTGTAAAGAGATGTTTATCATGGATTTAGCACAGATATTAGTAGAAAGAAAGGGCTTTTGGGAAAGTGTGGTTTTGTGAGGGAGAGCCACACTTAACAATCGACACAAAGCCATGTATACAGTTGTGATGACTTTGTAAGTTTTGTTTCAATGGGTCCTTAGAGAGTCTCTCTCTCTCTCTCTCTCTCTCTCTCTCTCTCTCTCTCTCTCTCTCTCTCCTTTCTCTTTGCCTCTCTGTCTCTCTTTCTCTGATTCTGTCTCTCTCTCTTTTTCTTTGGTAAGAAGATCATAGGTCAGTTGCTGAGGTGGCTTTAGCAGGATTCTGATTTATATGGTAAAAGCATGGGTCAGAAGAGCTCTGTATGGTGCCTTACTCTACATGGGGTTCATAATTCTGTCCTGAAGATTCTCAGCAAATTGCTGCTTACATCTGGGAAAGGAGTAAGTCCATACTCAAAAGGTTTTTTATGTATTTTGCCCTCAAACATGGCCATTGGTTTTTGAGATATCACCAAAAAAAATATATTGTCCCTGTCTACACATGCAGTCTACACAGCAAATTTTATGAACTTTGTGTGATGGTTAATACTGATTTTCAATTTGATAAGATCTAGAATCAGCCAAGGGACACTCCTCCAGCCATACCTGTGAGGGCTTATCTAGAACCTGTGGTTCTCTGGTGTGTGCTTATGAGAGATTATCTTGTATATTCAGTTCATTGAGACGAGAAGACTCTTTTTCTTTCCAAAAGTGATAGCCCCATTCCATACCACAGATTTGGTACTGAATTATGTAATAATGACCAAATTCATCTCTGTCTGCTTCCTAACTATGGATACAATGTGATCAACCACCATGGTTACTTCTTATAAACCTTCTTTTTATTTACTTTAAAATCTTACATTTGAATTTCTACATGTTCATGCCATGATACTCAGTAAAGTTGACTAAGAAGTCACCAAAGCCAGATATGGTGTCCCAACCCTGTGATCACAAAATTTAGGAGGCAGACACCTTAGTTTGAGGGTTACAAAAACATCTAAGGACTGAGTGTACAATGGTGTATGGATCATACAAGTCTATGGTGGAGGAATCTGTCCCTTGTTATCTTCTACAGACCAGAACAAGCCTGCCGGCCTCTGGATAATCTCATTTCTGAGGCTCAAGGTGTCTTCTTCCATGAGGCATATGAACCCCAAGTTCTGAGTTGTGGGATATGTGAGTCCCTGTTGTCTTGAAATTCAAGTTCACAACATTTCTATAGTGGTAGCATCTCAGGATGTGTGAGGGTAGGGGATGGGGAGGAGGTTTTGCCAGGCTGCTGAATCGATGGAGCTGATATATTTCTGCACATTTCCTTCTCACATTTCAATGCCCTTGTTACTTAACTGAGGGCAAGCCAAGCAAGTTAGAGGCACAAACAGTAATTATAAGGCTGAGGATAGGAGCACTTCATCAGGCTCCACCCAGTGTCCCAGGAGGTCACAGGTCATTAGGCCTGAATCACATACAGTTGCATGGGAAAGAGGCTGTACACTCAGAAGGAGGGAATACCTTTCTGTGATGGAATATCAATAGTCAGCAAACCTGATGGTGGTCATCCCTTATAAGCAGGCACAGCTGATCATAGGATGGTGCCAATTGTTTGTCCTTAGATAGTGCTGAGGAACAAGAATCAAACAAAAGAAAGCTGAATAGAAACTGTGTATAAGGTAATGTAATAATTTAGTCCTTAGAGAAAACACAGGGCAGTCTTCATATAATACATGGCATTACTACTATAACCATGCTTTTGGTTTTTGGTTTTTAATGGGTGTATGTAGGCAATACAAAGAAACAGCAAATACATTTTTTAAAAAAATCAACGAATAGATGTGTACAGCATCCAGTACAGCAAAACTACGAAATCCCTCTTAAAACTATGATGCTCCAGCTTAGTATAGAGAGATCTTTACCCAGAGGGTTTGATCTATCCTCTCCATAGATGCACATCCCATTAGCACATGTGTAGACATGTGACCACTATACATAAAAGCTGAACAAACAATTACATCCTAGCATCTTATTCTGTAACAGGCCTGGTTTACTACTTGGCTTTGGGATTTTTTTAGAGGCAGTCCCCACCCCCCAGCTAAATTTCACTTTGTATGATTTACTATGTCCTAAGCATTGCTAAATTCTTTATATCACCAGTTCTACTCTTCTACATCACAGCTCAGTTAGAGGAGTGCTACCCAGTACATGAGATGCCATTTGTAATCTCCACAAAATTAACTCCAAATGGATCTTACACATAAATGTCAAATTCAAAGTGCAGAACTTCTAGAAGATAACTTGAGAAACTATGCCTCTCTTAGTTTTGCAACCTGTCTAAGCCTTGGGAGGTTTCTCTAAGGCCCTGATGTATAGAGAGGGGAAAAAAGAGTTCCTTCTCTAAAAGTAGGATTATGCTTGGGAGAGCTTGTAAAGGTCTGGGACCAGGGCCTTTGAAGGGTTTGCTTCAGATCCTGAGAACCATCTCTTTCCACACCTGGGGCTGTGGTAATCAGTCCCAGCCACTGTAGACTTTGTTTATAATGATGTTCTAGAGATACTCTGTGTTCCTCTTGTGCAATAGTGTCTGAGTAGCCTCCTTCTGAAAATGTATACTTTCTTTTAAAACTGAACCCATTGGTTTATATTAACTAGAGACTTGCTGTGGAATTTGGCTCAAATCTCCAGCCAATCTGGGATAGGTTTGTGTTTCAGGTGGAAGCCAGGGCTGGGAACCACTGTGCTGTTTCCCTTCAGCTTACCCGGTCCTGTCACTCAGCCTCACTAGCCAATCAGGGCCTCGAGCAGACCCGCCAGTCAGATGGGAGGGTTCTTCCTCTGGGTGCTAGGCTTCTGGCACAACTCCTCTGTGGAGGAAGTCGGAAGTTGGCCCCTGTGCTGTGCCGTGGGCACTGCTGTGGGTAGAGTGCTTGGCAGCCACGCCATGGTGAGCGAGAGGCTTCTGTTCTCAGACGGGGAGGAATGTTCAGCCACGGTGAGCGAGGGGCTGCTTTCCCCAGACTGGGAGGAGCGGCCAGCCGAGCCCTGGGAGCCGGTTGGTGGGTCCTCCTAGGGGCTGAGTGGGAAGCAGTGGCCAGATGCACAGTTCAGCGTGGTCCTGTGTGGTCCTGCGAGTCCTAAGTGTTCCTTCCTGATCCTGCGTGTCCTGCGTGGTCCTTGCAACTCCCTGGGCTGGGGCAGCAGCCTCTGAATAACTTCACTGCATGGGCTGTTTCTGCATTGGGAACAAGACTTAGAAATATCCTTGTTGTTGATGTCACTGTGAAATGCTGGCGCCTGTAGTGCTTGTATTGTCACTATGGAAGGCAGATTTGCCAAACACGGAGAGCCCCGGTCTCTCTAGTATCTTTCAGAAATTCTACACTTTTAACATTTAACATTTAGGTTTAGTATCTGTCTGCAGTTGATTTTGTGAAGCTTCTAAAGGGCATTTCCTGTGTAGAGTAGCACTCCACTGCTAAACTGTGATGTAGAAGAGTAGAACGGATGGCAATAGAATTGATGGTATAGTGATTTACCCATTTTTAGGAGACATTAAGTAACAAAGTAGAATTAAGATAAGAGAGGGCTGTCTCCCAGACATCCCTAAGATAAGTAGTATGCTAACCGTGCCTTTTAGAGATTAGTATAAGATGTAAATGCTTGTTCCCCAGGACTAACCAGCCATTAAGCAACATTCTCATAACAAAGGAGAAAACCCTGATTTACAACCAACCAAAAGGGTCCACCATTCCCTGACCCCTGTCAAAGAACAGGCTTCTAACAGTGCTATTCAAGGGGATATTACAGGGTCACAACCAACATTAAGTCCTGATGTCCAATCAAGGATATATTAAGTCTAAAACAGCTGTATCTCCAGTCTTTTTGAAAAGTTATTTTGAGTCAGGATCTCTGATGTAGATTGAGGTGGACTTGAACCCTGTCTGTATCCCCACAGGGCATTTCCCTTGCTATTGTCCCGACTAAGCACCAGGAATTCTTGGATTTCAGGTCTGTAGCACCACAGAGTTCTAAAGTAACCACTTTGAGTCACATAGTGGACTGTCCATTTCTGTAACAGGAAAGGATTTGTGTGTGGAGCATGGCATCTCCCTTTAGGCCAGAAGAGGAGGAACAGTGTCCTGTGTACACTGCACGGGGAAACAGACTAGGCAATAGCTAGGTCATGGGCTGGAGTTTAAGGCAGTGAGTTGCAGAGGTCTCCATCATAAAAAAGGACCTGTTGGGCAGGGGGAGTGACTTTCTGTGTAATTTAATTCCTGGTATTATTCCAACCATGTGAATGAAGATAGACAGAACTGGTGGATGTACAATTTAGGGAGGGTAACTTGAAGTACTGAGTCTTCAGTTTCCAGTTAGGGAACTCTCCTATGCAGATATGTACATTCCTGGTTGACACAGTTAAGTCAGCTCAGAGGTTTGAGACACAGGCCATTGGCTTTAACTCCATGTGTCAGCTTATAGCACCCAGCAGCTGACACTTTACATGGGAAAGTCATGCAGTGTCTTATGAATGGCATTCTCTCTAGCAGGGAAGTGCCTACTCTGTTGCAAAGTCAGTACTGCTAAGTGTTCTTCCAATTATTTCTTTCATTTTAAAAGGTCAATTAGTGGTATCATTTTTTAAATTTCACTTTCTTTAAATGTATTATAGCTCTAATCTCCATTGTTTCTGTTTTCCAGTGTTTCCTAGCCATTAAGGATTTTATTCAATTTTTTTCCTTGGGTGCTATTTATTTATTTATATCAGTTTATAGAGCAGTGGTTCTCAACCTGAGGGATCAAGGCTCCCCTTAACAGGAGTTGTCTAAGACCATTGGAATATGCAGATATTTTTATTACAATTCATAACAGCAGCAAAATTTTAGGTATGAAGTAGCAGTAAAAATAATTTTATAGTTGGGGGGTCACCACCTCATAAGGGACTGTTTTAAAGCATGACAGCATTAGGAAAGTTTAGAACCACTGGTTTAGACCAATGTCCCCTGTAGCTCAGGCTTGCTTCACACTATATAACTGAGAACTGATTTGAACACCAAATCCTGCCTCTGCTGCCCAGTGCTGGGAAGACAGTCCTGCAAATCCTTCCAGGCTGGGCCTTGACTGGTCCGTGAGATGGAAAAATAGACCAGTGAATGAGTGTCCTCCAACCTTGCTAGATTTCATTGTGAAATTACAGATGAAGTGGGACCTGTGTAAGAGTTGAGTTCACTGACCCACAGTAAAGCAGGTGTAGTCACAGCACAGAAAGGGTTGGCAAGAAGAGGTTGAAAGCTTTCCTGCTGTGACAGTTGACAGACAGTAGCAATGAGTAGTGAGGTCATCAATTTTAGATAGTCCATAAATGTCCTGACTGGTCATTTCTCTTTTTCACAGACCAGACAATCAAGAATCTGGATAAAGAATTTTCCTGAAACAAAATTACAGTAGTGGGCTGGAGAGATGACGTACAGGTTAAGAGCACTGTCTGGTCTTCCAGAGGTTCTGAGTTCAATTCCCAGCACCCACATGGTGGCTCACAACCATCTATAATAGGATCTGGTGCCCTCTTCTAGCCTGCAAGGATAATTGTAAACAGAACACTGTATACATAATAAATAAATAAATAAATCTTTAAAAAAAATTACAGTAGTTATACCAGTTCAACCTAAATAGAAGAACTGAGTAAAATGGTGTGGCCCTGCCTAATATTACTGCTTTCCAGGTTTAAGATGTACAGCCTGGGAGAAATGCATGAGTAGTACTTAGTGTGCTCTAGTACACATCCCTAGTCTCTGGAGCACATGGCCATAAAGCCTGTTTCAACTTTCCAACATAATTTTTTTGGATTATAATGACCTCATTTCCACTATCTCTTTCCTAGTTCCAAGCCCTCCCATAGACCCTTCATTGTGTTCTAATCCATGGCCTATTTCTGCTTTAACAACAGTTACTGTTTGAATGTGACCTGTGTTTGGCGTCAGTCCTCCCAGCTCTGAAGCAAAGGGTTGGCTTCACTGGGCATTGATGGGTAATGGAATGTGCATGCAAAGGACCCTGTACCTTGGAACAGGAAGTGCTCTGGAAAATGGAAGATACTAAACTACAAATTTCCCAGACTAGGGCCATGTCTGACCTTAGTGTGGAAGGGGAGAGCTGGGAGGGTTTGTGCAGTTTGAGTCATTTGATCTCTGCTTCCCCAGTAGAGATGAGCATTACTAATGTCCTGAGGTCCAACTGGGTGGTTCTAACTAATGAGCTTTGGGAAGGCTTAGCCATCAGGAGCACCAGTAGGAGGGAGCTTACAGGTTATTTCCAGGATTCTCCTCTGCCTCTACTGTAGGGAGCTGTAAGGAAGACCACATTCATGCCATGATGAGTGTTGGGGCCACTGTCCCCAGATCAGGAAGAGCAGGTTGGCCGAGCTGTCAAGAGTCTGAGCTGCTGGGACTGGGATAGACCATGAGACAGACTTTCTGTTGGTCCCTGTGGTGACCTGGGCAGTGTCCCTTGGCCTCTGATCCTTAGTGAGTGTGAATTCCCTGGGGATGAGAAGGCTCTGCCACCCTGGCATGGGAGGCTATGATGCTTGTAATATCACTGTCCAGTGTGCACACGCAGGCATTGCTTCTGTGACAGTGGGAATCTGGGAAGACAGATTGGAAAACTGAAGGTCTGGTTTCTGCAAGTTCTGGATGGTACATTTCCCTTTCAGGTTTGTTTTATAAATGTTACAGACAGTTTAGAAAATGGTAGAAAGGGACTGATGGGGATCATCCTTCAGCAGTGCATGATTAGAATGCTTTTAGCTTTCTGCTACTGCCAGCCACTATGGTGTGATTCAGTGAAGGTCAGTTCCAAGGGACAAAAGGGAGTTCTGAGCTGCAGAAGTATCTCAGATTTGCATGGTTTAGGGCGGGTGAATAGGGCAGATGCCACATCTTGTGGGATGGAATAATCTATGTGGGAGGAAACAGACACTGAATTACTCTTCTACGATGTTTTCTGTGTGGGCATCATTGAAGCTGGGTTTGCCTGAAAACACAAGGGACCATGAAGGCTGCATAGCCATAGCAGGATCTGCAGGAGATCACCTCCCTTTGCAGAGAGAGCTTTAGAACATAGGTCCTCTCTGGAAGAAACATCAGTACCTATCGGGTCAGAAAAATAACAGTTTAAGAGTCACTTTGAGTTAATTTTGTGAAAGTTGTGAGCTCTGTGTTTATTTAATTTCTATACACATAGAAGCATAGGTAGCTGCCTGCCTTTTATCTTGCCCTAAAAGCATTGAATTATAGGCATACACTGTTGCAACTGGCTTTATAATGCAGAATTAAAGGGGTAGTTGCAAGGTGAGTACTTTATCTGTTAGCTCACTTTCTCAGCCCTAAAGTTTATTATGTAGAGATTTTTGGATTGAGTCTGTTTTGAGACACAGTCTCACTCTCTAACCCTGTCTGACCTGGAGCTCACTATGTAGTAGATAGCTAGACCTGGAACTCACAGACATCCACCTGCCTCTCCCTCATGTGACCACACTTGTCTATAAAGAGATGTTTATCATGGATTTAGCACAGATATTAGTAGAAAGAAAGGACTTTTGGAAAAGTGTGGTCTTGTGAGGGAGAGCCACACTTAACAACTGACACAAAGCCATGTTTACAGTTCTATTGACTTTGTAAGTTTTGTTTTAATGGGTCCTTAGGAATTCTTTCTGTCTCTCTGTCTCTGTCTCTTCTTCTCTTTGGCAAAAAGATCATAGGTCAGTTGCTGAGGTGACTTGGATAGGATTCTGATTTAATAAGGTAAAAGCATGGGTCACAAGAGTTCTACATGGTGCCTTACTCTGCATAGGGTTCATAATCCTGCCCTGAAGATTCTCAGCAAATTGCTGCTTACATCTGGGAAAGGAATGAGTCCATACTCAAAGGTTTTTATATCGTTGCCCTCAAGCATGGCTCATTTGTATTTGAGATATCACCAAAAAAGGAACATTGTCCCTGTCTACACAAGCAGTATACACAGCAAATTTTATTAATTTTGTGTGATGATTAATATTGATTTTCAATTGGATAAGATCTAGAGTCAGCCAAGGAACACTCCTCCAGCCATACCTGTAAGAGCTTATCTAGATTATGATATTCTCTGGTGTGTGCTTATGAGAGATTATCTTGTATATTAAGTTCATTGAGAAGACTCTTGTCCCTTTTAGAAGTGACAACACCATTCCATTCCATGGATTTATATAATAATGACCAACATTCATCACTGTCTGCTTCTTGATTGTGGATACAGTGTGATCAACCACCATTATTTCCCACCAAGGCTACTTCTTCTTTTTTTTTTTCATTTTTGTTTATTAAGAAATTTTCTACTCACTCTACAAAATATATACCACCTACAGATCCCATTTCCTCCCTCCTCCTACCCCCAGCCCTCCCTCCCAAGCCACCCCACATCCCCGCATTCCTCAAATCAAGGTCTCCCGTGGGGAGTCAGCAGAGCCTGGCACACTGAGCCTAGGCAGGTCCAAGCTCCTCCCCACTGCACCAAGGCTGCACAAGGTGTCACACCACAAACACTGGGCTCCCAAAAGCCTGCCCATGCACGAGGGATGGATCCCAATCCCCCTACCTGGGTGCCCCCCAAACTGTTCGAGCCAATCAACTGCCTTCCATATCCAGATGGCCTAGTCCAGTCCCATGGGGGCTCCACAGCCATTAGTCTACAGTTCATGGGCTTCCACCAGTGTAGCCAGCCATCTGCACATCTTCCATCATGATCTCAATGTTCCCCGCCTGCGGAATCCCTTCTCTGTCTCATCGATTGGATTCCTGGAGCTCAGCCTGGTGCCTGGCGGTGGATCTCCGCATCTGCCTCCATCAGTCACTGGACAAATACTCTATGATGGCGGTTAGGGTATTCAGTAGACCGGTCCCCAGAGTAGACCAGTCCAGGCACCCTCTAGACCACTGCCAGCACTCCCAGGTGGGGTCATCCTTGTGGAATCCTAGGAGCCAAGGCTACTTCTTATAAACGTTCTTCTTATTCATTTTTAGAAATCTTACTTTTTGAGTGTCCACATGTTCACACCATGACACTCAGTAAAGTTGAATAAGAAGTCACCAAAGCCAGATAAGGTGTCCCAGTCTTGTGATCCCAAAATTTAGGAGGCAGAGGCTGGAGTTTGAGGGTTTTAACATCATCCAAGGACTGAGTGCACAATGGGGTATGGAGGCAGTCCCCCAGGAACAGACAAGACTGTCTTGGGCTCAGTATATTTCCCCAGACTACAATAAGCCTGCGGACCTCTGAACAATCTCACATCTGAGGATCAAGATATGTTCTATGATGAGGCATGTGAACCCCAAGGTCGCAGCTGTGAGAGATGTAAGTCCCAGTTGCCTTAAAATCCAGGCTCACAACATTTCTAGGGTGGCAGGATCTCAGGATGTGAGTGTAGAGGATGGGGAGAAGACTTTGACAGTTCACTGATTGGATGGGGTTAATATCTTTCTATCCTTCCTTGCTCACATTTCTGTGTTCTTGTCACATGACTGAGGGCAAGCCAAGCTGATTTGAGGTACAAATGGTAACTGCAAGGCTGGGAATAGGACCACTTCCCAGGCTCCATCAGTGCACCATCTCCAGGAGGTCAGGACTAGATGGACCAGACAGGAGAGACTCCAGGGAGCTGATACTGGGACTCAGAGAACTGAAGCACCTCCAGTGCCCTGGGGACACTCAGGTCCTCTCCTGTCTCCTCCTGTCCTTTCCCATCTCCTTCACGTCTCCTCCTGTCTGCTGTGTTTATTCTTTACCCCTTTAGGTCCCCTCAAATTCAGTAAGCTGTCAGGTAAAAGTAGAATCCACATACAGTAGACCGAAGGAATAGATACCACATTTGCTTTCTATCTGGGCAGAGCCCAGACAGTTTGGTAATTTGCTGGGATTCTTCTGCCTCAGTATCTTGCCTGCCAATCCAAGACTGAAGGGCTCATGAAGAGCTGATGACACTGGAACAGATTTGAAACACCTATGGAGAGGCCCTGAGAGGTCAGTGAGTCCAGTGGACACCTGAAGGGGTGGTAGGTTCCTGGACTGTAGGATGACCAAGGAGAGCTGCAGTTGCAGAGTAGAACTGGGATGGTAGGTAAGCTGTGTGTGCTAGTGATGGCAGAGCCTGAAACATGGAGCTTCCTCAGTCTCTGAGAGCCCAGAATATCATTAGAGTCTCAGAACTTGTACAGTGTGATACAGGAAGCTGCTAGGTTTTGGTTTCCTTAAATGTGATTGATTATTTGCTATTCTCCTGTTCTCCCCTTTTTGAAAACAGTGGGCTCTTACTCTTTTTTTTCACAGAATATACATTTATGTGTCTGTAGACTTAATAAATGTTGAAATTTTTCAACACTTTGGGATTTAAGAAGGTGAGAGTGTTTTACATTATTAACATCATGATACTTTGGGGACCATGGCAGGAAAGGTCCTGTTTGATAGGGATGTACCATAAAATTATGAATCAAGTGAATGTTTTCCCCCATAGTTACTTTGAGTCAGGTTATTTTATCAGTTTAATAGAAATGAGACTACTTCACCACCCTGTTTGGTGTTCAAAATGAAAAGAACGTGGATATGAATTCATGGACATCTGCAAGGCCTCTTACTGAAACACACTTTCAACATACAGGTTTGATTCCTCTTCTGTGTCACTAATGTACATTCCCTTACTGCTCTCTATTACACTGTCGTCAGCCCTGCAACCATATACAACCAACAAAAACAGACTCAGCAGGTTACCTTCATGGATTTCAGCATACTTACTCATACATACTTGACAAGGAAGAAGTTGGAAGGGAAACACTGGAAAAGGGATGGAGTGAAGAGAGAACAAGGGGAAAGTGATGCTGTATCTTTTAATTAATATGTATGGAAATAAAATTTAAATAATAAAAGGGGCTAGAGAGATTGCTCAGCAGGTAAGATCACTGGATGTTGTTACAGGGGACCCAGGTTCCATTCCCAGAACCCACATGGTAGCTAACCATTTGTCCCAGTCATATCCTGCCCTCTTCTGGTATCTGTAGGTACTGTGCAAAGACACATGCAGGCAAAATACCCATATAACTAAATTTTTTAAGTTATAAAAAGGAAAGAATGGAATTCTCTACAGTGATGTCACAGTCCTGAGACAGACAGCAGCCAGGGCTTGTTAAAATGAACTCCTAGTTAAAATGATCCTGTGTGGAAGCAGCTGTGGCCTTCTTCTGAGTCAGCCTGCTCTGAGGCAAAAGAAGCCTTATTTGCTCAGCAGAGCCATCCAACTGAGAGCAGTGACCACAGTGCTGATAAGTGACTTTTTCTTTGTGTTTTCTCTATTTATGTTCTCTCTCCTTTGTTATTGTAAGAAGAGCATAACTCTGTATGAACATGTCTAGACCCCCCAGTAAAATCCCCATGATTTTCTTGCTTAGAGAAAGCATTGCTTTGGAAATGACTCCACTGTTCTCCTTGCCTCCTACAGGTAAGAAATCTTCCTCACGTCTTCTGTCTTGGCTCTTGTGATGACTATTCTTGGTAGCCAAACTG
This sequence comes from Peromyscus californicus insignis, assembly GCF_007827085.1. Lineage (NCBI taxonomy): Eukaryota > Metazoa > Chordata > Mammalia > Rodentia > Cricetidae > Peromyscus > Peromyscus californicus. The sequence continues at coordinate 16,565,372 of NW_026294617.1, read as the reverse complement.
ACTACCTCTGGAATTAACCAATACACAAAAAATTGTGTAAGGGTTATGAAAGACTTTAGGGGCCTGCCTTAAAGAGTTTCAGAGTCCAAAGGAGACTCTACAACCAGTGGAAGAAAACTAGAACTGATAGTAGAGGAATGAATCTACTCACTCTGTGTTCTTTCAAGCCATGTCTCTTTATTAAAAAAGCATCGTCTCTACAGTGAATGTCCTGGCCTATATACATTTACAGATAGTAATTCTTTGGCAATGCAATGCAAGTCTTGAAATTCTCAGGGTCATAGAGGAAGTTGATAGGATTCACACACAGAGCAATAACTCTCAGGTTTCATTGATGACACAAGGTGGAAGTTTTCTGGTGAGGTCAACCAAGGATTAAATCAATAAAGACAATCTAAGTGGGGGGATTCGTGTGCTCAAACTACATTCCCAAGTGTAGCTAGGTATAAGGCTAAAAGCCTATTAATAGTGAAAATCACAGATAAGGTAAAACTGTTTTTTTCTCTCTGCTCTGCTTCCAAAGGCTGTTTTTCAAATGGGCAGGGTAAGCATCCTGGGTTACTAGGCAACCTGTGTAAGGAGTAGTGGAAGACCTGCAACTTTTGGTCTGCTGTAGTACTTTTGCTATAATAAGTTTCTTAAAAGAAACTTCTTAGATCTAAGGATTGCACCTATTGCTTAAAGGTGCAGAAAAAGATAGGATTAAGCTTAATTTACACAAGAAACAGAACCTGGCACCTTCCAGGCCCTCTGACCATGGAGGCCAGGTCCTCAGAGGGTCAGTGGGAAAGTTTATTTTTCTCTGCAAACTAGCAAATAATTGATTACCTTTCCTGCTACATCTCAGGGTAAATGCAAGCAATAAATCTCTTAAGCTAAAATCTTCTGTTGATAAACTGAGGAGAAAGGAAGTACAAGCAGTTAAGAATTTAAGGTTAGTGAGGTTACCTCAGGATAGTTTTTCTTATCTGCAGGTGAGGTAAAGCCAGGGCACATTTTTATCTATCTAAGGGTTGCAAATCAACAATGTGGTAATGCTTTGTCCTTGAATGTCTGAAAATGTCTCAAATGAAATACTTTTGCCTAGAAAGTGACAGTGGCCAATGCCTGCCAATAAAGATAATTGCAGGAAGTCAGATTCTAAGTTTATGTTGGAAAAAGGAACAAAGACCTGATCTTGGGAAAGAGGGTTTTTTTTTTTTTTCCTTTTGCCTGCTTGACTGTCTTCACACATAGCTAGTGGAAGTTATCAGTATACTTCAGATGCATAGGGGAAATTGTCCCCAATAAATGATCAATCACACTGCCAGAAGCTTTTGCAAAATGAATCCCAAGGTAGTAACAGATGGGAAAGCTAAAATTTCACACAAGAAATTCACTGCCCAAAACAGCCAATACATTCAAAAGGCAATAACTCCAAAACACCTTGCTTTTAGGCTTAACTCCTCCACCAGGGCCCCCAGTTCTAATGGGTTGACCTAGTCAATGATGGTGAATCCCTATTTCATATTTCTGTAGTTTGCAACAATTGGATATACCTGTGAGAGATTATTCTTAATGAAAGGTTTTGAAATGGGAAGACCCTTCATTAATGTGGATCTCTGAGGTAAGATGATCCACCTTTAATCTCAGCCAGACCTTCTGGTCACAGCCCATATATATATATATATATATATATATATATATTATATATATATATATATATATATATATATTATATATATATATATATATATATAAAGAATATTGAAGAAGGAAGCTCTTTCTCTGCCCGATTGTCATGGCTTTGCCTAGGAAGGTCATTCATTTACTCTCTTTAGAGCCCAGTTCTTAGGAATTCTAGTGTATACTGAAGATTATCTGAGACGTCCAGCCTCATGAATTGAGTAGAATTCTTGACCTTTCCATTGGTAGACAGCCAATGTTGGACTAGCTGGACCACAGACTGTGAGACATTTTAATAAATCCACTTTCTATCTACATATGGAGATTTATTCTATCAGTTCTGTTCAAACAGAGAACCTCACTAATACTGTTGTTGTTGTGTTTTTCCACCTGCCCAGAGGAAGATGTTGTAGCTAACAGTAGTGCTCATAAAGGCATCCTTCCTTGTTCCATTTCTCTCTAAGAATTCAACTTGTTGTGAAGACTACACTTCATATTGTTGTTAAATTATCAAGAGATTGAAATGAATTTCAGGAATAAAATTCCTAAAGCAATGGAACCACCATCCAGCATTGTGGTGGGAGAAAGATCTATCTTGTCTGTGATCTGATTCCTGGTTTTTTCTCCTGGTTGTCTAAAGTCTCTGTGACAACCAGGTAAAAAGTACCTGAGTTCATCAGACCTCAGTGGGAAGCCATAAAACAGACATTTCATTTTGTGTCCAAAAATCTCTCTTTAATTGTTAATATTCTGGGCATCCTTCAACCTGGTGGAGAGGGGAATCACTCCACTCCACATTGTGTAATGGGCTGTGCAAGCTAGCCACATGGTGTCCAGGAGGAAGAAGGGGAAGTGCCTGTGGAGTACAGGAATATAGCAAGGTCAGCTATTTGAGCCAGGGGCAAAGTGCTGTTGTAATGGAAATGTCTGCAGATCTGGAAAAGGTCTGTGTCTTGGTGGAAGGCAGGGCCAGGAACCAATCACTGTACAGAGTCTTTAAGCACACAGTTATCCTAAGGAAGGTGCTCTTGTCACTCAGACCTCACTAGCCAATCAGGCCCTCCAGGCTTACCTGCCAGTCAGAGGAGAGTGGTGGGGGTGGGCTTTCCAGAGCCAGGCTACAGGCTTGTCTTTGTAACAGAGTGTATACCAGTGGTTTTGTGTGCTGCCTGTGCTGTTGGGAGGAGCAGAGGAGAGAGCATGGGTGAGCTGGGAAGCCATGGCATGGTGAGCAAGAGGCTGCTGTCCCTAGGTCAGGAGGAGCAAATGGTGAGCCTCAGAAGCCAGTGTGGCAGTCCTCTCTGGGGTTGGGTGGGAACCTGTAGCCAGATTCCCTGTCCTTCGAGGTCCCATGAGGCCATTGCAACTCCCTGCACCCAGGTGTAGGACTCTGAGTAACATTGCTCTGTGGGCTGCCTCTGTTCAGAGCATTGGGAACAGGGAGCTAGGGGCTGAAGAGATGGCTCAGTGGTTAGGAGTACATGCTATTCTTCCAGAAGACCCTAGTTCAATTTTCAGCACCCACATAGCGGCTCACTACTGGAGTCTGTAACTCCAAGGTCTGACACCCTCACACAAACATACATGCAGGCAAAACACCAATTCACATAAAATAAAAAGTAAAAATAAAAATAAAAAACTGCTCTCAGTAAAAGTTTTTAAAAAATTTAAAAAAAGAAACATCTTTGTAGTCAAGGTCAACATGCTTTTGGTGCATCCATGGAAGGCAGGCAGCCAAATTCAGAAAGGCCTAGTTTCTCCACTATCTTCTAGAGGTTTTGTACTTTGGATTCAATATTTAAGTTAAAGATTCATTTGCAGATAATTTTGTGGAGATTATAAATGGCATCTCTTGTGTTGAGTACCACTCCACTATTAAGCTGTGATCTACAATTGTGTGATATAAAGGATTTAACAATGCTTAGGAGATAGTAAGTCATAGAAAGTAGAATTTAGTTAAGGGAGGGTTGCCTCTAAAATACCACAAAGATAAGTATATGCTAACCAGGCCTGTTAGAGATTAGGATTCTAGGATATGCATTTGTTCACCAGGATTATCCAGGCATTTGCCTCCAAACTATGACAAAGGAGACACCCCTGATTTTCAAGCAGTCACTAGGCTCATCCTTATATCAAAGAACAGGCCTCTAACAAACTGCTCTGGGGGCACTACAGGGTCTCAACCAACCTTAAGGCACGGTGTGCCAAAAAAGGTCCAGTTTTCATGTTCTGACAGATGGACAAGATGACAACTATTTGTAAAGAGAAACACTGTTGTGTTGGGGCCTGGTCTGATCAACAATACTCCCTTTAGGCCCTCACACAGGGAGAAGGAAGGTGCTTCAGAGAGCCAGGAAAGGCCTGGAGTCTAGGACTTGGGAGCTTTCTCTAAGGACCTCATATATTGAGAATAAAACAGAGCTCCTTCTTTAAAACCAGGAACATGCTAGGGAGACCTTGTAATGATCTTGGGCCAGGACCTTTGTGGAGGGGTTGCTTCAGATCCTGAGAATACAACTCTTATTACCACATGGCGCTATGGTTATCAATCCCAAGGCCACTGTGTGCTTAGCCAGTAATGTTTCTGAGATACTCTGTGTTCTCCTTATGCAGCAATGTGTGAATTGCCTCCTCCTGAGTTTGCCCCATTGTATGGTAGCTTCTGTTGACTTCATAGAAGTCTTTCATTTTCCACTGGAAGATGCTATTCTTCTTAAGAAGATTACTTGGCATGAGGCATAGCTCGTGCAAGACCTCCCCATCCCAGTCTTTACTTTTTTTCTGACTTCTACTTTTCCTACCCTTCTCATCCCCTGTCACCTCTATGTCAGGACCCTGTCACTGAAGAATGACCTGCTGTTTCAGGTTAGTGGTGTACTTAAGGAATAATACTGGGACTATCTTTGCTGTGTGAGTTTCCCATCTGCCTAAGTGGCTAGACTTGCAATCTCCTGATCCTATTTAAATGTTCAAAGTATAACTGGAGCCTGAACCTAAAAGAAAGTTAAGGATGACAGAACATGTGGAATGCAAAATCTAGGCTGGCTCCTCTTTGAGCATTAGCTAGAGATGGATGCATGCTATCATTAATGAAATTTTTCTTTATTAATCTCAAGTGTATAGAGTGATTTCTCCTTTGGAAGGCATATTAATTCTTGAACAGCTGCACCTCCAGCTATTTAGAAAAATGTTTCTGAGACAAACTCTCCTATGTAGACTCAAGTCACCTTGATTCCAGTCTGTTGATCCCCAGGGAAATGACCTTGGTGTCCATGATTAAACATAAATTCTTAAATTAAGTGACTCTACCACCTCACAGTTTTAAAATTCCCCATTTGTGTCATGTAGTTGTCTATCCATTGTCAGAGGAAAAGGATTTGCTTGTGGAGCATGGCTTCTGCCTTCAGAGGAGATAGGAGGAATAGTTTATTGTGTGCACTTCAGGGGGACACAGGGTAGGCAATCAGCTGCTAGAATCATCATTATGAAAAAGGACTTGAATGTGGCAGGGGGAGTGATTTTGTAGTTTCCCAGCATGTTTTAATTCCTGTCATGTGAATGAACACAGACCAGATTGGTGGGTGTACAATTTGAGAAAGTTAGTTAGAGCCAATGAATATTGAATTTCTAATTAGACAACTCTCCTTTGCAGATATGTTCGGTCTTGCTTGACAAAATTAAGTCAGTTCAAGACCATTGCCTGTAACTCTGTGTCAGGTTACAGATCTCAGCAGCCAACGTGAGCATGTGGGCAAGAGCAATCAGTATTTATTAATTGCATTTCCTCAACTAGGGAAGGTCCTACTCTTTTTTTTAAAGTCAATATAGCTAAGTTTTTTTAATCTTAAAAATAAATTACTTTTATCATGCTAAAAAAACAATTATTGTTATTATTTTTTACATTTCTTTTTCTTTAAGTGCATTTCTTTTTTAATCTCCATTTGTTTCTGTTTTCCAATGTTTCTTGGTCATTAATAATTTCTTTCCCTCTCTCTCAAGTGCCGTTGATTTTTTTTTATTTCTGTTTAGAGTAATGTTTCCTGTAGGCTTGCCTCATGCTATGTAATTGAGCATTGTTTTGAAAACCTAATCCTTCCTCTGATGGCCAGTGCTGGAAAGATAGTCCTTAAACTCCTTCTAGGCTGGGTCTTGACTGGTCAGTGAGAAGGAAACATAGACCAGTGAATCAGTGTCCTCCAATCTCACTGGCTTGTATTGGGGACATAGAAATAAAGAGGGACCTGGCCAAGAATCACAAGTAGCAATGGGAGATAGCTATAGAGAGCTGTGAGGGAGACCAGAAGCCATGCCATCGTGAGTGGGGGGTCACTGTCTTCACTGTCACAGAGCAGGAACAGTTCTGGTGAGCTACAGAGGTTTCTAAGTTTTGTGTGCTTTGGGGTAGGTAGATTGGACAGATTCCATATCTTGTGACATAATCCACGTGGCAGGAAATTGACATGTAATTCTTCTTCCACAGTGTTTTCTATGTGGGCATCAGTGGGGCTAGGTTTGCCTGAAACCACAAGGGGACATTACAGTTTGCAAAGCCATAGCAGGAGATCACATCCATTTGCAGAGAGAACTCTAGAGCATGGGACCTGGCGGGACTGGAAAAAACTTCTGGCTACAAATGGTGCCCAACGTGGGGCAAGAGTTTACACCTGAAATCTGTGTGAACTTAATAAGAAAATCTAAAACAGAGCCAAAAACAGCTTCCTACTTTGTGTCTCATTTGGGCCATGAGACACTGCAGGATATGGACTTGAACACAGCATGAAAAATTTCCACAATGGTACACAGAGGTGTCTCCAAGCCACGCAGTATGGTGCGTGGCAGATTTAGCTTTTACTAGTACAAAAAAAAAAAGTTTTGGGGCTACACATTGCTGGATGGAAGCATAGACCCAGAGTCAGCGGTGAGCATTGTCCCCCCCAGATTTGGCCATAAACATAGTTCTGCCATGGTGGGAAGCTGAGGTGGGTGGAGCCAGCAGCCAAATCTGCCATTTCAGTACTAGCCAAGTTGCAGTTTAAAGCAATAGATTCACAATAAGATTCAGATGGCATAAAACCTAAATGGTTTACAATGTGTGTAAAAATGTATGTAGGCTTGGAAGGGAGAGAAAAAGGAATATATGCAGTTATATAAAGAAATAATTTTAGAAAATAAAGTCTTTAAAGAGATAGTAAAAATAATATAAAAAATAAGGTAGATAAAGATGCAAATCACACAGAGAGTCTGGATTATATTGTTTTGGGGATTTTTAACTGCAGAAAGACATTTGATTGTAAAGACTGCTAAGTTAAACCAATATATATTTTAAAGGTATCTTGACTTAAAAATTTGGATCTAAGGATATGTTGCTTTGGAAAGGAGGCTCTGCTTTTGTTTCCACAGGAAGCAAGAGGCAATGGATTTGTCCCAGGTTAAGATGGATCAGATTTTATCAAGCCAGACATCCTGAACGTTAACAGATGATACCTATCAACAAAGGTTATAGCCAGTCTTCCCAGGAGTTGATCATTATCTTGAATTTTCTCAGGATCTCCATAAGACTACCAGTGCCCCCTATTGGCAGGAAGTAGCCTACAACACTATACCCACATTCCCAAAAAATGGATTATGAATGTTTATCTTTGTTTAGATTGTTGGTTGTATATTGTTATTGGTCATAGTCAATCTCTTTCTAAAAGAAGATTAGGGGATATGATATAAAATGTAGGATATAGATATGATAGGATAAAAGGGTAGATTATTGAATATACTTTTAAAGAGCAAAAACTTGTTTAAAATGTTTTACATTGCTATAGATTTTAGTTTATTGATACAAATTTAAAGTTAATTTTGTTATACTGTATGTATATTTCTTCTCTTGTTTAAGGTATTATGTTTGTGCAGCTCATTTGAAATTATAATGTATAATTAAGAAATACAGATTAATAATTAGTCATCCATGTTAACCAAACTTATAGTCATGTTAGTTAAGTTTTCTAGGTATACATAGAGATATATTTCAATTAGGTAGGTAATCTTCAGACACTTCAAAGACACACAGAATATGGCATTTAAAATGTTTTAAAAACTTAGACTTTTCTGGACAATGAGACACATCTGCTCCTGGCAGCACCAATTACTTCAAGGAGGAAGATGGGCATTGAAGAAACTCATTATGGAGTTTCCTTTTTTTTGTGGCAAAAGTTAGCTACTGGTCAAAAAAGTGCCCTTGCATTGACTGACAGTATGTTGTATAAACTGGATATGCAGGACCCATAGAAAGGTGACCACTGAACTTTGCAAGACAAGATTGTCCTTCAGGTTCCTGCTTCACAGAGGAGACTGCCAGACTTTCTACAGGACACAGGAAGAAGCAACTGAAAAATTCAAGACCTATAGGCTAAAGATGGATGCCCTAACATTGCAGAGGAACTTTGGATGACTGTCCAGGCAGCCAGCTGTCTGTGTCATTCTAGATTTTTGTAAATTGCTTACAATGTACTTCCTGTTTACTTAGGTAATATTGTATCCTTCTGGGGTCTTTGATGTAGTTGAAGACTAAATAGTTATAATTATAGTTTTTCTTAGTCATGATAAAAAACTAGATATGAAACTTTAAACTCACAAATATAGAATAAATAGAATATTTTCTTTGAATTTGCCAAATATAAATACACTAGATATTGTTAACTGTAATTCTTGCTTGATAACTGTTGCATTATATGTAATTTTACTATGTTAAAATTAAAGCCTTCCTTTTTAATTAGACAGAAAAGGGGGAATGCTGTGAGATAACGCTTTTGTACACTGGTTTAATAAAACACTGATTGGCCAGTAGCTAGGTAGGAAGTTAGGTGGGGTGAACAAATGAGGAGAATTCTGGGAACAGGAAGGGCTGAGGCAGGAGTCTCCAGCCAGACACAGAGAAAGGAAGATGACAAAGTAGAACTGAGAAAAGGTATCAAGCCATGTGGCTAACCATAGATAAGAATTATGGGTTAATTTAAGTGTAAGAGCTAGTCAGTAATAAGCCTGAGCTAATGGCCAAGCATTTATAATTAATATAAACTTCTGAGTGATTATTTTATAAGTAAGCCATGGGACTGCAGGGGCCTGGCAGAACTGGACAAAACTTCTGGCTACAGGAGGATGTTCAAGTTGGGGGCAGGGACATGGCAATAAGGTTGGTGGGTTGGTGGGGGTGTGGGAGCCCATTATCAGGTTCCTCATGGCTTTACTCAGCAGATCTGCATAGAGAGGATGATTAGGACCACAGGCCTGAGTGCAGGTGTCTGAGATGGTCTGCACTTGGCTGTGTTGGGGGCAGGTCTTTTTCTCCACCCCTTGGTGTCTCTATAAATATCCTGGGGCAGAGACAGTCAGGATATTTATATTCCTAACCATTGGAATAGGTTCCAGGCCCTCTCAAGGCTATCCTTTATTTTCTATCTGTTTATCTCCACAATCTAAATCCTTCTACCTAATATTTCCTGCTGCTTGCACTCAAGAAAACTCTGGGGAGTTGTGGAGTTGGTGGGTAAACACCCCGCATGGGGGATTGTGTTGGTGGGAACAAAAAGAATTGGGAAGTTCCATGGGCTGGTGTCCTACCTGTTCTTCTGGCTGATGTGGCCTGCACATGGGCATGGGCTGTCTTCCTGAGTTGGGTGCTAGAACCTGGCCTCATTTCTCTCTTTCTGAATGAGAATATCTCCTGTGCCATTGTATGTTGCAAAGGTTTAACTTGTTTCTTTATTTTAGAATATTTTACATTTAAGAGGTTATCTTGAGTATCAGAAGAGACTTTGGACATTTGAACAGTGTTGTGGCTGTTATAGACTATAAAGATTATTAAAGTTAGATGAAATGCATTTTCATTTTTTTTGCTGTTTTCTTTGTTCTCATTTAATTATTCTTTTCTCATATACTATATCCTGACCTCAGTCTCCCATTCCTCCATACCTTCCAGTCCTCATCTCCTTCCCACTGTTTCAGATCCACTGCTCCTGTTGGTATATCAACCAAATACTTCATTGCAAGATGCAATTAAACTAGCCACAAACCCTCATGTCAAGGCTGAATTAGGCAGCCCAAGAGGAGCAAAAGGATCCAAGAGTAGGGAGAATAGTCAGAGATACCCTTACTCCCACAAACACACCAAGGTAAATAACCAGAGCATGTACACAGAGGACCTGGCACAGACCTATGTAGGATCCATGATTGCTGCTTCAGTTTCTTTGAGCCTCTATGGTCCCTGCTTACTTGATGCTATGAGAAGTGTTCTCTGGTGTCCTTGACACCTCTGGACCCTACAGTCCCCCCTTTTGCCACAGGGTTCCCAGAGCTCCATCTAATATTTGGATGAGGATCTCTACATCTGCTACCATCTGCTACATGAGGAAGCCTCTCTGATGACAATTTGGCTAGGCACTAATCTATGATAATAGCAGAATATAGTCAGATATCAATTCATTGACTTTTTTTTTTCTTTTTGGTCAGTTGTATTTGGTTCTACTCTAGTTCTCTGAGCCATCCAACTTCTGGTTCCTGTTCATCCAAGCAGTGTTGGGCATGGACTCCCTCTTTGGTCTTGGGTCTCAAGTTAGTCCAGTAGTTGGTTGGTTACTACACAAACTCCGAGACACCATTGCCCCAGAATATCTTGCAGACAGGGTAAATGTGGGTTGAATATTTTTGTGGCTCAGTTGGTGTCCCATTCCCACCACTGGGAACCTTACACAGATATAGAAGATGGCCAGTTCAGACTCCATATTCTCAAATACTTGGAGTCCTCATTAGGATCACCCTGATAGCTTCCAGAAAGTTTCTACCATACAAGGTTTCCTAATCACCTCCAAAAGCTCCCCTATTACACTCACTTTTTCCTATATTCTGTCCCTCTGTCCCTCTCTTACTTGATATTTTCTGTTCCTGCTCCCAGTCCACCCACAAAATCTACTCTGTTTCTTCTTCCCAGGGAGATCCATGCATTCCCCTCCCTCTACAGCCATCCTTGTTACTTAGCCTCGCTGAGTATGTGGATTGTACTGTGGTTATTTTTTACTTGACAACTAATATCCACTTACAATTGAGTACATATGTTTTTCTATGTGGTTCTGGGTTGCCTCACTCAGGATAATAAACAACTCAAGAAACTAGACATCAACAAACCAAATAATCCAATTATAAATATGGTACATATCTAAACAGAATTCTCAATAGAGGAATCTAAAATGACTGAGAAACACTTAAGGAAGTGTTCAACATCCCTAGCCATCAAGGAAATGTAAATCAAAATTACTTTGGTATTTCACTTTACACCTGTTAGAATGGCTAAGATCAATAATACAAATGACAGCTCATGTTGGCCAAGATGTGGAACAAGGGGGACTCTCCTCCACTGCTGGTGGGAATGAAACTTGTACAGATACTAAGGAAATCATCATGGCAGTTCCTCAGGTAATTGGGAATCTATCTACCTCAAAACTCAGCTATAGAACTCTTGGCATATACCCCCCAAATGCTTCTCCATTCTGCCACAAAGACATGTGCTTAACTATGTTCAAAGCTGCTTTATTCATAATAGTCAGGAACTGCTGTGTCTGTAAGAGATTGTGTTGATTGATGATTGATGTGAAAAGATTCTTCCACTGAGTTGGCAATATCTAGGCAAGTTGGCCTGGGATGGATAGGAAAGCTAGCTGAGCACAGGACAGTGACAAAGCAAGTGAGAAGCCCAGGAAACAATGTTTGCCCATGGTTTTTACCTTCATGTTCTGTTCTAAGCTCCCACAATGATGGATTGTGATTTGACAAAATCAGCTAAATAAACTTACCTGAGATGATTTTTTTTCTGAGATGATTTTGGTGAGAGGGTTTAATCACAGAAACAGAAAAGCGAGTTAGAACAACAACAACAACAAAAAAAAATGGAACACCAAAAGTGATTTTGTTGCTGGGAAGGACCTGGGAATGATGTCTTTTAGAGGAATGTAGAAGATATCAGGACTTAAATAGCAGAAGTCATAGAAAGCTCACACAGAGCTCAATTGGTTGGTCTTGTAGGATGAGGAAGATGGGACTTTTGAGAGTAATGCATACAGAGGAGGTCAGTGTCATAGGATTTAAGTGAGAAATAGACTTCATGAAAGATTAAGCTAGAGGTCATTTGCATCTTATTTTGGCCTAAAATCTTTCTTATTCTGCCCTTTCCCTGAGAAATTGAGTGAGGTCAAATTAAAAAGTAATGGGGCTGATTTCTTAGATGGAATATTGAATCTGTTGAATGCTTATTACTGATGACTCATTCAGGTCTACAGTGAAAAAAAGCAACAAGTTGGGCAGAAATAAATGACAACAAAAGGTAGTTTCAGACAGCAGTCATGTGCTGAAACAGAGGCAGGAATGATCAAGGAGATCACCATTAAAGAGAAGGCCCTTTTTCTACAGTGGAAGCCTATCTAGGTACTGTAACAGCAGCAGGTTAAGCCTTCAATTAATGGAAGGATTAGGCAAAGTGATTCCTATCACCCAGAAGCAGCTTCATATAAAACCTGCTGCAACTGTAGTCCAGTCTCTGCAAGGTCCATCTCAATTAAGAAGCCAAACTTGTGCTGGCTCTGGAAACAAGAAAGAATCAAAATTTCAGGTCTTGGATTCCTGATATGTGGTTTCAGATTAGCACTCTTACAGTCATTGATGGTTGGCAGAGTCATTGGCCCAGTGTAAGGATCCTGTGAAAGTTCATTGCTTGAAGCTTTGAGCATGAAGCCTGGGTTGAATTTGAGATCACAGGATGTTGAGATACCACAGCTGTGAGACATCTGCCATGGAGAGCTGCATATAAGGAGTGGAAGTAGCCAAAGAAATATATGAGAATCTATGAGAGGAAAATATGAGAATATATGAGGGGAAACGGGACACCTAAGCCCTTTGGAAATGAAGCCCCATGTGTCTGAGACAGAACTATAGGATTAGGTGTTTGCCCTACTGATTTTCAGTCTTGCCTAGGTCCAGTCTTCCCTCACTGTGTTCCAGTTCCTCTATGGGAATGGGAATGGGTATTCTATGCCAGTGTATGTTGGAAAGATGTAACATGTTTTCTGATTTTACAAGCTGTTCTAGTCAAGTGATACCCTTGAGTGTCCAAAGAGACCTTGAACATTTGAAAGGGTAGGTTCTGTTGAAGACTATGAGGATCATTGAAGGTAGACTAAATGCATTTAGATCATGGGGTGACCATAAGCCTATAATGACTTTGGTCAGAATGTATTCATTTGAATTAAAACCCTCCCAGATAGGATGATGTATTTGAATACTTGTCTCTCTATAGTGGCTCTATTTTGGGTGTTTGTGGAATTTTTAGTAGGAGAAGTCTTTCTGAATGAAATTCCTCATTAGGGGAGGGATTTGAGTGTCTTTAGCATCAACCCATTTCCTATGCAGCTGTACCCCCAACCCAAGCAACAACCCCCACAGTGAGCAAGACATCAGACACATACCACAGAACAGCTACACAGACACCTTCCCAGTCACAGCAGACAGTTTCTGATGTTATTAGCATGCTTCTAGGTACAACTCCATCACCACCAAAGTCTACCAACACTGGAATGGGATCGTTTTACTCTCCAGGCCTCAGAGAAACAAATAGGATCATGACAATACCTTCAACACCATTAAGCACAAAAGAGGATGTCATCCCATCATCTGGAACTGGAACACCCACTCTTCCCAAGAAGTCAGCCTTAACTCCACTCTCATTAACACTAGACAAAGTCACTGACACAAACAAACCTTTACCCATGACAAGTTTGGCAGTTACAAACACCTCTTCACCAACCACAGCCACCCTGAGGAAAACTGTTCACAGCAAAGTCCTGTCTGAGACTCAGGAAAATGACACTGCAACTGTTTCCCCAACCCCAGTAACAATGTCCACAATGAGCAAGCGCCACCAGACCCACACCACAGCACAGTCGCACATACATCTTCCCAGCCAGCACAGATGGGCTCAAGCACAGGCACTGGTATAGCCCAGTCACCTGAGCATTCCACAGCCCTTGTCCTTAGCTCATGTTCTTTGTGTCTGGCTGTCATGTCTTATACCACTGCTATACATGGTATCACTAAATCCTGTAAGATATAGTTGAAGCAATTGATATTCAGTGCTAACCTGAGTTTTTGTAACCTGAGTTTTTGTCAGTTTTGTTGTTTTTATTTTTGTTTTTGAAGACAAGGTTTTTCTGTGTAGCCCTGGTTGTCCTGTAAGTAGCTGTATAAACCAGGCTAGCCTGAACTCAGAGATCCAAATTACTCTGGCTTCCATGTTCTGTGATTAAATGGGGGCCATCATCCTTGGGCTTTTTTGTTTTTATATTATTGCGTGATGGGCCACCAACACTGGAATGGGATCATTATACTCTCCAGGCCTCAGAGAAACAAATAGGATCACGACAACACCCATACATGTGTACAACAGAAAGTGTGATACTGGGAGGAGTGGACTTTGCTGGATTCTTCCCAGAAGAATCTCTACAAAGATGTGATGCAAGAGACAAGTGTAGGTTTTTGTACATGTCAAGCATATGCTGTTTTGCTGAGCTTCACCCACCTCTTGAATTTTGAAATCTGGCGGAGTGTATCATTCTTTTTCCCAGGATGGCAGTAATCATGACATTAAAACTGCCTGAGCCTTCTGAGTCATACAACTGCAGGTGTGTGACATTCTTCCTACCTATTGTATTTATTTTGAATTCTTTTGAATGAATATGCCTCTTTTGCCTATATACATGGATATTCACCACATGTGTACCTAGTTCTCACAGCAATCAGAAGATGACCTTATAATCCCTGAACTTGTAGTAATGCATAGGTGTAGGCCCCCATGTAAAACTAGCAGTTGAGCCCACCCGTCTGCAAGACCAGCAAGTGCTCTTAAATGCAGAGCCATCTCCATTGTCTATGTTGTTTATTTATGATCAACATTTACATTGCTAATGTTTCCATCTGTTCATTTATAACTTTAAAGATGCATTCCCTTTTAGTAAGATCTTATTTTTGTTATAGTTTAAACTGGTTTCTGGAAAATGAAAACAGAACTGGAATGTATGCATAATTCTTTGTAGAAACTTCCATAAAACTTGTGAGTTCTTTCTACCTTTTTTGTACAATTTATTTTTTATGGAGGAGTCAGGGTGATACTAATATGTAACTCTGGCTATCCTGAAAATCACTGCATAGGCCAGGCTGTCATGCAACTCAATTAAATTCACCTGACTTTGCCTCCTGAGTGCTAGAATTAAAGGCATGAGCCAATACACCCAGCTTGCCCATCTTTTTTGTAGTTAGTGATTGTTCATTCAATTTCTCAGATATGTACTTTTATCTGTTTGCTTGCCTCTCTCTTTATGTCTCTTTATAGTCATTTCTTCTACAAGGCTATATCCTAGACAAAATGTTTAGAAATGACAGATGTGAACCTTGTTATTCAGTTTTTGAGTTGATGATTAGAACTTCTGTGTCATGGAATAAGTGTGGGGAGCCCCAGAATTACACAAATATATTGTCAAAGAAGTATAAATCAGCATGCTGTCAGTATCACACTTTCTGTTGTACACATGTATGGGATATTTTAGACTGCAGTGACCTATGATGATGTGCATATCAACTTCACTTGGGAGGAGTGGACTTTGCTGGATTCTTCCCAGAAGAATCTCTACAAAGATGTGATGCAAGAGACCTACAGGAGCCTCACTGCTATAGGTAAGACTGAATTTTCCATCACATTTTAAAATAAGGGAAAAACTCTTCTGTAGAAGTAACCAACTGTCTTATTAAATAAGAAACACAGAACCAATGCAAAGAAGAAAGCCAAGAGGTCAGAGCTAAGAGCTAAAACCTTACCCTTCCTCCTGCGGTGGTCCTACCTCTCCGAACCAGAGCTACTTCCTGTGTTAAAGTCTTTATATAGAGTTTCTGTTCTGCCTTCTCATGGTTGTAAACCCAATCACATGACCGCCTTGTCACGGCCTGTCTGTATAGACCTCCAGGTTTTCTATGATTGGTATTGAGATTAAAGACATGTGTATCCAATACTGGCTGTATCCCTGAACACACAGAGACTTACCTAGCTCTGCCTACCAAGTGCTGGGATTACAAGCATATGCCACCACTGCCCTACTTTCCTATGGCTTGCTAATAGCTCTGACTCCCAGGCAACTTTATTTATTAACATACAAATAACATTTTAATACAAATAAAATATCACCATACTCTTCCTTGGTTATTGATACTCTTCTGTAATTTCGATTGCAAAAGAAGAAGAATGAGGGGAATAAATCTGGCATGGTTCTAAGGTTCACTGAAGATAGTAACTTAAATTTTGCACAGTTTCCCATAATATATCATTCATTTTCCGGTACTGTATTTTAGGCTACAGTTGGGAAGACCATAATATTGAAGAACATTGTCAAAGTTCTGGAAGAAATGGAAGGTACTTTTCATGTGCAAGATGATACAAATGTGCCTAAGGAGAAATTTTAAAGTGTCCTAGAAGTTTTAAACAAAAGCAAGAGTGTAAATAAGCACATTTTAAAGTGTACTAGTGATTCTTAAATTCTCACAAAACCAAATACCTCAATGTCAGGGAGCTGATATGTGTTTGCAAGACATTTCTCTAAGAAAGAACACAGGGGAACAATGCCTTGACTGATATCCCCATTTGATTACAACTCCATGATAGCTCTGCTGTAGAACAGCCAATCTGTTTAATTTCATGCCACTCAGATATTGTAAAAGGTATACAGGTTGAGTAGGTGATAAGTATATATCCATAACTTTCTAATATGCAAATAGTTCAGAGTAAACTAATGTTACTCATATACTTGTTGTGATTTTTCTAAGTTTAGTGAGAGGGAGTTTATGACAGTTAAAAAAAGTTGTTGTGGAGAAACCTTAATCCCCATTCTATGAGGAACAGAAAGTCAAGCTGTGTGAATGCAGTGTGGAAACATTTTATTTGTTAGTCTTCCTTTATCAGTATATCATATGTCACTCTGGATACAAGCCATGTGAGTACAGAGATATGGAAGGAAGCAACATAACTCTCTCTGTCACGCAGAACAATTAGAAGATTTGTAGTAGTCCCCACTTGAAGTATAATTTTTGAATGTGATACAAGTTTTAAATTAATTGGTTTTCGAACTTCATTGGGAATACAACAACAAACTCTTGCTGCAGTAAAGCCCTATGATTACTGGAATGTATAAATATGTCTGTTTATCCTAAATTTACTTCACAAATGAAATATTACTCTCACTATTGAAAATTTATGAATGCAATAAGTATGTTAAAGCTCTGAGTTCTTCTAGTTCTCTTCAAATATGTGAGGAATCTCATATAGAAATATGATGTAACAAATGTGGACCCTGTAATAAAGGCTCTTACCATTATAGATACCTTCAAACACACAAAACAACTCTACAGGAAGGGCGAGACTATGAGTGTAAACTTTAAGATCTTATTTATCTTAAATATTAGAACAAATTATAATTAGGTCATACAAATATAAATATTCATGAATGTAATGAATGTGATACAGCTTTTAAATGTGCCAATTATCTTTACAGGTACAAAAAATATCATACTGGAGAGAAAGCCTCTATATTTACTCAGTGTGCAAAAGCCTTTTCATATCACAATCATCTTCAGAAGCAAGGAAGTATTCATACTGGAGAGAAACCCTATGATTGTATTCAATATCCTGAAGCCTTTGCACACAACAGTAGTCTCCAAATACATAAAGAAACATGTACTAGAAAGAAAACCAATGAAAGTAATCAGTGTGGTAAAGCTTTTGCAAGTCATGACCATCTTCAAATACATAAAAGAACACATACTGGAGAGAAACCCTATGAATGTACTGAATCTGGTAAAGCCTTTTTATGTGCCAGTAGTCTCCAAAGATACAAAGGAACACATACAAGAGAGAAACCCTATGAATGTAGTCAATGTGGTAAAGTAATTGCATATGTCAGTAATCTCCAAATACATGAAAGAACACATGCTGGAGAGAAACCCTACAAATGTAATCAATGTGATAAAGCCTTTTCGCAACATAGTCATCTTCAAATTCATGAAAGAACACATTCTGGAGAGAAACCCTACAAATGTAATCAATGTGGTAAAGCCTTTGCACAACACAATGCTCTCCTTATACATAGAAGAACACATTCCGGAGAAAAACCTTACATATGTAATCAATGTGATAAAGCCTTTTCACAGCACAGTCATCTTCAAATGCATGAACGAACACATTCTGGAGAGAAACCCTATGAATGTAATCAATGTGATAAAGCCTTTGCACAACACAATGCTCTCCTAATACATAAAAGAACACATTCTGGAGAGAAACCCTACATATGTTATCAATGTGGTAAAGCCTTTGCATGTGCCAGTAGTCTCCGAATACATGAAAGAACACATTCTGGAGAAAAACCTTACAAATGTAATCAGTGTGATAAAGCCTTTTCACAACACAATGCCCTCCAAATACATAAAAGAATACATTCTGGAGAGAAACCCTACAAATGTAATCAATGTGATAAAGCCTTTGCATGTGCCAGTAGTCTCCAAATACATGAAAGAACACATACTGGAGAGAAACCCTACAAATGTAATCAATGTGATAAAGCCTTTTCACAACACAGTCATCTTCATATACATGAAAGAACACATTCTGGAGAGAAACCCTATAAATGTACCCAATGTGGTAAAGCCTTCTCACAACACAATGCTCTCCTAATACATGAAAGAACACATTCTGGAGAGAAACCCTACAAATGTAATCAATGTCATAAAGACTTTTCACAACATAGTCATCTTCAAATACATGAAAGAACACATTCTGGAGAAAAACCCTATAAATGTAATCAATGTGGTAAAGCCTTTACATGTGCCAATAGTCTCCGAAGACATGAAAGAACACATTCTGGAGAGAAACCCTACAAATGTAATCATTGTGATAAAGCCTTTTCACAACACGGTCATCTTCACATGCATGAAAGAACACATTCTGGAGAAAAACCTTACAAATGTAATCAGTGTGATAAAGACTTTTCATGTGTCAATCATCTCCAAATACATGAAAGAACACATACTGGAGAGAAACCCTATGAATGTAATCAGTGTGGTAAATCCTTTATATGTGTCAATAGTCTCCGAAGACATGAAAGAACACATTCTGGAGAGAAACCTTACAAATGTAATCAATGTGATAAAGCCTTTTCACAATACAGTCATCTTCAGATGCATGAAAGAACACACTCTGGAGAGAAACCCTACAAATGTAATCAATGTGATAGAGCCTTTTCACAACACAGTCATCTTCAGATGCATGAAAAAACACACTCTGGAGAGAAATACTACAAATGTAATAAATGTGGTAAAGACTTTTTATGTGTCAGTCATCTCCAAATACATGAAAGAACACATACTGGAGAGAAACCCTACAAATGTAATCATTGTGATAAATCCTTTACACGACACAGTAATCTTCAGATGCATGAAAGAACACATTCTGGAGAGAAACCCTACAAATGTAATCAATGTGGTAAAGCCTTTGTATGTGCCAATAGTCTCCGAAGACATGAAAGAACACATACTGGAGAGAAACCTTACAAATGTAATCAATGTGAGAAAGGCTTTTCACAACACAGTGCTCTCCAAATACATAGAAGAACACATACTGGAGAGAAACCCTACAAATGTAATCAATGTGATAAAGACTTCTCAAGACACAGTCATCTCCAAATACATGAAAGAACACATACTGGAGAGAAACCCTACAAATGTAATCAATGTGGTAAAGCCTTTTCACAACACAGTAATCTTCAAATGCATGAAAGAACACATTGCTGGAGAGAAACCCTACAAATGTAATCAGTGTGGTAAGGACTTTTCACTACACAATCATCTCTGAAGACATAAAAGAACACATTACTGGTGAGAAACTTTATAAATGTAATCAGTGTGATAAAGGCTTTGTTGTGCCCATGTTGCAAGACTCCCAAGCAAGACCACCAGAGAGCCAATATCTGATGCAAGTACAAAGGGGTTTATTGACAGTAAGCAAGCACAGGCTTGCTCCTCGTCCAATACCCTGCCTATGCAGGTGAAGGAGTAAGGCCCTGAGCTCTCAGAGTGAGGGGTTTTTAAAGGGAAAAAACCACAAGCTTGGGGGTACAAGCCTTTGCATTTCAGAGTCATACTTCAGTTAACAGGAACATTTAGCCAAGAGAAGAACTACAGAAGACAAAATATCTTTGGAGCCTTTCCCAGTACTATTGGAGACTTTGATGAATTAAGCCTTTGTTTTAGCTATTTCTTGACCAGCAGCCTACCCACATTGGGGGGTTGGGATTCACCTTGACTGGAGTCTTAGCTTGGTATTTATGTCTCTGGAACTTGGTTCAGCTTTTGTTTTAGTATTGCTAGAAATGAAGTTTTCTTTAAAATGGAATTTGACTTGCTATCTCAGCTTTTCACAACACGGTAATCTTCAAATGCATGAAAAACAAATTCTGGAGAAAAACCCTATGTATTGTAATCAATGTGGTAAAGCCTTTGCATGAATCAGCAGTCTTTGAAATCATGAGAAATCATACTACAGGGAAAGCCTATAAATGTAGTGAGTGTACACTTTATGTTAATGTTTATACAAGAGTAAAACTTTTAGTGTGTAATTGGTTTGTTAAAGCCTTTTCATTTTACAGTAGTCTTTAAGGGCCTGAAAAACTAATACTGAAGGAAATCTTGTCATAAAGGATTTGATAAGTTCTTTCCCAGTCTTAATTGAGTTACACAAGATTATGCTGGAGAAAAAAAACTGACAAGTTTTACCAATCTCTTCAAGCATTATGATGTCCCTCTTTGTTTTGTTTGCACCTGCAAGCTCATATGGACAAAAGACATGAATTTAAATAATGAGGTAATCCCTTTATATTCCACAGTTCTCTTCTATTACATGAAATACATATCCAGTTGTAAAACTTAATGTATGTGTATTAGTGCCTTTTCTGTTGCTATGATAGAGCATTATGTCTAAGTCAACTCATGAGTGAGCCCTTGGTTGCAGAGGGATACAGGATCAACATGAAAGTGGCATGGCAACAAGTGTCAAACATGGCAGCTAAAGCAGAAAACTAAAAACTCACATCTTTCACCTGCAGCATGAATGTGAAAGTGGGAACTGGAAATAGTGTGTGAATGTGAACTCACATGCTCACTCCCAGCAGGACACGCATTACCTAAATCTTCTCAAATGATACTACCAACTGAGAAAGAATGATTTCTCTGACAGCAAGCCTACATGCTTGCTCTGCTTGCTTTCTGTTACATAAATCAGTTCATGATGAAGAAAAACTCTGTAAATAAGCCTTTTGATGCTTCAGGACCTGGGTTACAGGAATAAATGCTTACAAGGGAAAAACATTCTTGAGTGAAAAATCTGATTATTAAAATACTTTTTTTTAATTTTAATTATGTGATGTCAGTGTGTCTTTGTGTGGGTTTATGCTTTCTGGTTCCTAAGAAATTTAGACCCTTGGATCTTCTTTTAGCAGGAATTACAGGAAGTTGTCAAAAACCTGACCTTCATCTTGGGAATCAACTTCTCTTAACTGCTTGGCTGTGTCTCTCACCCTGTAAGTATTTTAAAGCCTTCATATATCACCTTGATGTCAGAAAATAGGAAATAATTCATACAAGAGAAAAATCCATTCAGGTAAAAGAATTGGTAAAGACTTTAGGCATCATAGTTGTCTTCAGTTTCAAGAAAAAAATCTTGCTTCATTTCTTTTTCATCATAGCCTAGAAGGAAGTAAATAACATTTGCCATGTTCACTCAAGATAGATAGTGGAGATCACTGCATTGTGGTTTGTATTTTGCACCATTTGAGGTAGACACTAAAGTGTGCTGTATGTGTTTCAAATCCATTTAGTGAAGTTTATATTTTTGTCCTTATATTCTTTCTTTGACTTCTGTTCATTGTCTGTTGTGTTTTCACTTAGTAATAGGTATTTTTCTGCTATAATGTATAAAATGGGATGCCCATCATCTAAGTGGTCCATTGTTTATTTAAATATCAGGCAGTGTGTGATCATACTTTTCAAGTAAGGTTATCTGTGAAAGGGTGGTGAGTTGTTTTTTCCTGGTTTTGTTTTTCATATTTGCACAAATTTCATTGAAATGGTGTTTATTATCCAGCTTGGCTTCAATTTCAGGGATATTAGTCAGGGATACATTTGAACTCATGATCCTTATGTGTTACCCTCCTGAGTAAAAGTCCAAGTATAGATAATGTACCCCCTGATGTATGCTGTTTTATTAGCATGTTTAAACACATGTTAATGTTAAAATGCTTAATAGAAGAAAACATAAGAAACATTAAATACCTCATATGTGTCCAAAGCTTCATTTTCATATATCTGGTAGAGATGTAATAATGTAGGATAACCAGCAATCAACTGTATATTTCACAACATAGCTTGATGTGCTAGGGATATGTGTATATTATTTGAAGTTCCATGTGTCTTCATGTCCCCATTAGTCATCCTTTTGACACTTCACCTTGAAGTACTGCATTCTAAGGGTATTATACAGAGATGCCAGATAATGTAATGACAATAAGATTTATTTAAAATAAAATTTGGTTTTTTTTATTTGTGTGTGTGTGTGTGTGTGTGTGTGTGTGTGTGTGTGTGTGTGTGTGTGTGTATGTAATAGGATTTATGGTTTTGGGGCCATGACACATATGTGGAGACTAGGAGACAACTGTGTGGGGTGTCTTTTTTTTTCTTATACATATGGTGATCAAGGTGAATTTGCCAGTCTCACACACCACAGACATTCCCCACTGAGATGTATTACTGATTCTCAAATAAGATTATTTGAAACATTATATCATTAAAAAATTGTCTTCTTTTCAGATTGTAAACATACTTTCATCCAAGGATAGTGGAAAACAGGACAATTTGAATAATCCTATTTGCAAATGAAAATGATATACTGCTATCACTTTCTTTTGGAATGTGTTAGTTTATTCTGAAGTCTAAACACTTTTTCATAACACTTTCTCAGAACCAAACATGAAAGCCAGAGAATTGTTTCAGTTGGTAAATTGAGTTACTCCTTAGCCTGATGACCAGAATTCAATCTCTAAGAAACCTATAATACTCCTAGAAATTTTTCTTTTATATCTAAACTTGGGCTGTGGCATATTCACACTCCCACAACAACTCATACATGAGGTGACTTGCAGCCAAACAACACTATGGGTTTCATCTCTGAAACTCATAAAAGAGAAGTAGATAATAGACACATTTAAATAGAATGTCCTCTCATTGCCACATATACAACAAGCACAGGTAAAAACACACAAGTTAAGTGTGGGGCGTTTACCCAACCACCCCCCCAGTTCCCCAGAGTTTTCTTGAGTGTGAGCAGCAGGAAATATTAGATAGAAGGATTTATTGTGGAGAATATCGCCGAGATAAACAGATAGAAAATAAAGGATAGCCTCGAGAGGGCCTGGAACCTATTCCAATGGGCCCTGACTGTCTCTGCTCCAGGGTTTTTATAGAGACGCCAAGGGGTGGAGCAAAAGACCTCCTCCCCCAGCACAGCCAAGTGCAGACCATCCCAGACACCTGCACTTAGGCCTGTGGTCTAATCATCCTCTATGCGGACCTGCTGGGTAAAGCCATGAGGAACCCGAGAACGGGCTCCCACAGGTCCCCCTTTCTTAATATATAAAAAAATAAATATTAATGGCTTACAGCAATCTCCATAGCTGTTACACCTCCCAGTATGGGAGTAGAGGATGATAAAGATGGCATTTCTCTTTTGAATTAGGTCCAAGGTGACTACAGCAGTCTTAGCTGCCTCAAGCCCTTTCTAAACCAAAAACTCTTAAGGCGACTACAAACTTAAAGAATCTTTTAGCTTCATCATTACCATTAACAGGTTAACATAAATATTGCTATACATAGTCACAATTCTCTCAATCTTGCAACTCAAAGCAAACTCTTAACAGAACCATTTGAATTAGCATATATGGTGCTAAATATAGTTAACAATTTTCTCCGTCTTACAACTTTAACTCTTAATCATTTGAATTTTCTTGCTAACAGAAATCTACACAAAATGCAGGAAGAGTACAACAATTATTAGGAGAGAAACTGACAAGTTATTAAAAAGTAACTGACTGCTTGACCAAAGCAACAAGACTGAGTTCATCTCAAATGTGGTAAATAGGCAGCCATGAGATACCACAAGGACACAGGTCAGGTGTACCATGCTGGAGTTTATGCCTCCTATAAGGAGAGAAGGAACTTGGAGGCATGAAGATCAACTTGTCTGAATGGCATCATATTCTGCTTCCTTAATGCCTTCAAAAGCTTCAGTTAGTGTCCCTGGGTGATAGTGACTCCAGATGAAATGCAGATTATCAGGAGATCCTGATAGCTTCCAGAAAGTTTCTACCATATTAGGTTTCCAAATCACCCCCTAAGAGCTCCCCTATTACACTCACCTTTTCCTATATTCTGTCCCTCTATCCCTCTCTTACTTGATATTTTCTGTTCCTGCTCCCAGTCCACCCACAAAATCTACTCTGTTTCTTCTTCCCAGGGAGATCCATGCATTCCCCTGCCTCTACAGCCATCCTTGTTACTTAGCCTCTCTGAGTATGTGGATTGTACTGTGGTTATTTTTTACTTGACAACTAATATCCACTTACAATTGAGTACATATGTTTTTCTATGTGGTTCTGGGTTGCCTCACTCAGGATAATAAACAACTCAAGAAACTAGACATCAACAAACCAAATAATCCAATTATAAATATGGTACATATCTAAACAGAATTCTCAATAGAGGAATCTAAAAATGACTGAGAAACACTTAAGGAAGTGTTCAACATCCCTAGCCATCAAGGAAATGTAAATCAAAATTACTTTGGTATTTCACTTTACACCTGTTAGAATGGCTAAGATCAATAATACAAGTGACAGCTCATGTTGGCCAAGATGTGGAACAAGGGGGACTCTCCTCCACTGCTGGTGGGAATGAAACTTGTACAGATACTAAGGAAATCATCATGGCAGTTCCTCAGGTAATTGGGAATCTATCTACCTCAAAACCCAGCTGTAGCACTCTTGGCATATACCCCCCAAATGCTTCTCCATTCTGCCACAAAGACATGTGCTTAACTATGTTCAAAGCTGCTTTATTCATAATAGTCAGGAACTGCTGTGTCTGTAAGAGATTGTGTTGATTGATGATTGATGTGAAAAGATTCTTCCACTGAGTTGGCAATATCTAGGCAAGTTGGCCTGGGATGGATAGGAAAGCTAGCTGAGCACAGGACAGTGACAAAGCAAGTGAGAAGCCCAGGAAACAATGTTTGCCCATGGCTTTTACCTTCATGTTCTGTTCTAAGCTCCCACAATGATGGATTGTGATTTGACAAAATCAGCTAAATAAACTTACCTGAGATGATTTTTTTTCTGAGATGATTTTGGTGAGAGGATTTAATCACAGAAACAGAAAAGCAAGTTAGAACAACAACAACAACAACAAAATGGAACACCAAAAGTGATTTTGTTGCTGGGAAGGACCTGGGAATGATGTCTTTTAGAGGAATATAGAAGATATCAGGACTTAAATAGCAGAAGTCATAGAAAGCTCACACAGAGCTCAGTTTATTGCTGAAGAGAACAAAAAGGTAACTGAAAATATGCAAACCTTAGAAAACCTACTATTCAAAAGTTACAAGCCTTAGAAAAATTTATTAAAACAAATAATAGATATACTCAGAGGAATTTAAAGGTGAACCAACCTCACCATCACATAAAATTAGAGAGGAACAGCCAAAGTTTATCCAACAAGAAATCTTAATTTACCCAGTCACCATATTGAACAACCACTAAATGACAGGCATACCCAAAGCTATGGAAGTGCTCCCAGGAATCTTGTGGAAATGTTAGATTTGAGGAGATTTAAGGAAGTGGTAGTATCATATGGTATGCACTCATCTTTTGTGAAGCAGATGTTCATTGTCAACTAGTAACAGAATTGTCCTGGAAGACTAGAAAGATTTGATTACAGCAGTATTGGAACCTGGTCCTCAATTACAGTGGAGGACCTGATGGAAAGATAAGGCTTGGACCACTGAACAATAAAGTAGGGCTAGAGGTATTGAAATAATATCAAGACCAATTTCTTGGAGAGGGTGATTATACAAACATAGAAAGAGACAATCTATATATGATGAAGACATCCTGGCTATATGTCATGCAACCGCTTTGAATGCCTGGAAGCGAATTGAAGAAGTCAGAAAGGGAACTGAGTCATTTACTAAAATTACACAGGACCCCAAATAAAATCACTGATTTTTTATAAAGATTGACTTCAGCTGTAAATAGAGTGATACCAAATTCAGAAGCTAGACAAATACTAATTGAATCTTTGGCCTTTGAAACTGCTAATTCACAACATAAAAGGGTAATTAGGCTGTTATATGCAAAATCAGCACCCTTAGAGGAATGGATCTGAGATATAGTCAATATTGAATCTCATAACTATGTTGAGATTTGTATATGACAGGTAATTTCCAGAGGTTTGAAGAAAAATGAAAATGTCAGTTGTTTAAATTGTGGCAAACAAGTCACCTAAAAAGGGATTATAGACAGGTGTTCCTAGAAACAATGTTTTTTCTAGGAATAATCCAAATAGAAGGCCCCTGACTTCTGGAGTATACAGAAGGTGCAGCAAAGGCTGACAATGGACCAATAAAGGCAGATCAACAAGGGACAGACAGGATAACCGTTTGCCATTAGGAAACACCTTGAATGGCCTCTCATGGTCCCCCATGTATAATTTGGTTCAGTTATTCCCTTTCACAATGGGGGAACTCCTCCCCAAAGCAATTAAAGAACCTAATGCCTATTGTAAAACAACAATACTGCTCTAGATGATAGCAGAGCTTTAGAAGATAAAACAAAAAATTCAGGAGAAACCATAAAGTGAGAATTTTGGCACACTTGTATAAATGATCAAAAAGAAAAGCTAAAGGTATGAATAAATGACATTGTAATTAGAGGTCTTGTAGACACAGGAGCAGATGTAACAATAAATTCAACCTAAATCTTGCCATCCAAATTGGCCTTTGCAGGGGGTAAATGTTCAGCTTTTAGGGATTGGAACATTATCTCAGGTAAAATAAAGCATGAGATGTGTTGAATGTAAAGGGACAGAAGAACAGAGAGGAAAATTAAAGCTATATGTGGCTAATATAGCAATGAATTTATGGAGACATGATTTGTTACAGCAGTGGAATACCCAGATTAACTTTCCTCCAATCTCAGAAACAAACCATAAACTAACATATGTTTCTGGAGAAAATATTGAAAGATATTTTAAAGAGCAGTCACTGACCTTTTAGGTTGTACAAAAACAAGGCATGGCAGTCCTACCTTTAAAATGGTTGACTGACAAACCTGTCTAGGAGGAACAATAGCCTTTTGACAGCAGAAAAAAATATAGGCTATAAAACAGCTGGTACATGAGCAGTTAAATGGTCAACATATTGAGGGATTGAACAATCCTTAGAATTCTCCTGTATTTGCTATTAAAAAGAAGTCTGGAAAATAGAGAATGGTAAGAGATCTAAGACCTATTAATAAGGTGACTCAGTCAGTGGGCTCTTTATAGCATGGAATTCCCTTACCTTTTCTATTACTGAAAAGATGGTCTATTATACTTATTGATTGAAAAGCCTATTTCTTCACTGTACTTTTACAAGAGAAGGATAAAGAAAAATTTGACTTCATAGTGCCTAATTATAATAATTCTCTGCCTGTTAAGAGATATCAAGGGAAAGGTTTTCCCACAAAGGATGTTTAACAGCCTCACCCTATGCAAATATTTTGTAAAACATCCATTGGAAAAGCTTTGTGTACAGTTTCTTCAATCAATAATTTAGCATTATATGGATGATATTTTACTAGCTGATTCAAATGTAGATACTTTAGAGAAAATGTTTGAGGAAATTTTGTCTTGTTGGGGATTACAAATTGATCCTGAAAAAATACAAAGAGATTTCATTAATTACCTAGAATACAAAATGACAAGGACTTCAATAGTTTAAAAAAAATTATCAGCTGAAGCTGAGAGAGAATTTACTCCGGTAGAAAAGAAATTATAGGATGCACATGTGGATCATGTGGATCTTGAAATTGATTGCATTCGGTTATTTTGCCTTCTACATTCCCGTAGAGGAATATTAATGCAGAAAAAAGACAATATCTTAGAATGGATATTTTGCACACAAACAGAGTAAGAAATTAAAGACCTATGTAGAAAAGGTTTCTGAACTTATTCTAAAAGGAAAACTGAGACTTCATCAGTTAGCAGGAATCAACCCAGCAGAAATTGTGTACCTTTTACTAATGCTGAAATTTCCTCTTTATGGACAGAAAGTAAATATTGGCAGAGATTGCATGATTTTTTTTTGTTGGTTTGGTTTTTTTTTCTTTGCTCTTTTTCAGAGAGAGGTTAACAACAAATATCCCAAAAGCAAGAGAATTCAACTTATGAAGAGAACTAACTAAATCCTTCCTCACATTGTATGGGGAACACCAATTTCTAGATCCACCTCCCTACTTACCATACTGATACAAACAAATCAGGAAATTTGAAAAAAGTGGCTCAAAGTCCTTATAATTCTGTTCAAAAGTCAGAATTATATGCTATTCTGGTGGTATTATGAGATTTTTCCAGAACCCCTTAATATAGTTGCTAACTCTCAATATGCAGAAAGTGTTGTTTTATATATTGAAACTGATGAACTTACTCCAGATAATACACAATTGACTTCATTATTTATTTAGTTACAAGAAATAATCATGAGTAGAAATCATCCCTTACATGTTATGTAACACATTTTAGATCCCATATGGGTCTACTAGGCCCTCTAGCACAAGATAATGATGAAATTGATTAGTTCTTGGTAGGAAGTGTACTAGAAGCCTCAGAATTTCATAAAAAAAATACAATGTCAATAGCAAAGTTTTGAAAAGGGATTTTTCCTTCATTTGGCAACAAGTCACAGAAATTATAAGAAAATGTCCGATTTGTTCCTTGTGTAACCAAACTCCCAAATGGTACTCAAATAAATGAAATTTGGCAAATGGATATGTTTCCTTTTTCAAATTTTGGAAAATTAAAATATTGCACCACACTATAGATACATATTCAGGATTTCAATTGGCAATGGCTTTGAGTTCTGAAAGGCTGATTGTAGCTAGAGTTTTCCTGCCTTTCCCACAGTCAGGACAAATCTTTGTCACCCACCAGTCCCACAGCCGCTCAGACCTGACCAAGTAAACACAGAGACTTATATTGCTTACAAACTGTATGGCCATGGCACGCTTCTTGCTAACTGTTCTTATAGCTTAAATTAATCCATTTCCATAAATCTATACCTTGCCACATGGCTCGTGGCTTTCCGGCATCCTCACATGCTTCTTGTCATGGTGGTGGCGGCTTGCAGTGTCTCCCTCTGTCTTCCTGTTCTTTCTTTTCTCCTCTCCGTTAGTCCTGCCTATACTTCCTGCCTAGCCAATGGCTAATCAGTGTTTTATTTATTAACCAATCAGAGTAATTTGACATACAGACCACCCCACAGCAGCTGATTCTGTAATCACACATTTGTTAAAAGTTATGCCATCATGGGAATACCCATACAAATTAAGACTGACAATGTTCTAGAATATGTCTCTAGTAAAATGAAACAGTTTTTGCACAGTACAACATAAAACATATTACAGGTATACCACACAATCCTACAGTGCTAGCAGTTATAGAAAGATCTAATCACACACTAAAAGATATGCCTAATAAATAGAAAGCGGTTAAAAAAAAAAAGACCCTAAGAGATAGATTGCATAATGCTTTATTATCTCTGAGTTTTCCAAATGCTAATGAGGAAGGAATGACAGCAGTGGAGAGACATTGGGCCATAGAAAAACCAACTGAATTAAATCAGGATGTGTTGATCTTACAATGGAAACCAGGATATGTGTTACATTGGGGAAGGGGTTTTACTTTGGTTTCCATAGGAGAAAAAAAACTATGGATATCATCAAAATTAATAAAGATTTGATTCAAACAGGAGAGACCTCTTGATTAGTAGAGGTGATAGTTCATCAACCAATATGGCAATTCAACCTGTCGAAAGGAAATGCTCATTAAATTAGAGTCAGGAAAGGGTTTTGTGTTTATCTTTTCAGGAAAATAAAAACAACCATCTTAAGGAATTTAAAAACTTTTAGACAAATAAGCATCCAAAGAAGAAGGGAGAACTACCCTGAAAAAAATTACCAAGAAAAGGAATAATCTGGACTAATGTTATAATATACTTTCAACAGGCTGAAATTTCATTATGTTTTGAAATGCTTGTTTTTGCTAGTTTCTACAGTCATGTTAACAGGTCGTCTTTATGTAGTCTCAACACAATTAAAAATTAAAGTTGGCTTTGGAGTTGGAGTGTGGCTCATTCATTCTCTAACCACAACCATGATGTTAAAAGAAAATTCATAGTCTCTATCTCATATCAGAAGCACCACCTGGTACGAGACAGAAGAAAGCCAAAATCTAGGGACTATTATTATCAAAAATAGATTAAAAAGGTAGATTATTGATTCTACTTAAAACCAAAAAAGCAACTAATAGTTTTAATTATTTTACATTGATATAGATTTTCATATATTGGTACAAATTTAAGGTTATTTTTGTTAGAGCATTATGTATATATGTTTCTACTCTTCTTCAAGGTATTATATCTATACAGCTCTTCTAACAATGTAACATAAATTTCTAGTCCTTGAAAGTGATTATCACAATCTATTTAGGATAATAAAGAAATGCAGGTTAGTAGTTAGTCACCTATTACAATCAAACTTGTAGTCATGTTTGGTATGTTTTAAAGGCCAAACACATATTTTTAGATAGACAGGTCATCTTCAAACACTTCAGAGATCTACAGAATATGGCATTTAAATATTTTAATACCATAAGGGTTTTATTTTTTATGACAATGAGACATGTCTGCTCCTGGCAGCACCAATCTACTTCAGAGAATATGATGGGCATCAAAACTCCATATGTAGTTTACTTTCTTTGTGGCAAATATTAGCCACTAGGCAAGAAAATGCCTTGGCTTGACTTCTGACAGTATGCTGTCCAATTGGACAAGCAGGATACAAAAGACAAGGTAGGATGGCCCTTCAAAAATCCTGCTTCACAGATAAGTCTGTCAGATGTTCTGTGCCTGTAGGCCAAAAATGGAAGCCTCAATGTTAAATAGCAATGTTGCATGACTGTCCAAGCAGCCAGCTGTTTCTGTCCTTTATTTTAGAAATTGTTTGGTCTATACTCCTGTGTAATCAAGTAATATTATATTCTTCTCAGGTCTCTGATGGAGTTGAAGACAAGCTAGTTAGAGTTTTCCTTTTTAACAAATTCAGAAAAGACAGCCACAAAAGAGGTGTAAAGTGTGTAAGGATGAGAAGCACAAAAAGATAATTTTGGGTTTATAATGTAAATTAGGATAGAAAATGAACTAGGTACAACACTTTGGACTCACCAAGATAGGATAGATAATGGAGAATTTTCTCTGAATTGGTCAAATGTTAATGGACTAGACATTGCTAATGAAATTATTGCCTATATATATATTTGTATATAGTTATTTTATTTATAGTATATAGTTTTTCTGTGGTCATTAAAACTTACACTTTTTATTTAGATAAAAAGGGGGAAATGTGTGATGTTTTGTGTTCAGACAAATAAAGCTTGCCAGGAGATCAGATGATGAAGTTAGCACTAGTTAACTATTGAAGCTGAGTAGGATGGCTCATGCCTTTAATCTCAACACTTGGGAGGCTCTCAACTTTAATCCCAGCACTTGAGAAGCTCAGGCCTTTAATCCTAGCACTCAGGACTCAGAGAGAGAAAGTGATAAAGTCAGGTGGAGACAGGATCTCAGTCCTCTTGGTCAGAGGATCTGGAGAGATAAGAAGTCACTGGTGGCTGCTCCTTTGCTTCTCTGATCTTTCAGGTTATTACCCCAATATCTGACTCTAGGTATTTTATTGATAACACTAATTTGGTTCATGATTCAATTATTTTCATTAGAATCTTGTAGTTCTTGTTTAACTGAACTTGTTATATTTGTATGTTTCTGTTTGTGTCATTCATCAGTGGTGCTGTCCATATTGCATTCATTTTATCAAATATAGGTTTAAGTATGTATTTTTTTTTTTTTAGAAAATGATGGACTTCTATGTAATTTGGAATTCTGAAAATTGGCTACCATATCTTATTACCTTCTAGAAATTTGTTGTTTTGGGGGCCTTTATGTAATGAGATAATTTTATTTTTCACTTCTTGTGGGAGCCCACAACTGATTCAGTTTCCCAGTTTGAATCTGAAGTCTATTCTGAGTCAATAGAGTTCAAGCTTGTTTGCTCCAAGGCTGTGAGAAAGTTCTGATTAGCCCACAGAGTCTCCTTGAAGGACTGTGAGAAAGTCCTGATTAGCCCACAAGAAGGAACACACTATCTAGCTAGATGCAGGCTGCTGATGACAGCCAGAGGCACATTGAGATAGAAAATGAAACTGCCTACTCCTTGATGCAAGGCAGGAGAGACAGTGGTTGAATGCCTGTGCTGTGCATTGTTCTACCTCTGTCCTTCAAGACTGTATATAAGCTGGTTGTGAAATAAACTCAGGGCTGTCCGGCATTTACTGGCAGACCACTCAAATCTTTTCTGTCTTCTTCATTGTCTCTTTAATCTGCACACCTCTACCCAGCTATCCAGCTGACTGTTGGCAGGCCTGACAGATTCTTAGCATTGGAAGCTTCTTTGATTTCATTCCTTGGCTTATCTGTGTTTTCCAATTTTTGCTGTTTGCTTGTGGTTTTGCTACTTAAATGATAGATATGGTTAATACATTGATTGTAAATAAAAATCATATCTTTTGTGTGTTCTAGTTAGCTTCTACTATCAGTGTTACATAGCTTAGCATGATCTAAGAACTATCAGTTGAGGGCTGGCATAGATCAGAATCATCCGTGGGTATACCTGAGAGATTACCTTGATTGTTGATTAAGTAGGAAGATCCAATCACTGAGTGTGGCAGTGTCCCTAGGCATGTAGCCCAGAGTTGATAAGAAAGCTAGCTGAGCATGAGACTATAACCATGCAAGAGAAAACACTAACAAGCAATGTTTCACAATGATTTCACCTTCAGTTACTAGCCTAAATTTTTTCATGAATTCCTTCAATGATTGAACATGCTCTGGCAGTGTCAGCTAAATAAGCCTGTTTATTACCTCAGTTGCTTTTGGTAAAAGTATTTAATCACAACAACAGAGAAGCAATTTAGAATCAAAAGTTGGTACACTTAAATGAGGTTGTGGCTGTAAGAATCTGAAAATGTTGTATTTTGCAAGAATGCAGAAGATATGCAGGACTCTGGATATCTAAAGCCATTGTAAACTCTACACTAATCTTAATGGGCCATTCCAAGAGAACTGGAAAATGAGAGGGCTGAGAGTAATTTATATAGTGGAGGTCAAGGTCATGAGGATACAGTGGGAAATAAACTCCATAAAATTTAGGATAAAGGTCATGTCCTTTGAATGAGAATCATTCTCATATGGTTATACATTTGAATGCATGCTCCCCATTTAGTGGATTGATTGAGAAACATTAGGGGATATGGCAGAGTTGGAGGAGGTGTGTCATTGGAAATAGACTTGTTTGCTGCCTGCTGCCTTCAGATCAGGATGTAAACTCTTAAGTCCATGCTTTCCTTCTGCCATGTTTCCTGCAATGATGAAAATGGACTTGAAAGAATAAAAATAATGCAAAGTGGGTACTTTCAGTGGTCACTGCCAAGGCATGCCACCATGCAAACATGCCATAAACAAAAAAGTTAGTGCAAAGGGTTTATTGGGGGAGGTTTATTTGGGAGTGAAAGGTTGAAAGGCCATGTCAGAGTAAGGACATGAGAGAGGCAGACAGATAGAAAAGAGGAAGAAACCAGAGGAAGAAGAGATGTTTGAGAGGAAAGAAGTGGTAAGAGAGGAAAGAAGAGCCTAGAGATGAGTAAGAAGCAAGAGAGACAAGAGACAAGAGAGGTGAGATGAGGCAAAGAGGAAAGAAGAAGTAAGAGAGGAAAGAAATTGCAAAGTGGAAAGAAGAGGAAAGAGAATGAGCTGTGCCTGGTGGGCACTTTTTAGGGGTGCACATATTACATCCTGATGGTGGAAAGGCCCTGGCAGCAGGTGATGACGTAGCTTATCTACTTTGACAGCAGAAGCAGGCTGCTGCTGCAGTGGACACTAACAGGACTAAACCTCTGAGAAGTGTAAGCAATCTCCCAATTAAAAGCCTCCTGTTTTAAGAGTTGATTTGACAATTTTCCTCTCACAGCAGTAAACCAGTAGCTTAGCCAGGCCATTTGTATTTTACCCTGGCAAAGAAATCTGTCTGTATTCTGCCCAGGTACTGAGAACCTGAGGCAGAATTAAAAAGTAATGACTTCTTTGACAAAACATTGAATCAGTGATACAGTTAGTACTTATGATTCGTGCAGGTCTATAGTGAAAAACAGCAACAAGTAAGGCAAAAAGAAATGAAACGTGCAGTGTGGAGAGAAAAACAAGTCATTTTAGAAGGAAAGAGAAAAGGAGGATGACCCTTTTTGTTTCTGGGCCCATTCAGTAGGATATGGCATTGCAAGAGAAATGCCTGCTAACATTTATTCACAGAGACACACAAACAGATCAATAGTATTGAGTATACATCAGAGAAATAGTATCAGCAAATACTAAGTTTATGAAAGGGCAGACAAGCTGGATATGGTGGCTCATGCCTTTAATTGAGAACTCAGCTTGAGTTGACAGTCACATACTAAAACAGAGGCAGTAATTTTCAAGGTTAGTGACATTAAAGAGAAGACACATGTCCTTCATTGTAAGCCTAGGAAAGGTGTCCTAAGAATAGGACTCACTCAGCTAAGTCTTCAAGCTATGGAAGCAAAAGGGAAGCCAATTTGTAGGCACAAAAATTACTTTCCTACAACACATGTTGCTCTGTCCCAAGTTGGGTGATTCCATTCACATTCAGATCCCCATATAGTTGTATCATCTGAATGCTACTTTTTCTATTAAAAAGAAAGAAGCAAGATTTAAATGTCATGGATTCCTCCTGTATGGTCTCAGCTCTGCACTGATGTAGGCATCTATATTTGAGAGTCAGAACCTCATTGAGAAGATCCTAAGTGTTCATTGCATGAAGATGTGAGGATGAAGCCTGGGTTGCATTTTGAGACACAAGATGTTGAGATACCAAATTGTGAGGTATTTTTCATGGAGAGCTATATATCATAAACAGAAGAAGCCAATGGGAGAGATATATGTGTGAGAAGTTGCAGGCATGGAGCTTTTTAAGCCTTTTGAAAATGAAGTTCTAGGTGTCTGAAACAGAGCTGCAGGAATTGGTCTTAGCCCCGCTGGGTTCAGAGTTTTTCTTTGGTTGAAATGTTCCTCATTGTGTCTTCTGCCCTCTCCACTGGAAGGCAATGTATATTATGTGCTGTTGTATGTTGGAAAGATATAGTTGATTTGTTGATCATGTTAGACATTGCAGTCATGAGGGCACTGCACTACCCTAACTAATGATAGTATTCATAATAACCTATATAAATTTCCATTTCAAAGAAAAGGGTGTAAAAATAAACATTTAACCTCCATATGTCTTAATTCTACAGGGACAGTACCTGATGATGGATGGGCTCATCTTAACAGGGAGCTGGGTTAACATTGAAGGTCACCATGTGGCCTGCAGCCAATTTGACTTCTGACTATATCATGAAGGATGCAGTCATGGGACTTGGCCACTATTTTGCTAATGGTTTCATAAAACAGATAAAAGAAATGTGAATTCTTGGTTATTGTAACCACTTAACATAAACCAAAATGATGATACCTATAAACTTCCTGGTGCCACTGAACCTTCAGAATATTACCTCATTTATACTAAGAAGGTGATGACAGATTTTCATGTTGTGTGTTTGCTTTATTTTTGACACATTGCTTTACATAATATATTTTCTGGCTTCCACAGAGAGTGAAGGATTTTTTTAGCCAAGTGTCTCCAAAACTAGCTAACTATAAAAGGAAGGGGATGTTTTAAAGTGTTTAAACTTGAAAGACTCATGGGAACTTGCATCATCTAGGGCTGTTCTTGGGAAAGCATGTATCCCAAGGGAACAAGAGGAATAGATTGCTGGTTGTTAGATAAGCTGCTACCCCTGTCAGCTATGCAGGTATTCTGGGGAAGACACAAAAGTGGACAGCAAACAGACCAAAGAAGTCCTGGGTGCTCTAAAGAGATAGAGTAATAAAAACAGGATGGTGGGATTGGCATAGAAACAGACAGGTAGATCAATGGATTCAAATCAAAGACCCTAATGTAAATCCATACACCTATGAACACCTTGTTTTTTGACAAAGAAGCCAAAACTATACAGTGGAGAAAATCATCTTCAACAAATGGTGCTGGCATAACCAGATGTTGGCTTGTAGAAGAATGCAAATAGATCCATGTCTATTGCCCTGCACAAAGCACAAGTCCAACTGGATTAAATGCCTCAGCATAAATTCATAAATACAAGAGAAAATGGGAAAGAGCCTTGAATGCATTGGCAAAGGAGATAACTTCCTGAACAGAACACCAGTAGCACAGACATTGAGATGGACAGTTAATAAATGGGGCCTCATGGAACTGAAAAGCTTCTGTAAGGCAAAGGACACTGTTAAGACAAAATGGCAGCCTGTACAATGGAAAATGATCTTCAACCCCATATCTTAGAGGGCTGGATCTCCAAAATGTATAAAGAACTCAAGAAACTAGACATCAAACAACAACAACAACAAATAATCTATTTAAAAATGGTACAGATCTAAACAGAATTCTTAACAGAAAAATCTCAAATGGCTGAGATACATTTAAAAAATTGTTCAATATCCTTAGCCATCAGGGAAACACAAAATAAAATGACTCCACAATTCCCTTTTACACCAGTCAGAATGTCAAAGATCATAAACTCTAATGACAACTTATGCTGGAGAGGATGTGGAGCAAGGGGAACTCTCCTCAGTTGCTGATGGAAGTGCAAACTTGTACAGCCATTTTGCAAATCAGTATGGCCATTTCTCAGAAAATTGGGAATCAATCTATCTCAGGATCCAGCTATACTACTCTTGGGAATATACCCAAAGGATGTTCAATCATACCACAAGGACACTTGCTCAACTATGTTCATATCAGCATTTTTCATAATAGACACAAACTAGAAACATCCCAGATGTTCCTCTACTGAAGAATGGATAAATTCCATAATATATAGAAAATATCATAATTTTATACAACTGATTATTATGCAACTGTTAAAAACAATGACATTAGTAAATTTGAAGGCAAATGGATGGAACTAACAAAAATTATTCTTAATGAGGTAACCTAGACCCAGAAGGACAAACATGGTACGTACTTACTCATCAGTGGTTATTAGGTGTAAAATAAAGGATAATGGTGCTACAATCCACAGTCTCAGATAAGCTGGACAATGAGGTCCAAAGATGAAATCATGGATTTCCTTGGGAAGAGAAATAGATTTCCTGGTTAGACAAGCATGGGTGGGATTGGAAACATAAGGGATCTTATTGGGGGTACGTGGAAGGGGAGAATAATGAAAGAGATGTCTTGATAGGGTGGTCATTTGCCGGTCAGGTAGAAACCTGTTGCAAGGGAAACTCCCACAAATCTACAAGGATGACCTGTTGCTAAGACTCCTAGCAATAGTGAATAGGTAGACTGAACTGATCATCTCTTGTAATCAGATTGGTAACTACCCCAATTGTCATCAGAGAGCCTTTATCCAATAACTGATATCAACAGATGCAAAGAATCACAACAAAGCTCTGGACTGAGCTCAGGGAATCCCTTTGAAGAGACAGAGGAAGGATTGTATGAGCCAGGGGGTGTCAAACTCATTACAAGAGAAACAACAGAAACAAATAACTTGGCCTCATAGGAGCGCACAGACTGGCCTGACACCTAGGGAGCCTGCATGTGATCAACTTAGACCCACTCCATATTCATGACTGTTGTGTAGCTTAGAATACTCTTAGCAGTGGGAACAGGGCTTGTCCTTAACACTTTAGTTAGATTTTGGGGACATATTTTTCATACTGGGTTGCAATGGCCCAGCCTTAATAAAAGGAGAGGGGCTTAGTACTACCTCAATTTGATATGCCATGCTTTGTTGACACCCTTGGTAGGCCTGCCTCTTTCTGAACAGAAACAGAAACTGTAGTCAATGGGGGGTAAGGGAGGTGGGGAGAAGGGATGGAAGGAGAAAAGAGAGGGGAAACTGCAGCTGGGATGTAAAATTAGTGAATAAATTTAATTAATAGAAAAATTAGAAAACCCAGATATGCTAAGAAATGGGGAAATGGAAGCCACTGAGATTGAGAAAAGAAAAATACAACTATTTCTCTACAGAAACTCCCCAAACCAATAAATTTCAAGAGGCTAAGAAGTTACTATAGCCAATTTTCAGAATATAAAAATACATGAAAGTCCATCTTTTTCTGGAAAAAGAACAATGAATAATTAGATATATAATTATTTTAAAAATACAACATAGACAGCACCACTGAAGAAAGACACAAACCTACAAATATATCACGGTCCTTTAAACAAAGAAGTAAAAGATTTTAATAAAACAACAATAAGAATAAACCACAGCCCAGCACTCATGCTGTGTGCACTCTAGTACTCTACTCTATAAATGGTGTGTTTGTGGGGTTCTTCTTCAAAAATTCGAGACATACTCAATAACTATTATTTCAACATTGCAGATAATAGTTTTAATTAATACAATCTACTTTGTTCTCTCTTTTTTTTTTTTTTTCGTTTTTCGAGACAGGGTTTCTCTGTGTAGCTTTGCGCCTTTCCTGGGACTCACTTGGTAGCCCAGGCTGGCCTCGAACTCACAGAGATCCACCTGGCTCTGCCTCCCGAGTGCTGGGATTAAAGGCGTGCGCCACCACCGCCCGGCTACTTTGTTCTCTTATGGTAATGGGAATGATACCTTTTGTGATCACTTAGAAACTATTTTGTATTTTCTATGATTGGTGATTGTATGTAATTTTGTATCATAGTATTGCAAATATTTTAAAACCAATAGCAAGATAGCAGATTTTTTTCATTTTTCTTTATTGAGAAAAATTTTCTACTCAATAATACCACCCACAGATCCCACCTCCTCCCTCCTCCCACCCCACAGCCCTCCCTCCCAAGCCATCCCACATCCCCACATCCCCAAAATCAAGATCTCCCACGGGGAGTCAGCAGAACCTAGCACACTGAGCCTAGGCAGGTCCAAGCCCCTCCCCACTGCACCAAGGCTGCACAAGGTGTCATACCACAGGCACTGGGCTCTCAAAAGCCTGCCCTTGCACCAGAGATGGATCTCGATCCCCCTGTCTGGGTGCCCCCCAAACAGTTCGAGCCAAACAACTGTCTTCCATATCCAGATGGCCTAGTCCAGTCCCATAGGGGCTCCACAGTCATTAGTCTACAGTTCATGGGCTTCCACTAGTGTGGTCGGTCATCTCTGCACATCTTCCCATCATGATCTCAATGTACCCTGCCTGCATAATCCCTCCTCTCTCTCATTGATTGGATTCCTGGAGCTTAGCCTGGCACCTGGCC
The DNA here is from genome assembly GCF_007827085.1 of Peromyscus californicus insignis. Lineage (NCBI taxonomy): Eukaryota > Metazoa > Chordata > Mammalia > Rodentia > Cricetidae > Peromyscus > Peromyscus californicus. Next base: position 16,525,797 of record NW_026294617.1, on the reverse strand, counting down.
GTGGATCTCTGCATCTGCCTCCATTAGTCACTGGACAAAGGCTCTATGATGACAGGGTATTCACTAGACTGGTCACCAGAGTAGAACAGTCCAGGCACCTTCTGGACCACTGCCAGCACTCCAAATGTGGGGTCATCCTTGTGGATTCCTGAGAGCCTCCCTGGCACCCTGCCTCTTCCTATTCCCATGATGTCCTCATCTATCATGATATCTCCTTCCCTGCCCTCCCACTCTGTCCCTGTTCCAGCTTGACCCTCCAATTTCCCCATGTTGTCATGCCCCACTCCTTGACCTCTAACACCACCCCCCACTCCCAGTCTGCTCATGTAGATCTCATCCACTTCTTCACTGGGCCATCCATGTGTCCCTCCTAGAGTCTTTCCCTGTTAGCTAGCCTCTCTGGAGCTGTGGATTGCAGTCTGGTCATCCCTTCCCTCACACTTATGAGTGAGTACATACTATGTTTGTCATTCTGAGTCTGAGTCATATTCATAAGGATCATCAAATGAATCCCCATTTAATTAGTTCTTTTATTATTTGTGAATATGTGAATGAGTTTTAGTTTATTGCATGAAATGTACTTTGGGACTGGACAGGTGGTTCAATGTGTATTCTTCTTGGGATGACCTGTGTTCCCAATACCCATGAGTTTTAGTTTACTGCATGAAATGTACTTTGGGACTGGACAGGATGGACACTCAGGATGATATTTTCTAGTTCCATACATTTGCCTGCAAATTTCATGATATCATTGTTTTTTACTCCATTGTGTATATGTGCCACATTTTCTTTATCCATTCTTCTATGTTGTTTCCAGGTTCTTGATATTACAAATAATGCTGATATGAACATAGTTGAGCATGTGTCCTTGTGGTAAGATTGAGCATTCCTTGGGTATATGCCCAAGAGTGGTATAACTGTCCTGTCAGAATGGCTAAGATCAAAAACACTGATGACAGCTTATGTTGGAGAGGATGTGGAGCAAGGGGAACACTCCTCCACTGTTGGTGGGAATGCAAACTTGTACAGCCACTCTGGAAATCAGTATGGCAGTTTCTCAGAAAATTGAGAAGATAGCAGATTTTAAAGAAAATTTGTATGATTTGTATTACACACTCAAAGCAACTTGTTTTACACCAATTGCTTTATAAGCCTTAAGTACATTTGAAAAAATTTCTAATTTCATTTTCAAGTGTGTGTGTGTGTGTGTGTGTGTGTGTGTGTGTGTGTGTGTGTGTGTGTGTAAGAATGTCTTTCATGTATATACAGGTGACACCTGAGAAAAATTTGTCAGATTCCCTGAATCTGGTGTTGCAGGTACATATGAGCCTCCAAACATGGGTATTGGGAACACAGGTCATCCCAAGAAGAGTACACATTGAACCACCTGTCCAGCCCAAAGTACATTTCATGCAATAAACTAAAACTCATTCACATATTCACAAATAATAAAAGAATTAATTAAATGGGGATTTATTTGATGATCCTTATGAACATGATGAATCAATATTAAGATGTTGGACATATTCAATTTGTAGGATAAATTCAACACACTGAATGAAAACCCCCAACTACAAAAGAAAAGCTGTTTCTAAAACTATATGAAAAGTTAAGAATTTCTCAATATGATTATGATTAGAGAGCTATAGTGAACATTTAACCTGTGAGATGGGAGGATCCTGCAGAGATTTTTACATGTTAGGGGATGGACTCACCCCCCCATGGGGCTGAGCTAATCTTGAGCAAACAGGAACCATGTAGTTGCTCCCATTTGACTGGTGACCTCATCACAATGGAAACAGCCTTGTGAATTAGCCATCTTCTTTGCTAATGGTTTCATAAAAGGCATCAATGCCATGTGACTTCTTGGTTGCTGTGGCATAAAACAATGGAGACCTTCATAAACTTGCTGCTACTGAGCCCTCAGGGGATTGCCCCATTTATACTAAAGAGGTGACACCAGACTTCTATGGTGTATGTTAGTTTTGATTTTTTTTTGACACATTGCTTTACCTGATATATGTAATGGCTTCAAGTAGAAAGTGAAGAATTTTCTTAGCCATGTGCCTTCAAAACTAGCAAGGCATCAAAGGAATCTGGCACTTTTAAATGCTTAAGCTTGGAAGGCTCATATAAAATTCTCCTCCTGGTCTCTCTCCATCACCTTCCCTATGTACCCCCCCTTCTACTCCCCTTCAGTTTCTATTCAGAAAAGGGCAGGCCTTCTATGGCATATCAACAAAACATGGCATACCAAGTTACAGTAAGATTAAGTGCTTCCCCTTGTATTAAGGCTGGGCAAGGCAACCCAGTATGAGGAATAGGGTCCCCAAAGTCAGCAAAACAGAGACAGTCCCTGCTCCCACTATTAGGTATTCCACAAGAAGACCAAGCTGCAGGACTGTCACATTATGCAGAGGACTAGGTCAGTCCTATGCTGGCTCGCTGGTTGTCAATTCAGTCTTTGTGAGTACCTACGAGCCCAGGTTATTTGATTCTGTGTTTTCTTGTGATGTCTTTGACCTCTCTGGCTCCTACAATCCTTCCTCCCTCTTCAGCAGAATTCGCTAAACTAGGCCTTATGTTTGACTGTGGGCTTCCGCATCCAGAAAGGAAACACACTAACACTAATGTGTATTTTATATTCCACAGAAAATTTCATACACAGCCTGTATTTAATCATCACTGAGGTTAAGTAAAAGCAACATCCAACACAGTAATCTTCTATGTCTTTACAGTGCCTAGTAAAGTGATTGACAAGAGGCAGATGACCAAGGTGTGTTTGTTCAAAGGAGTGGTTGTTACGTGTAGAACCTGCCATGACACATCATAAGGCCAATGAGTAGGTTTCGTTTTCTCTTCTTCTTCTCATAGTCCCTACTGAAAAGAACAATTAGAAATGCAGACTCAGGCCAGTGTCACAAGGCTGCACTAAATGTCTTAAAGAAAACTATGGGAAGATATATGTGTTTATATGCATATGCTTGAGATGGTACCGACAGATTTTTTTAAGATCATGGTTATGAAGGGTAGTTAGTGGATTTTTAGTGGAATTTTGATATCAGTAATTTTTTATGTCAGAGGGGAGGTTGGGGGAGTTGGGAGGGAGGAGGAGGAAAAACTTGTCAGGTTGTAAAATTTAAATAAATTTAAAATAAAAATATTTCTGTTCACTAAATTTCACTCATAGATCAGTGTCTATGCTATCGGTAAGTTTTAGTGGAATTAGTAGAAGCAGCTAAGTATTAAAAATTGCAACTTCATGACGTACCTAGTATACTTTGTAGAAAATCTTCACTTTGTTTGAAATTGAAGAAGTTGGGTGATAATGTAAATGATAGTGTCGATAGCTGCATAGAAATGTAATATGAATCCTACTGAGTACATTCAGACAAAAAGAATTAAAATAACATTGTGTTGGAAAGGAACTTTGCAAAATCTGGTTATGTGGGTGATAGTGTCAAACACATATAAAAGACATGTTTATCTGTTTTATACTTAATTATTAAATTATTGTATGGAATTTACTCTCTGCTAGTAAGAACGATAACAGAATCAATGTTTTGCATTGCTCATTAATCTTGCTGTATGGGAAAGAGAATTGACAAGTCAACCCATAAATTATATACCTAGACAGAAATTTTTTAAAGTTTATTTATATGTGGCTTCTTTTTTTTTTTTTGAGACTGTATTTTTCTATGTAACAGCCCTGGCTGTCCTGGAACTCAATCTGTAGAGTAGGCTGGTCTCAAATTCACAGAGCCCCACCTCCCTCTGTCTCCCAAGTCCTGGGATTAAAGTTGTGTTCCACCACTGCCTGGCATGTGGTCATATTTTTGAAGAATAACATTTAGAACAAAAAGATTTAGATAAGTAGATAAAAGGCATTATTTTGCTGGGAAAATCACAATAAAGGAAATATCCCCTATTTTAAAATTGTATTTAATGATGTATGGAACTGCAATAAAACTAGAAACAGTCATATTAGCAGAAGGCTAAACTTTCAAAAGTGAGGGAATTGTACTACACTTCATTCTTTATATGTGAAGTATTTTGCTTTGCCAGTTGGCCAAATAGCTTGTTTCTCAATTGGTTCTTGGATTAATACTTACAGATATACAAGGCAGGTGAATAGGCACTGGATGCTCTCCGAATCCATACCTTAATATGTAAACCTAATGTAATCAGCATTAAGATGTCCCCCTTTTCGGTATCATGTGCTAGCTTGTTCCCCTTCCTCAGTAAAACTATCAGTCAGTTTAAGGGGGGCATTTGTTTCTGTCATTTGAATGTGAGGACACAGACAAGGACATCATTCAAGCATTTTCTACAGAACTGTCAGGAGGGAAGTTAGGCTTTTATGAGTGATCTACTCGATGCTCTTTTAATAGAGTATTCTGAATATTCTAAGAAACAGTATTTTATCTTTCTTACAAGGTAAAAAAAAGATCCTTAACATGTCAGGTAAATTTAAAAAAAAATGCCGCTATTTTTCATTACTGTGAAGATGATAGGCTTCATAAATTTCAATAATTGTTATGGGGCAAGAAGGAAAAATTGGCCTCAAGTAATGTTTATATCTTATCTGCACTACACACAAGAAAAAAAATCACTGTTTTTGGGATCCTGATTAACATTAACTTTCACACACTTTGCTGAAGTATTTTAACAATACTTTAATCAATACCACTCTTATCTATTGTGATGACAAACATATCAAAATAAACCAGAAATAGCAGAGTCAGTATAGAACATGCTCTCTTGGTGAAAATGATTATGAAAAATGTTTTTGTCACACCAAATGATAATAAATAGTAAGGTGAAGGTACATTGTACATTATGTCAAATAATTAAATATTCTGCCTGAGTCTGAGTAATTATTCCACATGTGATGTACATAACCATCTCATGATCCAAACGACTGGAAAATTTGACATTATTCAGAGGGAGATCAAATGAATTATAGAGTCAAATGATTAGCATCAAATAAAATAAGTCATTTCTATGGGTGTAGGAACTCCACCCTTCTCTGTGTTACAATGATATATAAATGCAATAATTGCTACATAGCTGCAGGCAACGTGGATGATGTGAAAAGCACATCCATTCAGCATCTGCCATTCATCCTTTAGAGACCGGTGAAATCATAAATACTGAAATTCAGTTTTTCCAAAAAAACCAAACAATCTTAGCATTAGGAATTCATGTAGACAGAAAAAGAAGAAGGATTATCCTCAGGGTTTCCTTTTTTTAAAAAAAAAGAGAGAAAATGAGAGACTGGTTGCTTTCAAAGTTCTAGGATCTGGCAGTCTGCAAATACATAAGAGGGAGTTTTTAGGAAGATGTCAGAGGCTTCCTCTTCTGCACCTGCTGGCTTTCTCACTGGTGCTCTATGGAGACATCACAAGAGAAGGGTGACAGTGAGGCGTTTGGGTGGCTGGAGGAAAGTCTCAGGTGGTTATTATTATTATTATTATTATTATTATTATTATTATTATTATCTGGCCAAGCTCTGCAGCAAAACTCCCTCCCCTATGGTGCCAGGGTTTCAGGTCAATAGAAGTCGCAAAAGCTGTCTGAAGTCCCAACATTCATGTCCACGATGCTGAGAAAGACCTGATGGAGGGTGATGAGGCTGCAGTTTATTTACAAGTGTCATCAGCTTCTGGGTGTGCTTCTCCCTTTTAATCCTGATGATGGGAACTGTGACACTCTGCTGCTTGAATGGTCCCTCAGGGAAGGTCCTCTCTCCAACCATTCACAAGAGCTCTCACTTCATACCTAAGTGACAAGTAACTGAAAATAGATACCAGGAATTGATCTCTCTCTCCTGCCTTAAGTCTCCTAGAGTCCCAGCAGCACCAGGGGCCTGCCCAGGACACATTTCTCTGCAGTCAGATGGGCTGATATCTTCCTATTTCTATTCTCCATGTGGAGCCAAACTCACTCTGAGGTGCAAAACAATTTTGAGTCTTCAGCAACCACTATATAAAAGTCATAGCATCCCTCTTCTCGGCCCCACATCCTGCCTCACACAGATTTGACCTTGCCAATCCTGGGAGTTACACCAGTTATGTGGCAAAAACCTGTCCCACATGATCTAAGCAGGGGAACATGGAGTCCTACCTCTGCATAAACTCTGACATACCGCTGGTCTGTATGGTCTGCTCATTCTCAAAAGAGAATCCTGTTACAGCCAGTGTTTCTGAGCTTGAACCGCCTGCTGACCCCAAGTCAGTGCTCGGGAGAGACATGACACACTTGGTTGGTTTGGTGTATATCTGGAGGAGGTCCAGTGTTAGGGGGTGAGATGAAATACTTCTAAGATGGGGTTCAGGATGAGATCTTAGGGGTTACTCTGTATTCATGAGCAATGGTCCATAGCCAGCTATAGGGCTTCTGAGATGCAGTGGCACAGGGTCACGAGGGATGGGGATGCTGGGCACATACTCACTGTCTGCATCTGTGGGCAGGCTGACATTTGGTAAGCCTCTTGGAGAATGCTGCTTTTGCCCAGTTTTAATGGCAGAGGCTATTGACATTGACATGGAAAGCACTGCCAAGCCTTTCATTGTGGCTGTGAAAATACTGAAAGGTGAGGAGGGAGAGAATTGGCATAAGACATTTCAGGGCTATGTAACACCCTAACACCCCAGCTCCCAGCACAGTTGATGCCAATGACCAGGAACTGTTAGACTTAGTGTCTGAGATGGAGGAGATGAAAATGATTGACAAGTACAAGAACATCATCAACCTTCTGGGGGCCTGCACACGGGGCAGTAGGTGTGGTAGGTGGGTGGGGGCTCCTGAGTCATACATCTCTGAGGTGCATGTGCTGCCAGGGCCACCGCATGTGCTGAGGGAGTAAGCAACTAAGGGTATCCAATGGGAATTTCTGTGGGCATGATGTCCCCCAGGCATTGATTACTCCTTTGATTCCTCCAAGATGCCAGAAGAGCAGCTTACCTACAAATAGCTAGTGTCCTGTGTTTATCAGGTGTCCCTGGGCAGGAGTTTCTGGCTTCTCAGAAGGTGAGCAGAGGTAGGGCACAGGCTATGTGAGTCCTCACTAAGTGGAAAAGTGGTTAACAAGCTTGCCTGGGCTGGGAGGGCTCAGCTCTGCCCAGGTTCCTTTCAGATCTCCTCAGTGCATTCACAGAGATGTGGCTGCTTGAAATGTACTGGTGACTGAGGACAATGTGATGAAGATTGCAGACTTTAGCCTGGCCCACAACATGTACAACCTGGAATACAACAAGACCACAAATGTGAGCCCTGGTCCAGGGTGGTTGTCCCCCACTAGGGGACACCTGACAGTCAACCCCTCTCCCTCTGCCCATGGCCAGCTACCTGTGAAGTGGATGGCCTCAGAGTCTATGTTTGACCAAATTTAAACCCACCAGAGTTATGTGTATGTGTCCCAACATAGAATGGGGGTACAGAGTTCTGGGGACAGCAAGACCCAAGTCACATCTATCACAACCTTCAGGGTCCTGGTCCTCTCAGGATGTATTCTGACTTCCCATTGAGTCAACAACACAGCCCTGGCATCTTCCTCATCCTGGTGCCCTCACCTTGCCCACTGTGGCATGTCCTGGTGAAGGACTCTTGCAGCAATGGGCCAGTAGTTATAGGCCTTTGCCTCACTCTCTTGCAGTTGGATCTTTGGGGTCCTACTCTGGGATATCTTTATCCTGGGGAGCTCAAGGTATCTTGGCATCCCAGTAGGAGAACTTTTCAAGCTATTGAAAGAGTGCCACCACATGGACAACCTGCCAGCTACACATAAAACCTATGACTAGAGCATTCTTTGATCACTCCTGTAACCAGTCCCTGGGAGTGACTGGATTCCTACCAGGGCCTCTGGGATGAGTAAGTGGCTAGCGACCTGGGTTGAGGTAGAGATGGGCAACAGGACAGGAAACCACAGCTGTGCTTGTGACAGGCATTTGATCCTGTGGAAATGTGGGCATAAAGTGCCTTCACAGAGACCCACTTTCAAGCTTCTGATACTGGATTTAGATGTCACTGTGACATCAGCCAATGTGAGTGCAACTCAGTCCTGCACCCTCTGTGCCACCTCTGATTCCTGTTGGTGTTGCTCCTTGCAGTATCAGTAGTGGGACAGGCCTTTAGAGGCACAGCCTGAACACAGATGGCTGTGGCATCAAAGGAGATGCACACTAAAAAATAATCCTACAGCCTTTTCCAACAGGTTTACCTGGACCTATTGATGCCCTTTGAGCAGTACACAGCAGGTGGTGAGGATACCAGTAGCCTCAGTTCATTGGGGATGACTGTTCACCCACACCTGTTGCCCCCAACTTGAAATTGGAATCGGAGGCCTCAGATGTGAGGGGGCAACAATCCTACCTACCAAGCCCCAGCCAATCTTTATGTCAATCCTATCTTGCCCTGCCGCTGCTGGACCAACAGCAGATGAGACATCTCATGTGTGTATGTGTGTGTGTGTGTGTGTGTGTGTGTGTGTGTGTGTGTGTGTGTGTGTGTGTGTGTGTCCTTGACTCCTGGGTGCATTTGTCACTTGGGAACATGCTTTACTCTATAGTGATCTCCTGACTGGCCTTGGCCAGGAGCACCAGATGTAAAATGTGAGACAGCCCACCCTGTAAAAACCTGTGGTTCTGGTTTCCTCGTTCCCCACTGCCACCTTGAAGGGACCATTGTAGAGAGGTCTGGACTTTGAGTCCAGGATGGGCCTTGGCCTTTCTTGTATACAAAGCTGAGCCTGCAGAGAAGCTCTGCCCAATGTGGTGAGCCACCCTTCTCTGTGATAGTTTGTGTCTGGGGGTGATTTGAAGCTCCCCACTTTCAGGCCTCCAACTTTCCACCCTGACCCTCAGAGACTGAAATTATGTATCTGAAGTTAGGGGCCATTAAATTCTCTCAGAATTCTATTCCAGAAAGGAATGTGTATAAATAGCTGCGTGTGATATCTATGCACACACACACATATATAAGAATATCTATCTATGTGGTGGAAAGCAAAACCACCTTCCATCCAATGGGGCTCATAGTGAAACGACAAGAGAAGCTGAGAGGCAAGGTGCTTTTGTGATACTGCAGTTTCGTTTGTGGCTGGACCTTCATATCTGTGAAGTTATTTATTAACCCCAGAGTGCCAATCCCTCACCCTTGGTCCATAGAATTAAGCCTCAGTATGACAGAAACTTAAGTTGTAACTTGTTAATAGCTAAAGAGGTTTATGCAGAATTTAGGGTATTGTTGAAAATGTACACTTGGCCCACACCAAGGCTGGAGGTAGACCCTGTAGCTTGAGAGTTTTCTCTCTGGGTCCCGCCAAGCCCTGACAGTCCCTTAGCCCACTTATAAAATAAACATACAGACACTTATATTATTTAAACTGCTTGGCCATTAGCTCAGGCCTACCATTGTCTAGCTCTTACTTTTATACTCAACCCATTTCTATTAATCTATACTTTGCCACGTGGCTCGTGGCTTACTGATACCTTACATCTTCCTTGTCCTGGTGGCGTCTGCAGTCTCCCCCTCTGCCTTCCTGTCCCCTCAATTCTCCTCTCTGTTAGTCCTGCCTATACTTCCTGCCTGGCTATTGGCCAATCAGTGTTTTATTTATTAACCAATCAGAACAACACATTTGCCATACAGAACATCCCACAACAAGACCCTTGGAGCTTGAGCAGACCCATAGTTAGAGCTGGATCCAGTGAGCAATTTTTATTTCCTCTGGCCCTCTTTTGTGGTCAATTATATTTCTATTGAAACTTTCTTCATAAGATTATTTTTTTAATTTCAAGGTGAGCTGGTTTTTCACACATTCTTTTAATTGCTATGTATTACAGGCAGGAGCCTGTACCCAGGGAGGGGCCAGTCTTGCATGAAGGTTCAGATATTAATAGATGTTAGAAGTTTGTACCTATGTATACATAATTTATTGAATCTTTTGAAAGTTGTATTTGCTGTAGGCTTAACACTTCTTATACAATGCTTCTTCATTTTACACCTTGGACTTCGATGTTTCAAAGTTTGAGAGAAAAGGCAGTGGTCTAACTTTTGTATTGTTTTTGTGCTGTCACTGGGCCCTAGGCTTTGGTGGCTATCCTTTGCTTGTCAGCTAGCAGGGCTAGGACAGGGGTTCGAGGTGATTTTTCTTGGGGCCCAGTACATGGTTTGTCAGCCCACACTGGCAGATGTGGTTTGTTAATGCAGCCAACGTCCTTTCCTGTAGAGACCCACAGAGGCTTCCTAGTGAGAACTTACTCAAGTCAGAAAATCTCACATTGCTTTACCCAGCAGGGCTGCTTAATAGGATATTTTCACCAAGGGTGTGGTTATCAGGTGTTTTGAAGGGTCTACACTTGGCTATATGGCATGCTTTGATCTTGCAAGGGGGAGATTTTTGCTCCCCCTTTGGCATATTATAAAAAGTCCTTTTGAATAAATTTCTGGGTGACTGGGTATTGACCCAGGGCCCTCCCAATGCTATCCTGTGTCTCTGTTTTTCTTATCATCTTTCTTCTTTCTTTCTTTCTTCATTTCTTTCTTTCTTTTCTTTCTTTCTTTCTTTCTTTCTTTCTTTCTTTCTTTCTTTCTTTCTATCATTTCCTTATTCCTCTCTCCACCACCCAAGAACCCTTTGATAGGTGAGAACAGGTCAGAGCTGTTCTCCTACAGACTCCCATACATGGTGCCTGGAAGTGAGGCTTAGGCATGGAGAATAAAAAGAAGGAACAGTGCAGGTTATGGGGGCATGCCCAGTAATTAAATAAGGAGGTGAAATTCTAATCTTGAGGAGTAAAATTGTAAATGTAAAGCAAGTAGTTAAAGTTAGGCTGCAGCAAGTATTTCTCTCTGTCTCTGTTTCTCTGTCTCTCTCTCTGTCTCTCTCTGTCTCTCTCTCCATACACACACACACACACACACACACACACACACACACACACACACACACATATTTAAAGTTGTAGAAAAGTTGTGGTGAAGTTTGGGAATATAAGCTTTAAGTCTAGGGATATGGTGAAGGTTTAATATAAAGTAACTTAGTAACTTAGAGTAGGTTTTCCCAAGTTGTAGAACCTGGAACCTAGAAAGTAGCATCGGGGGCCAAGCAGCCACTGCAAACTTAGCAGTCCAAGAACCTGAAGAGAGGGTGCTGCCCTGGGCAGAGAAGCGTGTCAGCAGCATGAGCAGAAGCAGCTGGACAAGCAGCTGAGACATGCTGGAACCCAGGGAACTACTGCTGGGGTGAGGTGGAGACTTGCTGGAAGCCAGGAGCAGCCTGAGCTCCCAGCAGTAGGATATGGCTGAACCGTGGAGCTGACCTAGGGGCAGCATTCAGCTGTGCAAGTGGGGTAGCTTACAGAGGAAGACCCCAGCAGAGCAGGTAACAAAACTGGGGTGCTGAGTGAAAGCCTCAGCTCACCTGGAGCCCCTGAGGTGAGAGGCAGTTGAGAGCCCTCAGCACCAGGACCAGGACTATAAAACAAAAGCAGCCCAGGACAAAGACTTTGCTGCTATTTGGTGTTCAATGACTGGGACAGTGAAAGCTGAGTAGGATGGAGCCCTTAGCCACACAGTTTCTGTTTGCTGGTGTTGAACAAATACATGGCTCCTTTAAGGTTCATGCTGGCTGCACATAGGTGTCTTTTGAAGAAGTCTGCACCAGTTAGCTATTGCAGTGCTTGCTATGGCACTAACAGATTTAGTCTTGGAGTAAATTGCCTTAGGGGAAGACTATGGACTGCTAATCACAACTGTAGCTGAGAGCAAAAGTTTCAAAGATGCTCATGTGAACTGGGTTGCTGCACTGCAACAAGTTTTGGTAATGGGACTCCTCATATTTGGAGCTGTTTGCTTAGACAGCTATACAAAGACTTCAGGGCAGCTGGCAAGCCAGGCCCTGAGTTCTAGCATTCAATGGAATGTTAAGACTTGTATCAGAACTGACTTTTTAAACTTTTCAGACTTCAAAAATGGGACAATTTTGATTTCACCTACAATTTTATTTAACTGTGGTGATTTGCAAATTGTTTTGTGGAACTGTTGCGTAGAAATGGAACTGTTTTGTATTTTAAAAAACTGGAACTGTTTGTGTAGGAATAGAGAAATTTGTTTTTTCTACCCAGGCTCAAGATGTAGTTTAAAAAATTATAAAGAAAAGGGGAAGTTAATATTCCTCAGTCTCTAATTAAAAAAAAACATTTTCTTGTCCCTTGAGCAGATTAATGTTAACTTGTGTTAATATACCCTATGTTTTGTTAGTAGAAAGTGTAAATAATTCTATTAAGATATTGCTTTTTGGATGCTTGCTAAAGTTTGTAACATGTAAACAGTTCTATCGAGAGTTTGCTTTTGGATGTAAGTTTGTGAGAACTGTAATTGTGTATAGTAGTATTCATACTAGAATTATGATGTTAACCCGTTAGTGATAATGATGATGCTAAGAAGTCTTTAGATTTGATGCAGTTGCACCAGGAGTTTACTGATTTATTTGATGTGGTTACTTCAGGAGTTTATTGATTTAACAAAGGATTTGATGCAGCTAAAACTGTTGTAGTCATCTTAGACCCATTCAAAAAGGCATTCCATCTTTATCATCCTCTACTCCTTTATTAGGAGGTACAGCATCCATAAGGAGCAGGAGTATTGTTATAATTATTCCAGCTACTTGCAAGCTCTTAGTGGAAAGTTGATTCAGAGCTGCATAGAGTTAAGCTGTGTACCCTCACTTGAGACCTTTATATTATTAGGAAGGTGAAACTGTGGAGACCCACAGAGGCTTCCTAGTGAGAACTTACTCAGGCTCAGAGAATCTGGGCTTGTTTTACCCAGCAGGGCTGCATAATGGGATGATTGACCATGGGCATGGTTACCAAGTGTTTTGAAGGGTCTATACTTTGCTGTATGGCATGCTTTGATCTTGCAAGAGGGAGGTCTTTTGCCTCTCCCCTTGGCATATTATAAAAAGTCCTTTTGAACAAATTTCTGGGCAACTGGGTATTGACCCATGGCCCTCCTGAAGCTATCCTGTGTCTCTGTCTTTCTTATAATCTCTTTTTATCTTTCTCTCTATCATTTCCTCATTCCTCTCTCTACCAACCAAGAACTCTTTGATAGGTGGGAACAGGCCAGAGCTAGTCTCCCACAGACTCCCACATTTTCCAGACAATAAGAAATAACCAGCTCTGGTTTCTATCTGTGCCTCTTACCTTCTGTTCTGGGACCTGGGCAGCTGTGCCATCACTGCCTGTGGGTACAGGTTCTGAGGTTTGTCCCTCAGGGAGGAGGGATAATAGCTGCTGAGGAATCCTCAGCTGCTGGCTGGTCCCTAGATCAAACTGCTATATTCAGGCTCCAGGGGGACTACTAGTCTTTGCTTTTCCTTCCCAGGTTGAGGGCAGCTGGGTTTGGACAGGCCTGCCTGTGGCCCAATGTGCAAAGCAGAACCTTAGAGTAACCAGAGTCTAGAAGTCCCAAGAATAGCATGCAAGAGAGCTGTGTTCATAGGAGGGAATAATGGCAGTGTGGAGGACTTGCACTGGGACTGTCCAGCTCCCTGAATGCCTTGCCAGAGGAAGGATCCTATGAGAACAGGGTGGTCAGTTGTACGTGATAACTTCTGTGGGAAGAAAGGTAGGCAAAATCCCTGGTCTAAACAGTATACACTGATAGCAAATCCCCTTAATCTCATCACTTGAGAAGTAGAGGCAGATGTTCTGTGAATTCAAGGCTAACCTGGTCTACAAAATGAGTTCTAGGACTGCCAGGGCTATGTAGAAAGAAGCTGATGTTTCCTTCCCACATACATCTTGACTGTCATTCTTCTAAACTCCTTCAGGCTGAGTGAACTTTGACGCTGCCTCCACCTCTTGCTAGGATCAGGCCTACCTTCTAGGTGAAGGGACTTTCTGCATTGGCAAAGCGACTGGAGTCTGGGTTCTAGATAACTGTAAATGTGAACCCAAGGAACTTCTGGAAAGTCCTGGGTTTTAGAGGAAGCTATAGGTCTGTCTCTCTGTTGGTCCCCCACAGCAACATAACAAGGGGCACCAGACAGCTTCATTCCAAGGACTCAGAGCCATGCAGACATCTGATGACAGTGACCAGGCAGGAGGAGGTAGCTAAAGGGCCTGAGCTTCCCACTCAAACTGCCGATGCCATATTGAAGTTGGGCTCCTCCTACTGTGTCTAGTCTCCTGTGATCCAGAGGAGTCTCTCTACCCAACTGTCTTGCCCTTTAGAATTGGTGGTGCTGATGGTGGTTGCTTTGTTTGCTCTGGCTAGCATCAGGCATAGACTGGCTCCCAGTCAGACACTCCTGCTTACTGACACTGGCCTGTGGCTAGCCATCATCCTAGGTTGGCAATGGGGGCTAATCAGGGTGGGTCTCCCTGTTCTCAGTGAGAAAAGTATATTCTCTAGCAATCTGAGGAAGGGCAAGCTTCTATCTGTGGGTTTCTTCCTGATTCCCATGGACTACCTGCCTCATTGACTGCCTTCTGTGCATAGCTTTGTCAAAGTGTACTCTAGTGCCTGGGGCCCAAGCATTTGCTCTTCTACGCCTCCTTGCTCTGAGTCTAAGGAGGGAGCACACTGGCCATGTATCATCTTAGTGGGTAGAGGATCATGTATATGCCCATGCACATCTGCTCTCAGGGTCTCAGGACAGGGAAAAGAAGGGATATATGTACCTGATACTAACAGTCCTCCTCCTTGTGTGGCCTCCCTAAGTTTTACCATTTTTGCTGGTCCAGCAGTGTGGACATATCATTTTTCTTTTCTTTTTTTCTTTTCTTTTCTTTTCTTTTTTTTTGTTTGTTTTTTGAGACAGGGTTTTTCTGTGTAGCTTAGCGCCTTTCCTGGAACTCACTTGGTAGCCCAGGCTGGCCTTGAACTCACAGAGATCCGCCTGGCTCTGCCTTCCAAGTGCTGGGATTAAAGGCATGCGCCACTACCACCCAGCACTTTTCTTTTTTTTTTAATAGTTAAACACATCTATACACTATATGTCATCTATATTGTGCTAACTATGTTTCAGGTATTTATCAGACAATCATGTCTATGCATCTTAGGAAATAATTCTGTTTTGAAAGGTTACGTGACATATATAGCTATAGTGACATTTATCAATATGACTAATATTGCATGTTTACCAAATGTTATATAATGAAGACTATATACATTTCTTTTGTAGTGTAGACATCTTAGAGTATGCCTTGAACAGAAGTGGTGAAATGTCATATGTTGATATGAAATTTGAAAAAAAAATGGTAAATTCTAGCCCTAAGTGATATTGACATATTTGTGTGTGTATGTGTATATGTATGTATGTATGTATTTATATATGTGGAATGGTCCCTAATGTTTTTAAAGGGGCATATATTTCAGAAGGTATCATTAATTGAGTCATTAAATGTGGTACATTAATTGAAATGAATTGGATATTAGATGTCATGTGGGAAACCATGTGCAGCAATGATGATGATGCTTGTAATTTACAAAACTACACTACTCTTATTTTGGAAATGGGTGCTACAGGATGTTTGTATATGTAAAAAATGTTCTCTGTTTATTTAGACATAACTTTCTTTATTATTATTATTATTATTATTATTATTATTATTATTAAGAAATTTTCTATTCATTTTACATACCAACCACAGATTCCCCTCTCCTCCCTCCTCCCACCCCTCAGTGTACTCATCCCTCATTCCTACCTCCTCCAAGGCAAGGTCTCCCATAGGGAGTCAGCAGAGTTTGTTACATTCCATCGAGGCAGGTTCAAGCCCCTCCCCCCTGCACCAAAGCTGCACAAAGTGTCCCACCATAGGCACTGGGTCCCAAAAAGCCAGCTCATGCACCAGGGATGGATGTAAATCCCACTGCCTGTGGGACCCCTATGTCATCTATATTGTGCTACCTATGTTTCAGGTATTTACCAGACAATCATGTCTATGCATCTTAGGAAATAATTCTGTTTTGAAAGGTTACGTGACATATATAGCTATAGTGACATTTTCAACAGTTCAAGCTAAACAGCCATCTTACCTACCCAGAGGGCCTAGTCTAGTATTATGGGGGCTCCATAGCTGTAGGTCTACAGATCATGCATTTCCACTAGTTTGGCTGGCCATCTCTGTACATTTTTCCATCATAGTCTCGATGTCCCTTGCTCATAGAATGCCTCCTCTTTCTCATCAATTGGATTCTTGGAGCTCAGGCTGGCACTCGGCCATTGATCTCTGCATCTGCTTCCATCAGTTACTGGATGAAGGCTCTATGATGACAGGGTATTCACTAATCTGATTACCAGAATAGGCCAGTTCAGGCACCCTCTCAACTATTGCTAGTAGTCTAAGGTGGGGTCATCCTTGTGTATTCCTGGGAGCTTCCCTAGTACCCTGTTTCTCCCTATTCCCATGATGTCTTCATTTATCATTATATCTCTTTCCTTGCTCTCCCACGCTGTCCCTATTCCAGCTCGAACCTCCCGTGCCCTTATGTTCTCATTCCCCATCCCTTGCCCTCCATTACCCCCCTCACCCCCAGTTTGCTCATGTAGATCTCATCTATTTCTCCTTCACTGGGTGATCTATGTGTCTTTCTTAGGGTCCTTCTGTTAGCCAGCTTTTCTGGAGCTGTGGGTTGTGGACACTGGGTTTCCAGATAATAAGACACAGTTCTGCTGTCTCATGACACATATCCAGAGGGAGCCAGATTGGTATGTGTGTTATGTATTCACCTAAGCATAGGCAGTGTCATCTGTGTGGCTAGAATACACCCTGTCTCCTTAGGCCTCCCTCCTCCCCTCTCACACTCCTTTCCAGTTGGTGGGTCTCTCTCCTCAGCCTGACTCTTGGATTGCTGAGGTCTCTCTCCTGCCAACTTGAAAGCTGGCCTTTTCCATTTCTTTTCTCATGTGTGGTCACCCTTTCCTTCTTAGCTCATCTTCCTTCCAACCCTGTCCATTGACCCTGCCTGTGTCCTGCCGCTCCAGCCCTGTTTGCTCCAGCCACAGCCTTTTATGAAAAGGGAGCCCTGTGGTAGCTGCCTTCATCTTTCTCTATCCTGTCCCTCCTACCGCACATGCTTGTCATTGTTGCCTCCTGAACTAGCCCTGACATTGGCTCGGCCCCTGCATGTGTCCAGCCATGGCCGCAGCCTGTTGGTTTCTCTGCGTCTCCACCACCATGCAGCCCCAGGGAGCTTTGTAATCACACTCACACTCCTGCTTCCAATCTGCAGTGGTTTCCCATGACCTTTAGAGGTTATTGCAAAGCTGCCCCTGCCTGTGTCCCCCCCTTCCCTACCATGCACTGACAGTCATCACCCCCTCTGCCTGTGTCCCCTCTTCCCTACCATGCACTGTGACAGTCATCACCCCCTCTGCCTGTGTCCCCCCCTTCCTCACCATGTACTGTTGACAGTCATCACCCCTGTCTGCCTGTGTCTCTCTTCTTCCCCACCATGCACTGTGACAATCATCACCCCTGTCTGCCTGTGTCCCCTCTTCCCCACCATGCACTGTTGACAATCATCACCCCTGTCTGCCTGTGTCCCCTCTTCCCCACCATGCACTGTGACAGTCATCACTCCTGTCTGCCCTGTATCCCCTCTTCCCCACCATGCACTGTGACAGTCACTCCTGTCTGCCTGTGTCCTCTCTTCCCCACCATGCACTGTGACAGTCATCACACATTCTCTCTACTTGGGGCCATTGCTTAAGTCTGATTTCTCTCCTCCAAGCATAGATGTTATTGTTTGTTGTTTTTTGGCTCTTTCCAGGGGGGGTGCCACCCAGCTCCAAAATAAATCACACATGGAGACTTATTATTACTCATGAATGCCAGGACTTAGCTTGGCTTAGTTTCTAGCCAGCTTTCCCTAAATTAACCTGTCTATCTTTTGCCTCTGGGCTTTGTCTGTTCTCTTACTACATAGATTAATAGAAATGGGCTG